>NC_086455.1:32963862-34225112 GCF_028390025.1 Pseudophryne corroboree
ACAACACTCACAGTGCACTAGAGGCTCTGGACTGTGAATTTAACTGCGCTGGAATTAGTGCCTCACCCCACCGCACGTCACTGGTATAAAGTCACAGATGAAGCACAATGGAACCCGAAAAGCCATTTCAGGCCTGCACACAGATGTACAAATATCACACATCAAATTCACCAGTGCAGTCTAGCTAGTCAGTTTTGTCTCTTCCAGTTATTTTATTTATGCAAAGAAGACTCAGATTTTGAGTAAAATAATGCTCTGCGTGTCTGAATCGCCTGGGTCATGATGCTTCCAGGGGGGTTGTTTATAGTGACTGAAGCCATAGATGAAGACGGGAAGGGGGGGGGGGGGCCCAGTTGCCCGGAAATTCTGACAACAATAGCAATGGTATATAATATGATTACTAAAGCTGCCACCACATCATGCAGTTTAAGGGACAGAGCAGAGCTGCTGCACATGCCCAGTGGTAGCAGCTTCTCCTACCAAGTTTCCTGTATGTGTAGATTGAGTTCTCAATCTGTGCTCTTTACAGGAGAGTAGCTACCAGGAAGAAGAGGCAGGAGCCTTACCATGAGGTGGGAGAATGTCTGCTTAGAAAGTGCAGTACTGGTTCTATTAGGATTGTGTATTTATTTATTTATTTATTTGTTTATTATGGTATGTTTAACCTTTTCCTGACCACTTATTTATATTATACGGTATTATATACAGTATCCAATGTATAAAAAGACCAATGTACACATTAATGTCCAGGGTCATTACTAGGTTCATCTGCCACTCTCCCAGACTCCTGCACTTCTCCAATGTTCCGCAGAGCGGTAGATTGTGCACTGTATTTGGAAAAACCCCTTTAGAAATCCTGCGTTTGTCACTGGAAGTCACAGTGTATATGGACTCGTCTTAATTGCCATTTCTGTATTGTAATATTGAGGTTACAAAGTTTGACTTCCTATAAATTTATATGATTTTAATGCGTGGAAACAAAAACAGAATAATCAAGTAAGGCAGTTACAAATACAACTTCCTTTATAATAAATTAATTCCTTACAGGCCACATACATTTTTAACCGATCCCTCAATGTATTAAATGCTCTATGTTCTTATCACACCAAACTTGCCTACTCTCCCGGAAAGGCTGGGAGGCTCCCAAAAATTGGGTGACAATTTCCCCCCCACCCCACCACCCCCGGGGAAGTGAGCAAGTCTCCGGCATGCCGATCCCTCCCCCCACCACACCCCCCACTCATCATCACCCACTCCCGGCGGCATCCTATCACATAGGAGAAGGGGGCATCATCGTAGCTCCACTCCCCGCTTTGCAATGACAGTAATGTAGGCATTATATAGTGGGGGAGGGGCTACGATGATGCAATCGCATTGCCACATCCCCATACCGCCTCCTCCACGCCCCCTCCTGTGTGACCTGGCTGTAGGTAAGTATGTATCACACACAAGGACTCTTGGACACAATCACTCCTACTTCTGCATGATAAATGCAATGTTCAGTCTCTGTTCTTCTTCTGTACAGTATGTGTAGGTAACGTGCACAGTGCAAAGTACAGCGTCTAATCCTCTGTGAACTTTATGTAATTCTCCTTGTCTGCTTTTCTTAAGTATCCCACTCTGTACATGTGCAATAAAAAAGATTTAACCCCGGGTAGCCTTTTTGCTCAATTAACATGAACCTTGTAATGCCTGTCTATTTGGGGAAGCAGTAGTGAGTGCATAAGGATTGTCATTTCAATCTTATGCCATTCCCTTCTATACTATATTGACATTGCTGCAAGCAATAGTGAACAGCTCCCTATAATGAGCCTCTGCTTTCTGTCTGGACCACTCAGTCCCAGCAACTACAGCAATATGAAGTGAGTCTTTTGGCACTGGGTAGTGGAGACTCCTTACTGGGTGGAATTCACTGATGTGTGGAGTAATACATATAGGGGTATATGCAATTGCGGTCGAATTCCCGAAAATGTCGAAAAACTGGACATTTTCGCCAAAAAAAAAAAATTCGACAATGCAATTCAGTACTTTTCGTCAAAAAAACGGACTTTCAAAATTCGACTTTTTGAAATTCGACATTTGTCAAATTCGACATTTCTGCAATGGTACAAATGCGGCAATTCGACAAAAGTATATTCAATTGAAGATTGTAAATTCGACAACAGTGCTTTTAGACAGTAAGAAAAGACAAAAAGACTGGAACTGCGCTTAGCATTCAATTAAAGATTTTATTCATTCCCACAATAAAAAAGATATATATATAAAATGTATATACTTATACAATTATCGGCCGGATTTCATATATTGCACAAATAAAAAAAAAATATATATATAGCATTTAGTGCCTCTATAGCACATAACTATTCTACACAGAGAAATTTTCTCCTAAAAACATACATTAAAACATTAGTGCACATAAGGGAACTCCACTAATTAAAATAACTGCCTTTAGGTGACTCCTATAACATTGCAGGAGTCCCTGCAATGTAAGGTAATTCGCAGTGGCGGATCCAGGGGGGGGGGGGCACTCGGGCCCGTGTCCCCCATGTCATTTGCGGCCTCCGTCGTGTGTCCCATCCCCCCCCCGCCGCGCAGGGAGATGACGGGCGCCCGCTGAGATTGTGTTACCAGCGGGCGCCCGTCTCCCTGCACAGCGGCAGCCGGAGGAAGGAGCTCAGTACTGAGCTCCGGCTTCCGGCGCTGTCACTGTGCAGCGTGCGCTATGGGAGAGACGTCAGTCATGACGTCTCTCTCATAGTGCTTACTGAGGAGCGGACGCCCAGGGAGGAGGAGGACTGCAGCGGCGCGGGAACGGGGCTCGGTAAGTATGTTTTTTTTCTTAATGCAGCGGGGGCATCTACGGGGGGACATTACTACTGGGGGGGCATCAACAAGGGGCATTACTACTGGGGGGGCATTACTACTGGGGGGGCATTACTACTGGGGGCATTATATCTGGGGGCATCAGTACTGGGGGGGTCATCTATTGGGGGCAGCTACTGGGGGACATTTTTACTGGGGGCCATCTACTGGGGGCATTATTACTGGGAGGCACCTACTGGGGGCATTATTATTGGGGGAACCTAATGAGGGACATTTTTACTGTGGGCCATCTACTGTGGGCATTATTACTGGGGGGCATCTACTGGGGGCATTACTACTGGGGGATCATCTATTGGGGGCAGCTACTGGGGGCATTATTACTGGGGGGCAGCTACTGGGGGCATTACTACTGGGGAATCATCTATTGGGGCAAAGTCCTAGGGGGCATTACTACTGGGGGCAAACTACTGGAGGACATCATTACTGGGGGGCATCTACTGGGGGCAAACTACTGGGGGACATTATTACTGGGGGCCAACTACAAAGGTGCTAACTACTGGGGGCATACTACAGGAGGGCATTACTACTGGCGGCTTAACTACAGGGGCATTACTACTTGGGGGCTAAACTACAGGGGGGGCAAACTACTGGGGGCATAACTACAGGGGCCAAACTACTGGGGGATAACTACAGGGGCCAAACTACTGGGGGCATTACTACTGGAGGCTAAACTATAAGGGGGGCATAACTACAGGGGCTAAACTACAATGGGGCAAACTACAGGGGGGCATTACTACTGGTGGCTAAACTAGTGGGGGCATTACCACTGGGAGGCTAAACTAAAGGGGGGGTAAACTACTGGGGTCATAACTGCAGGGGCATTACCACTGGGGGCATAATGACTGGGGGCATTACTACAGGCAACATTACTACTGGGGGCAATACGGGCATTGCATAAGGGGCACCACTACTATGGGGTCTATATAAGGGGCACTACCAGTACAGTGGACATTGCATAATGAGCGCTACAACTGTGGGCATTGTATAAGAAGCGCCACCTCACATGCACCGCAAATGTACTTGCCCCTTCCATCGTGCCCCCCCTATCATTTTCTTCTGGATCCGCCCCTGGTAATTCGTATAATGTCCGTTTGTTTCTATGACAGAAAGAAATTAGTAGGTTATTGCTTCAGTCACTTATTCCGAACTGTCCCAAAGATCATAGGTTAGCAAAGCAGTATTGTTAGAGCAATATTGACAAGCTTATAATATGTCCTTTCTTTTGGCACTAAAGTGTCACAGCTGCCTCTGAGTGAGATGTCATAAAACTCAGGTATAAGAGCGTCCCAAAGATCGTCGGTCAGCAAAGCAGTATTGTTAGTGCAATTATGTCAAGCTTATAGTATGTCCTTCCCTTTAGCACTAGGGTATAACAGCTGCCTCTGAATAAGATGTAATATAACTCAGATAGGGGAGCGTACTCCCTATTCCCCCTTAGCACTGGGGTCCGGATGTCCGGGTACTGAGTACGTTAGTGAAATAATGAGACAGCATGCTGGTACTCTCCTGATTGGCTGTATGCGCGTCTGCTGGCAGACAGCGCATCGCACAGCTCCCTCCAATAGTTTCAATGGTGGGAACTTTGCGGTCAGCGGTGGGGTTACCCGCGGTCAGCCGCTGACCGCGGGTGACCTCAACGCTGACCGCAAAGTTCCCACCATTGAATATAATGGTAAGGCTTTGCGATGCGCTGTCTGACAGCTCAGACGCGCATAGCCAATCAGCAGAGTGCCACGACGTTGCGCTCGCTGATTGGCTGAAGGGACCCTCTGTGACAGGAGTCACGTGGGGTCCCGGCATTCGTGGAAAGGGGTCCCATGTGTAAACATGGGACCCCTTTCAGTCCGTTTGGTCCGGGTTGCCGTTTTGTTGTTTTGCCAAGTACGAGGATTATTTAAAAAGATCCGGACACTGGATCAGGTGAGTATAATTTTATTCTCAGGTACCCCGGATTCTTCAGTGACGAGGGGGGCGTGGCAGTCGGCGGGTCAACATAGGTAAGTATGTATGTGTCGGCATGTATGAAATAAAATTTTACTTTCACGGTGTGTGTCTCCTGTTTTTATTTGGGTATTTTTTTTCCAGTAGAACTACAGGTACCAGCGGGCCCGTTTTTCCACCCGCATGCTGGTACTTGTGGTTCTCCAAGTACCAGCTTGTGGGGGAGGCTTGCTGGGACTTTTAGTTCTTCTGGAAAAAACAATATTCTATCATTTTACTCAAGGCTATCAGCCCCCCATCCGCAGCCCTTGGATAGGGGGGACAGCCTCGGGCTTCACCCCTGGCCCTTGGGTGGCTGGGGAGGAGGGACCCCTTGATTGAAGGGGTCCCCACTCCCCCAGGGTACCCCGGCCAGGGGTGACTAGTTGGATATTTAATGCCACGGCCGCAGGGCGCTGTATAAAAGTGACCCCCGGCTGTGGCATTATCTGCCCAGCTAGTGGAGCTCGATGCTGGTGTATAAAATACGGGGGACCCCTACGCTTTTTGACCCCCGTATTTTTTGCACCAGGCGCAGAGCCCGGTGCTAGTTTTAAAAATACGGGGGATCCCCTGTCAGTTTTTTCCCCGGATTTTTAGAACCAGGACCGGCTCGAAGAGCCTGAGGCTGGTTATGCTTAGGAGGGGGGACCCCACGCAATTTTTTTTTCGTGGTTTTTACCGTTTTTCCCATTTTTTTTTACATTTTTACAAGTCTAATCAAAATCCGTCAAATCGGCCGTTTTTCGACAGCGGGACTGTCGAATCCGTTTTTTATTGAATATGTTGAATTCCGGCACCTACTTGCCGGAATTTGATGGTCGAATTGTGTCGAATTAAAAAACGGGCGAAAAATTGCCGCGATTCGCCGGGAATTGCATATACCCCAGAGAGACACTATGCCGCCCTGGTGATACTAGCTTGGAGTGGTAAGGATTAACATAGCTCTTAGCCAGGCCATTATTTTATGCCTTTAGGCCATAGGATTCCTCTTATTAACCACATTCAAATTGACAGGGCCTTACCTGCATATTTAAATGCCCTAAGCAGATACCTCTTTTCTGCCGAATATCCCCAGCACCTTGTGATTACCTCTTGCACTTCAACAAAACGTCCCTGAGGAAGATAAATGTATTTAGCTTAAGCAGTATCAGCCATTTTGTTAAGTAGCAGCCATGATGTAGTGAAGTAGAAGTATGCTTTGCTGGTTAAATCATAATAATGCTGACATTTCACAGTTAGTACGTTCCGTGCGAAGCAAGGTCGTAGCTGTAAGTCTTGAAAACATGTTATTAGACAGTCTCTGTGTGTTTAGACTTCTTCTGAAGGACACTTAGGAGGGTGTCAGCCTAGAGGAAGTTATGAGAAGAGATGCATTATTGTTTTTGAAATATGACGTGTATCAAGTGTTCATGCAAGTCCCTTTTTTCTCTATATAATGGCATGCTAAATAAAGTAGAGCCAGTCTCATTTGGTGGACATAACTGTGTGTGTTGTCTGCTTCCTGGGATTCCCAATGCATTGGTAACCAACCGGTATCATACAGACGATTGAAGGGACTTGCTAGAGGAGGCTTATCTCCAACATCCCATTCACAGTCACCTCACCTTTCATGTGCGTGAGATACAGAAGCTAAGTGCCTCTTCAGGAGCTGGAGACAGGTGGTGCTGGGGCAAATAATGGGCAGCCATAGCACCTCTTTCGGGCATTGTGCCATGGGCATTGGCCCTGGTTGCTCATCCAGGCATATTTATGTGTGTGGCTAAAATAAACTAATTAGCTAATAAAACATATATAGATAAACAGTAATGAGCGCTTAGAAAAGTTATGTGGCACCTGTAAAAAAGTTTTTTTATTAGCATATGTTTACAGCTGTCCGTGGCTTAGATGTTCTTCTCCTCCATTTTAATCACATATCCAACCTTGAAGAAGTGCTAGGTACAGCACGAAACGCGTTGGTGGATAGCGGTATTACAAGGACATTCTGCCGCCGGAGAGATCGGACGCCGCCGAGTGACGTCACCCGCTAAACCCCGCCACACTCCGCCTCTCCGCTGGACGCAGCGGTGGAGGAGAAGAACATCTAAGCCACGGACAGCGACTTTTACCATCAGGCTGAGGAATCCCGTGGACTGGGAGTGAGGTAGGGATAGTTAGATCTCTCATGGACTGTGCCATACCGCAACAAAGCTCCTAAAAAGAGCTGTAAACATATGCTAATAAAAAAACTTTTTTACAGGTGCCACATAACTTTTCTAAGCGCTCATTACTGTTTATCAATTTCCATTATTTTATTTGAGCAGCTTTAGTAACACAAAGCGCATGAAACATATTTACAATAAAACATATATGTTGCAGGTTTGTTACTGCAATTTTTATTTATTTTATTTTTTTGGGGGGCAAGAGGAGCAGTGGCGGATCTAGACTTTACTTTTAGGGGGCTGTTTAAGAATACTGACTCTTCCCCTATACTCATAGATCCTCCCACTTAGTTCTGCCCTTTCCATTTTCAACAAATATTGAAAAAACAACACAGACTATTAACAAGAAATAGATCAACATAATTAAAAATGAGCCAATAATATGCACCAGGTTCAGGTTCAGTCAGACCAGACAGCCCCATATTATTACGTTACCATTTATCAAGAGCCAATGTCTCAGTTACTAATTATTAACAAAGAGTCCTGCGTTCCGAGCTGCTGTAAGTATCCCCACAAATATAACTTTTTGGGAGAATCTGTCATTTTAAATTCTTTTGAATTTGACCTTCTATCACAGACTTGCAGTTTATTATGTATTGGACATTTGCTTCAGAATGTTTTCATTTCTCAGCAATGTTATAAAGATGTTCACGCAGGAAAAATCCCAAAGAGACCGCCCTTCCCCATCTAGAGAGCCCAGACGTTGGACCCCCATGTCCCCGCCAGCGCCTGCAACCACCTGGCACCGTCTCAGCGTGGCTAGCGCTGCCAGGTCCCGGCCAGTGCCCGCAGCTCCCGTGACCACCCGGCACCGCCTAAGTGTGGCTAGCGCCACCATGTCCTGGACTTCCGGCCAGCTCCTGCAACCTCTGCTTGGAACAGTTAGCAAGTGGGCAGGGTTGGATCTGTGTGTTAAGGGGGGCAATAGCCCCCATCGCCCCCCTCTGGATCCTCCACTGAGGAGGAGGGGGGTTGTTCTGAACATATTTGGACACCCACCCCCTCTATAAATCTTGCCTTTGCCCCAGAACCAATTGACAAGAAAATAATTTATATATCTTTATTACATAAATTATATTGTAAACGCCTCAGCCCATGAATGCATTAGAGATAATATAACTTTGTATAACCTGTCACGTGTCGTGAGGTTGTTGTTTTCATCACTGAAAATTATTTTTAAGCCGATAATGAATATTTTATATTATACCACAGATCTATACCCAGATCAGTATATGAGCACCTTCAGTGTTTGTTAAAGTAAATTGTGTAATTTCTTATCTCCACTGCTCCAGCCAGTGATTTCTTGCATCTGCGGTGCTAGCAAATGATGGGTAACTGTTCATATGGTGACCTTTCTAATTCTTACAGAACCTGCACATATCCTGCGGGCAGATAATATCTGATTTAAACAAAAAAATATATATTCTTTTATTTAAAATAAAAGCTTGAGAGCTTCTTGTGAAAAAGCAATCACTGTGTGGGTTGAATAGAGTACTGTATGTGTTCTGCACTTCAATTGAGGGGGGAATTAAATTCGCCCCTGATAAAGAACCATAGAGAACTGTGCTTGGTAGTACTGTATGGTGTCTCAATAGAGTATCTCTTTATTTTCTGTTTATACCTCAGTAAATATTCAGAGACACATACAGGGTAACCTCTAAGTCCTTCTGAACAGATAGATTTATTTGTTTACATATGAATGTAATCCTTTAATTGGCGGCTGATGGAATATTTGGGGGAATGTTTGACGTTATCAAGCAATAAACTTTTTAACTAAACCATATGAGAACAATCTTGGGAGTCATTCATTAAAATTAGCTTTACCACAGTGGTGTAGCAATCACAGCAAGGTGCACAGACGCTGGCGCTGTCTTTTGCTACATTGGCGCAAGGCTTATTCGTTCTTTCTGCAACAAAGCCAGCAGCCTCAAAGTTTATGGGATAACTACAGTAATATACACTGTTGTTTCCACAAACAGGGCTAATCTTTCACATTACTATAGCCTCCATTAACAAAGAGACTTAATCCCTTTAGCACTTGCTAAAGGGTTTATGTCCGCTGTTCTGTATTACGCAAACAGCAGTAGGCTCAGCTCACCACTTATTCTCACTGTACCACTTATGCCATCGCTAGACAATGCCCTACCCTGGGGGCCCAGGAAAACATTTTCTGGCTTCAGTGAAGCCTACCAGCTTTGCTAATTCCCACCAGGTGGAAGCATGGTGTGCACATACAGATGGCCATCCAGTGCCATATTATACATTAGACTGACTAGACTGAAACCTAGGGGCCCCATAAGATTGAGGGGCCCATCAATTTTTTTTAACTGAGCCACTGTTACTTGCCTCCTAGGGCCGCAATGGTTAAAGGCACTTTGCACTCTGTGCCGCAGCCAGACATGTTCATAGTCAGCTTGGGTTTGTTTTGAGACATATGAAAGGAGGTGTGTGTGTGCGGGGGGGGGGGGGGGGGGGCAGCAGCTGACCAATAGTGCTCTAGTGCTATTTAAAAGAGAGAAGAAAAGGCAGAATGATTGTGCTGTGAACAAAGAGGTCAGCACAATTTATTTCAAGTGGGTATTGGTGTCCGTGTGAAACTGAAAGTGTACTGTAGATGATGGAATATGCTCTGCTTCCCATATGTCAGTTGTATTGGGGCGAAAGATTAAAGTTCAGGAGTGGGCCCAAAATACCTGAAAGCCTAGGGGCATGAGCATGGGTTAATACAGCCTTGTGCCAAGGGCCGGACTGCCCATCTGGCACTTCTGGCAAATGCCAGAAGGACTGATGGGCTGGTTGTCTGGTCCACAGAGAGCCGGGAACACTGTGTGCAGCGCAGCTCCCGGCACTCTGTTTTGTCCCCCACTGTAGTGCCTCGTTGATAAGCAATTTGGGGGCGGGTCGCGAATCCATGCCCCCTGACTCGTGGCACTCCCCCATTTGCAGTGTCTGTGCCCCCCATTGCTAAGCAATATGGAGGCGTGCCACGAGTCCACAACCCCTGACTTTTGGCACGCCCCCATTTGCAGAGTCTGCGCGCCCCTTTCTCAGCATGTTCCCCCCGTTTACTTGCGCATACATGGATGCCAAGGGTGGAAAGAAGCCCCAGTCCGTCCCTGCTTGTGGCCATCTCTTATGCCCATTGGGTAATAACCCATCCCTGCCAGCAGCAGGCTGCTGGGTGCATGTCAGAGGACATTGGCAAGGAGAATTATCCCTTTGGACCTTGCCGGACAGCTAAGTAATATTAAATAATGGTGACATATTCAGTGATACTACATGAAATATGCCGCCAGTAAAAGGTATAGGTAGTATCAATAATAAATGGAGCACTATATATTGTGTGATAATTACAGTAGTTGCATAATATACATGCAGTTCATTACTGTAATTGCTAACATTAAACCAATAAGTCAATCACACTTTCTTACCCCCTTTGCAGAAGGTCACCATGATATCAGGTGATGCATCTCTATGTAAGACAGAAGGGGATGCAGTCAGGATCTCCGCATCCAGAATACTGACTCTGGAATCCCAACACTATGCAGGGTGCCGACACCGGCATCCTGAATAGGTACACATCCCGGCGCTGGAATCCTGACAGCTGGGATACCGAACGCTGGAGAGGTAAGCTGCAGTGGAGGGGAGATTACGTTTAGGCTGTAGGGGGAGGGTTAGGGTTAGGCAGTGCCCCAGGAGGGTTACAGCTTTTTACTTTGTTTGGCTGTATTGGTTGATATAGATCACAGGTTCTCAAACTCAGTCCTCAGGACCCCACACGGTTCATGGTTTGCAGGTCACCTGTAGATTTTTGAAATGTGACAGTTGGTGATACACAGTGCAGCAGCTGGGTGACATGGAAAACGTGAATCGTGTGGGGTCCTGAGGACAGAGTTTGAGAACCACTGATATAGATATAATATTAGGAGAGGGCAGGAGAAGAGTTCTTCTTTTTGCAATAAGCGTATATGTTGAACATTGTGGCTGTTAACCGTACCTTGCTGACATTGAAGATGCATAACACAATTTTCCATAACTGGAGATATTCACAGAGTTTCTGTTTTAAAGCCTTAAAACTCCATTAAGTCTCTGAGTTTATTTTCATCAGACATGTGTGATGATATATAGTGGAATACATGACAACTATGGAGGGCCATTGGAGGCTATACCATTGATGGTCTTCATTGGTGTTTATATCGATGGCAGGAACACATTGATAGGAAACCATCAATAGACATCAATGGAGGTAATTGAAGGTTGGACTTGCTGGGTGGTGGGCCAATCAGGGAAGAGGCAGGTTTTCATGGGTTACATTGGTAGGTAGCGTTATGCCCAGTGCCACTTGTGCCAGGAAAGAAATGAAACATTGTCGGGGTCTCTATTATTGATGGCACAATCATTGACCACTGGTGTGGCAAACCATTGATGATTGTTACCCATTAATGGTTGAAGCACATCCCTACTGACAACTGGAGAGCACTTACCACAGAGCATAACATACATGTCTAAGGTATGTATAGATTTTAACAGATAATAGAATTCTTAAGAGTTGGCAGAGTCAGCTGACATGTTTGTTTAACCAAAAATCTGAATTGATGCATTTTTATCCCATTGAGTCTCATGACAGATCCATGACAAAAGATTACAGCTTTCTCATACACTTTGACTATAATTTTTTTCTCCTTATAACTCACTAAATCTGTGTGGCAAACTACATTCATAATGCCTCAATTGCATAGACCTGTACCCTGTGCTACAAAATGCTGGCCCTTCCAAGTGGGGTTCAATGTTGGAATTTATGTGCAATGAGCTATGGACACTTACCTTAATGCATTGATCTAATGACAGCAGGATATAAGACTTGGTGCATTATTTTTATGTTAGGCTTATAATTGGAGTCAATCAATAGATGAGTAATCACAACAAAATCAAAGACACTGTCTTGCTGACCAGCCCAGGGAACATATTACTGGTTCTACAGGGGTTCACACCAGTCAACCATGTTATTCACGCTTTAAAGATCAGTGACAAGCGTGTTAGCCTCTGAATTAAACCTGTCTTCAAGGTTAGGTGAACACTTCTTAACTTGGGTGATCTTTGATAGCATGCCAATATACAGAACTACAGACAGACATTTGTGAAGCCCTAATATTTGTCCTACATGCAAAGCTATCAGTCCTATGTGGATTTGTGGCACTGTACTTAATTTCCATATGGTCATAATACCAAAACATTCTCCCATGCATCAGCTGCTGTACTTTTTTACTAAATCCCATTTTTAAAGACCCATGTGAAACGTCGAAGTGTACTGTAAAATGCTATAGATAGATAAATTAATTATGTTCCTACAGTATGTCAGAATATATTGATTTTTGTAGGGTCTAATTATGAAGCAGTGATAACCCCACTTTTGCTATTACTTCTCAGTATTGTACAAGAGGAAAACACAGAGATAGTTTACTAGATAGGGGACCAGTGTAGCCACTGCATATGCTTCACAGCATCCACTCCAAGTGAAATCCCAATACCACCTACCTTGCGTGCACATATGGGTGGTCATTCCGAGTTCATCGCTAGCTGCATTCGTTCGCTGTGCAGCGATGAGGCAAAAAAATCATCACTTCTGCGCTTGCGTATGCGGCGCAATGCGCACGCATGATGTACTATTACAACGAACGATGTAGTATCACACAGGGTCTAACAAAGCTTTTCAGTCGCACTGCTGGCCGCAGAGTGATTGACATGAAGTGGGCGTTTCTGGGTGTCAACTGACCGTTTTCAGATAGTGTTGGAAAAAACACAGGCGTGCCAGGAAAAATGCAGGCGTGGCTGGGCGAACGCAGGGCGTGTTTGTGACGTCAAAACAGGAACTGAACAGTCTGACGTGATCGCAAGCGCTGAGTAGGTTTTGAGCTACTCTAAAAATGCACAAAAAAACTTTGGAGCCGCTCTGCGATCCTTTCGTTCTCACTTCTGCTAAGCTAAAATAAACTCCCAGTGGGTGGCGTCATAGCGTTTGCACGGCTGCTAAAAACAGCTAACGAGCGATCAACTTGGAATGACCAAAATCTCTTTACCTGCAATGTAGTGAAGACTCGAACTGATACATTTTTCAGCAACTCCATTATATATCATTGCAATAGTCTGCGATAATGAATGCAACCTGTGACCCACCAGTGGTTTACTGTAAACACTTAAGTGGTGAATACATAATTTTGACAGTGGGACCATGTACAGCATTTCCAATTCATTTTAGTGTTAGTGTTTGATTGTGTTCTTTCACCCCCATGTGTGAACAAGGTTCTCCATGCCTAGTTCACACACGCGTAAGAACACTGATTGGACAAACCCAGCAGTGTAAACTTTCTCTGCCACTAATTAGCAGTGGAAGTAGCAGTGGTAATGCCTACTGAGACAGCGGCATTTCAGAGTAGCTGCCCAGGCACTTGAGCAACACTGAATTACATCAGTATGGTGTCTGCCGTCACAACATGCAGCAAGTTAATTACCTAATTAATTGGGCCAATCAGGGCTTGGTGATGAGTATGCCCCAATATATTAAGCTACAATGTGCATAGAAATAACAGATTTATCTGCAACTTGATTCACTTCTCATGTTCCTGCAGCCGCCACAGCGCGTAAGGGGTGCAATGTATAAATACGAGAGAGGCTTGGCTTCTCTCAGCTTTTGTTAGAAACATAACACTGTTTCTGGATGGCATTCTGCTTACCTTAGTGTAGGAAAAGTAGTGATGAGCGGGTTCGGTTTCTCGGAAACCGAACCCCCCCGAACTTCACGCTTTTTACACGGGTCCGAGGCAGACTCGGATCTTCCCGCCTTGCTCGGCTAACCCGAGCGCGCCCGAACGTCATCATCCCGCTGTCGGATTCTCGCGAGGCTCGGATTCTATCGCGAGACTCGGATTCTATATAAGGAGCCGCGCGTCGCAGCCATTTTCACACGTGCATTGAGATTGATAGGGAGAGGACGTGGCTGGCGTCCTCTCCGTTTAGAATAGAAATAGATAGAGAGTGAGAGTGAGACACTTGATTTACTGGAGCTTAGGAGTACTCAGAGAGTGCAGAGTTTACTAGTGACTGACCAGTGACCACCAGTGCAGTTTTATTATTATTTAATATAATCCGTTCTCTGCCTGAAAAAAAACGATACACAGTGACACAGTATACCATATCTGTGCTCAGCCTCAGTGTGCTGCATCATCTATGTATATCTGACTGTGCTGAGTGCTCACTGCTCACACAGCTTAATTGTGGGGGAGACTGGGGAGCAGTTATAGCAGGAGTACATTAACAGTGCACACTTTTGCTGCCAGAGTGCCACTGCCAGTGTGACTGACCAGTGACCACTGACCACCAGTATATTGTGATTGTCTGCCTGAAAAAGTTAAACACTCGTCGTGTGGTGTTTTTATTCTATAAACGCATTCTGCTGACAGTGTCCAGCAGGTCCATCATTATATAATATATATCTGTCCTGTAGTAGTGATATATATATTTTTTTTATATCATTATCATCCAGTCTATATTAGCAGCAGATGCAGTACGGTAGTCCACGGCTGTAGCTACCTCTGTGTCGGCAGTCGCTCGTCCATCCATAATTGTATACCACCTACCTGTGGTGTTTTTTTTTTTTTCTATCTTCTTGATACTAGTAGCTTACTTTAGGAGTCTGCAGTGCTGACAGTGTCCAGCAGGTCCGTCATTATATAATATATACCTGTCCGGCTGCAGTAGTGATATATATATATTTTTTATATCATTATCATCCAGTCTATATTAGCAGCAGACGCAGTACGGTAGTCCACGGCTGTAGCTACCTCTGTGTCGGCAGTCGCTCGTCCATCCATAATTGTATACCACCTACCTGTGGTGTTTTTTTTTTTCTAACTTCTTGATACTAGTAGCTTACTTTAGGAGTCTGCAGTGCTGACAGTGTCCAGCAGGTCCGTCATTATATAATATATACCTGTCCGGCTGCAGTAGTGATATATATATATTTTTTATATCATTATCATCCAGTTTATATTAGCAGCAGACGCAGTACGGTAGTCCACGGCTGTAGCTACCTCTGTGTCGGCAGTCGCTCGTCCATCCATAATTGTATACCACCTACCTGTGGTGTGTTTTTTTTTCTATCTTCTTGATACTAGTAGCTTACTTTAGGAGTCTGCAGTGCTGACAGTGTCCAGCAGGTCCGTCATTATATAATATATACCTGTCCGGCTGCAGTAGTGATATATATATATTTTTTATATCATTATCATCCAGTCTATATTAGCAGCAGATGCAGTACGGTAGTCCACGGCTGTAGCTACCTCTGTGTCGGCAGTCGCTCGTCCATCCATAATTGTATACCACCTACCTGTTGTGTTTTTTTTTTCTATCTTCTTGATACTAGTAGCTTACTTTAGGAGTCTGCAGTGCTGACAGTGTCCAGCAGGTCCGTCATTATATAATATATACCTGTCCGGCTGCAGTAGTGATATATATTTTTTATATCATTATCATCCAGTCTATATTAGCAGCAGACGCAGTACGGTAGTCCACGGCTGTAGCTACCTCTGTGTCGGCAGTCGCTCGTCCATCCATAATTGTATACCACCTACCTGTGGTGGGTTTTTTTTTCTATCTTCTTGATACCAGTAGCTTACTTTAGGAGTCTGCAGTGCTGACAGTGTCCAGCAGGTCCGTCATTATATAATATATACCTGTCCGGCTGCAGTAGTGATATATATATATATTTTATATCATTATCATCCAGTCTATATTAGCAGCAGACGCAGTACGGTAGTCCACGGCTGTAGCTACCTCTGTGTCGGCAGTCGCTCGTCCATCCATAATTGTATACCACCTACCTGTGGTGTTTTTTTTTTTCTATCTTCTTGATACTAGTAGCTTACTTTAGGAGTCTGCAGTGCTGACAGTGTCCAGCAGGTCCGTCATTATATAATATATACCTGTCCGGCTGCAGTAGTGATATATATATATTTTTTATATCATTATCATCCAGTCTATATTAGCAGCAGACGCAGTACGGTAGTCCACGGCTGTAGCTACCTCTGTGTCGGCAGTCGCTCGTCCATCCATAATTGTATACCACCTACCTGTGGTGTTTTTTTTTTTCTATCTTCTTGATACTAGTAGCTTACTTTAGGAGTCTGCAGTGCTGACAGTGTCCAGCAGGTCCGTCATTATATAATATATACCTGTCCGGCTGCAGTAGTGATATATATATATTTTTTATATCATTATCATCCAGTCTATATTAGCAGCAGACGCAGTACGGTAGTCCACGGCTGTAGCTACCTCTGTGTCGGCAGTCGCTCGTCCATCCATAATTGTATACCACCTACCTGTTGTGTTTTTTTTTTCTATCTTCTTGATACTAGTAGCTTACTTTAGGAGTCTGCAGTGCTGACAGTGTCCATCAGGTCCGTCATTATATAATATATACCTGTCCGGCTGCAGTAGTGATATATATATATTTTTTATATCATTATCATCCAGTCTATATTAGCAGCAGACGCAGTACGGTAGTCCACGGCTGTAGCTACCTCTGTGTCGGCAGTCGCTCGTCCATCCATAATTGTATACCACCTACCTGTGGTGTTTTTTTTTTTTCTATCTTCTTGATACTAGTAGCTTACTTTAGGAGTCTGCAGTGCTGACAGTGTCCAGCAGGTCCGTCATTATATAATATATACCTGTCCGGCTGCAGTAGTGATATATATATATTTTTTATATCATTATCATCCAGTCTATATTAGCAGCAGACGCAGTACGGTAGTCCACGGCTGTAGCTACCTCTGTGTCGGCAGTCGCTCGTCCATCCATAATTGTATACCACCTACCTGTGGTGTTTTTTTTTTTTTATATCTTCTTGATACTAGTAGCTTACTTTAGGAGTCTGCAGTGCTGACAGTGTCCAGCAGGTCCGTCATTATATAATATATACCTGTCCGGCTGCAGTAGTGATATATATATATTTTTTATATCATTATCATCCAGTCTATATTAGCAGCAGACGCAGTACGGTAGTCCACGGCTGTAGCTACCTCTGTGTCGGCAGTCGCTCGTCCATCCATAAGTATACTAGTATCCATCCATCTCCATTGTTTACCTGAGGTGCCTTTTAGTTGTGCCTATTAAAATATGGAGAACAAAAATGTTGAGGTTCCAAAAATAGGGAAAGATCAAGATCGACTTCCACCTCGTGCTGAAGCTGCTGCCACTAGTCATGGCCGAGACGATGAAATGCCATCAACGTCGTCTGCCAAGGCCGATGCCCAATGTCATAGTACAGAGCATGTAAAATCCAAAACACCAAATATCAGTAAAAAAAGGACTCAAAAATCTAAAATAAAATTGTCGGAGGAGAAGCGTAAACTTGCCAATATGCCATTTACCACACGGAGTGGCAAGGAACGGCTGAGGCCCTGGCCTATGTTCATGGCTAGTGGTTCAGCTTCACATGAGGATGGAAGCACTCAGCCTCTCGCTAGAAAAATGAAAAGACTCAAGCTGGCAAAAGCACAGCAAAGAACTGTGCGTTCTTCGAAATCACAAATCCACAAGGAGAGTCCAATTGTGTCGTTTGCGATGCCTGACCTTCCCAACACTGGACGTGAAGAGCATGCGCCTTCCACCATTTGCACGCCCCCTGCAAGTGCTGGAAGGAGCACCCGCAGTCCAGTTCCTGATAGTCAGATTGAAGATGTCAGTGTTGAAGTACACCAGGATGAGGAGGATATGGGTGTTGCTGGCGCTGGGGAGGAAATTGACCAGGAGGATTCTGATGGTGAGGTGGTTTGTTTAAGTCAGGCACCCGGGGAGACACCTGTTGTCCGTGGGAGGAATAGGGCCATTGACATGCCTGGTGAAAATACAAAAAAAATCAGCTCTTCGGTGTGGAAGTATTTCAACAGAAATGCGGACCACATTTGTCAAGCCGTGTGTTGCCTTTGTCAAGCTGTAATAAGTAGGGGTAAGGACGTTAACCACCTCGGAACATCCTCCCTTATACGTCACCTGCAGCGCATTCATCATAAGTCAGTGACAAGTTCAAAAACTTTGGGCGACAGCGGAAGCAGTCCACTGACCAGTAAATCCCTTCCTCTTGTAACCAAGCTCACGCAAACCACCCCACCAACTCCCTCAGTGTCAATTTCCTCCTTCCCCTGGAATGCCAATAGTCCTGCAGGCCATGTCACTGGCAATTCTGACGAGTCCTCTCCTGCCTGGGATTCCTCCAATGCATCCTTGCGTGTAACGCCTACTGATGCTGGTGCTGCTGTTGTTGCTGCTGGGAGTCGATGGTCATCCCAGAGGGGAAGTCGTAAGACCACTTTTACTACTTCCACCAAGCAATTGACTGTCCAACAGTCCTTTGCGAGGAAGATGAAATATCACAGCAGTCATCCTGCTGCAAAGCGGATAACTGAGGCCTTGGCATCCTGGGCGGTGAGAACCGTGGTTCCGGTATCCATCATTACTGCAGAGCCAACTAGAGACTTGTTGGAGGTACTGTGTCCCCGGTCCCAAATACCATCTAGGTTCCATTTCTTTAGGCAGGCGATACCGAAAATGTACACAGACCTCAGAAAAAGACTCACCAGTGTCCTAAAAAATGCAGTTGTACCCAATGTCCACTTAACCACGGACATGTGGACAAGTGGAGCAGGGCAGGCTCAGGACTATATGACTGTGACAGCCCACTGGGTAGATGTATGGACTCCCGCCGCAAGAACAGCAGCGGCGGCACCAGTAGCAGCATCTCGCAAACGCCAACTCTTTCCTAGGCAGGCTACGCTTTGTATCACCGCTTTCCAGAATACGCACACAGCTGAAAACCTCTTATGGCAACTGAGGAAGATCATCGCGGAATGGCTTACCCCAATTGGACTCTCCTGTGGATTTGTGGCATCGGACAACGCCAGCAATATTGTGTGTGCATTAAATCTGGGCAAATTCCAGCACGTCCCATGTTTTGCACATACCTTGAATTTGGTGGTGCAGAATTATTTAAAAAACGAGAGGGGCGTGCAAGAGATGCTGTCGGTGGCCAGAAGAATTGCGGGACACTTTCGGCGTACAGGCACCACGTACAGAAGACTGGAGCACCACCAAAAACGCCTGAACCTGCCCTACCATCATCTGAAGCAAGAAGTGGTAACGAGGTGGAATTCAACCCTCTATATGCTTCTGAGGTTGGAGGAGCAGCAAAAGGCCATTCAAGCCTATACAACTGAGCACGATATAGGAGGTGGAATGCACCTGTCTCAAGCGCAGTGGAGAATGATTTCAACATTGTGCAAGGTTCTGCAACCTTTTGAACTTGCCACACGTGAAGTCAGTTCAGACACTGCCAGCCTGAGTCAGGTCATTCCCCTCATCAGGCTTTTGCAGAAGAAGCTGGAGACATTGAAGGAGGAGCTAACACAGAGCGATTCCGCTAGGCATGTGGGACATGTGGATGGAGCCCTTAATTCGCTTAACAAGGATTCACGGGTGGTCAATCTGTTGAAATCAGAGCACTACATTTTGGCCACCGTGCTCGATCCTAGATTTAAAACCTACCTTGAATCTCTCTTTCCGGCAGACACAAGTCTGCTGGGGTTCAAAGAACTGCTGGTGACAAAATTGTCAAGTCAAGCGGAACGCGACCTGTCAACATCTCCTCCTTCACATTCTCCCGCAACTGGGGGTGCGAGGAAAAGGCTCAGAATTCCGAGCCCACCCGCTGGCGGTGATGCAGGGCAGTCTGGAGCGACTGCTGATGCTGACATCTGGTCTGGACTGAAGGACCTGACAACAATTACGGACATGTCGTCTACTGTCACTGCATATGATTCTCTCCCCATTGAAAGAATGGTGGAGGATTATATGAGTGACCGCATCCAAGTAGGCACGTCAGACAGTCCGTACTTATACTGGCAGGAAAAAGAGGCAATTTGGAGGCCCTTGCACAAACTGGCTTTATTCTACCTAAGTTGCCCTCCCACAAGTGTGTACTCCGAAAGAGTGTTTAGTGCCGCCGCTCACCTTGTCAGCAATCGGCGTACGAGGTTACATCCAGAAAATGTGGAGAAGATGATGTTCATTAAAATGAATTATAATCAATTCCTCCGTGGAGACATTCACCAGCAGCAATTGCACAGCAATTGCACAAAGTACACAGGGAGCTGAGATGGTGGATTCCAGTGGGGACGAATTGATAATCTGTGAGGAGGGGGATGTACACGGTTATATATCGGAGGATGATGATGAGGTGGACATCTTGCCTCTGTAGAGCCAGTTTGTGCAAGGAGAGATTAATTGCTTCTTTTTTGGTGGGGGTCCAAACCAACCCGTCATTTCAGTCACAGTCGTGTGGCAGACCCTGTCACTGAAATGATGGGTTGGTTAAAGTGTGCATGTCCTGTTTATACAACATAAGGGTGGGTGGGAGGGCCCAAGGACAATTCCATCTTGCACCTCTTTTTTCTTTCATTTTTCTTTGCGTCATGTGCTGTTTGGGGAGTAGTTTTTGGAAGGGCCATCCTGCGTGACACTGCAGTGCCACTCCTAGATGGGCCAGGTGTTTGTGTCGGCCACTTGGGTCGCTTATCTTAGTCACACAGCTACCTCATTGCGCATCTTTTTTTTCTTCTTTGCGTCATGTGCTGTTTGGGGAGTAGTTTTTTGAAGGACCATCCTGCGTGACACTGCAGTGCCACTCCTAGATGGGCCAGGTGTTTGTGTCGCCACTTGGGTCGCTTATCTTAGTCACACAGCTACCTCATTGCGCCTCTTTTTTTCTTTGCGTCATGTGCTGTTTGGGGGGTGTTTTTTGGAAGGGCCATCCTGCGTGACACTGCAGTGCCACTCCTAGATGGGCCAGGTGTTTGTGTCGGCCACTTGGGTCGCTTATCTTAGTCACACAGCTACCTCATTGCGCCTCTTTTTTTCTTTGCATCATGTGCTGTTTGGGGGGTGTTTTTTGGAAGGGCCATCCTGCGTGACACTGCAGTGCCACTCCTAGATGGGCCAGGTGTTTGTGTCGGCCACTAGGGTCGCTTAGCTTACTCACACAGCTACCTCATTGCGCCTCTTTTTTTTCTTCTTTGCGTCATGTGCTGTTTGGGGAGTAGTTTTTTGAAGGGCCATCCTGCGTGACACTGCAGTGCCACTCCTAGATGGGCCAGGTGTTTGTGTCGGCCACTTGGGTCGCTGAGTTTAGTCATCCAGCGACCTCGGTGCAAATTTTAGGACTAAAAATAATATTGTGAGGTGTGAGGTGTTCAGTATAGACTGAAAATGAGTGGAAATTATGGTTATTGAGGTTAATAATACTTTGGGATCAAAATGACCCCCAAATTCTATGATTTAAGCTGTTTTTTAGGGTTTTTTGAAAAAAACACCCGAATCCAAAATATACCCGAATCCGACAAAAAAAATTCGGTGAGGTTTTGCCAAAACGCGTTCGAACCCAAAACACGGCCGCGGAACCAAACCCAAAACCAAAACACAAAACCCGAAAAATTTCCGGTGCTCATCACTAAGGAAAAGTCCAATCTTGTCTTCATATTCGCTGAATTCTTAACAGAACATGTGCCGCCTTACTGGCCTGTGCATTGTATCTTTGTGTATGCACATCTGGTAAGACCACACATTCACAGTCTAGAAATGGATAGACTGTTGTGTGCGAATATGTAGCCTTAACAGCTTGCCATACCTCCCAACATTTATAACTTTTCAAAAGAGGGCATGGCCTCAAGGAAAGGGGTGTGGCTTTGCAGGAATGCAAGCCATGCACCCATTTTCGTCACTGTGGGGGCATGCCCAGTGCTCTTTGAGCAGTTTTGGCCGTGCCCGCAGCCTCACTGTCTCCCATAAATAGATGCTGTGTGCATGCGCACAGCGTCTATAGACCGCAGAACAGCAAGTGACAGGTAACATCCCTACTGCCCCACCACCACCACCACCACGGGACACTGCGGCCAGAAAAACAGGACTGTCTCACGAAAATCGGGACAGTTGGGAGTTATGGTATGCACAGGATTGGACTGACCCACAGGGGTACCAGGGAAACCACTGGTGGGCCCCACTGCCTGAGTGCCTACTCTTTCCTCTAGGGATGGATCAGGTTGTGCACTTGTATTATACATGGTAGATATGTTGCATTACACTGCACTAGACTATTGTGTATTTCAAGCCTCTGTGGAGGCTGGCCGCACCCACTTTGTAGGCTGGCCACACCCTTAAGTATGGGCCCCTATCCTCACTATATCCCCCCGGTGGGTCCTTCATGCCCCAGTCCGACACTGTGTATGCACATAATGCACAATCAAGGCTTCAGTTCACTCTGCATTTAGCTATTACACATTGCCAGAGACAAAACTCACTAGCCGGAGAGGTAGCCTTCTCCCGGAACTCTCCGGTGGATGCTACATTATTAAATGTACTGTAGACAAATAGGCTGTAGAATAGTTACCATTTTGGCAAATTATGGTTAATACTGTAAATTAAATTAGAGATCTGCCATCTACCAACCTTGTACCCGAGGCATTTACAGTTCATCTGAAATTCTGCAAAGGTTTTATCATTCTCCACTAGAAACATGGTAAGGGTTAATGCATTTGCTGTTTTATGAATATAAGTATACTGGACAGAGGGTTTCCTCTCGGTATATTAATTTATGGTAAAATAGTTATGAATAATATAAAATAAATAATATATTATAATGACAACATAAATAATTAAATATAGAATCTGTCCTATACTGTAGAATATCATTCTGCTAACCAAAATATGGGACATTTTTTCATCCCTACAGAAAAACCAACTCCCTATTTGCAAGAGTAACATTTGGTGGAGAAGAATAACAACCCTCAAGGGCTTTAAATTTACATGTCTGACACTTGCTTTATTTTAGAGAATGTACATACAGTACAGTATACAAGAGTATTCCCCTATGTTGTCTCTACAAGCTGTCTTCCCAATGCCTGGTTGTAACCACTAGTACAGTATGGGTTATAAAATGATTTTTTCATTTATACCCTATCACGAAAACTTTTTTCTTAGAAAATAGAATAAAAAGGAATTACAGTGATGCATGTGAAAAAATAATTTACAATTGTTTTCAACCGGCTGCCAAGATTGAACTGTTGGAATAAATGTGACCGTTGTAGGGTGACCATAATATTTCCACGGCGCCTCAGACTGTTCACCTGCCAGAAGAATTGTGTCACAACATACAGAACATCAGTAATGGAAACACTGAACCTTCTAGCTAATAAGCTCCATACTCCCCAGTACAATAAACTCTCAGATGAACAACTTGTGTCAACTGCTACACCTCTGCCAAGACAACCTCAATTAATCACTCCAGTTACTCTATAATGTCATAGACAATAGAACAGAATAAAGCAGCCATTATCTATTTTATACTATCTACCTCCTATGTTTACTAATCTAATCTTTCTGTTATATGTTTTTTTTTAAACTTAATTATGTATGCTATAATACTGCATGCTGTCTTAATTATGAGTCTTTTTGTGTAAACGTTAATTACAGTAGGTACATATCACATTAAAGTAGATATACAGTAATATCACCTTTTACATGGATTGCCTAGTGCACAGGTTCTCAAACTCGGTCCTCAGGACCCCACACAGTGCATGTTTTGCAGGTCTCCTCACAGAATTGCAAGTGAAATAATTAGCTCCACCTGTGGACCTTTTAAAATGGGTCAGTGAGTAATTAATACACCTGTGCACTTGCTGGGTTACCTGCAAAACATGCACTGTGTGGGGTCCTGGGGACCGAGTTTGAGAACCACTGGCCTAGTGTATGCAATTAGCAGAGATGGATGAACCTTTATTGTAACCTAGACTCTTGCCTAGGGACCTGCAGGGACAGTGGGGCTGTGATTTCTCTAACTGGTTTTTATATGTAAGATTTATTTTTGAAAAAAAAAAAATTTGGGAGAGGGGGTCCTAAGCCAGTGTCTGTCTTGACTAGGTCTCTATCGGGTTTGATCTGGCTCTGGTAATTACTAAGGTGCAGTGATAAAGGGTAAAAATGGCCATAATGCAGTTATTATACAGGAGTGCAAATAATAATTATGGCAAATATCTGTACAAAATAGGGTTATGTTTATTTGAACTATTTAGAGTTTAATCATATAGTACAGTATAAAGTCAAACTTTCATCATGTACTGTAAAATGTAATTCCATTTAATACTAGGCATAGATCATTAAGATGTGTACACACAGTGAGATATATCCTTTCAATTTTGACTATATAGTCAAAATCGCAAGTAAAATTAGAGTAAATCACAAGGTGTTAGGCAGCTTGCGATATCAATTCGATCCCAATGTGCACTCCCGCGGGGTCGTATCGCAAGGCTAGATAGACTGTGCAGGCAAGTCAATCTTGACTATCTAGTGTACAATCTAGTACAAAGTATAGTCAAAATTGGCACTTAGTCAAAACCGTACATAGACAAAATTGAAAGTACAGATAGCCAAAATCTGTGCGTCTAGGCTCTGGGTGAGTTCAAGAGAATTTGCATAGTCAAAATCGGACATAGCAAGGAAATCACCGTGTGTATGCACCTTTAGACTGATCAGTGTACTATATTTTTAATTATCCCAGTACGGAAAAAAAAGCATGTATATAAAAAATGAGTTCAGATTTCACCAGCCTATATTGGCAAGCTCAGGGAGGACAGAAACCTCCCGTGGAGCAAAAGGTCATATATTGCTACAGTGGTGGCACTCCACAGTTTTAATAAGCAACATGAGACAAATAGTTCTCCAACATGTCAGATGTTTACTCCATCTTTCAAGGATCCTTTCAAGATGGAGAAAACATCTGAAACATTGAAGAACTACTTGTCTCATGTTGCTTATTAATGTGATACCTTGCTGCAAAAACCCGTGCAGGACTTTTACGGGGTCGCCACATCCCTTGTTTGGAATTTCTTCACTGCTTTGTGGCATCACCAGGATTAACAAACCCCCTCAATGTTATGTCAGCAGCAAAACAAACACCAAAGGCACTAGGACCCGGGAAGTGGTGCAGTAATGTGCGGAGAGCAGGAGGACAGCAGTGCAGCAGTTGGTTGACCCCTGAACTGGGGGGTGTGGCCTAGAGAACGGAACCTGAAAAAAGGCGGAGTTATCGCTCTGATGGAGAGAGTTTGGCGAGGAAAGCAGAGCTGAGGAGACAATGTAGGCTCCGGAAAGACCTCCGCCGAGTGTTGTGAGGAGTTACCGTCCTGTGAAGCTCTGAGGAGAGCGGTGTAACAGGACAGGCTGTGGTATGCACCCTGTGGGAGAGCTGTGAGGGGACACTGGTGAGGAAGTCAGAGCGGCTGTGACCAGGTGAGGCTGCAGAGCCCCTGAGAGACCGTCCAATGACAGTGGCGCTATTCCATCGCTGCACATACCGAGATGTACCATTGCTGATCCATCGGTCGTGACATCGAAGATTGCATCAGCCCTGTGGCAAGTGCAATTTCACTGACTATACATGACCATCGATTACTTCGCAAGTCAGTGGCAAGTCTACGACACGCCCGCATCTGGCTAGCCACCCACACTGCTACCTTCCTCTGAAAATCAATCTCTGCGTGCAGTTGTTATCTGCCTCTCTGAACGGTAACTATCAGGGCACATGCGCAAATGGGATGTGGTCAGGATACGGCATCACAAACACCGGCAGAGGCGGATTGGCCATAGGGTCTACAGGGAAGATTCCCGGCGGGCCGACGCACCCGTGGGGCCTGTTTTGTTTGAGGACATGTGGTCCTTTTTATAGACATAATGAATAAGATGCTAAATAATTTGCATATATGAAAATTACTTTGCCACTTAGCCTGTGATTGCAGATGATCTAGTGTATGCTCTATCTGCCTGCTTGGCTGACATATAAGATTGAGTGAATAGTGATTGGGATATGGTTGGTGTAATAAGCAAGAAAATATATCTTTCTAAAGAATGATATATTTTCCTAAATTCTGAAGGTGTATCATATAATGTGTTCATAATATTTATTTATTTATTTTTACTTCCCCCTTGATGCTGGACATGCCCACTATCTGGAAAGTCTTGGGGGGAGGGTGCTGCTGCCATGGCCCATGGCTAGACCTTACACCTCTGGTGCTGCCCATGTGGGGCCACTATTACAAATTTTTTCAGGGCCGCTTTTTGTTCCCAATCCGCCCCTGAACACCGGAATCCCATACCACACCTGCGCAATGTGCAGACTGCAAACATTTGCTGTTTACATGCATCATCAACATCTGAATAAGGCTCATAATAGCCTACACTGTATAATCTACCAGGATAGGAGGCCTGAGACCTTGAATGTCAAGACAAACATTATTCTTGCTGATGAAAGCATGTACATAAAGTTCCCCAGTGGTGGTATAATTGAGGAGGAGACACAAATGCAGCCTCCATGTTGTCCTCCTCCTCATTCGCCACACTTCAGTCTGTGCTGGCTGCCCACAGCACCATTTTTTTGGGTGATTTCTCCAGCTCAGACACAAGACAGTGGAGAGGTTTGTATAATATATCAGTGTAAGGTGTGCGGTGTCGGCCTGCACCCAATATGGATACGTCACTATAGTTCAGTGTAGTTTAAACAGGTACAGACTAATTAGTGGGGCAGATTCAATGAGCTGCAAAGTTCCATCAAAAACCCGTCGAATCAGTACCGAATTTCCCATTAGGCACGTGAGGCACGTGCCTAGAGGTGGCACTTGTGTTGGACCTGTCAGCCCGAAATATACCATTAACTGCAAAATATTTCCACTGTACTGTACCATATGCCATCTTGAATGAAGAGTAAACTTATAAGACATACACATACTGCCCCTGTAAGCTGTCCTACTTAGTAATTGTGTCTAACAATTTGTTATTATTCTATTAAGGGGTCTATTTACTAAGACTTGGATGGAAATAAAGCGGCTGGAGATAGTGAGGGTCATTCCGAGTTGATCGCTCGCTAGCAGTTTTTAGCAGCCGTACAAACTTTTTGTCGCCGCCCACGGGGGAGTGTATTTTCGCTTTGCAGGAGTGCGAACACTTGTGCAGCAGAGCGCCTGCAAACACATTTTGTGCAAAACAAGACTAGCCCTGTAGTTACTTATCCTGTGCGATGATTGCTGCGACGAGTGACACGGTAATGACGTCAGATAACCACCCTGCAAACGCCCGGCCACGCCTGCGTTTTCCCCAAACACTCCCAGAAAATGGTCAGCTGACACACAGAAACTCCCACTTCCTGTCAATCTCCTTGCGTTCGGCTGTGCGATTGGAATCGTCGCTAGAACCAGTGCAAAACCACTAAGGACTTTGTACCCGTACAACGCGCGTGCGCATTGCAGTGCATACGCATGCGCAGATTAGCCATTTTTGCCACTGATCGCTACGCAGCGAACAACGGCAGCTAGCGATCAACTCGGAATGACCCCCAAAGTACCAACCAATCAGCTCCTAACTGACATTTTTCAAACCCAGCCTGTGACATGGCAGTTTGGAGCTGATTGGCTGGTATTTTATCTCCGTCGACTTTATCTCCATATAGGGCTTAGTAAATAGACCCCTTAATTGGCTATCATCAACTGAGTGCCTGTAACCGATCAATATTACTAATAAAATAAGGCAGGGGGTGGCCGTTACTGTTGTTCCTAGGGGCGCCATCTCCCTTAAATCCGCCCCTGCACCCAATATGCAGTTTCAAGGTATTGCGGTTGCTAAAATCTTCTTTATTTTTTATTGCATCTCTTTGGGATGCAAGAGAAAAAATCAAGGTCTTCTATCCTAATATCATGCAGTGTGACTTCCAAAGGACACTCACAGCTAATTGACTATTCCCCAGTGTGTGTTGGATGCTGTGGGTGGCAGTGCAGAAATGAGGAACCGCTAGGTATATAATGACAGCAGGAGATTGAGGTGATTAAAAACAGTTTTAGAAATAGGCCTGAAAGAATGACTGCTACTATATAATACATATTAGTCAAGGTACAATACATATATATCAGTCATCCATACAAATACAAAGATCGCTATCACATTGGTACATAATCCCGTGACAACTACCAGGCAAATGAAGATATATTTTGCATGATAATAATTTCATCTGCCATTTGTAATCACAGCCATGTGTCCATTACATGCACATTACTGGCTAACAAAGTCTTTCACTATAGAATTGGCAGGTAATTATATTACAATCTACCACAGCCTTTAACATCAATATAATATATCAGGATCCCCGATGCAACCACAAAGCAGACCAATTACTGTACAGTACGTACCAGGAGCCTTGTTCTGGTTTGTTAGCAAACCAAAAAAAGCACCCTAATGGGTAAAACCATGTGCACTGCAGGTGGGGCAGATGTAACATGTGCAGAGAGAGTTAGATTTGGGTGGGGTGTGTTGAAACCGTAATCTCAATTGCAGTGTAAAAATAAAGCAGCCAGTATTTACCCTGCACAGAAACAATATAACCCACCCAACTCTAACTCTCTCTGCACATGTTACATCCACCCCACCTGCAGTGTACATGGATTTGCCCATTAGTGTGCTTTTTTGGTTTGCTAACAACCCTGAATAATATCTCATGTTTCTAGTCAAGCTGAGTTATAGCTCAGCTACTTACAGAGGAGGATTTAGAACTCATGGGGACCTAAGCAAGACACTGATTTGGGGCAACCCTTCTTCAAACAATCCATAGCACTATATGCTGGCATCACCAGCCCCTGACTTACCCTGCAGTTTTTGTGCCTCCCTCCCTCGCACATCCATGAGGTGGCTCATGCAGTGCAGTGGGGCCAGATCTGGACTAATTCTACGGGGAACTAATTCTTCTCATCTTCATCCTCCGCCACAAGCCGCAGCTCTCCCTGTAGCCACACTGCTGCTGGGAGAGCTGCTGGTGGTGGAGGTTGGAGATGAGCAGAAATGTCCCCATAGAGCAGTATCAACAGGGACAGTTCTGTTCTTTTCTTTAGGTGGAGCTGACAATTGACATCACCAGCTGTGAGAGGCTTGTGTTGCAGGTTCAGAGAGAGAAGGAGACCAAAGGGGGGTAACAACAAAGAGGAGAGAGAACAGGTGCAGTAAATGAGATGGGAGCTGGTGGTAGACATTTATGAAGAGAGAGCAAGAGAGGCAGAGAGAAAGAGGAGAAAGCTAGCGGCAGAGAGATTCAGAGAGAGGAGGGCAGTGGGAGAGAGAGAGATGAGAGAGAGGCAGAGAGGAGAGAATGAGTGGCAGAGAAGCAGAGAGAGATGAGAGGGAGAGAGACTGGCATAGAAAGGAGAGAAATAGGGGGCAGAGGAGATAGAGAAGCAGAGAGAGGAGAGAAAGAGAGAGGCACAGAGAAGAGAGAGGTGGCACAGAGATGAGAGAGATAGGGGGTAGAGAGGAGAGAGAGAATCTGAGAGAGGAAATTAAGAGAGGCACAGAGAGGAGAGAGAGAGAGGAGAGAGGGGGGCACAGAGATGAGAGAGATAAGGGGCAGAGAGGAGAGAGAGAGAATCAGAGAGAGGAAATAAAGAGAGGAACAGAGAGGAGAGAGAGAGAGAGGAGGCAGAGAGGAGAGAGAGAGAGAGAGGAGGCAGAGAGGAGAGAGGGGGGCCACAGAGATGAGAGAGATAGGGGGCAAAGAGGAGAGAGAGAGAATCAGAGAGAGGAGATAAAGAGAGGAACAGAGAGGAGAGAGAGAGAGAGAGGAGGCAGAGAGGAGAGAGAGAGAGAGAGAGAGGAGGCAGAGAGGAGAGAGAGAGAGAGTGGAAGCAGAGAGGAGAGGGGGGGGGGGCACAGAGATGAGAGAGATAGGGGGCAGAGAGGAGAGAGAGAGAGAATCAGAGAGAGGAGATAAAGAGAGGAACAGAGAGGAGAGAGAGAGAGAGAGGAGGCAGAGAGGAGAGAGAGAGAGAGAGAGAGTGGAGGCAGAGAGGAGAGGGGGGGGGCACAGAGATGAGAGAGATAGGGGGCAGAGAGGAGAGAGAGAGATCAGAGAGAGGAGATAAAGAGAGGAACAGAGAGGAGAGAGAGAGAGAGAGAGGAGGCAGAGAGGAGAGAGAGAGAGAGAGAGAGTGGAGGCAGAGAGGAGAGGGGGGGGGCACAGAGATGAGAGAGATAGGGGGCAGAGAGGAGAGAGAGAGAATCAGAGAGAGGAGATAAAGAGAGGAACAGAGAGGAGAGAGAGAGAGAGAGAGAGAGAGAGAGAGGAGGCAGAGAGGAGAAAGAGGAGGAAAGGAGAAGGGAGAGGTCAATGAGATTGCATGGAGTCATCAGTATAGCTAATATAAACCTAGCTAAAAGGAGATTGTGTTAATTCATGCTCCTTTATTTACATAACTGGATGCATGCTATTGTAGCTTCAAATGTCCTGGAACTCTCCTGTCCAGCACTGCACAAACTAATGTAAATGACAGCAAATAGGAGAGCAAGGGGGGAGCTGCAAACTCATTCTGCCCAACCTCAAGTACCAATAAAAAACAACTATTGCAAATGGGCAGGATGTTCTAATACAGTATATAAAAGCATAAAGATACCATTATGAACATATTTCTAAAGAAAACTTGGAAACACTGCTGGCTGAGCGCTCTCCAGGGCACTGATCGTCTGTGCACTCTCTATGGATACCAAAGACCGACGGCCACCACTAATTGCTATGACTCCCCTTACCCTGGATCATCTCCTCCCGGCCACCGCCACATCCACCATCTTATTCCCTCCTCACCAGTCTGGCAGTCACCGCTAACACCTCTCCCGACCATTGGGCAGTGCTCGCTGCTGCATCCATCACCCGATTCCCTCCTACCCCGACAGTCGACCACAGATAATAGCAAACCCTACCCCCCGGGCATCGGCCACTGTTAGCACCCCCTCACCTTTTATTCTTCTTGAATCAACTGAGTGGCGGGCGCAACTCTCTGCTCTTTTCTTCTTTCAAGTCACTGTGATTAGGAGAGGAGACCAAGCGTACACTACAAACTCTATTAAACAGCACTGTCGTCGGGCCCTCTGGAACCCGTCGGACCCTAGGCATCCGCTTGGGTTGTCTTGCAGTAAATCCGCCACTGGCCACTTACAGTTTTCTAAGTGCAGTTAAACAAGCTCTTCCATTATATAGTGAGAACATGATCCTAGTATTTAGGCGGTAATTCAGATCTGACCGCTGCTGTGCGTTTTCACACAGTGGCCCTCATTCCGAGTTGTTCGCTCGCTAGCTGCTTTTAGGAGCATTGCACATGCTAGGCCACCGCCCTCTGGGAGTGTATCTTAGCTTAGCAGAATAGCGAACGAAAGATTAGCAGAATTGCTACTAAATAATTCTTTGCATTTTCTGATTAGCTCCAGCCCTACTCCTAGATTGCGATCAGCTCAGTCCGTTTAGTTCCTGGTTTGACGTCACAAATACGCCCTGCGTTTGGCCAGCCACTCCCCCATTTCTCCAGACACTGCCGCGTTTTTCCCTGACACGCCTGCGTTTTTTAGCACACTCCCGGAAAACGCTCAGTTACCACCCAGAAACGCCCCTTCCTGTCAATCATTTACCGATCAGCAGTGCGACTGAAAAGCGTCGTACGAACACCAGCAAAACTGCTAAGTTTTTAGTTAAATAACTTAGCGCATGCGTGCTGCGTACCATGCGCATGCGCATTTAGCAGTAAATCGCAGCATAGCAAAAATCGTCAGCGAGCGAACAACTTGGAATGAGGGCCCGTAGGCGATCAGATCCGAACTGCGCATGCATATGCACCGCAATGTGTCGGCGCATTGGACGGCTACAACGAGCTTCGCCGCTCAGCGCAGGGATTGTGCGAAGGTTCTATTCGCACGGGCGTTCGCAAGGTGTTTGATAGGAAGAAGCCGTTTGTGGGTGGCAACTGACCGTTTTCAGGGAGTGTCCGGAAAAACGCAGGCGGGTTAAAGCATTTTCAGGGAGGGTGTCTGACGTCAGCTCCGGCCCCGATCAGTAAGTCCTGGGCTGCGCAGAGACTGCACAAACTCATTTTGTACAGCTCTGCTACACATGCGTTCGCACACTTGCACAGCAAAAATACCCCCCCCGTAGACGGCGACTATCTGCTCGCAGGACAGCAAAAAAATGCTGCCTAGTGATCAGTTCTGAATTAGGCCCTCAGTCACTAGCAGCTTCAGACTACACTATACTTAATACTGTATCTACCGTATTCATCAGATTGCATACAATAATCATCACAATTAGTTAGACAATTTGTATGCTATTTATTATTATTATTATTATTATTATTATTATTAATATTATTTATATAGTAGTACCAACATTAGTTCCTTTAAATGCGGGGGCCCAGCACACAAGAAAGGGATGGAGACACCCCCATTTGTGTCACTGTGGAGGCGTTCCCACCACTCCCTGAGATTCTGACCTGCCCACAGACTCTCCTGGCACTATGAATAGATGTTGTGCTCTATTTACCTGCTGCTCTGCTATGCCAACACACATACTGTACAAACTAGGGTTATTTTTTTGGTCAGAATCCACTTAACCTATCAGAATGTTATTGGGGTATGGGAAGAAATTGTAGCACCCAGAGGATACCCACGCACATATGGAGAGAACATACAAACACAACACACTGATATGGCCTCTCACTGTGATGCAGCAATAACTCCACTGTGCCACTGTACAGCATGAAGCTAGTCTAATATTGAATTATCATGTAGATTTATTCCAACAGAGGAAATAAATATTTATACAGGCATTTTATACAGGAACTTGCATTTACCGCTTCACATCCTGTGCTAAAAAGGTAACCTAAAGTTCCCATAACCAAATGAACAGAAGAAAAAGCTATTCATAATTCATATAGACTAAACAAATATGCTTTGATCAGCAATGCTTTATTTATATATATATATATATATATATTATATATAAAATATATATAAATATAAATGAGAAAGCCCTCACTCACTCACTCACTCACTCACTCACTCACTCACTCACTCACAGACTCATCACTGATTCTCTTACTTCCCAATATGTTAGGAAGATAAAACGTAACATAGGTATTCTTCAGGTGGGAAATAGGAAAACTACATAATTTGAATTTAAATAAACCTCCCCTAAGGGGATGAAAAGGGGGTTGACATAATGACATCATCACCGATGCATGGATTGCGCTGCATGAACAATAACGCCAAAACGAACAATCGGATCAAAATTTAGATTGCACCTCCAGTGGGTAGAATTTGATAAACTAGAAAAATGGTCCTGTCACTTTCGACCGTATCTGCTATGGGTGCTCCTCAAAAATCAGAAACTTCCACGCAAAGAACGGGTAGAACAGCTAGTAGATTATAAATGCTTTTAATACTACCCCACACTTCTCTCATATATCATTTGTGTAACACAATAAAGTTAATTGTTGTATATATATATATTTTAGCCTTGTTATTCATTTGTCTGTCCATTTTATCATTGGTCCTGATTCAGATGTGGTTGCAACTTTGATGGTGTCGCAACTGAGCGATTATTATCAGACTGTGCATGTGTCACAGCCACAGTGCACACGCGCCAAGGTACCTATGCGATGCCGCTCGCAGTGAAGAGAGGTCACAGAGTGATTGACAGGAAGATACCATTTGGGAGAAGTAGCAGGGAGTGTCTGCAAATACTCAGGCATGTCGTGACCAATTTGGGGTGTGTCTCATCGCGACTGTTATCTAATACCCATAAAATATGGTGTCTTACTGGAAGATCTGACTGGAAGGCCCATTCACCTAACTTGAACACAACATGGCTACGCCCATGCATCCATGGAATGTAAACAGAAAATGATTGGTACTGTTGCAACAGGCCAGGAGCAGCACAACCCACCTGAATATGGCAGCAATGGATCAGAAAAGACAGGCTAAGATACCAGTTTGTGACACTCACAAATACTGGTTTAATCCACAAAATGGCTGCCCAAATTGTGTGCTGGATCCATGCTGCATTCTTGTGCTTATAAGTTCAGCCATCAAAATGGTTTCCAAACTAAAGCCATGTTTCTTTATGATATATGACCTTTTTAGTTGGGTTGCCAGTGTTAGATGGGTGACTTTCAACCAATAATGTGACATTAGCTTGTTTCCAGCAATCAAATGATACAGTACATTTGAACACTTTTAATTCTCTCAATGATATTTTGCTGGTGAGCTTGGACTTTTTGTATTCTGACCTTTAAATAATTTATCAGGAAGCCTAAATTAAGCTGTGTGTTATAAATTTCTATCTTCAGTAAAGCACATCATAATGAATAATTGATCACGCTCATTGTGTTGATTCTGTCTGAGAGACACATATGGAGAATAGCTTCACAATTTGCTGTGAGAACTCATTGCTGAATTCTGCTAAGCTATTGGCAATAAACAGAAACAAATAAACATACAAACAGCAAAGAGTGCCAGTTTGAAGCCTACAAAAAATATGCCTGTTTTCCTGTGTTGTATTGTCTCTTTCTGTCATCTTACACCAGGTTCTAAAACAAATGCTTCCATTTTTACTACACAGAAATAAAAAAAAATATAGCTTTGAACTTCATTAAAAATGGGATGGAATGTGATAAATTCGCCCAAATTCGCATTTGTGATATTTAAATACACCACAAGAATGTATCCAATATTGCATGCAATTCTCACCCCCACATTTTCCTGGCATTTTACACATGAGCAGTAAGAAAATCACAAGGAAAATGGCTCCCGCACCTTTACCACAGAGACCTGTGCATATGGGGTCTCTTAGTGACCCTAGAGCTGACAGAGTCTCCATTTATTGAGCTGCTGGCTAGAGAGGAGGAGGCCCAGTAGGGGACTGAACACAAGCCCCCTCCTCTTTTAATAAGCCCCTGATGCAGCAGCATGCAAGTACCTTTTATTTTATTTGTCTTTTTTATCTGCGACGGCCATTTTCCCGGTGATTTGTGTATACACAGTAGAGATATCCCCGAAAGGCACGGACACAAAGCCATAGTCTACAGAACTGTGGACCTAATTCATACCTGGTCGCACGCAGGCTATATTTTGCACTGCTGCGGCCAGATAATCACTGCCTACAGGGGAGGGGGTAATGCCTTTGCAGTGGTGCGCTCGCTTGTGCAGAGAGCTGCACGAACAAAAAGTTTGTGCAGGATCTGCACAGCTCAAGACTTACTCAGCCACTGCGATGATCCTTCCTGTAGCTGGTGTCAGGATCCCTCCCAGGAAACGGCCGGGGACGCCTGCGTTTTCCTGTCCACTCCCAGAAAATGGTGAGTTGACAACCCTAGATGGCGTCTTCCTGTCAATCTTCTTGCGATCGCTGCTGCAAACACTTTCTTCATTGTTTTCGTCGCTGACCGGCAACGCCCGGCGCTGGACAGCAGCGCACCTGTGCATTGCGGCCCGCACACATGTGCTGGTCAGACCCGATGGCACAGCTGCAAAAAAATGCAGAGTGCGATCGGGTCTGAATGACCCCCTGTACCCAGTGCTAGAGAGGTTGGGCCTGTACGGAGCCTGCAAACAGTTCCTATGCTCTCTTAATCCCTCCCTGTATGTCAGCCTGTGGTCTACAATATTTAGACACACAACCCTGATCACAGGCGCTGCCCCTGACCGTTACTCTTCCTGTTACTACCCAGAGCAGAGTTAGTAGAACCATCTGAAGATGGCGTTATCATCCCTCCAGTATTTATTATTATTATTACATTTTAGTAACTTTTAGATAGTAAAAAAAAAAAATGCTCACAAAAAAAAGGGGGGCATTGAGGATGATTTGCAAATTCTTCTCCAATTGTTCTTTCATACTTTTCTGTGATATTAAAATAATGTGAAATGGGTGTGAAAGCACAGATTAGTAAAAATAATATTCATACAAATGCCCCTAAAACAAGAAAAGTTTGTATTCATGTATTGGCTCAGATACCTTCTATCTGCAACTTTATATTTTATTCTAACATCTGTGCATTTTAGCCATATTTATTTAATAAGATGGACTATACAGATTTATCTTATCTCATAGAATGTTACATTTCTTTTCCCTTGGCAATAACTGTGTTATTTGCACTGGATACAATTGTACCACAGAGCACATCTGTGTCATATCCTGGGGCAATAAAACTAAATTTGTCTTGCTGATCATATAAATATAACCTAACAAACGCCACGGGAAGCTACAGTAGGAAGTTAATATACATTATATAGGAAAAACCACAGGAGGGGACGTACAAACCAATAAATTAGAAATATGTCTAAGTAGAATATGTCTTCAATTTCCCTGCTCTACAATTCCCTGGTCCCATGGAGCAACTATACAGTGGTTGTATTCTAAATCCCTATATTGATTCATTTATTTCTGATAAACACAGGTTTGGATGGAAGGCATTCAGTCTGTGTTCTGCAATAGCTGCAATAACTTCAAATGATGTCATCTGGAAAGAGCAACAACAGATTGATGATTTAGCCATGGTGGGTGCTTATACTACACCGTAAACTGTTGTGTCTACAACAATAAAAGTAGTTGCTTTACTTATAGGTTTTGTTTGCTATGTTTTTACATTTTGAGTCTTTAGGCGCCCCTTGTTCAGCATCCGCCATATCAATTTTCTACTAGAACCTCACTAAGGGACTGATGGGGTTAATCAGAGTTGTTAACAAACCAAAAGAGTTAGCACTTGGGAAAAACCATGTTGCACTGCAGATGGGGCACATGTAACTTGTGCAGAGAAAGTACAGATCTGTCCACGGTCATCTTGCCGCTAGCTGTGGCAATCACATGCCGTTTACCACAGCTAGTATGCCTGCAAACATGTGCTTGCGGTGCATGTACACCCCAAACCCATATCAAACCAAGGACTAGTACTGTACAGCTGCCCCTCAGGGTTATTCAGAGTTGTTAGCAAACCAAAAAAGTTAGCAATTGAGCAAAACCATGTTGCACTGAAGGTAGGGCAGATATAACATGTGCAGAGAGAGTTAGATTTGGGTGGGGTGTGTTCAAACTGAAATCTAAATTGCAGTGAAAAAAAAAAGCGGCCAGTATTTACCCTGCACAGAAACAATATAACACACCCAAATCTAACTAAAAGCAGATGCAGTAACCTTTGTTATATATCAGTACGAATCATATTGGGACTCTCATTGGCTGCCCAGTGTCATGAGACAAGATGGCGAAATGCAGAAGCCAATTTCGCACCATATATATGCTGCTTTCATCCTTTGTCTATCTTGATGGATTACATGGTTACAATACTGATCACATATTAGATAACACAAGACATGTGCCCTAAATCAAGGTGTTAATTTGAACAGCAACATTTCCATTAATGGCTTTGTTATTATTTCTAACAACTAAAGTATATGCATATTTTGAGATATTAATAAGGGTCCACTCCTGAGTGATTATTTCACCCATTCACCTGATTGGTTTATAAAGTGTCGATACCTATAGAATCTATAGAAGGACAATTTATTGACCCCCTGACTTATTGTGTGTGGAGTGTTTTGTGAGTTTTGCATAGATGTGTGATTAAAAGATACGTTTTAACTATTGTAAGAGTGCCTTAACAAAGAGTGTTTTTTCTATTTGTAATTACTCTTTCAATAATTTTACCGGCAAGACAGGACTAGTAAAATCACTGAATTTTTAAATATTGGGTATAAACACAATCAGAAACATCGTGGGCGGGATGTAATGCCGTCCGAGTTCCGCAGCCACGTGGGAAGCTGGCCAAACTCTGACTTTTTTTAAAGGGTCAATGACTTACAAGGCATGAGTTTGCCTAGTAAGTGAGTGCCCCTTTAAAAAAAACATGCATTCCACCCCAGGTTTTAAAACCTGACGCTTTGTAAAATAGCCCCCTGATGTGCAGTGAGAGCTAGGGCACATACCGTGCACATTACATATAACTTGCATGCGTGTGCTGCTATCAGGTCATCGTGCAAACATTATCTAATTTTTAGGAGGAACCAATTTTATAATAATAGATATTTAATCAAACCTTACATATAAATGCTTAGGTAAACCATAGTTGCTACCCTCCCTCATTCTGCAGGAGACTCCCTGAAATAGTAGCAATCTCCCTGACTCCCAGAATAGACCAGCAATCTCCCTGATTTCCCCTTACCCCCATTATGCAGCTGTTATATTCTTGGGGAAACAAAAGAAATCAGAGATACATACATTTAAATGGGCTCATCAATGCCTTTGCCCTGCATTGGCTATAAGGCACAATGATCCCTTTGGGTACATGCATTTTAAATAAGGTTTCTCGTGGCCGCTTACGGTATATGGAACCTCTCGCAAAACATAATACACAAACAAATCCTGAAAAATGCCAGTGTTTTTTCTTTAACAAGTAGATCTTACTAAGTTTGGGGCTCATTTACATTTGGATGTACAGTAAGTCATTTTTATAACATGCCTATCAGATGTAGCAGTACACGGCCGCGCTTATAGGTGTTACTTTCACAATCTCCCTGAAAGGCTTTTTCAAAAGTAGGCAAGTGTGGGGTAAACATGTAAAAGGATAATTCCTTCCATGATACAATGCTTTGGGATAGAGGCCCTCATTCCGAGTTGTTCACTCGCTAGCTGCTTTTAGCAGCCGTACAAAAGCTAAGCCGCCGCCCTCTGGGAGTGTATCTTAGCTTAGCAGAAGTGCGAACGAAAGGATCGCAGCGCTGCTACAAAAAAAGATTGTGCAGTTTCTGAGCAGCTCCAGACCTACTCCTAGCTTGCGATCACTTCAGACTGTTTAGTTCCTGTTTTGATGTCACGAACCCGCCCTGCATTCGGTCAGCCACGCCTGTGTTTGTATCTGACACGCCTGCATTTTTACACACACTCCACGAAAACGGTCAGTTAACTCCCAGAAACACCCAGTTCCTGTCAATCACTCTGCAGCCAGCAGTGCGATTGAAAAGCGTCGCTAGACCTTGTGTGAAACTGCATCGGCTGTTGTGATAGTACGTCGCGCGTGCGCATTGCGCTGCATACACATGCGCAGAATTGCCGATTTTTTGCCTGATCGCTGCACAGCGACCGAAAGCAGCTAGTGAACAACTCGGAATGACCACCAGAGCTCCGTATAGTACTGTATGTGTTGTAGATATTGTTGTATATATCTTAAGCTGGGCAGAAGACACGTTCACTACCAAGTTTACATTACAAAGACAGCCTGTGCAAAGCAGATATGATTTTAAATACTGCTGTTTATTTATTTTATTGCTTTAACTTTCCTTCGATTATTTTTATTAGCCTACTTGATGTTGCCAGCAGTGTTTGATATTCATTTTTGTTTCCTCTTCTGCTTCCCGAGCTTTAATATATAATGTAACTGATCTTCAATACCCTGCATTAAGTGCTCGGTGCATTTCACCAGGGGAAGCTGTGTAGCCATAACAGATCAGACTGAAAATCAGCTTTATTACTGCAGCAAACTCGAAACCGGCTTTCTTTGAGAATACGTCAATAAAGCAGATTGTCAATTTAAGCTCTAAGATAAGATGAAAAGCTTTTTGTCCATTTGTTAGACTCTGCGGGTTGTTTACAAATTCTTGGCACTAGATCAGGAATGTTTGAACGTTGCTTTTACATATGTTGTGTTCAGTGCACAATTCATCTTGCTGCCGAATATAAAAAGTTCAAACATTTTCCCTTTATGCACTGGAATTTTTTTTAAATAAAAGCTTGCTGCTCTTCCAGGCATTTAAAAGGTTCACTTTCCCAAACCGCCAGCTCCTACATCCTGGGTCCGGTCAGTCACTAAAGTGATAGAAGGGGGTTCTGCCTGCGTGGTTGCTGAGCTGCGGCTCCTCTCCGCAGCTGCCGCAGCCAAAGCAGCCGCAGGTGCCGCAGCCACAGCAACATCAGCTTCCCACATGTCTTGTTCATGAGGGCAACCATCTTGGATTCACTACCCCGTTGCAGCAGGACCATTGATCAGCTAAGCAGCACCAGCCAGTCCTGGCTAGCCACCCTAAAGGTGGCCTGTTTAAATGGCTCCTGTACACTCCCTCTTTGCCTGGACTTCATCTAACCGCTATGATCAGTGCATTTATGGCTCCCAGTTCCTGAATATTTTTGTGCTCCAATGTCCCTGAGTCTCCTTCTGAACTCCTCCAGGAAGACTCTGTGAATCTAAAGTGCAGTACTGGTTCCTGACTTTCCAGATCTTCAGTTGCATGTGTGTTTCTGGAATATCCTCAGTGTCTTGGCAGCAGCATCTCCTATGCAGAGTCTCACACTGCTCCTGCAGTCCTGCAGCACTAACTGTCCACTAGGTATTGCAGTGCCCTAGCACAGCTGCAGTATCTGGAGTACACTGTATCTCACACTGTAGCAGTTCTGCAGCTACTGTACTACACATGTGCTTTAACCACTGCTCTGCTCAAAGTAAAGCTGCAGAATCTCCTTTGCATAGTCTCTCACACTACTCCTGCAGTTCTGCACCATCATCTGTGCATTAACCCTTGCTCTGAGGGGCTGCGACTTGCGAGTTCTCTGCGACAAAGTCTATCCAGGGGATCAGTCTGAAATCCTGCCAGATGGGATCCCGGTGGTCGGAATACCGACATCGGAATCCCAACCGGCACAATCCCGACAGGGGTGCGAACGCAACGCAGCCCCTTGCGGGCTTGCTGCGCTCGCCATGCTGCGGGCACAGTGCCTCGCTACGCTTGGCACACTCATTTATTCTCCCTCTATGGGTGTTGTGGACACCCACAGAGGGAGAATATGTTGGGATTGTGCCGGTCGGGATTCTGGTGTCGGTGTTCCGACTGCCGGGATTCCATCTGGCGGGATCTTGACAGCATCCCCTATCCAGCAATATGGCGGTTCTTGTTGAAAACCAGGGGACTTGTTAAACACCATGCCTCTAGAACACCAGTTCAAAATATTGGAACAGTAGATTGGGAAGAAGAGCTCGCTGAAAATCCCAGTATCATTAAATTTACATGTAAACTTTGCATAATGAATAGGTTTACAATGTAAACTTTACATCAGTGTTTCTCAGCCTCTGCACTCAGGACTGGTAACACATACTTGCCTACCTTGCTGACCCCTCCTCCGGGAGGAGGCAGTGTTGTTAGCGCATGGGGGTGTGGCCAGTGGCATGATGGGCTGTACAAGGGCGTGGCCAGACTCAATGTGGCTGTCCGGGGGCGTGATGATGGGGAAGTGGGCAGTCCGGAGGGCATGACATCACAATCTTGTCATTGTGGCTCCGCTCCTGCTATACAGTGCATAGAAAATTGGCACTGTATAGCGGGTGGTGGAGCTACGATGATGCGATTCAGTGCGAATCGCATCATCGGATCACCTCGACCGCCCGCTTGCTCTCTGCTGTGGGTGGCCGAGGGGTGTGTGTGGAGGGACTGACAGGGAAAATGGGAGGCTTGCTCACCCTTCATGGGGGCAGGGAGGGCCACCCAATTTTCGGGAGCCTCCATGCCATTCCGGAGGGTAGGCAAGTATGTGGTAACAGCTCATGTTTTCCAGATCACCTGGCTGGTGCACAGATGAATTCATTCCTATTGCTGTACACTGTGAATATCTACAGGTGTCCTGTTAAATATACACTGTTAGGAGTCCTGAGAACTGTATAGTATGTGGGAAACACCGCATTACATGATATAAAGGTTTACAATGTAAACTTTGCATGATACATTGTTTTCTTCATCAGAGTCAGAGTCTGAAATCTCATACTGTACTATTCCACTCTATGAGTTTCTGTGTATATGTGTTTGTATGTGTCTGTAACCATGGGCCTAATTCAGATCTGGTTACAGCAGCAAATTTGTTAGCTAATGGGTAAAACCATGTGCACTGCAGAGAGGGCAGATGTAACATGTGCAGAGAGAGTTAGATTTGGGTGGGGTGTGTTCCAGTGGCGTGCGGTGAGGTCAGTGGCTGGTGAGGCACTACAGCCATAATGTCCGCCGAATCTGCCGATGACCCCTACCGCCGCCGAGCCAATGCCCGCTACTGCCCCTGAGTCGATGCCCGCTGCCACCGGCTTACAAACTTGCCCACCATAAACTGACCCAGCCCTCTGCCACTAATTTGCATCTCACTCCGATGCCGCCAATGCCCGCTGCCTGCCTGCTCATCATACTTGTTATATATTGTACATTTTTATAGAAAAAAAATTAGTGTTTGGTACTGGGAAGGGAGTGGGAGGACGACATGAATGCAATTCTGTTGTCCAGGGCTTCCATTAACTTAATGGAGAAGGGTCTGAATGGGTTAAAAAATGTAAAAAAAAATGCGTGAGGTCCCCCCTCCTTAGTATAACCAGCCTCGGGCTCTTTGAGCCGGTCCTGGTTGTTTAAATACTGGGTAAAAATTGGACAGGGGTTCCCCGTATTTAGACAACCAGCACCGGGCTCTTAGTCCGGTCCTGGTTTCAAAAATACGGGGGACAAAAGATGTAGGGGTCCCCCGTATTTTTAAAACCAGCACTGGGCTCCACTAGCCAGGGACATAATGCCACAGCCGGGGGACACATTTACGTAGGTCCCTGCGGCCGTGGCATTACCCCCCCCCCCAACTAGTCACTCCTGGCCGGGGTTCCCTGGAGGAGTGGGGACCCCTTAAATCAAGGGGTACCCCCCCTCCAGGCACCCAAGGGCCAGGGGTGAAGTCCGAGGCTGTCCCCAGCATCCCTGGGCGGTGGGTGCCAGGCTGACAGTCATGAGTCTTAAAAAAATAATATTTTTTTGTGTGGAACTACAAGGCCCAGAAAGCCTCCCCGCTTGCTGGTACTTGGAGACCCTCAAGTACCAGCATGCGGGGAAATAACGGGCTTGCTGGTACTTGTAGTTCTACAACAACAAAAATACCCAAATAAAAACACAACACACACCGTGAAAGTAAAATGTTATTATAACACACTTACACACTCACACATACTTACCTACATCCCACGCCAAGAATCACGTCCACTTGTCCAGTAGAGTCAAATAGGGGTACCTGTAAAAATGAGAGACAGAAAACTTACCTACATCCCAAGCCGGTCACGTCCACTAGAATCCAAAAGGGGCACCTATAAAAGTGAATGAAAATAAGCAGTTACAGAGGGGGGGAAGAGAGAGAGAGAGACGCTCACTTGTTGCTCTGGCCCATTGCTTAGTAACGGGACGCCTGGCAACAACAATCAGTCTGAGCAGAGGCTGTAGAGATGGGATCTGGAGGCAGACGGCTGCAGAGACGGACGGGATCTGGAGGCGAGCGGCCCAGTGGAGAGGTGAGTACTGGGGGACATTTTAGACAAAACAAATAGAAAACTAACTCACCCCTCACTCCTGCTTCAGCCCCGACACTCCAACGCCGGTCACAGCCGCCGGGTCCCACCGCCTCTTCCGCCTCCAGCGTCGCGTGGGTGATTGGACAGCGGATCCAGCACTGGATCCGCTGCCCAATCACAGGTGCCTAGCTGATATGGGGGTGGTGTCCCTGTCAGCGAGGCACTTCTTTCAGTGCCGCTTTCCCTATCTATTTGAATGGGCTTATACAGCCCAGTGCTTGGCCCCGCCCCCGCTCTGCCCCCGTTCCCATTATCTATGGGAGGCACCGCTATCAGTGCCTCCCAAATGCATTTAAATGCATCAAATTATTACAATTAAATAAAGAAGATACTTATGACACAGTCTATGTGTCATAAGTATCTTCTTTGTATGATTGTAATAATTAATCACAGGGGAGGCACTGCCTCCCCTGCCTCCCCTGACTGCACGTCCCTGGTGTGTTCAAACTGAAATCTAAATTGCATTGTAAAAGTAAAGCAACCAGTATTTACCATGCACAGAAACAATATAACTCACCCAAATCTAACTCTCTCTGCACATGTTATATCTGCCCCACCTGCAGTGCACATGGTTTTGCATATTAGCTAACAAATTTGCTGCTGAGATCAGATCTGAAGTAGGCCCCATATGAGGAACTCCCGGAAGCAAAGTGGATGGGGGTGTGGGCAGGCAGTTCTGTATTGGGATGCAGTGCGCTCTACTGTATATGGTGGACACTGCAACACTCTTTGAGACATAGTATATGTCACTGTGACACTCTCTGCTTTATATAATGGACATTGCAATGCTCTGCGTTAATAGTGGGCATTAATGGTCTCCGTATTGTCTGGCAGTCACAAAATTGCTCTCAGTATTGTCTGGCAGTCACAAAATTGCTGTTAATATTGTCTAGCTGTCACTAAAGTGCTCTCTGTATTCTCTGGTGGTCACTAAAATGTCCTCTGTATTGTCTGACGATCACAAAGATTGCAGATGTAATGAGTGATTTTTACGCTACTGTGCATTCATCATTGGCCGAGATTTCACTCTGCAATTGCATCAAATTAGCAGTCCAAAGTTGCATGGATCTGCATCCATGAGTGAAAGCAAGTGCTAGCAGGTTAGTGGGAAATAGGCGGCAACTGGATGGTGTGTACTGAATCATATGATACAACTCATTTTCAAATGACATGGGCATGTCATTTGTTTTAAAAGTTGACATGAAGGGGGGTGGGGGCGGATGGGGGGGCAAGTAACCAGGTGCCTTGCCTCCAGGTGGCGGGGATGACGTTATTCCACTATATAGGCATGGGGACTTCCTTCAACTGGAAGTAACCAAATGAGTTAAGGTATATTTCCTAGAACGAATTCCGCAGAAAAATTCTATATATAATCTACAGTTGACTTGTGGAAACTTTTGTACAAATTTGTAACTTATGGAACCTGCATTATGCAATTTTTTTTTATATATAGACACCATCCCAATAGGAAGTATATAGTGATAATGTCTTACAGCAGTCAGAGGAGGCGATTTAATATTTTCTCAATGGGAAGTCAGTACTAAGCTGTAAGATTTTGTTTGCATTTTATAAACCTAATGAAAATATAAAATACATTTGGCCGGGAATGTAGTGAAATGTCTTCATGGTTCTAGCAAGTTAAAAACATACAATAAAACTTAATACTGTAGCAGCTTTCCACATTAATGTCAACATAATTCAAAATATATCATAAAGAGGAAAATACATTATGCTAGAATCACATTTTCAAATCAGGAGAGACAGTTATTTTTTCTGTTTGTACGCAAACAACAGTATTGCAGTATACAGTACTAATGTTATGAGATACACAAAAATGCTGATAAATTGTGCTGACTTTGGGGGTCATTCCGACCCGTTCGCACGCAGCGGTTCTTCGCTGCGGTGCGGATGGGTCTCGGAAGAGGTGAGGGTGTGTGTGGGGGGAGGGGGGGGGGTGGATAGTTGGGGGGGAGTTCCGGTTGCCCCCAAAAAATCTTCCTCTCAGCAAATGGCTCAAATTATGAAGTATATGATAATATTATTAGAGCTGCTGTCACACCTTGCATCTTAAGGGACAGAGCAGAGCTGATGCAAATAACCAGTTGTAGCAACTTTTTTCTCCCAAGTTTGCTGTGTGTGTTGATCTGAGCCCCCAATCCTTACCATGAGGTGGAAGAATGTGTGCTTAGAATGTGCGGTTCTGTCTACTACTGGTTCTAGTATGTTTGTGTGTTTATTTATTTATTTATTATGGGATGTTTTTCCTTTTCCTGACTACTTATTTTGTTATATTAGTTAAGCCACTTACACACTGCACAACACACTAGACAATATGAATGATAACAATCTTTTTTTAAAAGATCTATTGTTCATATTGTCTGTTGTGTATGGCTAAATGATGAATGATGCGCGTACCCACAGGTCGTTCTCATTCAGGCATTATCTACTGAACACGCAGCTCAGATTTAACTATATCGTTAAGCTGCATTCTCGGGGAGTACGGGGAATTAATGATGTCACTGAATGATATTGTTCATCAATATCGTTCAGTGTGTATGCACTGGTGGTCTCCCCTAATTAGCAATCATCGATGTAACACTGATCGCTAACTAGGGGAGGTCACCCAGTGTGTACCTGGCTTTAGATATGATTGATGCAGCCTATACCCGGAGTAGCCAACCAGTCAGAGGGAAAGAGCCCAAAAATATCTGTAGTAAATGCAAAGAGACGGTATCATGCATGTGCCAAAGGCGCACACGCAAAAAAAAGTGACTTGGCCGGACTGGCACAAGGTCACGTCCTATTTTTACACCTGCCTTCGGTAAGACATTTGCAGAGCATGACCAAGTGTCTCACCCACATTTTTAGTCACACTGGGGGCGAGAAACATTAAAACAATCCAGATCCACGTGAAATACACTGAAACAAGCCAGGCACAACCTTCATTCTGTGCATCACAGCCTCCCCTTTCACTCTGTGCATCTCAGCTCCCACCCTTCACTCTGTGCCGCTCAGCATCCTACCTCTATGTCTTTCAGCCTGCCCTTCTTCACTCTGTGCCTCTCAGCATCCCATATACAGTATGTGTTTTTCAGCCTGCCCCTCTTCACTCTGTGCCTCTCAGCATCCCATATCTGTATCTTTCAGCCTGCCCCTCTTCACTCTGTGCCTCTCAGCATCCCATATCTGTATCTTTCAGCCTGCCCCTCTTCACTCTGTGCCTCTCAGCATCCCATATCTGTGTCTTTCAGCCTGCCCCTCTTCACTCTGTGCCTCTCAGCATCCCATATCTGTGTCTTTCAGCCTGCCCCTCTTCACTCTGTGCCTCTCAGCTTCCCATATCTGTATCTTTCAGCCTGCCCCTCTTCACTCTGTGCCTCTCAGCATCCCATATCTGTGTCTTTCAGCCTGCCCCTCTTCACTCTGTGCCTCTCGGCATCCCATATCTGTGTCTTTCAGCCTGCCCCGTTCTCTATCTGCCTCACAGCCTTCCTCTTCACTCTCTGCCTTTCAGCCTCCCATACTTCACTCTGTGCCGCTCAGCCTGCCCCCTTTCATTCTATACTTTACCCCATCACTCTGTGCCTCTCAGCCTCCCACCCTTCACTCTGTGTCTGTCAGCCTGTTCCCACCCCACTCTGTTACTCTCAGCATCCTCCCCCTCTATCTCTTCCCTCTCCGGTCACTGGTAGCTGCCCTCACTTGCATGACAGTGAGCCGGCAGGAGTCAGACAGGGCAGGGAGGGAACATGGCCATGATGTAGTGCCAGCGTCATGCTCCTGCCTTCGCTCTCAGGAACCCTGCAAGGTGGGAGGCAGTCGTGGGTCAAAGTGTGCGGTGTGTCAGTAGTGGCAGGAGCCACATCAGTGTGAAGAGAGAACCGCATTTGGCTCAAGATACGCAGGTTGGCAACGCTGGCCTATGCTATACACTATCTATAGTGTTAAATATTAATACTGTATTCCATACACTATCCAGTGTATAAAAAGACCAATGTGTACATTAGTGTCCATGGTTTGTACTAGGTTCTCCTACTGCTCTCCCAGACTCCCAGATTTGATTCAATGTTCTGCAGAGTGGGAGATAGTTGATACCATTTGGAAGCCCCCTCTATAAATCCTGTGTTTGCCCCTGGGATGAGATCATTTTTTCTTGCTATGGAGTGAGAATACAGTAGGTCAACCTAACCAAAGAATTTTTGTGCCATTAGCATGGTGTGCCATTGTCGCATCAGTCTCATTTTGCCACTTTCACAGGTCTGTGGTTTTCCACACATGTTGCGCATATCTTTCTGTAGGCCTAATGATCAGTTTCCCACTAGTACCAACTAGATAGCATTAAAGTCAAATCATATTTCTCTGCTGAGCTATATTGACACTTATCAGATTGTTTATATTCAAAATCCTCATGTCCAAATATATTCTCTTTTGTAAATATCACACAGAGGACATGAGGACATGCACTGAGACTGGGGGGGGGGGGGGGGGAGGTTCAGGGGAAATTTGAGGAAAAATTACTTCACAGAAAGGGTAGTGGACAAGTGGAATAGCCTCCCATCAGAGGTGGTAGAGGCTAAAGGTGGGTACACACTAACAGATATATCTGCAGATCAATTGATCTGCAGATATATCTATGGACGGATCGAGCAGTGTGTTCAGCATACACACTGCTCGATCCGTCGGGGACTGACGTCATGAACTGGGCGGGCGTGTACACACGCCCGCCAAGTTCACCTGTCAATCACCGCCGGCCGCCGCAGCATGTGTACGGGCGGTCGGCCGACCGCCCCGTACACACACAGCGACGCGCCAATATATCGGTAGATATATTGGCCGTCGGCAATGCTGCACGGCCGACGCGATACGTCTGTGGACGACGGAATTCACAGACGTATCGGCCGTACACACTGGCCGACGGTCCCGCGATATATCGGCCGTTCAGGAGAACAGCCGATATATCGACCAGTGTGTACGGGCCTTAAGACAGTAGAGCAATTTAAACATGCATGGTATAGACATAAGGATATCCTTACAAAGAAATAAGGATCAAACAAGGTTAGAGATAAAAATAATGTAAAAAAAATAAAAGGGGCAGACTAGATGGGCCAAGTGGTTCTTATCTGCTTTCAAATTCTATGTTTCTATGAATCTTGAGAGCCAATAATAAGCTCAATTAAAACTACTTATCTATCTGTCTATTAATGAAATCCTTATTTGGTAAAAAATACCAAAATGAGGACAACGGTTTCACATCAAGAGATAAGGCTTTTAAATGTTGAGATAGTTTAATGAGAATGGTGACTTTGAGTTTGATAAATGCTGCAGAACTGTAAATGGTTATTTATATATAGAACATATATTTTCTGCTGAGGATGCAGTATATTGGTTAAATGAGAAATGGTTCTCCAAGGATTGCATTTGATTCCTGAGCACTGTACAAGTATATTGCTTAAAAATGTTGCAGTATAGTTTATAGTGATTGCCAAAGGACATATGTCAGTGATGCCGGGGCTTTTTCCTCCCCATTGTACAGCTCTGTCAAACAACACAAATTAAACTTGAAAAATAATGCTATTAATATAACATTAAACAACCTCCTACAGTTCTTAGCTTTTGACAAAAGCATGGAAACTTAACTAGTCCTGGCTCTACACAGAATAAGACCTAGGGTCAGATAAACCTATTTAGATCAAATCAGGTCAAACAACCAGATTCTAAAATGTCACTTTCTCAACATTCTTATGGTATGTTAGCAGCCTTCATTTCCATGTTAGGACTTCATACATAAGAAACGGGATGCGGTTAAAATGCCGGCTGTTGGGATCCTGGAATTCAGGATACCGAAGCCAGAATCCCGACACCCGCCATTTTACCAGCAGCTGGATTTCCGACACCCACCTGGAATTCCCACTCGGTTGGTGGGCCCATGCCCCCAACCAAGTGGGAATAGACCTTGTGGCAAGCAAAGCCACCAGGCCCAAAACAAGGCAATCCTGAGAGGGGACTTGCTGCCCAAATTCTAGAAGACGGGATTCCGGATGTCGTTATACAGTATATCATACCGGATCCAGAAGCAGAACTACTGTAACTTTAATTTATAGCAAATCATGCTGTAACATTTCAACAACATGATCACAACTTTTACCTGGTGGTGCAGTATGTCCTGCTCCAACACTTCAAGCTAGTTTTCCAATTTCAGTTACTGTAGCTATGCTGAACTAATTCATTACAGCTTTTCTTTAATTAATGTGGCACAGGTGACTGCTATAGTAAATTAAGTGAGAACTAGTCATTTAAGGACAAATATTGTGTTAAGACTGCTGCAACTGGGGCAAGGGTAAAGTATACTAGTTGTAACTAGGTAGACCAAAATGACAAAGCAGGGTTGGAACTTTCATGGGTGCATTGGGTACAGAGCCCAGGTATGTGGGAACCAAGTTGATGCCATGGTTCCTCTTTATGTTCTTGCAATCCTCTAAAAAAAACAGTTTGGAGGCTACTTCTAAGCTTGCATTTTCCACACCATGTGCAGGAAAGGAGAGGGGGTCCAAGAAGTGAGAACAGCATCACAGGGACCCTGCACCAATTTTGCTAAGGGGCTCAGTGATAAATTGTTTGACAACTGCAGTCATGTAAATTAAAGATGGGTTAACATTTGAATCCCACGTGGTCTGCCTTCCTAAGTCCATAAACATTTTCTAGGTCATAGAGTATATTATGAGTTGACATTGGCCTACAGTATTTACTTGATGTATTATTAATGAGAATGCAGCCCGTCAATTCAGTAAAGAACTAGAACATGAGAAATTTTGACCTTGTGCCTTAATGAAATCCCTGGTTCCTAGTGAATGAGAAGTCTGAATGCTGTTTCAACTCCACCTCCCCTATAAAAAATTAGAAAAAATTAACCTTAGCTTAACTTAACTTTGTGGTACCATGGTCAGATGAATATGGGGGGTGTGGGGGGACATCAAGTTTCAGAACACCACAACGAGTTTGTCATTCAATAATTTCTCCTGGGTAAAGTGCCAGGAGCTATTCAATTAGAGACCTGCGATCACATCCTGGCTATCGTGATGCTGGCGATCATGTGACCGGTGTCGGAATCCCAGCACCACACAGGAAACTGGGGCGGAAAGGCCAACAGCCACCATCCCAACGGTAAGTATTGGGGTCACTTTTAGGGTTAGGGCTGGGGTGGGGGGGTAGGGTTAGGCACTAGTAGGGGTTAGCCCTAGCTGCAATCCCAACCCACACCCGAGGGTTCCCCCCCCCCCAAGGGTTAGCCCTGTCCACCAGCCCCAAGGGTTAGAGTAGGGGGAGGGGGTGGAATACTTACCCGCCTTGACGTCGGAATCTTCAATGAGGGATGCCAGTGTCGGTCATGTGACTGTCAGCATCCCAACAACCGGGCTATCATACTGAATCCCTGTGATCAACCAGCCACAGCCCAGAGACAGTAGTTTTGTTGATTTTTGTTTGCACCCTCCAAACGTGTAAGCATAAATCAGCATTTATTGCTGCCTTCGGTCCCTAACTGAATAGCTCCTGGCACTTAGCCCGGGATTTGAGCCTGGGAGACTCAATTTGTGGTTAATTGTACCTGTCCTGTAATATAAAAAATAACAGAATTATATAATCCGTGTTATATATTTCCTACAGTATATTGAAATGGCAAGAAAAGACATCAGAGGAATGAGGTTTGCTAAGAAGCTGCTGCAGTACTGTATCTTGCAGTACATACACAGTCATTTAAGACACCACACTGCTATGTTTAACCTGAAACTGTATTTTGCTGCTGTATTGGTTAGTTAGATATTGATGTGTGCCCTGAACACTGTAATTTCACCGATAGTAAATTGCATGTTTTTGCATATTGAATATTTTCACGCTGTGTAACTAGTCCTTGTTGCGATTATTGGAATGAGTTTTGCCATGTTGTGGTATAAATATCAGAAGTTAGTATTCATTCATGGTTATAAGAAATAGAGAATGCAGGTGATTTTGTGCTGTCATGGTTATGGTCCACCACAAATTACTCTTCTGCATGCATAAAATAATATCCTGCGTGTTTATCAAATTATATTAAGGTTCATGACATGTTAAGATAATGCATGATGCTGCATAGGCCGCAAAGACAGTCACCTAGGTAACGTGCTTCAGGGGTTCCCACCAGTGTGAGACTGTGCCCAAAGGGGTTGCAGTCAGATCTCAAATGCCCCCCTCCCTCCCGTTTCAGAGCTTTGAACTCTATTGTGGACTGTCTGCATAGTTCCTCGATGACCACTAGGCCAGTGGTTCTCAAACTCGGTCCTCGGTACCCCACACAGTGCATGTTTTGCAGGTAACCCAGCAAGTGCACAGGTGTATTAATTACTCACTGACACATTTTAAAAGGTCCACAGGTGGAGCTAATTATTTCACTTGCGATTCTGTGAGGAGACCTACAAAACATGCACTGTGTTGGGTCCTGAGGACCGAGTTTGAGAACCTGTGCACTAGGCAATTGTATGCATTTCTTAAAGGAAAATGAAGGAATGATTTTGAAGTCAGTTGTATGTATTTCTAACAGGTAGTTTAAATTAATGCTTGACTTTCAGTGCAATTATATGCATTCCATACAGATATATGAATTCATTACTTGCGTTGTAATTGCACGCATAAACATGTAAAAGATAAATGAGTCATTTACACATGCTGCTTGATTGTATTTATCTTTTAAAGACAAGTAAATATTTTGATTGATTATTGATCAGCGTTGTTGATTGCATCTAAGTGGAACTAAAAGAACCACTGATTAAGATTATGAACACATGCTGACAATGGAAATTGATTATGGGCTGAATCCATTGTACTTTCAGCTAAGGGCTACTGTGAACAGTGCCAAATTATATATATATATATATATATATATATATATATCTGCAGTGATTACGCAGGCCCCACCTTCTGCGTTCACAGTACGTGTGTGAAAGCGGTCTGACTCCACGCAGTGTGGGATAAAAAGTGAAACACCAGTAACTTATTTTAGTAAAAAATTATAGACTGTTTCAGCATTATTGAATTAGTAGCTTTAAATCCTACACAACAAAGCTCTATTTTATCCGAACTTATTTAAGCCCTTTGTTCATTATGTAAAACAGAACCCTGGGCCGGATGTAAGTGAGAAATAACTGAAACTCAGAGATTCCAGTCGAACAAGTACGTTTTTAAAAGCGCCAATCATTTGCAAGGCAAAACCAGGTTGGTTTTGCCTTGTAAAGGATTGCTGCTTTAAAAAACGTACGAGTTTGGAGGAAATCTCGTAGCTCCTGCCGTCTCGCACTACATTACTGTACATCTTGGCCCCTGTGTTCTGAATTCAAGGCAGGTACTGCAATGAGGTGGGGTAATGAGATAGAAGGAATTATTTGTGCTTGGCCTCATATAGATGATCCTCACACAATAACGTAATGCTTAAATAGGTTTTGGGGGGGTTAAGTAGTAAATTGTACTGTTTTTAAAAACCTAAAATAAATATTCTATATATGAACATGATTTTTGAATAATGTTACTTTGAGCCACGCTGAAATAATTACAATAAAATGTAGTGATTCCCCAACAAAACACAAACAAATCTGCTACATTGTAAATACTCATTATATTTTTTAATAATCGACTTCAATTAAAAATTCAGAGAGAAATGCAAACAGGCTGAGAAACTAGAGTACACTATAAATACATTGTTGCCATGGAGAAAAGTTTTTGTACGGCTCAGTACTGAAAATGAGATTTAAAAACTTTGAGATAAGAAAAATTCATGGCTAAGAAAGAGTAATTTTGAATAGTGCAGTATGGTGCCAATAGTGACTGTAACACAGTGGTGGACAGCAGACAGGCTGACCCCCGTTCAGTCCCTCACCCTGACTTATTCTGTGCAGGGATCAGGCGTGAATGTGCAAAGCCAACTTCCGCAACATAAAGTATAAGCTCTGCTACACTCTGCAGGTGGGACATGCAGCACTGCCAAGCAGAGGAGGAGGGAATACAGGGGGTTATTCAGGTTTGTTAGCAAACCAAAAAAGTTAGTAATTGGGCCAAACCATGTTGCACTGCAGGGATGGCAGATGTAGCACGTGCAGAGAGTTAGATTTGGTGGTTTGTATTGTTTCTGTGCAGGGTAAATACTGGCAGCTTAATTTTCAAACGACAATTTAGATTTCAGTTTGAACACACCCCACCCAAATCTAACTCTCTCTGCATATATTACATCTGCCCCACCTGCACTGAACATGGTTTGCGCAATTGTTAACTTTTTTGGTTTGCTAACAAACCTGAAAGAGGCCCCCAGTGTATTCTGCACCAAATGTTCTCTTTCCTTACTCCCTTGACTTCTGTCTCTACCAGTGAATCCAAAACAGGGTCAAACTGTTCTATCTCTCATCTGTATGTGAAACTAGTGCAGATATGACCATGAATGGGTGGATAGGGCTGGAACGTTATCTGCTAGATTGGGTTAAGAGACTTTACTTATTTATATCTTCATTTCAGATGGCTGCTTCTACACAATTTGGCTCCCAGTGCGAACAATAAAAAAATGAGCCCCCACCAATAGACATTCTATAATGCCTACCCTCTATAATGCCTACTGTACATAAAAACTATTTTGGCACGCGCGCTCCCGACAAGAGGACATAGCCTCTCTAAAAGGGATGTGGCCTTGCTAAAATGGGCATAGCCTCACAGAAAAAGACTACCTTACACCCCAGTTTTTGACCCTGTACCAACAGACCTCCGCCACCAAAGGAATGAAAAAAATTCTACCATATTAAGCCTCACACAGTAATGTCCCTTGCATCATATTATGCCCCTGCACCATATTATGCCACACACCGCAATGCCCATGATACATTATGCCCTATAGTAAGGCTTCTGATTACTTTTAAATTACCTGCTCATTGCCAGGAGTTTCATGCTCGACTTTCCATGCTCATTGGCAGGGGTTCCATGCTCGTTGCCAGGGGTTTCATGCTCGAGTTTCCATGCTCATTGGCAGGGGTTCCATGATCGTTGCCAGGGGTTTCATGCTCGAGTTTCCATGCTCATTGGCAGGGGTTCCATGCTTGTTGCCAGGGGTTTCATGCTCAAGTTTCCATGCTCATTGGCAGGGGTTCCATGCTCGTTGCGAGGGATTTCATGCTCTGGCTCTGGGTGTCATGCTCGTTCCCAGGGGAGTGTAATGCTCATTGCCAGGGGTTCCATGCTTGTTTCCAGGGGTGTCATGCTCTGGCTCTTGGTGTCATGCTCGTTCCTTTGGGTGTGTAATGCACATTGTCAGGAGTGTATACGTGTATACGCATTTCTAGCAGCGGTGTAAAAGTGCCACCGCTAAAAATGGCACTGAGGTATTCCTGCAATGACAATGATTGGATTGATATGGAGGAGTTCTCTTTTAGTGTAGCTGGGTGATTCCCATGAATCAAATTTAGCATGCCCCATTTATGTAGGTATAATATCTTAATCGGTAAATGTAAACCAGGAGTTAACATTAGTTAGTCCTAGTTCTTGTAGCTGGGCCATATTGAAGAGTGCTTGCTTAAGTTTGGTACTGTTTGGCTTCTGCCAGTATTGCAATCTATGGGTGTAAATACAAATGAACAAAAGCATTTATTTACAGTGTTATCATATTACAATTTTTAAAAGTTCAACCTACTATGGTGTGTAATAATATAATATAAACTAATATAGTAGTCTGGATACATCTAACATTATAAACCAGATGCAATCTAAGAGATTAGTCCCATAATTATAAATGATTAGATGTAGAGTATATTCTTAAGCAGCAGTGTATATGTTGTCCAATATGCAGTGGAAACCAGGGCATAAAGTGGTCCTGGAGAGGTGGTGGAACTCATTTACGCTGTGTCTGTCCAACAGACACAGCATGTGTGAGTACCAGGAGGGGTGGGCTGTAAATGGAGTAGGACCATGGAGCCACCAGTAGCTGAGGAAGAAGGAGCTGGCTGCAGCTCATCAGCAGCACTAGTGCCACCTTTATCATCTATTGATGTAGGTGATGGGGCATGTTTTTCTGTTGGAATTACTGTGCAGGGCAATGGAGGTGGTGGAACTAGTTCCCCCTACCAGTACAGGTGATGGAACTCGGTTCCACCTCGTTCCCCCCCCACTTTAAGCCCTGGTGGAAATGTTAACTTAGGACATGCAGTGGATCAAATAGACACATTTAATATTCAGCTTTATAAAGTTCCTGATTATAAATAGGTAAAGTATAACATTTAATTTAAACAGAGGCAGTACCAAAGGGATGCTAGCATGGGTGCTATATAATTATATATCAGTAGAGAGAAGAGACAGTATGACAGTTATTTGTTGAAGTGAGAGTTTTCTAGATTGTTAGGCTAAATCTCATGGAGGCATGACTATTTTATTAAGTTAGTAGGTTTTCTGGAGATGACATACATGATTTCACCACATATATGACATACAGATCAGTCCATGGTCATCCTTGTCACTAGACTCGGCAATCACAGGTCCTTTGCCATGCCTAGCATGCCCGCAAATGCATGCATGTGTGGTGTATGCACCGGTGACACATAGTGTTGCATGGTGCGCATGCTCCCATGAACGAGTCACAAATAAGCATGGTTAGTATCAATCGCGATGCATATCCCTGTGTTAATCATTCACAGCAAGGATGACCGTGGACTTAGCTATATGAATGCCATCAGAAGCCTAATTGAGTGTTCCACATGAAAAGTTACAGTACTTTATTATAACGGATATGTCTAAAAACCTATCTGGTTTGTTGGAATATCTATTAAAGTATGTTTAAGTCCATAGGATTGTCTTACTCAGTTCGATGAATGAAGAGAGATTTAAACTATTTAATGGTTGAAATCTCCCTACTCCAAAAAACTTGCTTTGGGCGAGTCTACGTTGATTGCTCTCCAGAGACCCTTTGCGTGTAAGCATGATTATTTTTTCCTTGGCTGTAGCTTATTTTATGGAAGAGCCATTGGCAAACAACTCAAGGAAGGCTTCAATTCCAGCAGGGTCCAAGTCAAGGGTTACTTTATTCTGGAAATATGTTTTCAAGTCTAATCATACAGATTAATTAAATCTTAATTGAAATACCCTCTGGAGATTTTGTGGAGATTTCAATTCTGCTATTAGAATATTGCTGCAAGACCATGGATTAGGTACAAGAAGACTTTACCACTGCCATTATACTCTTTGCAAATGTTCATGATCTGATTATCTTTAGAGATGTCATTCTAATAGCCTAACGTCCCTGAAAAGTTCTTTGTCTCTCTGTCAAGGGACTAATTTAAAAGTAACCACATCAAAGTAGGTAAATAAGCATTAAACTAGAAATATGTTTTATCCCAAAAAATAAATAAAAGGTAATTGCTTTGCCGATAGAATATCATTCTTCATACAGAAAATATAATTCTTCATAAAGAGTGGGAATAATGGGAAAGTTAGTATGAAATAATATGAAACTTCATTATGCTTAGAAAGAGCAGATGAGAGGTAAAATTTAGGGAAAACTGGGAATACTAGAAGAAAGACATGGGAGACATACAGATGTACTGCACTACAGCAAGCGTTAACATAACGTGCGTCATGATTTTAGTGCCGCAAACCCCATTTTCATCATTTTGGGGGCGTGCCCAGCCCTCCTTGAGCAGCTGGGCAGCCCCCAGCTAACCCTCCCTGAACTGATAGATGAGGTACACATGCTCTAGGTACGGAAAATACATCATACAGTATGTATCACATAACAGTATGTTAGGAAATACTGTAGGAATAATAATAATAATAATAATAATAATGTAATATTAAACTGTACTGTAAATTCTGTTGTATGGTTGCTGTTGGTACGAAGCTGCATCATACGCAGTACAGTACATACCTCCCAACTTTTCCTTCCCCTAGATTGGAAAATTGTGCATCCTGGAAAGGGGGTGTGGCCTCGTGTGGAAGGGACATGACCTAGGAGTGGCCATGCACCCTTAGAAAAACATACAGAATAAACTGTATTTTAAGAGCTTCCGTGGCCACACTGCTGCACAGCACACAGGAGCCGAGAGGAAGAGCTGCAGTTGCTTCTGCCAGGTAAGGGGGGTGGGGCATGGCCCCTCCATCAGACCCAGGCTCTGGTAATTAGTACCCCCCCCCCCCCTCTCTGCACCACTGGCAGTGGGAGAAATCTGAAGTGCATAATAAAAAAAAACTAAAATCTGATGGAGAATTCCAATCTTGGCAACAATATGCTCCACGTAGTTCCTGAAAACATCACAATAGGTATTTTGTTTTATGAAAGCTATTCACCTTTGTCTTGACACATTTTTATATGGAATACATACCTGCAAAGTTGCAAATCCCCATTATTAGTATAGCCTAGTAAATAGGGTTGCTATATTTAAAAAATAAAAACACAGGACACATTGGTGGGGATCCCACTAATACAGTCAACCTGCATCGTACCCAATTAGGTAAACCCCATAATATGGGAATTAAATTGCCATGAATGCAAAATACAGGCTGTACATAAAATTTGGTCATGTGTGGACATTTAAAGCACATTTAAAGTTTGTAATTTATTCTGACTACAGTATATGCATTTTCATTAAACAAAATGGGTGGTATTCAATTTTATTCATCCCCTTTCTACACCCGTTCTGTTTCTGCTTATGGGCGTGGTATAATTATTTCAGCTTGCTACCCTTGGGGTAGCGTGGGTGCCCATCCCTTTACGCAGCTAAACCTGACTACTATGGGTGGAATATGCACGATTATGGGGATCACATTAGAAAGGAGATTGGGTGTGATATACAGATGGGGCCACGCTCATCTAAGCTTCTCTGCTGCACCTAGGTGCACCAAGGGTTTTTAGCATAAGCCTTTCATCTATTGTTCTCAGATACAATACAATACAGAGAGAACAATACAGCAGGGGATTAAGTCCAACTGCCCTGGCTCAGTTAATCCTATTAAAGGCAAACATGAGGAGGGCTCCATCTGTATCATTTGAATACCGCGTGTCTACTGAACAATTTTTTTTTCAAATACTAGCATAATGATGTAGATTATGATGCTCCCTTGATTCATTTAGGTTTTAGGAGTAGGATACTCAGAGGTATTTTTACTAAAGTGCAGATTTTTAGAAGTCAAGATGTTGCCCATAGCCACCAATCATATTGTAGCTGTTATCTTCTAGCAGGTGCTAGCTAAATGTTAAGTAGAATCTGATTGGTTGCTATGGGTAAAATCTCCACCTCTAAAAACCTTTAGTAAATATGACCCTCATTGTCCAATTTTACAAGTTAAAAAAAGGGTTTCCTTCCAGGAATTTAAAGATGCCTGAGATGCAAGTTTGTGGTCCTTCGAGTTAATTTGGACCATAATGTCATACCTCCAACCATGGCCAATTTTAAAACACTGCACTGCATATTGAGCGGGCGCACCTAGCCGCGCCAAGAGTAATTTTACTGCGACTGTGTATGTCACTATCACAGCCTGGTGCTGATGAACATGCACAGCAGCCTATATTTCTCTATCTACAGTATGCTCTCTCCATCTATTTATGCACTTTGTCTCTCTATTTATGTACTCTGTCTAAAATCTCTGTCTCTCTATGCTCTCTATTGTCTCACTCTCTGAGGACGGGGAACCTTGTCTTTGAAGGAGTGAGCTGAAGCATCCACCGAAATGCAGACTACCCTGGAGGCAGACGGGAAGAAATACGATGACCAGCTGCTGTTGACATCTTGACATCATAACATGCAGCTGGCCACGGGCAACATCTCTTTCTCCACAAGACCACCTCACACACCAGGCTTCTCTTCTGAACCGACCTCTACCGGATTCACCGGTTTATAACTCTTCTGTCCTGCAGATTCCCTTCTAATAATCAGGACATTTGTGTGTCCCAAAGGCAGAAATCAGTAGAGATAATTGGTTCAGTAGAACCAAGATCACTTTTGGGGATTCGGTGGGCAAAGTCCTGTGTCATGTCTACCCTCGAGTTCGACTCATATTTAAAGAACATATCTCGGGTTTTTGATTTCATGTAAGTCCGATTCTCATGATTTCAGGTGCCATTTCAGTCAGGAGAGCATATGTTTAAGTGTGAAAAATTGACTGGAAATTAATGTTATCTGTGTGAATAATACTACAGGGATTTTTTATCGATTTTTTAAATCAATTTTCATCGGCTTTTAAAGAAACCCAGATCATAATCAAGCCCAAAATCAGAACTTAGAACATGATGATAATATAGAGCTAAAACGGAGGAGGGGGGTGATTTTTTTTTTAGTGGTACTGATAGTAAAAATGGGTGTGGCCATGTGTCATTAAGGGGCATGGTCACACAAAACTAGGGGAGTGGCTACATGACAATAGGGGCATGGCCACATTATGCCACACACCGTAATGCCCCTTACACATTATGCCACACACTGTAATGCTTATTACACATTATGCCACACACCGTAATGCCCATTACACATTATGCCACACACCGTAACACCCATTACACATTATGCCACACACCTTAATGCCCATTACACATTATGCACACACTGTAATGCCTTACATATTATACCACACACCATAATGCCTATTGTATATTATGCCACACACAGTTATGCCACTGACACCATTTTATGTTCCACACACAAAAATGCCCCTTATAAATTATACCCCAGTGGTAGGCTGGTGGTACTGAGTACCACCAACATATTTCTTAATGGTACTCCGTACCACCCCATACCACCCTACTTTCAGCACTGATAGTCACATACCTTTAAAATACAATTGTGACATATTAAGACCTGCAAACATAACAATAATAAATTTGGACACAACCACATAAGTGAATTTTTGGCTGAACCCTACTTCAAACTGATATGTGAAGTACTATTTTAATGTAAAAGGGCCCCTGAAAAGAGATTTTATAATCCATGCTTATATTGTTTTTTTGTAAGAAAATTTTATTCTGTCAGTTAGCATGGTTTTTAAACATGTGCATTGGTAGGTGTTCCAAATAAGAGTAGGTTGCATTTAGTCTCCATTACAAGTAGTTTTTTTAAATTTGCAGTTCCTTCTGATGTGTTATCAGCACCACCACTGCCTCTATAAACCAGTGCCTCTAGGCCTGGCACTTCCAGGGCTGGTGGCATATTAATCAGGGGAAGAGGAGGAGGATGACACCACCATCATCCTGACTCCCATGCAGCCTACACCGCATGTGTCATCACCATGGCAACCACCACCGCACAGCACACATGCTACTATTCCCAGTATGGACAAACTCCGCATATTCCTCCACCCTTTTTGGGAGCACCAGCTACCCTTTATGGATTGTCAGACCAGCCAGCTTGACTATATTGTGCAGCTACTGCAGTTGCAGAACAGGATAGTGGTGGTGGCACAATGAACCCGCACCTGAGTGGCCTGCAAGATAAAAAGTCGCCTGCAGGATTTGACCCACATGACATGGGAGTGGTCACAGGTGCTTCGGGATCAACTGCAAGCAACATGGGAGTACACACATGCCATCCGGGAACAAAAACAAGTGATTGCGGTTCTGCAAAATGAGCTGGTAGCACAAAAGAGCTGAGCATGAAGGGCCAAATACCTCAACAGCCAGCTCCCTCCACTCCATCACACAGTGTGCCTCACCAGTAACCCCTCCTCCCAAGGAGTAGTGTCTGTACATGGGTGGTGGAAAGGCAGCAAGTGGTTGAGGACCTTTCTCCCCCCAATAGATGCTTTATAGTTTTGTTTTTTTATATAGTTTTTTTTATAATTGTTTCTCATCTTTTTTTTCTCTGACTATTTTGTTGGAATTTGTTTCTTTCTTTGTTAAGTAAAGTGGTTTTCTCAAAAATGTGTTTGTGATTTTTTTATAATCAGAAGTTAATTTCAAAGTCTACATTTTTTTTAGGGCTAATGTGTTTTAATTGTATGTGTAAGTATGTACACTATTTAGGGTGTACATTAAGGGAATTAGGTTTTAAAACACATGTAAGAACAGGGTTTAGTGGGTACATTTTAGCTAGCATGGCTAATTATAATGTTTATTTACACATATTGTACATATACAAATGTGTACTCCTACATCTTTGACACAGTCAGGCTAAAGAGATGCCAGATGAGTACACAGATACACATACAGGGAAAATTAAGGGTGACAAATGAAAAAATGGAAAATTGATAGAAAAAAGTGGGAAAGAAAAAAGGTGAGAGAGAAACTATCAGAGAAAGAAAAAAAGGGGGACAGGATAAAATGGAGAAGGCAAAAGAGAGTGGTAAAGAGAATGAAGGGCATGATAGGGTTATGGTAGGAGAGAGAGAGAGAGAGAGAGAGAGAGAGATGAGAAGAAGAGACAGTGGGAGAGGGTGGGTGTGTGGAACAGGGGGTTGGAGAGAGACACAGAGAAAAAGAAGTAGAGACAGAAGAGGGATTGAGAAAGATTGATAAGGATAGGGAGAGGAATGAAGATATATAAGAGAGAGGGATAGAGAAATAGACAGTAGGAGGAGTAGGAGAGAGATTAGAATATGGTGGAAGAGAAACCCACAATGGATAGCGACCGTCCAATAATGGTTCCTGCACATATATTTAAAAAATGTTTAAATGTTGTGTGAAAGCACAAACAAGTCCCGGGACTGCTGGTAGGTTTGGAACTATACCAAACTAATAATTTTTCTGCATCACATTAACACTGGGAATAGGTCGACCTGTCTCCTGGAATTTTGTTCAGATAACTTTATTCTTGATGACCCCATTATTTATATGTATTTATTTAAATTTTTTTTTTTGCAGTGCTGCGATCAAGTAGTTTCCGCCTACAGGGGGGAGGGGGTAGTTGATGTGCAGGGGTGCGAACACTTGTGCAGAGAGCTGTACAAACAAAAGTTTGTGCAGTCTCTGCACAGCTCAGGACTTACTCAGCTGCTGCGATGATCTGTTCAGGAGCTGACGTCAGGAATCCTCCCTCCAAATGGCTGGGCACTCCTGCGTTTTTCTGGACACTCCCTAGACACGGTCAGTTGACACCCACAAACGGCCTCTTTCTGTCAATCTTCTTGCGATCGCCGCTGTGATCGCTTTCTTTGTAAAATCCATCGCAGTCCGGCGATGTCGTCGCCGGCAGTCAACGCGCCTGCACATTGCGGTGCATACACATGCGGAGTTTAGACCCGATTGCACCATTGCAAAAAAAGCTAGCATGCGATCGGGTCTGAATGACCCCCTATGTTGCTTATTTGCTACCACAAACTATAATGAGATCTTTTGCTATCATTAGTAAGAATGACAAGTTGTCTTTTGAAGTAGTCAGGCAAATTATGGATATGCATGGAAAAAACTGTTCTGTAAAGTAATATCTTTACAAACAATTGGTAAAGTCCTAAAAAAATAAATATGATTATACACATATCAAGTTCATGCAAATTAGATTTATTCACCATTTTCCTCTGCCCACTACTATACAACATGGAAATATGTTAACAATGCCACTTAATCTCCATCTGTACTGATGGAATACTGAGTGCTATAATGTGTGCTTGTTAAATTTTGTTGCAGATGAGTGGGCTGAAATATGTCATGGCAGTTTTGCTAAAATATTTTTATTTCCATGGGGGTAATTCCAAGTTGATCGCAGCAGGATTTTTGATAGCAACTGGGCAAAACCATGTGCACTGCAGGGGGGCAGATATAACATGTGCAGAAAGAGTTAGATTTGGGTGGGTTATATTGTTTCTGTGCAGGGTAAATACTGGCTGCTTTATTTTTACACTGCAAATTTGATTGCAGATTGAACACACCACACCCAAATCTAACTCTCTCTGCACATGTTATATCTGCCCACCCTGCAGTGCACATGGTTTTGCCCAGTTGCTATCAAAAATCCTGCTGCGATCAACTTGGAATTACCCCCCATGAAAAGAATGAAAACAATAAATCGTTATTATACATCCAAATATATGTCCCTAAATATGTTGATTTTAAAACTGGAGACCTTAAAATCCTCATCTACTGTACTATAGGATAATTTTTCACTAACTGTAATACCTTTTTAGCAAAGCAACAGAAACATATAAAGTTAGCAAATACTTAATCTTAGTATTAATAAGTAATTGTCTTTGGATTTTTTATATTTTTTTATTTGATGCAGATTTAAAACCTCATGAGATAATAGAGCCTACTCAGAAAAAGGTTAATAATTATAAAAATAACTAAAAACTAATTTATGGTTCCAAGTTATGTTATTTATGCAAATTAATTTTATTTATTAATCAGTCAGAAAAACAAATTGTGAATACTGACAAATAGTAGCCAAAATATACAGTATTTTTATTATTATGGAAAATCTCTTAAAATATGTAGAAATTAAGAAAATAATAAAAACGTATAAGCTGTTATTTACTGTATTATATAATGTTTTATCAAGCAGAATATTTAACATAGATTGTAAGCTTGCGAGTAGGGCCTTCCTACCTCTGTGACTGTCTGTTATTACCCAGTTTTGTTTTATCATTGTTGTTCCAGTTGTAAAGCACAACAGAGTTTGCTGCACTATGTAAGAAGCTGTTAATAAATAAAATAAATAAATTACACACATATATGGCTCTAATAAAAATTATTTTAGTTAATTAATATATCAGATACATAAAACATTAAGGGGAACATTTACTAAGCAGTGATAAGAGCGGAGAAGTGAGCCAGTGGAGAAATTTCCCCATCAACCAATTAGCAGCTCTGTATCATTTTATAGTATGCAAATTATAGGTGTTACTTCAGTGCTGATTGGTTGCCATGGGCAACTTCTCCACTGGCTCACTTCTCCGCTCTTATCACTGCTTAGTAAATGTACCCCTAATTTATCTACTTTACTATCGACAATACAGTATGTCCCACACATTGTTTGCTTTGAGGTAAGCCTAGGACAACTGAAAAATAATTACTTTCACAACCGGTTTGGACAACTGGTGAGGACGTGACCCCACGTGCTGGGTTGTTCGGGTACTGACAACAGTTTTGTAAATTTAAAATCACATCTTTCAAACTATGAACGTTATTACCTGGTGATAAGTGTAATCACAAGGTGAAAAGCACTATATTGTATTGCACCTCAAAAAAATCATGGCGTCCGAGGTGAGGGAATATCTCCCCCAACCTGGCTTCTATAAATGCAGGGTCACATACATTTGAAAGATATAGTTCCTTTCTTTCTAATTATATGGGTCCTTGGAGCTATAATGCTACCTAGCTCTATACTAAACATATTTTCCATATACTGTATGGAGTTGGACATCAAATTTTCCCTATCTCCCCCATATGGACATAAACACTAGTGTTTGCACTGTCATTTCAAAGAGGTTAGTCCCTCTTAGCCATTATGATCTGGTCATCACCTGTGCTCTAGGGGGCAATATTACCCTGGACTACAGAAAACAGCCCTATGATGGTATCTGAAATTTAGGTGGGGGCACCTACATTTCAAAGCGGGTAGTCGATTCTTTCCAACAATATGCCCACTTAGCTATTACTTTCTGATGATCAACTGTGTTTACCAGACAACATCAGCATGCACAGTGGAAAAATTCTATTTTATATAGATGATTAGAGGGCCCTATCTCCATGAACTATTCTGTTCACACTTGGGTGCACCTAGTTTGTTGGAAAAATACCCCTCATTCATACAATATGTTGCCTCAGTTGTAATGATCACCAGCAATCACTAAAAATTACACAAGGGGGTGTCATTTAATGTTGTATAGGTTTTAGTTTAAAAAGTAGTAGGTCTTGTAGTGTTACCATATTCTATCGACACAATGCAAGCATTTAAATACTGTAGAGTTGGCAACAATTTTTTAATTCATTATTATATTCAAGTGCAGAATCTTTATATAAATCTGTCACATAGAGTATTGCTATTTGCAATTTCATGAAGATGCATCAATACTGCAGCAAAAAACAATGTATCTCTTTGTGGTGTTTGTATAAAGAAAATATTTTTTATGAATTGTTATAGAAAAAAATTGAGGGGATGGGCAATTTTGGGTAAATAATATTTGATTTGTTAGAGCAAAATATTTTATGGTATTTCTTAAAAAAGCAATGACTTTATAGAAACAAGGTATTATTATGTAGGAACTTCATAGAAAGTAAGTGATATTGATATTGGAATTTGATGAGCGGAAGCATCAAAAAATGGTCTTTGCACAGTGCTGAAAAAATCTGTAATCAGAAACAGGGTTAATATAGATGGCCTCTATAACTGAAGTATTTGGTCAAGACTATAAAGCTTTGGTTTAGAACACCATGTTTTTCCAGTTAGAGAATTACTAATTGTAAATGTCCCCTCTGAGAAATTCCCAAAGAAAAAATATTTCATCAACAGTATGCAGGTGATTATGTTTCACATATGTAACATTGAGAAATTACAGGACTCTTCACAGTAATAACTGCACAAATGTTTCTATCACATATGGCATAAGAATAATAAAACATTCAAAAAACTGTCAACTGTGAATGAAAAAGTGAGGAAACAATATACAGATTTTACAGATTATACAGCACAATAACCCCTACTTTGTGAACTACAGTTTGCATATTTTATTTATTAATAATGTAAAACCAAAATTAATCTAATTCAGCTGACACAAGAATAGTATTGTATGTAAAAAGCCTTAGTACTTTAGATTTAAGTTAATTTTAAATAAATATCCACAAAATGCTCTTTACTTCTTTCACAAAGCCAATTATAAATGTAGCAGACAAAATTTGCATGTATCTTGAATTACTACCTATTAAAGATACATAAAAATTGTACAGAAAATACAATTATTTTACTGGAAATAGCATTAGAGGATGCCTCAGTATATAATTGTACCCCATTAAAAATAATTATTTAATTGAATTGAACAGGTTCCCTGTAGGCCACACATCCGAACTTCACTCTTCATAATTTCTCTTGAAATTTCTATTTAGCAATTTGTCTCTATGCATTGCTGTAGTATGACACAGTAAAATGAGACATTCTTTTGTATAGAATGGGCTTTTATTACATAGCATGCTAAATTATTTTTCATACACATTGCAAAATAAATAGAAAAAGGTTAAAAAATCCATCATTTTATTAAAACTCATTTTGCAAAATTTTCAACTGTAGAGAATGTACATTTGAAAATAATGGCTGCAGTTAATACTAATCGCCTAATCTCACCCATCATATTAATAAACATGCTTTACAGTATGTTTCCTTTAAGATTTTTGAACTCAACATAATTATCTTAATGGAGAAATACCATTATAAGGATTTTGAGCTATACTTGAAAATGTAATATCTGTTACTTTGTGTAGTTTGGAATTTAGTGTCACTACATTCACTGTAGACAGAGTAAATTGTTGCATTAATCATGTCACAAAAAGGCAATTTTACTGTAGCAACTCAATCATAATATTTTTTTGGTCTATATTTTTTATATTTTGCAATGTCTCTGCTTTTTTGCAGTTAATATTTTAGGTCATTTTTTGTGCATTATATTGAATATAAAGAGCATTAATCTGCTGCTATAAAATGTTAACCATTCAACTACTAATCAATGCAACAATTTTTCAACCATAACAATGACAATTTGAGCTTTATTTTCGTAGTATTTAAAAAATATATGTTTACTTTATTTAATGTTCAACATACTTTACTTCATTGTTATTTTATTAGTGCAACATCAATTTTTCCAGCACATATCAAATGTCATATACAAATTGTGAAAACTATTAGCATGCTTCTAAAGATTTGTAGTGTTTAGACAACATTTAAACAATTGTAATGTTTCACATTTTTAACAAGGATACCCTGAGTACTCCAAAGAGTATTTTCTGTGTCCAATAACATGAAACTAATAAATAAATAAAAATTCAAATTGTAAAGTGTTAAGTTAATATAACCTAATATTTGCGCAGATTAAAAAAAAAACCTTTATTGATTTATATGTCTGTTTTCTTTTAGGCTTTTTAACCTGATCTACAATGGAAAAACTGTTCGGTTATCTGTTGTTCATTGGCATGGCGGTGAGAGCTGAGATCTGTCCTAAGCGCTGTACCTGTCAGAATTTATCTCCAAATCTTGCAACCTTGTGTGACAAGAAAGGATTGCTCTTCATCCCACCAAACATCAACCGAAAGACTGTAGAGTTACGACTAGCAGATAATTTTGTTACAAGTATAAAAAGGAAGGATTTTGCTAATATGACAAGTCTGGTGGACCTGACACTTTCAAGGAATACAATAAGTTACATTACACCTTATGCATTTGCTGACTTACGCAATTTAAGAGCATTGCATTTGAACAGCAATCGATTGACTAAAGTCACAAATGATATATTTAGTGGGCTTTTGAACCTCCACCATTTGATACTCAACAACAACCAACTGACATTAATTTCATCTACAGCCTTTGATGATGTTTTAGCTCTAGAAGAGCTTGACCTGTCTTATAATAACCTTGAAACCATACCTTGGGAAGCGGTGGAAAAGATGGTCAGCTTACACACTCTTAGCCTAGATCACAACATGATTGAACATATCCCAAAGGGTACTTTTTCCCATTTACACAAGCTAAATAGATTAGATGTGACATCAAACAAACTACAAAAATTACCACCAGATCCACTCTTTCAGCGAGCTCAGGTGCTAGCAACCTCAGGGATAATAAACCCTTCTATATTTGCATTGAATTTTGGTGGAAATCCATTACATTGCAACTGTGAATTATTATGGCTGAGGCGCCTCATCAGAGAGGATGATTTGGAGACATGTGCTTCTCCTCCCCTTCTTTCGGGACGATATTTCTGGTCCATCACAGAAGAAGACTTTTTATGTGAGCCACCACTTATTACAAGATATACACCAGATGTTGAAGTTTTAGAAGGCCAAAGAGCAGTTTTAAAATGTAAAGCACTTGGTGACCCTGAGCCAGCAGTACACTGGATATCCCCAGAAGGCAAGTTAATATCTAATGGAACACGGATTCTGGTATATGACAATGGAACACTGGACATTCTTATAACAACAGTCAAAGATGGTGGTCCTTTTGCATGTATTGCTTCTAACCCTGCAGGCGAAACAACCAAAACAATCAATCTTCACATAATTAAACTTCCCCACTTAGTTAACAGTACAAACCATATTCAAGAGACAGACCCCGGATCATCAGACATCTCAACTTCAACTAAATCTGGTTCAAATGCTAGTAGCAGCAATGGTGATACAAAAATGAACCAAGATAAAAAGGTAGTAGTTGCAGAAGCAACATCGTCAACTGTACTTATTAAGTTCAATTTTCAAAGAAATATACCTGGAATTCGGATGTTCCAAATCCAGTATAATGGCACATACGATGATTCCCTAGTTTACAGGTAAGATTTGTATTTTCTATATTTACTCTTCATTAGATTGCAATTTTGATTTAAACATTTCCAGAGCATTCCCATGATCAACAACTTTTAAAAGTTTATTCAATTAACATCAGTTAGCCTAAAATGTATTTATAAGGTAACAACATTGATGTCTCTGAGTTGTAATGTGGAAGATTTGCTTAACATTTGGCGGCAGATTTATCAAAGCTTAGAGAAAGATAATGAAGAGAGATAAAGTACCAATCAGCTTCTGTCATTTTACAGGCTACATTTGGAAAATGTCAGGGAGGAGTGGACTGGTTTTTACTTTGTCTCTCTGCACTTTGTCTCTCTCCAATCTTTGATAAATTAGGATATGAACACCTTATTGTTTATAGTCTTTATCTAATGCTTGATCATGTGGAGACTGTTTAAAATATCCACAATTTGGCATAACCTTCAATGTAGGTAGCAGTGTTTTTATAATGGGTGCAGTGTGTGTTCTGCACAATTCCCCTTGGGTCAAGGATATCATACACACCATGCATCCATTGCATTTACTTAAGTGCCCATACTGTCAAGCACAAAGACCATATTTCTGAATAAAACACAGTAAATATGGCATCAGTGCAATATTTCCAAAGCTAGTACCAGAATATGTGGCAAAATGCCAGAGTTTTTGTGATTTTCTACACATGCCCTTGTGCCATTTTTTGAAGGTGTCTATAGTACAAGTGACACACAGATTGTTCCAGGCATTATTTTTAATGTGAACCAGTTGGTTCTTAATGTGAATTTTCAAATTCATAATTCAGTATTTTTCTGCAGATTGTTTTTTTTTTTAATTTAAATAAAATGAAAAAAATGCTGTTTGCATAAGTATTTAATGCTTAAGCTGTAATATCTAGTTTTACATTGATAAAATATATTGCTCTAAAACAGGTTTCCAATTAGCTTGTAAATGTGAAATATTAAAAAAAAAATGACAACTTTCATAGCATTTAGGGTACTTTAATTTTAGTAATGATTCAGATACCTCAATGTCTGAGCGTCCAATCCCCCCCCCCTTTTGATCAGCACCCATCGCGCTGTGTGCTGAGTGGGGGAGAGATGGTTGCTGAGCGGTCTGTGCTAGATCGTTCAGCACACATCTCTGGGACAGAACTCCCGGTGTGTACGGCCCTTATGTGTACTTTGGGGAGTTATTTTTTTATTGGTGAAAGGTGGACAGTCAAGTCAAATATCCTGTGTCTGCCCATCCAACCAATTGCACTAGTGCAACATGGCCCCAGTGGTATGTGAAGAGAAGGGTGAAGAAGTGGAACTTATTGCAGGTATCAGACCACAGAGATGATAAAGATTAGGAGGGGAATTCAATTAACTATGTTAAAGTACCATGGCTAATTGATCCTCGAGGGGTAATTCAACTGACGCCAGTAGCCGGCATAATCGAGAAGTTCATTTCACCTGCCCGAAGGCAGGAGAAACAAAATCCTAGATAAGTGTCATTTTTTTCATGTTTCGCATGCGAAAACACATGGATCTGGGAACTTATTCCAGAATCTATGTGTTTTCACATGAAAATAGGTACAGTACATTCTTCAGTTAAAAAACTGGTCATTGAATAAATTGCCCGAAAAAATCAGGCTAAAAATAGTAAAAAAAAATACAAATTTTTTCACATAAAAATGTACCGCAGCTAATTGAATTCCCCCTATAACATTTTATACAAAGAAAATAAAAAAATTCTAGTACTGTGAAAAAATAAATTTGAAAACAAAACATCAACTGACACATATTGGTTAATCTTTAATTATGACAATGTCAGAATAAAGATATTAGTGTAATTTAAAATGATTGACTCAAGAATAAATTTCTGCATTTTAAGGAACAGTATATTTAACTCAAAGAGTGGACATTACTGTGCTTGAGAGTTAAATACAGAAATAATTTGAAAATGCTCTTTTTGATGTAGCCATTAAGCTGAAACAAGCTAAAAAAATATTCAAATCAGCTCAAACATTTTCAAACCACAAAAAGGCTCTGTTTTTGTAATTTATAGTTTATAGTTTCTTACAATTTTTTTAATTTTGAAATTTGTACATTTTGTTGGTGGCCCACACAGGCTGATATACCGCTTGTGATATCGGCTAATTGGTGGGCTTCACCAGCAAATGTAAACAAAATAACCAATAATTATCCAATAACAATGTTATTGTATCGTTAGAAAATGCTTTTAAACACAGCAGGAAAAGGGACATTGGGGGTTGTTCCAGTTTGTTAAGAAACTAAAAAAGCACACTGATGGGCAAAACCATGTTGCACTGCAGGTGGGCCAGATGTAAGATGTGCAGGGAGATTTAGATTTGGGAGGGTTATATTGTTTCTGTGCAGGTAAATACTGGCTGCTTTATTTTTACACTGCAATTTAGATTTCAGTTTGAACACAGCCAACCCAAATCTAACTCTCTCTGCACATGTTACATCTGCCCCACCTGCAGTGCTGCATGGTTTTGCCCATTAGTGTGCATTAGTGTGCTTTTTTGGTTTGCAACAATCGGAATAAGGCCCATTGCCGTACACAATTGTGATTATATGCATAGGGACACCCACTGCTATCACATCATTTCCATCCAACAGCATATAATTGCTGATACATCGGCACTATCATTGTAAATCGGGTCAAGTCGCAGAGTCTTAGTGCCTCTGTAGATGCAAAGGTGAGCTGCTCTCAAGGGACGCAGAGGGCTCTCCAATAGCAAGTAAGATCGCAACTGCTAATTTATTCATGGCCATAAAACGCGGTCTTAGCAGCCATGACATGCCTGCATTTATCCGACCGCTCCCCATTACCACCCCCAATTGCTGTCTTCCTGTCAATCCCTCTATGACTAATTCCTTAGTGCAATGCAGTGTGCATGTGCAATCACATTCAATTGTTGTGCATGCACACTGAGAAATAGACATATACACAATAAGAACATACTGTTTCTGCTAATTTGCGCACAATAGCCGATTTGCGACCACATCTGAATCAGGCCAATTATTTGTGTCCATGTTAAGCAGAAGGATCATCCCATAGTAGAATTTAATGCAACTCAAAAGTTTATATTTACAACTAAAGGAAATTTAATGAACTGTCTAAAGTGGTCAAGTGAAGTAATTTACTATATCAACCAATCAGATTCTAGTATCCGTTAATCTAGCACATTCCATAAAATCCTAGTTAGAAGTAGGTTGATTGCTATGGTCAACACCTCTATTTGTCCTCTTGAAAGAGTTTGTTACATCTCCCCCTAAATCCTTTAACTTTAAATGTCTTGTTATTGTCTAAATATAAGTCAGTTTAATATAATTTAATATAAATATATTTCTAACATTTCCAACCAAGCTCCAGATTCCTAAATGACTATATCAGATGCCATTTTGAAACAACAAAAACTTGACTGTTCCAATAAAAATGAGTAGGACGAAAAGACTCACTTAATACTTTAGCACCATTTTTCATTTTGTATTAAAGATAATAATACGTATTCAGGAATGATCCTCACAATGCAGCTTTCAAAATCTACCTTGCATAAAAATTTAATTTTAATTCAAATGTCTTAACACAAGGACGATTATATTGATAATCATTCTGATTAAAACAGTACCTTGCGTTTATTATTGTGGTCCGAGGTTTAGGTTGTTAGCTCCAAAAGGCAGTATATATCTGTTCAAGTTAGAGAAAACTGGCACTAGACTTAAAATAATATAATGAAACAAAAAGAAGAAAAAAAAACAAACAGTAAATTACAACAAAAAATTGGGTCAAAAATTTAGCATCAACATTATAGATTTTTTTCCCTTGTCATACGGTGTTATGGAATAGGTTCCGATATTATGGGCAAGTGTGCTAAATCACTGCTAAGTTCACTGCAAAATTTAAAGTGGTGTTCAGTTGTCCAACCTTATAACTGATTGCCTATAAGTGGCAAACTCACAAAAATCACACTGGTTCTGTAATCTCTAAAATTACAACTATTTATATAAAACTATTACAACCACTTAGGTTGTTTGAAACTCACGAGTAAAATGGATTAGACAAATTAATGTTGGAGCTCCCATGCAGCAAGCCTGTATTACATTTGGAGAACTATAAATAATATACTACATTAGAGTTTCCCAAACTCCTCTGTTACAGTCCAAGTTTTATGGATATTGATGCTTGAGCACGGGTGACTAAATTAGTACCTCAGCCAGTTTGATTTAACCATCTTGACTGAAGCATGGATATCCTTAATATCTGGGTCGCAATGGCGGAGTTTGGTAAGCATAATTCTGTGCGGCCAATGGATGTGGTATGGAAGGTAGATAGTAACTAGGTCGACAGTGTCTAGGTCGACCACTATTAGTCAACAGGGTCTCTAGGCCGACAGGGTCTTTAGGTCAACATGGTATAGGTCAACATGTGAAAAGGTAGACATGAGTTTTTTATGTTTTTTTGGTGTCGTTTTCTTCATAGAGTGACCAGGAACCCCAATTAGAACACAGTGTCCCCTCGCATGGCGAGCGAAGCGACGCCATGCTTCGGGCAAGGTGCCTTGCTCCGCTACTGCTTTGCTCGGCACAGATTACCATTCCAATCGTAGTCCACGTGGATCGTTAAGTTTGAAAAGGTTCAGAAAAAGAAAAAAAAGTGAAAAACTCATGTCGACCTTTTGACCTTTCGACCTAGAACATGTTGACCTAGAGACCCTGTCGACCTAGAAACCCTGTCGACCTAGTTACTGTTGACCAATAGTGTTCGACCTAGATAGTGTCGACCTAGTTACTGTCGACCTAGAGACCGGATGCCGCTGCCAATTAGGTAGTGCCAAAAATGCCTGAATTAACTTATTACACCATACTATGTAATATGTTTTTGGTATATTAAGGCTAATAATAGTCAGTACAGTATATAGTACATACATAGGGTAAGTTAAAGACTTTTATGCTAATTATTAATAGAGCTATGGTCCCCTCTAATAACACACACAAACACAGACTGTCTTGATTCTGTAATTAAATGACTACTAATGTTTTTAATGATATTTTAGGAAATGAAGTACAGTTCATTTTATTGAATGATTGTTAAATTAGATTTCACTCATCATTTTGTATGAAGTACTTGATGAAAGTGAAAATCCTTCAATATGATTCAAAGAAGGAAAAGTACATGTACTCCACTTTATAACATAAGAGATGACTAAATCTGTTTTGATGTTGACTGGAATGTATTATGATTTTATTATTATTATTATGGCGCCACAAGGGTTCCGCAGCGCCCAATTACAGAGTACAAATGCACATTAAAAAAATAGGAAAACAGTGACTTACAGTTGAATACAATATAGGACAAGTACAGGGCAACTAAGCATAACTACACCAGTAAACATAGAGATAAGTTCCAGGTGGTCAAAAAACTGTGGGATCTGGGCAGTTGAGGATTATTAAAGTAAGAAAAGTATAAGCACATGAGGGAAGAGGGCCCTAATCGTGAGAGCTTACATTCTAAGGGGAACGGAAGACAGACAGGGATGACACAGGACAGACAGGGATGACACAGATGGGGTACAAAGAGAGCGTGGAACAGAGGGTTATGTTGAGATTTGGCTAGGTTTGGTAAAGAAATGGGTCTTAAGAGCCCGTTTGAAGTTTTGTAGAGAGGTGGAGAGTCTGAGGGGGAGAGGTAAAGAATTCCAGAGAAAGGGAGCAGCACGTGAAAAATCTTGGAGATAGGAGTGGGAGGAAGTAATCAGAAGACAGGAGAGTCGGCGTGCATTAGCAGAGCGAAGAGGACGGGTGGGAGAGTAAAGGGAGATAAGGTCAGAGATGTAGATGGGAGAGGAGTGGGTGAGGGCTTTGTAAGTGAGTGTGAGAAGTTTGAATTGGATTCTGAAAGGGAAGGGAAGCCAGTGGAGGGCCTGTAGGAGAGGGGAGGTAGACGTAGTGCGTTTGGTGAGGAAGATGAGCCGGGCAGCAGCATTGAGGATAGATTGGAGTGGAGAGAGGTAATTGTCAGGGAGGCCAGTTAAGAGGAGATTACAGTAGTCCAGTCTGGAAATAATCAGTGAGTGAATAATGATCTTAGTGGCATCCTGGGTGAGAAAAGGTCTGATTCTAGAAATGTTTTTGAGATGAAAATGACAGGTTTGTGAGAGGTGCTGAATGTGTGGTTTGAAGGAGAGGGAGGAGTCAAGGATTACGCCAAGACAGCGTACTTGGGGGCTAGGGGAGATAGTCGTGCCATCAATGGATAATGAGATTGTGGGAGGTGAGGCTGTGCGGGAGGGTGGGAAGATGATCAGCTCAGTCTTAGACATGTTGAGTTTAAGAAAGCGCTGAGACATCCAGGAAGAGATAGCAGAAAGACAGTTTGAGGTACGAGTGAGGAGAGCCGTGGAGAGATCAGGGGAGGAGAGGTAGATTTGAGTGTCATCAGCATAGAGGTGGTATTGGAAGTTAAAAGAACTAATGAGTTCACCTAAAGAGGACGTATAGAGAGAGAAAAGTAGAGGACCAAGAACAGAGCCTTGGAGGACACCAACAGTTAGTGGAAGTGGGGGGGAGGTAGCATCATGAGAGGAGACAGAGAAGGAACGATCAGAGAGGTAGGAGGACAGCCAGGAGAGGGCAGTATCACGCAGACCAAGAGAGTGAAGGATTTGCAGAAGGAGAGGGTGGTCCACAGTGTCAAAAGCAGCAGAGAGGTCAAGAAGAATAAGCAGAGAGTAGTGGCCCTTAGATTTGGCTGCATGGAGGTCATTGCAGATTTTTGTGAGGGCAGTTTCAGTGGAGTGGAGAGAACGGAAACCAGACTGGAATGGGTCAAGCAGTGAGTGAGAGGAAAGAAAGGCAGTGAGGCGATTATAGACAATGCGCTCAAGAAGTTTGGAGGCAAAGGGGAGGAGAGAGATGGGTCAATAGTTGGAGAGAGTGTTAGGATCAAGGGTAGGTTTTTTAAGAATAGGGGAGACAAGAGCATGCTTGAAGGCAGAGGGGACAGTGCCTGATGAAAGGGAGAGATTGAGAAGGTGGGCAAGATGGGAACAGGCAGAAGGGGAGAGGTAACGGAGGAGGTGGGAAGGGATAGGGTCGAGCGGGGAGGTTGTGGGGGGGGGAGGAACGGATGAGGGCCATGACTTCCTCGCCAAATACATGGGAGAAAGATGTCAGAGTTGGTAAGAGGGAAGGGGAGGGGTGGCAAGGGATGGGTGGTGGCTGGTTGCTGGTCTGGTGGGAAGTGATATCCTGACGTATGGAGTCAATCTTGGATGTGAAATAAGTGGCAAAGTCAAGAGCAGACAATGAGGAAGGGAGAGGAGGTGGTGGTGGGCAGAGGAGGTAGTTAACAGTGGCAAAGAGGCGCCGGGGGTTGGAAGACTGTGTAGAAATGAGGATTTTGAAGTATGATTGTATAGCAAGGGAAAGGGCAGTACTGAAGGATGAGAGCATGAATTTGAAATGGAGGAAGTCTGCTTTAGAGCGTGATTTCCTCCACTGTCGCTCGGCAGTACGTGAGCATTTTTGTAGGTATCTGGTGCATTTGGTGTGCCAGGGTTGAGGTGTTGATCTGCGAGGGTGAATAGTGGTTGGCGGAGCAACAGAGTCAAGGGCAGAAGTAAGAGATGCATTGTATAGGGATGTGGCTTGTTCAGGGCATGTGAGAGAGAGAAGAGGAGAGAGAAGGGAGTCAAACAGGGAGGATAGGGATGAGGTGTCAATAGCCTCAATGTTACGCTTCGTGATGGTTGCCTTAGGAGGGAGAGATGGGGAAGCAGAGATAGATAAGTTGAAAGAGAGCAAGTGGTGGTCAGAGAGGGGAAAAGGGGAATTGGAGAAATCAGAAATATCACAGCGGTGAGTGAAAACCAGATCCAGTGAGCTCCCGTTCACATGGGAGGGTGAGGTGGTCCACTGGGAGAGACCAAGTGAAGAGGTGAGGTTAAGGAGTTTAGAGGCCGGTGATTTTGTGGGGTTATCGATAGGGATGTTGAAATCACCTAGAATAATGGAGGGAATGTCAGAAGAGAGGAAGTGAGGTAGCCAGGAAGCAAAGTTGTCGAGGAATTTGGAGGTAATGCCAGGTGGACGGTAAATTACAGCAACTCGAAGATTAGTAGGTTGGTAGAGGCGTAATGTATGGACCTCAAATGTAGAGAATGTAAGAGAAGGTTCTGGAGGTATAAGTTGGTATGTGTAGCTTGAGGGTAAAAGGATCCCAACACCACCCCCATGGCGACCCCCAGGTCGGGGTGTGTGTGAGAATGTGAGGCCCCCAGCAGAGAGAGCAGCGGGAGAAGTGGTGTCATGAGGAGTAATCCAGGTTTCTGTAATGGCCAGGAGGTGCAGGGAGTTGGAAATGAAAAGGTCATGAGTAAGAAGGAATTTGTATAACCATTGTCCCAGGTCTTTATAAATTCACAGTTCAGGTTCAACGCTGCAAATTCCCTTTTCTCCATTTGATAATGGTTTCTTAAACTGTATACATAGATGTGTCTTCATACACCTTTGTGTGCCATATGGTGTGTGATGAATGGTTCGGCTTAGACAATTTGCCATGGGTAGCAATTTCCTGACTTTCATACTTATTTCTGAATATCATGCCTTTGTTGTAGCGTACTGACATCTGGAATTACTTATAGTATTTTGTGCATTGCCACAATGTATTTGGTATAAAGTGGCAGATTAAGCAAAGGCATGGCAGAGGTCACTCGTTCATTCCTCAGTCTTTTGCTTTTTTTAACCAGGTTAGCATCTGAGTAGTACAAAGCAAGTTCTAGAGCCAGAACTTCTAGCAAGTAAGTTCTAGAGCCAGTATCCAGGGTACCCATGCATTGTACTTTTGTGGCATTAGTGATGCAAATTTGGTACAAAACTGTGTGGTAGGACAGATGGCATAGTTTGGTTGTAAAGTACAGTACGTGACACGCCAAACTGAACTACTTGCCATGAACTGTGAATGCTTGTGGACACATATGTGAGTTAGAAGAAAAGGCATAATCAGCTGGTTGTATAAGTGTTGTGGCGTATGCTGGCATACTCTATAAATAAATTGTTGTTATTATTATTATTATTATTATTATTATTATTATTATTATTATTATAATACACATGTAACAAGAATTATAGTCAGTATGATTGATTTGGCACAGCCCACTGAGGTTTAGCAAGAAATTATCAATGCATAAAAGATATTTTTATGTTGATGTCAGAAACATGCATGGGAATTTGTATCTTTAAATGTAGGTCATTAGTGAATTTATTCTGAAGAAGAAAGCTGCTGCGACATACTCACTGACCGTGCATTTCCCAGGTGCTCACTGGCAATATTGAGAAGTAAACAATGCATTTAAAATATGAAAAATCCATAATACTCAGATACATTTTCCTAATTGACCCATTAAGAATGCATGTTCCATTTTTAGAGAGAGTGCTTTTTTAGTGGTAAGCAGGCCAAGAGATACTGTTGATAGCTTTTTGTCTGCATTGCTTTAGAGCATAGAGAGAAATTATACCATTTAACATATATATATATATATATATATATATTCCTATTAAGACAAACTTGCATACCAGGACACATAATAAATATAATATCACATCAACAGAAAATGTTTTTGATTCTTGCCAAATAATAGACGACTACATGTGAGAAATTTATTAAAGGTCAGTGTTAATCGATGAAATTCAATTAAAACAAATTTGCTAACAGTTGATTTTTTAATATTAATTTTTAAATATTATTAAATGTGTGCTTTGGCACTGAAAGTACAGTACAAAGGCAAATTTGATTATTTTTCTATCGATCAAAATCGACCTTTAGTAAATTTCCCCCAGGACTGTTCTTCTTCTTATTACTGTCTTATTTTATCCTCTATAGAGGTATATTCCAATTCCCCACAAGGGCTTCTTGTGAGTAGGGAGCAGGGGAACAATCATTTAAAATAATATTAATATTGTATTTCAGTTGTGGGGTATACTAGTTCAGTGTCATATCTTAGCCGCTGACATCCACATGAGAAACGCTGTTGTTAGCCTGTAATGGAGATGAGTGTAGCTTTCAAAACAATACCACAGAATAATTTGCCTGCTTCTACATTTGGCATTGAAATTTTAAAGTTTCATCAGAAGTTTGCCTTAAGTTTCCCAAATCTATTCCAACTACAGTTTATCACAAGGTGGAATAAATTAATTATTCTTCATGGAGGGTTGGAACAGCCTATTTTTCAAGTGTTTTTCTTCAGCCTTAACACTAAATGTCATTTTACATTGTATTTATAAAAAATATTATTTTGCATAGTTCACTGTCTATATTTAGATCTTGGTCACTTCATACTAATGTGTTACATGGTTGTGAGAAGACTGGAATACTTAAAACCAAATTGGGAGAGAACTGAAATACTTAATGGCAAATTACTTTAGGTGGCCCAATGCAAAAATTAGGCAAACCATTTGTTAAACAGTTTTGAAAGTTCCACTTATCTCTACCTCTGCCACTGTAATTATTTTCTGTTTCAAGACTACTAAAAATCTATTATACCAGTGGTTTTCAAACTGTGTGCCGTGGCACCCAGGGGTTCCTCAGGACACTTGCAGGGTTGCCTTGGATTGACAGTCATTAAATATGTGAACAAACAGAAGCAAATCTTATCCCTCACCACACAATAGAACCTAAGGATGACATATAAACACCATTTGCTTAATTTAATATTTCTTTCCAAATTTCTCAGTAAGAAACTTTTGGACGAGGGGTGCCATGAACAAATAAATTCTGTTGCTCTAGGGCGCCATGATTCAAAAAAGTTTGGGAACATCTGTGTTATACTGTAGTTGTATAAGTAAAGTCTAAGACATCATTTGGAATAAGCATTCCACTAAATGACTTTAAAACTCCTCAGTTGATAAAGTTTTATAAAAAAAATCAGCAGTACTGCTCCTCTGCATATGCTTTTCTGATTCTGTCATTCGAAGTTATCTAAATGCTGAATAGATCTTGTATTTACTGTATGTTTTAAGATCATTTATTTACAAGTTGATTGTTGTGATGGTAACGCCTTTCTAAACCAATCTGTTATAAATGAGTAGTACTAACAACCAGTTTAACAAGATGGGCCAAGTGGTTCTTATCTGCCATCAAATTCTATATTTCTATGTTTCTAAGCAGTTTCATTGGAATCCTCAATTATTTTTATGAAGCTATATTCAGGGCTGTTTGATGTTTCTATAGTATTTTGTATGAGTTAAATTACATTTATATAAGCCTATTGTGATCTACTAAATTAGTTTGCTTTATAATTGCTTTTCAATACACTAAAAAAAAAACCTCTGCTTGTGTCTTTCTAGAATGATACCTCCGACAAGCAAGACATTCCGTGTTAATAATTTAGCTTCGGGTACTGTCTACGACCTGTGTGTCCTGGCAATTTACGACGATGGCATCACATCACTCACAGCCACAAGAGTGGTTGGTTGCATCCAATTTACAACTGAACAAGATTACGTCCGTTGTCATTTTATGCAGTCCCAATTCTTGGGAGGTACCATGATAATTATAATAGGTGGAATTATTGTCGCATCTGTCCTCGTTTTTATAATTATCTTGATGATTAGGTATAGGGTTTGCAATGGTAATGGGCAGCACAAAGCAACAAAGGTCAGTAATGTGTATTCCCAAACAAATGGCTCTCAGAATCAAAGTTGCAGTGCATCAATGCCACCTTCAGCTTCCAAGCAGATTGTTGACAAGGATGAGAGTGTGCAATGTTGCAAGTCTTCTGACAGAGGGGCAACAACTTCTGACACGTGCTCAAGCCAAGGTGCTGCCAATACTACCTCTGCTTTGCCTCATACGTGGACTTCAAATACTTCTTCACTTAAGCAGAACAGAAAACCTTCCTTAAAACCTGCAGACTCACATACTGACACAATTTTAAATATGGAATCCCAAAACACAAATAGAAATAATTCAACTTCTCTTCGTTTATCTAGTCATCCTCCCGGATCTACAAAAGTGGCACCAACATATAAAAGAGCACAATCAAAGCAAACTAAGTTTCTTACATTACCTGCAGAAACTTCTAGGGCAAAGCGAAGGTACTCTCTAAATGGTGAAACAATGGAGTACCACTGTTATGTAAACTCTCGCAACACAGGCGGTCTGTGGTCTAAGCGAAGCATGTCCATGAATGGGATTCTGGTTCAATCAGACACTTCGGACATGGACAGTGGCAAAGCAACATTTTCAAGTTCTGAGTGGATATTGGAAAGCACTGTGTGATTAGCTCCATCTACTTCTAATAAGAGAACATACTCTATAATTGTGAGCACCATACCGATAAGAAAATATTTTGTCAATGTTTTCATTTTGGCTTTTACAAACAGGGTTGTGTAACAGCCACCTGCACATTTCTGTTTGCTTTTTATTGGTGATAAACATAAAACAAGAAAAATATTGAACTGTGAAGTAAAGTACATGAAAACAGCACCAGTGCCTTCCCTTCCTATAGGACTGGCTTCCTGGTTCTGCTACAGCAGAAAAAAACATGACTGAGTTCACAAAAAAAGCCTTTCATATGGGAAAATTCCTTCAAGCTTTCAACATACTAATATGTTTAAAAAAAAGACCAATTATGGAAGAATTAGTAAAAAAAAAATATTTTTTAAAAGACCAGACTGCATTTATTTTTGAGTGACAATGATGTTGCCTTTATTTTGAGGCAAATGCTGTACAGAACAACAACTTCTGTGTTGTTATGTTGTGTAAAATAAAATATTCAATATCTAAATGGAGGAATTGTGGAAATAATTACACTTTTTTGTTTTTATTATTTTTTTACAATTTGATTTTTCTTAAAATGTGAAGGTATTTTTAAGACCTTAACATTACGTGTTTGTTGTTGGATTGATAACCATTTTGCACAAAGTAATAAAATATTGCACACTTTGGCTTAGTCCATCTTAGGAAGCCATATTAAAATACATGTTATATGCACTGCTTTAATAATGTTTAGATGTTTTTTAAAAATATATTATTATTTTCATACTTTATTTTTATTGAAGAAAAAAATGACGATAAAGCAAACAAAAATCCTTAATGCTCTATATGGTCCAGAAAACGTTTTATTCTGTTCTTATCATCGCATACTGTAAGATACTTTCTTCAATTTCATTATTTTGACACTACTTTAAACTTAGGAAGGTCTCCCATTGATATTAAGTAGCTTCTACCACATGGTCAAAATACACAGCAACATGTTATCGTGTTTCTTGAATATTATTTACAATAGTCCTGGTGAGCATACAGTACGCTAAAGAACAACCAAATTTTACTTAATTGTAAACCCACCAAATCAACACAGTATCAGAAAATATATGGCTGTTAGCAGGTAAGACTATTTACTTCGTAAGTAGTGTGATAATGAAAAGGTCAAGACGACAATCACACTTTATCTGTGGTATAACTGTCTGCTTTATTTGTCATTATGGCAGCCAACTTTTGCAAAAAACAAACATTTTCTTTGTGATTCCTAGCACTAAGGTAACTATCATACACCAACTGATTATCATATTATCGAGCAGTTCCAGAATTGATAAAGGTGGCTACATGAACCAGCATTTTTTTAAAGAATAAGCTCCAACCCAACTCTGTCTTAATTAGCTGGCATTGAACTCATGTTTTCCTTTCCATCAGACTAAAAGTTCTCTGCTTCCCTATATAAAACTTACTAGCTCAGGCGCTCCAGTTGACTTGTCAGACTGCAGTTCCAACCTGCAGCCTACCACCAGTCAGTGGCGGATCTACATTTGTGGAACCCTGAAACCTGAACTGTTATGGGGTCCCCTTTGCATCCTGCAACAATAGGGCAACATCCAATTAGGTCCAAAGGGCCTTGCTGCCCTTGAAAATACCTCGAGGCACAAATGGTGGATAATGGGTTGGTTGGATGAAATCACCTCATAGGCACCCCCCTCTTTGATAATCACCTCACAGAATCCCCACTTTATTAATCACCTAACAGCATTCTCCCCCTTCCCAAAAAACACCTTACAGCACACACCTCTCAGCGCCAGCTCCTTGACACCTCCTTGTCCTGTTACTTCTCACCTTTCATTGCTCACAGCCTCCTTCCTAAGACAGGCCCTCTCAGGCTCCACTGTTCCTGGGAATGTCATGAAGAAAAGTTTTGGGAATTGTAGTTTAAAATGGATTCACGTTTCATGCTATTTGTAGGCCATTTTTTTCCCACTGAATTTGATTCCTTCATATTGTCTGGAATCTACATTCACCTGCAAGCCGATGTGTGTAAGGCACAATGCCAGCTTGCTGACCAAATATTAGGAGTGGGAAGATGGAACCCTGACACCCTGGTAATTGTCCTTGGGAACTTTAATAAGGGAAATTTAACATACGTTCTCCCCAAATATAAACAGCTAATTAAATGTCCAAACAGGGAGGAGAAGATTTTTAATCACTGAACTATCAGTTGAGCTTATCACACCACCCCCTGAGCGGCTGTTCACATGATCTCAGCATATTGTCAGAAACTAAAACTTTCTAAACCTATTGTGAGAAAATCCAAGAACTGGAGCAACAGAGAAGCAGTAGAAGAAACACGTGACTGCCTTGAAAACACAGACTGGGAAATGTGTAGGACTGTCTTCAGTACCCTGGACAAATATACAGAGGCTGTGACCTCAAATATCAGTTTTTGTAAGTGTGCTTGTATTCCAACATGCATCAGCGTGAGTTACAACAATGACAAACACTGGTTCACAGCATGACTCAAACAGCTTTGTTTGGAGAAGGAGATAGCATTCAAGAGTGGAGACAGGGACAGGTTTTTATTGGCTAAGTACACGTTTGGCAAGATGATCAAGGAGGCCAAATGACAGCACTCTGAGAAGATAGAACAATAATTCTTAGCTAGTAACTCCTTGTCAGTCTGGAAGGGACTTGGAAGATTAAAAACTGCAAAACCAAATCACCCCCCAACTCTATGAATGATCTCAAACTGACAAGCGACCTGACTGAGTTCTATTGCAGATTCCACAGACAATGGAAAAGTCCAGACTTTGATCCACATACTCAGCCTATGCCCAACCCTATCACACACTCATTCCTGCCTGGACAAAGACAATACCCCTTTCCACATAAAGACCTCAGACTTGCCCCTCCTTTCCCCCATTACACCTCTCTCAATTCAGGAGAAACATTAACAAACCTTTAAGTGTCACGCTACACTGAAGCCCTGTTGGACCAGTTGCCCCCAGTGTTCACAGACATGTTCAACACTTCACTGGTTGATTGCAGGATACATACCAGCTTCAAAACATCTACCACTATACAAGTTCCTAAAAATCCAAGGATCACTAGCCTTGATGACTACAGACCAGTCACTCTCACCACTGTGGTAATGAGTTCCTTGTGCTGACCCATCTCAAGGAAACCACAAAGGGCATAGCTAACATAGGTACAGGGAGTGCAACTGTTATGGGGCCCAGAGCTGAGAGGTGCCCAATTTTCCTGTCACAGTTACATGTGTTACATACATTTTTTTACCATTGGGTGATGCATAGGGGCCCTAATAAACTTTTGCCTTGGGGTCTGCAATATATCTAGGTATGCCCATGGACCTGCTCATTGTTACATAGTATAACATGAAATGCAGGACATTATATTACATAATTTGAACTTGGGAACTGTATTGTGGCAGAATATGAGGTGGATTCACTGTACAGTATGTCATAATGTGAATTGGGGGTACTGTATGGCAGCCCTACAATGTGACTTAATGTGAATTAAGGCACTACTATGGGTCATAACATTAAATAAGGGCATACTGTGGTTCAGAAAATGAACTATGGCACTATTAGGGCAGTTATTAAAATTAACAACTGCTGCAGAGTAGTGTCTCTCTAGAAGCATTAGGACAGGGGTCCCATCAAAATGTTGCTATGGGACCCAGACATTTCTGGCTACGCCCATGGAAACCACCAACTCCCTTCTTGACCCACTGCAGTTCACCTACAGTGCCAGCAGGTCAGTAGATGATTCAGTTAACATGGCACTCCATTTCATCCTCCAGTATCTAAACTCTCCCAACACCTATGCCAGGATCTTGTTCGTGGACTTCAGCTCTGCATTCAACACCTTTGCACAAGTACTTTTCCATGACAGTCTATCACAGCTGAGCATGCCTGAGCCCATCTACAGGTGGATCACTGATTTTCTGACAGACAGGAAGCAGTACATCAGACTAGGTAAGTTAGTCTCGAAGCCCCGAACATCAGCACTAGAGTCTCACAAAGCTGTGTACTCTCTCCCCTGCTCTTCTCGCTCTACACTAACTGCTGCACCTCTAGCCACCCATCAGTCAAACTCTTGAAGTTTACAAATTACACAACCCTGATTGGATTAATTTCCAATGGGGGTGAGTCTGCAAACAAAAGGGAAGTTGATTACTTAGCTTCTTGGTGCAGCCAGAATCACCTAGACCTGTATGCTCAAAAACTGTGGAGATGATAGTAGATTTCAGGAAGAACCTAGTGCTGACTGCCCCCTCTTTATGTGTGACTTCGCAGTTAACTCTGCAGAGTCATTCAGATACCTAGGGACTATAATCTCCAAGTACCTTAAATGGGAGGAGAACATCACCTCCATCATTAAGTAGGTGCAGCAGGGGATGTCCTTCCTTAGGCAGCTGAATAAATTTAACCTGCTGCAGAAAATGGTGGTCCAGTTCTACACAGCCAATGTTGAGTCCATCCTCAGCTCATTGATCACCGTCTGGTATGCTGCTTCCACTGCCAAGGACAAATGCAGACTGTAGTGGATCATGCAGTCATCTGAGTAGATTATCGGCTGTGACCTATACCACTCCAGTACCAGGAAGAGGGCAGGGAAGATCATAGTTGACCCTTCCCACCCCAGTAACCACCTCTTTCCGAGATTGCCATCTGTAAAAAGGTTTTGGTCTATCAAGATCAAAACCTCACGCCACATGATCAGTTTTATTCCCATCGCAGAGGGGATCATCAACAAGCCCCCTTGCCTATCACTGACTAAATGATTTACCCACTAACTCACCTCCACCCTTGCTGTACTGTTATTTTTGATTTTTAAAGGTTTTTAGCTATATATTGTTTATGCACCAACCTCACAAATTTAATTTCATTGTATGTGCAAATATACTTGGCAATAAAGAGAATTCTGATTCAAGTCACAGAGCTAGACTACAACTTCCAGCATCTCCTGCGGTATAAAGTTTTTGCACATTCAAGCTGTAATAGCAGCTATGTTGTACTACAGAAGATGCCTGGTTGTCATGGTGTTATCGATTTTGTTGAAAAATTCAATCATTAAAAAATTTGCTTCAAGACCCCTCCAGAATTAGGGGCCCTGAAGCTATAGGAGCTCGGAAGCTTAAGCTTAATTAGTTTCAATATAGATTCGCCACTGCCACCAGTGAAGGCTGTAACTCCTCCCAAAGCATATGTGCAGTATGTGCTTAGCTGTGCTACAGTAGATATAGGACATATTGTATGGCCAAATGTATTAGCCTGTGATTTACAGGAGCCTGTGATTTGTCAGAATTGCATCTTCTCCAGCAAATTCAGTGTACATTTAGCCCATAGTCTGACATTGGAAATAAAGAGACTAAAAGTTAAAATTCTAGAATAGCCAGACAAGAATTTTCTTGAGTCAATTGATGCTTCTATTTTTTTCCTGTTAACAGTGATGCTTTATTTCTTTGTAATTATCTGATTGGTAGATTGCTGTAGCATGCATTGCTGCTAGGAGGATAGATTACAAGTTGAATCCAGACTGACTGAGCTTTACTGGCATTCCTTGGTTGACCTACTGTAGCAAACCAATGAAACCTGCCCACATTTATGCATACGTGACACATATTCTAACAATACCATAGAAGTCTCCATCAACCATTGGGAAGCTTGTGGTTGTTTTGTTCTATTGGTGATGCCATTATCTCAATATGATGGGAAAGGCTGAGTGAATATGACATGAGACTATTGTAAGCAGGGCTTGAAATGTGACAGATGCTGAGCAGACCATTTACATACTTCAGAAAATCAGCCTTTTTGTCAAATGCATCAGTCACCAGACCTACAATGGTGACTTTGGTTGTGGAACTAATATTTAGGGGGAGATTCAAATGTTTGAAAAGTCAGTTGGGAGTCTGTTTTTTCCTATCTAATAGACAGGAAAAAACAGACACCTAACCGATTTTTCAAATATTTGAATTCCACCCTTAGAATCTTTTGGCATTAAATCTTGTTTGTTATTGTTGGGTTTTTCTTACAGGGGGAGGAGCATTGTAATGAATGCTACATTGTAACTTTTTTAATTTAGCAAAACAGACAAACATATCTAAATTGTGTCATTCCATAGATGATTAAAATATAAGGATTAAATGGTCTTCATCGCAACATTTAATTAATTTTTCTCAGAAGCTCGCATCAATAAGATAAACTGTTATCAGACTTTACCTTTGGAGCACAATGGACTATTGGTGAAACAATCTGGTATATACAGTACACCGTAATACACCACAGAATTTACAACTACAGTAATTCTGATTTATCAGTACCCATTGATCTAGTGTTATGTACAGTTAATGTTAAGCATACATTTGTTTTAGAATGCCAAATTGCTTAAAAGTTTTCCAAAATCTGTAATGTTATTGCAATAAAGCTACAGACCTTGATATTATCCAGAATTTACTCTGAAAAGAAGGCTTTATGAAAAATGTAATTTACATAGCAGTCCAACTGTCCAATTAATCCTCCATGGTACACTAGGCAAAATATTGGTAACCTACCTTCATTTGTCAATTTAAAAAAAAATGGGTTAGTGTAATATGGGCCCTTTTTGTGTCCACTGGGCCCTAGACTGGAGCCTAGGTTTATTAATGAATGATATGGCAATAGGAAGGCTTAGTGCGCCTCCTACAGTACTAGATTTTAGAGTATGACACAGGGTTTGAATGCCAAAGAATAGTCCACCTTCAGATAGACCTCTTTCATGAATTAATCTGTGTAGGACACATTGTTACCAGCATCATTGTGACCAGTTGTAGAATGCTGAGTTGCCATACAGAGGCTTCGACAATATTAAATCGGAAAAACTTTGAAATAAACCTTTTCAAGATGAGAATGACCTTCTAGCAAAATTATATTTGTATTGTAGCCCTTTGTACTGCTGACCAGGATAACCTATTCTGCATTGATTAAGCCAAGGCAAGTGCAAAGTACCCATCTGCAGGTTAATGTTCTGTGGCAAGCCTAGTGGGTGCTGCTTTGACTCACATGGGTGTCATGTTATTAACATTCAACAAAAGCCCCTCTTTGCTTGGAAATACTTAATTTTTTACCATAATGAAAATGGATGTGTAGCTTATTAAACATCCTGGTAACTTCCATATTGTAGTGTATGTATAGGAAAACACAGTGTATATATTGTTCAGCTCAGAGAAAAATGTATCTAGATGATAGGTCAATCTTAATTAGGTTGACAGTCAATAGGTCGACCACTGATGGTCGACGTGCATTGGGTTGACATGAACAAAAGTTCAACATGGTCATTTGGTCAACATGTAAAAAGTCGACAGTGCTTATGGTTGACTGGTACAAAAGGTTGACAGGTGCAAATGGTCAACTCACATGTGGTCGACACAGCTTTTCATGAGGGAGTTCATTTATTTCAACTTTTTTATACTTTACCATCCACATGGACTATGATTGGGAATAGTAACCTGTTTCGAGCACAGCAGTAGTTGAGCGGGGATCAGTATGGGATCCCAGTGTACAGGGTGCCAGCTGTCACTGTACCGACAGCAGCATCCTATCTGTCAGAATGTCAGCAGGGGGGTGAGCTCATCGAGGCCCCTTTGCTAGCTCACTGAGCTCGCCACTTTGTGGACACAGGTTCTGTTCTCCCTATATGGGTATCATGGACACCCACAGAGGGAGAATCACCTACCTTGCCGGTATTCCAGTGGCAGCATTGTATCCCGTTGAGATTTCGGCAATGGTATTGTGACCGCCGGGATCCCAATGGGGGTATTTTAATTGCGTACTGTCCACCAGGATACCTTGCCTGGAGCATGGCATCCTTTTCCAGTGATGACATTTTATCCCTTTCAACCTTTTCCAATGTTGACGCTTGACCATGTTGACCTTTCAGGTGTCGACCATTTCATCATGTCCAACTTTGCCATGTCAACCAATAGTGGTTGACCTAATGACTGTCGACCTAATTAGGGTTGACCCTGTGATCCATACCCGTGAAAAATGCATATCACACAGTAATACAGATGTGTCTTTATACATCTATCCCCAATACATCATGTGTCGTGAGTTAATTGCAACATGATGGGACAAAACCGCTTCACAAGACTGCACTGATTAATTTGATATGCAAAACTTGTACATCTGTGTCTGAATCTGTGTACGAAGCACAGCAGGACTGAAAAGAACAGTGGCATCCTAGCACCTTTATACAGATTCAGACTCAGTCACAAACTGTCAAATTAATCAGTGCAGTCTCATGAAGTGGTTTTGTCATATCACACTGGTATTAAGATGCACATTTAAGTGAAAATTATTAGAAAAAGACACTGGTACAAGCCGAGTCGCACTGGACCTGTTGTGGTGAGAAGGGATTTTAGGTGTGACTGCAGCAATAAAGTATAAAGATGCATCTGTATGTTAGTCAGTAGCAAATGTATCAAAATACTCACAGGTCACTATGGTCACCAATTTTATATTCCAATCAGTAATCATATGGGGTCAATTTACCAAAGCTTGGAGAGAGATAAAGTGGAGAGTGTTAAAGCACCAAACAATCAGCTCCTAACTGCCATGTTACAGGCTGTGTTTGAAAAATGCCAGTTAGCAGCTGGTTGGGTGGTATCTCTTTCTACTTTATTTCTCTCCAAGCATTGATAAATTGACCCCATTGTGTGATAGGGATGTAGTTAATATCCCGGCGGTCAGAATACCGATGCCGGGATCTGAACCGCTGAGAATGCTGACAGCTGCGCCAGGGCTATTCACACTCGTGGGTGTCCATGATACCCATAGAGTGCGAATAGAACCTGTGGCGAGTGCAGTGAGACACCAAAACCTCATTGTGGCAAGCTGAACGCGCCCGCAAGAGGCATTCTAGCTCTCGCATCGATGCCGGCATTCTGACGGCCAGGAGCCTGGTGTCGGCATACTGACTTCCAGGATCCTGGCCGCCGGTATTCCATCCCCAACCCGTGTGATATCCCACAGTCACAAGGCATCACTTTCTTTTATATGGGCTCTGCACTGCTGCAAGAGATTAAAGCCCCCACAATCCTCTGTGGGCAAAAAAAAGAGGATACAATTGGAGAGAGGACAGCTGAGTGGCAGAGATGTCAGTTAGAGACGGGTGTGGTTCGTTTTATCGACAGTATCTAGGTCGACAATGTTTAGGTCGACCACTATAGGTCAACAGTCACTAGGTCGACATGGATGGAATGTCGACAGGGTTTCTAGGTCGACATGTGCTAGGTCGACAGGTCTAAAGGTCGACATGAGGATTTTTTTTGTGTCGTTTTCTTCGTAAAGTGACCGGGATCCCAAATTAGTGCACCGCGTCCCCTCGCATGGCTCGCTTCGATCGCCATGCTTCGGGCATGGTGCCTTCACTCCGCTACCGCTTCGCTCGGCACACTTTACCGTTCCAATCGTAGTCCACGTGGATCGTTAAGTATGAAAAAATCCCGCCCAAAAAATGTGAAAAACTCATGTCGACCTTTAGACCTGTCGACCTAGCACATGTCGACCTAGAAACCATGTCGACCTTCCATCCATGTCGACCTATAGTGGTCGACCTAAACATTGTCGACCTAGACACTGTCGATCTTCAGACCGGATCCCGTTAGAGACTGAGGTGGATGGAAAAAGCAGAAAAAGAAGACAAAAGAAAGTAATACCTACTTGTGGGGGTATCACAATATAACTTCTAATTTAGTATAACAGTTGTAAAGGAACATATAGGGTCATATACAGTTACAAGTGGTAAATTACTGTACAGGGAAAATGGTGGTAGCTCTATTGAATTACAGCTCCTTTGTCTCACACAGTAAATTACTTGCTTCTGCATATTAACCCATAGAATATGGGATAAGTTTCAAAAGCAATGGGTTAACCACTTCATGGCATCCGCAATCATGGCATTTAACACAGATTTCTTATTGTGCTTTCCCAGGCTCAAACACAAATCCATGTTAACTGCAGCCTGCAGTCTGATCGTAGGCTGCTGCTGGCTATAATAGAATAGCCCTGGCAGATCAATTAGCCCACAGCAATTACCTGTGGCTAATTGAATCCACCCCATAGACTTATCTTACACCCCATTTTAATGTAAATATTTTAATTGTATGTTTAGGTGAATTTAAGTATAAAGACTACTCCAATTCAGAAAAGCAACTTTCAAGAATTTTTTGGGTTTTCTATGCAAAAAGATTTTCTCATAAGTGACCCTTTCTAAATACAGCAGGCATGGCTTCTTTACATATTATTCCTGCTGAGTTGTTTAAAGCTCTAGATAACAATTATTTTTGTTTTAAAGACTAATTTAAAGATGATTAACTTTGACATAGCTTCATCATTTGCTAATACTATATTTCACATAAAAATACTGTTAAGAAAAATATATTTAATTACTGCTAATGCTTTCTCACCAGATATTATTTATATTGTATTTATGATTGCATTTGACACAACACTACTGAGCACCAATCAGTATAAATCTTATCAGAAAATCTAAACTCAAAAGTTACATTCAATAAACCTTAGTAACCAATAAAAAAAATGGTTAAAATATTAGAAAAACCAAATCCACAGCTAGATACTCATAAATTATATTAGAAGATAAAATATTCTTTTCAAGAATGGATTTTAATGAAATAATGCTGAAATAATGTGGATTAATGAGTGTCTATTGACTTGATATTGTCTCATTAAGCCTCAGGGATTGGGAAAATATGGTAATGAACATTAAAATACATTAAACATTTGTTTTTTTGTTTTCAAATATCCAAATGTGGTTTGGCAGAATCGATCAATCATGTAGATAAAAGATGGATTGAATTTAGAATATATAATGTATTAATGGATTTGTGCTACATATCCGACTGCATTTTAAGTTATTATTATAATTATTATATTTAATGATAGCTACATTAATAAATGGAAAATAATACTCTTCAATGACACTGTGATGACTAGTGTCAAAGAACATTACATATAATCAGTGCTTACATTCCTGTAAGTTTGCTAACAAATATATATATATATATATATATATATATATATAGATAGATACACAAAACAGTAGTGCAAATGGTGCCCTAAGGAGCTAGTACAAGTTCCCTATTCTAATTGCATAAATAAATTCATTTGACATAACCGTTATGAACTTTATAAAATGAACAATCAGTTCCAAAACATATATTTTATTTAATAAAATGATAAAACATATGAGCATCAGCAGTGTTCATATAAATGTAGAATATTTTCAATCTATCAGCCCTTATACATATATGGTGTGGGTCTGATATTTACAGAGATACATAAAAGCTTTTTGTGATGTCTTCCTTCCAATATTGTAGATTAGAGGTCACTTGAGAACATGATAGAGTACCCAATGCGTTTCGTCTCATAGAGACTTCATCAGGGGTGTATCTATAATGTCAGAACATAATCATTTAGACAGTTTTTTTTAGCACAATCTACACAAATATACAGAACAAACATAAACACATATGAAATTGGAACATTGTTAGGAATGGACTTTCCAAAATACAGATGGAGGTAAAAGAATTGGGTTTGAGATGGATGAAGGTCATGGACATACCTTAGTGGATGTATATGTATGGGATTTATACCTGTATATGCTATTCTTGGACAATTTTATTTCTGAGGGTATCTCACGTTGTCAGACAAATTAGTTTTTGTACCTACTGGAAAAGTATCCCATATTTAGCATTATCACAAATAGAATTCTAAAATATAAACACAGGTAAAGAAACTTGGACTAAGAGGAATGAAGATCACAGACATACCTCAATGAATGTATATGTGCGGGATTCATACCCGTTTACAATATTCTTGAACACTTTTATCTATGAGAATATCTCACATTCTCAGACAAATTAACTTTTGTGCATATTTGAAAAGTATCCCATTTTAAACAATCATATAGGCCATCTCAGATGGACCGCAGGTACAATATAGACTTATTAATCATATCAGGCCCACATACCTGGTATTAACAAGAAAAAGGCATACGATACTTGGAAATTCGAACAGGTAGGTTTTTTCTGTCCACAGAACAAATCCACCTATTTGTAATAGGACCAATGGGGGTCATTCCGAGTTGTTCGCTCGCAAGCTGCTTTTAGCAGCTTTGCACACGCTAAGCCGCCGCCTACTGGGAGTGAATCTTAGCTTATCAAAATTGCGAACGAAAGATTAGCAGAATTGCGAATAGACACTTCTTAGCAGTTTCTGAGTAGCTCCAGACTTACTCGGCATCTGCGATCAGTTCAGTCAGTTTCGTTCCTGGTTTGACGTCACAAACACACCCAGCGTTCGCCCAGACACTCCTCCGTTTCTCCAGCCACTCCCGCGTTTTTCCCAGAAACGGTAGCGTTTTTTCACACACTCCCGTAAAACGTCCAGTTTCCGCCCAGAAACACCCACTTCCTGTCAATCACACTCCGATCTCCAGAACGAAGAAAAAACCTCGTAATGCCGTGAGTAAAAAACCTAACTGCATAGCAAATTTACTTGGCGCAGTCGCACTGCGGACATTGCGCATGAGCGAACAACTCGGAATGACCCCCATTGTCCAATAAGATATTTGCACTACTGTTTTGTATATTGCTTATCTCGGCTCTGTCTAACAGAGCACTCAAGAGTAAGAAGGCAGCCCATTATGCTATTTTCCTTATCACATTCACTGGCTGTCGACGGCCACAGCCGGGCAGCAACAAAAACAACGAAGAAAGTGTTTGCAGCGGCGAACGCAAGAAGATTGAAAGGTAGAGGCCATCCGGGAGTGTCAACTCACTGTTTTCTGGGAGTGTCGAGGAAAATGCAGACATGCCCGGCCGTTTCCAGTGAGGGTTCCTGACGTCAGCTCCAGGCCGGATCATTGCAGCGGGTGAATAAGTCCTGAACTGTGCAGAGACGGCAAACTTTTTGTTTGTGCAGCTCTCTGCACAAGCGTTTGCAGCCCTGCACAGCGATTACCCCCTCCCCTGTGGGCGGTGATTACCTGGTTGCAGAAGTGCAAAAAATAGCCTGCGTGCGACCAGGACTGAATTACCCCCATGGTTTTGCCAAATAGCTAACAAATTCTGCTGCTGCGATCAGATCTGAATTATGGCCTCAGTGTGTCCTGGTTGTTACACATTTTGCAAATGATCAATTCTGTCTAATTTTGTTCTGTGTCTGAGCCCACACACACCTGTGGATTATATCAGTGGTTTATGGTTAATTTACTAAATTACCTTATTCATATGAGTGGCCAGCAACACAAATGATTCTATATAAAACAATACAATTGGAAGCAATCTGTTACTATTTATGTGGTTGTGGGTGTTTTGTTGCTATTCATTATAAAATATCATGCTGAGATGTTTCCAAACAAACACATCTGTTACATACCATCTTGTAGGTAGTTTTCATTATTTTATCTTTTGTTTACGGAAAACTGCTCTTTTTCATTTACTTGTTTTTCAGTCTTCATTTGCTTGTTTTGCTATGCATTGGTTATGTTTGTAAGCCATATGATGAGTCTCCCTTATGTGTTAAAACCATGAATGAATCTCCTGCAAAAGCAAAAAAAACATATTAGTGCTATTTACTATTCCATATGCAGTGCTTTAAGATACTCACTTTTCAGTTAACTATAAAAGAGGTTCGGCAAATAATTCCTTATTTTTATTATCTTGTTGCAGTATTTAGCCACTGTTAATACAGGTTAGGGGTGATGTCACAGTGATCAGAATACTCCCTGCAGCATCCTGATGGTTAGAATTCAGCCAGGTATTGGGTAAGTATGTTAACCCCCCACCGTACCCCCGAAACCCTTCCAGCAGCCTAAACCTAACTGCACTCCCCCCCACCACACCCTAACCCTCCACAGTGGGGCCTAAACCTAACCACCCCTTCCTGCAGCCTAAACCTAATCCTCCCTGGGGTTGTGTAAACCTAACCACCCCTCCCGCAGCCTAAACCTAACCCCCCTGGCAGCAGCCTAACCCTGCCCCCGCAGCCTAAACTTAACCTCCTCCCATGGCTTTCATCTCTGGCAGCCCGGAACATAGATGTTCGGGATACCACAGGTCAGTATTCCGGCACTGGGATTATAATCCTATTCAAGATGCCGGCATTCCGAATAGAATCGGGATTCCGGTGTCGGTATTTCAACTATCAGGATCCCATTAATACGTTATGAGTAGAACTAATAAATGCACACACACATTTACAGAGAATGGGGCAGATGTATTAATCTGGAAAAGGCATAAGGAAGTGATAAACCAGTGATATGTGCAAGGTGATAAATGTACCAGCCAATCAGCTCCAATATGTAAATTAACAAGATCTGATTGCACATATCACCTTGCACATACAGTGTCACCTTGCCTTTATCACCTTGCACATACAGTATCACTAGTTTATCACTTCCTTATGACTTCTCCAGGTTAATACATCTGCCCCAATGTTTATACACTGCGCATGGTTTGGAGGAAAAGTATGCATTGTGAAGTCATCCACATTTCAATGGCATCTCCACTTGTAAAGTTCAGTGATGGTGTGCTGGGGAAACAGTGGGCTATGCAGAGCTGGACAAAAATAAAAAAATGTAGCATTTGCATCAACTATAGGTTTGGTGCAAGTCCGTGCTGATAATGATGTTGAGTAGCAAACCATGTGTGCACATTTATTTCAGAACACCTGTATATCCAATTTCCATTAAACTGCAACAGGACCGATACTTATATTTTGACAAACTACATATTAATAAATGTGTGTTACATACATTGTTGGTTAAAGCCATGTTGTTGTTTTTTTATTCTTCTAATAATATAGGTTCTTCAGCCCACAATCAATATCTGAAAAAGCACAGGGTAAATGCTTTGTAAGCGAATGTTGCCTGGATAAACAATCAACAGCATTATCAATTTATTGTATTGACTACTGGCTATTTTATAAAGAGTGCAGACGTCAGGGGAAAACATATGTCTATTTATCTATTTGTATATATATAAATATATATATATAATACTGTATGTATATATAATATATATATATATATATATATATATATATCTCTACGGAGAATGTTAAAACCATAATGTTAATATGGCCTGAATGTTCACACTTAGAGTGTTGAAATGTACAGAATAATAATTGTACAAAAGCCACCGAAAGCACAATAATTATGAACAGAGCAGCTGGTATTAAACTAATAGAGGTTCTCTCACAATAATCCTCAAAATTTAAGATATATACGGGATGGAAACATTCAACATGTCAACACTGGCGCGTCTACAGCCAGAATATTGATTTATTATTGTAGGATTGGGCTTTAAATAAGGGTAGGGTTAATATTAGGCTGCAATTAAGGTTAGTGTTAGATGGCAATTAGCGTTGAGGTTAGAATTAGGAATAGGTTACAATTAGGTTTAGTGTTAAACTGCAATTAGTGTTAAGGTTAGGGTTAGGGATAGGCTACAATTAGGGTTAGGCTTAGAATCACCTTTACTAAAAAATAATTTTGTCAACATGTCAGCTGTCAACAGTCAGACCATGTTGACATTATGCTATTGATATTCTGAATATCTACATAATATATCACACCCTCTGGACACCCAAACTCTTCTGATGTTAAAATAAACAAAATAATTCACTATCCATGCATGAAATAAAAGAAGACTATATGAAATTCCCTCTGAGATGTCAGTCAATTGTTTCTAATGCAACAAAAGTGTAGAAATTGGTCTGACCTCTAACATTTTAAGTACCTCCAGACTATGGGGCAGATGTATTAACCTGGAGAAGGCATAAGGAAGTGATAAACCAGTGATAAAGCAGTGTTAAGTGCAAGGTGATAATGCACCAGCCAATCAGCTCCTAAGTGTTAATTTACATATGGGAGCTGATTGGCTGGTGTGTTTATCACCTTGCATTTATCACTGGTTTATCCCTTCCTTATGCCTTCTCCAGGTTAATACATTGCCTCAAGGTTCCTATCACCCCAAGACCTGTATCACATAGCAAACATTGGGGCAGATGTATTAACCTGGATAAGGCATAAGGAAGTGATAGGATATATTTTTTTTGTGTCGTTTTCTTCGTAGAGTGACTGGGATCCCAAATTAGTGCACCGCGTCCCCTCGCATGGCTTGCTTCGCTCGCCATGCTTCGGGCACGGTGCCTTCGCTCCGCTACCACTTCGCTCGGCACAGATTACCGTTCCAATCGTAGTCCACGTGGATCGTTACGTATGAAAAAATTCAAAAAAGAAAAAAAAAATGTGAAAAACTCATGTCGACCTTTAGACCTGTCGACCTAGCACATGTCGACCTAGAAACCCTGTCGACCTTCCATCCATGTCGACCTAGTCACTGTCGATCTTCAGACCGGATCCCCAAAATAACTTAGAAACATTCAGAATATAAAATATGTTTATTAGACACTCAAAAGGGTATGTGTCCCGATAACGTTAGTATTAAGAAGGAACTTAGGGCCTAAATCAGACCTCATCGTAGATATGCAAAAAAAAATCCCACACATCTACGATCAATTTCTTTGACATGAGGGGGGATACCCAGCACAGAGCAAGTCCACCCCGCATGCTCGATCCAGCCCCCCTGCAGACATGCAAGAGTATTGTATGGCGGCGATGCTTTCGCATGTTTAGAGTAGCTGTCTGCCTGTGCAGCCTAGCTGCGAAGAAAGACGTCTACCCACCATGTGAAGGGTCGCAGCGGCTGCGTGTGACATCATGCATCCATCGCGGTCCGCCCCGCAAATGGTCCGGGCCATGCCCCCTAAAACGGAGTATCGATGCCCACAAAATAGGGCGTTGATGCCCCGGTCCCGCCCTCTCCAGGTCTTAAACTGCATTCTGAAGAAAACGCAGTTTAGGACCTCGCTTGTGCGCGTTCCGGCGTACGTGCATGCGCAGATGTGCAGAAATCGTCAGGGTCTGAATCGGCCCCTTACTACTGACATACGAAATACTTTTGTATTGCACTGTATAAATGTGTTTAACCTGGGGGAAAATCTCTGCTCTCAGCAATATATTTGTGTTTCATTCTCTGTCTCACTTAGACCTCCCCTCTGCCAACCATGAAACAGTAGTCTTCTTAACACATCATGGTCAAAAGCTCAAAAGCTCAACTTAAGCAAGCCATAAAACGTTGCAGCACAGTCCAAAATTCAATTGGGGGAGCCACACCAACTACCAGAGAGTCCCAGACACTATTTTTGGCAGTGTTTGGGGCTGCAGTTGGTGTGGCTCCCCTGTTTGAATTTAAGACTGTGCTGCGGCCCTATATCTTTACCCAGCACTGGTACTGTACACTAACAACTTCTACTGCGTTATTCAGCAAAATCTGACATACTACCCGAGGATCCATTTCTATTTCAAAACTATCATCTGATAATTTTTTTTAAATCAGAGTATCATTAGAAGTGTTTGTAACGAGGGCCATAAGGAGAGGTGTGTAATTGGTGCTGCTTCCTGTGCATCTGCTTCCTGTGCATGTGACCATTAGCGCTGCTGCAATGCTGCTTGAGCATTTTTTGGACGCTCTGGTTACGTACCCTGCAGAATTTAGAGCCAAACAGAGTGTGCGGGCAGTTCTCTACTATCTCCTGCCAGCAGCCACACCCGTGATGTGACATTATACGTTTGGAGATGTGACTGTAAGTTGGCAGCATTGGGCATCGCTCTGGTCCTGTTTGTAACAGTGCAGCCTGCCACATGAGGCACTAGACATGGACACATAGAAAGTATCTGACAATCTGCGATGGTGTAATACAAAACATTTCAAACAGGATTGGATCCACAGTACAATTTCTAGAGATGTGCGGCTGGCACGTTTCGTGTTTTGTGTTTTGGTTCTAATTCCATTCTAATCACAGAATTTGGGGGTAATTTTGATCCTACGGTATTATTAACCTCAATAACATTCATTTCCACTCATTTCCAGTCTATTCTGAACACCTCACACCTCACAATATTGTTTTTAGGCCTAAAAGTTGCACCGAGGTGAGTGTATGACTAAGCTAAGCGACACAAGTGTGCGGCACAAACACCTGGCCCATCTAGGAGTGGCACTGCAGTGGCAGACAGGATGGCACTATTCAAAAACTAGGCCCCAAACAGCACATCATGCAAAGAAGAAAAAGAGGTGCAATGAGGTAGCTGTGTAACTAAGCTAAGCGACACAAGTGTGCGGCACAAGCAGCATGGGACATGCTGGAATTTGCCAAGATGTAATACACGCATCATATTGGTGGCAAAGGAGAGCATACCCCTAAACCACACACACACGGCAAAGCCAGTAAAATTAATTTGGATAATAATAACCCTTTTATTTGGAGTGATTATAATAATATGCAGCACAGGCGAGCGTACCCCTACACCACACAGGGAAAACCCTGTAAAATTATTTGGATTAAATATTAATAACCACTTTATTTGCAGTAAATAATATACAGCACAAGACAGCACCACTGAATTTATATGGCAGCACCACTGGACTGGATTTATACGGAATTATGTGGATTTATATGGAATTATACTGCAGGATCACTGGAAATATATGGCAGGATTACTGTAATTATACGGCAGGATTACTGGAATTATACGCCAGTACCACTGGAATTATACGGCAGGATTACTGGAATTATACGGCAGGATTACTGGAATTATACGGCAGGATTACTAGAATTATATGCCAGTACCACTGTAATTATACGGCAGGATTACTGTAATTATACAGCAGGATTACTGTAATTATACGGCAGGATTACTGTAATTATACAGCAGGATTACTGAAATTATACACCAGTGCCACTGTAATTATACGGCAGGATTACTGTAATTATACGGCAGGATTACTGTAATTATACGGCAGGATTACTGTAATTATACAGCAGGATTACTGAAATTATACACCAGTGCCACTGGAATTATACGGCAGCACAGGGACACCACCAGAGGACTGATGCAGGACAATACACCACCACTGAACTGATGCAGCACAACACAGCACCCTATACAGCAGCACTGGGCATATGGCAGCAGAGTATACCACTGTGACTGGTCACTGGAATGACTGATGGCTGATGCACAGGATCCTACCACCTGTCTGATGCAGGACAACACAGCAACACTGTAAGGGACTTGTTGTTATTATTATACAGCAGCACTGGACATATGGCAGCAGAGGATACCACTGTGACTGGTCACTGGAATGACTGATGACTGATGCACAGGACTCTACCACTGGTCTGATGCAGGACAACACAGCAACACTGTAAGGGACTTGTTATTATTATACAGCAGCAATGGACATATGGCAGCAGACGATACCACTGTGACTGGTCACTGGAATGACTGATGGCTGATGCACAGGACACTACCACTGGACTGATGCAGCACAATACACCACCACGGAACTGATGCAGCACAATACAGCACCCTTTACAGCAGCACTGGACATATGGCAGCAGAGGATACCACCACTGTGACTGGACTGATGCAGCACAATACACTACCACTGAACTGATGCAGCACAACACAGCATCCTATACAGCAGTACAGGACATATGGCAGCAAGAGGACACATCCACTGACTGGACAGATGCAGCACAAGACACGGACACTGAGGTCACTGAGAGAACAGAGACATGTCCTCTCTCTACACTCTCCAATGCCGGAGTGAAAATGGCGGGGACGTCTCGGCTCCTTATATGGAATCCAAATCCCGCGAGAATCCGACAGCGGGATGATGACGTTTTGCCTCATTATGGTTTCTGAGTCAGGCTGGAAAACCCGAGCCTGACTCGGATCCGGACTCGGGTAGGGAGGTTCGGTAGGGTTCGGATCTCAGGGATCCGAACCCGCTCATCTCTAACAATTTCTACAGTGTATTCTTACTTTATACACTGGTCAGTCCGAAAGGGTTTTTATAAATTTGTTGTTATCATCTAACTTATGTGCACCATATTCTGTCACAGATAAATATTTAACTAGGATAACTTAACACTACTAATGTAGATGCAATATCCCTATAGAGCAGAAGTAGTATTTGTAACCTCAAAAATGTTACACTCCTTATAAGTAAGCTGATTTTCTATAATGTCGGTTTTCAACTACAATTGAATTCTTAGTTTTAATTGGTGTGTATGACTTTTCAGAAACTCCACTTACATTACACTCTAAAAAGTAACTAACTTTATGTCCCAGCGGAACTCATATTGCCATTAATTGCATACACATAAATAAATAATAAATATATTTATATTGTATATGATGATGGTTCAACGGAAGATTGGGATGGGAGGGGTTGGGAAGACATGGTGACTGAGATGCCAGGTCCATTTACTATGTGTGTGTGTTTCCTACAAATCGTTTCCCAATACTTCCCTAGCTTTACTTATAGTGCTAATAATACAAATAATATAATATACTCTATTATCTCTACCTTTCTTCTAATTGAAATCATATTTTAAATTCTGAATAACTCTAATAATATTATCCTTATGCCTGTAAGCTCAAATATGTTTTTAGCATAACTAATTTGAAAACTCTTTAATTATCAATTTTTCACTTACTACGCAATTAATTACCATGGTCCATTTAAGCTTAGAAATTCTACTAATACTACCAGTGGCTGAATATTATGTGGAGTTGTAAAGTCAATTATACAAAATTATTTTATTTCAAACTGTTTTTATATAATGGGCATATATATATATATATAGTCTCTCATATCATGGATATGAGAGACTATGTTAATATCAATTGACCGGGCACCTGCCTATTGCATCTGAGAGTGTCAGTGCGGCTTTCCGGATTCACCTCTGTGTCTGCCTATATATATATATATATATATATACACATATATATATATATATATATATATATATAGGATGGCATGGTCAGACGGGATCTAACAGTGATTTTTGGAAGTGGCTTAGGGATTCTGGGATTGGCCAAAAGTGTCCTGAATTTGAAATTAGAAATGCTGAGGGTCATATAAACTCAATGACATAAAATACTGGGCAAAGGGATCTATTATGAATTTTAGACTGATGATCTTACTACTCATACTGTAATAAATCTAGTGCTTAAAGATAAACACAAATTACTGTGTATAAATATGAGTATGACCTCTGGAGATCAGGTTCTTGCAGATTGATTAAAAGTACTGTAGATGCAGAATCTTAGGTGGGAACGTGAGGCTTAAACACTTCTAATTAGGCAGAATAAATAATTCTCTGCTATCCACCCATATCTAGAAAAATATATAAACAACTTAACATATGTTACTCTCATGTGCAATCTGCTTTACTTAATACTTTTGTTTAACAATGTGAAATGTACATTATTGCAGGTCCATGACTTAGGAAGCCACCAACATAGAACATTGGGGGTAATTCCAAGTTGATCGCAGCAGGATTTTTGTTAGCAATTGGGCAAAACCATGTGCACTGCAGGGGAGGCAGATATAACATGTTCAGGGAAGAACAGGGCTTTTAGGTAGAGCTGGACCCGAGAGGTGCTGATTCAGCATTGTTGAGTCTCCTTCAGCTCAGAGACCTGTAACAGATACACCCCTTGTTGTTTGACACTGCTTTCAAGATCCCTACTAATCACAAAGTACACATATAGTATGGGGAAAATTATTTCTAAGATTGAGCTATAATCATAACAGGCAAGAAACTATGGTTATGTGATCACTGTATTTTCCCTACATGAGATAGGTGTAAGCTCTTGATCATTTCTCCATTGTATATTCCCTTAGTTATGGAGCATGTGTTTTCTATAATGAATAGTGGGGAATTGCTGAATAATAATAGGGGCTTAGGAAATCCTAAAATGTATCCATGGGATCTAACTTGAATGGATAGAGAGCGTAATGATTAGTGGAGAATTGCTGATTAATTTCAAGGTCTTAGGATATCGTAAATGTAGCCATGGTAACGACCTTGAATGGACACAGAGTGTATAATCCAGTTTAATGCTCAGTACTGCTAAGAGCCACGTTGCGTTACGATTGATGGTGTATAAATCTGCCCATATTGGGTGTTATTCAGATGTGGTTAAAGGTGCGCTGTGCATTGCAAAGAACCGATTATAGGTACTTTGTGCATGTGCAAGACCTGTTCTGCATGTGCGCGAAAGGGTCCTGCACTGTAGCAGGCATCAGGCTGTCAGTGATTGACAGACGGCTGCCATCTGGAGGGTAGGAAGGGGACAGCAATGGCCTCCGTTTATGCAAACAAAGGCGTGTTTCCACTGTATAGGTGGAGGGTAGAGGTCAGGGATCTCAGTCGTTGCACAGACGGTTGGCTTGCGTGTCACCATGGGTGCCACAAACTGCTCGATAGTGAGTGATTTGATGGTGTGTCCTAGGAAGCAGCTGGAGGCATCTGCTTGTAATAGATGCCTCCTGCTGCATTACCCTACAGCGTTATCACTGCAGCTTCCAAGGAAGTCATAGCAACTCCAACCACATCTGAAGCAGGACCATTGATAATAGCACTTTTTTAAAACCCAGAGACCCCAATACCCTTCACAATCAATGCAACTGACCTACACTTAGCACAAACGCTTTCTCTTCCTATTCTAAAGGTATTTCTTTAAATTATTACAGACAGAGAGTAACTGACAGCAAGCTAGAAATGCACACTGTGGATTGGTTGATTCATAGGTGTGGCATGGCCAATAATGTCACACTTTGTTTTTTGCTTTAACATAACCTATCACGACACTGTCCAAAAGATGTGGGAGGAGCATCAGGTGTCTGTAATTGAGGGGGGTAGTAGCTCTTGTTTAAACAGACTGGCAGGGTAATCTCAGAGTAATACTTAACAGTTTAACTACCTTTATAATTCATATCTGGAAATTTTAATATTGGGATAAAGTGATCCATTTAAATTGCATGCCCGTTTTTGAGTTTCTTCTTTCCATCATATACATTTATATATTTAGATCAGTTTCAGAAGTTAAAAAGAACAATCTACTGTATAACAAAGCCTGAAGCCCTTTCTTAAAAAGATAATGGCGTGTCTCTGTTCTACTATTAAACACTGTTAAAGATTGAGATCAGCAAGATGCTCAAAGCGTCCCGCTTGGAGGCTTTCATAATCCTTCTTTTTATTGTAAATTCACTAAATAATTGAGAAAAGCATGCACCCTTTGGGGGTTTAAACATTTATTCTGGTTACTTCTGTAAGAAACAGAAATAGTTTTTCATAGTCACAAACATCCAAAACACTTATTCTAAGATAGTGACTTTTTTCTTCAATTTCAATTTTCCCTTTATATTGTAACCTTGAAAAGTAAATATACCTGGTTATAATTAAATTGTAGTTCACCTAATTTTTGTCTGCTATAGTTCAACAAAAATATAGGCACATGTTCTTGTGCATAAAAAGCATTATTTCTGGATTTTTTTTATACTACTTTCTCTCTCTCTTTCTCTCTCTATCCTCACTCTCTCACACATATTCTCTCTTTGTCTCTTTCTCTCTCTTTCTGTTATTCTCTCTCTGAGGTATATTTACTAAAAGTCGATTTTGGGTCTATTTAATATTGACCAGAATAGAACAAACATCCCCACAAAATCGACACAGCGTTTTTAGTCCAAATAGCTCACTTACTAAAAGTCGATTTTGAGTTCCTTTTAAAAATTGCTGTGTGATCTGAGGTCTATTTGAAGTTCTAAAAGTGTTCTAATCATCAAATCGATAAAAAAATTGACCCAAAATAGACAAAATTATACAAAAGCATTTCTTTTGTCCAAAACAGATCATGTGCACTGTATTACCCACAAACACCTTAATTCCTGGGTTTCATGTTAAAGTGCTTATGGTTATTATAGTTCTATTTAAGTGTAAAGTTCTATTTCAGTCAATTTTGGGTAGATTTTAAATACGTGTCACCCAAATCGACTGAAAATTGACTGAAAAACAAAATCGTTCATTAGTAAATATATACCCTTGTGTCTTTCTTTCTGTAACTCTCTCTGTCTCTTTCTTTCTTACTCTCTTGTTCTCTGTCTTTCACTCTCTCTTGCTCTTTCTCTGTCTGTTTTTCTCTTTCTCTCTCTCTTACTCTCTCTTGGTCTGTCTCTCTGTCCCCCTCTTGCTCTCTCGCTCTATCTCTCTCTGTCTCCCTCTTACTCTGTCATTCTCTTTTTCTCTCTTACACTATGTGTATATATATATATATATATATATATATATATATATATATCTATCCAACAGCTGCCCGGCACTCGTGAACCGTGGGAAATATGTGCTGGGGTGCCCTCCTCGTGGAATTTGCTACCCACCATGCAGAGAAGAGGGTAATTCAGGCGGCACTCACCAGGCTCCAGATGATGTGTTTAAATAAGTGTCATTTTTATTGACATATGTCAATAAAAATGACACTTATTTAAACACATCATCTGGAGCCTGGTGAGTGCCGCATGAATTACCCTCTTCTCTCTCTCTCTCTCTCTCTCTCTATATATATATATATATATATGTGTGTGCATATAAATACATATAAATATATATATAGAGAGATACTAGCTGAATACCCGTGCTTTGTTACGGAATTTCAAGTGTTTCCGTGTGTGTAACTTTAATTTGGAAGACTTCCTGGTAAACTACATTTTTAGTCTTTCCTTCAGGCTGAAGAATGGCTGGAGGAGGAGGAACTGACTCTGGAACAGACAACATACAACTGGCCATGGGAGAAGCAGTCACTCCTCAAATCCACACCAGCCACTTTCAAACTCCTGTACCGGGAACTGCAGCCGTTTGAACTTGAAATCATAGTCTGGTGGGATCAAGGAATTCTCAGAATGAAGACAGTTTCTCCCTGGCTGACGCCTGTGATTATTGTCGCTTCAATTATATAACTGTCTTCACCTGTTACCATTGCACAGTATGGGTGGATTGAAGTTGTGTAAAAGCATTATGGGGGCGCCAACATTGAGATAGAGTACATGAGGTGGTATTCTGGGTGGATTCAGACAAAGTATGCAGAAATTCTACAGGGTAATGAATGCTGTCCTCCACCTCCACCACTGAATCAACCGAGTCATACCTAACCATATTAGTAGCCAGCTTCTTCAACAGAATGTTGTTGATGTTAACTGCTGAGTCATTTTGTTGGAGGGATGGAGAGAGAATATCCCTCTACCTCAGCCAAGAGATGCTTTTATCTCCATTCTCATTCAAGGCTGGGTAGATCTTCTCAGTCAAAGCGTTTAAGTCGTAGACTAAATTGCAGAGGTTTTCCAGGATACAGACTTTTCCCCCCTCCTCCAACAACTTGCCATCCTCTATTTTCAGATGTAATTTAGAAAACTCCTCTGCTTTCAAGTCGCCTTTAAGGTGCACTTGCTTGTTGACCGTCAAGGAAAGGATGTTGACTCTTGGCCATAAGTAGGATGACTTCAGACATGCCTTGACCTCATGAGTGCATGTCTCCTGTGGCACAACAGGTACTTAGGCACTTAATTCGTTAACGTTTGTGTGCAGAAACCAAATGTAAATCAAATCTGTATTAGGAGATAATTAAAAATGTATTAAAAAAACACATTTCACCCCCTTTCAACCCTTTGGGGGTGGAATTTTGACAAATCCTTATTGGGTGCCTATGTCACAAAACTAAGCTACTGTCCAAATTTCAAGTTCCTAGTCCTCATGGTTCCAGGGATTTTGTGCTGAGTCAGCGAGTCAGTCAGTGGTACAGTATTTGGCTTTTATATATGTGTTTGTACAAGTATATAAGGTAAGACTTGTCATTTTGAATTTATTCCTGATGAAGGTTGAATTAAATCAAAACATTAAAAAAAGTATTGGGGTGTCTGTGAGTGCCGCCAAGTTTCCTTTGTATATTGTAACTGTTGCTGTGGATGGCACCCGGCATGCTATATATGAGTGGCAAGGACTTTCTGTATGGTATATATACTGTATTTATATATATATATATATATATATATATACATACACAGAGAGAGAGAGAGAGATTTAATTGTTAGAAGTCACTCGACGGTCTTCTTTTGGATCAAAATCCACAATTTCTACATTTACAGTAGTGTAGGCCCCTGGGCAAAGCAATGCACTGAGGCCCCTACCCATCCTCCAGCAGAAAGGTTGGGGGGTGTTCTAGCTTCCACTCAGCATGTAGGACCTGAAGCAGCAATTTCTGCTATTATACCTTTACTGCACAGATATGGCAGGAGGGAGAACATTAAACTGGAGAAGGGGGCATTGGGCTGAATGAAGGTGCCCCAGTACTTTATTTCCAGGGTGGTAGGGGGTGTTTAATATGTAGGGTAGGGATGGATAGTGGAGTGGGCTTAATATTCATCATCTTGCTTGACTTCAGATATCTCCTGTTCCTGGAAATAGAGTTCTTATTTTTCAATGGGATAAAAAAAACTAGAGAGTCCCACCTTTCAAGAGGTACTGGGGACTTGGGGATCAGAGTTCAGGAGTCAGAGCAATCCACTGATCGAAAATATAAAACTGCATATTAGGAGTGTGGAGCTGGAGCAGGGACCAGCTGCTGAAAGGTTAATATCTCTGGTTCTGGGCATAAAAGAGACAGGCTGCCAGTGTCCACCAAAAGGGGAGAGTCCCAGCTTTTAGAGGATACCCTTTAGAAAAACTCTAAGTTGGACAGAACCCGAGATATCTGGCTGGGAAGAGCAATTAACAGGCTCGGATGGGGACCACTGCCCTTATACTCCTGGGGCCCTTGGGCAAGTTCCTATTGATCCCATATGAATAGATGGCCCTGTATATGAATATATTCCCCCTCTCTTTTACATTTAGTTTAATTAATAATGTTAACTCTGGGAAAACTTTACAGTACCACTGATAGGGTTAGCAATAAAAGTTTTACTTATTTATATCCTGCTACTTTAGTCTTTGCTGTACATAGCATTATTTTAACATATTACTTTCTTTTCCACACCATTAGTAAAAATCTAGGAAAAAAATGAAACTAACACATTTTATTATTTCAATTATTTTTAGAAATGGTCTCATTATTCTCTATATTTGTTTATTCACTTTGTTTCATGTTTCACAGTTTGGCATTTACTTATGGTCCACAGAACAGCTATTTTCTTCCTCTGCGATCTAAAAGGGCACCCACTGTAGGTTTGCAATGTTGTGAAAAGAGGTACACTGGGGGTCATTCCGAGTTGATCGCAAGTAGCAACTTTTTGCTGCTCATGCGATAAACTAGTCGCCGCCTATGGGGAAGTGTATTTTAGCATACCAGGGCTGCGATCGCTTGTGCAGCCCTGCTATGCTAAAAAAGTTTCCTGCAAAACAAGACCAGGGTCAGACCTACTTACCCTGTGCGACGAATCCAGCGATGAAGGTCTCAGGTTTGACGTCAGACATCCGCCCTCCAAATGCATGGCCAGAAAATGGTGAGTTGCCGCCCTGGCATGCTTCCCCACCTGTCAGTCTTCTTGCGATCGCCGCTACAATCACTATTTCTGCTGGTGGCGCCTCTGCCTAGCAAGGCAATGATGCGCATGCGCAAAGCGTCCACCGCTCATGCGCATTTCTGATCCATTTGCGAGGAACCGCTGCGTGCGAATGGGTCGGAATGACCCCCACTGTGCAAAGAACTGCTGTGCAGATCTGTCTTGCTCGGCCCTCCCTTGGGGCCAATGCCAAGGTCGCATCACCATAGCACATAACAGGGCATGGCCATATCTGACCACACCCACCTTAGCACCAGACCCTACCTCTCCCTTGGTGGCACTAACTATTCAAAAGTAATAACCACACTTGAAAAAGCAAACTCCTGCCACTTCAGTACTATCCATTTTATTGTGTTCAACTTTTATTATTATATATAAAATATTACTATGTTTATCCTCATTTACAGTATGACAGAATTTGGCTTATAGATTTCCAGGATACTTCCCCAATCATTTTTGCTCCATCTAGATTCATTATAATTTTTTTCCCCCAAAACCTTTTTCCTTAGTATACTGTACACCAGCTGCACCAAAGAGTAGAAATGAGAGCATTGTCATCCCAGCTGTATCTTTGTACCAAATTCAGCGTAATATAGTGTGTAATGTCCATTCCGCAGAATAGGGAAACAAAATTGGAACTTGAAGTTTGTATTGTCAGAGCATGACACCTTTCTGAAATTTCCTCTTCTTTCTCAAAACGCAACTTCTATGTACTAACACATAAGGTTAAATGTGTTTAAAATATGGTGGAAACACCCTTTTAGACAGAACTTCATTATAGGGTGATAGGTAAGATTATTTAGCAAGTAAGTGGTGGTACAAGTACCGTCAACTGTCATCATATGGCACTGAAATAGAAGCCCCAAAATATTATATGTTAGGTGTATGATAAGCCCAAAAATTGTGCGAACCCAAAATAATGAAGGGCTCTAATTTAAGTGTAATTATATTAAACAATGTTTAACAATAGAGGATCCACAAACTATTAATTTTCCTGAGCTATCAAGTAATAGAGATCAACAGTAAAATAATATTCCTTTTTAGAATATATGCCCTTTTTTATCAATGAGTGATAAATTTCACTGTGAGTGATAAATTGCACCAGCCAATCAGCTCCTAACTGCCATGTCACAGGCTGTTTTAAAAATGAAAGGAGCGGATTGGCTGGTGCAATTTATCACTCACAGTGAAATTTCTCATTCATTTATAAATAAGGGCAATAGTGTCACTTCATAAAGTAGCTCGGGTTACCTTCACTCCCAGTAAAATATACTGCAAACAGGTGCCAACTAGTAGAGTGGTAATCTCTTCATTCTCATAGTTATGAATAATATTAGCCAATGAATAATCTTCTGGTAAAAAAATATAATAATAAATGTAAAAGTAAAAATGTTGCTGAATCAATAAAACATATAAAGCAATACTGAATCAACAACCTAAAAATAGCATAGACAACTTAACAAAATAAAATAATAATAAACCATAAAATAAAAAAATGAAAATATGCAATTCTACTTAAAGAGCCCTGGGAACACTCATTGGGGGATATTCAATTGTTTGAAAAGTCAATTGGGTGTCTGTTTTTTCCAATCTAATAGACAGGAAAACACAGACACCCAACCGACTTTTCAAACGTTTGAATTACTCCCATTGATTCTCACTCCTGTTATAGGGACATACAGTATTTACTATAAAAATATTTGTGGTATATCCTCCCAAACCACCAGTTTTAGGGAAGTATGTACAAATATTAAGGATCCCCTGAATGTAGCAATGAGGTACCGCAACAGCTACACTATCTCAGGTACTGTATCTGTGTATATTCTTAGCCATAGGTTACTTTGGGGCTGCTAAACTGTTGGATTTACCAAACTCCCCTTGACCCTGGTCACTAACACCATCTGCAGATGGCATTAGACCATAGTAGCCTACGGGCCACTAATTTTTTTTTGTAGAGTGATCCTCTGAAACTGGAAGCAGAATGAAGCCTGTATCCTGGCAAGAGTGCTGTATTTTGCTAAGTTTGCATGCAAATACTCATTTTCACTTTGAAACTGTAGTCAAGGATATCATATCCACACAGCATTTAAAATGCAGAAAATTATGAGTGTGCCCCTTATTCTTTCTATGTTCCCTGGTTATTCTCTCTTGAGGGTTGCATGAAATGCCGGATGTTAGGATGCTGATGGTCAGGTGACCGTCAGCAGCGTCCCAGCAGCCAAAATCATGAAAGGGTTTGGGAAGTGTTCTAACCCAACCCATACCCAACCCTAACCCTCCCTTTTAGGTGCCAAACCTAACCCCTTCCCCCATGCACTCTAAACTTAACCATCCTCTCCCCACACCCTAACCCTAAGTCTCTGGGGGTTGCCTAAACCTACCCCATCTTCCATCCCTGGAATAGTACTTACCTGGTCCGTTACCTGTACATTCGGGATTCGGTGTTCGGGATCTGGTGTTTGCGATCCTGGCATTGGTGACCTGTCCCCTTGTGTGTTGGGATTCTGACACTGGTATCTTTTGCACGGCGATCCCATCTGTCAGGATATTAACCACAGCCCCTCTCTGACAACTCACAGTACTTAATTCCTGTATGTAAGCCAGACCTCTGCTACAGAACCTGACCTCTTGCCCGCCATTTCTTAGGCTACATTGTCTGCTTGTGTACCAGGACCCTGGAATTGTCCTTTGACAATGCTGCTAACTAACCCTCTTGACACCACATTGCCTGTTTGTGCATAAGATTTCTGGAGCTGCCTCAGTATTAATATTAAAGCTTTCTTGCACCACTGCACCTTTATTTCCTGGGTTGCCTAATTATCCCTACCATATCAGCTCCCACAATAGCTCCTTATATTGATGTCTACCTCTGAACTGACTAGGTGGCCTTGCTATATTTTGCATGTGACACTGAGGGCAACTTGATCCTCCTGGTATTATGACTATTAATGTGGCTGCAGTGTGGCTATTCACTTTATTTAATTATTACTTTTAAGCAGTCCACAGAAGAAAACCAAATTCCTATATGATATCTCTGAGTAAGATAATGGAAGTTTGAATTTAATTTATTAACTTGTAGTTTTATTTTGTATTTGTGTCTGCATTTAGTTGCATTTTATATGGTAAATAATAACACTCTTATTTATATATCACTATGGTGCTGTATTGTGTTTACAATGTGTTCTGTTACTTTTGTACTGTATACTAATATTGTCAAGCCACATCTGCAGGTGTAAAATCAGGCTCATATGTGTTAGAGTTTGCACGGTAGCTGATAATGACTGCCTTAACTTTTGGTGCATGCTATTCTTCATCAATAGCAGATGCCTTTCCCAGAGCTTCAGCATACATTAGTGCTATGATGCCCCCTAGACTTGATTTCAGTAGTATAGCATTGCAAACATTACCAGTGCAGTCAATTACAGGACATGGAACACAGATGGAAACAAACAGACTTATAGTACAATACAGAAAAAGACAAGAGAATAGTCAGCGACAGGATAAAGTGAAAAGGAAGGAAGAATGGAGAATGGTCAACTGACAGGCACAGATCTGGCCTGTCTGAAGACTGAATCAATGGTCAATCAAAGGGTTAATTCAAAACATAAGCAGAGCTCACAATCAGAGGGTTCAATAATACCCCTTTCATACCGCCAATGCCGGATCCCACCCGGGAATTGGAAACGGGTCCTTTCCGGGTGGGATCCGGCATTGGACGCTGCTGCTAGCTTCCCCAACCTGGCAATATGCCGGGCGGGTTGCCATAGCAGCGGGGGCAGAGCCGGAAGCGGGAGCAGAGGCGGCGCTGGGAGATGAGATCATCTCTGCGCCGCCTCTCCCTGTTGTAGTGAACGGGTCCCGGGTCACATTGACCTGAGAGCCCATTTACGCTGCCTTTGACCCGGAATTCATCCCCGGGAATAACACTGCTTTATTCCCGGGTTGAATTACCGGGTCAGGTGACCCGGGATTTCAGCTATGGGGCTTTCACACCGCATGCTGACCCGTGTCGACCCGGGAATATGCTGAGTTGATCCCGGGTTATTTGTGCGGTGTGAAAGGGGTATAATACATTCCAAAATCCAGGCACAAACACAAGACTGACCAGATAGAAGCCAACACCAGTAAAGTGAGAACGGCACTGAATGTACACTGTATTTGTGTGATTACTGGCCAATCAGCTCCTCCTGGGTAAGGAGCTAGTAAGTCTAATGAATTGGCAGCAGAAGAATTCAGCTCAGGAAGGCAAGATGATATACTATATATATGAGTAGCAATAAGAGCGGAGAAGTGAGCCAGTGGAGAAGTTGCCCCATCAACCAATCAGTAGCTCTGTATCATTTTATAGTATGCAAATTATCGATGTTACTTCAGTGCTGATTGGTTGCCATGGGCAACGTATCCACTGACTCACTTCTCCGTTCTTATCACTGCTTAGTAAATGTCCCCCTTAATTTGCTTTCATAGATACCAGGGCTAAAGAGGTAATTCAGATCAGATCGCTGCTGTGCATTTTCGCACAGCAGGCGATCAGATCCTAACTGCGCATGCGTATGCACTGCAATTCGCAATCGCGTCTGACAACACCGGTTATCACCGGTCAGCGATGGGATGGTGCGAAAAATCCGATCGCACGGACGTTCACAAGGTGATAGACGGGAAGAGGCCGTTTGTGGGTGGCAACTGAGCATTTACAGGGAGTGTCCGGAAAAATGCTGGCGTGCCCAAGCGTTTTCAGGGAGGGTGTCTGACGTCAGCTCCGGCCCAGATCAGCCTCTTCTCATCGCACTGGAGGAGTAAGTCCTGGGTTGCGCACAGACTGCACAAAGTGGATTTTAGCAGATTGGCGAATTTACTCTCCCCCTGGGGGCGACGACTATCTGATCGCAGGACAGAAAATTAGAAGCCCAGCAATCAGATCTGAATTACTCCCTAAATTAGTTAATTAGGGGAATATTTATAAATTACTGTGATTCAGACATCTGTCACATGCAGGGACAGGTAATCTGACAGAAACCCATCTCTGTGGTCTATAAAAAGGAAAATAATCACAAAAACAAAAATTTCCTTCTATGGGGTAAATTTACTAAGGTGGGAGGTTTTTCTTAGAACTGGTGATGTTGTCAATATCAACCAATCAGATTCTATCTATTATCTTCTAGAAGCAGCTAGCTAAATGTCAAGTAGAATCATAGGTTAATGTAGGATAATGTCATCTGGAGATTGGTAAATGACTCAGAGATATCTGCCGCGATCCCTCTATAGTACATTCAGGGGATAATGAATATTTGTGGGTATCCTAAAAAAATGCTGTTCTTTAATATCCCAGAAATATTTGATAATTATGCCCCTTAACGATTGCATCTGACAGGTTTATTAGAAATTATCTACTTCATCTCATTGACTGCAATAGTAAATTAGGTGGGAAGATTGGATGTAGGATGTTTTGTACAGTACTACGTTATCATGTTTATAGGGTCTGTAGTAGAGACTCCTGGGAAACACACCCTTTATCTCCCGTTAGCTGTATCTATTACATTTACCACCAACTAGACTATAGATACATAAGGCTGGCTGAACAAACACTTCACTACAGTAAATACGAGGACAGGTTCTGCCTGTAACAGCCCCATAGTTATTTATATACACTAGCTGCTCTCAAGTGTGTCACTTACGTAACCTTGGATACATTTGAAAGATGTTTCTATACCATATGAATTAGGCTGCAGATCCATTAATGAGACAAAGGGCATAATTTCAGTCCATTTACTTACACTTTATTTTCTACTGTTCTGTCCACACTGTCCTAATTCAAGTCTGGCTGCCTCCCCGTAGCTATTTCCTTCCTTGTGCTGTGTCGACATTTGCAGCCAATTTTGTACCATCAGCAAATGTAATAAGCTTTCCAGTTACAGTGGATTTAACATCATTAATGCACAGTCTTGAAAAGCGCAGACCCCCAGGGATGCCATTAACGACCTTCCTTTTGCTCAGAACTCAGAGTACTTTTTTTTTCCATACACGTAACTATCTGCCTTTTTTTTGTACTTATCAATCTCCCAGGGCATACATGAATAGTGTAGATATAACTTTCATGATCTTTCCAGGCGGTCTGCTTTGTATACTGGGTACCAGATTAGAGGTCATCTGAAATATAAAGCCGGGGAAAATGATAATGTTCACTATGTGCAGTATTATCTTTTTCAAATGTAAATTTTTGCTATTGAATTAGGAACAAATCTTGGGTCTCATTTAGAGATAGGAACGGATCCAGGTAAAGAGTGAAATTGTACATGTGGTCAAATGATGTTCAAATGTTATGGGTGCAAATTATATTTGAATTATTATTTGGGCTATGATGTGGTAGACATTTGACAAACATACCTTTAATAAGGGACACATATGAAATACACAGGTTCTGTAGCTGATTAATACCCCGTTCAGATTGCAATTACCGAGTTGCACCCGGGAATTGCATATGGTTTCTTCCCAGGTGCGACCCGGCATTGGATCCTGAGAACACGCTTCCGGACCCAGCAATATGCCGGGTCGGGGTTTCCGTCCGGGGGCGGGGACCGTGACATTGGGGGCAGAGCTGGAGATGACATCATCTCCGCCCCGCCTCTCCCTATGCTGTGAATGGGTAGCGGGTCACATTGACCTAGGTAACCCGCTCACACTGCGCCTGAACCAGTAATAACCTGTGAATAACCCTTCTTTATTCTCGGGTTGAATTTGCGGGTCAGACGACGCGGGAATTCGTCAGTGACCCATTCATACCGCACAGCGACCCATGTTGACACGGCAAAATACCGGGTCTATACCGGGTTATTTGTGCAGTGTATATGGGGTATTAGGGGTCTATTCATGAAGCAGTGAAAAGTGTGGAGAAGTGAACCAGTGGAGAAGTTGCCTATAGCAACCAATCAGCATTGAAGTAACATTTATAATTTGCATACTATACAATTGTTCAGAGTGGCTGATTGTTTGCCATGAGCAACTTCTCCAAAGGCTCACTTCTCCACTCTTCACTGCTTCATAAATAGAACCCTAAAACCAGGAGAAATGGAGTCTTGGGGGTACTATATAGTTACTAATGTTCAATTTTGAAGTTCTGGTGATTTTGCATCTGGAGATTTACTAAAATCAAATGTAAAACTGAATATAAAACCAAATTCCACTCAATATCGAATATCGGCAAAACATTGATAATTTTACATAGATGAGTAAGAATCCCCTGATTTAATAACATTCGTAGTAAATATCAAACACAAATAAAAAAAATTGAACTACAAATCTCCAGAACAATAGACTAATAGCAGACAAGCGATTTCAGCTTCTAAACAACATTCTATTCCCTAAATCTTTATTAGAATTCCTATAAAAGTAGAATGATGGATGCTATGCCAATGTGTTTGCAATTGAGCAATTATTGGAACATTGGCCATCATTCCGAGTTGATCGCTCACTGACATTTTTCGCAGCGCGGCATTCAGGTTACTACTGCGCATGCGTATGCACCGCAATGTGCACGTACGTTGTACGGGTACAAACAGCATTGCTGCTGTGCAATGCTTCTAGCGACGAATCCATTCGCACAACCAATCGCAAGGAGATTGACAGGAAGAAGGCGTTTATGGGTGTCAACTGACTGTTTTCTGGGAGTGGTAGGGAAAACGCAGGCATATCCAGGAGTTTGCAGGGCGGTTGTCTGACGTCAATTCCGGGACCGGACAGGGTGAAGTGATTGCAAGGTCTAAATAAGTCCAGAGCTACTGAGAAACTGGCGAAAACTTTTTCATCCCGCTCGGCTGCACAAGTGTTCGCACACTTGCAAAGCAAAAATACACTCCCCCGTGGGCGGCGACTATCTGATCGCTGCGCTGCAGAAAATACCACCATGTCAAGTTGAAACCCATCAGATGAGTCCCTACCAGTGACAGATTTTACCATCAGTAAAACACATCACTCCCCTGTTAACTCACAGACCCACACTATGTGACTTTGCAGTGGGTTCCCGTTGGAAGCTCATTCTGCTTACCACACTTCAAACAGACAGTTCCAGGTAGGTGTCCCTTGGACTGACAGTCTTATTCAACGTCTATGGGCTGCAATTGATGAAGCCACTAGCCGCTGCTGCTTTTTCTGCTTTTGCGCAAGGTTTGTGTCATGTTTTCCCCCCATTCTTGTATGTTTTGCTTTCGCACATGCGCAGTGGCTATAAGCAGGAGTCAGGCTGTGGTAAATGCAAGGGACTGCAGCCTGGAAGCCACACCTCATTTGAGAGCAAACTTTCCTGTAGATACCCCCAAATCCCCAAACTGGCACTGCAAGGACCAGAACTGCTAGTCAGTTAATGATCAGAAAGTTGCAGACACGCTGATAATTGGAAATACCTTAGGTTGGTTTGTGTATTGTTTTGACTGTATGTGCAGAGCTTCAGATGCTCATGCTTCAGATGCACTCCTAATACTCTCCTGCCGCCTGCCTTCCTCCTGCGATGTGTGACGAGCTGATAAGGACTGCTTCTAAGCGGTGGTAAAATCAAAGGAATTTTCCTGATTGCATACACATGCAGGGGCAGATTAGGATGGAAAACCACCCCGGGAAATTTATGGAAACAGCCCTAATGGCCCCCAAAGGAAAAACACACACATTGGCCCCCCACAGAAAACAATAAAATACGAATTGGCCCACACAGGTAAAAAAAATACAGTAAATGTATAATATAGCTTTTGCTATTACAATTTGTTTTAAATTTCCACTGCAGTAAAAGGTTTTATAATTCTTGGCTGTAATATCTATATATTAATTTATTTATTAACATTTATGTAGCGCTAGCATATTCCATTGCACTTTCTTTCAAAGTTGGGTAGGGGCAGATGGGGGACTGAAAAAAATTGTAGAAGTGGCCTCATATGGGCCGCACCAGAGGTATAAGGTGTAACCATGGCAGCAGCACCACCCCCCACATGTCAACAAACAAAACAGGTCCACATGTACACCGGCCCACTGGGGCTCTTCCCTGTGGGGCCTATGGCCAAACCGCCCCATTACACATGTGACCACCTCACGTCTACTACAATAAGACTACTGTCTAAATCACCAACAGAGGGACAAGCTACTTCGTGACTCAGAAATTGTGAACATGATTTTGTTCCTCCTTCCTAGTCTATATTCTTAGATTACATCTACAGCAATAACAGCATCTGTTGATGAAATTCAACTGGTTATGGAGGATGCTCCAGAAAAAAAAAGTACCCAAATTAGGAGATGGACTGCCCCAGAGTCTTATTATTATCAGGCTTCACTATTTTGGCAACTTGCAGGGTGGACTACACATTGGTTGAAGCATGGGTCCAAGAGAAAGTTGCAACAGGAGACTTAAATTTTGTATATAATGTAATCCATTATATTAAGATTGTCTACACTGGCATAAATATTATGGAGGCAAGTATAGTTAAGAGAGTATATATACTATATATATACTGTACAGTTGGAGGTATTACAATGTTTGATAATCAGTATACCACAATGTTATCAAACTGGGTTCTGCTAAAAGTCTCTTCCAATATGTCTTTATGTCAGTGCATAGTGAACATATTTTAATGTCAAGAATTTTGTATTTTCCAATATGTTTTAGATCCCTATTGATTTGAGCTTGACAAGTAAGATAAATATACCTGACACAGTCAAAATTCAATGTATTGAGAATGAAGAAAGGCTTTCATTTCATTTTTTTATTACATGAAACAAACGAATCTCATTCCATATATTATATGTGCAAACATATATATAGTATGTATATCATATTACGTCACAGATCTTTTATGTACAAAACAATAAAATGTTTTGCTCAGTTTTAATAAACAAATTTAATAAACATTAATGTATTGACCATATACAAAAACGTATACACTGATATTACAAATAATAGCTTTGCAGATATCTAGGGGGTAATTCCAAGTTGATCGCAGCAGGAAATTTGTTAGCAGTTGGGTAAAACCATGTGCACTGCAGGGGGGGGCAGATATAACATGTGCAGAGAGAGTTAGATTTGGGTGGGTTATTTTATTTCTGTGCAGGGTAAATACTGGCTGCTTTATTTTTACACTGCAAATTAGATTGCAGATTGAACACACCACACCCAAATCTAACTCTCTCTGCACATGTTATATCTGACTCCCCTGCAGTGCACATGGGTGGTCATTCCGAGTTGTTCGCTCGGTAATTTTCTTCGCATCGCAGCGATTTTCCGCTATTTGCGCATGCGCAATGTTCGCACTGCGACTGCGCCAAGTAAATTTGCTATGAAGAGTGGTATTTTACTCACGGCATTACGAGGTTTTTTCTTCGTTCTGGTGATCGGAGTGTGATTGACAGGAAGTGGGTGTTTCTGGGCGGAAACTGGCCGTTTTATGGGAGTGTGTGAAAAAACGCTACCGTTTCTGGGAAAAACGCGGGAGTGGCTGGAGAAACGGAGGAGTGTCTGGGCGAACGCTGGGTGTGTTTGTGACGTCAAACCAGGAAGACAAGCTCTGAACTGATCGCACTGGCAGAGTAAGTCTCGAGCAACTCAGAAACTGCACAGAGAAGTCTTTTCGCAATATTGCGAATCTTTCGTTCGCAATTTTGATAAGCTAAGATTCACTCCCAGTAGGCGGCGGCTTAGCGTGTGCAATGCTGCTAAAAGCAGCTTGCGAGCGAACAACTCGGAATGAGGGCCATGGTTTTGCCCAATTGCTAACAGAATTCCTGCTGCAATCAACTTGGAATTACCCCCCCTAGTGTAATTGCTATTGATACATTTTTAAGCTGTGCTTAAACCAATCATTTTATATTAATATTATACATAACAAATGTAAATATAATCATTATGGACAGTGAGTTATAATGTTATGGCACATAGGCTGTCAAATAGGATTTCAACGCTTCTTTGAAAAATTTGAAAAAAATGGTGTTATAAGGAATAATTTAACCTACTCTCAATGCTTACCGATTCAACATACTGCACCAGATAGGAGACCCGTTGCTTGCAACTTTGTGCACTTATAATCCTTGCAATTTACAGTAGGGAATACAAGTGCCTATGGGGGTCATTCCGACCCGATCGCACGCTGCAGTTGTTCGCAGCACAGCGATCGGGTCGGAACTGCGCATGCACTTGTGCCGCAGTGCGTCGGCGCATGCCAGACTGCCGAAGGCCGTCATTACCTAGCGATCGCCTCTGCCTGATTGACAGGCAGAGGCTGTCGCTGGGCGGGAGGGGGCGGACGCCATTTTTGGGGTGCGGTCCGGCCAATGTAGGCATGGCCAGACCGTGCGGGGGGTGGGCTGCAGTGGCTGCGTGATGTCACACACAGCCGCTGCGACCCGGGGCAGCAATGAGTAACTCCCGGCCAGCTGCAGGAGCTGCGCTGGCCGGAAGTTACTCTTCAAGTACAAGTACTCAAGTACTGTGCGATGCTTTTGTACTTGTGCGGGAAGGGGGGGCAGACTGACATGCGGGGCAGACTAGCCTTGTGCTGGGCGTCCCCCCGCATGTCTGGGAAGATGATCGTGGCTGTGTTAAATTTAGCACAGCTATGATCAGTCGGAATGACCCCCTTTATCTTTCCCAACAACAGAAACAATGGATGGCAGGGCATGGTTATTTTTACCCACTCATTATGAACTACTGTCGTACTGTACTGTTCTATATTGTTTGAGATTTACAGAGCTGGAGTGAAGTATATAAGCTGAACACTCCCATATTTGACACAATTACTTTACTTATTTGATAATAATAATAATAATAATAATAATAATAATTTTATATAGTGCTTTTCTCCAAAAGAGATCACAGCACTGGTTTATGACAGCCTTACGTACATCCAGTGACTTACATCTGCCCCATTCTACAGCACACTTGCAAATAATATTTACATATATTGATTTCTTCTTTATATAGTGCATACAGCTTTACACAGTGATTGACAAAATTTCAAAGATTCTTTGCTCTGTATCAAGTACTGTGCTAGCTTACAGGGCAAGTATCTAATACTGCATTGGTTAGTTATTTCAGCCTTTCAGCTGAGCCACCACATGGCCAAGCATGTTCTGAGACTGTTACCAAAGCAAGTAACCAGTCAGGCGGAAAATGACCAATACTATAAACGCAGGTTGACCCCAGGATTTGAACCAGTGACCCTCACATCACTGTATGCAAGTAACTTAACTAGCAGGCTATGGAGCCACCGCATGGCCAAACATGTTCTGAGACTGTCACCAATAACCATAACCAGCCAGGGGGAAATGAGTGATACTATAAACACAGGAGGGAATCGGGATTCAAACCAGTGACCCTGACATCACTGTGTGCAGGGATTTTAATCACTAGGCTACAGAACCTGTCCACGTTTCTGCACAATTGAGAGAGTTTTCTCAATGTGTATTCTGTGTTTTTTTGCACTAGATCAGTTTTTTGGATTGATAAAACTTCATAAAGTCTTTGCTGTCATCTGTGGTGAAATGCCTTTTTTTATCAATTATCTAGGTGACGGCAATCATAAATGAATAGGAAAGTCTAAGAGTAGAGCATTTTGTCCCTCCTGTAATGGGTCATATTGGATAGTATGACATTGCACTAGAGAAGGGTCACCTACAGGTGTAGCAATGATGGAGTCCCAGGTAGGATTCTTTCAGGTACCTTGGATGCTGCCTGATGAGATGCCTTCTTTTCCCCTTAGGCATGCTATGTGGGCAAGCAGCAAAGTGCTCTAGGGACAGTGATGGTCCCTGCTTAGGGTACCCAGGCATTTTGGCCTCACTGTTACTGCTCTATGGAAGATGGATGACATGGGCAAAATGGCCCCAGTTAGTGGGGAGATCACCTGTGAAAGCAGATTGTGGTGTGTAGTCCTGCAGAAGGCTGTCCTTTAGTGTTGATGTTGCACTTTATTAAAAGCAATAATAATTATAATAGCTAACACAGTGCAACATCCAACTGAGGATACAACCATTATCCACAAGCCCAGGGTACTCTATGCCATGTGGAAGCATTCTCACCACATGGCCAAGCAGAACTGTTACCAATGTCAATAACTAGCAAGGCGGAAAATGACAAATACTATAAACGCAGGTCGAGCTCGGGATTTGAACTGGTGACCCTGAGATCACTGTGTGCAGAAAACATCACTCTGTGTAGGGAACTTAACCACTACACTACGGAGTCTTCCCATACTACGGCACAGCACAGAGAATTTTCTCAATGTGTATTCTGTGTTGTTTTGCACTAGATCAGTTTTTTGATTGATAAAACTTCAAAGAGTCTTTGCTGTCATCTGTGGTGAAATGCCTTTTTTTATCAGTTTCCTAGTAAAACACAGGTGACAGCAATCATAAATTAAGAGGAAAGTCTAAGAGTAGAGCATTTTGTCCCTCCTGGAATGGGTCATATTGGATATTATGACAGTGCACTAGAGACGGGTCACCTACTGGTGTAGCAATGATGGAGTCCCAGATAGGATTCTTTCAGGTAATTTTTTAAAAAAGTGCTACACCTGGTGCTTCAGGAAGGCACAATCCACATGACAATAAAATATAAAATATATGTTTTATTAAAAAGCAAATATAAAATGACAAATAGTACTCCCAGGAGTTAATTAGTCACAATTGGTGTACACAATAATAGCATAGAGCATTTCTTGTAACATTAATTGCAATGTATATCTAATGTTACTGTAGTATCACGCAGTCTCAATAATTACTAGTGTCCAATACATGACAATGGCAGATTATATAGTCCTTTTAATAATTCTTAATAGGCTCACTTGTACGGATCATTAGGATACTCAGCTCCTTACTTATGATAAATCCACAGTGATGTCCTGTGTGTAAATAGAGACTCCGTACCTGTAACACTTTATGGTGGGGGTCTAGTAACTTGAGACTTAGCAAGGTTCCAGCAGGGATGACCCCAGGTCACAATGTCCCCAGTGGCCTCACTGTTACTGCTCTATGGAAGATGGATGAAATGGGCAAAATGCCCCCAGTTAGTTCGGAGATCCCCTGTGAAAGCAGATTGTGGTGTGTAGTCCTGCAGAAGGCTGTCCTTTAGTTTTGATGTTGCACTTCATTAAAAGCAATAATAATAACAGTCATAAATCCAACCATCATCCACAAGCCCAGGGTACTCTATGCCATGTGGAAGCATTCTCAAAGTACTCACTGAGCCAACACATGGCCAAGCATGAGACTGTTACCAATAATAATAGCAAATGCAGTACAACATCCAACGGAGGATACAAACATCATCCACAAGCCCAGGGTACTCCATGTCATGTGGAAGCATTCTCAAGGTACTCACCACATGACCAAGCAAGTTCTGCGAGTGTGACTAACACTATAAACACAGGTTGAACCCAGGATTCAAACCAGTGAGCCTGACATTTCTTGTGCAGGATACTTAACCACTAGGCCACAGAGCCTGCCCATATTTGTGCACAGCAGAGAGACTTTTCTCAATGTGTATTGCACTAAATCAGTGATTGATTGATAAAACTTCAGAGAGTCTTTGCTCTGTATCAAGTATTGTGTGCTGGCTTACATGGTAAGTATCTAATACTGCTTTGGTTAATTATTTCAGCCTTTCAGCTGAGCCACCACATGGCCAAGCATGTTCTTAGACTATTACCAATAGCAATAACCAGCCAGGCCTAAAATGACCAATACTATAAACACAGGATTGAACAGGGATTCGTACTAGCGACACTACCATCCTTGTTTGCAGGGAACTTAACTACTAGGCCATGGAGCATGCCCATGTTTCTGCACAGCACAGAGACTTTTCTCAGTGTGTATTGCACTAGATCAGTTTTTTGATTGATAACACTCCAAAGAGTCTTTACTCTGTATCGAGTACTGTGCTGGCTTACAGGGCAAGTATCCTGATACTGCATTGGTTAGTTACTTCAGCCTTTTAGCTGAGCCACCACATGGCCAAGCATGTACTGAGACTATTACCAATAGCAATATGCAGCCAGATGACAAATAACGAATACTATAAACACAGGTCAAACTGGGATTCGAACGAGCGACCATACCATCTCTGTGTGCAGAGAACTTAACCTTTAGGCTACGGAGCCTGCCCATGTTTCTATACAGCAGGGAGACTTTTCTCAATGATTATTGTACTAGATCAGTTTATTGATTGATAAAACTAGGGTTGGATACTAAAATTTCCATCAGTCGGGACCTGGACAATCGAAATTTTAAAAGTGGGATCCCATCTGTCAGAATCCTACCCTTAATCCTACAACTAATCCTAACCCACCCCTCCCGCAGTCTAACCGCAACCCCCCCTCCTGCAGCCTAATCCTAACCATCCCCTCCCGCAACCTAACCCTAACTTTATAATCCTTCAGGATTCTGACCGTTGGGTTTCTGATGTCAGTATTCTGACTGTATCCTGGACGCATCCCCCTGAATAAAGGGATCCTTAATTTAACATCTATCTCTGCAAGAGCACTTTAACACTGATAGATTGCATTCATGTCACATATTTACTGCTTTTATAAGACAGAAGACAGAAAGATGTGTCAGAATATATTAAAGAGCAAGGGTTTGCATACAAGTGTGATGGTGGGGGGACAGGGACTGTGCAAATTCACATGGAGGTATAAATATAATAGGGTGCAAGAAGGCAGAAGTGCAGGACTCTGTGAGATAATGACTGTATTTTTAAAGCGACAATCCAGGTTGCGTTTACCTTGAAATAGTAATACCAAATTTCAAAATATTGGTATTCTTGCATGGAGTCCTGCAATTCCGGCTTCTTGCACCCTAATACATGTATCCCAAAGTGACCCAAAGCCACAGCATGATTGACATGCTGCAGTCTTTTGGTGGCAAGATGGGATCAACATTTTTCAAAATAAACATGTGTTACCCTCATTTTGTAGGCATGGTGCAGACTACTTGTCCCCAGCTGAGCAGTTTTGCCATCTTTCAGAGTAATCTAAGGGTTACTCAGATGGCCAAGGGCTGCAACCAAAATGGCCATTCATTGGTGGTGATTGTAATCTGATGAAGCACCATGATCTACGATGCTGTGAGAGGGCATCTTTTGACCTCAGATGTCTCCTGTAGCAATAGAATATTTTCTCATTGCTGAGGCATCCAAAGATGCAGCTTTGATGTGAACTGTGTCTGTGTTTGAATCAGGTTCTGAATTGTTGTCTCGTGGAAGTGATTTTCTGGTTGTAAGTTTTCTTGTCTGTTTGAAAGTCCACCCCCCCCCCACCCTTCTTAAAACTTTTCATAAATGTTGGCTTTATATGTATGACCTTGTCGGTAAAAACAGTAACAGTGGCTGTTGAGTTGTTGCCCCATGAAAGCTTTTGAGCTGTTTGTGACGGGCTGACAGTTGGCCCTTTCTAAGCCTTGAGATGTAGGTGGTGGATTGGTACTTGGCCCCTTTCTAAGCCTTGAGTTGTTGGTGATGGGCTGGCACTCAGCCCCCATAGGAACCTTGAGTTGTTGCTTATGGGCTGGCAGTTGGCCCTCATCTAAAGCCGGGTACACACTGAGCGATATTCAGGTGCCTGCAGTCGCTAGCAAAGTCGTCAGGTTTTATGTGCTGTATATCAAACCTGACGATATCACTAGCAACAACATGTATGCTAATGAAGGGCTGAATAGTGATCATTCTGTCCTTCATTAACATCACTCAATTTGTACACAGGTTCCGATATGTCAGCCCGCCAGGCTGACATATCATCTGGATACACATCGCTCGAGTGTGTACCCAGCTTTAGCCTTGAGTTTTTGGTTATGGGTTGGCAGCTGGCCCCCATCTGTGCCTTGAGTTGTTGGTAAGGGGCTTGCAGGTGGCCCCATCTAAGTCTTGAGTTGTTGGCATTGGCAACAACAGAGTTGGGGCTGCAGCGCAGTCCAAAATTGAAAGGAGGCACACCAGTGAGTCCTGGATGGATTGATATCGTTTGGGGTGGCAGTTGGTGTGACTCCCCTATTTGAATTTTGGCCTGCCCTGCAGCCCCACCTCTGGAGCAGCCACTGGTTGTTGGAGATAGGCTGTTGGCCCACGTCTACACCTTTTATTTGAATATTTGGCAAGATGGTGATCTTGTATGTCGGCCGATTCTTTCTTTGCCATCATACCTTTTTCTTCCTTTCAATAAATAATGAAATTAAGTTAACCCTTTCTTTGCCAAAATGTCCGTGTGTCTTTACTGTGGATATATAATTTTTTTATACTGAATACTGAATTGCAGAAAGAACTGAGTTAAAATGTTTAAATGTAGTGCATGGGTTTAAGGCAGCAGTACAAACTACAGTAGCTCTTAATGGGCCTGATTCTGAGTTGGATGCAGCAGCAATTACGTACACAGTGGAGCAATGTTTATCCTCTGTGCATGAACCTAAGTTGCGCTAAGCATGCCTCCCGACTTGTATGTACATAGGGGGTCATTCCGAGATGATCGTAGCTGTGCTAAATTTAGCACAGCTACGATCATTCACACTGACATGCGGGGGATGCCCAGCACAGGGCTAGTCCGCCCCGCATGTCAGTGCCGACCCCCCCCCCCCCCACAGAAGTGCAAAGGCATCGCACAGCGGCGATGCCTTTGCACTTCAAGAGTAGCTCCCGACCAGCTCAGTGTTAACGTGCTGGCCGGGAGCTACTCATCGCTCCCCGGCCTGCAGCCATCACGCAGCTGATGGGGCCCACCCCCCGTTCGGCCCGGCCATGCCTGCGTTGGCCGGACCGCACCCACGAAAAGGCGGCCAAACGCCTCCGTTCCGCCCCCCCCCTGTCCTGCGACCGCCTCTGCCTGACAATCAGGCAGAGGCGATCGTAGCGGCCAACGGCCTTCGGCCATCTGGCATGCGCCGGCACACTGTGGCGTCGGCACATGCGCAGTTCTGACCCATTCGCACCGCTGTGATAAACAGCAGCTTGCGATCAGATCAGAATGACCCCCATAGTCAGGGACAGGCTGTGGCTCTAAAAAAGCCCTGGCATTCCAAGGCTGTCAATCATGCTGTCGCATTTGGGGCATTGTGAGCGGCATTGCAGCCTCAGATCTGCACATGTGCAGTGCGTCTTCTGCGCAAGTGCAGATAGGAAACCATCAGAGATGTACATAAACTATCAGGTTTGATCACACCTCTGAATTAGGCCCTATGAGCCAATCACAGTTGATAGGTTTCTCCTGACTGGCCAGTTATAGTAGGTTGTTGCTCACAGGGATTTTCTTTTTCCCCATATGGATCTCATTTGAAAAAAGAAAAGAGGTAGATTTTAGGTTAGTACTTATTAGAAACATATGTTCCAAGTAAAAAGTATTGGGTCAATAATAATGGAATTAATAATGCTATCATATTATGAGTTATTTCCGTGAAGGGGGAGCAATGCATTAATTATTTATATAGAGGGCTGCAGAAACCTGTGCACCCAGTGATTTTACGGTGGGTGCTGCAACCATTACCATTAGTACATTCACTTGCATTAAACCCTTGCCAGGTGCAGGAGATCCATCAGATATAGGCTTCTCTTCTATTATGTGTACGACTCAGAACTGCACAGAGCTTTATATACATTGAACAACTTTATTGTTCCAACCAAAACATGGTGGAAATGAAAACATGTGTCTATTGAAGTGTCTGTTTATATAGACACTCATCTTGAAAAAGAATCCGCAGTGCTTTTATACGCATAGAAAAGAACATCTTATTTATTATTGGGGTATAGCAGTCTGTGTGCATACAGTATATATACTGAAGGCTAATACGCAGGTTCCACCTTCTTCAGCAACTGCTATGTTTCCATCTATAAGGTACAGCTACCTACACCCTATGTTTGTATAAATACATTTTACCCTTGACATGTTTACTACAATTGGTCTATCTCTCATTATATTCTATACATATGTGATGGATATGTAATGGATAAGATTCATCAATCCCCGTATCCATGGGTAGAGAATGAAAGTTAAAGAAACCTTTATGTGCTTAGCACTGACTTTGTTGGAGCAAGAATACATGTAAGAGCCTACACAGTGCTTATAATCTGTCACGTTTTGGGTATTATGAACAGAATCTGGAAACATTGACCTGTTGAATGGAACTGTTTCCCTACTTTCCATCAAACATTCACGTGTGGAGGTCAGAGGTTTTTTTTTGCAATATTACACTATCACATACAGTAGTTTTGTGTTTTATTGGTTTTTTTTTGTTGTTCACATACATGAATGACTTCATTTGAAATAAGAGAGAATTATACTGCCATCTATTGTTGAACAATCCGAAGCAGTGAGATCATTACTTTATGGGCATTTCTTTATACACACGCCAATGGTACTCATATGACACTACCACAAGTCATTGCGGTTATGTGCAATCACTCTGACACCACCCAGTTCCTGCGCCACAATGCTCTGTTTCACGGAAAGACAGATACAGGCAAGTTTTGTCTATCTCAGAGTAGGACAGACGTATGCAAATGCCGTATCTACGCATGTGCAGAATACCAAAACTCGCCATTGTAGTCCACGAACGCAGACTTGAGCGAAGTGTGAAGATTTGCAAAACTGCATAGTATTATATTGTTTTTTCCCCATAAATAAGGAATGGTGCCGTTCACCTATGATTACAAAGAAAAAAGAAAATTAAGTGGTATTCAGTAGCTGTAAATATACTGTATACTGTGTGTGTGTGTGTGTGTGTGTGTGTGTGTGTGTGTGTGTGTGTGTGTGTGTGTATATATATATATATATATATTGGATAGTAGGAGTATGGCGCCACAGGTGTATGTGGATAGAAAAAAGGTGTACCTCAATTGACTCTCCATTTTTAAGATAAGCAGCACTTTCTTACCCTATATGTTAATTTAGTGTAAACATTGCTTCTATTGAATTTCTATGCTTTAGCTAGCTTTTTACCCGGTATTTTTAGTAGAGATGAGCGGGTTCGGTTCCTCGGAATCCGAACCCGCCCGAACTTCATGTTTTTTTTCACGGGTCCGAGCGACTCGGATCTTCCCGCCTTGCTCGGTTAACCCGAGCGCGCCCGAACGTCATCATGACGCTGTCGGATTCTCGCGAGGCTCGGATTCTATCGCGAGACTCGGATTCTATATAAGGAGCCGCGCGTCGCCGCCATTTTCACTCGTGCATTGAGATTGATAGGGAGAGGACGTGTCTGGCGTCCTCTCCATTAGAATAGAGATAGATTAGATAGAGAGAGAGAGATTGTGCAGAGTCGCAGACAGAGTTAGTTTACCACAGTCAGTGACCAGTGCAGTTGCTAGTTAACTTTTATTTAATATAATATATCCGTTCACTTCTCTCTGCTATATCCGTTCTCTGCCTGAAAAAAAAAACGATACACAGCACAGTCAGTCACACAGTGTGACTCAGTCTGTGTGCACTCAGCTCAGCCCAGTGTGCTGCACAGTCATCAATGTATAAATTAAAAGCTTATAATTAATTGTGGGGGAGACTGGGGAGCACTGCAGGTTGTTAGCAGGAGCCAGGAGTACAATTATATTAATTAACAGTGCACACTTTTGCTGCAGGAGTGGTGACCAGTGCCTGACCACCAGTATAGTATTGTTGTATACTACTAATATCTCTTTAAATATCAACCAGTCTATATTAGCAGCAGACACAGTACAGTGCGGTAGTTCACGGCTGTGGCTACCTCTGTGTCGGCACACGGCAGGCAGTCCGTCCGACCAGAATTGTATTATTTATTATTATATACCTACCACCTAACCGTGGTTTTTTTTTCATTCTTTATACCGTCATAGTGTCATCCTAATTGTTACGAGTATACTACTATCTCTTTATCAACCAGTGTACAGTGCGGTAGTTCACGGCTGTGGCTACCTCTGTGTCGGCACACGGCAGGCAGTCCGTCCGACCAGAATTGTATTATTTAATATTATATACCTACCACCTAACCGTGGTTTTTTTTTTCATTCTTTATACCGTCATAGTGTCATCCTAATTGTTACGAGTATACTACTATCTCTTTATCAACCAGTGTACAGTGCGGTAGTTCACGGCTGTGGCTACCTCTGTGTCGGCACACGGCAGGCAGTCCGTCCGACCAGAATTGTATTATTTATTATTATATACCTACCACCTAACCGTGGTTTTTTTTTTCATTCTTTATACCGTCATAGTGTCATCCTAATTGTTACGAGTATACTACTATCTCTTTATCAACCAGTGTACAGTGCGGTAGTTCACGGCTGTGGCTACCTCTGTGTCGGCACACGGCAGGCAGTCCGTCCGACCAGAATTGTATTATTTATTATTATATACCTACCACCTAACCGTGGTTTTTTTTTCATTCTTTATACCGTCATAGTGTCATCCTAATTGTTACGAGTATACTACTATCTCTTTATCAACCAGTGTACAGTGCGGTAGTTCACGGCTGTGGCTACCTCTGTGTCGGCACACGGCAGGCAGTCCGTCCGACCAGAATTGTATTATTTATTATTATATACCTACCACCTAACCGTGGTTTTTTTTTCATTCTTTATACCGTCATAGTGTCATCCTAATTGTTACGAGTATACTACTATCTCTTTATCAACCAGTGTACAGTGCGGTAGTTCACGGCTGTGGCTACCTCTGTGTCGGCACACGGCAGGCAGTCCGTCCGACCAGAATTGTATTATTTATTATTATATACCTACCACCTAACCGTGGTTTTTTTTTCATTCTTTATACCGTCATAGTGTCATCCTAATTGTTACGAGTATACTACTATCTCTTTATCAACCAGTGTACAGTGCGGTAGTTCACGGCTGTGGCTACCTCTGTGTCGGCACACGGCAGGCAGTCCGTCCGACCAGAATTGTATTATTTATTATTATATACCTACCACCTAACCGTGGTTTTTTTTTTCATTCTTTATACCGTCATAGTGTCATCCTAATTGTTACGAGTATACTACTATCTCTTTATCAACCAGTGTACAGTGCGGTAGTTCACGGCTGTGGCTACCTCTGTGTCGGCACACGGCAGGCAGTCCGTCCGACCAGAATTGTATTATTTATTATTATATACCTACCACCTAACCGTGGTTTTTTTTTCATTCTTTATACCGTCATAGTGTCATCCTAATTGTTACGAGTATACTACTATCTCTTTATCAACCAGTGTACAGTGCGGTAGTTCACGGCTGTGGCTACCTCTGTGTCGGCAGTCGGCAGGCAGTCCGTCCATCCATAATTGTATTATTATTATAATATATACCACCTAACCGTGGTTTTTTTATACCACCTAACCGTGGCAGTCCGTCCATAATTGTATACTAGTATCCAATCCATCCATCTCCATTGTTTACCTGAGGTGCCTTTTAGTTCTGCCTATAAAATATGGAGAACAAAAAAGTTGAGGTTCCAAAATTAGGGAAAGATCAAGATCCACTTCCACCTCGTGCTGAAGCTGCTGCCACTAGTCATGGCCGAGACGATGAAATGCCAGCAACGTCGTCTGCCAAGGCCGATGCCCAATGTCATAGTACAGAGCATGTCAAATCCAAAACACCAAATATCAGAAAAAAAAGGACTCCAAAACCTAAAATAAAATTGTCGGAGGAGAAGCGTAAACTTGCCAATATGCCATTTACCACACGGAGTGGCAAGGAACGGCTGAGGCCCTGGCCTATGTTCATGGCTAGTGGTTCAGCTTCACATGAGGATGGAAGCACTCAGCCTCTCGCTAGAAAACTGAAAAGACTCAAGCTGGCAAAAGCACCGCAAAGAACTGTGCGTTCTTTGAAATCCCAAATCCACAAGGAGAGTCCAATTGTGTCGTTTGCGATGCCTGACCTTCCCAACACTGGACGTGAAGAGCATGCGCCTTCCACTATTTGCATGCCCCCTGCAAGTGCTGGAAGGAGCACCCGCAGTCCAGTTCCTGATAGTCAGATTGAAGATGTCAGTGTTGAAGTACACCAGGATGAGGAGGATATGGGTGTTGCTGGCGCTGGGGAGGAAATTGACCAGGAGGATTCTGATGGTGAGGTGGTTTGTTTAAGTCAGGCACCCGGGGAGACACCTGTTGTCCGTGGGAGGAATATGGCCGTTGACATGCCAGGTGAAAATACCAAAAAAATCAGCTCTTCGGTGTGGAGGTATTTCACCACAAATGCGGACAACAGGTGTCAAGCCGTGTGTTCCCTTTGTCAAGCTGTAATAAGTAGGGGTAAGGACGTTAACCACCTCGGAACATCCTCCCTTATACGTCACCTGCAGCGCATTCATAATAAGTCAGTGACAAGTTCAAAAACTTTGGGTGACAGCGGAAGCAGTCCACTGACCAGTAAATCCCTTCCTCTTGTAACCAAGCTCACGCAAACCACCCCACCAACTCCCTCAGTGTCAATTTCCTCCTTCCCCAGGAATGCCAATAGTCCTGCAGGCCATGTCACTGGCAAGTCTGACGAGTCCTCTCCTGCCTGGGATTCCTCCGATGCATCCTTGCGTGTAACGCCTACTGCTGCTGGCGCTGCTGTTGTTGCCGCTGGGAGTCGATGGTCATCCCAGAGGGGAAGTCGTAAGCCCACTTGTACTACTTCCAGTAAGCAATTGACTGTTCAACAGTCCTTTGCGAGGAAGATGAAATATCACAGCAGTCATCCTACTGCAAAGCGGATAACTGAGGCCTTGGCATCCTGGGTGGTGAGAAACGTGGTTCCGGTATCCATCATTACTGCAGAGCCAACTAGAGACTTGTTGGAGGTACTGTGTCCCCGGTACCAAATACCATCTAGGTTCCATTTCTCTAGGCAGGCGATACCGAAAATGTACACAGACCTCAGAAAAAGAGTCACCAGTGTCCTAAAAAATGCAGCTGTACCCAATGTCCACTTAACCACGGACATGTGGACAAGTGGAGCAGGGCAGGGTCAGGACTATATGACTGTGACAGCCCACTGGGTAGATGTATGGACTCCCGCCGCAAGAACAGCAGCGGCGGCACCAGTAGCAGCATCTCGCAAACGCCAACTCTTTCCTAGGCAGGCTACGCTTTGTATCACCGCTTTCCAGAATACGCACACAGCTGAAAACCTCTTACGGCAACTGAGGAAGATCATCGCGGAATGGCTTACCCCAATTGGACTCTCCTGTGGATTTGTGGCATCGGACAACGCCAGCAATATTGTGTGTGCATTAAATCTGGGCCAATTCCAGCACGTCCCATGTTTTGCACATACCTTGAATTTGGTGGTGCAGAATTTTTTAAAAAACGACAGGGCCGTGCAAGAGATGCTGTCGGTGGCCAGAAGAATTGCGGGACACTTTCGGCGTACAGGCACCACGTACAGAAAACTGGAGCACCACCAAAAACTACTGAACCTGCCCTGCCATCATCTGAAGCAAGAAGTGGTAACGAGGTGGAATTCAACCCTCTATATGCTTCAGAGGTTGGAGGAGCAGCAAAAGGCCATTCAAGCCTATACAATTGAGCACGATATAGTAGGTGGAATGCACCTGTCTCAAGTGCAGTGGAGAATGATTTCAACGTTGTGCAAGGTTCTGATGCCCTTTGAACTTGCCACACGTGAAGTCAGTTCAGACACTGCCAGCCTGAGTCAGGTCATTCCCCTCATCAGGCTTTTGCAGAAGAAGCTGGAGGCATTGAAGGAGGAGCTAACACGGAGCGATTCCGCTAGGCATGTGGGACTTGTGGATGCAGCCCTTAATTCGCTTAACAAGGATTCACGGGTGGTCAATCTGTTGAAATCAGAGCACTACATTTTGGCCACCGTGCTCGATCCTAGATTTAAAGCCTACCTTGGATCTCTCTTTCCGGCAGACACAGGTCTGCTGGGGTTGAAAGACCTGCTGGTGACAAAATTGTCAAGTCAAGCGGAACGCGACCTGTCAACATCTCCTCCTTCACATTCTCCCGCAACTGGGGGTGCGAGGAAAATGCTCAGAATTCCGAGCCCACCCGCTGGCGGTGATGCAGGGCAGTCTGGAGCGACTGCTGATGCTGACATCTGGTCCGGACTGAAGGACCTGACAACGATTACGGACATGTCGTCTACTGTCACTGCATATGATTCTCTCAACATTGATAGAATGGTGGAGGATTATATGAGTGACCGCATCCAAGTAGGCACGTCACACAGTCCGTACTTATACTGGCAGGAAAAAGAGGCAATTTGGAGGCCCTTGCACAAACTGGCTTTATTCTACCTAAGTTGCCCTCCCACAAGTGTGTACTCCGAAAGAGTGTTTAGTGCCGCCGCTCACCTTGTCAGCAATCGGCGTACGAGGTTACATCCAGAAAATGTGGAGAAGATGATGTTCATTAAAATGAATTATAATCAATTCCTCCGCGGAGACATTGACCAGCAGCAATTGCCTCCACAAAGTACACAGGGAGCTGAGATGGTGGATTCCAGTGGGGACGAATTGATAATCTGTGAGGAGGGGGATGTACACGGTGATATATCGGAGGGTGAAGATGAGGTGGACATCTTGCCTCTGTAGAGCCAGTTTGTGCAAGGAGAGATTAATTGCTTCTTTTTTGGGGGGGGTCCAAACCAACCCGTCATATCAGTCACAGTCGTGTGGCAGACCCTGTCACTGAAATGATGGGTTGGTTAAAGTGTGCATGTCCTGTTTTGTTTATACAACATAAGGGTGGGTGGGAGGGCCCAAGGATAATTCCATCTTGCACCTCTTTTTTCTTTTCTTTTTCTTTGCATCATGTGCTGATTGGGGTGGGTTTTTTGGAAGGGACACCCTGCGTGACACTGCAGTGCCACTCCTAGATGGGCCCGGTGTTTGTGTCGGCCACTAGGGTCGCTAATCTTACTCACACAGCTACCTCATTGCGCCTCTTTTTTTCTTTGCGTCATGTGCTGTTTGGGGAGGGTTTTTTGGAAGGGACATCCTGCGTGACACTGCAGTGCCACTCCTAGATGTGCCCGGTGTTTGTGTCGGCCACTAGGGTCGCTAATCTTACTCACACAGTCAGCTACCTCATTGCGCCTCTTTTTTTCTTTGCGTCATGTGCTGTTTGGGGAGGGTTTTTTGGAAGGGCCATCCTGCGTGACACTGCAGTGCCACTCCTAGATGGGCCCGGTGTTTGTGTCGGCCACTAGGGTCGCTAATCTTACTCACACAGCTACCTCATTGCGCCTCTTTTTTTCTTTGCGTCATGTGCTGTTTGGGGAGGGTTTTTTGGAAGGGACATCCTGCGTGACACTGCAGTGCCACTCCTAGATGGGCCCGGTGTTTGTGTCGGCCACTAGGGTCGCTTATCTTACTCACACAGCGACCTCGGTGCAAATTTTAGGACTAAAAATAATATTGTGAGGTGTGAGGTATTCAGAATAGACTGAAAATGAGTGTAAATTATGGTTTTTGAGGTTAATAATACTTTGGGATCAAAATGACCCCCAAATTCTATGATTTAAGCTGTTTTTTAGTGTTTTTTGAAAAAAACACCCGAATCCAAAACACACCCGAATCCGACAAAAAAAATTCGGTGAGGTTTTGCCAAAACGCGTTCGAACCCAAAACACGGCCGCGGAACCGAACCCAAAACCAAAACACAAAACCCGAAAAATTTCAGGCGCTCATCTCTAATTTTTAGGCATTTTGTTCCTCCATATTTTAGCCCACCTTGGTTTTTAATTCCTAATTTTTAATTAATTATTTTTCAAAGTGTTTAAATAAATATATTGTTATTTCTTTTACGTATCCTGCAAATTCTTCTTTTTTAATATTTATTAGACACTGTCGGTCGCTCACACACCTACCCCCCTTTATATATATATATATATATATATATATATATATACAATAAATGTATAAATATATAATTTAGATCTATCCATCTATCTAATCTATCTATCTATCTATCTATCTATCTATCTATCTATCTATATATGTAGATATATATATATATTAGTATTTTATTCAAAGATTTTAGGTTATATTCCAATTACTAATTGTTGTTCATTTGTGACTAAAATACTAATCAATCATTTGCTAATGACCTCTTCCATTTATACTTGCTCGCTTGACTCTCGAAAGCTGCAGCTGTAGCATTTTAACTGCAGTGTTGGTGACATTCTGGCTTTTAGCATCCATCATAAAGCCTACGCTGCAGAAACGTTCTCACAGTTTGGCCATTTCCTGATATACCACTGTCTGTGTGCATACCTTTTACAATTCATTACTTGGACACCAGCCTAAAAGCTTTGGGCCTTTCCAGACATTTATTTTCTGTTTGATTCTGTTGCTTTTGGTCTAACCACAGTCATTGAATTTCACAGTGCTGGAATTAGAGATGGAATTTCACCATCGTGTCTCTTGTGCAGTTCTGACTTTGGAACGGTCCCCAGAATAACCTGTTATTTAGCAAATTCTGTGACGACTGAATGGTCTATAAGAAGGAGATCTATGAAGTATTAATTGTGTTGGTGCGCATGAATTCAGATACAAAGTTTTTCAGTTTCATGAAACTTGATTTATTCTATTTGCTCAGATTTAGTGATGAGGGGTTCGGTTCCTCGGAATCCGAACCCCCCCGAACTTCAGCCATTTTACACGGTTCCGAGGCGGACTCGAATCTTCCCGCCTTGCTCGGTTAACCCGAGCGCGCCCGAACGTCATCATCCCGCTGTCGGATTCTCGCGAGATTAGTATTCTATATAAGGAGCCGCGCGTCGCCGCCATTTTCACTCGTGCATTGGAGATGATAGGGAGAGGACATGTGCAGCGTTCTCTCAGTTGTGTTCAGTATGCTGCAAATATCTGTGCTCAGTGTGCTGCAAATATCTGTGCTCAGTGTGCTTGCAAACATCTGTGCTCAGTGTGCTGAAAATATCTACGTTCTCTGCCTGAAAAACGCTCCATATCTGTGCTGCATTGTAGTATATAGTAGGAGGATGGTGCAGAATTTTGCTGACCAGTGACCACCAGTATTATATCAGTACGGTACAGTAGTTCACTGCTCTACCTGCCTCTGTGTCGTCAAGTATACTATCCATCCATACCTGTGGTGCATTTAAGTTTTGCACAGTATTTATAGGAGGAGGATGGTGCATAATTTTGCTGACCACCAGTATATAATATATAGCAGTACGGTACAGTAGTCCACTGCTCTACCTACCTCTGTGTCATCAAGTATACTATCCATCCATACCTGTGGTGCATTTAAGTTTTGCGCAGTATATATAGGAGGAGGACAGTGCATCATTTTGCTGACCACCAGTATATAATATATAGCAGTACGGTACAGTAGTCCACTGCTCTACCTACCTCTGTGTCGTAAAGTATACTATCCATCCATACCTGTGGTGCATTTTAGTTGCTGTGCGCAGTATATATAGTAGGAGGACAGTGCAGAATTTTGCTGACCACCAGTATATAATATATAGCAGTACGGTACAGTAGTCCACTGCTCTACCTACCTCTGTGTCATCAAGTATACTATCCATCCATACCTGTGGTACATTTTAGTTGTTGTGCGCCGTATATATAGTAGGAGGACAGTGCATAACTTTGCTGACCACCAGTATATAATATATAGCAGTACGGTACAGTAGTCCACTGCTCTACCTACCTCTGTGTCGTCAAGTATACTACCAATCCATACCTGTGGTGCATTTTAGTTGTTGTGCACAGTATATATAGTAGTTGGACAGTGCAGAATTTTGCTGACCACCAGTATATAATATATAGCAGTACAGTACAGTAGTCCACTGCTCTACCTACCTCTGTGTCGTCAAGTGTACTATCCATCCATACCTGTGGTGCATTTAAGTTTTGCGCAGTATATATAGTAGGAGGACAGTGCATAATTTTGCTGACCACCAGTATATAATATATAGCAGTACGGTACAGTAGGCCATTGCTATTGATATATTACTGGCATATAATTCCACACATTAAAATATGAAGAACAAAAATGTGGAGGGTAAAATAGGGAAAGATCAAGATCCAATTCCACCTCGTGCTGAAGCTTCTGCCACTAGTCATGGCCGAGACGATGAAATGCCATCAACGTCGTCTGCCATGGCCGATGCCCAATGTCATAGTAGAGAGCATGTAAAATCCAAAAAACAAAAGTTCAGTAAAATGACCCAAAAAATATAAATTAAAAGCATCTGAGGAGAAGCGTAAACTTGCCAATATGCCATTTACGACACGGAGTGGCAAGGAACGGCTGAGACCCTGGCCTATGTTCATGGCTAGTGGTTTAGATTCACATGAGGATGGAAGCACTCATCCTCTCGCTAGAAGAATGAAAAGACTTAAGCTGGCAAAAGCACAGCAAAGAACTGTGCGTTCTTCTAAATCACAAATCCCCAAGGAGAGTCCAATTGTGTCGGTTGCGATGCCTGACCTTCCCAACACTGGACGGGAAGAGGTGGCGCCTTCCACCATTTGCACGCCCCCTGCAAGTGCTGGAAGGAGCACCCGCAGTCCAGTTCCTGATAGTCACGTTGAAGATGTCACTGTTGAAGTACACCAGGATGAGGATATGGGTGTTGCTGGCGCTGAGGAGGAAATTGACAAGGAGGATTCTGATGGTGAGGTGGTTTGTTTAAGTCAGGCACCCAGAGAGACACCTGTTGTCCGTGGGACAAATATGGCCATTGACATGCCTGGTCAAATTACAAAAAAAAATCACCTCTTCGGTGTGGAATTATTTCAACAGAAATGCGGACAACTGGTGTCAAGCCGTGTGTTGCCTTTGTCAAGCTGTAATAAGTAGGGGTAAGGACGTTAACCACCTAGGAACATCCTCCCTTTTACGTCACCTGGAGCGCATTCATCAGAAGTCATTGACATGTTAAAAAACTTTGGGTGACAGCGGAAGCAGTCCACTGCCAACTAAATCCCTTCCTCTTGTAACCAAGCTCCTGCAAACCACACCACCAACTCCCTCAGTGTCAATTTTCTCCTTAGACAGGAAAGCCAATAGTCCTGCAGGCCATGTCACTGTCAAGTCTGACGAGTCCTCTCCTGCCTGGGATTCCTCCGATGCATCCTTGAGTATTACGCCTACTGCTGCTGGCGCTGCTGCTGTTGCTGCTGGGAGTCGATCGTCATCCCAGAGGGGAAGTCGGTAGACCACTTGTACTACTTCCAGTAAGCAATTGACTGTGCAACAGTCCTTTGCGAGGAAGATGAAATATCACAGCAGTCATCCTGCTGCAAAGCGGATAACTCAGGCCTTGGCAGCCTGGGTGGTGTTAAACGTGTTTCTGGTATCCACCGTTAATTCACAGGAAACTAGAGAATTGCTTGAGGTACTCTGTCCCCGGTACCAAATACCATCTAGGTTCCATTTCTCTAGGCAGGCGATACCGAGAATGTACACAGACCTCAGAAAAAGAGTCACCAGTGTCCTAAAAAATGCAGTTGTACACAATGTCCACTTAACCACGGACATGTGGACAAGTGGAGCAGGGCAGACTAAGGACTATATGACTATGACAGCCCACTGGGTAGATGTATTGCCTCCCGCAGCAAGAATAGCAGCAGCGGCACCAGTAACAGCATCTCGCAAACGCCAACTCATTCCTAGGCAGGCTACGCTTTGTATCACCGCTTTCCATAAGAGGCACACAGCTGACAACCTCTTACGGAAACTGAGGAACATCATCGCAGAATGGTTTACCCCAATTGGACTCTCCTGGGGATTTGTGACAACGGACAACGCCACCAATATTGTGCGTGCATTACATGTGGGCAAATTCCAGCACGTCCCATGTTTTGCACATACATTGAATTTGGTGGTGCAGAATTATTAAAAAAATGACAGGGGCGTGCAAGAGATGCTGTCGGTGGCCCAAAGAATTGCGGGCCACTTTCGACATTCAGCCACTGCGTGCCAAAGACTGGAGCACCAGCAAACACTCCTGAACCTGCCTCGCCATCATCTGAAGCAAGAGGTGGTAACGAGGTGGAATTCAACCCTCTATATGCTTCAGAGGATGGAGGAGCAGCAAAAGGCCATTCAAGCCTATACAGCTACCTACGATATAGGCAAAGGAGGGGGAATGCCCCTGACTTAAGCGCAGTGGAGAATGATTTCCACGTTGTGCAAGGTTCTACAACCCTTTGAACTTGCCACACGTGAAGTCAGTTCAGACACTGCCAGCCTGAGTCAGGTCATTCCCCTCATCAGGCTTTTGCAGAAGAATCTGGAGAGATTGAAGGAGGAGCTAAAACAGAGCGATTCCGCTAGGCATGTGGGACTTGTGGATGGAGCCCTTAATTCGCTTAACCAGGATCCATGGGTGGTCAATTTGGCCACCGTGCTCGATCCTAGATTTAAAACCTACATTGGATCTCTCTTTCCGGCAGACACAAGTCTGCAGAGGTTCAAAGACCTGCTGGTGAGAAAATTGTCAAGTCAAGCGGAACGTGACCCGTCAACAGCTCCTCCTTCACATTCTCCCGCAACTGGGGCTGCGAGGAAAAGGCTAAGAATTCCGAACCCACCCGCTGGCGGTGATGCAGGGCAGACTGGAGCGAGTGCTGACATCTGGTCTGGACTGAAGGACCTGCCAACGATTACTGACATGTCGTCTACTGTCACTGCATATGATTCTGTCACCATTGAAAGAATGATGGAGGATTATATGAGTGACCACATCCAAGTAGGCACGTCAGACAGTCTGTACGTATACTGGCAGGAAAAAGAGGCAATATGGAGGCCCTTGCACAAACTGGCTTTATTTTACCTAAGTTGCCCCCCCTCCAGTGTGTACTCCGAAAGAGTGTTTAGTGCAGTCGCTCACCTTGTCAGCAATCGGCGTACGAGGTTACTTCCAGAAAATGTAGAGAAGATGATGTTCATCAAAATGAATTATAATCAATTCCTCCGTGGAGACATTCACCAGCAATTGCCTCCAGAAAGTACACAGGGACCTGAGATGGTGGATTCCAGTGGTGACGAATTAATAATCTGTGAGGAGGGGGATGTACACCATGAAAGGGATGATGAATCGGACGATGAGGAGGAGGTGGACATCTTGCCTCTGTAGAGCCACAAAGAAACTAGTGTTACAGCGCATATGGATTAGAATTTAAAAAGGTTTTTTATTAAAACATATATATATATATATATATATATATATATATATAAAATATGCAATTTATATCACCGGCCGGTCAATATACCATTACAATAATCAATTCACATATGAACTGTATGTAACATATATTATAACAAATTACTCTATATCCACTTGAAATTCTTAATAACACCTGTTGTAGTGGTTAAAATGTAACATATCCGATGTTTACTGAGGCTAAATAGCACACACAGTTATTTTCTGTGAGACTATATAACAGTCACTTTTGTGAAGAAAATGAAATAGGGTTGTTCCTCACATTAAATGTGGGTTTTTACGCTGTCCCATTTATATAGCCACAGCCTGTTGATAATGTGAGCCAATGCTTCCTCTAAAAGCGTGTCTGGCCAGACATTTATGCAGTACGATCTCACCACTCCTATTTGTGGATTCTTTCTCCGAAAATATCCTCCCCGGCTGCTGGTGCTTTCAACCTTTATCCTGCAGTCATCTCTGGGGGATCGTAAATAAAGGTGAAGAGTTCCTGGAGCGTTAGTGCTGGTTATCGAGATCTCCGGATGTAGTGGTATGAACAGCAATTAGATGAGTAATTGATGCGTTTCCCCGCCTCCCTCTGGGCTCAATGGCTTCAGCTTTGGTGGGGGCCCAAACCAACCAGTCATTTCAGTCACAGTCGTGTGGCAGACCCTGTCGCTGAAATGATGGGTTTGTTAAAGTGTGCATGTCCTGTTTATACAACATAAGGGTGGGTGGGAAGGCCCAAGGACAATTCCATCTTGCACCTCTTTTTTCTTTAATTTATCTTTGCATCATGTGCTGTTTGGGGACTATTTTTTTAAGTGCCATCCTGTCTGACACTGCAATGCCACTCCTAGATGGGCCAGTTGTTTGTGTCAGCCACTTGGGTTGCTTAGCTTAACCATCCAGCGACCTTGGTGCACCTCTTTTTTTCTTTGCATCATGTGCTGTTTGGGGACTATTTTTTAAATCTGCCATCCTGTCTGACACTGCAGTGCCACTCCTAGATGGGCCAGGTGTTTGTGTCGGCCACTTGGGTCGCTTAGCTTAGTCACACAGCTACCTTGGTGCACCTCTTTTTTTCTTTGTATCATGTGCTGTTTAGGGACTATTTTTTGAAGTGCCATCCTGTCTGACACTGCAGTGCCACTCCTAGATGGGCCAGGTGTTTGTTTCGGCCACTTGGGTCGCTAAGCTTAGTCATCCAGCGACCTTGGTGCAAATTTTAGGACTAAAAATAATATTGTGAGGTGTGAGGTGTTCAGAATAGACTGGAAATGAGTGGAAATTATGGTTATTGAGGTTAATAATACTATGGGATCAAAATGACCCCCAAATTCTATGATTTAAGCTGTTTTTGAGGGTTTTTTGTAAAAAAACACCTGAATCCAAAACACACCCGAATCCGACAAAAACATTTCAGGGAGGTTTTGCCAAAACGCGTCCGAATCCAAAACACGGCCGCGGAACCGAATCCAATACCAAAACACAAAACCTGAAAAATGTCCGGTGCACATCTCTACTCAGATTGTGGAGTGCAGTTTGGCACTGGTGGAGTGCAGTTTGGCTTTCGCAGAGTCTGAAACTGAAGCGTGAAAGTGAGTGAGCTTCTTTTCTCAAAGTATAGACGAGTTGATCACTAACTGCATTCATTCGCTCTGTAGTGATGATGCAAAAAAAGGCACTTCTGCTCATGCGTATGCGGCGCAATGCACATGCGCGTCGTACTATTGCAATGAATGATGTAGTTTCACACAAGGTCTATCAAAGCTTTTCAGTCGCACTGCTGGCCGCAGAGTGATTGACAGGAAGTGGGCGTTTCTGGGTGTCAACTGACCGTTTTCAGGGAGTGTTCGGAAAAATGCAGGCGTGCCAAGAAAAACGCAGGCATGGCTGGGCGAACGCAGGGCGTGTTCGTGACGTCAAAACAGGAATGGAACAGTCTGAAGTGATCGCAAGTGCTGAATAGGTATTGAGCTACTCTAAAACTGCACAAAAAAAGTTTGTCGTTCGCACTTCTGCTAAGCTAAAATACACTCCCAGTGGGAGGTGGCATAGCGTTTGCACGGCTGCAAAAAACTGCTAGCGAGCGAACAACTCGGAATGACCTCCAGAGTGCACCTGAATGTGTGCACATTGTGGCTATGCCAAACATTGCAATGTACTGTAAACTGTATACTTTGGAGGATTTTGTGTTGTACTATACATCATAAGTGGCTACCTAGGCACTAAGCACCCAAAATATGTGATATAGCTGATACAAGAGGACCAACCACACGCGCCTTTGTTAAATCAGACAAACCTAGTCTTTTTCCTCATCACTCAACACTCTAAGGGCCTAATTCAGACCTGATCATAGCAGCAAATTTGTTAGCAGATTGGCAAAACCATGTGCACTGCGGGGTTGGAGGGGGGGCGGATGTAACATGTGCAGAGAGAGTTAGATTTGGGTGGGGTGTGTTAAAACTGAAATCTAAATTGCAGTGTAAAAATAAAGCAGCCAGTATTTACCCTGCACAGAAACACTATAACCCACCCAAATCTAACTCTCTCTGCAAATGTTATATCTGTAACACCCCCCCCCCCCCCCCCCCCCTCCACAGTGCACACATGGGGCCTAATTCAGACCCGATAGCTAGGCTGTGTTTTCGTACAGTGGGTGATTAGGTCTAAACTGCACATGTGTATGAACTGCAATGCGCAGGGGCGCTGCACGGGTACAAATGGTTTTGCCGCTCAGCGATGGGTTTGTGCGAAAGATCCATGCGCACAGGCGTTAGCAAGGAGTTTGACAGGAAGAAGGCGTTTGTGGGTGTCAACTGACCGTTTTCTGGGAGTGTTGGAAAAAATGCAGGCGTGTCCAAGCGTTTGCAGGGAGGGTTCCTGACGTCAATTCCGGTCCTGGACAGGCTGAAGTGATCGCAGCGGCTGAGTACGTCCTGGGCTGCGCAGAGACTGCACAAAATCTGTTTGTGCAGCTCTTCTACACACGCGTTCGCACACTTGCACAGCTAAAATACACTCCCCTGTGGGTGGCGACTATGCGAACGCAGGACTGCAAAAAAATCCTAGCGAGCGATCAGGTCTAAATTAGCCCAAAGCTTTTGCCCATCTACTAACAAATTTTCTGCTACGATCAGGTCTGAATTAGGCCCTAAATCTCTACCTAAGTGTTATCATATCTTGAGGGGTTCAGTATGTGAGACTGGTGGACAGGATGCCGGCTGTTACAATACCGACACCGGCATCCTGATTTTTAAAATCCCAACAGGGGAGAGGTAACTTTGCTATCCCCATCCCCACCCCCCTAACCCTAACTCTCCCTTCCTGCAGCCTAACCCTAACCTCCCCCTTACTGCCTAAACCTAACCTCCCTCCGAGCAGCCTAACCCTACTTCCCCCACAGTCTAACCGTAATCCCCTCTCCCCGTGGCGTAGCCCTAACATCTTCTTCCTGCAGTCTAACCCAGAGATTTTCAACCTTTTACAACTCGTAGCACACTGAATAAGATTTAAATATTGCCAAGGTACATTCAAATATAATGGTAATGCATGGTGCAGTTGCGTGTCCTAGGATGTCATGTCGCAGCTTCTCCATAGGTAACGCCTGAGCCACATCTGAGAAAGCCAGAAGAGCCCAACACTGCCTGGGCCCAAAATTAGAACTGGCTCTGCAACCATTAAACCCACCAGTATTGATTGTTCCAGGGCCTCAGTAGCGGCAAAACACTGACGGGCCTGGCTCTGCTTCTATGGCGGCACACCTGGAGATTGCTCAGGGCACACTAGTGTGCCACGGCACAGAGGTTGAAAAACACTGGTCTAACCCTATCATCCCCGGGTGGCACCTAAACCTAACCCTCACCCCCCCACCCAACACTAACCCGCCCACTATACATATGGTTGGGATGCCATCTGACAGTATTCAGGCGTCGGCATTCTGACGGGTTTCGGGATTCCGGTGTCATAATTCTGCCATTGGGATTCTGGCTGCCGGAATCCTAATCTCATCCCATCTCGAGATGGTTCCTCTTGTCTTATGGAATGTCATTCTTACTTACTGCAAAATGTTTTCTTTATTCCATATCAAAATAATGGTACACCTTTCATTATACAGTAATATGTTTCCCTAATGCACTTTAAGTAGGTGTAAGATTAGGGGACAACCAGTCATAATACAAGAAATGGCAGCGTTTTAAAAGTATAAGAATACGTGACTTTGCAGTTACATTTCCATCAACAACTCTGAACACACGCTCAGACAATGCATTACAACGTTTCAATAGCACATCTGTATTATTCTGCCTACTAGTCATGCTCCTTTTGCCACCATGTCAGGGAAGGCTTGTTGGGATTTGCAGTTCCACTGTAACAGACTTTTTTTTATTTAACACTATGAACTCTGTGACCAGTACCACCAGGAGTGCGGAGCAAAGCTCTGGCTTCAGCCCGGCCCTGGTTATACTCTGGAGGGGGACCCTTTTTGGGGGGTTTTCCACTTTTGATGGCTCTCCTGCCTGGACTAACTAGCTGGGGGCAGGTTAATGCTTTGGCAAGGGAGCCCCATGAAGCATGTCCCCCTGCTATGGCATTATCCCAAAGTTAGTTGATCTTGGTGCTGGCTTCTGGATATACAGTACATGGAACCTCCACACAGTTTTCTCCCCATTTTTCCAGTACAAAGACTGGTTCATAGGTCCGAGGCTGGTTAAACCCACTCATTTTTTTTCTAATTTTCAACCATATCAATACACTGTAATACACAGAAGCACAGAAGTGATCACACTAATCTGCACAGGCTCTTGTAGAACATGCTGCTCACAGATTCTTCTATTTTGCTCTGCGTTTGGTCCATGGAGGTAATTCAGACTTAATAACAGATGTGCTAAATTTACGATCACTTTCACAGACATGCGAGGGGACGCCCAGCACAGGGCTAGTCCGCCCCACATGTCTGGCTTTGCCCCCCCCCCCCCCCTCCTCACAGGTACAAAAACATTGCACGGCGGTGATGCTTTTGTACCTGAAGAGTAGCTCCCTACCAGCGCAGCTCCTGAGCGCTGGCAGGGAGCTACCCGTCGCTCTCCGGGTCGCATCGGCTGTGGGTGACATCAAAGCTGACGCCGCAGATCTTCCCCTCCCGCCCAGCAAACGCCTCTGCCTATCAATCAGGCAGAGGCGATCGCTAGGCTGAGATGCCGATCGCATCTCTGGCATGCGCCGGAGCACTGCGGCGTCTGTGCATGCGCAGTTCAGACCTGATCGCCCGCTGTGCGAAAACAGCAGCAATCAGGTCTGAATTAGCCCCCACATTTTATCATATCATTTGTGTTCCTGTCTATGGAAAGTAATTGCAAGTTGGTTCAATGGTCTATTGCAGTGATTTTCAACCTTTTTTTACTCGCGGCACACCGAACAATATTTTAAAATTGCCAAGGCACACCATCAGTTCCCCACAGAAAAAAAACAAAACACACACATTGGCCCTCACAGTAAAAAAAAAAAAAAATCCACACATACATTGGCCTATACAGAAAAAACAATCACATAGCTCCCTACATAAATCATATTGCTCCACACATAAATCAATCACATTTCTCCCCACATAAAATCCTATTGCTCCCCACATGAATTATTCACATTTTTCTCCCCATAAATTCTTATTCTCCCCACATAAATCCTATTGAAATCCCATTGTTCCCCACAGAAGAAATAACATAACAAATTGTATTATGAGCTGTCCTCCTCCGTGTCCCTCAGTGGAGGGGGTTGTTCATAGTGGAGTGCTGCGAATACTGAGCAGTGGGCGGTCGGGCAGGTGTGGATGTGGGTGGGCAAGGAAAGCTGTGGATGCAGGCGGGAAGTGGAAGATGTGTATGCAGGCGGGTGGGCTGGCTGGGTGGTGAGAAACGGTGGCTGTAACCTATGATATCACACCGTTTTCAAGGCATAGGTCTCGATTGGAGCACGACTGATCCTCTAAGAAGAGCCTGGGCCAACAGTTTACTCTGAAGGTGCAGGAAGCTGCTCTGACTCCGCGGCACACCTTGCAACTGGTCGCGGCACACTAGTGTGCCACGGCACACTGGTTGAAAAAGCCTTGTCTATTGACTTCAAATTTACGTATTTGCCAGTCTATTTCTGTTTGGATCATGTTTTTATGCCTGTGTTTACCTTTCGTAAATTTCCGAGTTGCAAAAACAGGATAAACACGCACAAGAATGCAATCTCAACCAAACATGAACCAGGAAATTTACCCCTAAGATGGGTGGATATTCCACCTTTTTTCAGATGCAAAACTGCAAAATGTTCAAAATTGATTTTTTCAAGTTTTTATAAAATTTTCCTTTTTTCCCTCCAATTGAGTTTCAATAACATTTAAGATGTTAAGATAACAGATGCTAACTGGAGAGCAAAGCAAAAACAGAAAACAAACAAACAAAAAAACAAATGCATTTGTATCTGGAGCAAAAACCATGTTTCAATGCAGGGGGGTTGGGGATTTTTTTTTTTTCACATGGTGGTTTATAAGTTCATTAATTTATTTAAAAAAAAATCATATTACTGAATAACATATATATTTTATTATGATTCAAAATAAATTTAGTCCTAGAATGTAACACAAATAATTTAAAGAAAACTGAGCGACCTCACCTACTGTGTGTTTTGCTAACACTGTATGTAAGCAGATTTTCTCTTTTTCCTGGTAATGTAAAGAAGCAGATTTTTTTCAGCATCATAAATGTGACACATTTTAAAGAATCATATTACCTGCGACACCTGATGTGACTGGAACTACTGTGATGTAAATGAGGCAGAGTGGGAAAAGCTGTTATCTCATTCTCCATCTGTGTGATATAAAATGTCTCAATTCTTTCAGGTTAGGAATGTGTTGTCATGTTATTACAGCAAATCTTTACTGGGCATATATTTATGACCTCAGAGTGAGTTTCATGTGGCACCAATTCCGAGTTTCATGCCCTCTCTGCATTTTATGTTTTACATTATATATCTTGGTGTATTTTGTTCAAAAATAATAACACAGTATGAAAACTGAAGTTAAAGAATTATCCCATATAAAGTGCCAACTCTAACAACTGGAGTTGTGCACCGTGTTTTGTGGTAGAACAATGACACCTTGTATACGGGAGCCAACAATTTATAGCCATGACCATATAACAGTAGCATTGTGGCATTTATGATGCCTGATTTCAGATGCCTGTGCAGAAAATTAATGTTTATTATTTATAAAAATAAATTTTATGCACTATACGCTGTGTGTCAGTTGCCATGACTACATGTTGCTGTGTTCTATTGCAGGATTCCCATGGCCGTCCCCCGTGATGTCACTTCCAGTGGAAGTGTGTAACCCGGAAGTGTTTACATCGGAGTTGGGGCCTGTGTGGCTGCAGAGATTCATGTTGGGGATTCTTGTTGGGTGAGTGGGGTATTTATTTGTAACTATATGCACTTGTTGGTATCCTGATGAAGTACATTCCCGAAACGTTGATATGTGATGCTGTGGATTTAATACACGTTTTAAGTAGTGATGAGCGGATTCGGTTTTACTCGGTTTTACTCGGTTCTCAAAACGGCATCTTATTGGCTCACGGATGTCACGTGTTTTGGATAGCCAATAAGATGCCGTTTTGAGAACCGAGTAAAACCGAGTAAAACCGAGTAAAACCGAACCTCGCTCATCACTAGTTTTAAGTAACCTATGAAAGACCGTTGATTGGCTGAGAGAGCCATCTTTCATGGCTCTCAGCCAATCAGCATCTCCCTAGATGCTACTATGGGCAAGATGGATGCCTCCACAGCGATAATAGCGTAGCCCTTGCACTGCTGACACTGCCACCTACACTGCCGGCACCCCTGCACTGGGGACACTGCCGACACTCCTGCACTGAGGATACCTCCAGCACTCCTGCACTGCCGACACTTCTGGCACCCCTGCACTGAGGACACTGCCGGCACTCCTGCACCGAGGAAACCTCCAGCACTCCCACAATGCCAACACTGTCAGCACCACCACACTGAGGACACCACTGGCACTCCTTCACTGTTGACACTGTCAGCACCACCACACTGAGGACACCGCTGACATCCCTGCACTTCCAACACTGCTGGCACCACCGAACTGAGGACACCACTGGTACCCCTGCACTGCAGACACTGCCGCACTGAGGACACTGCTGACACCCATGCACTGCCAACACTACCACACTGAGGACACCGCTGACACCCTTGCATTGCCGACACAGCTGGCACCACTGCACTGAGGACACAACTGGCATTCCTGCACTGCTGACACTTCTGGCACCACTGCACTGAGGACACCACTGGCACCCTGCACTGCCGACACTGCCGCCTCAGATGAACATGGCTCCATCTGTAATATCGTAAAGATTCACATCATAAAGTACATGCAGTCATCACGTAGGTCCCTATAGGGACCGTCTCCAGGATGCAGCAACAAGACAGATGTGCTAGGTAAGCTGCAACAGGAGAGATGTGCAATGTGTACATATACAAACATATATATATATATATATATATAGTTGGTAGAAGGCGGCACTCAGGAGACTTTTACAAGTATGGAAACGTGCTTTAATGTGCGTCAATGTTTCGGGAGTCGCACTCCCTTCTTCAGGACACAGCAAAACAAGTGACAAACAGTGCAAATACATCAATTAAATAACTTACCATCCCCTAGCTCGTCCACCTCCGTCACGGCCAGCGGCGTCCCAGTCCACGGAGCCCGCACTTCCGGATTCGGCTGTACCCGCCCCTCCAGAGTGACGTCATTCCGTAGCCGGGCGGCGCGGCCACGGGGAGGGTGCACACAGGCAATGAACCCATGTTGTCATGGGGATGTGTCGCTATAGTAACGAAACATAACAGAATACACATAAAAAATGTGCCAATACGACCACAAACGTGGATGCTAATATAACAGATCATCAAATTTTTAAAACCCATGGTGCCTGAGACACACATTGCTGTCGCAATGTGTGAAATATATGAAAATACACATCACTAATAAATGAAAAAAATTGAGAGATAACAAATATTAAAAACAACAAGACACATGCTGCTGTCATTTGTGTAAACAATTCGCTATTAGGCAAACATATAAAGAAGCAAACCACGGGCCACCAAACCTATAACATTGATGTACAACCTAAATGGGAGAATGTCTCTCAGGGATACAAAAGCCACTAGAGATAGAACACGGAGGGTGCTGCCTGGCAGAAAGATATAATATTACTCCTCGTAAGAACAATGTTTTAATACAGTATTTTGATGTACTGCAGGAGACTGATTGCATATTAAACCCCAGGGAGTGCCGGTATTCACCTTTATCCAGTTTAACACAAATGCACCTTCTGTCTCATAAAAAGCTGCTCAGACTTAAATATTCATTTAGACCGCGAGGATGGATCGTATCCAACTTGTGGATCCATCTCGCCTCTAATTGCAGCCATTTTTTAGCTCGATTACCCCCTAGCAATGAATCAGGGACCTGGTCCACTATTTTATAGCGAACAGAGGCAAGACTGTGGCGCATCTGTGCAAAATGGCGCGCCACAGGTTGCTCACTACTCCCTGATGCTAATGCTGCCCTGATCGCAGACCTGTGTTGGGCCATCCGTTCTTTAAATAGGCACTGGGTCTTACCCACGTAATACAGGCTGCAAGGGCAAATCAATACATAAATTACAAACATGGAGCTACATGTTAATGGTTTTTGAATTTTCATCTTTTTTCCAGTATGGGGACGTGAGATGAAATCCCCCATCAGCATGTAGCTACACGTAGTGCAGCCCAAGCACTACGTGTAGCTACATACTTGTGAAAGTCTCCTGAGTGCCGCCTTCTACCAACCATATATAGAGCTATTCTGCTCAGGGAGGGCACCGGAGCTGATACCCTGCGGGAACGAGGAGTGCCAGACCAAGTATTGTGTTTTATATATATATATATATATATATATATATATACACACACACTGCTCAAAAAAATAAAGGGAACACTTAAACAACACAATGTAACTCAAAGTCAATCACACTTCTGTGAAATCAAACTGTCCACTTAGGAAGCAACACTGATTGACAATCAATTTCACATGCTGTTGTGCAAATGGAATAGACAACAAGTGGGAATTATAGGCAATTAGCAAGACACCCCCAATAAAGGAGTTGTTCTGCAGGTGGTGACCACAGACCACTTCTCATCTCCTATGCTTTCTGGCTGATGTTTTGGTCACTTTTGAAAGCTGGCGGTGCTTTCACTCTAGTGGTAGCATGAGACGGCGTCTACAACCCACACAAGTGGCTCAGGTAGTGCAGCTCATCCAGGATGGCACATCAATGCGAGCTGTGGCAAGAAGGTTTGCTATGTCTGTCAGTATAGCATCCAGAGCATGGAGGCGCTACCAGGAGACAGGCCAGTACATCAGGAGACGTGGAGGAGGCCGTAGGAGTGCACCAACCCCTGCAGCAGGACCGCTACCTCCGCCTTTGTGCAAGGAGGAACAGGAGGAGCACTGCCAGAGCCCTGCAAAATGACCTCCAGCAAGCCACAAATGTGCATGTGTCTACTCAAACGATCAGACTCCAGGAGGGTGGTGTGGGGGCCTGACGTCTACAGGTGGGGGTTGTGCTTACAGCCCAACACCGTGCAGGACGTTTGGCATTTGCCAGAGATCACCAAGTTTGGCAAATTCGCCACTGGTGCCCTGTGCTCTTCACAGATGAAAGCAGGTTCTCACTGAGCACATGTGACAGACGTGACAGAGTCTGGTGACGCCAAGGAGAACGTTATGCTGCCTGCCACATCCTCCAGCATGACCGGTTTGGCAGTGGGTCAGTAATGGTGTGGGGTGGCATTTCTTTGGGGGGCCGCACAGCCCTCCATGTGCTCGCAAGAGGTAGCCTGACTGCCATTAGGTACCGAGATGAGATCCTCAGACCCCTTGTGAGACCACATGCTGGTGCGGTTGGCCCAGGGTTCCTCCTAATGCAAGACAATGCTAGACCTCATGTGGCTGGAGTGTGTCAGCAGTTCCTGCAAGACAAAGGCATTGATGCTATGGACTGGCCCGCCCGTTCCCGAGAACTGAATCCAATTGAGCACATCTGGGACATCATGTCTCGCTCTCTCCACCAATGCCACGTTGCACCACAGACTGTCCAGGAGTTGGCGGATGCTTTAGTCCAGGTCTGGGAGTAGATCCCTCAGGAGACCATCCGCCACCTCATCAGAAGCATGCCCAGGCGTTGTAGGGAGGTCATACAGGCACGTGGAGGCCACACACACTACTGAGACTCATTTTGACTTGTTTTAAGGACATTACATCAAAGTTGGATCAGCCTGTAGTGTGTTTTTCCACTTTAATTTTGTGTGACTCCAAATCCAGACCTCCATGGGTTAATAAATTTGATTTCCATTGATAATTTATGTGTGATTTTGTTGTCAGCACATACAACTATGTAAAGAACAAAGTATTTAATAAGAATATTTCATTAATTCAGATCTAGGATGTGTTATTTTAGTGTTCCCTTTATTTTTTGAGCAGTATATATATATATATATATATATAAATTGATTTCTTATTAGTTACAGATAGAGATGAGCGCCGGAAATTTTTCGGGTTTTGTGTTTTGGTTTTGGGTTCGGTTCCGCGGCCATGTTTTGGGTTCGACCGCGTTTTGGCAAAACCTCACCGAATTTTTTTTGTCGGATTCGGGTGTGTTTTGGATTCGGGTGTTTTTTTCAAAAAACCCTAAAAAACAGCTTAAATCATAGAATTTGGGGGTAATTTTGATCCCAAAGTATTATTAACCTCAAAAAACATAATTTACACTCATTTTCAGCCTATTCTGAACACATCACACCTCACAATATTATTTTTAGTCCTAAAATTTGCACCGAGGTCGCTGTGTGAGTAAGATAAGCGACCCTAGTGGCCGACACAAACACCGGGCCCATCTAGGAGTGGCACTGCAGTGTCACGCAGGATGTCCCTTCCAAAAAACCCTCCCCAAACAGCACATGACGCAAAGAAAAAAAGAGGCGCAATGAGGTAGCTGTGTGAGTAAGATTAGCGACCCTAGTGGCCGACACAAACACCGGGCCCATCTAGGAGTGGCACTGCAGTGTCACGCAGGATGTCCCTTCCAAAAAACCCTCCCCAAACAGCACATGACGCAAAGAAAAAAAGAGGCGCAATGAGGTAGCTGACTGTGTGAGAAAGATAAGCGACCCTAGTGGCCGACACAAACACCGGGCCCATCTAGGAGTGGCACTGCAGTGTCACGCAGGATGTCCCTTCCAAAAAACCCTCCCCAAACAGCACATGACGCAAAGAAAAAAAGAGGCGCAATGAGGTAGCTGACTGTGTGAGAAAGATAAGCGACCCTAGTGGCCGACACAAACACCGGGCCCATCTAGGAGTGGCACTGCAGTGTCACGCAGGATGTCCCTTCCAAAAAACCCTCCCCAAACAGCACATGACGCAAAGAAAAAAAGAGGCGCAATGAGGTAGCTGACTGTGTGAGAAAGATAAGCGACCCTAGTGGCCGACACAAACACCGGGCCCATCTAGGAGTGGCACTGCAGTGTCACGCAGGATGTCCCTTCCAAAAAACCCTCCCCAATCAGCACATGATGCAAAGAAAAAGAAAAGAAAAAAGAGGTGCAAGATGGAATTATCCTTGGGCCCTCCCACCCACCCTTATGTTGTATAAACAAAACAGGACATGCACACTTTAACCAACCCATCATTTCAGTGACAGGGTCTGCCACACGACTGTGACTGATATGACGGGTTGGTTTGGACCCCCCCCAAAAAAGAAGCAATTAATCTCTCCTTGCACAAACTGGCTCTACAGAGGCAAGATGTCCACCTCATCTTCACCCTCCGATATATCACCGTGTACATCCCCCTCCTCACAGATTATCAATTCGTCCCCACTGGAATCCACCATCTCAGCTCCCTGTGTACTTTGTGGAGGCAATTGCTGCTGGTCAATGTCTCCGCGGAGGAATTGATTATAATTCATTTTAATGAACATCATCTTCTCCACATTTTCTGGATGTAACCTCGTACGCCGATTGCTGACAAGGTGAGCGGCGGCACTAAACACTCTTTCGGAGTACACACTTGTGGGAGGGCAACTTAGGTAGAATAAAGCCAGTTTGTGCAAGGGCCTCCAAATTGCCTCTTTTTCCTGCCAGTATAAGTACGGACTGTGTGACGTGCCTACTTGGATGCGGTCACTCATATAATCCTCCACCATTCTATCAATGTTGAGAGAATCATATGCAGTGACAGTAGACGACATGTCCGTAATCGTTGTCAGGTCCTTCAGTCCGGACCAGATGTCAGCATCAGCAGTCGCTCCAGACTGCCCTGCATCACCGCCAGCGGGTGGGCTCGGAATTCTGAGCCTTTTCCTCGCACCCCCAGTTGCGGGAGAATGTGAAGGAGGAGATGTTGACAGGTCGCGTTCCGCTTGACTTGACAATTTTGTCACCAGCAGGTCTTTCAACCCCAGCAGACCTGTGTCTGCCGGAAAGAGAGATCCAAGGTAGGCTTTAAATCTAGGATCGAGCACGGTGGCCAAAATGTAGTGCTCTGATTTCAACAGATTGACCACCCGTGAATCCTTGTTAAGCGAATTAAGGGCTGCATCCACAAGTCCCACATGCCTAGCGGAATCGCTCCGTGTTAGCTCCTTCTTCAATGCCTCCAGCTTCTTCTGCAAAAGCCTGATGAGGGGAATGACCTGACTCAGGCTGGCAGTGTCTGAACTGACTTCACGTGTGGCAAGTTCAAAGGGCATCAGAACCTTGCACAACGTTGAAATCATTCTCCACTGCACTTGAGACAGGTGCATTCCATCTCCTATATCGTGCTCAATTGTATAGGCTTGAATGGCCTTTTGCTGCTCCTCCAACCTCTGAAGCATATAGAGGGTTGAATTCCACCTCGTTACCACTTCTTGCTTCAGATGATGGCAGGGCAGGTTCAGTAGTTTTTGGTGGTGCTCCAGTCTTCTGTACGTGGTGCCTGTACGCCGAAAGTGTCCCGCAATTTTTCTGGCCACCGACAGCATCTCTTGCACGCCCCTGTCGTTTTTTAAAAAATTCTGCACCACCAAATTCAAGGTATGTGCAAAACATGGGACGTGCTGGAATTTGCCCATATTTAATGCACACACAATATTGCTGGCGTTGTCCGATGCCACAAATCCACAGGAGAGTCCAATTGGGGTAAGCCATTCCGCGATGATCTTCCTCAGTTGCCGTAAGAGGTTTTCAGCTGTGTGCGTATTCTGGAAAGCGGTGATACAAAGCGTAGCCTGCCTAGGAAAGAGTTGGCGTTTGCGAGATGCTGCTACTGGTGCCGCCGCTGCTGTTCTTGCGGCGGGAGTCCATACATTTACCCAGTGGGCTGTCACAGTCATATAGTCCTGACCCTGCCCTGCTCCACTTGTCCACATGTCCGTGGTTAAGTGGACATTGGGTACAACTGCATTTTTTAGGACACTGGTGAGTCTTTTTCTGACGTCCGTGTACATTCTCGGTATCGCCTGCCTAGAGAAGTAGAACCTAGATGGTATTTGGTAACGGGGGCACACTGCCTCAATAAATTGTCTAGTTCCCTGTGAACTAACGGCGGATACCGGACGCACGTCTAACACCAACATAGTTGTCAAGGACTCAGTTATCCGCTTTGCAGTAGGATGACTGCTGTGATATTTCATCTTCCTCGCAAAGGACTGTTGAACAGTCAATTGCTTACTGGAAGTAGTACAAGTGGGCTTACGACTTCCCCTCTGGGATGACCATCGACTCCCAGCGGCAACAACAGCAGCGCCAGCAGCAGTAGGCGTTACACGCAAGGATGCATCGGAGGAATCCCAGGCAGGAGAGGACTCGTCAGACTTGCCAGTGACATGGCCTGCAGGACTATTGGCATTCCTGGGGAAGGAGGAAATTGACACTGAGGGAGTTGGTGGGGTGGTTTGCGTGAGCTTGGTTACAAGAGGAAGGGATTTACTGGTCAGTGGACTGCTTCCGCTGTCACCCAAAGTTTTTGAACTTGTCACTGACTTATTATGAATGCGCTGCAGGTGACGTATAAGGGAGGATGTTCCGAGGTGGTTAACGTCCTTACCCCTACTTATTACAGCTTGACAAAGGGAACACACGGCTTGACACCTGTTGTCCGCATTTCTGGTGAAATACCTCCACACCGAAGAGCTGATTTTTTTGGTATTTTCACCTGGCATGTCAACGGCCATATTCCTCCCACGGACAACAGGTGTCTCCCCGGGTGCCTGACTTAAACAAACCACCTCACCATCAGAATCCTCCTGGTCAATTTCCTCCCCAGCGCCAGCAACACCCATATCCTCCTCATCCTGGTGTACTTCAACACTGACATCTTCAATCTGACTATCAGGAACTGGACTGCGGGTGCTCCTTCCAGCACTTGCAGGGGGCATGCAAATAGTGGAAGGCGCATGCTCTTCACGTCCAGTGTTGGGAAGGTCAGGCATCGCAAACGACACAATTGGACTCTCCTTGTGGATTTGGGATTTCAAAGAACGCACAGTTCTTTGCGGTGCTTTTGCCAGCTTGAGTCTTTTCAGTTTTCTAGCGAGAGGCTGAGTGCTTCCATCCTCATGTGAAGCTGAACCACTAGCCATGAACATAGGCCAGGGCCTCAGCCGTTCCTTGCCACTCCGTGTGGTAAATGGCATATTGGCAAGTTTACGCTTCTCCTCCGACAATTTTATTTTAGGTTTTGGAGTCCTTTTTTTTCTGATATTTGGTGTTTTGGATTTGACATGCTCTGTACTATGACATTGGGCATCGGCCTTGGCAGACGACGTTGCTGGCATTTCATCGTCTCGGCCATGACTAGTGGCAGCAGCTTCAGCACGAGGTGGAAGTGGATCTTGATCTTTCCCTAATTTTGGAACCTCAACTTTTTTGTTCTCCATATTTTATAGGCAGAACTAAAAGGCACCTCAGGTAAACAATGGAGATGGATGGATTGGATACTAGTATACAATTATGGACGGACTGCCACGGTTAGGTGGTATAAAAAAACCACGGTTAGGTGGTATATATTATAATAATAATACAATTATGGATGGACGGACTGCCTGCCGACTGCCGACACAGAGGTAGCCACAGCCGTGAACTACCGCACTGTACACTGGTTGATAAAGAGATAGTAGTATACTCGTAACAACTAGTATGACACTATGACGACGGTATAAAGAAAGAAAAAAAAATACCACAGTTAGGTGGTATATATTATAATAATAATACAATTATGGATGGACGGACTGCCTGCCGACTGCCGACACAGAGGTAGCCACAGCCGTGAACTACCGCACTGTACACTGGTTGATAAAGAGATAGTAGTATACTCGTAACAACTAGTATGACACTATGACGACGGTATAAAGAATGAAAAAAAAACCACGGTTAGGTGGTATATATTATAATAATAATACAATTATGGATGGACGGACTGCCTGCCGACTGCCGACACAGAGGTAGCCACAGCCGTGAACTACCGCACTGTACACTGGTTGATAAAGAGATAGTAGTATACTCGTAACAACTAGTATGACACTATGACGACGGTATAAAGAATGAAAAAAAAACCACGGTTAGGTGGTATATATTATAATAATAATACAATTATGGATGGACGGACTGCCTGCCGACTGCCGACACAGAGGTAGCCACAGCCGTGAACTACCGCACTGTACACTGGTTGATAAAGAGATAGTAGTATACTCGTAACAACTAGTATGACACTATGACGGTATAAAGAATGAAAAAAAAACCACGGTTAGGTGGTATATATTATAATAATAATACAATTATGGATGGACGGACTGCCTGCCGACTGCCGACACAGAGGTAGCCACAGCCGTGAACTACCGCACTGTACACTGGTTGATAAAGAGATAGTAGTATACTCGTAACAACTAGTATGACACTATGACGACGGTATAAAGAAAGAAAAAAAAATACCACAGTTAGGTGGTATATATTATAATAATAATACAATTATGGATGGACGGACTGCCTGCCGACTGCCGACACAGAGGTAGCCACAGCCGTGAACTACCGCACTGTACACTGGTTGATAAAGAGATAGTAGTATACTCGTAACAACTAGTATGACACTATGACGACGGTATAAAGAATGAAAAAAAAACCACGGTTAGGTGGTATATATTATAATAATAATACAATTATGGATGGACGGACTGCCTGCCGACTGCCGACACAGAGGTAGCCACAGCCGTGAACTACCGCACTGTACACTGGTTGATAAAGAGATAGTAGTATACTCGTAACAACTAGTATGACACTATGACGACGGTATAAAGAATGAAAAAAAAACCACGGTTAGGTGGTATATATTATAATAATAATACAATTATGGATGGACGGACTGCCTGCCGACTGCCGACACAGAGGTAGCCACAGCCGTGAACTACCGCACTGTACACTGGTTGATAAAGAGATAGTAGTATACTCGTAACAACTAGTATGACACTATGACGACGGTATAAAGAATGAAAAAAAAACCACGGTTAGGTGGTATATATTATAATAATAATACAATTATGGATGGACGGACTGCCTGCCGACTGCCGACACAGAGGTAGCCACAGCCGTGAACTACCGCACTGTACACTGGTTGATAAAGAGATAGTAGTATACTCGTAACAACTAGTATGACACTATGACGACGGTATAAAGAAAGAAAAAAAAATACCACAGTTAGGTGGTATATATTATAATAATAATACAATTATGGATGGACGGACTGCCTGCCGACTGCCGACACAGAGGTAGCCACAGCCGTGAACTACCGCACTGTACACTGGTTGATAAAGAGATAGTAGTATACTCGTAACAACTAGTATGACACTATGACGACGGTATAAAGAATGAAAAAAAAACCACGGTTAGGTGGTATATATTATAATAATAATACAATTATGGATGGACGGACTGCCTGCCGACTGCCGACACAGAGGTAGCCACAGCCGTGAACTACCGCACTGTACACTGGTTGATAAAGAGATAGTAGTATACTCGTAACAACTAGTATGACACTATGACGACGGTATAAAGAATGAAAAAAAAACCACGGTTAGGTGGTATATATTATAATAATAATACAATTATGGATGGACGGACTGCCTGCCGACTGCCGACACAGAGGTAGCCACAGCCGTGAACTACCGCACTGTACACTGGTTGATAAAGAGATAGTAGTATACTCGTAACAACTAGTATGACACTATGACGACGGTATAAAGAAAGAAAAAAAAATACCACAGTTAGGTGGTATATATTATAATAATAATACAATTATGGATGGACGGACTGCCTGCCGACTGCCGACACAGAGGTAGCCACAGCCGTGAACTACCGCACTGTACACTGGTTGATAAAGAGATAGTAGTATACTCGTAACAACTAGTATGACACTATGACGGTATAAAGAATGAAAAAAAAACCACGGTTAGGTGGTATATATTATAATAATAATACAATTATGGATGGACGGACTGCCTGCCGACTGCCGACACAGAGGTAGCCACAGCCGTGAACTACCGCACTGTACACTGGTTGATAAAGAGATAGTAGTATACTCGTAACAACTAGTATGACACTATGACGACGGTATAAAGAAAGAAAAAAAAATACCACGGTTAGGTGGTATATATTGTAATACAATTATGGATGGACGGACTGCCTGCCGAGTTCCGACTGCCAACACAGAGGTAGCCACAGCTGTGAACTACCGCACTGTACTGTGTCTGCTGCTAATATAGACTGGTTGATAAAGAGATAGTATACAATACATACAACAATATACTACTATACTGGTGGTCAGGCACTGGTCACCACTAGTCACACTGGCAGTGGCACTCCTGCAGCAAAAGTGTGCACTGTTTAATTTTAAATTAATATAATATTATGTACTCCTGGGGGCTCCTGCTATAACAACCTGCAGTGCTCCCCAGTCTCCCCCACAATTATTATAAGCTTTGCCTTTTATACATTGATGTGCAGCACACTGGGCTGAGCTGAGTGCACACAGACTGAGTCACACTGTGTGACTGGCTGCTGCTGTGTATCGTTTTTTTTCAGGCAGAGAACGGATATAGCAGAGAACGGATATATTATATTAAAATAAATAAAAGTTAACTAACAACAACTGCACTGGTCACTGTGGTAAACTCTGTCTGACTCTGCACAATCTCTCTCTCTCTTCTAATCTAATTTCTAATGGAGAGGACGCCAGCCACGTCCTCTCCCTATCAATCTCAATGCACGTGTGAAAATGGCGGCGACGCGCGGCTCCTTATATAGAATCCGAGTCTCGCGAGAATCCGACAGCGTCATGATGACGTTCGGGCGCGCTCGGGTTAACCGAGCAAGGCGGGAGGATCCGAGTCTGCTCGGACCCGTGAAAAAAAACATGAAGTTCGTGCGGGTTCGGTTTCAGAGAAACCGAACCCGCTCATCTCTAGTTACAGACCAGTTACATAATGATGTATGTGATTAAAAATGATCTGGAACATCATCTTTTCATCAGGCTGTAACAAACAGTTGAGTTTCGAAGCAAACTATAAGAGCTTTCCCTCCCCCAGTTAATGTTTTTTGTGTTTGATGTTTTTGCTCACAGCTCTGAAGATTGAAACGAAGGTATCAATGATTTTTATGAATGGGGATGAATGAAATAACCCTCAACACTGCATAATCCTTGAAGTTAGATCCAGCAGTAAAATCATTCACAAAGGGGAGGTGATGGCATGAAAATATTGCAGCCAGCAGCCTTTCTCATCTGACTGCCTTAAGAAAATATGTTCAGTCGCATGTGAAATGACTATTGGCTGGGGTTACCACCTTGTTTTCCTGTCACGGAGCTTACTGCTAGATGTGCACGTATGCTTGCAAAATGTTCACTGATGAGTGATTTGCTTTTTATTCTCATTCACAACATTTTACAATATACATAGCATGCAAGCAGTAATTCAGGTTGAGTATCCCTTATCCAAAATTCAAAATCACACATTTTTGGTTCCCCTACTGAGATAATGACACATATACATACATAATATATTATATATCTATATAATATATCTATATATACAAATAATATATAAAATGTGGGATTTAGAATTTTGGACAAGGGATACTCAACCTGTATTAAATCTTTTGTGGATAAGACATATGTCAACCTGTCATGAGCCTATTTGGACACTTCTAAGGTCATCGCATCCTGACTTTAATATCAATCATTATTCTGTGCATTATCAAAGTGATACATTTTGTTTTCTGGAAATCTATTAATTTCTCTACAAAGCAAGGTCACAATGCACAATAGAATAAGTGAGTGCTGTTATAAACACTCTTTCAGTGTACACACTGGAGGGTGGGACGCTTAAGTATACACCCTAGCTAGTACAAAGGACTCTAAATTGACTTTTTTTTCCTCTCAGAATTCAAAGTGACTGTCTTAAATGCTATTTAGCATTAAACTATACCTCCCAACTGTCCCGATTTAAGTGGGACTGTCCCATTTTTTTGGGACTGTCCCGCTGTCCCACCCGCAGGCCGCAGTGTCCCGTGGTGAAGGGGGCAGTTGGGAGGCTCCTGTAATTGCTGCCCAGCTTAGCAGAGCAGCGGTGAATAGACGCTGTGCACATGCGCACAGCATCTATTCAGTGGAGACAGGAGAAGAGGGGGCATGCCAGCCAGGGCCGTCTTTTCGTATGGGCTCAATGGGCTCTTGCCCAAGAGCCCCAGGAGTATAAGGGCCCTAGGCTGATAGCTGAGGGTCCCCTCTTTCCAGGGGTACCAGATTTTTGAAAATCAGCCCTGGGGAACCGGAGATATCCAACGTGAAAGCAGTAGTCCCCATCTGAGCCTGTTAATTGCTTTCCCAGCCAGATATCTCAGGATCTGTCGGATTTAGAGTTTTTCTGAGTATATAATCCAAAATCTGGGACTCTCTCCTTTTGCTGGACACTGGTAGCTTGTCTCTACTATGCCCAGAACCAGAGATATCAGCCTTCCAGCAGCTGGTCCCTTCTCCAACTCCACAAGCCCAATATGCAGTTTTAAATTTTTGTTGGGGAATTGCTCTGGCTACTGAACTCTGAACCCCAAGTCCCCAGTATCTCCTGAAAGGTGGGACTCTCTAGATTTTTATCCCATTTAAAGCTAAGAAATATATTTTCAGGAACTTGAGATATCTGCAGTCAAGTGAGCTACCTCCCACCGTAAAATGATGAATATTAAGCCCACTCCACTATCCACCCTCCCCTACATATTAAACACCCCTACCACCCTGGAAGTCATGTACCTGGGCTTCTTCATTCAGCCCACTGCCCCCTTCTCCAGTTTAGCCCCATCTGTGCAGTAATGGAGTAATTAGCAGAAATTACTGCTCCAGGTCCTTCATGCTCAGCGGAAGACAGAACATCCCTTACTGCCTGCGGGACATCAAAGCTGCCGCTGATAGCACCCCCCACCCCTACTGCTGGAGAGTGGGTAGGGAAGGTCAGTGCATTGCTGTGCCAAGGAGCCTACACTGCTGTTAAGACGGCCCTGATGCTAGCAGCTCACAGAGCGCTTGGCATGCCCCCCTCAGTGACGAAAACGGGGGAGTGGCTCGCGATCATGGACCATCCACAAAGCCACGGCCTTCCACAGGGCATGCACCCTTTTCGAGAATGCACGGGACAGCGCCGCGCATGTGTCTCTCTTTGGGAAATGACAAAGTTGGGAGGTATGATTAAACAATTCTTTGCCATTATACATAGAAAATGATATCAGACTTGGTAGAGGTGTTAATATTTTTGCTCATTTAAAGAAACGACCCTGATCAGATATCATCATAATCTGTCACATTGGTGTGATGTCCAGACTCATTATCTGTGTGAATTTTAGAAAATATAAGTATGTTTATGACAGTGTCACGTGAAGGAGAAGCAGATATTTGTTTTGTGTGACTTGAACAGACAACTTGCTCACACGAAACTGCTTGCATCTCGTAATATCTGTGTTATCCAATCCCAATGTGCTGCAAACCTTTGGATCTAGAGAAGCAAATAAATAACTTGATCTACAAATCCAACATACCCTCCCCTTCCTCTAGCTGTTTTTTCAATATTTTAATTAAGGTTATGACTTAGCAGTAGCAGTATACCACTGTAATTCCAAAGAGAATGGCAGTTGCTCAATCAATTTATTGATCCAGCACGTGTGCATGTAAAGGAGGGGCTAATCTAGAAAATTAAAAAATAGTTCCCCCAGCACACTGCAAATGACCAGCAAATGAGATTTGTGTCCTACATGATAATAGAAATAGAGAGATCTCAATCACATACATATGGTAAGGCAACAGCCACGATAAAATGTTTCTGCTCTTCTTTGGGTCATACATTTATGTATTTCTAAATTGAGAGCTAACTCACCAAGAGGTAGCACAGGATCCTCCAATATGGCACTGCAAGGATCAGCATACCCTCCAGATACTAATTCCATAAGTGCCTCTGACAACAGTGGTACACAGAATGACAGTTGTTTAATCAATCTATTGGTCCATCACAGGTACATGTAACACAGGGTCTAATTAAGGGCCAGCAAATGAGATTTACATACTACATGATAATAGTTATGCAGAAATCTCAGTTATATACATTTGCAATGGCAAGTCATCTCTGCTCTGGTGGTCACACACTGCAGTACACAGTAACAGCACATATTGTGTCATACATTTATGTATTTCTAAATTGAGAGCCTATCCACCTTAGGGGGACCTCAGGATTCTTCTATAGGCACTAGAAGGATCAGTGGTGGTCATTCCGAGTTGTTCGCTTGCTGACGATTTTTGCAGTGCAGCGATTAAGTAAAAAAACGGCAAAAATGCACATGCGCATGGTACGCAGCGCACATGCGCTAAGTACTTTCACACAAAACTTTGTAGATTTACACAAGCTCGAGCGACGTTTTTTCATCGCTCGAGTGTTCATAGTGTGATTGACAGGAAGTGGGTGTTTCTGGGCGGAAACTGGCCGTTTTCAGGGAGTATACTGAAAAACGCCGGCGTGCCAGATAAAAACGCAGGGGTTGCTGGAGAAACGGTGGAGTGGCTGGCCGAACGCAGGACGTGTTTGTGACGTCAAACCAGGAGCTAAACGGACTGAGGTGATCGCAGTCTAGGAGTAGGTCTGGAGCTACTCAGAAACTGCAGGGAATTATTTAGTAGCAGTTCTGCTAATCTTTCGTTCGCTATTTTGCTAAGCTAAGATACACTCCCAGAGGGCGGTGGTCTAGTGTTTGAAATGCTGCTAAAAGCAGCTAGCGAGCGAACAACTCGGCATGAGGGCCAGTAAGCTATCCAGTTACTGATATCACAAGATTTACCAAGGACCATAAGAATCGCAGAAACATAAAGAAATTATAAATCATTTGACAAAAGATTCATTTTCAACTTTTTTTAAGTGAGCGTGTTTCTAGGAAAATATCACACTAATCCATGAGGACTTGTGAATTATTGCACAGCCTGCAGAATGATGACAGCTCATCATCTCCCTCACAGATACATAATAGAGGAAACCACATTTTGTTAAAATAAAAATGCATCTGCAAGCACATCCTATTTCTGGAGACCTGTTACTTGTTAATTATTACTTTCAGCTACAAAAACACGCCACAGTATTTTCTCCTTTAAAACTCAGCAAAAATATATTTAAAAGATGACTCTCTAGTAGCCCGAGTTTTATCAGATTTAAAATATGTATATTAAGGTTCCCCGAGCAGGTGCGTAAGTTTATCAAAGGCAAGTTGGAGTTTGGTGTCTCCTCCCTTAGAAAACAAAATGGAAAACAAATATGGTATGTGTATGTGTGTTAGTGCGTGTTTGTGTATAAACACACATGACTTACATAATTACAGTATATAGATAGCACTCTCAGCTGGTCTACAGAGACCGGAGCCCACAGTGAATTGGCAGGGCCCCAGCTACACTGTGTGACAATGGCTGATGGGTCAGGGTCAGACTCATGAGATTCAGCTGCCTGCAGCACGCAGAATCAGCATTCAATGGCAGGTCCCATCTCACAGTCCACCAGCAGTGAGGGGTGCACCATCACTTGCTGCAGCACAGGCTGAGCGGTACCAGGCAGGGGCCATCCTGTCCCCTATTGCAGGCAGGGCCAGTGCTAGGGTGTTCGGCTCCCCCCTGCAAACTATAAATTTGCACCATCTCTATTATAGTTAATAAAGGGAGAGCGTGCGTCAAAGGCCGTAAAAAGGATTATGGTTTCCCAAGGGGCGTTACCACTCAACAGTACCATTCAAATTACGCCACTCAGTAGCACAATCTTATTCACATTACATCACACCACACAGTAGTACCCCTTATACACGTTTTGCCACACAGTAATACCCTTTATACAGGTTAAACTACACAGAAGTACCCTTTATACATGTTATGCTACACAGTAGTACCCCTTATTAATGTTATGCTACACAGTAGTACCCCTTATACAGGTTACACTACACAGTAGTACCCATTATACAGTTTACACTACACAGTAGTACCCCTTATACAGGTTACACTACACCGTAGTACCCCTTATACAGTTTACACTACATAGTAGTACCCCTTATACAATTTGCACTACACAGTAGTACCCCTTACAGAGGTTACACTACACAGTAGTACCCCTTATACAGGTTACACTACACAGTAGTACCACTTATACAGTTTATACTACACAGTAGTACCCTTTATACAGGTTACACTACACATTAGTACCCCTTATACAGTTTACACTACATAGTAGTACCCCTTATACAGTTTACACTACACAGTAGTACCCCTTATCCAGGTTACACTACACAGTAGTACCCCTTATACAGGTTACACTACACAGTAGTACCCTTTACAAAAGCCATGTCAAGCGGTAGTGCCTCTTATTCATTTTACACTACACTGTAATGCCTCTTATACACAATGTCGACAGTAGTATCAGTTATGCACATAATGTCCACAATAGTAGCGCCCCTTACACATAATGCCCACAGTAACATAGAATTTGATGGCAGATAAGCACTACTGTACTTGGTCCGTCTACTCTGCCCATGTACACACACACACACACACACACACACACACACACACACACACATACACTAGGGTTAAGTTTTCTCAGGAGCCAATTAACCTACCAGTATATTTTTGGAAAGTGGGCTGAAACCAGAGTACCCGGACGAAACCCACACAAACATGGGTGGAAAATAAAAACTCCACACAGTTAAGGCCATGGTGGGAATCGAACACACAACCTCAGTGCTGTGAGGCAGTAATTCTTAATAGGCCCCAATATATATATATATATATATATATATATAATACAAATAAACTCAGCACTCCCAAAGCTATGTAAAAAAAGTCACCGATGACATCCTGGAGATCTTCTGGTATGAGGTCCAATGTACAGACAGCATGTCGGCAGCACCACAGATAATGAAATTCTTAGACAGCAGAAAAATATGATCAACGTCTCATCCTGATGATGAAGTATATTTGAAACGTTGATCATATTTTTCTGCTGTCTGAGAATTCCATTAACGGTTGCGGCGCCGACACTCTGTATATATACACACACACACACACACACACACATATATAAATATATATATATGTGTATATATATATATATATTTTTATATATATATATATATATATATATATATATATATATACATATATATAAAGTTCAAGGAGAATTTTTAGATCAGTGAGCTTCTCTGTAGTTGATCCTTTTCTTATAAAGTCTGGTCCACAGACCACTGTCCGATATTCGGGTTGTAGAACATATCCAATTTATTCAGGCGGCTGCTCAGTTCCACAAAAGGCGATCAGGTATATAGCCCGAAGATCTGTAGTGCCTATGGTGTAGTATTTCCGGAAAGGGGTATTAATATTTTACCCACATAAAACTGCGTACCAAATAGTGGCTTGTAACCAAAGCTCATCAATATACTGTCTTGTATTCCTCAAGGAATGCTGGAATCTACAAGTCAGAAAAAGAAAACACACCCTATGGTGTAGTATTTTGTGGTCTGCACAATCAAGTTTTTATAAAATATGCGTACTGAATATATTAAAATGATAAGCATATCATACAACACATTTGTATCTCTTCTTATCTCAAGAGCATACCACCATCACACTCCATAAATAGTCAAGGCCTCCTCACAATCTTGTAAAGAAATGCCAAATGGCTTATAACCAGAGCACATCAGTATCCTGTCTTGTATTCCTCATATGGTACCGGAATCTACAAGTCAGAAGAAGAAAACACGCCCTATGGTGTAGTATTTTTTGGCCTGCGCAATCAAGTTTTTATAAATTATGCATACCAAAGGTATTACATTAATGAGCATATCATACTGTATATTACGGTCTGTATCTCTTCTTATCCCCAAGAGCATACCACCATCACACTCCAGAAATACTCAAGGCCTCCTCATAGTCTTGTAAAGAAATGCCTTTTATTTTACAAATCCAAAAATCAAAAAGTTAAAACAAAAAAATAAAAAAATTAAATAGCTTAGCTTAATTCAAAGAATCACAGTCTTGTGGTCTCAGTCTCAGTCTCAAAATGTTTCGCCCTCTTGGGACTTCCTCAGGAGATCAGATCAGATGGCCATTCCCATTTGGTCAGTCCCTATGCTGACTTTCAAAAGCATTGCTCTCAGGCATTTTTGGATTTTAAATACACACTATGCTTCTATCATGGGTTTAGACAGGGACTGACCAAATGGGAATGGCTGTGAAGTGGCTGGTCAGCTTAACAAACTATTGCAATATTTTGGAACTAACATTCCCTGAATTCAGATGAATTACAGTTTGAAGTGTTAGTATTAGGTGAGTGCTGAATTTGTATGATTTTTTTATTTAAATGGTGTGGTCACAAATACCACTGGCACCGCGGATGTATGAGTGCTGTGGGTTCAAGCCAATTGTTTATATAAAATTTTTGTGGTCGCACTTTATCTTGCACCCCTATTGTCCATATGTAAATTAAATGTTAAGAACTTCCCCAGGTGTTTATTATCCTCATCGTCAACTTCCTCCGTAGCTCCAGCTACACCCATATCCTCCTCATACTGGTGTACTTCTACAGTGACATCCTCAATCTCAATATCAGCAACTGGACTGACGGTGCTCCTCCCAGCACTTGCAGGGGTTGTGCAAATGGTGGTAGGAGCCTCCTCTTCCCATACAGTGTTGTGAAGGTCAGGCCTAGACATCGCAACTGCGGACAGTGCCAGCACCCCTGTCTTTTCACAACACACCTGTAATTTTACAGCATACAAGACAAGACCAGTGTACATTTATTTTCCCTGCACCCCTGTATTTTTACAGCATACAGGACCAGTGTACTTTTTTTAACAACAGCACCCCTGAATTTTTGCAGCATACAGGGCCAGTAAATTTATTTTCACTGCAGCCCTGAATTTTTACAGCATACAAGACAGGGCCAGTGTACATTGATTTTCACTGCACCCTAGAATTATTACAGCATACAAGACAGGGCCAGTGTACATTTATTTTCACTGCACTCATGAATTTTTACAGCATACAGGGCCAGTGTACATTTATTTTCACTGCACCCCAGAATTTTTACAGCATACAAGACAGGGCCAGTGTACATTCATTTTACTGCACCCTTGAAGTGCTGGCACCCCTGTATTTTCACAACACACCTGTAATTTTACAGCATACAAGACAAGGCCAGTGTACATTTATTTTTACTGCACCCCTGTATTTTTACAGCATACAGGACCAGTGTGCTTTTAATTTTTAACAACTGCACCACTGAATATTTCCAGCATACAGGGTCAGTGGAATATTATTTTAACAGCTTATATTTTTACAGCTTACAGGAGCAGTGGGCTTTTCATTTTTATCCACTGCACCCCTGATTTTTTAAAGAATACAGGGCCAGTGTAATGTTATTTTAACAGCAGCACCCCTATATTTTACAGCATATAGGAGCAGTGTGCTTTTAATTTTTAACAACTGCACCCCTGAATTTTTACAGCATACAGGGCCAGTGTAATGTTATTATAACAGCAGCACTCCTATATTTTACAGCATACAGGAGGACAGCTACACCCATGTACAGCTGCAGCACCCGTAACAGTGTTATGACTGTGGTTTTTGTGAACCCGGTGTTAGTGAAGTCTGAGCGGGCGGCTGGAGGACTATGTGAATATTAGGCTGGTCTGTAGTAATCAGTGAGAAGAAAGAGCAATCCTTGACCGGGGATCGAACCCGGGCCTCGGCAGAGGAAGCCGTATCCTGACCACTGGATCACCAGGGATTTTGATAGCAGGATGATGAATGTATAGGTGAGATTGAACTGGATATAGTGTCACAGGAGTAGGTGGTTATGTACTCGAGGTTACTGGCGAGATACTAAGATGGACTGGTTACTGGTGAGAATGAGAACCGGGCTGGTTACCGGTGAGACTGGGACGCAACTGTAATCCAGGCTGGTACCGGATATAACTGGAAACACAACTGAAAGTAGAATGATGACTGTGGCTGTGATTTTAGGACGAGGCTGAAGAATACTGCGGCTGTGACTTTAAGATGAGACTGTAGAATACTGCAGCTGTGGTTGTAAGATGAGACTGTGGAATACTGCAACTGTGACTTTTAGATGAAACTGTAGAATACTGCAGCTGTGGCTTTAAGTTGCGACTATGGAATACTGCGACTGTAAGATGAGACTGTAGAATACTGCAGCTGTGGCTTTAAGTTGAGACTGTGGAATACTGTGACTGTGACTTTAAGATGAAACTGAAGAAATACTGGATATCAATGGTAACACAACTGTAACCCAGACTGGGTAGCAAAGGAACAGAGTTCTACAGGAAATGAAGTACAAGTGTTACCTTTAGGGAGCTATGCTTCTAAGCTCACACAGAGCTGTGTGTGACACGAGGAACTGGCAGAGTTTCCATCTCAAGTCTTCTGACTTATACTTCCTGGTCCTTGGTGATTGGTGAGCAGTGTCAGGTGTTTCAGAGAGTCTCAGGCTGGCACAGGATTGGACAGCTCTGGGTCGTGTGAACAGTCACTGTCATGTGAGTACTCTAGACTAGGCTGTGATGTGGAGTGAGGCCTAGCAGGCCGAAAGAACACTGAAGCCTGAACTTCTGTAAACAAACAGATGATGCTGGCTTTTAGGCCTAACCTTCAAATTGCTGAATTCAGACTCACGCAGAAGATTAATCAACACAGGTGAGGCTCATTAACTCTTACCTTCCAGTCAGAGAACTCAGGACTTAGAAAACTCATGGTATTGGCAAGTTGTTTATCCCAGTGAGCAGAAAGATCCAGGACAGAGATAGCAGAAGTAAGTCACCAATATGAGAACTACAGTGAGGATCGTGACAAACAGCACATGAAACACCAGTGACAGCAAGGACAGCACCCCTAACAGGTACACCACTGTGACTGCAGCAGCACCCCTACAGAGCACACACTAACCCCATCTGATGTCACCACCCACAGAGAGACAGAGGTCTGTCTCCCTCACTCTCCAAGTCCGGAGTGAAAATGGCGGTGATGCGCTGCTGTTTATATGGAATCCAAAACCCGTGAGAATCCGACAGCGGGGTGATAACATTTTGCCTTGTTCTGGTTTCCGAGTCTGGCAGGAAGTACCGAACCAGACTTGAATCCAGGCTCGGAACGGGATGTTCAAGGGGGTTTAGTTCTCTGTGAACAGAACCCGCTAGTGTCTAGTTTGAACACACTCCATCCAAATCTAAATCTCTCTGCATGTTACAGCTGCCCCACCTGCCGTGCTACATGGCTTTGCCCAGTTGCTTGCTCCTTTGCTTTGCTTATAAATATGAATCAGGCCTAGGCCTCTCGTTTGGAGCTGCTAAGTGTAAGTTTTGATAATCTACAGAGAGCTACATATATCACATAGAACAATGTATTTCACATACATTTCTTACATTTATTGAACCAGACGTTTTTTAAAGGGGCAGTCACGTACAAGTTTGTCTGGCATCCCACACGTGTGCCAAACTTGGCCATCATTGCATCCAGCTCCTTGTTTTTTACAGCCATGCATTTTCATTTATTTTCACCTAATAAAAGGTGTGGTTGTTGTATGAATGAGAGGTTAGGACGCTAACTGCAAATCTAGTCCTGCTGTAGATATAAAACTTCATGAATATTAATACTAGAATGGTTATTCCATGTGTATGCTTAGTATGCGCCTGAGAAGTTTTTGTGACATAATAAAACTTTAGGAGGTCTGCCAGCTTAGCGTTATAAAAACTGACTGACACTTAATGATTACATTGAGATTACATCAGCCAAAGCCTAAAAGAACAGCAAATTGACATTATGTCAAATGAGAAAATGCAAAAAACAAACAAACACCCACCTAAAATCTATCCATTCTTATCTCTTTCTCATTTAGCATAATAGATTTGAGTGGCACAGGTGCCCACATACAACAATGTGGGTATAATGAATGTAGTCATTGCAATCAGCCAGTTCCACACTTGAGGCTATTCTGGACATTCATGACATACAGTATAGGCTCATCCTGCTGCTTCACAATTACAATAACTGTAGGACAAATGTAAGATGTTCTTGGTTTGATTTAGTTAACATCACCGTTATCTTCATTACGAGGTGATTCATCACGCCCTACAAGCGCTCTTCACACCGTTGCAATGGGCTACGCCCCCTTAAACCCTGCACGCCCTTGGGGTGTGCAATATTTTTATTATATGGAGTATTACCTTCAATCATAATTTTGTGAGTGGATTAAATTTTGCACGAACAAAGGGCATGCGATGGTTAAGGGGTCATAGCTCTTTGCCACGGGTGGGGGAATGGCGGTTTTGGGGGTGCTGTGGGTGGGGAAGGGGTGGGGGTGACACAGGAGGGGGAGAGGCAGGTGCAGGGGGTGCCTGAGGTAGGGGAGGGGGTCTGGAGCCACCGCGGGTGAGGGAGGTGGTGCCGCAGTATAGGCAGGGAATCCTTAGCCTCGTGGGTGGGGGAGGGGTGGGTGCAGGGTTGCTGTGGGTGGAGGAGGGGCAGTTGCGGGGGTGCCACTGGTGGGGGAGGAGCAATTGCGGGGATGCCACGGGTGTGGGGGGTGCAGGTGCCACGTGTAGGGGATGGGTGTGGGGGTGCCACAGGTGGGGGAGGGGTATCACAGGTGTAGGAGGGGAGGGTGCAGGGGTGCCAGGGGTGGGGCATGTGCAGGGGTGCCTCAGGTGGGGAAGTGGTGGGTGCGGGGGTGCCGCGGGTGCGGGGAGGGGGTCCTGAGCCACCGTGGGTGTGGGAAGTGTGGGTACAGGAGTTCCGCGGTTGGGGGAGGGGTGGGTGTGGGGTTGCTGCAGGTGGGGGAGGGGCAGGTGTGGGGGTGCCACATGTGGGGGACGGGTCCGGAGCCACCGCAGGTGGGGGAGGGGCGGGTGGCCGAGTGCCACGGATGTGCCCAGAGGTGCTGCGAGTGAGGGATGGATGGGTAATGCTTCTTTTGCTTCTCCTCCTGGAAGCAGCTAAGCTGCTTACCTTTGTTAATGCTCCCTGCAGCAGGCGATGAAGGCTCCTGTACCCGTGCCAGGCACCGCAGCTTGCCCTCAACAGCGATTCCCTCTGCAGTCGAGTGGAGTCCAGGGAACACACAGTAGTCAAAGGGCAGAGCCTCCCATTGGATGTAACCTGTGTGGGAGGGCGTTTCTTGCCCAATCAGCTGTGGGCTGGGTGTGAAATACCTGCCGCTAACCCAATGAGAGCTCCTAGCCATGCCCAGTGTTAGGAAATGAATCACAGAGTCACAGTTCTGGGGTAATATATAGGAGATGACAGAAGAAAGCTGTACCAATAGACATGGGTATTTGTTGGGGATCTCTATAGTCATTTTATAGGGATTGTTGGAGAGATGACATTACATGAAGAAACCAGTTCTTGTCATGACACAAGCATAACTACAAACATAACTTATCCTCATCTTCTGATTTTAAAGGTAGTAACTAATAGTGGCAGTTGCTGTGGTGGAGCTGCTCTGCCACCAGACTTCTATTGGCTATCTATCTGTCCGTCTCCAGAATCATGTGTCATAGATAGGGTGGGCAAACAGCTAGCAATTGAAGTTGGCTACATCTTAAATTACTCCACACATCATTTTTGTTTTTTACAGAAAAATAAGGCTAAATTAAAATTGAAATACTTACTGATCAGATGTTAAAATCTTGTGATAAAAAGCCATATTTATTTGAATTTTCAACTGCAACTGTCTCAAAATAAATCACAGAGATTTGAAAGCAATACCAGGTAACAGCCATATTACATGGGGATGCAGTCAGGACCCCTTGTTCAGAATCCCAGCGTTCAGAATATTGATGACAGAACACTGACACTGCTCAGAATGCTGTTTTCAGGATCCTGACATGGATTACAATGCTGGAGCCAGTACTCCGAATGCTGGGATCCCGAACGAGGAACTGCTGCCACTCAGGAGAAGTAAACCATGGGGGAAAGTTAGGTTTAGGCAGCGGGTGGAGGCTAAGGATTAGGCTGTAGGGGAGGGGGGGTAGGGTTAGGCATCCCCAGGTAGGGTTAGGCTGTGGGGAGGGGGATTAAATTTACGCTGTGGGAAGAGGTGTTTAGGCTTAGGTAGCACCAGGGAGGGTAAGGGTTAGGCTGCGGGTGGGGGTTGGTTAGGTTTAGGCTGTGGGGAGGGAGGGTTAGGGTTAGGCTGTAGGGGAGGGGGTTAGGCATCCCCGGGTAGGGTTAGGCTGGGAGGGGAGGGGGATTAGATTTACACTGTGGGAAGAGGTGTGTAGGATTAGGTAGCACCAGGGAGGGTTAGGGTTAGGCTGCGGGTGGGGGTTGGTTAGGTTTAGGCTGTGGGGAGGGAGGGTTAGGGTTAGGCTGTAGGGGAGGGGGTTAGGAATCCCCGGGTAGGGTTAGGGTTGGGGGGAAGGGGGATTAGATTTACACTGTGGGAAGAGGTATTTAGGATTAGGTAGCACCAGGGAGGGTTAGGCTGCGGGTGAGGGCTTGTTAGGTTTAGGCTGTGGGGAGGGAGGGTTAGGGGGTTAAGGATTAGAGTTAAGTACCTCACTGTTTAGGTGTTGGGATTCCCAGTACCGGGATGCCGCAGTCGGTATTTTGACTGTCAGCATCCTGACCAGCCGGATATTATATGTATTCTGTTATATATATCACACATAACTACATGTATTACACAAGGGATACTGTGCCTTGATAAATGGTGTGATAGAAAACTGTTATTGTTCTTTTGTACCTCAAATAACTTTTTCTGGCAATGTTTTGGGAATATTTTGGATTAACTGATTTGGCCGATTCAAGTTCTGCATAATTACAGTAATGAGTAATATTCAAGAAATATCACTTGTCTATAGCAATATGAAAAGAGCCTGCCAGATTTAATTTTTCCCTTGATTGTTCAAGGGGAAAACATCTGTGAATAGTACGATTGTGACTTGTGACGTCGGCTGTGATTTATCCGTGACTACTGAATAATCTAATCTGCATTTCTGTCACGTGTACAATGCCTGTTTGGCTTGTATTTCTCATATCGTCACATCTTATCCTGTTTTACTTCATACAGTCCTGCAATATATCCACAGCCCATTGTTGTCTGTCATTACCCATACAGATGTTCAAATACCCTCACAATGGATTCCAGGCTCTCTCAACTAGTTTTATTGTTACAATGCTCTGTCTGGTGCAATAAATAAATAAGTGATTTTTACCTTCATTTTTACTACCATTAGCCACTGTGGCGTACAAGTAGTAAGACATTGCATTGTATGTTACCAGGTGTTTATTTTTTTAAATCTCCCTCCCTCTCTCCCTCTCTCTCTCTCTAATATATATATATATATATATATATATATATATAAACAAACAGTGTGACCCGGCACTCACAGTTCCTAGATGAAAGCTTCCTTGGCTCGCGGTGCCCTCCCTCGGGTGACGACCCGACAATACACCAAAACAGACGGGCGGCACTCAGAGCTTATAATCAAATGTAGGCGTGCAGTGACTTTATTGTCATGAAGACTTCAACGTTTCGGGGTCGCAGCCCCTTCGTCAGGATAAGTGCAAATAAGCAAAATAAGTGATTTAAATACCTTTAGTTGTAGGAGACACTCCTCCCGCTCGTGGAGTCCACGCCGCCCGGATCCCGGTCGAGACGTACCTCACATCCGGAAGTGACGTAATGCCGGTCCGTCCAGCTGACGTGTTGCCAGTGAGGGGGAGATCACCATGGTTACTGTGCACAAATGCAAATAAAGGCGTGAAATAGGTTTACATAAGAAAAAAGAATACAACAGTACATAAATATGCATTGCTATAGTTGATAAGAATAAAAGTGCAATATGTGAAGATAAAAATCATGAAAATACAAGCAACGTGTTACAAAACTGTGATCACAGAAAAACATATGTCATAAAGCAATGCATTGTGTAAAAATATAGGCAAGTAGAGCATGTCTATAAACCAGTGACATTAATATGAGAACTTCTTAAAAAAATTATTTGGGAAAAATTAATCAAAGCTAGAGAGCAAGTATAAACTCTCTTCATAATGAACTGTAATGACATAGTCATAAACCTTATTGCCTGGAGTTTGTGACTCAATCTGACATATAGAGATATTTTTTAAACACTATATAAGTACAAAGGTACAAATATACAAAAATACAATAATACAAAACCTACTGCATAATGGCATTATACAAATACGGGAGAAACTCAATACTGATTGATTTATAAGAAACACCTCAAATTCATATATTCATTTAAACCTTTCGGTTGGATGGTATTTAATCTGTGAATCCATCTAGATTCTAGTTGCAGAAGTTTCTTAGAGCGATCGCCTCCTCGTAGCGATTTGGGTACCTGATCTATTATTTTGTACCTAAGTGTGGCCATGCCATGTTTGGCTTGGGCGAAGTGCCTGGCTACAGGTTGTTCACTGTCGCCTGTTTTAATGGCCTCCCGGATTGCATACCTGTGTTGCGCCATGCGTATTTTGAACGTGCAATCCGTTTTACCCACATACGTTAATCCGCATGGGCAAATGATGAGGTATATAACAAATTTAGACTCACAGGTAAGTGGGTATTGTATGGTGAATATCTTTCCTGTATGTGGATGTCTAAATTTGTCACCCGGGGTGAGATAGCTGCATGTTGTGCAGCCACTACACCGAAAGCAACCCGGTTTCCTACTAAGAAAGTGTCGTTTGTGTATATCAAAATTGGATATGTCGGTTTTGACTACATAGTCCCTGATGCTTTTATTTCTGGTGTGACTGACAAGGAGTTTAGAATCAAAAACTTCACCAAGTTCCTAATCCGATGCCACTATGGGCCACAGTTGTTTCATTTTTTTAGTAAGATGTTTACTGCTAGTGTTGTATTGTGTGACCCATGGAAATCTGCCTGTCAGCGTTTTTTTCTCTTTAGGGGCTAACAGTTGTTCTCGTGAGTAGTCGAGAGCTTGTATCCTAGCTTGTTGTAGCTCATTAAGTGGATATCCTCGCTCTAGGAATTTTTTCAGCATCATATCTAAATCTAGATCTCTTTTTTCTGGTGTGCTGTCAATACGACACACCCGAAGGAATTGAGAAAAAGGTAAACTACCTGTGGTTGATCTGGGGTGAAAACTGTCACGTTTAAGAAGATTGTTTCTGTCTGTAGGTTTGACATAGAGTGATGTATTGATTTCACCATTCTGTACGGTAATTTGTACATCCAAGAAAGTAATTGTATTTGTATTGGACTCTATGGTGAATTTAACCGGGCTAGATGTCAAATTGTGTGCTCGTATCAATGTGTGTAGTTGTTCCAGGGGCCCTGTCCAGAATATCAACACATCATCTATGTACCTAGTATATAGCTTCAGATGGCAATTGATGTGTTGGTCTTGTAGAAATAGATCTTTTTCTACTTCCCACATGTAAATATTTGCAAAGGCTGGGGCTACCGCTGACCCCATCGCACAACCTGTGCGTTGAATGTAATATCTCTTATCATGTAAGAAGTAGTTATGTGTCAAGGTATATCTGAGTAGTTGTATGAAGAACTCAGTTTCTGGACCTTTAAATAGCGGATTATTAGTGATTAGACGTCGCACTGCCAGTAATCCCGCCTCATGCGGTATGCATGTATATAGACTCGTGACGTCTATCGTTGATAGTATCGTATCGGGGGGAAGTGTACCAACTGTCTGCAACATCCTAAGTAGCGAGGATGTGTCTTTTAAATGGGTACTGGTTTGTTGGATACAAGGTTGTAAAAAAGTATCACAATATACAGCCAGTGGCTCACATAATGATCCCCGAGCCGAGATAATCGGTCTACCGGGGGGCTTGATGGGGTCCTTGTGGATTTTTGGGATGCAATAAAAAATGGGTACAATGGGATTTTCTCTACTTAAAGCTTTAGATGTAGATGTAGATATAATCCCCGTAGAAACAGCTTCAGACAGAGTGGTATCTAGTTCACGTTTAAAAATATTAGTAGGGTCATTCTGCAAACATCCATACGTACTAGAGTCTGACAATAAACGTGTACATTCTGTTTTATATGCATCAGTATCAAGCACCACAATACCACCCCCTTTATCCGCACCCCTAATAATAATGTCCTGCCTTTTACTTAGTCCCTTCAGGGCAGCAAACTCATCCTTGGACATATTGGGGTGTGGATTGTAGTGGGGTTCATCATCTAAATGTTCCATCATCCTGCTAAAAGTCCTGATAGAGGGATTAAGTGAAGTTGGTTCAAATGTAGATTTATTGAGTTTACTCACCTGAGAGGGGATTTCACTAGAAGCCGTGTTGATATGTCCCGGTGGTTGTTTATGAAAAAATTCCTTTAATTTAAGAGATCTAGATAGTTTATATGTCTCTATCTTCCATTGAAAAGGATCTATAGACCTGGTGGGGACAAATCCAAGTCCTTTGCTTAACACCTTGGTCTCCACGGGTGTTAACACCTTGGTGGATAAATTGAAGATCAATTGCGTCCCCTCCTCGGTGGCTTTGAGTTGTTCTTGGGTCCTCTTCTTCCTCCTCGTTTGTCCGCCTCTCCTCGTGAACGTACTCCTCTGCCCGCGATAATGGCCCTGGTGCGAACCCCTAAAGGGGCCTCTCCTGCCTGTTGTGTGTTTGTGGGGGTCTCATCAATTTCGCTGGCTGATGTGCTGGAATATGGTTGGCGTTGTTCACGGCGTCTGGTAAATTGTTGTCTTGCTGGAGTATATCTGGTATTACTATTATAGAGCCATGAATATACTCTGTGTTGAGCATAGTCTTGTTGTACTTTGATCAATTTTTGTTTTTTAAACTTGATCAAGTTGATCTTGTATTGCTCTACTTCTCCTTCCAGTTTTATCATCCAGTCTGGAGGTGGGGAGAGTGGTATGGCATGCTCTGTGTTAAAAGCTCCAATTTTTTGTTTGGTGATATTCATCTCCCGTGTTGCTTCTTCAATCACGAGGAGTAGCAGATCCATGGAGCATTTATTTAATACAGAGATACATTTTCTGCAAAATGTCACGTCATATCTCCCAATTGTGGGCATATTGTGGATGCGAAATCCGCGTGGGATTTGCTTAGCCCTGAAATAATCCGACAGTGTCATGCCATGATAGAGATAATCGATCTCCCGTTTGCGTAATTTTAGTAAGTCTCTATATAGATCATCACTTGAGGTTCCTGCCTCCGTTTCAAATGCCGAGGTTTTGAACAGAATATTCTCTGCCTCAGCTTCAGAGAAACTGAGTGTGTCAGAATTGTCACATTGTAAAAAGTGTGTAGCACCATCAGCTACTTCATCATCCAGTGCAGCCATGTTGCTCAATAAATAATGTCCAGGTAAAAAACAATGTGATATAAAGTGCTGAGTGCTGTGCAATAAATAGTAATGTGCAAATCCGCAACCTGTGCGTGTGTTGCGGGTGAAAAGAGTTCTCCTGAGTAAAAATATAGGATATGCGTGGTGCCCTGGTCAACAAATGGTTAACCCCTGCCAGGAACCAATTTGTAATACAAACAAACAGTGTGACCCGGCACTCACAGTTCCTAGATGAAAGCTTCCTTGGCTCGCAGTGCCCTCCCTCGGGTGACGACCCGACAATACACCAAAACAGACGGGCGGCACTCAGAGCTTATAATCAATCAGTATTGAGTTTCTCCCGTATTTGTATAATGCCATTATGCAGTAGGTTTTGTATTATTGTATTTTTGTATATTTGTACCTTTGTACTTATATAGTGTTTAAAAAATATCTCTATATGTCAGATTGAGTCACAAACTCCAGGCAATAAGGTTTATGACTATGTCATTACAGTTCATTATGAAGAGAGTTTATACTTGCTCTCTAGCTTTGATTAATTTTTCCCAAATAATTTTTTTAAGAAGTTCTCATATTAATGTCACTGGTTTATAGACATGCTCTACTTGCCTATATTTTTACACAATGCATTGCTTTATGACATATGTTTTTCTGCGATCACAGTTTTGTAACACGTTGCTTGTATTTTCATGATTTTTATCTTCACATATTGCACTTTTATTCTTATCAACTATAGCAATGCATATTTATGTACTGTTGTATTCTTTTTTCTTATGTAAACCTATTTCACGCCTTTATTTGCATTTGTGCACAGTAACCATGGTGATCTCCCCCTCACTGGCAACACGTCAGCTGGACGGACCGGCATTACGTCACTTCCGGATGTGAGGTACGTCTCGACCGGGATCCGGGCGGCGTGGACTCCACGAGCGGGAGGAGTGTCTCCTACAACTAAAGGTATTTAAATCACTTATTTTGCTTATTTGCACTTATCCTGACGAAGGGGCTGCGACCCCGAAACGTTGAAGTCTTCATGACAATAAAGTCACTGCACGCCTACATTTGATTATAAGCTCTGAGTGCCGCCCGTCTGTTTTGGTATATATATATATATATATATATTGAATTGCAATGGTAGTAAGGGAAGCGCTCAATAGCAACAACTGACAGTTCTCATAAAGTCCTTTTTAGGAGCTTCTATCAAGATGGAGGTCAGACAGAACTTCAATATTATAAATGTTGGTTCTGGTTCTGGAATAGACCATTAAATCAATCTCAGTATACATGGGTCAGATGGTACGTGTGGGACTTGCTGTCCATCCCAGCTGGGGTGGAGCTCCTTGGACAGCTTATCCACTCACTAATGTCTGAGATTGTTCAACCAATGCGTTTCGTTTAAAGAGACTTCCTCAGGGGTGTTTTCTAAATGTAAGAGATGGAAAACGTCCTAATTTTTTGGGAGACTGTTCCTTTGAATATAAATGCTAAAATCAAAATTGACCATCCAGGGGATCCTTAATGCTGACATAGCCCTTAGTGTGCTGTGACCTGATGTGTGTGATCCCAACACTGTTTGTTAATGTGTGATTTTTACCTTCATTTTTACTACCTTTAGCATTTTAGTGTACAAATAGTAAGATATTGAATTGTATGTTACCTGGTGTTTATTTAAAATCTCTCTCTCTCTCTCTCTCTCTCTCTCTCTATATATATATACAGTGTATATATATATATATATATATATATATATATTTATATTAATGCTTGTCACTATCAGTAATCCATCTATCCGTTCCTTCTAATACCACTTTCAGATCACAATGCTGGGTTGCACCCAGGATTTGGAAACGGCTCCTTCCTCGGTGCAACACGGCAAATGTAATCTTTCACACTGGCTTCTCGGCCCGGCAATATGCCGGGTCGGGTTGCCATTGGGGGCAGGGACGGAGGTGGCATCGAGGGCGGAGGCAGTGCTGGGAGATGAGATCATCTCCATGCTCCCTCTGCCTATGCTGTGAAGTGGTCCAGGGTCTCATCGACCCTGCAACCTGTTCACACTGCACCTGACCCGGGAATAACCCTTCTTTATTCCCGGGTTGAAATACTGGGTCAGGTGACCCAGGAATTCGGGACTGACCTCTTTCACACCACACAGCTACCAACGTCGACCCGGCAATATACTGGGTCGATACCGGGTTATTTGTGCGGTGTGAAAAGGGTATAACTGAAGCTCTGATTGTACTGGGAAGCTCCAAATCACATTCATTAAATTAATTGCCCCCTACTATAGAGGATAACATTTTGGGGGCAATGCAAAGTTCAATGCAAGTTGCCCATGCTCCCTCTGCCTATGCTGTGAAGTGGTCCAGGGTCTCATCGACCCTGCAACCTGTTCACACTGCACCTGACCCGGGAATAACCCTTCTTTATTCCCGGGTTGAAATACTGGGTCAGGTGACCCAGGAATTCGGGACTGACCTCTTTCACACCACACAGCTACCAACATCGACCCGGCAATATACTGGGTCGATACCGGGTTATTTGTGCGGTGTGAAAAGGGTATAACTGAAGCTCTGATTGTACTGGGAAGCTCCAAATCACATTCATTAAATTAATTGCCCCCTACTATAGAGGATAACATTTTGGGGGCAATGCAAAGTTCAATGCAAGTTGCCCATAATCACACCTGTGTTGTGTTTATAAAAATAAATATGGATTTTCACCCATCTGCAGGGTTGTACTATCCTTGGTGCAAAATATAACTCTGATCAGAGGTGTAGTTATGCAATTGCACAATTTCTTCTACACACACTGGCCACACCCCCACTAAACTTTTCTTATGTGAGAACGTTCTGTTGCCACACTTTTGGATGCTTCAGCTGCATGTGGAGATACAAATGATTTTTATGTGATTACCCTATCTACAGTAAGTATGTTTGCCTCTGGAGCTTGCCTAGTGTAAATCTGCAAAACTGACGTGTTCATTTCAGAACCAGAACCATTTTGTGAAGAAAAGTTTTCCCCTAAAACTGTGAAACCTTTCATTTAAAGCAGTTGTTTACATTTGAAACACATTAAATTGTGAATTGAATAGACTACATTAGCAGTTCAGATGCTAATTAAACAGGGCATTCTTTATGTAGTCACACCTTTGTGGACAGCACAGTATGCCAAGTCTTAACACTAATGAAAATAAAATACATCTAAAATTACAATAAAGTGCTAGTGTCTTTTCATTACAGTTTGAAGAAGAGCATGAGACAGTAATACTACCATGTGATAATATTCCTGAGAGGGATGATTAAAATGATGAAGTACATAATAAGCCGGTAATTCTACCATGTGATAATCTTCCTTACAGGGATGATGATAATGATGGAGAGCATGATGAGACAGTAATACTACCATGTGATAATATTCCTGAGAGGGATGATTATAATCATGAAGAACATAATGAGATAGTAATTCTACCATGTGATAATATTCCTGAGAGGGATGATGATACTGATGGAGAGCATGATGAGACAGTAATAATATGATCTGGTAATCTTCCTGTGAGGTATGATGATAATGATGAAGAACATGATGAGACAGTAATACTACCATATGATAATATTCCTGAGAGGGATGATTATAACGATGAAGAACATAATGAGACAGTAATTCTACCATGTGATAATATTCCTGAGAGGGATGATGATACTGATGGAGAGCATGATGAGACAGTAATAATATGATCTGGTAATCTTCCTGTGAGGTATGATGATAATGATGAAGAACATGATGAGACAGTAATACTACCATATGATAATATTCCTGAGAGGGATGATTATAACGATGAAGAACATAATGAGACAGTAATTCTACCATGTGATAATATTCCTGAGAGGGATGATGATACTGATGAAGAACATGATGAGACAGTAATACTACCATATGATAATATTCCTGAGAGGGATGATTATAACGATGAAGAACATAATGAGACAGTAATTCTACCATGTGATAATATTCCTGAGAGGGATGATGATACTGATGGAGAGCATGATGAGACAGTAATAATATGATCTGGTAATCTTCCTGTGAGGTATGATGATAATGATGAAGAACATGATGAGACAGTAATACTACCATATGATAATATTCCTGAGAGGGATGATTATAACGATGAAGAACATAATGAGACAGTAATTCTACCATGTGATAATATTCCTGAGAGGGATGATGATACTGATGGAGAGCATGATGAGACAGTAATAATATGATCTGGTAATCTTCCTGTGAGGTATGATGATAATGATGAAGAACATGATGAGACAGTAATACTACCATATGATAATATTCCTGAGAGGGATGATTATAACGATGAAGAACATAATGAGACAGTAATTCTACCATGTGATAATATTCCTGAGAGGGATGATGATACTGATGAAGAACATGATGAGACAGTAATACTACCATATGATAATATTCCTGAGAGGGATGATTATAACGATGAAGAACATAATGAGACAGTAATTCTACCATGTGATAATATTCCTGAGAGGGATGATGATACTGATGGAGAGCATGATGAGACAGTAATAATATGATGTGGTAATCTTCCTGTGAGGTATGATGATAATGATGAAGAACATTATGAGACAGTAATACTACCATATGATAATATTCCTGAGAGGGATGATTATAACGATGAAGAACATAATGAGACAGTAATTCTACCATGTGATAATATCCTGAGGGATGATGATACTGATGGAGAGCATGATGAGACAGTAATAATATGATCTGGTAATCTTCCTGTGAGGTATGATGATAATGATGAAGAACATGATGAGACAGTAATACTACCATATGATAATATTCCTGAGAGGGATGATTATAACGATGAAGAACATAATGAGACAGTAATTCTACCATGTGATAATATTCCTGAGAGGGATGATGATACTGATGAAGAACATGATGAGACAGTAATACTACCATATGATAATATTCCTGAGAGGGATGATTATAACGATGAAGAACATAATGAGACAGTAATTCTACCATGTGATAATATTCCTGAGAGGGATGATGATACTGATGGAGAGCATGATGAGACAGTAATAATATGATGTGGTAATCTTCCTGTGAGGTATGATGATAATGATGAAGAACATTATGAGACAGTAATACTACCATATGATAATATTCCTGAGAGGGATGATTATAACGATGAAGAACATAATGAGACAGTAATTCTACCATGTGATAATATCCTGAGGGATGATGATACTGATGGAGAGCATGATGAGACAGTAATAATATGATGTGGTAATCTTCCTGTGAGGGATGATGATAATGATGAAGAACATGATGAGACAGTAATACTACCATATGATAATATTCCTGAGAGGAATGATGATAATGATGAAGAGCATAATGAGACAGTAATAATATCATGTGATAATATTCCTGAGAGAGATAATGATAATGATGGAGAGCATGATGAGATAGTAATACTACCATGTGATAATCTTCCTCAGGGGAATGATGATGATAATGATGAAGAACATAATGAGACAGTAATTCTACCTTTTGATAATCTTCCTGAGAGGGATGACTGTAATAATGTAGAGCATGACATTAATATTTAGCATTAAGTCTGTCAGGTTTCACTGGAGTTGTGATGGATTCATGTCTTCACACTCCATGAACTGACCAGAGTATGGCGTATATGAGGATCCTAATTTTCACCTGAGATTCCTGCAACAGCGTCAGCACAGTATCTGTAGAGCCTGAAAATTCCCAGCAGAATATCCACAGAAAGTTAATGAACTACAACGCAAAACTGTAGCAGCCAGGCTATCAAGCACAAATGCAGACAAAGATCTGACACTTGTATTGTTTGATGGTGAGGTTTAAATAGGATGCTTAATCAATGCAAAGAGAGCTCAAACTGAAGAAGGCACTGGTGAGATGGTGGAACCCATTGGGATGCCATGAAACAATAACACAGTCAGCACAGTCATTTGAAAGATTGGGGAGTACAGCAGTGACCAATGGCCCAGCCCCCTCCACCATCATTCTTGACAGTGTGTTTGTTGATGTCTGGCTCTTTTCATTGTATGTATCTCCTATATAATAGCCCAGATCTTTCACTCTGTGACTGTGTGGATAACGCTGGGCGTGGCTAGGAGCTCTCATTGGGTTAGCAGTATGTCTATCACACCCAGTCCATAGCTGAATTTGCGAGAAACGCCCTCCCACACAGGTTACATCCAATAGGAGGCTCTGCCCTTTGGTTGCTGTGTGTTCCCAGAGCAAGATTAACAATAGGGCTGATGGAGCTGCAGCTCCAGGCCCACACCCCAAAGTAGGCTCACTGCATCTGCAGCAACATATCCCCCAACAATTTACACATAAAAATTGGTACAAATTTGAAAAGGGGCGTGGCCACGGGGAAAGTGGTGTGACCATGCCCCTTTTCCTATACTTTCAATGGAAGTTTGGAGAGCCAAAAATTGGTACAGACCATAAAAAAGGTACTGTACTTTATATCGGATCAGTCCTCTGATAAGTGGCAGTATATCCTGTTTTTGGCAATGTTTTTTTTTCTTAATTGTGTTTTGCCATTCACATTCATCCATATTGTTTCTATTCTCACCAATGTCCAATCACAATTTTTCCTTTACAACCTATGAATTATGCATCAGATATATCGGTATTGAATGTGTCCCAAATAACGGATTTTCCATCTTTCATATGACATCACCATATTCCAGGTAACTTCTGCATTCCATCATGCGATATAATGCGGTCCACCATTGATGTGGTGTGAATATTTTCCAGCAAGAGATTTGGAATAAATAATAAGAATACAAAGTAGCATAAGAAAGTAATGAAAAGGTTACATAAAACTGTATTTATTGCAACTAGAGATGTGTGTTGGACACTTTTCGGGTTTTGTGTTTTGGATCTGGATTGGTTTTGCCAAAACCACCCTTTCGGCTTTTAGTTTTGGTTTTGGATCTGGATTTAAAAAAAAAAAGAAAAACAGCTAAAATCACAGATTTTGGGAATATTTTTGATCCTACAGTTTTATTAACCTCAATAACATTCATTTCCACTCATTTCCAGTCTATTCTGAACACCTCACAATATTGTTTTTAGGCCAAAAGGTTGCACCGAGGTAGCTGGATGACTAAGCTAAGCGACACAAGTGGACGGCACAAACACGTGGCCCATCTAGGAGTGGCAGACAGGATGGTACTTTTAAAATATAGGCCCCAAAGAGCACATAATGCAAAGAAAAAAAAGAGGTGCAAGATGGAATTGTCCTTGGGCCCTCAAACCCACCCTTATGTTGTTTAAACAGGACATGTACAGTTTAATAAACCCATTAGTTCAGCGACAGGAGGTCCCCCTGGAAAAAGCTTGCAAAGTTCTCCGAATCATAGCTAGCTACAAACATACCACCTCCATATTTGATGATTTTTCACATTTTGAGAAGAGGCAAGAGGAACAGGACAGTGCCAAGAAGGTGATTAAAAATTAGAGAGGCACACACAAACAGGAACAACACACAGGCTTTCACCTCCACTCCTATATTGGTGTGGAACAGAAAGGACTTTAACCAAGCAAATATATAATTACCACATTACTGGACAAACTGAAAAAATAGGGGCCAAAGCCTCCGAATTTGTACCCTCTTCTCCATTTTCATGGATTAAGATAATCTCGGATTTAATGCTGGGATGCAAATAAACTGGTGTACACCACAGGATCAAAATTGGATATTTTCCAATGCACTTAGTCTGGAGATTTATTTTGTGAAAATCTCGTGGGTTTCTTTTTTTCCATTTTTTATTGCATTTTAATTTTCCCTATTTTGTGGCAGATGCCTTATTTTTGTTTTTCACTGCTCCCAGTTACACGCATGTGAGCATACCTATGTTTCCCAGTTACACCCATGTGAGCATACCTGTGTGTCTTGTTTATTTTATTCATATATTACATAAAGCAGCCCCTTAGATGTTTTAGCAGCCCCTCATGAGCCCCCGCATCAGCCCCGGATGGGGCAAGTTGAGTTCATGTGGGTTCGGTACAGTACTAAGCAGGACTATGCAGTGAATTTTTTGTTGCCCCTGCCTTAGTGGAGCTTACCACTGTACAGTCGAAACTCATTTCATATTACGATTAGGACTGTGGGAGAAAGCAATGCTTAACTAATGTCAACAGCATGCCTCAGCCTGGCAAGCCAGACATCTTCCTGGCTGCAAGCCAACCTGATACTCCATACTGGGCCCTTATTCAGTAACTGTTTATGCCTCACAGGAGCTCCTGGTCCATCTAGTGCTGAAATGCAATGCAAAGCTGATGCAATGCAAGATCACTGAAACTCTGTTCTTCTCACACTGCAAGGTCTTGCGATAACCCTACGCAGCCCTTGCATTGTACAATTATTAAGGAGAAAACATTTACAATATAAAGGAAAAGAACCCTGTACAGCAAATGTACATCTTGTAAATTATCCAAAAATGTGGAACATTAATAAAAAAAATCAAATTTGAGGATGACTAATTGGAACCATTCATTTGAGTCCCTAACATGAAATAATTGAGAAGAAACTCTCTCTAATGCTGGGTACACAGTGCACACTAGAATATATATCTACTAGAGATAAGTGGGTTCAGAAAGGGCACCCCTGGAATTATATAGCAGACATATAGACATAGGTGTGTTTGGCAGTTGCCAGAGAAAATGAAGTAGGAGATGTTGCCATGTCACGTTACATTGGATTATGATTCTGTCTCTTCTGAGTCTGGCTGACTTTGGCTACAAATGTGGTCTCTCCCCACATAATAAAAAAACACTTAATCAAAATTGCAATTTCAATTTCCACCTTTGCGGCTATATGTTTTCATAAATCTGGTTATGATCTTGAAACTTGTTTCATAATCTGCTCTAGGCTTTAATTTAAACCTAGGATTAAGTACTGCAGCACCCCTGTAATTATACAGCAGTACCTCTGGACTTATATAGCAGATAGGCGGCACCCCTGGACTTATATAACAGATAGGCAACGCTTCTGGATTTATACAGCATAGGCAGCACCCCTGGATAATTAAACAGCACAGCAGACAGGCAACAGCACCCCTGAACTTAAATGGCAGTGGAGCAGCACCCCTGGACTGATAGGGCTGAGGGGCAGCACCCCATACAGTGCAGCAGCCCTGGAATGATGACGCAGACAAAGAAAAGACGTGCAATATGGAATTGTCCTTGGGTCCTCCCACCTACAAACTGGCTCTACAGAGGCAAGATGTTGTCCTCATCCTCTGATTCCTCACCCCTTTCAGTGTTTACATCCTCATCCTCACAGAGAAATTATTCCACATGAAGAGGTTGATTTTTTGGTATTTTGCCCAGGCATGAAAATGGTCTTTTTCATCCCATGGCCAACAACTGTCTCCACTGGTGCTTTATTCAAACAAACCACATCACCATCAGAATCCTTATTGTCAACTTCCTCCTCAGCGCCAGCTACACCAATATCCTCCTCATCCTGGTGTACTTCTACAGTGTCATCATCAATCTCAATATCAGCAACTGAACTGGCGGTGCTCCTCCCAGCTCTTGCAGAGGGCGTGCAAATGGTGTTAGGAGCCTCCCCTTTCCAAACAATCTTGGGAAGGTCAGTCCTAGACATCGCACCGCGGACACACTTGGACTCTCCTTTGGGATTTGTGATATCTCTGAATGGCATTTGTTTTTTTCCTGTGCTTTACCAAGCTTTATTTTTTACATTTTTTGAGAGGGAGGAGGGCCTCCATCTTCATAAGAAGCTGAACCACCGGTTATGAACATAGGCCAAGGCCTTAGCCTTTCCTTGCCACTTTGTGTTGTGAATGGCATATTGCCAATTTTACATTTCTTACCAGATTTCTTTTCTTGGGGGTTATTCATTTTTGCTTCTTGGATTTTACATGCACTCTATGACATTGGGCATTGGCCTTAGCTGCTGACGTTGATGGAATTGCATCATCAATGTCATGACTGGTGGCAGCAGCAGCTTCAGCACTAGTACTAGGAACTGGAAGTGGTTCCTGATCTTTCACAATTTTTTCCTCCAAATTTTTGTTCTCCATTTCACAGGACATCACCCCTTTATTATTACAGCACACAGAACAGTACCCCTTTATTTTCACAGCACCCCTGTATTTTTACAGCATACAAGACAAGGCCAGTGTACATTTATTTTCACAGCACCCCTGTAATTTTTACAGCATATGAGACAGGGCCTGCTCAAATTTATTTTTACAGCTTTACAGTACCCCTGTATTTTTACAGCATACAGGACAGGGCCAGTGTACATTTATTTTCACAGCACCTCTGTATTTTTACAGAATACAAGACAGGGCCAGTGTACATTTATTTTCGCAGCACCCCTGTATTTTTACAGCATACAGGGCAGGGCTAGTGTACATTTATTTTCACAGAACCCCTGTATTTTTACAGCATGCAGGATCGGGCCAGCACCCTTGTATTTTCACAGCATCCCTGTATTTTTACAGCATATGAAACAGGGCCAGTGTACATTTATTTTTTAGAGCACCTCTGTATTTTTACAGCATTCAGGGCAGGGCTAGTGTACATTTATTTTTGCAGCACCCCTGTATTTTTACAGCATACAGGGCAGGGCTAGTGTACATTTATTTTCACAGCACCCCTGTATTTTTACAGCATACAGGATCGGGCAAGCACCCTTGTATTTTCAAAGCATCCCTGTATTTTTGCAGCATATGAGACAGGGCCAGTGTACATTTATTTTTTAGAGCACCACTGTATTTTTACAGCATACAAGAGAGGGCTAGTGTACATTTCTTTTCACAGCACCCCTGTATTTTGACAGCATACAAGACAGGGCCAGTGTGCATTTATTTTCACAGCACCCCTGTATTTTTAGAGCATACAGGACTGGGCCAGCACCCTTGTATTTTCACAGCACCCCTGTATTTTTAGAGCTTACAAGACAGGGCAGTTTACCTTTACAACACCCCTGTATTTTTTACAGCTTACAGGACAGAACCACCACCCCTGTATTTTCACAGCACCCTTTTTTTTTTTTACAGCATACAGAACATGGCCAGCACCCCTGTATTTTAACAACACCCCTGTAATTTTTCAGCATACAGGAAAGGGCCAATGTACATTTATTTTCACAGCATCCCCATATTATTACAGCATACAGGACAGGTCCAGCACCCCTGTATTTTAACAACATCCCTGTATTTTTACAGCATACAAGACAGGGCCAGTGTGCATTTATTTTCAAAGCACCCCTGTATTTTTACAGCATACAAGACAGGGTCTGTGTACATTTATTTTCACAGCACCCCTGTATTTTTACAGCATTCAGGACAGGACCAGTGTACATTTATGTCCACAGCACCCCTATAATTTTACAGCATACAAGACAGGGCCAGTGTGCCTTTACAACACCCCTGTATTGTTTACAGCATACAGGACCGGGCCAACATCCTTGTATTTTCACAGCACCCCTGAATTTTTAGAGCATACAAGACAGGGCCAGTGTACCTTTGCAACACCCCTGTATTTTTTACAGCACACAGGACAGAACCAGCACCCCTGTATTTACACACCAGTCCTGTTCTCTTTTACAGCATACAGGACAGGACCAATGTACTTTTTTTCACAGCATCCCCATATTTTTACAGCATAGAGAACAAGGCAAGCACCCCTGTATTTTAACAACATCCCTGTATTTTTACAGCATACAAGACAGGGCCAGTGTACCTTAATTTTAACAACAGCACACCTGTACTTTTACAGCAATCAGGAGAGGGCCATCACCCCTGTATTTGTACAGGATCCTGTATTTGTACAGGATACATGACAGGGCCAGTGTACCTTTATTCACAGCACCCCTGTATTTTTACAGCATACAAGACAGAGCCAGCATACCAGGGACGTGTGGTGAGTTAAAATGCTGGGGAGGCACTGGCTAGCATCAGAGCCAGATTTACATGCAATATATAAGCCAAAGGGTACATCTGGGTATTATACACATGTGCAGCAGTATAAACTCCTGGAAATTTGGTGAGTTTTGGTTAGAGATGTGCGGAAAAGATAGCCAGGTGAGGCACTGCCTCACCTGCCATAGACTTTTTACTCCAGAGTTTTGGCTATAAAACTGATTAGACTAATACAAAGAAGATATTTCTAACATGTTCTTTGTATTTTACATATACTTTATACAGTAAAATCTCTAGCACAAACGTTAGTATGACAGGAAATGCTCTACCTCACCTGCCTCACCCCACCACATGTCACTGCAGTGTACCCTTACAACACCCTTGTATTTTTACAGTAAACAATACAGTGCCCCTGTATAGCACAGTGACAGGACAGCAACACCCATGTACAGCTACATCATTCCTAACAGCACAGTAACAGAACACAACAGTGACAGGACAGCACCCCTAACAGCACACAGGACAGCACTCCTAGAGAGCACACACTGACCCCGCCCAATGCCACTACCCACAGAAAGACAGAGGTCTGTCTCCCTCCCTCCCAAGTCCGGAGTGAAAATGGCAGCATGGCTCTTTATATGGAATCCAAATCCCATGAGAATCTGACAGCAGGATGATGGATGATGACATTTTGCCTCATTCTGGGATCCGAGTTTGGCGGGAAGTCCTGAGCCGTACTCGGTCCCCGGCTGGGATCGGGGGGGGGGGGGGGGGGGTTGGATCTCTGAGATCCGAACCCGTTCATCTTAATTACATGATGTACTGTATTTTATTGCATGTGCTACTAGCTAAAGGAATTATCTAGTGGCACATCCTCTCAAATCTCCAGGAGCTGGCTCACACTGTAAGTGGGAAAATACAGGGATCACAACAGCAAGAGCTATAAGGTAGCTTATTAGAAAGTTGAGTTAAGTTCAGCCAAAGACAAGGGGGTGCAACTGAATACAAGAGGCCTGGGCACTTTCAGCAGTAGGCTATTGTATGCTAGTCAGGGTTAATGGTATCAAAAAAGATAAACCAACAGCATGAGGTCCCTTATCATAGTATTAACCATGACCTCATTGGGCTGTATGCCTAGGGATGTTGGACCTGCAAGAAAAATTCAAGGGGATGGTTTTCCTTAAGAAAAACTATCCCTTTGCTGATATCTCTAGGGCTTTTCCCAACATCCTGGTTAATGAACATGAATTACTATTAAATTAAATGGATAAATTATAATTTTTAATATAGGTCCCAGAATGGCCAAGTTGCCTCTAAATATATTTCAGTTTTGTTACTTTAAGTACTACAAGCTCCAGGGAATGCTGGAAATGGATAAATCATAAGCACTAGAAAATTGATGATAAATAAAACACTCCTGCATACTGTATACTCTAGTCGTCCAGTTTATTGCTCTCCTAAGTCCTGAAGCTTAAGGTCCTCCTACTGTATGTCCATGTCGGCATCCAAAGCTTGGTTTAACGTTAAACAGTTGATGATTTGCTCCTTATGGAGTCCCAATGTGAACGACTAAGATGTGTATTTTATTTATAAACTGTTATGCATTGAAGTGATATGTACTATACTGTAAGACAGGAGGGTATAGAAGCACAGCAGAAAAAAACTCTTTTTGGGGCATACCTATAACAAATATGTAACACTGATTGCAATTTAAACATAACCTTTAATGTAATTATTCATTCAAAATACATGTTAATATCAGACATAGACAGATGGACTGAAAAAATCTACGCTCCCCCCCCCCCCCCCAGAATGTTTATTATTGATCTACTGTATAATAGGTTGAAATTAATGGCAAAATATTTGTTCTTAACACATTAACGCATACAGAGAAATGCAGTAGATCAATAACATAAATTAGTTCTAGCATAATCCATGCTGGGCTGCAAAATCCAATAACTAAATACATGTTAATTTTACAGTAAACAAGTAACAGATAATAAGATGGGTGAGGGACCAGTAGGGATTTAGTATAAAATCTGTGAGTCTGCACACATTAAATTTGTAAAACATATGTTGCTAGAGATAAAAAAAATGGTAAAATATACACATATTTTATATAGTAACTGTTGAATACTGAAACCCATTTAAATAGTTGCAACCTACTGTATGTAATAATTCAGTTTATTTTGTATGAATGCTGAGCTTTGAAAGGGAGATACAAGTGCAGGGAAACTCACCTGGATGAAAGGAAAGCCAATAAGCCATGTTTCTACTTCAGGGCTAAAGGATTATCAAGACCCTGGAATAAGAACACATTGTAGGGGATGGCAAATATAAACTCCCAACATGTATGGAAAGAGGAAGCAAGGTCATGGAGGCAATGTGATTGCATGTGGAGAATTTAGTGTGTGGTGGTGTGTGTAGCCGTGAGTACGTGGACAAGCTCTGATGGGCATTTTACCTTTGGGCTTTGTCACATGGGAGCAACAGCAATACCAGGGCCAAAACTAGGATATTTATCACCCCAGGCAAGACAGTAATTTGGCACACACATAATCGCCCCTCCCCTCAGTGTCTCTGCAGCAATCTGGGCCCCCCCATCCCAGTGTCTTTACAGCAGTCTGTGTCCCCCCCTTCCCATATCACTGCAGCAGCCTGTGTCTCTCAACCCTATATCTCTACAGCAGCAGCAGCCTGTGTTTGTGATACACCTCTCCCCACCAGCATTTGCCTAGATCTTTTTCTTGCTCCTGGCAGGCTCAGACACTGCTCTTCAGCATGTGTGACATCATGAAAGGAGCACAAACATTACTGTGGCAAGTGACCCTGGTACCTCTATGCCTGCACCATGCTGATTGGTTCAGTGGCGATGGTACGTAGCCTGGTCACAAGCCTACCCCCGCCACGGCATACTTTCAACTCTTACGGGTGCCCCATTTTTTGTCAATGACTGTCTGCAAGCCCTCTCAGATTCTTCCCCATAGCGCCCTCCTGTCCCCCCCCCCCCCCATTGCGGCCCTTTGAATACTGAACAATTACAGCAGCTCAGTATTATGTATTTGTAGGAAGCCTACCAGATCAAGATGGGGTGTAATTAAAAGTAGCATTATGAGGCAACGGATCCACACCCATATTCTAGTTGTTCAACAGAGTGGTTTTCAGACTACAGTTAATAGAAGGGAAGAGTTCCTACATGGACATCTTACTCCTATGAATGCAAGGACCAATTAAGGAGCGATCTAACAAATTGACCTGTTCACCGTTCAAAATCACCATTAATATAATTTGCATCAAGTTCAATGTTTAATGTCATCAGCCAAACTTGCTGACAAACAAAAATTACATATGTACATGAGCACCCAGTGGCAGTGTGACGACATCCACAGTTTAGACAAACAAGTCATGACATTCATTAAACACACTAAATAATACACTTACATATTAAGCATATGCATTGCAGATGGAAGGAAGCTGTTCCTAAGATGATTTGTGCATGCTAACAAAGTTCGAAACCTCTTTTGGGATGGAAGTTTAACAAAAAAATTGTAAAATGGGTGACCCTGTTCTGATATAATTCTCTTAGCTTTCTTTGAAGCCCTAAGGCTATAACGCTTTTGGAAGGTTGACAGCCGCATGCCGGTGATTTTACTGGTGGTACTTATAATATGCTCCTAGGCACTCCTTTCATTGGCAGTGCAATTGCCGTACCATACAATTATTCCATAAGTTAAAATACTCTTAATTGAGCACCTATAGAAGTTTAACAGTCTGCACACTAATGCCTGCAGCTCTTAAACATTGTTGAAGAAAAAACATTGCTGTGTTTTTTTAATTATCAATTCCAAATGTGCAGACCATGTTAGACTAGATGAAACCTGAATACCTAAAAATGAAAAGATTCAACCAATTCAACAGCTTGATCATCAATAGACACTGGTAATTTCTGTGGCACACCTCTTCTAAAATCTACAATTTATTCTTTAGTCGTCCCACTATTTAAAAGTAGATGATTTTTTTGTACTCCAAATAACTCGTTTCTCAACTTCTTTCCTGTAGGCGGTCTCATCATTATCATTAATCAACCCCACTACAGCAATGTCATCTGCAAACTTAATAACGTAATACAAGGCCTGACTGATGTATTCTGTAAAAGACAGAGAGCAACTAGAGAACTATTCAAACTACCAGCTAGAGCATATACCCTCACTGGATCCTACCACCACACTAACAGAACAGCTACAACTACAATAGATACTGTGTACTACCATGGTTAACTACACAATACTATCAACAATACAATGTAATGATGTAGGGGCTTTAAATTGCCAGGGTGAGCCTCTAGAATCTAATATGGTAGCTTAGTGGGTGCCACATCCCCAAAAAGCAAAAAGCAACTTGCAGTACCTGCTCCACAAAAAAAATTTGTACAGTGAGGAAGAGTGTTGCTGACAGGGTACTTTTGTTTAACACTGAATTCTGATGACACCATCTTCTCCCATGATGTTTTCTCTTGTTGCATTCATTAGGTCTTCTTTGCTTGATCATGGTAACTCTTCATTTTTTTAGTCTTCTGTCTTCTTTCTATTTTTTCTTCAATGCAATGCTTCCTTCTCTTTAGCTTTCCTTCTTTGGGAGCTTCTCTTCACTCCTTCTCCATTAATGGGCTAACTTTGCTCCATTTGTGATAGCTAAGCTAGATTGGCTTGCCACACGCAACCAAAATTGAAAAGGTCACCTGATTGGCATGCTGCACTGGCTTCTGATTTTACAACTTTTAATCTGTGAAGATGCACTCACTGTACTGGGTTCCAGTGAAGCTGGACCTCCATGTGGTATCCATCTTCCAGGTTAGTGTTTCCTGGGCTACCTCTAGTGTCAACATACAATATATCCTGCTCACTGGGTGGGATCTTATTCATACTTATAGCTAGCGTAAGATATGTTAGTAGTGTATATTAGGCTATTTACATATCTCATAATATTTGTAAATTGTGTCCAACTTGACATAAGCCCATATACCTTTTCAACGCTGTAATTATGAAAATGTTATGTACTGTAAGTCACGATTTGTGAAATGAGTCAGAAATACAATTTGGAGTCAACAATATAACCAAAAGCACCTGATCATGTTGTCTATACTGAAGTAATATTAGTGTAAAATAAAAAGATTACCTATTTTCAACAAGAATAACTGATGATATAAGAATGTAACTTTGTGGAAGGTACCTGCTTAAAAAAAAAACACAAAAAAAACCACACAAAAAACAAACCATGGTCAAAATCTATGCCTTTCATATAAAACACTGCCTTCTTAATGTATGAGTAATTTATCTTGACATGGAGTTCAATCACTGCTTAAATCAGCAGGGATTTCTTCAGCATGGTAGTAAAACTTACTAAGCAAAATCACTAATTTACACTGTCTTTCATTTCCAATTATTTTCAGCCTCTGTCTTTTCTCATTCATGAATCTTTGCAGAGAAAAATGCAATTAAAGAAATTATTACTGAAAGTTCACTAAGCAAAACATATTTTACACTTGTATTTAGTTAATAAGCGTGCAGTGACACTACAAGAAAGCAATGATTTGTACTGAATTGCAGCTGATGCAGCCTTTTCTAGATACTATCTAATTCACATGCTACTTGTGAACTTAAAAAAAAAACGAACCTCAAAGCATACCTCCCAACATGACCCTCTCCAGGAGGGACAGAATGCTCTGCTACTGCACTTCCCTCTTAATGTGTGATTGCCCTCACCTGTGGGGAAACACCTTTCTTATCCATTAACCTGTTCAACAGGTGCCGGCAGTCATAAATTAAGAGTGAAGTCCAGGAGTAGAGCATTCTGTCCCTCCTGGAGAGTGTCATGTTGGGAGGTATGCTCAAAGGAAATTCTTACTATTACAGTACATACTGCAACAAGGCTGAATATGGAGCAATTATTTTACCATATTGTAAAGGTTTCACATCCCTTTTATTTTGTATTCCAACATACCTAAATTAGGACACATCCATACCTTGTCCACAAGAAGTCATGGCCACTTATGTTATACTTATGTTGATATCACAATGGACATGCCTGGCCTCTCAAGTGCTAGTCTACCAGTAACCATTCTCTCATCACTGAGGAAAAAGGGGCAGGGCGAGAACAGTCAACGAGCACTGGACGTACTGACACAAAACATGAAAACCATGAATAGTACTTATACTATTTATGATTATAATAGTATACTATTTATGATAATTTATGATTATAATAGTATAATCCACATAGGCGTAACTATAGACCACCTTTCTAGGCTTCAATGGTTAGCAATAAAGGGTAAATGTGCTCCCTAAGAGTAAATAGTACTGATGCGGGAGAGAAGAAGAGAAGAAAACTTTATTTTTTGGGGGTCACTGAGTCTAGGTCTAAAATAAAACTTTTAATAGGTTAGTCGTCTTTAAGGGAAAAGTCAACATATAGGAAAAGTATTTGTGGTTGTGTATTAGAAAAGTTCTCTGTGAAATGTAAGGGAAACAAATTAGAGTACTATGACTCAGATACCCACATGCAGTCTTGTAGATTGGGTTATATACAGTTGTGCTCATAAGTTTACATACTCTAGCAGAATTTGTGATTTTCTGGCCATTTGTCAGAGAATATGAAGGATAACTCACAAACTTTTCTTTCACTCGTGGTTAGTGGTTGGGTGAAGCCATTTATTGTCAAACAACTGTGTTTACTCTTTATAAATCATAATGACATCAGGTTGTTATCAGGCCAAAATCTCCAGGGTATGTAAACTTTTGATCAGGGTCATTTGGGTAGTTTCTGTTGTCATTATGATTTAAAAAGAGGAAACACAGTTGTTTGACAATAAATGGCTTCACCCAACCACTAACCATGAGTGAAAGAAAAGTTTGTGAGTTATCATTCATATTCTCTGACAAATGGCCAGAAAATCACAAATTCTGCTAGGGTATGTCAACTTATGAGCACAACTGAATACAACCCAAAAAACTAGCAATAGTTTTGCATCAAGTTGTAAGACTTCAAACCAGAGGCGATGAGATGAGGACCGTTTGCGGGCTCCATCAGGGCCCCCTCCTCTCTAGCCGGCGGCAGCGCTGTGACTCTGGGCACTAGGGTCCCTAGCTCTGTCCCAGAGTCTAGCGCGCATATGCAGATCTCTGGAAAAATGGCACTGTGGCCATTTTCACAGTGATTTCCCTACTATGCATATGTGAAACACCGGGAAATAGGCCCCACGCCATTTTCTCAGTGATTTCTGCAGCACTGCTGCTTTGCCGTGGGACTCTGGAGGATAACTATGACAAATAATGGGTTCTGGCTTTGCGGTGACGGTCCCCCTGTACCCCGTGGGCACATGTGCACCGCACACACTGCACCCATTATAAATACGCCAATGCTTCAAGCATCTGAAAATAATTAAGGTCTGTTCACTATTGACCCAGGATCTGCTGAATTCATGCTCAGAATTAAGCAGTTAAATGAAACCTGCTTTGAATTCCACAGTTGTAAAGTTCTGTTTTACAAAGAAAAGATGTCACATGCTGCCAATTCCTTACTGGTCCCAGGCATTACCACAGTGCACTCAGATGATCATTGTAACATTACTGTATGTGGTTCACATTTATTCCTACTGTAACAGACCTGGCCAAAATATGGATTGTGATCTACCAATAACTTGTGGGGCATCTGCTGGTAGATAGGTAACAACTGAAATAAAATAAACTTAATACAGTATCTGGGGCCTAAGAAGTGCAGCTCCCAGTAGCACAGTGCGCTAGTTACCTGCATGCAGTGCTGCTGTCCAACTTTCTGGCCCCACAACCAACAGAGCATGCTGAGTGTCATAGGAAGCTGCTGTGCCTTGCAAGAAAAACTGTTTCACCAGTTACTGCACATTGCAAAGTTAAGTTTCTTAGTGGTACACAAGTAGCTGTATTTGTGGACAGCCACATACTGTATGCCTGATTTACTATATAATCAGATGCAACATTCCATGCAGCCAATGCAGGGTTTCATGCATAGTCAGACAATATTATAGAGCCAAGTATACAACATACACCTACAGTCTAACCAGCATGACCTTTATGCCTGGTGTCTTTGACATGCAAATCCTAAAATTAATTTTGCACCAGCTGCTGCAACTCTCATCATTAGCACTGAAAGTTGCAACTGCCCTATGCTAGACACAAGAGATCTGTAACACACAGGCGTCCCTTTCCCATACATACGACTCAGAATCGCATGGAATATTACATAAACATCCACAACACTCCCATGACATTACCACAAAACAGGACAATTGTGTGTGCTTTCGTTGTCTCCAACCAGTTCCTGCCCTGAATGTCCAATTTTTCAGAAGACAGATCCAGCCAAGTTTTGTCTGACTCAGAATAAGATTGACATATTGAAAAATGCAAGTTCACATCTGTGCATGTGCTCTAGTCACAAAACTGCAACCATGCACAGGGATTTATCCAACTGAAATCATGACAATAAAAGCTACATTTAGGATTATTTAAAAAAAACATTCAAGAGATTAAAGAAAAAGAGCACACTGTTAAAAAAATAAAATTTTATATAATTTAAGTACAAATATAGTAAACTGATATAATATACAATGTCTAGCAACACTAACATATAATGAAAACTTTTATCAGTCCATTAATATACCTTCAGAGTCTGGTGCCAATACTACTTTACACCAATAACATTTAAAAAAGCATGTCCATTCCTTTAAAGTAAGACTATGACAGGCAGTTCCAACAACAGGTCATTTCTGAATCAGGTCAAATGAATAGATTGCTAATGAGGTGCTGATTATCCAATGCCCAAATGGTTGCATACAATGACTCCAAATCAATGCCAAATGTCCAGCAGTGCTGGTTTTGTATAGTAATTGGTCACATATCACTTTTTTAAAACCAAGTACATGCGGTTGCCAGGGAGGCAGGTGCCTCAGTGCTATGCTAAACCTTCCCCCATATATTATAAAGCTTCAGACAGGATGTTCCTTGTTAGTGTTATTACTCTGCCTGAAGGTGGAGCTTGATGCTGTCAGTACAGAGCAGTGGGAGGGTGCTGATGGCGGTTAGCATACTGAATTATCCGATTCCACAGAAGGTGCAACAGGGTGGTTCTTAAATTTGATGGTGTAAGAGTTGCACAAATCTGGGACTCTGGCACGTTTCTCCCCCTCCATTTTGGTTTCTTCAGTGGGTATTGCAGTATTATTAATGAGACCTGATTATTATTTATTCCACAGAAGGTGCAACCGGGTGGTTCTTAAATTTGATTGTGTAAGAGTTGCACAAATCTGTGACTCTGGCGCGTTTCTCCCCCTCCATTTTGTTTTTTTCAGTGGGTATTGCAGTATTATTAATGAGACCTGAGTATTATTAATGAGAACTGTTATGAACTTGTTTTATCTTCTTCTCTTTTTTAAGGTTATTACCTTCAATGAAGCAGTCCCTGAAATTGAATTTGAATATTGTGTATTATAATCTACATCATTAATACCAGCAATTACCCTTAGCCACACTGACCTATATTAACACAGTAGAATGTGCAGAGGAAGTGCAGCATAATACACAGTACTCCGGTAACTGATTGTAGACCCCATTAAATATGTGCCAACTGTAGCAGTATCTTATGATGGTCTATTCTATTGTAGATTCCCATCCTCAACAGATTAACAGCATTACTGAATCAGATTCAAATGCAAATTTAAGAATACTATTTTATTAGGATTTTTAACATGAGTAAACAGAAATGAAATATGTAAATCCAAAATTACATGCACAATCAATTAACAAATTACAAAGTTAAATTACTGACATAGTTCAGGATTATTAAAAGTATCCTCATAAGTACCTTGTAGAACAGATTAATTAACTAACAAATTAATTTCCATGAGATTTTTGCCGCAGCTACTGTATAGCTATGGGCTCAGTGTTTAACCAAACAAATTAAATGCAGTCATAGTTCTGCTAAATATTTTATTTATGCTTTGTGATACATAACGAAGAATGAGCTTTCAATGGACTGAGAAGCTGCTTTGTTTTATTGCTACATATTTAGTAAAATTGTCAGAAGACCCAAGTTCAATAAATTCAACCATACAATAATTGTGTTGAAAGTTTTCTCTAGATCGTTATCTCTGGATCAATGTTATGCACACCAGTGCCTGCAGGAAAGTACTAGTGTCAGAACTGTTATGCACTCCAGTGTCTGCAGGAATGTACTGGTGTTTGAACTGTTATGCAAAACAAATGGACTCACAGACAAACTGGGGAATATGACATAACGTACACTGAAGGTGATAGGGTAACAAAATACACACACAGTGAACAGAGAAGCCCAGAGGCTAAGGAACTGGGTATCTCCCTTGTATTAGAACTGCTCAGATGTAAAAAGCAAGATGTTGTGTTTTAATACGTAGAGAACCCGAAATGCTGTTGCTAAGGGCAACAGCAAAACCCTAAAGGGTTACCAACGGGTGTGGCAGTAAACTCCTTGGTCAGAGATGGAATGATAGACACAAGGAGAGCCTCCACAATCCTGATTCTCACTTGCAGTGCACAGGTTTAAGCTTACTGCCACTAAACTGACCCCTGACACCTAGCACAGTGAGACAGGATTAGACAGGCAAGTGTTAGAATACAGCCGCAAACTTGCTAAGTTCACAGAGTAATAACAGAACCCCAGCAAGCTAAACGACTGACTCCAGTCTTACTGCTAGGTCTGGATTGGCAGAGTGTAATACCAAATCCCCAGGCCTATTTGCAGTAAGCAACAAACAAATACAAAGCTACACAGTACTGGCTAACTTTCATGAACTGACTAACCAACAGAGATTCAGCAGCATCTGCTTACCCTGAAAAGAGGCCTTATAAAGCAGGTGCTGTCCACGCCCCACTCAGACCTCACAGACTGTGAGCACAAAAACCAGCACCGGATCCCCTGCCGTGCACAGAGCCTATAACCACTGCACAGCAAAAGACCCGAACCGGAGTATCAGCTGCGCTCAGGTTACTCCACTAGCACTTGTCTCCCGGTTGCCATGACGACGTGGCAGCACAGGGCAGGAGACCCTAACAGTACCCCCCCTCTGACGAGGGGTCAAAGAACCCCTACCACCGGGTTTATCGGGGAACTGCGAGAAGAAAGAGCGTATCAGTCTGGGGGCATGAAGATCACAACTGCGCACCCACGACCGCTCCTCCGGGCCATACCCCTTCCAGTGCACCAAAAATGACAGCCGACCCCGAACCACCTTGGAGTCAAGAATCCTTTCAACAACAAACTCCCTCTGGCCACGTATCAGAAGAGGGGAAGGTCTTCCACTGGAAGAAGGATTACTAATCGCCCGTTTTAAAAGGGAACAATGAAATGTTTTATTGATACCCAAAGAACGGGGCAGATCTAACTGAAATGCCACCGGATTGATAACCCTGGTGATCTTATAAGGGCCGATGAACCGGGGCCCTAACTTATGAGATGGCTGTCTCAACTTCAAATTCTTGGTAGACAACCAGACGAAGTCTCCTAATTTGAAGCTGCAGGGTCTTTTCCGCTTATCAAAAACCCTTTTGGTCACTAATGACACAGACACAAGGGCTTTCTTCACTTTCCGCCAAATACCTCTAAGGACCGAAACCACAGAGGAACCACCAGGCGTGGAGTCCAGGGGGTCAAAAGAATTGGCCTTAGGATGATGCCCATACACACAAAGGAAGGGAGAGATCCCTGTAGCAGAGTGAGCCGCGTTGTTATAGGCAAACTCCGCCATGGACAGATGAGCAACCCAGTCAGTCTGACACTTGGAGACATAACACCTGAGGAACTGCTCCAAGGACTGGTTCACCCTTTCAGTCTGCCCATTAGACTGCGGATGGTAGCCTGACGACAAGCTGACAGAAATCTGGAGATCGGAACAAAATGCCCTCCAGAATTTGGCCACAAACTGGGATCCGCGGTCAGAGACCACATCAAGTGGCAACCCGTGGAGACGCACAACATGCAGCATAAATAATTCAGACAGGCGTCTGGCTGATGGCAGCCCAACCAGTGGAACGAAGTGCGCCATCTTCGAAAACCTGTCAACGACAACCCAGATGGCTGTCATCCCCGAGGATTTGGGCAAGTCCACCACAAAATCCATTGAAATGTGGGTCCATGGCTTAGATGGGATAGAGAGTGGATGTAATGGGCCAACAGGAACCCCTCTAGGAGTCTTATTTCGGGCACAGATGTCACATGCCCGAACCCACTGATCCACATCCTTAGCCACCGAGGGCCACCACACCGCCCTAGATAGCAACTCCCGAGTTCTGGCAATACCCGGGTGACCTGCCGACTTCTTGGCATGGAATTCCAGGAACACTCGCTGTCTTAACCTAGGAGGCACAAACAAAAGACCTACCGGAAGGTCTGGAGGAGCCTGCTCCTGTGCTCTAAGGACTAATGATAAGAGGTCCTGGGTAATGCCCACTTTAATACATGATGGGGAAACAATGGGCAACGGCTCCTCAGTGGTCTCCTGGATTGGAGCAAAACTCCGCGAGAGCGCATCAGCCTTGATGTTTTTTGACCCAGGGCGATATGTTATCAAAAAATTAAAGCGAGCAAAAAACAAAGCCCATCGTGCCTGCCTGGCATTGAGACGCTTCGCTGACTCTAAATATGCCAGATTCTTATGGTCAGTGAGAATTGAGACCACAAACTTAGCCCCCTCAAGCCAGTGTCTCCACTCCTCGAGTGCATCCTTAATAGCCAACAATTCCCGGTTACCCACGTCATAATTCATCTCGGCAGGCGAAAATTTACGGGAAAAGTAAGCACAGGGATGAAGGCGATTATCAGACACTCCCATCTGAGAAAGCACTGCCCCAATACCCATCTCAGAGGCATCCACCTCCACCACAAAAGGACGCTCTGGATCTGGGTGTCGCAGCACCTTGGCCAAAACAAATGCCCTTTTGAGACGGGCAAAAGCCGCTTTAGCCTCACAAGACCAGTGAGCAACATCCGCCCCTTTCTTAGTGAGTGCCACCAAGGGCGCCACTATAGACGAAAATCCAGCGATAAATCGTCTATAAAAATTCGCAAAGCCCAGGAAACGCTGAAGCGCCTTCAAACTAGTGGGCTGCACCCAATCCAGGACTGCCTGTACCTTGGAACCCTCCATTTGGAAACCTTCTGGGGAGATAATATATCCTAGAAATGCGATTTGCTGAACTTCAAATTCGCACTTCTCCAGCTTCGCCCCAAGCCGGTGGTCTCTGAGTTTCTGGAGGACTAAGCGTACATGCTTCCGATGTTCCTCCAGGGAATGGGAGAAGATTAGGATGTCATCTAAGTATACAACTAAGAATCTATCCAAATATTCCCTGAGCACATCATTCATGAAATCCTGGAAGACTGCCGGGGCATTACAGAGCCCAAAAGGCATCACCAAATATTCATAATGCCCTGAGTGGGTATTAAAGGCAGTCTTCCATTCATCCCCCTCTCTTATTCGGATTAGATTGTACGCACCGCGTAGGTCAATCTTAGAAAAAATGGTGGCAGTACGAAGCTGGTCAAACAAGACCGAAATGAGAGGCAGTGGGTATGAGTTTTTAATCGTGATACGGTTCAATTCCCTGAAGTCGATGCAGGGTCGCAACGAACCGTCCTTTTTACCCACGAAGAAGAACCCCGACCCAACTGGAGACTGTGAAGGTCTGATAAATCCCTTAGCCAAGTTCTCCTGAATGTACTCTGCCATAGCCTGAGTCTCAGGACGTGACAGGGAGTACAACCTGCTCTTGGGAAGCTTAGCATTTGGCAACAAATCAATGGCACAGTCATAGGGGCGATGGGGAGGTAGTACCTCTGCAACTTTTTTGGAGAACACGTCCGCAAAATCTGCATAACACCCTGGCAATCCTGGCAAACTTAGCTGCGAGAGCCTGACTGGAAGGCTCAAGCAACTCCTGAAACAATCAGTACCCCAACTAAGAATCTCCCCAGAGACCCAGTCAAATTGAGGATTGTGGGCCCTTAACCAGGGTAACCCCAACACCAATGGGGCAAAAGTACAGACAGTCACATAAAAGGACAATTTTTCAGAGTGTGTGGCTCCAATAAACAAAGAAATCTGGCTAGTGCAAGAGGTAATTTTACCTTGGGATAATGGTTCCCCGTTTAACCCACAAATCTCAATTTCCGATGCCAAGGGTACTAAGGGAACAGAGTGTTTTAGGGCGAATTGGCGGTCCATAAAAACCCCGTCGGCCCCACTGTCCACAAAGGCCTCAGTCTTGACAGTTTGACCGAGGATCTTCAAGGTCACCGGAATGATAAAAGTCTTCTTGGGAAATTCTGACTTCTGGCCTGACAGGATATTTCCCATCACCCTCAGGCCCTGAAGTTTTCCGGCTTTTCTGGGCATGATACTACCACATGACCTTTATTCCCACAGTACAAACACAACCCCTGCTGTCTCCTCCGCGTCTTCTCACGCGAGGAGAGGCGGGTAGCCTCAATCTGCATAGGCTCCTCAGAAAATTCCTCAGAGTCTGAGGTTCCCTTGGGAAGGAAGGAAATCTCAGTCTCCCTTTCAAGCCTACGCTCTCTCAGTCGTCTATCCACCCGGATGGATAACTGCATGAGCTGATCCAAGCTATCAGGCAAGGGATATTGTACCAGTTGGTCCTTTATCTGGTTAGAAAGACCTCTTCGGTACTGGTGTCTCAGGGCTGGGTCATTCCACTGGGTATCATGGGCCAACCTCCGAAACTCCGTACAGTAAACCTCAACTGGCCTTCGCCCTTGCTTAAGGATCGAAATCTGAGCCTCGGCTGAGGCCGTCTTGTCAGGGTCATCATACAACATGCCCAGTGCCGTAAAAAAAGCATCAACACTTTTAAGCGACGGACAGTCAGGCTGCAACCCATATGCCCAGACCTGTGGGTCTCCTTGTAGCAAGGAAATCACTATGCCCACCCGCTGAATCTCCGACCCAGAAGACTGAGGCCTAAGCCGGAAGTATAGCTTGCAGCTCTCCTTGAAACAAAAGAACTGCGAGCGATCTCCAGAAAAACGATCCGGGAGATTTACTTTCGGCTCCTTAACCCCTGCAGGTGCTGCTGCTGCGGGAGCTCCGCCAGCAGCCTGGGAGGTGTGCATTTTAATGGACAAATCATTAAATTGCCGAGTCAGGACCTGCACCTGATCGACCACCTGTTGCAACGTATTTTGAGGGGTATGCTCCATATTCCCACAAAATTTCAACAGGAGTATTAGGCTGCTGAATATGTTATGCACACCAGTGCCTGCAGGAAAGTACTAGTGTCAGAACTGTTATGCACTCCAGTGTCTGCAGGAATGTACTGGTGTTTGAACTGTTATGCAAAACAAATGGACTCACAGACAAACTGGGGAATATGACATAACGTACACTGAAGGTGATAGGGTAACAAAATACACACACAGTGAACAGAGAAGCCCAGAGGCTAAGGAACTGGGTATCTCCCTTGTATTAGAACTGCTCAGATGTAAAAAGCAAGATGTTGTGTTTTAATACGTAGAGAACCCGAAATGCTGTTGCTAAGGGCAACAGCAAAACCCTAAAGGGTTACCAACGGGTGTGGCAGTAAACTCCTTGGTCAGAGATGGAATGATAGACACAAGGAGAGCCTCCACAATCCTGATTCTCACTTGCAGTGCACAGGTTTAAGCTTACTGCCACTAAACTGACCCCTGACACCTAGCACAGTGAGACAGGATTAGACAGGCAAGTGTTAGAATACAGCCGCAAACTTGCTAAGTTCACAGAGTAATAACAGAACCCCAGCAAGCTAAACGACTGACTCCAGTCTTACTGCTAGGTCTGGATTGGCAGAGTGTAATACCAAATCCCCAGGCCTATTTGCAGTAAGCAACAAACAAATACAAAGCTACACAGTACTGGCTAACTTTCATGAACTGACTAACCAACAGAGATTCAGCAGCATCTGCTTACCCTGAAAAGAGGCCTTATAAAGCAGGTGCTGTCCACGCCCCACTCAGACCTCACAGACTGTGAGCACAAAAACCAGCACCGGATCCCCTGCCGTGCACAGAGCCTATAACCACTGCACAGCAAAAGACCCGAACCGGAGTATCAGCTGCGCTCAGGTTACTCCACTAGCACTTGTCTCCCGGTTGCCATGACGACGTGGCAGCACAGGGCAGGAGACCCTAACAATCAAGTCATTATGGGGCAGATGTATTAACCTGGAGAAGGCATAAGGAAGTGATAAACCAGTGATATGTGCAAGGTGATAAAGGCACTAGCCAATCAGCTCCAATATGTAAATTAACAGTTAGGATCTGATTGGCTGGTGCCTATGTCACCTTGCACATATCACTGGTTTATCACTTCCTTATGCCTTCTCCAGGTTAATACATCTGCCCCTATGTCTGTAACTTTAAGCTGTACCTGCCCAATAAAGATTAAGGTTATAAACCAATTCATTTATGTTACTGACACATTGTATGGGGTTTGGTATGAAATGCTGGCAGTCGGGATGCTGAAGGTCACATGATCAACTGCAGCATCACAATAGTGATAATCCTGATCCCAGACAAGGGTAAGTATTTTACACCTCTTCCCTCCCCTACCCTAACTCCCTGGGGATTTTGGCTAGGGCAACCCTCCAGGGGCGTCAGCTCTGGCTAATTCTCAAAGAGTGGCAGCTACGGCTACTCTCTCACAGTGCTTAACCATAACCCCCTAGTGCTTAACCCTTCCCCTCTTCCCCGGGCCCTAACCTAACTCCCACCTCGATACTCACCTTCGGGATGTTGGTTCTCAGTGTCCTGGCGCCGGTCTCATGGGAGTTGTCGAGATTCTGGTGTCGGTCACATGAATGCTGACCAGTGGCGTCACAACTTGGGTGCGGGGGGTGCGGCCCGCACCCGGGTGTCACCCGCTGAGGGGTGACACCAAAATGCCGGCTCCTGCTCAGTGACAGGAGCCGGGTGCTGCACTGTAACAATACGTGCAGCAAATGGCTCCTATCCCTGTGTAGGAGCCGGCACTGCATTCCGCATTCAGCCTGTGCGCGAGAGACTTGCCGCAGCTTCACCCACCGGCAGCGCCACACACTCACATGCAGACCGGACACAGGTAAGAGACTCAGGAGCCCCAGGCTGCAGGCATAGGAGGGGGGAAGGGGTGGGATGGGGGAGGAAGGGACAGAGTGGGCATGTATGAGGGATAGAGGCACTTCCCGGGGAGGGGGCAGCCAACATCTTCTTAACCCACTAGAGTGCTGAAAACGGGAGTCCGCCCACGAGGCTACACCCCCTTATGCTAGGCCACACCCCCGTTTCACAACCTCCCGCTTCGGATGTCACCAGGGGCAGTGATGCCCCTGCTGCTGACATCTCGACCACTGGAAAGCCAAACGCATCCCATTGCATGTACTGTTCACTTCCTAGAGGCCAATATTTTCATATTTACCTTGCAAACTTTCATCTACTGTTTCCAGCTTTCCCAAATAGTAAAGAAATACTGGCTTTTCCATCTCTGTTTTATTTTGGTCCAAATAATAACATTGGAACCAAGGCCTATTTTCATCAATCACCCTAATCTGCGGGAATGTGCCTACACTGGATCCCTTTATCCATTACATAACGGTTTCCTCTTCTTGTATCGCCCATGAGAGTGTTTTAAGGTCTCTGACTGTCTGGAAAACATTTTAGTGTAAACTGGTTAGTCCTTCATGTAGAAGTGAACTACTGGAGAAGAGAAGAGGTCTTCCCAAAGACCAGTATCTGACTTATGAGTCTATGGCAAAGTATGTTTTGAGAGAAAGATCTAGAGGCTAAGTTGAAGAGAACCCACCATTCATTTAATCTCCAGTACATATTTCCCTCCTGCATATTTATTTGTATGCTATCGCTGAAGTCCTGATAACCTTGTAGTCTGGCCAACACATATCAATTACAGTCCAGGTGTAGTGTAGAGACTTTGGGACTGTAAAGTTTTGATAGAAGCAGAACAGAGGGTTATGTCCACATTTAAGCCCTGTTACTTAACTGATATATTAATTCGAGTGATGACAATCAGTTGCCAATTAACCAGAAGGTGGCATTATGTCACAGAAATAATTGAATTTGATATACAAAACCTACAGTAGGCTAGTACTGTATTCTGAGAAACCACTGAGGCATAATAGTAAGGCAACAAACAAAGGCTCTCATTCAGCATGAAAATGCAATCCAAAGCAAAACTAATGCAGTAGGAGATGTAGCTATACCTCCTTGCTACATTTGCGATTGCAGCACTGTTCATCTTATGCTACATTTGCGATTGCAACACTGTTTATCTTTGATTCACAGGGCAAACTGCGAGGCCAAGGCAACTGTGCCTTGTGACTCTATCCTTGGCTTCACCACTCCTCAAAAATGGGGGTGACAGGACCCCATTACTCAGTGATGCCGGCCACCCCGCCCTCTACACTCCCCCGAACGCCTTCGCCTGTCAATCAGGTAGAGGTGTTTGCATCATTGTTATGCGATTGCAGGACCCGTTGAACAGAACAGGTCCTGAGCATGCGTACAGTAGTTTCCTGATAGTCTTGAAATCTCATTGGATCGCTTATGCGATTCAACCTGAAAACCCCCCAAAGATTGCAGTATTACTGAGGAAAACAAAAAACCCTGTGCTTATAACAAACAGGTATCTTAGAGCTGACTGTTAAAAAAAATATTTAAAACATAAAAACCAATTATTCTGCATAAAGATCCTTGTAAAATACACAATCACATCAAAGACATTCTAAACATAAGGTACACCTATCATAAACAGTATAAGTTATATAGAGTACACTGATTAAAAATATGCCCAGTGGGGTTCTCCCTTTAAAACATGATATTATGTCTGTAGAAGTCTTTACATGGGATCGGTATGAAATACCTCCAATCAAAATCCAACAGTCGAAATCCCGACAGCAATTGACCGACGGTCAAAATCCTGACAAGGTCAAAATCCCGACATGGACAAAATAACGACATTTAAAATACCATCAAGATCAAAATACCGACATGCAAAATGCCGACAGGTCAAAATACCGACATGTCAGTCCCTATGGATAACCTGGTTTAAGGCATATAGCCTGCTGTACTGATGTATAATAGTTTTGATGTCCAGTGCTTAGGTTGTTAATAGATGTTGCAGTGTTCAGCTTCCAACTGCATAGGAGCCCATCCGTACCAAGCAATATTGAAACAAGGGGCCTAATTCAGACTGGATCACTGCAGCGGCAGCAATCGCAGTCTGAATCCCTATGTGGAATGCGCTCGGGCAGTGGGCGCACTGCGCAACCCCGGGAGCCCGGTGAGATGCCAACAGCATCTCTCGGCTGTCAATCAGGCCGAGGCAGTAGCGGGGCAGGAGGTAGCATGCCAACAGCATTAGAACGCAGTTGGCTGGGTGCGGTCCGGACTACAGAATCATGTCCAGACCATTGCGGGGGCGGGCTGCGGCGGCTGCGTGATGTCACATGCAGTGCTGCAACCCAGGATGCGGTGGGTAGCGGCCTGTCAGTGCGCAGGAGCAGCGCTGGCATGGAGCTACTCGCCAGGTGCAAAAGCGTTGCCGCCGTGCAATGCTTTTGCACCTATGCAGGGGGGGCAGGGCCTGACATGCAGGGCGGACCAGTCCTTGCTGGGCATTCCCCCACATGTCAAAGTAAATGTTCGTAGATGTGCTAAATTTAGCACATCTACGATCAGATCTGAATCACCCCCAATGTGTGAGATTGCAGATTCTGGCAGGCACCTGTTCAAAGCCTGTAATTGGTTTATAGGTACAGACAGTGTCGGACTGGGGCATGAAGGTCCCACCGGGGGAATGCAGTGATAGGGGCCCATACTTAAGGGTGTGGCCAGCCTACAAAGGGGGTGTGGCCAGCCTCCACAGAGGCTTGAAATACACCATAGACTTGTGCAGTGTAATGCAACATATCTACCATGTATAATACAAGTGCACAGTCTGGAACCTGATCCCTAGAGGAAGGAGTGGGTACTCAGGCAGTGGGGCCTACCGGTGGTTTCCCTGGTACACCTGTGGGCCAGTCCGGCCCTGGTTACAGATGTAGCTGTGCTCATCTTACTGCGATGCGGCGTGCTGCAACACGGCTTGCTGAATTTTATGCCAGGCTGTGACTATTTGTAGCCGGCGATTGCTTCATTAATTCCTTTAGGAATAGTCAAAGCCTGGCATTCCATGCAGCAAGCCATGTTGCAGCCTGCAGCATCGCAGTATGATGAGCACGGCTACATCTGTAATACCAGTATTACATAGGCCACAGCCACAAAGCTATTGTACTCAATCCTCATCATAAATAAATTCTCCTCTGCAGTCCTGACGCATTTTTGTGAACTTTGGCGCCTGTCTCTAAAGTGGGTAAAAAGCAGAATGTCCACACATCCCAGTCTGGTAATTAATTAACAACTATAACCGAAGGGATAATTAGAGTTCCAGGTGTCACTTTCATGGATAAGTAATTCATTAGATTATTTTCTTCTCAAAGCTGAAAAGTAGTCATTAAGGTAAAAACACATATTCTCAAAATATCATACATTTAGACATCTCTGAGATAATAATAAAACTGTGAATATCTAAAATATTGAGATAATATATGCCCTCTAATGTTTTCCAGTATACAGTATTTTAAATAAATAGTTTTTTCTGTAGTTGATTCTGAGATATCCATTTGTTATAAGCGCAAGTTTAATCTTTCTTTCTAGATTACCTTTAAGGAAAACTTTGTTCTCTACACACCTACTGCTAAAAGTAATATTGATTAATTTTTATTTTATTTTAATATTATTTCCCTGGTGGATTCATTAGTTTATTTGCTTTTGGGGTCTGCAGTGTGATACCCCTGTCACGCCGCACAAATAACCCAGTTTCGACCCGTTGCGTGGTCGACACGGGTTGCTGAGGGTAGTGAAAGATGCCATGGATAAATTCACCTGACCAGATACTTCAACCCGGGTTTGAAGAATGGTTATTCCGACCTGGTAACCGTTCACTGAATAGGGAGCATTGGCATGGAGATGATGTCATCTCGCATCGCTATCTCTGCCCCCGCCCCCAATGCCCGCTCCATCTGCGACACCGGATGGCAACCCGACCGGGCATATTGCTGAGTCAGGATTGCGGTGTGTAGGGTACACTGCCGGGTCCCTCCCGGGACGGACCCGTTTCCAGTTCCTGGGTGGAACCCGGCATTGCGAGCTGAAAGCGGAACTAGTGAGCTGAGTAAATCTAGGTGATGGGAACAATTTTGCTTCCAGGATCATACCTGCCCAACCCATACCGCCCAACATGACCCTCTCCAGGAGGGACACAATGCTCTGCTCCTGGACTTCCCTCTTAATGTATGATTGCCATCACCTGTGCTGAAACACCTTTCTTAGCCATTAACCTGTTCAAAACAGGTACAGACAATCATACATTAAGAGAAAAGTCCAGAAGCAGAGCATTCTGTCCCTCCTGGAGAGGGTCATGTTGGCAGGTACGCCAACCACATGTGCATGCAAGATCCAGTAAAATAATTCTTAGTAGAAGTCCATGGGCAAGTATGAGCTAATACCATCTGAAGATGGAATTAGGTCAGATGGATGTAGCTACCTTCAGGACCAATGCTTCACATTTCAGAGCTTGGTAAATTTGAGAGTTTGACAGTCCCCTATGTGGGCTGTTTTTGCGAATGTTAGTGGAGGGACTGCAGCAGGTATCTGATATCTGTTGCGTAGTCCCCTTCATACACCCTAGGAAACTTACGTTTTGCAGGTACTCCTGAAAAGAAAACAGGCGTTTTCATGAGACATCCCAAATTTAATTTTTATGAACAGGCCTCTTAGTAATAAAAGTGCTATGGTGAGTTCTGTGCATATAGAAGTAGGCTGTAAAGTTGAGATGTGTCATAGAGCGTTGGGTATCCTTTGCCGACACCAGGATCCCGACCAGCAGAATGCTGGAATGCCAGAATGCTGCGCATGCCACAATTCCCACTCTATGGATGTCTTGGACACCCATGGATGGGAATAATCCCTGTTAGCTGGGATTTCGTCTGGCGGCATTGCGAGTGTTTTGGATCTCGGCATCGGTATGCTGACCAACGGGATTCTGTGCGCCAGTAAAGTAACCGCATGCCGTCATGAGGCCTGCGGAGATAACATCCATGCTTGAGATGTTTAGGTCATCCCATTCTGCATTGTTTGATCAGCATTTCTCAAAAGTGAAAGATTACAATTGTAAAGCAATCGCCATATTAGAAGTAATAGCTATTGTTTCTATTTAAATTAAGCATTTTAGAGAAGACTAAAACTCCCTATCGATTAAGGAGATTAGCTCCTCAATGTTTGCCCTTTGGCAAAGCAGATTGCTTCCTTGTCAATGAAGAATCAAATATGCTAAAGATATTGATTGTATATGGTTATGATCTACTGGATCAAAACCAACTCTGGGGAAAAAAAGACAAACAAGAGACATATACAGTAGTTTCCCACTTCCTCTTCCTTTGTATTGTGAGAAAAATACATTACTTTATTCCCAAGTGAGTTTGCTGCCTTTCTTAAACCGCTGAATGAATCTTCTCACTTCCCTTCTGAAGCTGCTCTTTGCATCTAAAACTGCCAGTTGTACTGTATCTAATGCATTTTTCATTGGTAATTTGGGGCAGATGTATTAACCTGGAGAAGGCATAAGGAAGTGATAAACCAGTGATATGTGCAAGGTGATAAAGTCCCCAGCCAATCAGATCCTAACTGTTAATTTACATATTGGAGCTGATTGGCTGGTGCCTTTATCACATTGTACATATCACTGGTTTATCACTTCCTTATGCCTTCTCCAGGTTAATACATCTGCCCCATTATGCTAAATGACTGTTAAGGCATTTGAAGACATTAAAAACAACTGGTGGAACATCATGGTTGGATTAGGTGAGGGGTAACATGAGCTTGCACCCCCCCCCCCCTCCACATGGGGTACCCACACATCATCGGTCTGCCAAGAGCTGCTTCTGAATGCATAGTGCATAAAGAGAGGCAGTATGTATTCAGAAGCAGTGGAGTGGCTTGGTGCGGTGGCTCGGCACCGGCAGTGAGTTAGGAAGGACCCCCTGCAGTAAGGACTCTGTTGGCAGTGGCTGGGTGTGGCGCTGGGAGTGGCTGGGTGCGGCGCTGGCATTGGCTGGGAGCAGCACAGACAGTGATTAAGGAGCCCCATGGAAGGACCCCCCCCAGTGAGGACCCTGCCAGGAAAGCCTCCATACTGAGGACCCGGAGAGTGCCCTGGTAGTGTTGAAGAGGAGCCGTGGGTAACACTGCTGTGGGTGAGGCCCCTGGTTAAGTGTGTGCTTTTGTCTCTGTCTGTCTGTCTGTCTATGTGTGTCTCTGTGTTTGTGTATTTCTGTGTGCATGTCTGTGTGTGTGTCTCTGTGTGTGTATTTTAAATTTTATAGGTGCCGGCTGCCTCAGCTTTGTTGCCCTGGGGCCCCCATAACCCTTAATCCGGCCCTGTGGAACATACTGTATAAACAGTGCATAAGAAGTTCAACAAAGAAATAATGACCACAAATACCCTACATTTATAAACACTGCAGTAGCATCTTTAACAAATGTTAATTAACCAGCACCTAACTCTCCTGTCTGCTTTGGTATTGCATTAATATTGCTCACAGCAAATATGAAAATGGCTATAATAACAGTTTTTGGGAAACTTGACTCTATGTAAATGTCTTAAATAAATACTATAGTTATCTGTAAGTAAAATAATAACCCCCCTCCACAAAAGTCTGTTCAAAATTAAATTAAAGGATAAAATTTACTGTTTTCTACATTTTGCTCATCGCTAATTACAAAGGTGGGAATGATGCTTTACTAACATCCACTCTTCCTTCCTATTGATTCCTAACTTACATAATATTTAATCAGTATTGCCAGCTTACCCTTAATATACCTCCCACACAATGCGTTTGGTTACTAAGTGATTTTGTTTCAATTATTTGATTGTTTTTCCCCTCTATTCAGAAATTATTGCTTAGTGAGGTATAATTGGACGGAAGAAAACATTTCTGGCAAGAGAACACAGCCAGATGTCTGACTATGGCTCGCACTACCTGGAGCAACGTAAATATGTCATTGTTAGAATTAATTACAATGCAAAAATAGATCTTCAAAGTGTATTGCTGAATGCTCTAATATCTGGAAATATGACAACATTCAGCATTTTAATATCTGAGATGCGTCCGAATACTGGAAAAGAAATGATCACTTTCGTTCATTCCAGATTGCAGCCGTTTTGTAAGAATCACATAACCACGTAGATGTTATAAGCCTTTAATGCAATTCTAGAGACCTCTCGATTATTAACATTGGCTTCTAATTTGCTTTTGAAAACCAAGGAAGGGAAATTGTGTTTCATCTGAAGCTCCGGCAGCAGTTGAAATATAAACTTAGGGGAATATAATGGTTTTTTTGTCCGCTAGTTTGTCTGATGCATCATTATCTTTTGGAATTGGCTAATGCAGTAGAATCATCTCACAAAAGTATAAACGACAAAGTTTTGCATATATACAGTACATTCAGCTTTCCCTGAATATATATACATTCATTTAGGCAAAAAGAGTATAAAATGTGGTGTAGGCCAAGTTTGTTTGAACTAATTAACTTTCAAATTATACTTTATTCTAACAAGTTTATATGCATTTTATTAATTTTAAGAATATAAAACAATAATAGGTGTACATAACAATTTGCCCTTCTTACTCTATAGTACAGTACCTACAATAATGAATTATGTATTTAAACTAAAAAAAATACATATCATGGAAGATTTACTAAAACTTCTAAAAGTGAAAAGTGGTTGTGATACCCATAGCAACCAAATCAGATTCTGTCTGGTTGCTAGGGCCAACAATGCTACTTTTCATTTTTAGAAGCTTTATTAATATAACCCATAATCTTATTAGGGTTTGTCAAAATCATTCTGAAAAATATAAGATTAACCACCTGTTTTAGAGATTAGATTGTTTGGTTATAAAGTTGCTGTTTAGCAAAATTATAGAGAAGAACGCAAGATGTCAGCTAATTAACATTGTACTATCCGAGTCACTTGGGGATTAGCTATCGTGGTCTTCACCATTAGCGACATGCATTTCCATGGATAAAACAGGATCATTAGTAATATATTGCCTACCAGGTCTTCTGCGCGTAGCTACAGGTATTTACTAAGAGGTTTAAAAAGGGATTGGACAGCACGGATACAGTTTAGTCAGAAGGGTCTTCTGTACTGTAGGTCACTGATGATGTCACATATACGAGTCAGGTGCCAAGGAGCTACATAAAGTAGTACATAAAGTTTAGTGCCGTTTAATCTATGACGGTCTTGGTGCTAGTGTTTATATACAATTTACAGAATCAGCAGGCTAATACAATTAAAAAAATTGAAAAAATCATGGTAATAGCAAACCTAAAAATACAGCATACAATATAAGGGAAGGATATGACATAATACAAAATGGTTGTCCTTTCCCACTTTCTGCCCCAGAATCCTGCTTTCATACTCCTGTCCAATTTGGTTTAAAGATAGGAAGCTGTAAACTGCAAAGGTTAATTAACAATCAAAAGACTAATTTACAGTATTGCATAGAGTGTTTATCAGTATTTTCCTTTATCTTGAGTAGTACTAGAAGCCTCGGCATGGTAGCACCTTTCATTATGTTTAAAAATATGGTGTGCAGTCTAATCCTCCCTTCTTCCTCTTTATATGTGTATATAGTGTACACTTGAAGGTAAGTTTCCTTCATTCTGGCATTGGCACCCCACCCATCTACCCTCATGTGTTTTAATTAGCACAGGTTCCTACAATGCTGACTACACATTAATATGGTCTCTATTTGAAGTTAAGACCTAGATAAATGTATATAATGTGTTAGTATTATAGATGTTAGGGACTAATGAAGTTCATCTGGACATATTTGAGGGATACACAGAATCCCAACACTACCCGAAATGCCAACACCGGAATCCTGATTAGGGTCACAATGCCAATGCCAGTATCCTGACTGCCAGAATAATGAACAAGCGTGTGTTGGCCCATCTCACAGGTAACCACAGGGGGGAGGTTAGGTTTAGACTGCAGGGGGCGGGTTAGGGTCAGGATGTGTGTGGGGGGGGTAGGTTTATCCTGCGGTGAAGATTTTTTTTTTTTTAGGTTTAGTCACCCCCGGGGAGGGTTTGGGTAAGGCTGCCGGGAGGGAATACGTATATTTACCTTATACTTACCTTCCCTCTATCGGGAATCTAAACATTAGGATGCCTCGCCCAGAATCCTGACTGCCGGCTTCCCGACTGCCGGCATATCAATTAGCCCATATATATGGCCTAATCTGTGCTAAGAACTTCACTGATACTCCATGTTAAGAAATTATCAAAATGATTCTGACTATCAGTATTCTTAGTGCATAGAGTGTGCATCATCATTTTTCTTTATCTTGTAATTTACAGCATCACCAAGTTTTAATACGGGTAGTATTACAGCTAGGGGCTTTATCCTCAATGTTCTGTGCTGATTATGATATTGTTTATCAGACTATGGTCTTTTTCAACAGAAGATACAGAGGTGCAGATGTATTAAGTCTGGAGAAGTGACAAAGCAGTGTGAAGTGACAGGTGATAAAGCACCAGCCAATCAGCTCCTAACTGTCATTTTTCAAACCCGTAATGATTGGCTGGTACATAATCACCTTCCACTTATCACTGCTTTATCACTTCTCCAGGCTAAATACATCTGCCCCAGAGTTTGTAACTGCCTACAGACTGAGGGGTCAATTCATGAAGCAGTGAAAAGAGTGGAGAAGTGAGCCAGTGGAGAAGTTGTCCATGGCAACCAATCAGGTGCTCTGTATGATTTTATAGTATGCAAATAATAGATGTTACTTCAATGCTGATTGGTTCTTCTCCACTGGCTCACTTCTCCACAGTTTTCACTGCTTCATGAATAGACCCCTGAATAACCATTAGTTGTCATAGGATGTGATTGTTAATCACTCTAATAAGGTCCATTGAAATCTAAAAACTTTAACAGTGGAGGCTTTAGAGGTGAGGAAGCAGTTAAAATTCAAATAGGGGAGCAATGCCAACTGACAGTGAGTTCCGGCTGGCGATGTTTGGCAGTGTCTGGGATGGCAGTTGATGTGGCTCCCCTGTGTGAATTTTGCACTGCGCTGCAGCCCAACCTCTGGATGGCATACCCTTGGTGAAGTTATAAAGGTGGCTTATTTGGCAATCTCTGGCTGACCCCTTGATGCCCTCCACAACTTTTCCTATTGCCATGGGTAACCAGTTGTACAATGCACTGTCTTTATGACAAAAAAATAACTGAGTTGTCATGACCTAGTACAGCCCGAGCAGAGATTTATTTGAATGAAGAAGAGTCAAGCAATATATCTTCTTTCAGACAGACAACATATTGCACAACAACACACAGCATGCATAAGCAGCAGCAGTTATATCCAATAATTGAGGGATATGCCAGAGTGTCTGAACAGCAGATCCCAGGTAAGTATCCATTATAGATCAAAACATTAATAGACAAGTCCATTGAAAAAAGAAACAATTATTTTACTGTATTAGCAGTTAGCATGCTCAGTAAGCAGATTTGGGTCTCTGGAGAGATAAGCTGTCAAAATGATGAATTGATTATAAATCACGGTGAAAAATAATTTTCACTGCTGCAATAAGCAGCAATAAAAAATACAATTTCATCACCAGGGTACGTTTTAATGAATAGGCTTCGTAATGTGCAATATAGACCCCTTTAGGGATTATTTAGTAGTAACATATTTGGGATCCAAATAGCAGTGAACTACAACGAACCAGTCAGATATTATCTTCTATTTTCTAAACTGCACCAGACAGATGAAAGATAATTGTTCATATGGTTCAGTGCTAATATTGCACTCAAATGCGGTATCAGTAAATCAGATCTAAAGATCTTTTTTTAACATTTAGGGTTTGATCCTAATTCGGATGCATCTATTTTTTCCAAGCCAACTGTTCAGCCTTCTGAATAGCAAATAACAGTCTGGACATATGCTGCATACTGTATCCAAAGTAGGAGATTCTGGGTGACAGCTGGGCAGTGAGCTTTAAGATGCATGGTGCAGCTGTCACACACTGGGTTGGTAAAGCCCATTTCTGCACCAGAGGCTGTTGCTTCATAACAATGCATCACTCATCCAGACTGTCTGGACATGTTCCAAGCCATAATACTAATAAAGTCTGTTTGTTTTCTTCATGTGGGCCCAGGACATGACTGCTTCCATCTTTCCTGATATCAGCTGATGACTACTCAACCAATTCCAGTCCAGATCTCCTGCAAATGACTTCAGAGGCCTATCAGCAGCCATGGCACCCTTTATAAGTTTCTCTTTGTCCACTACTCATTGCCAGAACAACTTCTGCTGTCTACTGTCTACTATCCTAATTTTACAGGTCCAGAGTTTTACTCCATAGTCCAATCTATTCTCTCAGCTGCTGTGTATTCTCCAGTGCTAGCTTGTGTAGCTGAGCATCACCCAATTGTTTCACTGCATTACTGAATGCTTCAGTCCAGCCAGTTCTGCTACATTCCATTCAGGACTTCCATGACAGTGGATTAACTCCACCTGTGCTAGTCTGCCATACTGAGCACTATTGTTATAGCTTGCATATTATTACATGCGGAACAAGGGGAGGACCTGGACTGCACATCATATTACTAAAGATATCAAGAGGTGCTATCATGCTGAGGCTTCTAATACTATGCTGGAGGAAGAGAGATGCAGATGCACACTCCTAGCACTAAGAACAGTGATAGTAAAAATAATTTTAATAAACCTTCACAATTAACATGGGTTATAACTGAAGTTCTTAGCACACATTTGCGCAAATATGCGAGCCCATGTACCGGTCCCAGGTGACTTCATCATATGGGTCCCAAACATTTCGAATACTATTACATTCTATACATTTATTCAGGACTTACCTCTAAATAGGGCTTTATCAATGTGTGCTAAGAACTTCAGTTATACCCCATGTTAATTGTGAGGGTTTATTTAAATTATTTTTACTATCAGTGTTCTTAGTGCTAAGAGTGTGCATCTGCAGCTCTCTTCTTCCAGCATAGTACTAGAAGCCTCAGCATGATAGCACCTCTTGATATCTTTAGTAATAGAATGTGCAGTCCAGCCCCCCCCCCCTTTTTCCACTATATTTGTGTATATATTGTACACTGGAAGGCAAGGCTTCCTTCCTCTGGTATTTGCACTCCTCCCATTCACCCTCTGGTGTTTTAATTAGCTGGGTTCCTGCATTTCAGATCACACATTGATAAGACCCTATTTAGAGGTAAGTCCTGAATACATTTATAGAATGTGATAGTATTAGGAATGTTAGGGACCCATGTGATGAAGTCACCTGGCCGCGTTACATGGGCCTACATATTTGTGCAAATGTGTGCTAAGAACTTCAATTATACCACGTGTTAATTGTGAGGGTTTATTTAAATTATTTTCACTATTAGTGTTCTTAGTGCTAGGAGTGTGCATCTGCATCTCTCTTCCTCCAGTATATTATTACATGCTTCAAGTTCCTGCATCCATATGAACATCATCCAGAACTCCTATTATAAAGGAGTTCTCAGCACTCCTATGTGCAAATTCAGATATCAAGTATTGATGCATGTTCTTGCTAACATTATCCAGTCTCCTGAGTATACATGTGTATCACCAATCAGTCCTCACATCAGCTAGTGATTTTCAGAGACTGACTTGTATCATCCTGAATATCATTAGGCAGTCTGCTCAGCCGGACATCATAAACCTAAGTGTTTAAGAGACACACAGTGTTAGCAACTCTTCATAATCCTGTGTATCCCGTGGTAACTTGTATACATCTCAAGATTCCACCATTGCAGCTTAGAAATCAACTATCAAGAGCTGCAGCGGGCCACCTTTTTGTAAAGCTGATGGAAGACTTATTATCATTGGACTCCCAGCCCTCCTCCATACTGCTATATGTTCTCCTGCTGCTAACAAGCATTGGTATTTCAAATGACCCCAGAGACTGTTGTGTAATTTTACTGGGCAGTCCGCGCAGTTGCCTGTACATTAATTATAGTCATCAGCCCCTTTGGTAATCAGAGACTGTTCCTATTGCCTATGTTTGCTACCTTAATGTTCAATAAATAATTCATATAATATTCATATTATATTCCTGTGGAAATATGTAAAGATCTAATTAAACCTCACATTTTCTGTTATACGGCCTCAAACCGCACAACATCCCCTGATATTGCCTCGGACCCAGACTAATCACAGATTGTGACAGCAGCTATATCTGATTGGGAATGTGAATGCGTGTTGAGGGTGGGTACACCTATGTGCTTATTGCTTATGTGCTATTGTCACTGAAAATACTAGTGCTATGACATTAAGGATTCATACAGTATGTGGGCATATTGGAGCCTCTAATACAGTGCAGCAGTTATCTAAGCTGTGACAGCCATGAAATATTGGGCCTAATTCAGGAATGATTGTAGAAGTGATCCTTACTGTATTTTCATGATGGTTGTGAACTGTGCATGTGCAGAATGGGTCCTGTGATCGCACCACAGGGATGTGAACGCCTATGCCTGACTGATAGGTAGAAGCGTTTGCAGGGTGGGATAGGGGCGGTCAGCGTTGCTGGAAATGGGGGGGTGTCACCCTCATTTTCCTGGAGTGACAAGGCCAAGGACTGCATTGTGGATGCAGTTTCCTTGGCCTTGCAAGGACACCTGCTTACTCAGCCTGCCTTCACAGATGATTATCATGACCAATGGTCATGATGTCCATTAAAATGTAATTGCAATATTACTGAATTAAGGTCCTTATTTAGCTTGGCCCATTACTGTGATGCTAACGCATTGGGCCAGTTTTACCCACAGTGGGCACGTGCGGGTCCCTTTCTGCAGGCGGCGACCAATGCGATCGCATAGCATTGATGTGATTGCCTGTGCCTGATTGACAGGCAGAGGCGTTTGCGGGGTGGTCTCCTTTGTGTCTTCTTTGTATCTCTGGGGCTTAGATTTTTTAGAGTTAAGAATCAGAGAGTAATAGAGGCTATTCAATTCAAATTGGAATCCCTAACTTGTGGGAAAAACGGCAGTTTCCAACATTTTAAGGTCGAATCCAGATTCGACCTATTCAGTCAAACTGCTATTTGTCCGACAAGTCAGAAATTCTGACTTGTCATAAAACACGTGGATCGGCGGATTAGCCATGGATCCACGTGTTTTGTTGGATTAACGGCCAAATCCGACAGGTTTTAACCCCATTTCCAACAATGTCCATTTCCGACTTTTAAAAAAAGTCAGATTGCCATTGTCGGAAACTGCTAAAACCTGCCGGATTTGGTCGCAAATTGAATACTGAAATGGCGGATCCTTTCCGTCGGAAAGGATTCAACATCAATTGAATAGACCCCTATGAGGGAAATGTAATAAGATCCGAGTTTGCCGATGTCTGAGATTTCAGTTGAGATTGCACGTTTTTAAAAGCAGCAATCGTTTACAACGCAAAACCAGGTTGGTTTTACATTTTAGAAAATAAGCTACTATACAGGTTACATCACTTTGATCCTTAAAGGCTAATGCCCAACAAAATAACTAAACAAAGTGCACCAAAGAAAGAGTTACATATGTGTCCTCTCCTCTTACATCTTTGCTCCATAGGCTACAAGTCGCGTTACACATAACGCATGAGTGCCGTGTGATTTTTGTTGCATTTTTGGAGCAAAAATGCATCTTAGTTGCAAAGTAATTCAATGGGAGACTCAAACAGCTTCTGCTGATTAAAAAGATATGCAGCATGCCTATATTCTGTGTGTGACGGCGACTTTATTTGCATACAAAATTCTATGCTACAGGGTCTTTCTGGATAGCACTGTAACGTGGCATTTAGTATGCAGATACAGCCGCTATTACACACAGAATATATGCATGCTGCATATCATTTTAATCAGGAGAAGCTACTTGTGCGTCATATTGCATTATATTGCGACTAAGATGCATTTTCGCTGGAAAAACGCGAAAAAAGCTCTTAGTGCTACCAAGTCCCACCATGGCATGGCATGACTTGAAGTACTGTTTAGCGTGTCTGCAGCAGGGATGTAAGAGCATGTAAAATCTACTGATTAGTTACTGGTTCAAACATTGGACCTAATTCAGATCTGATCGCAGCAGCAAATTTGTTAACAAATGGGCAAAACCATATGCACTGCAGGGGGGGGGGCAGATATAACATGTGCAGGGAGAGTTAGATTTGGGTGGGGTGTGTTCAAACTGAAATCTAAATTGCAGTGTAAAAATAAAGCAGACAGTGCACAGAAACAATACAACAGACCCAAATCTAACTCTCTTTGCACATGTTATATCTGCCCCCCCCCTCCGCAGTGCACAAGGTTTTGCCCATTTGCTGACAAATTAATGCTGCGATCAGATCTGAATTAAGCCCATAGTTATGAATTAGTTACTGAAGTATTTGGGTCTGGATTAATGCAAAGTTTGTAAGGGATGAAGGTACTGTAGGTGGGATTTTCATGGGTAACGGAGATTGGGATCATTAATTTATAGGGCAACATAAAGTAAACTGTATTGCATAATGCTCCAAATAAATTTTCTTACATGTTCATTAAGGGGAAGGTAGTGTAATTATTGGTGATTGTAAAACCTTCAGAGAAGAGGTTTTAATATTTTTTTAAAGTATGTTTTAACAAGTAATACACAGATTTTTAGAATATTGATGTCTGTAATAAGACTGAGTAATATATTAAGGAGGAATTCACTTTTATGCAATGCAGTAGGAAAATTATAGTTTTAAACTTTCACGTGTTATTTGACTTGATTAAAAAGCCTCGCTAGCAACCATATAACCATCTGTGCGCAGTATCTTTTTTTTTTTTATGTCACTGAGCCAACCAGGCTGAATTTGATCCATTTTGCAGGATTTAGTAGTCAGCACCAGATGTAGCAAACAGTTGGTGAAACAATAGTACAGTGTCTAGAACTGTCTTCCCAATGTCTTTCTGTGTATGTTTTTCACTCGCCTTTAGAAAGAAATATGCATTACAATGTATTCAGGAAGTGATACAGTCTCTTTGGCAAGGAAATCTTGAAACCTGTTAAGAGATCATATTTTTGTTTGTTTGTTTTGGACTGGTTGTAGACATACAGAATGTAAAAAGTACACATACTTCTATTGGTTGGAAATGAATGAATTTGCAGAGTAATTTTATGGAAATTAAGTATTTCAGCGGAACAGGCTGTTTCACAGATGCAAATTTTCAGTCATCCAACTTTTACATTGTGATTTGGCTTTGCTAACCTGTGGAAAATTATTCTGTGCTATGGGCATTTGTCAGTGCTGGCCACAAACTGCAGGTGTAATACATGTGCTTTGGTCAGTTCTGACCTGTAAAGCATGATAGGTTAGTTATTTACTATGGACATCCCATTAAGCTGTACTGTATTTCGATATATTAATAAGGTATCTTATTCATGATAATTGGTTTAGATTCCAGCAGAAAGAATTATTCGCCAACTATCTGTGTTTATTGATATATAGGCATTGCTTGGATTATGGAATAATTTATCAACATTTATCACATCAACATGAAAATATTGATATGATTCTGACGTCGAAGAGCAGGATGTCGACATGTTTAGCATGTCAAAAATGATCATGCTGAAATTTAGCGTATCGCACCGAAGAGATGTCAACATGCTTAGAATGTCAACAATACCATGGGTTCCGGCAGTGTAGTGATCAGCTACCGCCGTTCAGCATCTGGTGGTGCAGAGGTATCTTCTAGGTCCAGAGGTGTCAGGTGATGCACAGTTTGATATGCTAACACTTATCCCTAACCCTAATCATAACCCGAAATATAACCCTAACTCTCCCACTGCAGCTTAATTCCAATGTCGGCATTCTGCAGGATATCTGCATTTCACATGTTGACATTTAAAATGTTGACATTGTGAACTTCGTGCAGATGAAGACATTTTCCATGACAACATCATATTGATGGAATTTTTATGTTGACATTCGGACTATTGACATTTTAAATGACTGCATCTGGATATTCGTGCATTGTTGCACAACAATAAAATGATTGACATGTTTATTAGATGTGTCAATGGAAGCACAAAGTACAGTAAGAAGATCACACTACTAACTCCTAAAAGCAAAGAAAGATCTGAGTAAGTACACAGATATGAGTGGTATTCAGTATGCCGGCTGTTGGGAACCCGGCATACCGATAAATATTCTCCTTCTTGAGGGTCCATGACCCCTCTGGAGGGAGAATAAATAGCGTGGCGTGCGTAGCATGCCACCGTGCCCACAGCGAGCCCTCAAGGGGCTCATTTGCACTCACCCAGCTGCTGGCATGTCAGCGGTCAGGATCCCAGCGCCGGCATGCTGAGTGCTGGGATCCCGGCAGCCGGCATAACATACTACACCCCACTGATACAGTGGTGTGTTAAGCTGACAAGGAATGGACATACTGGTAAAAAGCATGGATCAGTACAAATATCAAAATTTACTTCCAATTGTCTAATCCTTTCATAAAGTTTGTATCATAAAGTACAAATAGATCCCACACTGACATTTAAAAATTAATTATATGCTCTTCCCATGGCAGCAATAGAGGAGCATGTAATCTCCTGTTCCATTAAGAAAGCCCTTTCTGAGGATTGGTCAATGGTACCTGTTTTTTACACTACACTTCAAGAATCAAAAACATCTGACTTGCCCAGGATACTGTACATGTAAATCATCATGATCAGAGAGTCCATTTGCTACACAATTTTTCTGACCTGGACTTTTTCTTGCAACTACTGGTCCAAGCCCTAAAACCTTTTCCCAATGGACTCCCCTTCCATCCAACTGTGTAGATGTCACATGTATTGTAGAATGGAAAGTCCTTCATTCATCCACTTTCTGGCAAACAACATCTGATCTGCCACCTTTGGACCTGCTCTAGTTGATACGTAATGTACTCTACATTATTCATTGTCTGTCTCCTTTCCTTCCTCATGTAGCCATCTCTGTTGAAGTCACACTCCAAACTTTTTGTTTTCGTGAGATTAATAAGAATCACAAACGCAGTGTCTTCATACATTGTAAGGGGACAGCAGTGACTACTATGCGCTATAGGCTTAATAGATAGCAATTTCACTTAATTCTGTGATAATGGCAGGGAAACTGCTGATTTAACATGATTAACGTGACAGATAAAAAGGCTCCTAAATCATAGATAAAACAAATACTTTAAATCATAGGAATAGATTTACTAAAGCTTCTAAAAATTAAAAGTGTTGTTGTTGCTCATATCAACTATCATTTCTCTGTTGTTCCCCAGAAAAAGATAGAATCTGATTGGTTGCTATAGGCAACCAGTGGCAGACCTACATTTGTAGGGCCATGAAGCTTGAACTGTTATGGGCAATCGGGCAATATCCAACAAAGTCCAAAAGGGACTTTTTCCCCTTTCAAGGACAGCACACATCACTCAGCACCAGCAAAATTACCTTATTAGATGCCTTCTTGTCCTGGGCTCCTTCTCACCTTTCATTGCCTCTTTCCTAGGATGGGCCCTCTCAGGCTCCACCATTCCTGGAAATGTCACAAAAAGAAGTTCTGCAGGCTGTTGGGAATTGTAGTTTAAAACGGATACATGTTACATGCTATTTACAGAGCGCAAGTCACAGAGCTAGACTACAACTCCCATCAACTCCCATGGTACTAAGCGAAGTGCATCCAAGCTGTAATAGCAGCTATGCTGTACTAGAAGCCTGGTGGTCATGGGGTTATTGGCAGTGGTGCCGAGAGAGGAGGGGAAAGGGTACAAATCACCTTGGCCCAGGTGTGATGGAGGGGCCCAGTGGGGGCCCAGGCCCATGCCTTCTGTGATTAGGCCATGTCCCCTAGAAAGTACCTAGGCCCAGCCAGGCTCTCTACTGCCCTGGCTGGGAGGCATGCTATGATCCTGTGATTGGGTGCTTCTCATGCACTGGACACCCCCCCAAAGATGTGTGGCCATGCCCTGGGAGGGAGGGGGGGGCAGAGAGTTGTTGTGTCAGGGCCCAGGATTTCTCTCAGGACCTCTCTGGGATTAGGGGTCCTGAAGCTTGGGCTTTATTATTTTGACAGTAGATCCGCCCCTGTAGGCAACACCTACTTTTCTGAGGCTTACCCTATAATCTCTGGCAGTAACAGTATCCAGACAGATATTATGGTTCATTACTATAAGCAGTATGAAGCAGCATGAATGGCATGCCCCTACCAGTTTCAGCATGTAGAAACGTTAGCTAAGACATTTTTTAAGTGTGAATTTTTCAGGATTGTCCAGTTCAAAAGCATCAAACACAAATGATTGCTGTATTTCTTCTACAAGTTAATATGAGGTTTCAGGTCAATAGTTCAATTTTCAGTAACATTTTATTTGATTTTTATTTTCTGTTCTGTTTTGTTTTATATATATATATATATATATATATATATATATATATATATATATATATAGATAGACATACATACAGATCTGAGGGCGCTAATCTGTGGTACTGTTCATCACATTAATTCATAATTAACATAAAAACAATTTTATTAAAAATCAAATTATGTTTTTTATTGTGTACATAAAATATACATATGGCATCTGTACAGTTTAACAGAAATGAAGTTCCAAGTTTTATCTGGCTTGTATTCAATTTCCGAAGCAAATCTTTATCAGCATATAGCCAACATACAGCATGATTGGAAATATAATGACTGGAAAGAACCCAATGCGTTTCGTCCCTTCTGGGACTCCTCAGGGGTACAGAATCTAAATGACAGAATACAACAACTAAGTGATAGAACAGTACTGACAACCTAAAATATGAAGTTTATATACAATAACCATACATACCAGATGCCCAATATTTTAAGGGAATCCTGACGAAACATATATACCACTGTATATAGCTATTAGAAAAGGTATAAAACCTGATAAATAAGACAATAGATTAAAAATCTATATAATGAATTGAGGATGAACAGGTGAGGGAGGAAATAACAATACATACCAAATTAATTGTAATAGGTGAACACTCTGACACAATTCCATGTTAAAAAGAAATCCAAAAGGGAATATCTCAGACTATGGTCTAATTGATGACCTATATTGAAAATTTTAAAAAAATGGGGGCATAATTAATAAAGGCCATACAGTCTGGCTCTATAGCCTATAAATCAAATGAAAGAAAGAAAGAGGACAATACATACCGGTCTTTGGTTTAAAATATGTTTAACCCTGAATGGATCGTAACCAGCTTCATGTATTAGCAGCGATACAGCTAATTAGCTTAGAAGATTAATTAATAAATATTATATATATATATAGGCCCACCAAAGTGATCACTCAGACACTCTTCTTGGCAAACAGCAGGTGGTATGTTTTGCCATTCCACCTAAAGTAGCGACCAACTGCGACACTGAAGAAGGTCAAGTCGCTCCAGAATACACCCATTGCTCCAATTCATCCCAGAGGTTCTCAGTGTGGATAAGATCTGGAATCTGAGCTGGCCAATCCATACGGGTTACCAAATATTCTGTATACCAGTCCAGTGTCACCCTGCCAACATGACATTGCGCAGCCTACGATGATGCACTTTTCAAACTCAGTTAGCTTCTTCCAGGAAGCAATTTCATAAGCAAATGATCTAATCAGTGACCCGCTAACTTTTATATATCTTCATGACTACATGCCTGCTGCGGGAGCACACTATTTTGCTTGCGCTGTGGGGGTGTCCAATCACTTTTATTTACATAGTGTATATTCTTAAAACTAGAGATGAGCGGGTTCGGAAGTAACGTCAGAATTAACGCCAGTTCGGTTTTATCTGGATTTTTCTTATTGCCTATCCAAAACACGTGACATCCGTGAGCAAAGAAGGTGCCGTTTTGAGAACCGAGTAAATCCGAGTAAAACCGAACCCGCTCATCTCTACTTCAAAACAATATTATCTAAAAAGCAGAGGATCTGCACAGATATGTGTAAAGAGTCCCAGAGGTGTCTGAAGTGCAGCACTCCGTAGTAGCCCTTTCCACAGGCCAATCTAATAGCATGAAGACAGAAGAAAGGAAGCACACAATTGTGAAGCCCACTTTTAAAAAGCACAGTCTTATCTTCACAATAGGAGCCACTCATATAAAAACATCTGATATACACAGATATCACACTAACCACATGAATCACAATGGGCTCTCCAGCCCTACCACCATGGTTATGTATATCTCCACTTCAGTGAATGGTGTCTCAGAAGTAATCAGACTATGTGAAGGCAAGCAGTTGTAGAGGCGGGGCTGCAGCACAGTCCAAAATTTAAATAGGGGGAGTCACACCATCTGCCAGTGAGTCCCAGCCAGTGATGTTTGGCATTGTTAGGGGTAGCAGTTGGTGTGGCTCTCCTATTTGTATTTTGGACTGTGCTGCAGCCGCACCTCTGCAACTGCCACTGGCAAGGAAGTCCAGGAACAGAGCATTTTGTACCTAATGGAACAATTAACAGGCTTGGATGGGGACCACTGCTTTGTAGTTGGATATCTCCGGTTCGCCAGGGCTGATTTTCAAAAATATGGCACCCCTGGAATGAGGGGACCCTCAGCTATCAGCCTAGGGCACTTACACTCCTGGGGCCCTTGGGCAAGAGCCCATTGAGCCCATATGAAAAGACAGCCCTGGCAGCTGCATGACGTCACATGCAGCCACTACGATCACAAAGATGGCGGCGGCCCTCCTGCCAATGCAGCAGTCTGTGCCGGCAGGAGGCTTTTTAACTTTCTGTGAACACTCTGAAATTGCGGTGCTATCACAATGTCAGCAAGGTTGAAAGGGGGGGGCGGCAGTTAGCATGCTCGGCGGCCTTGCCCTGCGATGGGCGGCCCCCAGCATGTGAGCAAAAGGATTGCAAATTCTGCTAAAAAAGCAGAATTTGTAATCCTTACTGAATAGGGTCCTTAGTCGTTGCCCTATCACCATAGCCGACACTGCTGGCGTCCGCATTGTGTGTCAAGCCTCGTTCAGACACTGTGGCATCACCACTTCAACGTCCTGCTGGTCCCACCCAAACTGATTTTGTCTCCTGGACTTCGTCATGGGGGGGGGGGGGGGGGTGTCTCTCAAGGAAACACTTTACACTTATATATCAAATTTATCATGACATTCCTGTCCATCAATCCATTACTAGTCCCGAACATGTGACCGCTCAATAGCCAATAAGAACACACAATGCACAAACTGTATACTATACAGACACATTGAAGCATTTAATGGGAATGTATTGTATATCCCGGCAGCCATTTTTATCTAGCCACAAACTATCCCAATGGGACACCATTTTCCCAAGGCCCGAAATACTGATTTACCTATTTTTATAATATCTAGGCTCACACTGTACTATATATCTCGTAATTCAGCTCTTTTATAATCTTGAAAAGGTCCCAATGTTTGTCTACAATAAATATATTTTTAAAAACATTTAACTCATATCTTGATAAAATATATACAATTATATACGTATATCTCACTATACAAAACATATATGAATAAGTAAATCATGACTTGTGATAAAGAAACAAAATAAGGAAAATTTACCTAACCACATAAGGGGAATAAAATACAGAAAAAATTGCTCACTGTTCAAAGAACACACCGTGATGTTTCCTTCAAAGGAACAGTATGACCACAGATAGCGAGTAACTGGACCCGTGAGCAGCATATTCCTCTGACCTACCACAAAGGAAGTAAGGTCATAATTCTCATTTAAATCATCAGGAGTTAGAGTATTTAAACTATGAATGTATTGCGTTTTAATAAGTCCATTCTGACAGCAAGCACACTGTCTTGGAACACTATGGTTGGTCACTTTATTATGCACACCTCTCATGTGCTCCAAGATTCAAAAGTTTTATTCCCATTTCATAATGACGACATTTCATGACATTTACATTAAACTAAGAGTTGGATTGAAACTGCTAAAGGATTTTTTTCCATGCAATCAGTGTAAAGTGTGTCAGTATGTCAGCAAAGAGAGGGCTATTTTCAGTAATTATACTGCACTAAGAATTTTAAAATAAAGTTTGATGAATTGCTGGATGTTCTACATAGTGTATGTGATCGAATGCTAATACAGCATGAAATATGTCGGCAATTAAAATTACGGATCTTGGAGCACATGAGAGGTCTGCTTAAAAAAGGGCCTGATTCAGGGAAGTACGCTAATGCATTTGTAAGTCTTTAGCTGCGGCTCCATCCCCTTCAAGTCTAATGCAGCTGAGTACTACTCGAGGCATAGTTACAATGTGAGATCTGAAAATGATTAAAATTGCAGTACATAATGGAATATAAAGTACATAGATACAGGGGTGTATCTAGGGGTCCAAATGCCCCCGGTCAAAGTAAGGGGCTGCCACTTTCCCCCATATATTTGAAATAAGGAAGCCGTGACTGTGGAAAAAAGGGTGTGGTCTTGTGGGGAAGAAGCATGCCCACACAATAGTACTTCCAATTCAAATTATGCAGCACAGAAGTGTCCCTTATTCACATTACACCACATAATAGTGTCCCTTACTCACAATACACCACAAAGTAGTCCCTTTACTTACATTACTCCAGTTGTGTGACAGCTACTCAAAAAGTGATCCTTATCACTGAAATGATGGGCCTAATTCATATTTCATCAGTTCTGAGGCACAGAGCTCAAAGTACCAATTTTCATATGTGCAGTAGAATGGGTCCTGTGTTGTTTGGCACATTATGGCTGCAGATGTCAGTAGATGCAGCTGTTTGGGAGTGGGGAGGGGGGCAGCGCCGGCCTCCATTTCCGAAATTGGATGCATGTCACCACTGGTTTGGTGGAGTGCAGAGGCCATGATCTCCATTGTAAGATGGAGGATTCATGGCGTCTTCGTAGGAGCAGCAACAGCCAGCTTCCATGACCTCATGGATCACACAGTCAGCTGGTGGTGTCGCAGGTGATTTGATGCTGCATCCTAAAATGCGGCAGAGATTACTAATGCATGCGAGAGGCATCTACTGACATCAAACACATCCTTCTGCATTACTGCTTCCAAGTAAGCAGCAATAATGCCACCTCTAACCCCATCTAAATTAGGTTCTCTGACCACTAATTAATATCAGTATAGGTGCGCATGTGTGAATGCATGCATACTGTACAAAGAGGACAGCTGGAAACACAGGGATTCATTCAGATCCCCCTCTCTTCCCTTACAGGAATACCTACCAAAGGGAAGTAGCAAACATCTGGGAAATAAAGTCACCTGAAGATGGTATCAGCTCCTGCACGCAAGGTGGGATGATTATGAGAAGGCCACATTGGGTCATTAATAATCAGACTACTGTTTCCATATGTGTAACAGGAAACAAAGAACAATGAATAGGCCCTTTAGTATCATGATCAAAAAGTTGTTGTGTTTTGTATTTGACATGTAATCAACGACAATATTTTAAGACCTTGGTCAAAATTCTATGTTGAGACTGGACAGTCAAAGCCCCTTTGTTAGAATGCACTAGTCTGCCCACAGATTGAAATTGCATACAAATACACTGTAGGATCCATCAGAATTGTAGAATATTTTAGTTAAAATAACAACAGCACAATAATATCCTGAAATATTTATTTTCCTAGAAAATAAAATTCTAAAATTCATACCAAGGAACCTCCATTTCTTTAAGAATATATGTTTGTAGGATTTAAGGAGTCTATTTACTAAGCCTTGGCTGGAGATAAAGTGCCAGCCAATCAGCTCCTAACTGACATGTTACCAGCTGGGTTTGAAAAATTACAGCAGCTGATTGGCTGGTACTTTATCTCCATCGAATTTATCTCCATCCAAGGCTTAGTAAATAGACCCCTATGTCCTGCATGACAAGGACACTGGGACAACTGGAGAGATTGGAGTGAGGGCCAAGCTATCCTTTTAAACTGGGACACTTCAAGCCTTGATTTCATCTGGCGTTAATCAGCCATTAATTTATGAGTGTACTAAAAATGGTAAAGTGACTACTCCCACTTTGGCGCTAATCCAATGCTACACTTTTTGCAGGAACTTCTATTTTCTCAATAAAATGTAATGTACCGGCTTGATGTGAATAAAATATAAATTTAATACTACACAATGATTAAAAGTGAGACAAAACAGAACCCAACATGGGAAACAGAGTCCTACCAAGATGATAATCGGAGCCGCAGGTGTTATGAATGCAAGGTATTTCCCGGGAACAATACCCTGCATGTAGCTCAATCAGGCGTGTTCCCCAGTGGTCCCTTTCACAGTCAAGGATGTCAAGAAGCACAGGAAAGCACTGGAAAGCAGGTGCCGACGCGTTTCGGGACATCAAAGTCCCTTTTTCGAGGCTGTATGCTTCCAGTGTATCAGGAGGGGTTCTTATACTGTCAAAAAACGGAGTTTGCAGGGAACTCCCAGACTACCCCCAGGCTTGCACAAATCCTTACAGCGCAACCATCCACCTCTATTATTTCTTTTTTGTTCTACTAATTTATGAGTGTCCATACATACATACATACATACACACACAATATCTGAAACTCATGTTGCTATTCTACTGATATTTGGCATACAGCCAAACTACTTTGCTAAAAGTGACTGTACAGACTACTGCATTATCCTCTTTCCTCTTGTGGTTTCCCCTCCCTCACTCATACCTGTATGCGGTTAACATACCACCCGTCGGGATCCCGCTGTTGCAATACTGATGCCCAACTGGGGTGCTAAATTGCCGCCGGAATACTAGTGAGGTAGGTGATTCCCCCTCTATGGGTGTCCACTACACCCGTAGAGGGAGAATAGAACCTGTGGCGAGCTCAGTTCACCAACGAGCCTACATTGTGGCGAGCGCAGAGAGCTTGCAAGGGGCTTCTCTGCACTCACCCGCTGCCGGCATAAGGGTGCACGGGATGCCGATGTCGGTATCCTGACATTTGGCATCCCGTGCGGCGGTATCACATACCGATCCTCTCATACCGTCATCTTCTCCCCATTGCCATCAATGGCACTGAACCCTTGTGTTCAGCCAGCGCTGCTTGTGTTGATATTAAGACGGCATATGCAGCAATAGTTATATAGCTTATTTCCCCCAGTAACACAATGTTTCCTTCTTTTTTTCCTTGTTTGCCCTGCTTCTGCCACAAGGCACTGCAAAACCCTTGTTGCACCAAATAAATAAAGGGCAATCATTATTATCATGATGAATGCCAAGGATATCAGACCTAGATTTGCCAAAAAAATTCACTCTAGTGTTGGGTTGTGGAGGCTTATGTAAACATTTACAGTATTTTCTTCAAGAAGAGAACACGTTACATCTTTACTAGTAAAATAGAGATTCTAAAAGAATTGATCAGGTGCCATTGTGGTCAAAATATTTCACAAAAAGCAGTAGCACATCTGTCTCCTAAAAAAGAAAACATTCAGGTTAAAATGATGTACAATTTCTGTAATTAATTCTTTTGACAAATCCTGAAAGGAACCCAGCTGAGTCAACAACTCATGAAGACTGAAAAGAAAAAAAATATTTTCACAAGCGATCTCTTGTACTCAAAAACACAAAGGACAAGCGAGATGCAAATCACTTGTTTTCTGCGCCGTATAAGCAATATTTTCTTTTTGAGGCATAGAAAATATATAAGTTAAATAAATGCTGACTATTTTATCTATTCTTTCTTTTACTCCCTCAAGCATTTTTGTTGCATTAAGCTTTTCTTGAGGTGTTCTCGATCAGTATAGAATAAATATTAAATACAGAACATGCTTGCAATTGCTGCTGTTTATGTAATTTTGAATGTAAGCTCTTTGGGATAAGTGTAACTGTTATTTTCAGGATTTGTTTTTCCACTAAAGTCTGCTAGATATGATCTGGTGTAGTGTAGTTTAAGGAAAAAAAATCATTAAAAAAAAGCAAAACATTTTTTTTTAGATCCTGCAACAATCAAGTTAGAAGAGTAATAGGATTAATAGTGAGTTCCAAGGGTGGCTGTTACCTGTTTTGTGTAGGGAGGTTGTCAATATCCAGGCCCTAAGAGGAGGAGGAGGCAAGGAGACAGCTGCCACCTGCGCAATGGACCTGGCAGGCACTGGTGCATGCACACAAGTGGTGGCTGGACTGCGCATGTGCAAAACCCCGGCTTCTATGGACTGCATCGGCTGCAGCCCATATAAGCTGGCTAGGGCTGATGATCAGGTAGTGAGTGGCTTCCTACTGAAAGCACACACTCTGCTAAATGTAGCCCGGTCTCACAGTCCCAGAGGGAGAAATCACCTCCCTCTGGGGCTGCCTGACCTGCGGGTGACAAGCAGGTAGTACTCCCAATAGGAAGTCACTGCCAGTCACAGTATATTAAGAGCTGAGCCCACTGAAGTGGTGGATTTTACTGGAGAGGGGGAATGGGGGGGGGGGGGGGGGTTGGGTTGTCCTGCAGCCCATACGTAAAATTCACCCCTGGTTAGTAGGGTAGTAAGTATTTTTAAATTAGTTTGGAAATGCCTGAAACCCCTATTATGTACTTGCTGTCTTTACACACTGTTCATGCTGCATACTAATGTGTCAGTAAATAACAATGATAGAAGTCCGTATTTGTTCATAAAAGTATTAAATTGGTACATCTTTCCACTATGTGACCAGTACCAGATATACCTGGATTAAATATTATTGCACCATTTGTAAAATCTATTCTCAGGCTAAAGTATCTTCTAAATATTTGGCAATGTTAATTAATGTATCATGCACATGTATATTGGTTCCACTTTTTATTTAATTAATTTATTGGTCCCTCTTACGAAAGAACAAAGTCAAATCTTTTTTCTGGAAACAGCTCACATCATACTGAGCATCACCACATTCACCAACAATGTTGTAAACTGACTCACCTCTTGTACTCAGGTGGAAAGCCGAGCAACATGCGCTGCTGGAACATAGCTAAAATGATTTACCTACTGTAGCTGCAGCTGGGCATGACTCAGGTGTTTGGAGTTTAATCTCCGTTCATTTCCCAATGACTGGCAGCTACAGTACAAAGTGTTATGAATCCATCCTCACAAATAGTGTATAGTAGAGAAGTGCGGTGGGCACTTTTCGTTTTTTTGGGTTTTGGTTTTGGTTCTAATTCCATTTTGTGTTTTGGAGTTAGCTTGGTTTTGCCAAAACCAACCTTTCGTGTTTTGGTTTTGGATGATTTTTTATAAAAACAGCTAAAATCACAGAATTTGGGGGTAATTTTGCTCCTACGGTATTATTAACCTCAATAACAATCATTTCCACTCATTCCCAGTCTATTCTGAACACCTCACACCTCACAATATTGTGTTTCGGCCTAATAGTTGCACCGAGGTGGCTGGATGACTAAGCTAAGCGACACAAGTGTGCGGCACAAACACCTGGCCCATCTAGGAGTGACACTGCAGTTGTAGACAAGATGGCACTAAACAGCACATGATGCAAAGTAGAAAAAGAGGTGCAATTAAGTAGCTGGATGGCCAAGCTAAGCGACATACAGTAAGTGTGCGGCACAAACACCTGGCCCATCTAGTAGTGGAACTGCAGTTACAGACAGGATGGCAGATTTAAAAAATAGGCCCCAAACAGCACATGATGCAAAGAAGAAAAAGAGGTGCAATGAGGTAGCTATATGACTAAGCTAAGCCACACAATTGTGCGGCACAAACACTTGGCCCATCTAGGAGTGGCACTGCAGTGGCAGACAGGATGGCAGATCTAAAAAATAGGCCCCAAACAGCACATGATGCAAAGAAGAAAAAGAGGTGCAATGAGGTAGCTGGATGGCCAAGCTAAGCAACACAAGTGTGCGGCACAAACACCTGGTCCATCTAGGAGTGGCACTGCAGTTATAGACAGGATGGCACTTTAAAAAATCTAGTCCCCAAACAGCACATGATGCAAAGAAGAAAAAGAGGTGCAAGATGGAATTGTCCTTAGGCCCTCCCTCCCACCCTTATGTTGTATAAACAGGACATGCACACTTTAACAAACCAATAATTTCAGTGACAGGGTCTGCCACATGACTGTGGCTGAAATGACTGATTTGTTTGGGCCCCCACCAAAAAAGAAGCAATCAATCTCTCCTTGCACAAACTGGCTCTACAGAGGCAAGATGTCCACCTCATCATCATCCTCCGATTCCTCACCCCTTTCACCGTGTGCATCCTCCTCATTGAGCATTAATTTGTCCCCACTGGAATCCACCATCACAGGTCCCTGTGTGCTTTCTGGAGGCAATTGCTGGTAAAGGTCTTCCCAGAGGACTGTATAATTCAGTTTGGTGAACATTATCTTCTCCACATTTAGTGGAAGTAACCTCCTACGCCGATCGCTGACAAGGGTACCGGCTGCACTAAAAACTCTTTCGGAGTACACACTGGAGGGGGGGGGGCAACTTAGGTAAAATAAAGCCAGTTTGTGCAAGGGTGTCCAAATTGCCTTTTTTTTCCTGCCAGTATACGTACTGACATGCCTACTTGGATGCTGTCACTCATATAATCCTTTACCATTATTTCAATGGTGACAGAATCATATGCAGTGACAGTAGATATGTCAGTAATCGTTGGCAGGTCCTTCAGTCCGGACCAGATGTCAGCTTTCACTCCTGACTGCCCTGCATCACCGCCAGCGGGTGGGCTAGGAAATCTTATCCTTTTCCTTGCAGCCCCAGTGGCGGGAGAAATTGAAAGAGAAGCTGTTGACGGGCTACGTTCCACTTGAGTTGACAATTTACTAACCAGCAGGTCTTTGCACCTCTGCACACTTGTGTCTGCAGGAAAGAGAGATACAACGTATGCTTTAAACCTAGGATCAAGCACGGTGGCCAAAATGTAGTGCTCTGATTTCAACAGATTGACCACCCTTGAATCCTGGCAAAGCGAATGAAGAGCTCCATCCACAAGTCCCACATACTTTGCGGAATCACTCCGTCTTAGCTCCTCCTTCAATTTATCCAGCTGTTCCTGCAAAAGCCTGATGAGGGAAATGACCTGACTCAAGCTGGCAGTGTCTGAACTGACTTCACGTGTGGCAAGTTCTAAGGGTTGGAGAATCTTGCACAAGATGGAAATCATTCCCCACTGTGCTTGAGTCGGGTGTAGTACTGTTGACCGGCGGTCTCCTGACCGCCGGTCACCTTACCGACGCCGGGATCCCGGCAGCATACCGACGCCGGGATCCCGGCGGGGAGGGATGAGTGCAGCAAGCCCCTTGCGGGCTCGGTGGCGACCTGTGGTCGCCACGGGTTTTATTCCCACTCTATGGGTGTCGTGGACACCCACGAGTGGAAATAGTCCCTGTTGGTCGGCATGCCGAACATCGGGATAGTGAGCCGTCGGGCTCACGGAGGAGGTCATGTGACTGTCGGTCAGCTGACCGGCGGTCACATGAATACCACCCCTTGAGTCAAGTGCATTACCCCTCCTTTGCCTATATTGTAGGTGGATGTATAGGCTTGAATGGCGTTTTGCTGCTCCTCAATCCTCTGAAGCATATAGAGTGTTGAATTCCACCTCGTTACCACCTCTTGCTTCAGTTGATGGCGGGCAGGTTCAGGAGTGTTTGCTGGCGCTCCAGTCTTCGGCGCGCTGTGGCAGAATGCCGAAAGTGGTCGGCATTTTTTGGGCCACCGACAGCATCTCCTGCACACCCATGTCATTTTTCAAACAATTCTGCACCACCAAATTGTATGTGCAAAACATGGGACATGCTGGAATTTGCCCAGATGTAATGCACGCACAATATTGGTGGCGTTGTCCGATATCACAAATCCCCAGGAGAGGCCAATTGGGGTAAGCCATTCTGTGATGATGTTCCTCAGTTTCCATAAGAGGTTGTCAGCTGTGTGCCTCTTATGGAAAGTGGTGATACGTATCGTAGCCTGCCTAGAAATGAGTTGGCGTTTTCAAGATGCTGCTACTGGTGCCGCTGCGGGAGGCCATACATCTACCCAGTGGGCTGTTACAGTCATATAGTCCTTAGTCTGCCCTGTTCCACTTGTCCACATGTCCGGGGTTAAGTGGACACTGGATACAACCGCATTTTTAAGGACACTGGTGACTCTTTTTCTGACGTCTGTGTACATTCTCGGTATCACCTGCCTAGAGAAGATGAACCTAGATGGGATTTGATACCGGGGACACACTATTTCCATCAAATTTCTAGGGAACTAATGGTGAATACCGGACGCACCTCTAACACCAATATATCTGTCAAGGCCTCAGTTATCTGCTTTGCAAAAGGATGACTGCTGTCATATTTCATCTTCCTCACAAAGGACTGTTGGACAGTCAATTGCTTACTGGAAGTAGTACAAGTGGTCTTCCGACTTCCCCTCTGGGATGATGATCAACTCGCAGCAGCAACAACAGCAGTGGCAGCAACAGCAGGTGTAACACTCAAGGATCCTACGGAGGAATCCCGGTTAGGAAAGGACTCCTCAGTCTTGACAGTGACATGGCCTGCAGGACTACGGATGTTCCTGACTGAGGAGGAAGTTGACGTTGAGGGAGTTGGTGGTGTGGCTTGCAGGAGCTTGGGTACAGGAGGAAGAAGGGACTTAGGTGTCAGTGGACTGCTTACGCTCTTACCCAAAGTTTCTGAACTTGACAGTGACTTCTGATGAATGCGCAGCAGGTGACGTATAAGGGAGGATGTTCCTAGGTGGTTAACATCCTTACCCCTACTTATTACAGATTGACAGAGGCAACAGACCTTGACACCTGTTGTCCGGATTTGAGGAGAAATAATTCCACACCGAAGAGATGGTTTTTTGGTAGTTTTCCCAGGCATCACAATGGGCTTCTTCGTCCCAAGGACAACAGGTGTCTCCCCCGGTGCCTGCCTTAAACAAACCACATCACCATCAGAATCCTCATCGTCAACTTCCTCCTCAGCGCCAGCAACACCCATATCCTCATCCTGGTGTACTTCAACAGTGACATCTTAATTTGAATATCAGGAACTGGACTGTGGGTGCTCCTTTCAGCACTTGCAGGGAGCGTGCAAATGGTGGAAGGAGCCTCCTCTTCCCATCCAGTGTTGGGAAGGTCAGGCATCGCAACCGCCGAAACACTTGGACTCTCCTTGGGGATTTGTGATACCATCTCAGAGCGCACAGTTCTTGTCTGTGCTCTTTCCTGCTTAACTCTTTTAATTTTTCTAGTGGGAGGATGAGGGCTTCCATCGTCATGTGAAGCTGAACCACTAGCCGTGAACATAGGCCAGGGCCTCAGCCGTTCCTTGCCACTCTGTGTCGTAAATGGCATATTGGCAAGTTTACGTTTCTCCTCAGACGATTTAATTTTTTTATTTTGGTTCTTTTTACTGAACTTTGGCTTTTTGGATTTTACACGCCCTCTACTATCACATTGGGCATCTGCCTTGGCAGACGACGTTGATGGAATTTCATCGTCTATGTCATGGCTAGTGGCAGCAGCTTCAACACTAGGAGGAAGTGGTTCTTCTTGATCTATCCCTATTTTCTCCTCAAAATTTTTGTTCTCCATTATTTTTTGGGAGTTATATGAGACAATATGCGTCACAGGAATGACTGGAATTACTGATGACAAAGGACACTACCACTGGTCTGATGCAGCCCAACAGGTTGTTATAATTGTTATACTGCAGCAGTGGACATATAGCAGCAGCGTATATCGTCACTGGAATTACTGATGACATAGGACACTACCACTGGTCTGCACAACAAAGCACCACTTTATACAGCTACACTGGATATATGGCAGCAGAGAAAACCAACACTGTGAATGGCTGGACTGATACTGCACAATACACTGACTACACTGGACTAGTCTGAACAACACAGCACCACTTTACAGCTACACTGGATATATGGCAGCAGAGAACACCAACACTGTGACTGGCTGGACTGATGCAGCACAATACACTGAGTGACTACACTGGACTGGACTGAGCAGCACAACACTTGCCACCCCACTTTCCCGCCCCAACACACAGACACTGAACACTGAGGACACGTCCTCTCTATACACTCTCCGAGACTGGAATGAAAATGGCGGGGACGCGTGGCTCCTTATATGGAATCCAAATCCCACGAGAATCTAACAGCGGGATAATGACGTTTTGCCACATTCAGGTTTCCGAGTCAGGAGGGAAAATCCGAGCCCGGCTCGGACCTGGACTCGGAAGGCAAAGTCCGGTAGGGTTCGGTTCTCTGAGAACCGAACCCGCTCATCTCTAGTGTACATGAGCAATAAGTTCCAAAAATGAAAGAATGTTTTAATGAATGAAAGGACTTATACAGTAATAAATACAGTGACATTTTAGTTCTTGACAGTATGCACATTCCTGCCCAAGTCCGCTGTGTTATGTCCTGCAAACATTCTGCATTCACAAGCACCAGAAGGTGTAAAGCAGCAGTTAAGAGTCTCTCCTGTATTTTCTTACTGTTGAAATGGGTGCTTCTGTAGAAAACATACTAAAATATTTCTATACATTTTTTATGGTCTGTGTAAAATATAATTGCTGTATTATATAGCTGGAAAAAAATCCAGAAAATCTGATACCTTAGTATTAGCACCGTGTAGGTAAATCATAGCCTTAACTAGCCACCTTTATAGCACACATATACTGAATTCCTGAAAGTCTCTCATTTAGCAATTGTAGTTCTTTGTAGGAGCTGAAAAGTTCCTCACTAATATGATAAAGACATCTATAAGGTTTATTTAATAGCCTGGCGCAGGTAGTGCAATTGTAATGCATCTCGTAGTTAACAAAGAAGTATCAGCCCTAACTATTTTCCTTCAAAATACTAGTAAAAGTACCTATTTAATAAAATGGAGTTGCATGACTTACAATATATACAGTACCAGCTGAGAGCATCATATCATTACAATATAAAATTTTCCATAAATGTTTAAACCAGCAATAAATGCACTCAAATATTCACATCGATTTATGTGCTACACAACATCGGGGGTCATTCCGAGTTGATCGTAGCTGTGCTAAATTTAGCACAACTACAATCATTCACACTGACATGCGGGGGGACGCCCAGCACAGGGCTAGTCCGCCCCGCATGTCAGTGCCGGCACCCCCCCATAGAAGTGTAAAGGCATCGCACAGTGTCGATGCCTTTGCACTTCAAGAGTAGCTCCCGACCAGCGCAGCTTTAGCGTGCTGGCCGGGAGCTACTCGTCGCTCCCTGGACCGCAGCAGCTGCGTGTAACGTCACACAGCCGCCGTGGCCTGCCGCCCCAATGGTCCGGCCACGCCTGCATTGGCCGGACTGCACCCCCACTGCGCCGCCGTCCAGCCCCCTCCCGCCCAGCGACCGCCTCTGCCTCAGAGACGATCGCTAGGCAACGACGGCTGGCATGCGCTGGCGCACTGCGGCACCAGCGCATGCACAGTTCCAACCCGATCGATGCGAGAAACTGCAGCGAGCGATTGGGTCAGAATGACCCCCATCAAACGGATTTTAGAAACAATTCATATGATTTTGTGCTCAAAGTTGTATTTCCCGTGCAATATCTCCAAATTTGCATTTGTGTTTTGACATAATGCACCTTCATCTCTTAACAAATGCTAAATTCCCAGAGGTTCAATGAGGTCACCTGGAATAATTACAATTACAGCTCAACAGTCTGCTATCAAAAAGGAGTATTAATGTGTAGATTTTAAAATAATAGAAAAATAAAAGAATCTGACAATTTAGCTATTTTAACAGTTCATCAGCTTTTCTGTATTTGTTGAATTGAATTAAACCTGTGAATTCAGATTAGTTTGCAATATACTAGATTTGGGTGCATTATTGCTTTGTAGACGGAAGAGTAATTTATTTTCTTATTTCCCTATTTCTTTTTAGTTAATATGCTAATCCCTTTCTTATATCACCCATCACATAATTTGTTAATCATTCACCGTTCACGGTACAGCAAAAGTTTTCAGAAACAGCAAGATCATCTTTATACCAAAAAATGATTTGTTTGCATGGTAACAAAATGTATTTTTAGGATCACAAAATAAAAGCAAAACAGAGACATATTTACTGTGGAAACCATATATTTTTATTACATTATTTAAAAGCAGAATTATTTTTAAGTCTTTCATAAAGTCTTTCATAAAGAAGTATGTTGTTTTCCATACATGTCTTGCAGGGACGTGCGGTGAGATAAATTGGTCAGGAGCCAATGGCTAGCACCAGAGCCAGATTCATACACAATATATGAGCCAAAGGGTTCATGTGGGCATTATACACAGGTGCAGCAGTATATACTGCTAGAAATTTGGTGGGTTTTGAGCAAAGATGTGCGGAAAAGATTAGCAAGTGAGGCACTGCCTCACCTTCCCATCTGTCAGGATGCCACCTACATCCCTTATTGACAATGGCGTCAAACACAGTCAGTACACAAACTAGAAGGCAATCAACACGACTTATTGGTAGCAGTTGGGTTAATATTCAGACATATTTTAAATATGAGATCATTTGTGCACAACATTACAGTTCCTAAAACAGAATCACAGTCTACTAGAAATGTAGTGAACCAGATTGAGGTGGACAGTGTGCTGCAGTGCTGCTGAATTGGATATGCAAGGTGACCCCCTTTCTAGAATGTGCCATTGAACTTTGCCATTGCATGTAGTTATTGTGTGTAATAGAGTCTATTTTTATTTTAAACATTACATATTTTTGAAGATAATTATTTGCAGCTCCTACTTTTTCTCTCTACTTCTCATCCTCCATACTGTATGCCTACAACAATCAAGGTAAATCACTATGACTATTAATATACTCTGAGTTATCACCATCAGAATCCATATTAAGATGATGTACCTTTCTGGTATTCAGTATCACAGTAGTTTTAGCCAGATCAGTATGAGATCCCGGCGTATGGTATCCCTGCATTTGTAATACCGATGCTGCAATACCGAAGGTGAAAGTACTGACAGGGGTGAGTAAAGGGTGTTCTACCCTCTCCCCACCCTCCAAATCCTCCCTATCTGCAGCCTAATCCTAACCTCTCCTCTTTGTGCCTAACCCTAACAACCCCACCGGGGGTGCCTACCTCTCCCACCCCGCTGCTTAAACCTAACCCTCCCACCCCATAGCCTAACCCTAACCCTCTGAGGGAGGTGCCTAATCCCCACTCCCCACAGCCTAACCTTAACCTCATGGGACTCAACCTATCCCTAACCCCCCTGGATGCATCATGCCAGGATATTGCTCCCCTTCTTGATGCTGGTGTCAGCATACAGACTAGTGTCGGGATCCCGGCGTCGGTATTCTGACTGCCGGGTTCCCGACAGCCGGGATCCTGACTGCTTCCTGTTTTAGCATCATAATCAACATCATCATCATCACCACACCAAGCTGCACTACATTAGGCAGAGCACAGAAGCACTCCAAGTTGGAAGGTCGTGAGATGGTGTTAGCCTTAATGAGTGGAGAGAAGAAAAGCAAATCAACTGGTTAATTATCATCACCACCCTCATCTCCTAAATGTGCATGATTTTTCTTTATCAAAATTTAATTTTTTTGCATTCTGTTCTCTTTTTGTTATATTTCCACCTCAGAATAATTATAATTATCTTAAAAAAAATTGAACTCCAAACGAGCTTTTCAGAATTGGGGATTTATTCACTTTCAGCTGCCAATGCTTTAAAAAAAATTATTTATTCATATCAAAAAGTGCAGTACACTAATGACACAAGTAATAAATATCTTATGCAGCTTTATGATTAAACTTTGCTCTTGTTATTGTTTGTATGTTTGTGTCAACGTCAGCAGGAATGCTATATGGAGGCAACATATCCTTTTTGAGTTTCAGGTAATGCTCATGCTAATGAAGCAGATAAGTTGATCTTTATCTTGTGATGCTTCCAAAGCATAAATCAGTTTGTTCCATCACATTTGTGTGGCTCGTTTCAGCATGACCATTTCATCTTCATTTTCCTCATCAATGCTAGATGGATTTCAGCTAAAGTTATTTAAGCTACAATATCAGTTCATCAGCACATACTTGCCTACTTTTGAAAAGTAGTTTCAGGGAGATTCCAGTTAATAATAGAATGCACTGTGTGAAATGTGCTGTGCCGTCGAGAGGATGTATCCTGGTCTGCCCAATGAGAGTGAGCACCCAGTTGTGGGAGGGGGAGGAGGAGGGTGTTAGCAGGTGAGTACAGGGGAAGGTGTAGGCAGGTGAGTACCCAGTGGCAGACAGGGAGGGAAGGAGAGAAGGAAGATGAGCACCCACTGGCTGCCTGGCTGGTAGGTACAGAGGGAGGTGAGCACTAAGTGACAGAGGGGGGTAGGGGAAGATGAGCACCCAGTGGAAGGTTGGTGGGGAAAGGTGAGCACCCATTGGAAGGGGAGTGTTAACAGGTGAGTACAATGGAAGGTGAGGGCAGGTGAGTAACCAGTGAGAAAGGGGGGTACGTACAAGTGAGTACCCAGTAGCAGGGAGGATGGGTGGTGATCACCCAGTTGGTGGCGGTGGAAGATGAGCATCCAGAGGCAGGGGAGTGTTAGTAGGTGAGTAAAGGGGCAGATTTAGGTAGATGAGTACACAGTGGCCGAGAGGCAGTGAGGAGTGGATAGGTGAGTACCCAGTAACAGAGAGGAGGGTTGAAGGTGAGTACCCAGTAGCTGTCTGAGAGGTAGGGTAGAGGTAAGTACCCAGTGTCGGGAGGTGGAGTATGTTGAGCACCCTGTGGCAGGGGCTGGGTGTTAGCAGGTGAATAGATGGGATGGTGATGGCAAGTGAGTACCCAGTGGTAGTGGGGCGGGAGAGGACAGGTGATTTCCCAGCGTCATGGCGGAAGGGAGGGAGGTGAGCACCCAGTGGCAGGTGGGGCAGTCACTTCTCTTACAATCCTTCTCCTGGATGCATGAACCATGTCTGCTGGATGCACAGGCCATTGCTGTCACAGCTTTTGAGATCATTTTGCAGTTGGCTCCATGGTAATGGCAAACCACATCTTCTATTTGCAGAGATGAGCTTTGTCTCCACACACAGAGCAGTACCATGACCATCATTGGACTCCCTGTCCATAAAGCACAGCTCATCTGTGGCCATGTGGGGATCCACTGACCAATCACTACACAAAAATATTTTATCACCTGGATACTGTGTCTCCAGCATGGTGGCCATTTTTCCATGGCTAACGTTCATGAGGTGGTCTCTGGGAATGTGGTGCCTCCACTTGTGCAGTCTGGATCCTTGGCGATAAGTGAGGAATCTGGAGTTTTTATTTAGTTTTGCAGGGCAGCAGGAAACAACAGGATGCGGGAGTGTAGGCAACTATACATCAGAAGCATCCCTTTAATGTTGCTTTTTACATTTTATAGGGAATTAGCAGCCAAGTTTTGGTTCTGCATATTTCCCACACTTGTTTCAGATTTATTTAATATTTAATAATCTGATTACTAGATAAAATAACAGCATATGAGTCTGATTCAGAGGTGGATGTAATGCCTGTCTGCAATATTTTTTTGAACTGCACAATGATCAGCTAGTGGGCTAGGAAATAATAATTATTAGTTTTCCTAGTTTACCAAAAATTGGCTTATTTTGACATGTGGTGCTCTGAAATGTACAATTTGTGTTTGTGGTGATTCACTCCAAAAGGTACGGCGGTTCAGGGTCAGGCATTCTGGTCAGGAAAAAAGGTTGTTCAACACATAGAAATGGGGGTTACATTCCACTACTTTCAGAACTTTATTGCAGTATTTCTTATAACTTTGATTAAAATTCTCAGTGAGTGCATTTCGATACATACTGTATGCAAAATAGGAAGTCAACATTTCAAGGTTACAGATTCAAACATTTAAAAATAGATTTCAAAAAAGCATAAGGTTTACAGTTTTCACTTTGTATTTATTTTTGATTGTCTAAGATCATTCATACCAAAATTTCAAATTGTTATTTCCATGGGGTGTTATGTCTTCAGTAAAAATTTTTATACTGTACTTAATACTATTTTTGCACTACATTGCAGTCAAACACCAAAATCTAAAAAAAAAGTCAATTATTTTTTGCTTCTTACTTTCTTAAACTTGGTGCATTTTAATCCATAAATTAATTTCATTAAATATCTTATACCTAAGCAAAGGCCAACGGTACATTATATTCAGAGCCGGCCCTTACCAATATGATGCCCTAGGCAAGATTTTGGCTGGTGCCCCCTAGCACCGCCGCTAGTTCTGCAGGAAATGCCTGGCATGAGTCAGCTGGCAGCTCTGCTAAAGTTGGACGCCTTTTGTTTATGAAAATGCATCTTATTTGAATTACTATGTGGCTAGGATGCACAAGCAGCTTCTGCTGATTAAAATGATATGCAGCATGCTTATATTCTGTGTGCGACTGCGGCTGTATCTGCATATGAAATGCTACATTACAGTGATTTCCAGGAATACACTGCAACGTAGCATTTTGTATGCTGATACAGCCGCAGTCACACACAGAATATAGGCATGTCACATATAATTTTAATCAGCAGAAGCTGCTGGTATCCCTAAACCTACCAAATGCCCTAGGCATTTGCCTAGTTTGCCTATGCTTAAGGCCGGCTCTGATTATATTATACGTTCAGAATATTTTTTCACTGATCTTGAAAAAAAACCTAGATAAATGATTACTAGAATCTGATAAATTGCAGAGCCCTAGATCTTCCTCCTTTTACAATTGTCAAAACAATAACTCTAATGATTTATACTAATTCACAATTAATTGATCAGGTTTTTATTTTTCTCAATCCCAGGGAAACAAAATCTCAATTTATATTATAAAGCTCTCTTTGATGTTGTCGGTTTTAAGGTACAAGACATTTAGGTACAAGACATATGAAAAAACACTTTTAAGATTGAGAAATTAGTAAGCAAATAAATATTCAACATCGACTTCTGATGAAGCTAGGTGACCGTGCCTAGGGAAACGCGTTAAGTGTTACAAGCTGCCACCACATTGCTCCATTTGAATGAGGATTCAGATATGGACTTTTGACCTCCATGGTCCTCTGCTTGCAGCCCGCCCCTCCTGGTACTCACATAAGCTGTGTCTGTAGAACAGCATTCATCCCTCGGTCCCAGTGGCTTCCTTTTCTGGCACAGCATATGTAACATCATGCCATAAGCCATGAAGAGAAGTAGACTTTGTGCATGCCGAACACAAGGTGAGAGGGGGCTGGAGGGACACAAAGAGGCAGGGAATCTGCTGGAGGGAATCAGGGCATTAAGCTACTGGAGGGACATGGGCAGTGAGTTGCTGGAGTGACAGAGGCAGAGATTTGTATAAGAGCTACTGCTGTGGGCATTATGCGTCTAAGTGCCACTACTGTGGGCATTATGTGTAAGGGAAACTACTACTGTGTGCATTGTGTATAAGGTGCACTACTGAGTGATGTAATGTAAATAAGGGGCACTAATGTTTGATGTAATGTGAATGAGGGGCACTTCCATGAGGTGTATTATGAATCAGGGGCACTGCATGCGGTGTAGTGTAAATAAAATTGTTCTACTGTGAGGCATAATTTGAATTGGGGGTACTATTGCGTGAATACACCCATTCTTGTGAGACCACATCCTTTTTTGCAAACGGGGGGGGAGGCCTAATCCCTATCACTGGCACTGGGGTAAATGAGTTCCACCATCTCCCCAGGACTACTTTAAGCACTGGAGCCAGGTATGGTGCTTACAGTATGTAGTGTACTATCTATAACCATAAGCAGTGAATGACCTGTCAATAGAATTCAGTCTACAGTGAGTGAGAAGTGCACTGAGCATGGGAGAGAGGGAATGAGGGAGGGAAGAAGTGAGCAGTGCAACGGGTGAGAGGTAAGGAGAGGTGTATAGCTTATAGATGGAAGGAGGGAGTGCAGGGACAGGGATGACAGATGGAAGGTGGGAATGAAACGTACAGGGTTAAGGAGAGATATAGGGTATGAGTGGTAATTACGGGAAGAAGGAAAAAAGAGGAGCATGGGTGATGTGAAATATTAAGGAAAGATTAAATAAAACATATGGGGCAAAGGTGGGTGGACTGGAGTATTTCTAATGGATGCAGTACACCTATTTTTTTCAATTCTTACCCACCGGAGTCCCACGTCTGCAGCACCAACACTGCAGAAATCACCAGGAAAATAGTGCGGTGCCCATTTTCCCAGCATTTTGTACATGCGCAGCAGGAAAATCACAGGGAAAATGGCCACTGTGCTATTTTCCTGGAGTCCTGTGCATGCACACTAGACTCCAGAGCAGCACTAGGGTCCCCTAAAGTCTATAGCGCAGCCAGTTAGAGAGGATTGGGCCCAGATGTAGTCTGTACACGGGTCTTCTCCCCTCTTGAAGTGCCCCTGGTGGGTGGACACAGAGGAGTTGGGAAATACAGGATGGATAACTTTATATCATACAATATGGTTACTTTTAATTAAATAGCTAAAATAATTTCACATTTTTAGAATCTCTATAGCTTCTGGGGTTCTAGGTATATATCAGACCCCCATCTATTTTATTCAATTCAATTCATATCCCTGCTTTTAAATTCCCACTGGTTAAAGTGCTGTAGGTTCTAACGAAAAGCCAATATTTAGACAGTATACTGCATATAGTACTTATACAAAAAAATAATCTTAAAAAATGGCGTACAGTCAGTGCATGTTCTCAAATAAAATACATGAACTGCAGTCACATTATGACAATACTTATAGTTGACATGTAAAGGTGTGAGCATGACCACTGAAAGTGTTGGGTCTTCCTTCCCCACATATTAACACCTACAAAGCGAATAAGCTCTCGCTGCACATCCTGCGTGTTTTAATATTTGATAAGTACTATATTAGTTGGTATGATTTTAATATAATGGTGAAATTCTGAAAGTATGTGTGCTTTTAAAATATTACAGCCCCACATGCAGCGAACCAATAATTGTTGCAATAATCCTAACCCAATTTTTAGCTAAAATAAAAATGAATGGTTAATGGTTTTTCTTACAAGGAGACAATTAAACAATAGGCACAGTCAGTAACATAGTAACAAATGTGCCAGTGGTGTCATATCGGTGGTACCAGGGGTGCGGGCCGCACCCGGGTGTGACCCGCCGAGAAGTGACACCAAAATGCCGGCTCCTATTACCTTGTCGGAGCCGGCACTGTAGCCATACTGTAGCACTCCCTGGGGGCAGCCTGCATCTCCCGACCCCCTGGGAGGCCTCTCCCCCTCCCGCTAAGCCATGCCCCCTCCCATGTTCAACTAAAATTTCCATTGTTTCAAACAAGTGTTCAAGCATTAGTTAGTTCTAATCAAAAAGAGAAATATTATCAAATTACAGATGGAGCCATCTTGGCTTCTCCGCTGCACCTAGGTACACCATGGTTTATTAGCATAAACCTTTCATCTACTGTTCTCAGCTGCTATACAATACAGAGAGAACAATACAGCAGGGGATTAAGTCATTACAGCAGGGGATTAAGTCCGTCTGTCCTGGCTCAGTTAATCTATTAAAGGCAAAAATGAAGAGGACTCCATCTGTAGAATCCATTTATTATGGGAGATATATTAAACCATCGAGAGAGATAAAGTACCAGACAATCAGCTCCTAATTGTCACTTTTCAAACACAACGGGGTATATTTACTAAGGTCCCGATTTTGACCGAGATGCCATTTTTTCTTCAAAGTGTCATCTCGGTAATTTACTAAGCAGAAATCACGGCAGTGATGAGGCCATTCGTATTTTTTTGCAAGTCCAACAAAAAAAATACGAATGAATACACCATCGGTCAAAACGCGGCTGTTTAAGTATGAATCTCGGTCATTTACTAAGAAGTGCAAAGCAAAAAAAAAAAAAACACTGCCGTGAAAAAATACAACTCGTAAAAAAGTGCTTAAAAAAAACAGACCTGCTTTTTTGAGCCGTGATTGGATAGGCATGCACGGATCCATGAGATCCGTGCATGTATATCAGTGGGAAGGGGTGGGAAAGTGTTAATTTGTTGAAAAAAATTGCGTGGGGTCCCCCCTCCTAAGCATAACCAGCCTCGGGCTCTTTGAGCCGATCCTGGTTGCAGAAATATGGGGGAAAAAATGACAGGGGTTCCCCCATATTTAAGCAACCAGCATTGGGCTCTGCGCCTGGTCCTGGTTCCAAAAATACGGGGGACAAAAAGCGTAGGGGTGCCCCGTATTTTTAAAACCAGCACCGGGCTCCACTAGCTGGACAGATAATGGCACAGCCGGGGGTCACTTTTATACAGTGCCCTGCGGCCGTGGCATCAAATATCCAACTAGTCACCCCTGGCCGGGGTACCCTGGGGGAGTGGGGACCCCTTCAATCAAGGGGTCCCCCCCCCAGCCACCCAAGGGCCAGGGGTGAAGCCCGAGGCTGTCCCCCCCATCCAATGGGCTGCGGATGGGGGGCTGATAGCCTTTTTGTAAAAGTGTAAGATATTGTTTTTAGTAGCAGTACTACAAGGCCCAGCAAGCCTCCCCCACATGCTGGTACTTGGAGAACCACAAGTACCAGCATGCGGTGGAAAAACGGGCCCGCTGGTACCTGTAGTACTACTACTAAAAAAATACCCAAAAAAAGACAATACACACACACCTTGAAAGTAAAGTTTTATTACATCCATCCACACAAACATACATACATACTTACCTTATGTTCACACGCAGGTCGGTCCTCTTGTCCAGTAGAATCCATGGGGTACCTGTTGAATAAATTATACTCACCAGATCCAGGGTACCAGGCTCCTCGGATAATCCTTTTGTAATCCACGTACTTGATTAAAAAAATAAAACGGAGACCCGAGCCACGCACTGAAAGGGGACCCATGTTTTCACATGGGTCCCCTTTCCCCGAATGCCAGAAACCCACTCTGACTGATGTCTAAGTGGGTTTCTTCAGCCAATCAGGGAGCGCCACATTGTGGCACCCTCCTGATCGGCTGTGTGCTCCTGTACTGTCTGACAGGCGGCACACGGCAGTGTTACAATGTAGCGCCTATGCGCTCCATTGTAACCAATGGTGGGATCTTTGTGGTCAGCGGTGAGGTCACTTTCGGTCAACCGCTGAGCAGAAAGTTCCCACCATTGGTTACAATGGAGCGCATAGGCGCTACATTGTAACACTGCCGTGTGCCGCCTGTCAGACAGTACAGGAGCACACAGCCGATCAGGAGGGTGCCACAACGTGGCGCTCCCTGATTGGCTGAAGAAACCCACTTAGACATCAGTCAGAGTGGGTTTCTGGCATTCGGGGAAAGGGGACCCATGTGAAAACATGGGTCCCCTTTCAGTGCGTGGCTCGGGTCTCCGTTTTATTTTTTTAATCAAGTACATGGATTACAAAAGGATTATCCGAGGAGCCTCGTACCCTGGATCTGGTGAGTATAATTTATTCAACATGTACCCCATGGATTCTACTGGACAAGAGGACCGACCTGCGTGTGAACATAAGGTAAGTATGTATGTATGTATGTTTGTGTGGATGGATGTAATAAAACTTTACTTTCAAGGTGTGTGTGTATTGTCTTTTTTGGGGTATTTTTTTAGTAGTAGTACTACTACAGGTACCAGCGGGCCCGTTTTTCCGCCGCATGCTGGTACTTGTGGTTCTCCAAGTACCAGCATGTGGGGGAGGCTTGCTGGGCCTTGTAGTACTGCTACTAAAAACAATATCTTACACTTTTACAAAAAAGGCTATCAGCCCCCCATCCGCAGCCCATTGGATGGGGGGGGACAGCCTCGGGCTTCACCCCTGGCCCTTGGGTGGCTGGGGGGGGGACCCCTTGATTGAAGAGGTCCCCACTCCCCCAGGGTACCCCGGCCAGGGGTGACTAGTTGGATATTTGATGCCACGGCCGCAGGGCACGGTATAAAAGTGACCCCCGGCTGTGGCATTATCTGTCCAGCTAGTAGAGCCCGGTGCTGGTTTTAAAAATACGGGGTACCCCTACGCTTTTTGTCCCCCGTATTTTTGGAACCAGGACCAGGCGCAGAGCCCGATGCTGGTTGCTTAAATTTGGGGGAACCCCTGTCCATTTTTTTCCCATATTTCTGCAACCAGGATCGGCTCAAAGAGCCCGAGGCTGATTTGCCTTAGGAGGGGGGACCCCACGCAATTTTTTTTTAACATTTAAACTTTATTTTTTTTTTAAACAAAGTGCACAATGAAGCCCAGCACGGATCTCTCAGATCCGGCCGAGATTCATTGTATTAAAGTCGGCAGTGTTTTACAAGTCACTCATGTAAAACACTGCCTAAAAAAACGAATGACATCGACATCGGAAAACCCGAAAATGCAGAATACGGCAGCTTAGTAAATTAGTCGTAATAAATTCAAAAAGTTGCAGTTTTACACTTTCGATGTCATTCGTGATTATTCTCCCACCAAATCGGGAGAATTACGAATGTTAGTAAATATACCCCAACCTGTAACCTTGCAGTTAGACGCTGATTGGTTGTGACTTTATCTCTCTTCACTTTATCGCTCTCCAAGGTTTAAAATATCTCCGTCATAGTCATCAATGTTCAAATGTATCCTTTAAGCATGGGTCTTCAACCGCGGCCCTCCAGCCGCTGTGGAACTATACAACCCAGCATGCCCTGCCTCAGTTTTGGCTTACCTTATTAGCAAAACTGTGGCAGGGCATGCTGGGATGTGTAGTTCCACAGCAGCTGGAGGGGTGCAGGTTGAATAACCATGCTTTAGAGTGTATAAAGTTATTCACTATTAGTAAAGTGTTCATCCATGAGTCCTACTGTATGTGTCAAACAGTATATTGTACTGTATACTGATATTACCTAGTTTTGCAAAAGACTCCTTGCAGTACAGAGGTCATGTTTGGGTGGGTTTGCCCAAGTGGTATATCTATACAGGGTGTCTGATATGCAGGCCCTTGGGTCAAGAGAGACGCCACACCACACACCTTGCACCCAAAATAGACTCTACTATGCCGTGGGGCAGCACCTGTTTGGGGAGGCAGTTGAATGCTTATGCTGGTACTGTGAGCCCAAAAAGTACTGGTAACTGCAAAATATTTCCACTGTACTGTACAATATGTCATCTTGAATGAAGAGTTAATGGGTAGCACATGCACATACAATACTGCCCCTGTAAGCTGCCCTACTTAGTAAATATCTACTATACATAATTTTAAAAAAAGTTATAGCCAATTTAATAGAATAATAATAAAAAACTAATCAAATGAAGGCTTATAAGCAATCAATAAAAATAGCAAAATTAGGCAGGTAGGGCGCAGCCGTTACTGTTGTGCCTAGGGGTGCCCTCACTCCTAAATCCGCCCCTGTACTATGAGGGTCATTCCGAGTTGATTGCTCGCTAGCAGTTTTTAGCAGTTGTGCAAACGCATAGTCGCCGCCCACGGGGGAGTGTATTTTCGCTTTGCAGAAGTGCGAATGCCTGTGCAGCAGTGCGCCAGTTCTACTGCGGCAGTTCAACTTTGCTAAGCTAACACATTCCCTACTTTAACTGCAACCATCCCATAAAGTACTAGTGGTTGGGATCAGGGGCATAGCCAGAATTTTGTGGACCCCATATCAACATTTTGAAGGGGCCCCCCATCCCAATGCTTCCAGATAGAGACTTCTCTGCAGCAGTTGTTAATTTTGTGCCCTATTATAGTGCCCTAGTTCATTTTCTGAGCTATAGTAGAGTCTTATCTAATGTTGTGCCCCATAGTTGTGCCCTAGTTTCTTTTATGAATCGTAGTAGTGCCTAAGTTCCATCTATGTCACATTTCAGAGCTGCCAGTACACATTATGCCGCACAGTACCCCCAATTCACATTATAATATATAGTGCTCCCCGTTCATATTGTGCCTCATTACAGTGCCCCAGTTCATATTATATAACATTAAAATGCCCTCCAGTTAATTTTATACCACACTACAATGAGCAGGTCCAGGGGCATACCTAGATATATTGCTGGCCCTAAGGAAAAAGTTTGAAAGGACCCCTACTTACCACCCAATGGTGAAAATGTATATAACACATGTAACTTTGAGAGGGAAGGTGGGCCCCTCTCAGCTCTGGGCCCCATAGCATCTGCACTGCCTGCACCTATGGTAGCTATGCCCTTGGTTGGGATGTATATTCTCAAGCGTGATTGGTGATTGTCCATTCCACAGAATGCTGAAGCAAAGCAAAAGATTGTATTACAAGTGCTCGCACCTCCCCTGCTCCATCCCAAAATTTAATTCATCAAATTTGGCACAGCTTCTCTATTCTCTAAGCACCAGCTTTGTTTCTTGGGGGAAGAGTGGCATAAACAGCAGCCATTGTGTCAATTTATTATTTAAAAGTACAGACAGAAACAACTCTTGTGGATAATATAAATCACAAATGAACATTTGGGGTTTGGAGAAGTCCGACAGACGGTACCAGATTTTGGGGGGCTGCCGAGTCCAGTATACCATGCCAAATTCAGATCTCAGTATTAGGCAATATGTAATTTTTCTGGACATCTTGGATCTCAAGTGCTTTGGATTGTAAATGAAGCACTTCTTCCCACTCTCAGCTGACATTTTACATTAGAAAATGGGAAAAGTTTATGGTAGTAAATGCAGTAAAGTTACAGAGAGGAGGAGATAGTGAGTGACAGGGTGAGACATGGTGAAAATGGGTGAAAATCAATGTGTACTGGACATGGCATCCCATAACGCAATTAAAAAAACAGCAACAAACAACAATACTGTAGCAAAAAAATATTTTTCAAAATACTATTCATCTAATTTAACATTAAACATAAAATCAGTAGTAAAAGGTAGTATCATCGGTGCGCATCAACCTGTTTTACCTGTCGAGGGCGCCAAAGGAAACTTTCACCCTGGGCGCCACAAGGTCTAGAACCGGCCCTGTTGAGGATTTTACAATCCGCATACCTTCAGGAGGTGCACACCGGGGTTCTATACAGGGCCTATATTTCCCTTGCACAGCACACGCACATGGTGACCACAAAAATTGGTGACATGCCGTGAAATGTCATGCACGCAATGCTACATTTCTGCACTGCTTTTGGGTCATAAGATTAGAAGATTTTGGGACAATGTTGCATCACTCATTAACAACGTCTTTCAACTGCACCTAAATATGGACCCCTGGCCTGTTTATGTTCTAACTTTATTAACTGAGATCTAGGTAAGGAAAAGGTGCATTCATAATCTTACTCACTATTATAGTGGCCCTAAACAAGAAATGAATGCTCATTCACTGCACAAAATGCTGTTTTCTACTAATTAATGCATTACAACAAAGTCTCTTACAAAGTCTTTACTTTGATAGATGGTCTACTCTTCTAGACGCAAATCAAGGAAACAAATAGTTTTACGTTAAATGGGGAAGATATATCAATACTTGGATCTATCCACCCAGACACATATTTTCAAAATATTCAAATCCACAGACTGGTTTTTACACAGATAATTAAACCAGATCCCTGAATTCATTTGTCTACTGCAGAAATGTAATTAGTCCAATATAAGTGAGCCCTGAGCTTCCTTACAGCATGCTAATTTCCTTTCAATGTACTGTATGCTCCTCCTGGAGCTTTCGTCTCTCCTATATTTGGATAAATGGTTCCCTTACACATCAATAATTTGCCACTCTTAACTGGCGGACCCCCACACCCCCCGCACCCCACTCCACCTGCCCTTGTTTCATCTTCACAGCATATTTTCCCTCGTTCATCTTCTTCAACCCTAATATGTTTACCTAGCTTGTCTTGTCTACCCCCACCACCCCTCCAAATGTTCAGGTTACCCATTGATCTAAATACACAAGTAACATGCTAAATGTAATAAGATGGTTTATTTCACCTTGATCTACTGTAGCTGCACGACTCAATTCACTGAGCGACAGAGAAACCCTTTTAACACTTCTTAGGTTCATTTCTGTGTAATGAAGTTTTATATGTCTTACAACTGTCTATATTACTTGTCGTATTGGTATCATGACTGTTTTGCTTTGTCATGAAAGCTGTACTGTACTTATCACTTGTACTTCCCCTGAAATCTGTCTTAGACTCAGTGTTTACTGATATGTAATCTTTGAAAATTGAATAAAAAGATTTTTTTTGTAAAACCCATAATACTTCTGCTCATTCACCAGTTTCAGCAGCCAACTCAATGCAGCCTCTGGCTTATATTTAGAAAGTATTTATAGTTGTGATGTGATCATTGTCAAATTGACTGCAAGTGACGGCATATGAAATTTAATTGTATAAATACTTATGTACTAGAGATGTGCGGCTGGCACTTTTCGTGTTTTGTGTTTGGTTCTAATTCCACTTTTGTGTTTTGGTTTGGTTTTGCCAAAACCACCCTTTCGGGTTTTGGTTTTGGGTCTGGATGATGTTTGAAAAAAAACATAAAAACAGTTAAAATCACAGAATTTGGGGGTAATTTTGCTCCTACGGTATTAGTAACCTCAATAACATTCATTTACACTCATTTCCAGTCTATTCTGAACACTTCACACCTCACAATGTTGTTTTTAGGCATAAAAGTTGCACCGAGGTGGCTGCATGACCAAGCTAAGTGACACAAGTGTGCGGCACAAACACCTGGCCCATCTAGGAGTGGCACTGCAGTGGCAGACAGGAGGGAACTTTTCAAAAACTAGGCCCTAAACAGCAACTCATGCAAAGATGTAGAAGAGGTGCAATGAGGTAGCTGTATGACTAAGCCAAGCGACACAAACTATTGGCCCATCTAGGAGTGGCACTGCAGTGGCAGACAGGAGGGCAGATATCAAAAAAAGGCCCCAAACAGCACACGATGCAAAGAAGAAAAAAAGGTGCACCGAGGTTGCTGTATGACTAAGCTAAGTGACACAACCACCTGGCCCATCTAGTAGCGTCATGCAGTGGCTGAATATCGAGAGTGGGCCGCAATTGTGCGGTCCACTGACAGTATCTCCAGCATGCCCCTGTCATTTTTTTAAAATTCTGCAATTGGTGGACTTATATGGCAATACCCCAGGACTAATACTGCAGTACCCCTGGACTCATACGGCAGTGTCAGACAGGATGGCACTTTTCAAAAACTAGGCCCCAAACAGCACCTCATGCAAAGATGTAGAAGAGGTGCAATGAGGTAGCTGTATGACTAAGCCAAGCGACACAAACAATTGGCCCATCTAGGAGTGGCACTGCAGTGTCAGACAGGAAGGCACATTTCAAAAACTAGGCCCCAAACAGCACCTCATGCAAAGATGTCGAAGAGGTGCAATGAGGTAGGTGTATGACTAAGCAAAGCGACACAAACAATTCCCACTGGAATTATACATCCAAATCACTGGAATTATATGTCGAAATCACTGGAATTAAATGGCAAAATCAATGGAATTAAATGGCAAAATCAATGGAATTATACTGCAAAATCACTGGAATTATACTGAAAAATCAGTGTAATTATACATCCAAATCACTGGAATTATACGTCCAAATCACTGGAATTATATGTCCAAATCACTGGAATTATACGTCCACATCACTGGAATTAAATGGCAAAATCACTGTAATTATACTGCAAAATCACTGTAATTATACTGCAAAATCACTGTATTTATACGTCCAAATAACTGGAATTATACGGTAAAATCACTGGAATTAAATGGCAGTACCACTGGACATATACAGAAGTGTCAGACAGGATGGCACTTTAAAAAAATAGTCCCCAAACAGCACATCATGCCAAGAAGTAAAAGAGGGCAATGAGGTAGCTGTATGACTAAGATAAGTGACACAAGTGTGCGGCACAAACACCTGGCCCATCTAGGGTTGGCACTGCAGTCCGACTGCACTAATGGTGGATACCGGACGCACGTCTAACACCAGCATAGTTGTTATGGCCTCAGTAATCGGCTTTGCAACAGGGTATATACACTGCTCAAAAAAATAAAGGGAACACTAAAATAACACATCCTAGATCTGAATGAATGAAATATTCTTATTAAATACTTTGTTCTTTACATAGTTGAATGTGCTGACAACAAAATCACACAAAAATTGTCAATGGAAATCAAATTTATTAACCCATGGAGGTCTGGATTTGGAGTCACACTCGTAATTAAAGTGGAAAAACACACTACAGGCTGATCCAACTTTGATGTAATGTTCTTAAAACAAGTCAAAATAAGGCTCAGTAGTGTGTGTGGCCTCCACATGCCAGTATGACCTCCCTACAACCCACACAAGTGGCTCAGGTAGTGCAGCTCATCCAGGATGGCACATCAATGCGAGCTGTGGCAGGAAGGTTTGCTGAGTCTGTCAGCGTAGTGTCCAGAGCATGAAGGCGCGACCAGTAGACAGGCCAGTACATCAGGAGATGTAGAGGAGGCCGTAGGAGGGTAACAACCCAGCAGCAGAACCGCTACCTCCACCTTTGTGCATGGAGGAACAGGAGGAGTACTGCCAGAGCCCTGCAGAATGACCTCCAGCAAGCTACAAATGTGCATGTGTCTACTCAAACGATCAGAAACAGACTCCATGAGGGTGGTTTGAGGGCCCGACGTCCACAGGTGGGGGTTGTGCTTACAGCCCAACACCATGCAGGACATTTGGCATTTGCCAGAGAACACCAAGATTGGCAAATTCGCTGGCGCCCTGTGCTCTTCACAGATGAAAGCAGGTTCTCACTGAGCACATGTGACAGACGTGACAGAGTCTGGAGACGCCAAGGAGAACGTTCTGCTGCCTGCAACATCCTCCAGCGTGACCGGTTGGGCAGTGGGTCAGTAATGGTGTTGGGTGGCATTTCTTTGGGGGGCTGCACAGCCCTCCATGTGCTTGCCAGAGGTTGCCTGACTGCCATTAGGTACCGAGATGAGATCCTCAGACCCCTTGTGATGGTGCGGATGGCCCTGGGTTCCTCCTAATGCAAGACAATGCTAGACCTCGTGTGGCTGGAGGTTGTCAGCAGTTCCTGCAAGATGAAGGCATTGATGCTATGGACTGTCCCGCCCATTCCCCAGACCTGAATCCAATTGAGCACATCTGGGACATCATGTCTCGCTCCATCCACCAATGCCACGTTGCATCACAGACTGTCAAGTAGTTGGCGGATGCTTTAGTCCAGGTCTGGGAGGAGATCCCTCAGGAGACCATCCGCCACCTCATCAGGAGCATTCCCAGGCATTGTAGGGAGGTCATACAGGCACGTGGAGGCCACACACACTACTGAGCCTCATTTTGACTTGTTTTAAGGACATTACATCAAAGTTGGATCAGCCTGTAGTGTGATTTTCCACTTTAACTTTGAGTGTGACTCCAAATCCAGACCTCCATGGGTTAATAAATTTGATTTCCATTGATCATTTTTGTGTGATTTTGTTGTCAGCACATTCAACTATGTAAAGAACAAAGTATTTAATAAGAATATTTCATTCATTCAGATCTAGGATGTGTTATTTTAGTGTTCCCTTTATTTTTTTGAGCAGTGTATATATATATATATATATATATATATATATATATAGAATTCCAAAATAGCTGGCACACGTGGACCAAGAAATGAACAATACACAGGAATATGCGTTCAACGTTTCGGGATGTTAATCCCTTTATCAAGACTTGATAAAGGGATTAACATCCCGAAACGTTGAACGCATATTCCTGTGTATTGTTCATTTCTTGGTCCACGAGTGCCAGCTATTTTGGAATTCTATGCTATTTGAAAATCGGGGCACCGTGGCATTATTCATTCACAGCGGAGTGCCAGACATTCATTGCAGTATATATATATATATATATATATATATATATATACGGCAATATCACTGGACTGGATTTATACGCCAGTACCACTGGAATTATACGGCAGGATCACTGGAATTAAATGGCAAACTCACTGGAATTATATGTCCAAATCCCTGGAATTAAATGGCAAAATCACTGGAATTATACATAAAAATCATTGGAATTATACGTCCAAATCACTTGAATTAAATGGCAATATCACTGGAATTATACTTCAAAATCACTGTAATAATACAGCAAAATCACTGGAATTATACGTCCAAATCACTGGAATTATACGGCAAAATCAAATATGTCAAAATCACTGGAATTATATGTCAAAATCACTGGAATTATACTACAAAATCACTGGAATTAAACAGCAAAATCACTGGAATTATACGTCCAAATCACTGGAATTAAATGGCAAAATCACTGGAAATTAATGGCAAAATCACTGGAATTATACGTCCAAATTATTGGAATTATATGTCAAAATCACTGGAATTATACGTCCAAATCACTGGAATTATACTGCAAAATCACTGAAATTAAACTGCAAAATCACTGGAATTATACGTCCAATTCACTGGAAGTATACTGCAAAATCACTGGAATTAATTGGCAAAATGGAGGTTGAGGGCTCCCATCGTCATGTGAAGCTGAACCACTAGTCTTGAACATAGGCCAGGGCCTTAGCCGTTACTTTTCACTCCGTGTCGTAAATGGCATATTGGCAAGTTTACGTTTCTCCTCAGACCATTTAAATTAAATTTTTGGGGTCTTTTTACTGAACTTTGGCTTTTTGGATTTGACATGCCCTCTACTATCACATTGGGCATCGGCCTTGGCAGACGAGGTTGATGGCATTTCATCGTCTATGTCATGACTAGTGGCAGTAGCTTCAGCACTAGGAGGAAGTGGTTCTTGATCTTTCCCTATTTTATCCTCCAAATTTTTGTTCTCCATTATTTTTCTGGATTTATATAACACAATATGCAGCACAGGAGAGCATACCCCTACAACTCACAGGGCAAACCCTGTAAAAATTGTTTGGATTAAATATTAATAACCACTTTATTTGGAGTAATTAGCACAGGACAGCACCACTGAACTTATATGGCAGCATCACTGGACTGGATTTATATGGAATTATATGGATTTATATGGAATTATACTGCAAGATAACTGAAATTATATGGCAGTATTACGGGAATTATATGGCAATATCACTGGAATTACATGACAATATCACAGGATCTATAAGTCAGTATCACGGGAATTATATAGCAATATCACTGTAATTATACGGCAATATCACAGTAATTATACAGCAATATCACAGGAATTATACGCCAGTATTCTGAGAATTATAAGGCGATATCACTGTAATTATACGCCAGTATCACAGGAATTATACGGCAATATCACGGGCATTATACGGCAAAATCACTAGTATTATACGCCAGTAACACTGGATATATGGCAGCAGAGGACACCACTACTGTGACTGGTCACTGGAGTGATGCTGCACAAGAGAGACACTACCCCTGGGGGGTCATTCCGAGTTGATCGCTAGCTGCCGTTGTTCGCAGCGCAGTGATCAGTGAAAAAAACGGCTAATCGTGGTTTTGCACAGGTTCCAATGAAGCTTTCAGTTGCACGGCCGAACGCAGGAAGATTGACATGAAGTGGGTGTTTCTGGGTGTCAACCGATCGTTTTCAGGGAGTGCTTAGAAAAAACGCATGCGTGTTTCCGGAGACCTGCATGCACAGGTCTCCGGAAACATGGCAGCCGCTATGTTCCAGAGACCAATTTGATTACTACGCATGCGTGACGGACATTTTGGCTGTGATTTTTACCGCAACTGAAGCAACCAATAATGGCCTCCGGAAGGTAAGTGCTAAACTGTGGGTGCAGTGTGTGAACCCAGGGGTCCATGTGCACCACACGTATTACACCCATTATTGAAATGCCAATGTACTGTATGTTTAATTTTTGTTCTTCTAAAACTGCTAGTAAACTGTCACTTTGTTTTCTTATTTTAAAGGTCTAGTGGGATTTCTTTGGTGTAGCAAGATAAGATACATTGTTTATGAAAGAAAGCATTCTTCGTGGAGACTATGGAATAGTGCCATTCTATAATCTGAAACAATAACTGGCATTTTTACATTACACAATTAGCTTGAGATGAGCAATATTGATCCACGTACTGTTGAAGGTATTTTGCCAGCAGCTAACTCAGGGAGAAAATGAAATCACATAATGCAGCATCAATCAGGTCAAACTTTTTAGACATAACAGATGGATTTCCACTTGTTTCTTTTCAAAGACATCATTTATAAAGCTGTAACTGATTTACAATGGCATGCATCTGCTAATCTTCCACAAATAATTGGCAGCTTTACTTGGTTAGATTTTTTACTTATACAGGTTGCGTATCCCTTATCCAAAATTCAAAATCCCGCATTTTTGGGTCCCCTACTGAGATAATAACTTATATATTATGTATATATTATGTGTATATATAGATATATTATATATGCATATATAATATGCATATATATGTGTCATTATCTCAGTAGAGGAACCAAAAATGTGTGATTTTGAATTTTGGATAAGGATACGCAACCTGTATAATATATTCTCCTAAATAATTCTAAGTTTAGTAATATTCGTAATATAATGCCACCTCTGATTCGTACAATTGTGTTTTTTTTAACCTTTAAAAAAACAAATAAATATTATATGATGGCTTATAAAAATTTGCTTCAAAAATTTAGCCCCTGGTCTTGATCCCTTAGCATATGAAGTTAAAAATATAAAAATTACTCTACATAGGCATATAAGTTTAAACATCTCTGGGATGCATGTGCAGTTCCTCAAAGTAAGAACTTCCATATGTCCAACTCTACATTTATCAGAGGAATGTTTACCAGATGATTACACTTGAACCGCTACCTCAGTCAGAAGCAACTGTATCCCTTGTTTGACATTCATGTGGTTTCTTAATCTATTTTTGTTTATTCATCCTAAAGGAGCAGAAAGGACTGAGAAGAGGACATTGATTGCTTTTTTTTACTCATATTTTACTTTGATAAGACCAAATTAATATAATGCTTACCATAGAGGCGCTAACATCTCTTTTTAACACAGGGAAACCTGCTGGAGGGTTTGTAATATTTTTAGAAGGTGACAATTTATTTTTGGTCCCATTATTTTCATAACATCTGTTTCCCTGGTGTTCTGCCACTTGGCTGGTTAACATGATTAACGGAGAGATTAGTTTCTAGATGATATCAAAGGTTGTAGCGGTTACCAAGTTTTCTATCTCCAAAGATGAAATCCATATGTGTCATAATAAAGTATTATTTTTATTTGGTATCAATGTGTGTTTTCAAAGAGTAAGTATGCGGGGTTTATAAATGTTTAGATTATCCATATAGAGAAAACCTTTTTTCTTTTTATATCTGGGTTTCTTGACAGTTAGAGATTCCTCCTAGTTTATACGACATAAAATATTATTATCCTTATGTTCAATTGGAAGTCATTGCCTTATTGAGCAATAATCTTTCCACTAAAGCAACCTTAAAATAAAAAGTACCATATTTTGAGTAGTTAAGTCAATTTTCATAGTTACTAATTATTGTGTATCTTCATAATGTTCTGCTTGTATGAGGGCTTATTATTCATGTACAGTAAATATGCAAGTAACCGATTTTCAACATATTTTTTTACTGGAATAAGATGGCAATTTATTTTACAAAATTTGTTTTTATTTATTTGTTGTCATTTCACATTTGAATTTAAAAATATAATTCTCAGTTATGTATGAGTCTTATTTTTATTTTATGTTAAAATGTGAGGTTAAAGGAAAGTACAGAATTTTATTTCATTTTATTCTCCTTCAAAAAGAATAGTTGTTACATCTGATGTTTATTTTGAAGAGTCTTATTTCTGTAACAATTTGCATTAGCTAACATGACTAGCAGGTAAACGGGTATATTTAATTTGTATGAACAGATGTGTACTCACACATCTTTGCTGCGATGAGTTAAGATCACAGGCTGATATTCCCACCATGGCATACCATAGCGGGAGCCATAGGCACATGCAAGGGGGTTTTCTGGTTGCCCAGAAACCCCCATTCTCTTGACAAGTGGCTCACATTATAACAACAATAGCAATGGTATATAGAGTAATATGATTACTAGAGTTGCCACCACATCATGCAGTGTAAGGAATAGAGCAGAGGTTGTGCACATGGCAAGTGGTAGCAGCTTCTTCTACCAAGTTTGCTATGTGTGTGGATCTGAGCCCTCAATCAGTGCACTGGACCAAAGAGCAGCGACCAGGAAGAAGAGACAGGAGCCTTAACATGAGGTGGGAGAATGTGTGCTTAGAAAGTGTAGGTTAATTATGTTAATTATGTTTGTGCGTTTATAATGGTATGTTTTCCCTTTTCCTGAGCACTTTGTTTGATACAGCCTATACTAAAGACCATATACAGTGTTAAATATTAATAGTGTATTCCATACAGTAGACAGTGTATAAAATGAGTAAAAGAGCAATATTTACATTAATACTCCAATGTTCGCAAAGTGAGAGATTGTGGACTGCCATTTGGAAACCCCCCTCTAGAATCCTGCGTTTGCCACTGGGAGCGTACGTACTCTGTATGCATGCTCCCACTACTCACTATGAGAAATAGACACTTTGATGATCCCACTGCCCAATGCAAAAGGGGGAGGAGGCGGCACTCAATAGGAACATGTAGCGAGGATCTATGCTCACACAACCCATTATTATAAGCAATGTTTCTCCATGGCATTCATAGAGAAACATGGAGTGATTCCGCCACACGGGGAAATGCCACGCCAAGACGCAAATTGTGACAAAGATGTGTAAGGACACATCTGTACACAGCAAAAACCTTAAAGGAGCAACATTTTTTTTGGTTCACATGTGTGTGGTATATTTAAGACTATGTTTCTTTGGCATGTGGAATTGCATTTCAGGGTATCACTCCTGAATGAGCAAAATTTTTTTCTCTGGAAAATGAGCTGAGCAGGAATACCTTATGTTAGATTCTCAAGTAGGATTTATTCTTTGTAGAAAGAAACAACAATTTTTATTTTTGGATATACAGTATATCTGTTTTGTTTATACCGATTGAGTCTCCCATATACAAAATTCCAAAATCCGAAATGATCCAAGATCCAAAATTTTTAGAGTGCAGACTGAAATAGTGACATCTCGGTTTTCTAATGGTTCAATGTACACAAACTTTGTTTTATGTACAAAGTTATTAAAATATTGTGTAAAATTACCTTCAAGCTATGATATAAAAGGTGTATATGAAACATAAATGCATTTCATGTTTAGACTTGGGTCCGATCCCCAAGATACTGTATCCTCATGGTAAGCAAATATTTCAAACAAAAGTAAAAATCCAAAATACTTCTGGTCCCAAGCATTTATGTATGGGAGACTCAACCTGTATATGTATATACTGCTCATAAATTATGAAAATGCTTTTTAGATTAACAGAGATTAACAAAGCATACCTGTACTGTATGTTAAGTACAGTAACACCTGGATGGTCCGGCGCTGCAATGGGTGTTTTCCCCTACGAGCAGCTGGTAAAGGGGAAGTTAGTCCCTAGAAATTATAAATGTTAATAGAAAACAGCACTTCAAGCTGGATATGATGAAAAAAACACATCATTTATTTAAACAGTATTAACATAGGTTAAGATCAAATTCTGTTGCAAGAGGAATAATTAATGTATATATATATATACATATATATATATATATATATATATACCATAAGGGGTGCACTCACCAGACTTGTAAAAAGGCTGAAAGTTTTATTTAAACATAAGCATGTTCACAGAATATGCATGTTTCGGTCCCCACGTGGACCTTTGTCAAGCAGCTAAATATATGGTGTGAGTGTTGACCATTTAGATTTCTCTCTCTCTATCTCTCTCTCTCTCTCTCTCTCTCTCTCTCTCTCTCCCTCTCTCTCTCTATAGAATATATATATTTGAGAATCCCTTATCCAAAATGCTTGGGACCGGAGGTATTTTGGATATCGGATTTTTCCCATATTTTGGAATAATTGCATACCATAATGAGATATCATGGTGATGGGACCTAAGTCTAAACACAGAATGCATTTATGTTTCATATACACCTTATACACACAGCCTGAAGGTAATTTTAGACAATATTTTTAATAACTTTGTGCATTAAACAAAGTGTGTGTACATTCAACCAATTCATTTATGTTTCGTATACACCTTATACACACAGCCTGAAGGTCTTATAATACAATATTTTTAATAACTTTGTGTATTAAACAAAGTTTGTGTACATTGAGCCATCAGAAAACAAAGTTTTCACTATCTCTCGCTCAAAAAATTCTGTATTTCGGAAATTCTGTATTTCGGAATATTTGTATATGGATTACTCAACCTGTATATACATATGCACAATAGGCACTGTTGTACATTAATAAGAGATCAAATGTACTGGGTTTAGTTGGAACGATGTCCCAGAGACAAGCTACAGTCCTGGGAAAATAGTTTTGGCAGAGTGTTCTGGGCTATCTGGTGCAGTGATGTCAGTCCACACACTTAGTGACTTACACAGTAACACAGGTTTATTTAGTGAACACAGGTGACTCAAATGTAACACTGATATAGGTAATCAGGAGCCCATATATCACACAAGATAACAGCATTAAGTAGTGGTACTTATCAGGAGATGTTTGTGGTGGTGAAGCATGGAGGACTGCACAGCCATGCAGTCTGACTCCCACTGTAGAGAAGATGATGCATACACTGGAACACTGTGAGTCTCTGTAGCTGAGATCTGCTCCCAGTCTCAGCTCTAAACAATTGTACACCAGGATTCTGTCTCTCAGTCTCTGTGTGTCCCGCTCTCCTCCCTCTCTCTCTCTGAGATGAAGGGACAGGAACTACATCATATAACTCTGCTTCCAAGTGACTCCTGGCACTAGAGGCCTAACACTAGGGGATGCACCCATAGACTGGTACACAGAAGGAAACAGGTACAGAGCGCACCATATCCTAACAAATAGTACTTGCATAATAGTAATTATCAGCCCAGTGGTGCACAAAATCGTCCAGGTGAAGTAATGATCCTGGGAATGCAGGTGCTCTATAAGGAAGATTTCACTGTAGGTAGTGGCAATGACCTCCATGTTTTGATACGGCCCTCGTCAGGATCTTAATCTCTGGCAGAAATCTTAGATGAAATATGAGGAAGATTCTAAAGTTCTACCAGCACATTAACACTGGTTTAATCATTGGGTGCACACAATATGTGAGATATATTGGGTCCATGAAATCATTGGGTTATAGAGAAAATAGAGTAACCACTTTTCTATGGAAGTACAGTTGCAAGTTGGAAAGTTTGAGCCCCTCTGAGAATTAAATTGAACGTATGTAAAGCCTCAATTTCTAAATTGGAGGGGAGTGGCAGGTGGGCATCCCCCCCTTCCTAATCAATTGCTAAGATTTATACTATACTATCTGTATAAATACTGTAAGGCATACTCAAAATAGCTTGAGACAGCTTGTTAAACTAAAATAGAGGAATTCCAGTAAAAATGATTCTTTCTGAAATCATATAAAAGAAAAGTGCCTATGACACGGAAAAAGACTAGCAAAGCATATCTATGGGGACACAGGTTTAGAAGACCAAGTAACCTGCTCTCTACAGTGTCATATGCTATTCTACCGGACCAGTACACTTGGTGACTTTCAATGCAATCTCTGTTCCCTCTGCAATAACTGGGGTTGTTTGGGTCAATTAGAATTCATCACATCCTCTTCCCCAAACATGTGATATAAAAGTAAAAGCTGTTGTTCTGTGAAGAAGGCAGGTAAATATATTCCCTGTGTGTTTTTCCCTCTGACTTTACACAGTTTTAGGTCACCCAGCATAGAAGCCTCTATTCACTTCAGTGCAAGCATTTAATAAATAAGGATCAGGTGCTTTTATTTTCAAGGAAAACAGAATGTTGCAGAAACAGTAATGATTCAGTATGTGATCTATCATTATATAAAAATAATATATAAAGCTGGAAGGCAAGCACGTGGTTATGGCCCATGTAAGTCAGGAACAACTTTACAGTGCTCACTGTTCCTGTTTTAAACAAAAATATCTACAGTATACACAGGGTTGGACTGGCCCACAGGGGAAACACCTGGTGGGCCCCACTGCCTTGGGAACCACCACCTTCTCTAGGGATCAGGTTCCATACCATGCACTTGAATTATACATATGTTACCTTACACTGCATGGGACTATAGTGAAGTTTCTACAGTCCTTTTCTGATAATAATCTGGTACCTTTTATGCCCTAGCTTTATTTACTATATATATTTATAAAGGGGCCCAGCCCATGAACCCCAACAGAAGTCTGGCCACACTCCTAATGAATGGACCGCTATCACTGCATACCCTTAGTGAGCCCTTCATGCCCATGACCAACCCTGAGTATACACTGTGGTTTCAGTTATGCCAAACAGCCAGGCCTAGATTAAAAGCCTTGGTTATGCCTAGGGCACTTAAGACAGGAGGGCCCCATTGGAAGGAGTGGGGGGGGGGGGGGTATATTAGATTCTGCATAAATCCCAACATGTCTCATTTTGTTAAGGAGAAACAAAATGCTCTCTATCTGGACTTCCTTCTTAAAATATGGTAATATGGTTGGTGTCACCTGTGTTGGTCTACAGTACTTAATTGATAAGAAGGGTGTTTTCTTAACAATAGGTGATTGAAATCATAACTTAAGAAGGAAGTACAGGTAGACAGCATGTTAGCACTCCAGGAATGGGTCATGTCGGGATGTATGGATAGTGTACAGTATATTAAATTTAACCCAATGGTGTATAATAGATTTAAACTAATAGTTTGATAATGTCTGGTTACTGTTTATAGCTCAACCTCATTGAAAGATAATTATCTTATGCAATTTTCTTGTAGTGGAACAAAGACAACTGAACCTTAAAATACACAAAGAAAAATAAAAACTTTAATGTATCTTGTCACATGCAAGAACAGCAGCCTCTATACTTTTTACACACTGGGACAGGACTCAAGAGGACTCCGTGTGTGTGTGTCTCTAGACCCTCATTAGATAACAGGTTACACAGGACTCAAGACACCCAGGCAGGGAGGAGAAGAAGCTGGGATGCCTGTGTCACTTACAGCTCTCTCCACAAGGACTCAAGACACCCAGGTGGGGAGGAGAAGAAGCAGGGATGCCTGTGTCACTTACAGCTCTCTCCACAATCCTTTATCTCCTCTGTTAGGAAAGCTTCATAGGTAGCTCATGAAATATGATACTCCTGTGTCTCTGCCTGCAATGCATACTGTCCCCCCTTAACCTGGCTATGCATACAGTCCCTTTTGGTGCATTGATAGTAGTGTTTGCATAATATTTGAGTTTCATATATACATGACAGTCACTGGTATAAATATTTGAGACTTATGTGTGTATATTTTGAATCTAGTTCTTTACAGTAATTGAATTTCTAATTTCTTAGTGATTACAGCACATATTTTGCAACACAAATCAAAAAGAGACATTGGAAATAAGAATACAGTATCTTGAGATATGTAGAAAATATTCAAGAACAAGGACATCTTTTGTGTTAATGTTTTGAAGCATTTTTTCTGACCACTAGACATACGCAATTAACATATACTGTAGTATTTGGTATTAGCTGACATCCAGTGAGATGGATTATAAAGGTTAAATGGTTACAGCAGTGTTGGTGATTAGGATCTAGGAATGTCTTGTCTTGGTACTACAGCAGTAGAGGGTTTACTGTCTGTTTTGAATACCAAATGGTAAGATTTAAACTGTGTGAATGATCTTGTTTTATATGCAGTAAAAAAAAAAAAAAAAATATATATATATATATATATATATATAAAAAAGTTAATACTAGAGATGTGCTGTTCGTTTTGCTGAAAACTGAATAGATGGCAGATGTATTAAGCCTGAAGAAGGGATAAAGAAGTGATAAAGCAGTGATAAGTGTAAGGTGATAACACACCACCCAATCAGCTCCTGTCATTTTTCAAATCTGTAATAATTAGCTGGTGTGTTATCACCTTCCACTTATCACTGCTTTATCACTTCTTTATCCCTTCTCCAGGTTAATACATCTGCCCCAAAGTCCCCGGCAAGTTCTCAAAATGAGGCAAAATGTAATTACTGTATCTCAAAAATCACAGATCCCACATGTTTTAGATTACATACTGTATAAAAGTCTTTCCCCCAAGATCAGATGCCATTTCACACTGGGAAGTGTATGCGGAGGGTGTGGACTGAGGGGTTCTTTGATAGACACTATTGGACACCATTAGAGAGATTTGTAGGTAGATGGAAGTGTGGGAAGATTTACACTGGAGAGCTCATCATTATGGGTGTGGATCATCAAATCGCAAGTGTCTAGGTCGACAATGTTTAGGTCGACCACTATAGGTCGACAGTCACTAGGTCGACAGGGTTTCTAGGTCGACATGAGGTTTTCATGTTTTTTTGGTGTCGTTTTCTCCGTACAGTAAACGGGAAGCCCAATTAGTGCACCGTGTTTGCTCGCATGACTCGCATCGCTCGCCATGCTTTGGGCAAGGTGCCTCGCTCCACTACCGCTTCGCTCGGCACAGATTACCGTTCCAATCTTAGTCCACGTGGATCGTTAAGTATGAAAAAGTTCAAAAAAGAAAAAAAAATTGAAAAACGCATGTTGACCTTTTGACCCGTTGACCTAGCACATGTCGACCTAGAAACCCTGTCGACCTTCAGACCCTGTTAAACTAGTGACTTTCGACCTATAGTGGTCGACCTAAACATTGTCGACCTAGACAGTGTAGATTTCAGACCGGATCCTCATCATTATGGCTTTGCATGCATTGCTGGCCCAGCTTAATCCTAGCATATGAGAATACCCACGGGTAATGGTAATGGTGTCTTCTTTGGCATTTGTGCAGAATTTGCCTGGAATCAGGAAAATACAGTATCAGACAATCAGAGGGGATTGGGATATGTTTCTATTAATTTGGTGAATTTATATATAAGGATTATGGCCCTCATTCCGAGTTGTTCGCTCGGTATTTTTCATCGCATCGCAATGAAAATCCGCTTAGTACGCATGCGCAATGTTCGCACTGCGACTGCGCCAAGTAACTTTGCTATGTAGAAAGTAATTTTACTCACGGCTTTTTCATCGCTCCGGCGATCGTAATGTGATTGACAGGAAATGGGTGTTACTGGGCGGAAACACGGCGTTTCAGGGGCGTGTGGCTGAAAACGCTACCGTTTCCGGAAAAAACGCAGGAGTGGCCGGAGAAACGGTGGGAGTGCCTGGGCGAACGCTGGGTGTGTTTGTGACGTCAAACAGGAACGACAAGCACTGAACTGATCGCACAGGCAGAGTAAGTCTGAAGCTACTCTGAAACTGCTAAGTAGTTAGTAATCGCAATATTGCGAATACATCGGTCGCAATTTTAAGAAGCTAAGATTCACTCCCAGTAGGCGGCGGCTTAGCGTGTGTAACTCTGCTAAATTCGCCTTGCGACCGATCAACTCGGAATGAGGGCCTATATGTACATTGCTGGGTGTTCCAAGAGTCAGCAACCATCAGTGCTCTTCTTGAGCCGGAACCCACAGAAATGTGGGCCTAATTCAGAATTGGATCGTTGTTCTGAGAAATTGCAGTTGTCTGTAAGTAGAATGGCGCCGCTCGACAGGAAGAAAACAAACCTTGTGCAAGTTTGCGAAAGCATCGCAGATCGTTATCCATTCACAGATGCATATGCAATATCCGAAACATCAAAGATTTTTTGCAGTCTGAGCAAATGTAAGTACAGTAGGTCTGAGGCTACAACTAATCTACGACTGAGTTGGCCTGGAAGTGGTCTGCGATGACGTAAGAGACCCGCCCCAAAAACTCCTGGACATGCCTGCGGTTTTTTTTTACACCCCCAGAAAACGACAGATTTCCGCCCAGAAATGCCGGCTTCCTGTCAGTCAAACAGCAGCTACATTGCGATTACGATCTGTATGCAATTTCTGTCGCTATTACCCTTTGCATCGTGTGCAAAGCAAGCGCTAAACATGTGCAGTCGTTCAATAATCGCCCAGTTTGAAAATTCTCTGAATAGCGATCCATGCCTTATGTTCCTTAACCAGTTCCCATCCAAAATGTATATTGCTGCTGCAGTGGCTCTTACACAGAACGTCACCAGTTCACGGTGGGGGTGGGAGAGAACACTGTATGGTGATTGATGCACAATGTACACTAGGTTCTGCTCCTGCCCTCTTATTGGCTGCCTCTTACATACAGTCATGTAACTGTTCTGCAAGAGACAAGATCAGACTCTTTTCTCATGAAACTAGGAGATCTGAGTATGAATTGAACATGGGAAAGCTGAAGATGCTGCGGAGAGAAAAAACAATGGGTACGTGATCTGTAGCATAATTAGGTCAGTGTGGATTTGTCAATACAGAGTGGAGATGATAGTGGGGGTCATTCTGAGTTGAGCGTAGCTGTGCTAAATTTAGCACAGCTACGATCATCTTCCCTGACATGCGGGGGGACGCCCAGCACAGGGCTATCCCGCCCCGCATGTCACTGCCGCCCACCACCCCTGCAGATGTGCAAAGTAATCGCACAGCGGCGATGCCTTTGCACTTCATGAGTAGCTCCTGTCCAGCGCAGCTTTAGCGTGTTGGCTGGGAGCTACTCACTGCTACCCAGCCCGCAGCGGCTGCGTGTGACGTCATGCAGCCACTGTGGCCCACCCCCGTTCGGTCCGGCCACGCCTGCGTTGGGTGGACCGCACCCACAAAACTACAGCCAAATGCCGCCGTTCCGCCCCCTCCCGCCCAGCGATCACCTCTACCTGTCAATCAGGCAGAGGCGATCGCATCCCTGCTACGGCCTTCGGCCATCTGGCATGCGCCGGTGCACTACGGCGCATGCGCAGTAGGGACACGTTCGCTCTGCTGCGTTAAAACGCAGCGAGTGAATGGGTCAGAATGACCCCCAGTATCACAACACAGGGATTTTAAGTTCACTCTTCTCCCAATCTACCATGATTAGCATTGCTTGTCTGCAGGGGTAGAGTCTAATGAGCTTCCTGGTAGTTTTGCGGCAGAGAGTCTGCAGGTCGCGGCCCCAAAGACTGGCTCAGGATGAGATCAGTGAAGGAAATACAATGTTTGCACTCTTGTGAAAGTTACTGAAGGTACTGTATACTGGTACTGGAGAGGCACAACAGACAGAGTGAGGGTTAAAGGTTAAAGCTCCAAAGTAGCTGCAGGAGTAGTGAGAGACTATGCACTGCAGATTCAAAGGGTTAAAGCACAGCTGTTGCTGCTGGATTGCTGGCGCAGTGAGAGAGACTCTGCACTGTGATAGTTTCTGTAGCAGACACTGGAATATTTAGAAGGATATTTCCAGGACACACAAATGAATCTAACAAGAAAGTCAGAAATAGAATACTGCTTCAAAAGTCTGTTAGTCTTTCCAGGAGGGTTCCATAAAAAAGACAAAAACACTAAAGTACAAGAATTTCCAGAAAAAAGGCCACCGACCATAAACTGTAGGTTAAGTGAAGTTCAGGCAATGAGTAAGAGCCCAGGAACTGTTATGATAGGCTGCCTCTAAGATGCTTGGACAGTATTGGTTGATGTCGTTCATTGGTCCAAAGATCTAGGAATGGGATTGGTCAGTTGCCTATGGAAGTGAAAGCAAGATGGTGGTGCCCATGAATTGCAGTTCAGCAACTTCTGGTGAGACATAAAGCAGAGCAACCGGTAAGTAATATGCTGCATAATGGCAGATTGTGACAGATAGGGATCATTATCAGCATGTGTGGGTGTCATGGTATATAGCACTATCAATACAGGGATTAAGATGGTATCAGGCAGTATCAATATTTGGTAGAATATTGCATTGACCTGTAATAATGAGAGCATGACATGAGTGTCACCCCCCTCCCCCTCCCCCTCCCCCAACATACATTTTGAAAATGAAAAACCTCCAGAACAAACCCCCCCCCCACCTTTGGAATTCATTAACCAGTTTCTCTAGACAAATAGCAAATAGGATAGTTGGAATAACATTAATTCAAATATTGCATTTTTTAGAGAACATCTCATGTAATGTTATATTTGAATGCACACATTCTTTTTAGGTATCCTTTTTAGTAATGCTATCCGAAGCACTTTGTGGACACTTTCGTAAAGTGTGAAGGAAACAGGCTTCTTTAATGATAAATCATTTGGATATTTTGTAAAGATCATGTGTGACTTTTGCAGATAGATAAAGACAGAGAATACACACAAGGTATAGTATGAGAATGTATGTATCAGTTTTATTTAGAACTACTCCAACCTGTCCCTTTACTATTTGTGGCAGTATAGCTCCGATCTGTCACTTTTTTGTTCCATGAGCTCTGCTTTTAGTTTACTACAAATAAGCATGTCTTATTTTATCTGATCTGTTCCAACCTGTATGTTTATCTTGGTTTTATGTATTTATCCTTCATTTCTTAGAAAATAGCTCTATCTTTAGAACATTTTTAACACAAAGGGGCCCATTTATCAATGAGTAATAAAACCTGTTGTGAATGATAAAACTCCTTGCGTATGATAAATGGTGCTCCAGCCAATCAGCTCCCAACTGTCATTTTTAAAAAACATGATAGTTAGAAGCTGAACACATGACAGGAGCTGATTGGCTGGAGCACCATTTATCATACACAAAGAGATTTAGCATTCACATGTTTTATAACTCATTAATAAATGAGTCCCAAAATTCTTTGCATAGCATTAAAAATGGTAATAGCATATAACTTGACAGGAAACAGTAATGACAGTTCTAGTCATTGCAGTAAAGTCACACAACTTGTACTGTATGTATACCATCTTCCTATCTTTCTATCTATCTATCTATCTATCTATCTATCTATCTATCTATCTATCTATCTATCTATCTATCTATCGATCGTAGCCCCTGCTGACCTTAAGTTCCTTGCGGACCTTTGTCTAGATACAATATCTGATCCGCAATGGAACCGAAATGTTGATAATCTATAACTACTTCTATGCCTGAATAAATCTTCTATGCAGCTGTAAGTCTGGTGAGTGCACCCATTATGCGGCTTTTGGATTTATGGATATATATATATATATATATATATATATAAAAATATATATATATATATAAATATATATATATATATATATATATATATATATATATATTATCAGCAAAAAGGGATGGGGATAAAGCGACCAATAGTGTCTGAAATAAATGAATCTGACAGTATACATATAATAATTTTTAAAATATGTATTCACGAAAGAAATCTAAAAATAAATGATGTACATATATCTTTAAAAGAATGGGACAAAAAAACATACACAACCATAAAAAGATAGATAAAGTGCAAGATGCAATAAATGTAAGAGGAGTTAGCTTATCTGAGTATGGGGTCACTGTCAGGTTTCCCCAACGCGTTTTGTCACACAGACTTCAAGGGGTAAAAGCAAAGTGGGACTGGGCTTCTATTTATACTACTACTCATCCATACTCAATTATGACATCACATTCTGTTTTTTAATTAAGTTACTACTTGCTAAAGGTTAAATCTATAAATATAATTAAAATACATAATGCACATGTGGTATATATAAATCTAGTAAAAACGAGTGCTTTGGGAACAGGTTTGGGTTTGGAAAACATCTTAAAACAACTTTATATGAATAATAGCGGTACTTCCATCACACTTCCGGTATCATCGCATCAATATGTCACTTCCGCCCCACTTCCGGAAACGCGACTGCGCATGTGCCCGCTGTCCTCACTGAGATAGATGATCATAGAGGCTGGACTTCTGCGACTCCGTACACTGCAGCAGCCATTTTGTCAGGGGTATTCCTAGTTGATTTCAATGCAGTGGCCATTTTGGTGGAGACTGGGATTAGGGACCACCAAAATGGCCACCGCATTGAAATCAACTAGGAGCCTCTATGATCATCTACCTCAGTGAGGACAGCGGGTGCATGTGCTTTTTCATACACCCCTATCTAAACTCAATTAGCCTAAACCTCTGTCAGCTGTTCCTTAGTAATTTATCAGCCAGTGTCAGGTGACTAGTGTACCTTTAAAAGCCATAAAGTGTGTGGCAGGTACACATTAAACCAAGTAGGCATATTTGCAGTTATTTTACGTGTGAATACAGTTGCCAGGTTTTAATTTTTAAGACTCTGTGATAGTGTAGGACCTGCATGAAGGTAGGGTACCTTGGCGAGCAGTGTGCAGGCTTCCGTGCATTGGCCAATCACCAACTATAGCACCATCATTTATTTATTGATGTTGTGAAGATAAGTGAGCTTGCTTTGGTGAGTGCTGGCTGAATTTTCTGTTTGTATATATATATATATATATATATATATATATATATATACTGTGTATATATATATATATATATATATATATATAGATATAGATAGAACGCAATGAAAGAGGCGGCACTCGGAAACTTTTAAATCAAAAAAGTGACTTTAGTGCATAAAGTGCTACATAAAGTGCTACATCAACGTTTCGTTTCGCTGGTCATAGATTAGAGGTTTCTATAAAGGTTATTGAGATATACACCCTTATATGGTCTAGGATGGTAGATGTACCATATATTCCGCATAAGTACACACAGCAACAAATCAGTGGATGTTTTTAAACTTGTATTTTTCACACATGTTATAGTGATCAGTGGCCGCTGAGGTCTCTGTTATTCACGTGTGGTTTAGGGTTATGCACAGTTTTTGTATTATTATTGTTTAGCGCTACACATCATGAGCATTGCTCTCTTATTAAGTTTTTTAACCAGCGGCACTATGAAATGTGGTTTTTTATGCTCTTTTTAATTAAGGACCAGCGGCAGGTATGCACATGAATTCTATGTTTGTTTTACAGGGTCACCATGGCAACCGTGACCGGGACCCCACGACGGCATCACGCGACGTCACTTCCGGCGGTAGTGGTCATTCCGGATGGCCGGACGGCGGGCCGGGCACGGCGTGGCCAGTGGGACTCAGACACGGGGAGTGTTCAGGGGGTGAGTGCCTCTATATATTGTGTTTGTTTTTGCACTGTACACTATCCTGATGATGGGGTCTAGTACCCCGAAATGTTGATGTAGCACTTTATGCACTAAAGTCACTTTTTTGATTTAAAAGTCTCCGAGTGCCGCCTCTTTCATTGCGTTCTGGATATGGGGGTGACACCCTAGTGGAGGGCACCGGAGCAAGCTAGCCCGAGGGGCAGTCCGAGTGCTGGCGCTGTGTGTATCTATATATATATATATATATATATATATATATATATATATTACATGCAATCTTAGCAAATACATATTTACAGTACTATGTATCCTTCCCACTTCTTCCTGTAACTTGCATGACCCTATTTTCATGATCTTCCAGTGTAAATAATGTCTTCTTGAATGTCAATAGCTCTTATAAACACACAAACCAGCCAGTTAAACACTTCACTGTTTGCATAATCTGGTTCCATTATGAATATAAACAGTCTGATTAACAAATAAACATTTATCGTTACATGAAGTGCAAGCGACTCAAGTGTAGGAATGGTAATTAACAAGTAAAGTTATTTATAAAAGGATAGAGGGAAGTGAAATAAAATGTCAGTGTTTTATGATTACATACTGTAAGAATTTTTTAATTTGCTTTCACACTGCCATATTTTTCACATCCTCCTTCACAAGAAGTCAGGAGGCAACACAGATGCTTGACTATCAAATTCAATTCCTCAGTCTTTGTGCAGAATTATTCCATCATGGAACCTAAATATGATCTCCCATAGTTTAACATATATAATATATAAAGAATCAATAGCCCTATATATTTATTTATTTCATATATCCAAACATTTTTATTAATGGGTATAGCAAAAATGAAAAGTTGAGTATTTCTATCTGTCATTTTTCCTGCAAATAATAGATAACATTAACTCTGATTACACCTGGCCCAGCTGTGCATCATCTGCCTGGTCCTGGCTCCCGGAGACCCTCCCCCCTTCTTGGGATAGACATTGTATCTCCACCTCCACTGTTTCTTACCTTAGCAGGTGTGAGGTGGGGGTGGCATTCATTGCTTCTCAGAGTACAAGGGCGGGATGTATTAAGATACATCGTCGCCCCTCGCCGCTTATCGCAGCGATGTTGATCGCATATGTACTAACATATGTGATCAATATCGCAATGTGGTGACGGAGGCCCTCCCGCGATACCTGTGAGGTGGTCTGCGGGGGTCTCCATCACCTCCCAGGGGTCTCCACACTGCCTGCACGCCAAGAAGCAACAGCAGGCTGCCCTTGGGCACCTCCTCCCCCCTGCAGCCGGAACAACCTCCGGCTGCGTTGCTAGGGGAGAAGGAGATTACCTTCCGGTACCAGGGCTGCCTAGAGAAAGGTAAGCCCGGGGGGAAGGGGGGTCGGTGTCTGCGGCGGGGGCGGTGGAGGAGGCGGGTTGCAGTGGTCGGCGATAAGAAACCCATAGGCTTCTATAGGGTATCGCCATCCAGAGATGGCAATACCCTGAACGGTGAAAAGACGGCGGTGGGGTCTTTGTACATTTGATAATGTGGTAAAACCCCCATTTTCAGGGGTTTTTACCGCATTTTTCCTTTAGTACATCCCGCCACAAGAGTGGCAATGAATTCAATGTACTAGCCAAATGTCAGAATCCAAAATCATCACAGACATCTAGGAGCTGCAGCTGCCATCTGTTCTGATCCACGTGAGTTTCTGGTATTCCATGTGGTTGGACTGCTGGTTAAAAACACTGGTTTGGAGCCTGATTTAGAGTTGGACAGAGTGGCAATGTTGCACGCAAACTGCCAGTGTTTTAAGTCTATGCATGCATTCAAGTTGCAAAGCGCATACAAGACAATGAACACTGCTCAGAGATGCAGAATGAATTTGAATGCAGAGCCAGAGATTTTCTGTGGGCATTCCCAGGAGGGAAAAGGTGGGTGGTTAGCAGTGGCAGCTCCAGAGGTGCGGCTCTAGTGCAGTCCAAACTTCAAATAGAGGGTCTACAGCTACTACCAGGTAATGTTTGGCAGTGTTTGGGTTGGCAGTAGGTGTGCCTCCCCTATGTGAATTTTGGGCTGCACTGCAGCCACACATCTGGAGCCGCCACTGGTGGTTAGCCAGACGTGGTGTTCTCTGACAGAGGCTGTGTATAAAGATGCAGTAGAGATGACACTGGATGCCATGTTCAGATGGAGAAATTGCACTTGCTGATGCAAGCTTCGATGTTGCGAGCAATGGTGCATCTCTATACTTTATGCACTGAGGTGGAATTTCGACACTGCAAGAGGGCATCTCAATAGGCTCAGAAGTGATGGCAGCATTAGCTGAAAGATGCCAAAGAGTCATTTGCAAAATATATAGGCGCAACTTCATGCACCTCTGATTCAGACCTTAGTGTTGCGACTAAGGCATATTTTTTGCAACAATAAAGACAACCATTGCTGGCGGAGTTACACAGGACCTAGCGGCTCACTTGCACCAGGAATCTCATGCTGTGTGGTTTATTGAGGCTAGATATAGGAGGACACAGCTGTAGATTGCAGAATACATTCCGCAATATGTATGTGTTTGCAATGCATGTGCTTATGTTTCTCTTTTGTCCACTACACAGCCTGATTCAGAGGTGATCGCAGTGGCAATGCTGGATGCAAGTGGACAATGTTTAGAGTCTGCAAATGTCACAATCACACTGCCCATAGGCGTGCGCATGAGGGGTGCCTGGTGCACATAGGCACCCCCTAATGTCCGGCATACCCCTCACCATTACTGGATTTACCTATGCTGTCAAAGCGGAGGCATGGATCCCAACAAGTCAGAGGGGATCCCGTGACATGCCTGATTTGAGTAGGAGCCAGCAAGCTGAAAATAAACTACAGCTCCCAGCAGCCCTTGCTGCCTGAAGCTGGAGCTGTACTTTATTTTCAGTTTAACCAAGTTAGTGCGGCGGCGTGCAGGGGTGGATTGGGCCGGTCCAAATGTCCTCGTCCTTTGGTGGCCTTCTGGCAAGGGTGTCGTACCGCACCCCCCACCACCTTGGTGTTGCACCCGTTCTGCCCGCCCACCATTGCGCCGAAGAAGGCTTGTGGTGTTCGGCGGCATGACTTCTCTCAAGCAGTAAAACAAAGATATTGTAGCGCATATAGATTGGGCAAAAATGTATTGCTTCATTTCAAAAAAATAACAATAAAATTTAATAAGCATAACCACCGGCCGGTAATTTAAACACATCAATATATTATTTTAAAAAACATAAAATATGCTCTTTTCTGTCTGGATGGTGTATATTTGGTGTATATGCTGGAAGAGAGCGGTGAGCATACATATTTTGTCTGGCCAGACACTTTTAAGAATTAATTCTTTCAGCTTCAACGGATCTTAATTGCTGAATGGACTTTGTTACATTGCTGTCATTGAAACCCACTATTTTAGCTACCAGTGATTATTGCTGGTTGGATTTATCAACGTGCAGGGTGTCACGCTGCTACATCATTTCTACAGTGACACAGTGTTTTTAAATATCTTAATGGACTGCTACATTGTTAAAGTGGACTGATCTAGTATAGCAGTCAAAATATACACCATTGAGGATATTGTTGAATGAGTTTTTGTCTAATTTATCAATATTGTCCAGACAGAAAAGAGCATATTTTATGTTTTTTAAAATAATATATTGATGTGTTTAAATTACCGGCCGGTGGTTATGTTTATTAAATTTTATTGTTATTTTTTTTAAATGAAGCAATAAATTTTTGCCCAATCTATATGCGCTACAATATCTTTGTTTTACGATTTTTTTCTTCTGATAAGGTTGAGTAGCCTTATTTTGTTGGTTGCATTTAGATTGGTGTGTATCGAGCGCTTGGTTATATTTGATTCCTTCTCTAAAGCAGTGCAGCTCCTACCTTGTTAGGGCTGCTGCTGGGAGTGCGACAGTGATGCTAATGCTGCTGCCTGGCCTCACCGTCCTCCAGCTCCTCTTGGCTGCAAGAAGATGAGGCAGCTGGCAAGACACAGAGACATAGAAGGGGGAGGGGACACACACACAGAGACACATAGAAAAGGACTGACGAACACAGAGACATACTGTGTAGAATGAAGGGGGGGAGGGGGAAGTGACAGAAAAACATAGAATAAAGGGGGAGGGGCAGAATGAAGTGGGGGATGCTGTTTGACACAGAGTGAATGGAGGGGGCAGTGAGATACGCAGGTGGAACATGATGGTTTGGCAGAGAGACACTGTTGTGAGATGATTATGTTGCTGAGAGATGAGACAGTAGTGACAGAGATGATGGTGTGCAGAGAAATGACGTGGGGGGTAGATGATGATGCGACTGAGAGACAACACGGGAGAGGGGGTGATAGTGTGGCTGAGAAATGCAGCGGGGAGATGGTATGGCTGAGAGCCAATGCAGGGAGGAGATTATACTGTGGTTGAGAGACGCAAAAGGGAGGCTCATACTGTGTTGTGTAATGTGAATTTGGCCCATATTGTGTGGCGCAATGTCAATTTTGGCTCATACTGTGTGGCGTAATGTAAATTCGACTCATACTGTGTGGTGTAATGTGAATTTTGGCTCATACTGTGTGGCGTAATGTGAATTTTGGCTCATACTGTGTGGCGTAATGTGAATTTGGTTCATACTGTGTGGCATAATGTGAATTTCGGGTCATACTGTGTGGCGTAATGTGAATTTCGGGTCATACTGTGTGGCGTAATGTGAATTTTGTCTCATACTGTGTGGCGTAATGTGAATTTTGGCTCATACTGTGTGGTGTAATGTGAACCTAAAAAAGTAATGTCGCATTCTAAATTCAATCCGGTTTCTTACAATCCATCCATAAAGACATTTACTCATTTATTGGATAATTCAGCTTCTATCGTTCCTAGCCAGGCCACACATTATAACCTGAGTAAAGATGAATGGACTTCTATAAACAACCTGGCACAGAGAACTGATCTCATAATCCGTAATGCTGATAAGGGGGGCACCGTGGTGGTGCAGGATCTATCAGATTATTTATTAGAATGCAATTGCCAGCTTGATGATATATGCACTTATGAATTATTGACAGTGGATCCCACCATTAGATTTAAGAGTGAGTTGGATGATACATTGCTCTCTGCCTATAACAATGGCACTATAACCAATGATACGATGAATGCATTAAAGGTTGATTTTCCTCGACTCCCTTTATTTTATATGGTTTGCAAGGTACACAAGTCTCTTGTGAAGACCCCGGGAAGACCAATAGTGTCAGCCAGAGATTCTCTGTATCATCCTATAGCAATATACTTGGATGCTTGTTTGAACCCTTGTATACAAGGGTTACTCTCTTATTTGAAGGATACTAGGATTGAAACAACTAGACACACTGCCAGACAACTTAGTAATGTGTAGCGTGAATGTCACCAGCCTCTACACCTGCATTCCGCACAATGATGGTGTAGAGGCTGTTAAATAGCTTATTACCAATAATTCATTGTATACAGGACCTGCAATACCTTTTTTCTTACAGCTACTACATTTGGTACTTACCCATAATTATTTTTCCTTTATTGGTAAGATTCACTTACAGAAAGCTGGCTGTGCGATGGGGTCCCCCGTGGCCCCATCGTAAGCTAATTCCTTCATGTACCAAGTTGAAAGCAGACTTCTCTATGCTAATGAGGATGTAAACTTAAGTTTGTTTTTATTATAGACGTTATATAGAGGACCTGCTAGTTTTTTGACAGGGTACTGAAGACTCGTTGAAAAAATTATTGGATACTCATAACATCACTGACAGTGTGATTAAGTTTACCTGTGAAATGAGTCCTGCTTCTATTCACTTTCTTGTTGTTTTGATGACAACACAGGACGGTAACATCAGAACATCTTTATACATTAAACCTACCGATAGAAGTTCTTTGTTAAGTCATGACAGTTTTCATCCATTGGCTCTACGGAAAGGACTGCCTTATTCTCAGTTCTTGAGGGCAAGACATATAACGTCGGACCCCTGGGAATGTGAACAGGCCATAAATCAAATGTTGGATAGGTTTATTGATACAGGTTGAGTATCCCTTATCCAAAATCACACATTTTTTGTCCCGTACTGAGATAATGACACATATATATGTATATTATATTATATATATTTATAATATATCTGTATATACACATATAATATGTCATTATCTCAGTAGGGGACCCACAAATTTGGGATTTTGAATTTTGGATAAGGGATACTCAACCTGTAGAGGCTATCCTAAGAAGGAATTGGAGGTTTTTAAAAAAAGGTCTTGAATAAACCCAGAGAATAAATATTAAGAGGTAGAGTAAGTTCCGACTTGCAGACTAATGCCAACAGTGATACATTGATACCCTGGGGTATATTTACTAAGATTTGTAATTGTCGGAATTTGGTTGAAGTTTAAACACGAATGACATCGGGAGTGATAATTTGCAACTTTTTGTTTTTTTTACGCCTCATTTACTATGCTGTCGTATTCTGCATTGTCGTGTTTTCCGATGTTGATGTCATTCGTAATTTCGCCCAGTGTTTTACGGGAGTGATTAGTAAAACATTGCCGTACTTAACACAATGAATCTTGGCCGGATCTGTGAGATACGTGCAGGGCTTCATTGTGTACCTTAAAAAAAGTGTTTAAGTATTAAAAATCTGAAAAAAATTGCGTGGGGGTCCCCCCTCCTAAGCATAACCAACCTCGGGCTCTTTGAGCTGGTCCAGGTTGTAAAAATACAGGGGAAAAAATGACAGGGGTTCCCCTATATGTTAACAAACAGCACCGGGCTCTGCGCCTGGTCCTGGTGCAAAAAATATAAGGGACAAAAGACGTAGGGGTCCCCCATATTTTTAACACCAGCACCGGGCTCCACTAGTCAGAGAGATAATGCCACAGTCGGGGGACACTTTATATTGGTTCCTGCAGCCCTGGCATTAAATCACCAACTAGTCACCCCTGGCCAGGGTACCCTGGAGGAGTGGGGACCCCTTAAATAAAGGGGTCCCCCCTTCAGCCACCCAAGGGCCAGGGGTGAAGCCTGAGGCTGTCCCCCCCATCCAAGGGCCGCGGATGGGGGGCTAATAGCCTTTTGTGTAAAAAAAAGAATATTGTTTTTTGTAGCAGTACTACAAGTCCCAGCAAGCCTCCGCCGCAAGCTGGTACTTGGAGAACCACAGGTACCAGCATGTGGAGGGGAAATGGGCCCGCTGGTACCTGTAGTTCTACTACAAAAAATACCCAAATAAAAACAAAACACACAGACCTAAACATATATGCACACTTACATTCATACATACTTACCTATGTTGACACGAAGAGTCGGTCCTCTTCTCCAGTAGAATCCCGGGATACCTGTAAATAAAAATTATACTCACAAAAAATCCTGTGTAGATCGGTCCTCTTCTTTAAGTTTGTGATCCAGGGACTTGGCAAAATAGAAAAATGGATTACCCGGACCATGCACTGAAAGGGGATCCATGTTTACACATGGATCCCCTTCCCCGACTGGCGGGAACCTTCCCGTGACTGCTGTCAAAAAGGGTTCCTTCAGCCAATCAGGGAGCGTCACGTCATGGCACTCTCCTGATTGGCTGTGCGCGCCTGAGCTGTCAGTCAGGCTGCGCACTGTAGATACAATGTAGCGCATAGGCACTGTATTGTATCCAATGGTGGGAACTTTGCGGCCTGCGGTAGACTGCGAGGTTAAGTGGGGCCAACCACAAGAGTGACCCCACTTAACCTCGCGGTCTACCACAGACCACAAAGTTCTCTCCATTGGATACAATATAGTGCCTATGCGCTACATTGTATCTACAGTGCACAGCCTGACTGTGGTGTACATGCTCAAATGTCCTAGTGAACTTGCCTATGTGGGGAAGACCAAAGGCAATTCCATGAGCAAATAGTGGGACATTGAAGCTCTATCAAGCAAGTTTTTAAAAAAGGTTCTAGTGACCATCCTGTAGCGCGAGATTTGCTACAGGCATGTCACAGTATATCCAGTATTAGAGCTATCATTATAAACCATGTTCCCGCCTCACATAGAGGAGGCAATCGGGTTAAGATACTCCTTCAAAGAGAGTGTAGATGGATTCACACACTAAACACATTGGACCCAGTGGGATTAAATGAATATTTGGGACTCCAGTGCTTTACTTGATTAATAAGTTCAAACTAATTATTGTGGTCATCAACATGTCACTTATCCTATATGCATAAATATACTATATATAGTTATTATCTTAGAGAAGAACGTAATAGATCATCAGTATGACATATCTCTGTTTCAGTGCTATACATAATTTCAGCAAATAAGAGTGATTGGTTTCGAGCCAACAGATATTTTAACTTTTATCTTGATATTTTTTATCTTGACATTATTATGTAATGATAGTGCAGGTATGTTTCTTTTTCTTTTATGTTATATGTTTCACTTCAGGTGGAGTAAGATTTCTGTGTATTTCTGGGGGGTTTTAGTGTCATTTAGCAACAGAGCTGCAGCGTGTGTCTTAGCCACATGTCCGGCGCGGGCAGCTGACATCATCTTCCAGCTACCACGGAAAAGTGAGTGTGGGAATGGCGGAGTGCTGGTAATGCTTTATAAGTGTTGTATGTTAAGTGCTATTTGTGAACGCTATGTCCCTGACGACAGGATTGTACCCTGAAACACCGTAAGATGCTAATAAAAGTTTATCTACAGTAAGCCATCTACTGAAGTCTATGCAACAGAAAATGGAATTACACTGCGCTCAACTCCGATTTGGGTTGTATATGTAATAATGAGGTTTGTCAAATAATGCAATGATGTATACTTTGCATAAATGTATTTATTAAATCAAATGTGCAGCAGCTGTTGTTTAATTATCAGCTTTGAGTCTCTGAGAGGTGAATCGTCCAAAAGACCCTGGTGTTTGCGCTGTGATGTTAATGATTTTATCAAGCACTATATGAATTGTCCAAGGGTGCAAATGCTCATTCCTATCAACTTGGGTTGTTAAAGAATAAAGTCCTTAATTAAAAACCAGATTGCGGCGTCCCGCTAATCTGTGTATGCGGTACACTTGAATGGATGGAGGCCGTGCTGGGTGTGCAGTTATGACAGTTTGTGGAGGTAAGGTGAAAGGGGGACTCCCGAACGGTCCGGAGTCCCCTCGCTCCCGCCACCATTGTTGTGACTGTGATCGGTCACACGCCGGAGACCGGTCAGCCCGGGTTCAGTGCCTGTCTTGGAAGGGGATGCGCGTACAACGGCGGCTCTCAGAACGGCTCGTTGCCGCACACCCTCCACCTACGGAGACTCACCTTGCTTCTTTTCCTCCGTCGCTCTCTGCATCCAGCATGGGCTTCCTCCCTCAGATGACGCTCTGCAGTTTGTTAGCTGTGATCGCTTCCTGGTCATCAGTCATGTGACCGGGTGTCGTCTCGAGTGCCACTGCTCCGTCCTCTTCGTGACGCTGATGTCAGTTGTGGTTCTGGGGTGCTCCAATGCGTTTCGGCCCTTAAGGGCATTCCTCTGGGAGAAGAGTGTGTGGAAGTTTTGCCTATAATGGATTTAAATAACCTTGTATGTGCCCACTCCCCGTAACATAGTGCACCTCAGTGCGCATTCCGCACACAAATTGTTCCTATATCTACTGAAGTCAGTCTGAGTGCAGCTGGATCCCTTTACTATATTGGGTAGGAGCAACCTACTCACGGAAGGCACCACAGCAATTAATACATTGGAATTCCACACAGAGTGCCGGGTGAATATCCTCCTATATATATATATATATCTTTATACATATATATATTTTATATATAATTATAAATATCATATATAGATTATATATATATAACAGTGGTGACCTGTCACTCCTCAATATAATCAACATGCTCCAGTGCCCACCTTGAGTGTGAAGCTCATGTACAATCGATGGATAAGAGGCAGCACTCAGGAGACTGGTGGTGCGGTGAAGAGAGAACACTTTATTATTCTACATGTTTTGGCTAGGCAGCCGTCATCAGGAAGCAAGTGAAGGACAAACAAAACAAGACATTTTTAACATGATTGCCCCTGTGATTGGCCACACTCACCTTCCGCACTCCCACTGGCCGCCTAGTCCCATGCGACACGGTGTTCTCACCACGCCCGATGATGATGTGCCCACCATCCAAGACAGTGGGACTCCGCCGGTCTATGACGTCACCGGGCTGATGCTGCGGGTATGGCCACCCTAATCACCCTGGAGATCTATATAAACATAGAGTGCAACTGTGTTACAGAGTTACACAGTTAAATCATCACATTAAACTAATACAATTACATAATACATTTAAAAATGTTGCTAATATATTAATATTAAAAACAGATTTTATGGATCCCAGGTCATTATTAACCCTTCTAGGATTTATCATCATAATTAAAATTACATATCCATTCACTTTTATATTAAAGGAAAAGTTACTAGCTATGTTAGAAGATTATAATATAAAAAATGCATTCAGGCCAGCGTACTCATTTAATACTCGTGGTGATAAAGTGTCTAGTTGATGGATCCAATGACATTCCAGTTAGAGTAGCTTTTAACTTCAGTTACCCCCCCCCCTACGGTTTGGAGGTATGTGGGTGATAATCTTAGATCGTATGGTAGCCACCCCATGGTCACTTTTTACACAGTGGTGAGCAAACGTTTGGTCACTGCTCCCGGTATTAAGGGCTGACCTGATGACAAGTTTGTGGTTGGCCATCCTTTCCTTAAACTGACAGTCCGTCTTGCCCACGTAGGTTATCCCACATGGGCAAGACAGGACATAAACTACAAAGCGTGATGTACACGTGAGTGAGTTCCTGATGGCAAATTTCTTTCCGGTATGTGGGTGTGCTATTGTGTCACCCGTTAATAACGATCTACACGTAACACAGCCGACACATCGGTAACACCCTGCTTTCCTCTTCAGAAAATGCATTGTAACTGGTTGTGTGTTTAAATCTGTTACATCTAGTTTAACATGGAGGTCTTTCAAATTTATATTTCTGGTGTATGCAGGTAGTAAATGTGAGTCATAAAGAGCCGGCAGATCTTTGTCGATATTAATGATTGGCCATATCTGTTTCCTCTGCTTTTTATAAAGTGGGTTATCAATATTATACTGGGTGACCCAAGGGGTAATTTTCTTATTATGATGTTTACTTAGGCTGGGCTCTAACGTTTGATCTTGTGACAGAGCCAATACTCTTGCTTTAGTGTCTTTTAAACTTGATGATTTAGATCTACTTTGTTTACATTTTTCTACCATCTCGTTCAATGCTGTTTACATCTGCTGGGGATCACTGGTGATCCATCGTTCTCTCAACATTTGGGAGAATGGCAGGCCTTCTCTAAGTGACAATGGGTGTAAGCTATCATGTAGCAAGATGGAATTGTGATTCGTAGGCTTCGTGTAAAGTGAGGAAACTGGTTATTAGTGTATAAAATGAAGTCACATACAATGTTTCCATGATACAATGCTCAATATGGTACATATAAGCATTGGCTTACGATGGGGCCACATTGGACCCCATTGCACAGCCTAGCTTCTGAAAATAGTATGTCCCGTTAAAGATAAAATAATTCCTTTTTAGAACCAATGTCAATAATTCCAGGAAGAAGTCTACTGGGGGGGCCTGCATACAAGGCATTATTTGAAATGATACCTTTGACTGCCGCTATACCATCAGAGTGAGGTATACAGGTGTAAAGACTCAAAAAAAGAAATAAAGATACTACTTCACCAGCGCCAGCTCCGTCTATAGCAGAGCAATCCCCCTCTTATTTTCCATAAGGCTCTCTTATTCAGGAGTTTTCATATCATAGTTTACCGGAAAGAGAGGGAAGGGTATAACATAGTGTGATATCGTAAAAATAATTTTAATTTCACTAAAACAACACTTCTAAAACACACAAACACATAAAATTCTCCAATCTGGATAATTAGTGCTATGCTGACACAGCATGTGCCGCAATGGACATGTACATTGGCTTAATGCAATCCTCTCCCATAAAAAGACAGAAGGAATGGCTGATTACCGGTTCCCAGTGAACTGGCTTGCGTCAGTTCTCAAGCACATGAAATGTCCAGGCAGACTCTCCTAGCTGCAGCAAAAGGATCTCCTGGTTCCAAAACCTCTCTGGGTACAGGCTCAGTCCATCCATCAAGTCCATCCATCAATGTCCAGCGTGTGGGAGGTGAATAAGCAGGATACCCACGTGTTCCGACCCCCCTCGGGTCTTTCTCAAGGTCTACTTTCAGGTGGATGTCTTCCGAGCACCACTGGCCCTATTTTTATCCCCACCCTCCGGATCCTATTGGCCCCAGCACGGCTGGTCTATATACATAGATTAGTCTAAAAGTCCGTGACCTTTGCGTGCTAAGGCCACTTCCTATACTACATCAATAGTTTACACGGCAACACCAATCACGGCAAGATCTTCTCCCGGTCACGTGATCAACGTCACGTCACCTTTGCTTCCTGTGTTGTAGCTCGGTATAGACACAAGATCTTTGTTTGTGTGACGTCATGCCGCTGTCATGGTAACCCGCCTTTCTTCCTGTTGGGCAGTGTAACATAGTTGTAGTCCGAAGACGCCCCTCATTTTCACACGTTTCTGCCTTACATCACGTGACCGTGCATCTCATTATTGCCTTATTTCATAGGTCATGGTTGTTGCCATAGAGATTCTATCAGAATTGGAATAAGGTAGTTCTGGATAACAATCACATTATTTAACCCTTCAAGGGCTGTCATTCCAATAGTAAACTAAAATATTAAAAAATAAATAAAAAAATCAGTTAAAAGAGTAAGCATTTAATACTGCATTTCTTCACTAGTGAATAACTTAAAAACAAAGTGAAAGACCTGTCTCCACAAAAGTGAAATAAAGAGTGGAATTTAATGAACAATAGTGAGGGAAATATGCATTAAAGGAACCATTTTATTTCAAACTCCAGGTTTAAACCTCCTGGTTGTAGGGTACCTAACTCATAAATCGTCCTCATCTCGGTTTTTGCCAACTGTTGCGGTAGATCTTGTCTCCACCAGTGGCCCTTTACCCAGTTTAGGCCCACAAATCGTTTGATAGCTTTAGTGGAGCACCCATGTTGTTTCCTGAAATGATCAGAAAGGGCATGTGTCTCGAGCTCCCTTCTGATATTTCTTAGATGTTCCCCCACCACACTTTCAGAGGCCTAGAGGTCCTCCCGATGTAAAATAAATTGCAGTCGCATTCTATAGCGTACACAACATTCTTTGTGTTGCATGTGATGAAGTCCTTAATTTCGGACATTTTTCCATTAATGCTGACTTCACAAGTTTTGCTCTGATCTTTTGTTTCCCTGCATGCAACACAATTCATGCATTGGTGGAAGCCCTTGGTCTTAATTCCTGGTCGTACGGTGGGGGGCAATGCACTACACACACACAAGATTGTTCCCTAAATTAGGTGCTTTCCTGTATACACATTTAGGTTAACTGGGGAGCTCTGTGCCCAAAACAGGGTCCTTCTGTAGGATTCCCCAATGCTTCCTGAAAATTTTTTCAATGGACTTAGATTGGTTATTGAAGGTAGTTATGAAGGCCCACTGAAAATTATCCTGATTCTTATTCTGTTGAGTTTTGGACTTCCTTTTGAGGAGGAGATCTCTATCTATCTTATTTACTTATCTTGCTGCCTCCTCTACTACCTCTATTTTATACCCACACGATAAAAACATTTTTTTGCATCTCCCTTGCTTGTTCGGAATAAACGTCATTATCCGAATAATTTCTCTTTATCCTCTTAAGCTGTCCTACTGGTATAGTTTGTAGCCAGTTTGGTGGTGACAGCTACTCGCATTAATATAGCTGAGAGAATCTGTGGGCTTCACATAATTCTTTGTGTGGATGTGATTTCCCTCTACATAAATGGTTAAGACCAAAAAATTTGCAGATTCATTACTTTTCATGAAGATGAGTTCTATATTGAGCGGATTGTTGTTCAGATACAGGAAGAAATCGTTTAAAGATCTCTCGTCTCCCTGCCACACAAAGAAGATGTCATCAATGTATCGGGACAAGGACACCAAGCTCGCCCCGAACTGATGGCCACTCCAGATGTAGTCTGATTCCCAACATCCCATAAAGATGTTGGCATAGCTCGGGGTGAACTTGGTGCCCATGGTTAGGACCAATGTCAATAATTCCAGGAAGAAGTCTACTGGGGGGCCTGCATACAAGGCATTATTTGAAATGATACCTTTGACTGCCGCTATACCATCAGAGTGAGGTATACTGGTGTAAAGACTGGCTAAATCAGCACTACACATGACTGTGTGCCGGTAGTGTACCTATGTCTATGAGGCAGAACAGCAAATCATTGGTATCCTTTTAAGTAAGAGGGCATCTTCTTGATGCAGGGGTTCAGGAGGGCATCCAAAAACACTGATATGGGTTGGTACAGTGACCCCCTAGCAGATATAATTGGCCTGCCATTAGGGTCACTCGTACTTTTGTGAATATTGGGGATCGGATAGAATAATGGGGTCATTGAATATTCAATAGTAAGGGCTCTTTGTAAATCCCTACTGATCCATTGGTTATTGACTGCCAAAGATAAATTATCCAGTTATTTTTTGTATTCTAATGTCGAGTCCCTTGACAACAATTCATATACCATTGGATCATATTATTGGCATTGACATTCTTTCATATATTGTGATAGTTTCTGGACCACCACAGCTCTACCTTTGTCCGCGTTTTGAATGACAATGTCCTTGCGGTCCCTTAGTTGGTTAATTGCTTGACTTTCAGCTTGGGTCACGTTGTTTTTACGTTGGTCCTGTATTTTTGAGGTGACTCTACCCATATCCTCCATCATCCAGGAGAACATCCATACTGAGGCATTAGCGGTACCAGGATCAAAGCGTGATTTATTCTGAATTTTCCTTAGTTGGATAGGGATATCATCATGCTTAGGAGTATCCGAATCATGCACGGTTTTCCCAAAATGATCTTTTAGGCATAGGGATCTTGTAAACCTATAGGTCTCCACTTGCCACTGAAAGGGATCGTGTTGTGAAGAAGGGACAAATGATAACCCCTTATTTAGTGTTTGTTATTCAACTGGGGTTAGAGGTATCTGAGAGAGGTTGAATACTGTATCAGTCAGCGTTGCGGTGGGCGAGACTTAGCTCTGCCTTTCCCACTGGTGCCCCGCCGCATCCTTGTGTGGACAGTTTTTTGTTTGCTGCCCTCATGAGAACCCCTAAAGGATCCGAGCAGATTGCCGTTGTCGGCCTAAAGGCCTTGATGTAGTCAGCCATTGGTATACCTGGTTCTGTGTAAAGTCCTGCTGGACTACTCAATGTTTATCCTTTTTAATTTTAATTAGGTCACGCTAATACTCTCAATTTGAGTATTGTGCTAGTCCAGCCATTTTGTATTAGTATCCGCCACTAGGGTTTGTTTGTATGATGATTCAAACTCCTCTATTTTGTTGCATGTAAGATTGAGTGCACAGGTGGACTGCACTATAACCAAAAGGAGTAAGTCCATTGAGATTTTATTTAATATGCCCACCCATTTTTTATATATATATATATATATATATATATATATAATGGCTGGTCCTATATAAACATACTACAAATTCTGCAAAATATCAATTTACAAATGCAGCACAGAATTTAATTCCAAGGATCTTCGCATCTCTGCAAATTAGCCATAACACATAATTTATAGAAGTATTCGCTAAAGCTTTGCTCATCTCTACTGGTACACATATAATTAAATGATTCAGAATTAGATCAGCAAACAGTAAACAGCTTTTCATAAAGTGACCGAATATATCATCGGACTTGTGCTTGTTTGCAATTATATTTATTTATTGTGTTTGAAACAGAACTGTAGATTAAACAACAACATTTAAAGCCTCCTGATGATTAAATATTTCTACTACATAATTTTAATTATTTTTGTTTTAGGCCTATTGAACAACATGACATTAAACCAATGTTCAGTCATGCTTCATAGATATGGATAGTGCCCATTTAGTGTATTTCAGCCATTGTATAAATATTGTGCTACAGGTCATTGTTTCAGATAAGTGAATCCTAACAATCTAATATTAAATTGAATCAAAATAAAAAAAATGCATTACAAATATACAGTATGAAGCTATGCTGACATTATACTGCTCCAAGTAGATATTACTGTAAAGCTGTATAGGGTGGACATTTCTTGATGTACAGTGTATGGTTGGTTCGGCTTGAAGTCCTGAGGCTGAAATATATATATATATATATATATATATATATATATATACATACAGTTTATATAGCATATTCATACATTCGGCACTTCTCGCTTTCCTTTCAAATATGACCCGGCGCCATTCTGTGAAAACATATGCAAAACTGTCATAGGTACAAATCAAATGAAGTACATGTATCACTTCTACGTTTCGGTTTTAATTAAGCAAAACCGTCATCAGGAATACATGTATAATACAGGTTGAGTATCCCATATCCAAATATTCCGAAATACGGAATATTCCGAAATACGGACTTTTTTGAGTGAGAGTGAGAAAGTGAAACCTTTGTTTTTTGATGGCTCAATGTACACAAACTTTGTTTAATATACAAAGTTATTAATAATATTGTATTAAATGACCTTCAGGCTGTGTATATAAGGTGTATATGAAACATAAATGAAATGTGTGAATGTACACACACTTTGTTTAATGCACAAAAATATAAAAAATATTGGCTAAAATTACCTTCAGGCTGTGTGTTTAGGGTGTATATGTAACATAAATGCATTCTGTGCTAAGATTTAGGTCCCATCATCATAAGATCTTATTATGGTATCTAATTATTCCAAAATACGGAAAAATCCGATATCCAAAATACCTCTGGTCCCAAGCATTTTGGATAAGGGATACTCAACCTGTATAAGTATGCTGGTTAACTTTGTAACACTGGGCCTAATTCAGACATGATCGCAACAGCAAACGTTTTCTCTAATGGGCAAAACCATGTGCACTGCAGGTGGGGCAGATGTAACATATGCAGAGAGAGTTAGATTTGGGAGGGGTGTGTTAAAACTGAAATCTAAATTGCAGTGTAAACATAAAGCAGCCAGTATTTACCATACACAGAAACAAAATAACCCACCCAAATGTAACTCTCTCTGCACATGTTATATCTGCCCCACCTGCACTGCACATGGTTTTGCCCATTAGAGAAAGATTTTGCTTTTGCGATCAGGTCTGAATTAGACCCACTGTGTCTGGTAGTTTGCACTAACATTTGGTCACAGCCACAGGAATTGCAATTATATTATGAACAGTATCTATACCATCTAGTTATTTGCTACTATCTAGAACAGAGATTCTCAACCTTTTACAACTCGCGGCACACTGAACAAGATTTAAATACTGCCAAGGCACACTCAAATATAATGGTGATGCATGGTGCAGTTGCGTGTCCAAGGATGTCATGTCGCAGCTCCTCCATAGGTAACGCCTGAGCCACATCTGAGAAAGCCAGAAGACCCCAACACTGCTCGGGCCCAAAATTAGAACTGGCTCTGCAACCACTAAACCCACCAGTATTGATTGTTCCAGGGCCTCAGTTGCGGCAAAACACTGATGTGTCTGGCTCTGCGGCACACCTGGAGACTGCTCAGGGCACACAAGTGTGCCACGCCACAGTGGTTGAAAAACAGTGATCTAGAATATCTGCAAATATATATACTTTTGATCATACTGAACTGAACATAAACTGCAGCAGACCCTGGATAGAGACAAGCTTCGTATTTGTTTCATCTGTTATAGTAACAGTTGGTTTCCTAAGCACAATCTATTTTAAAACCAACACTGAGGAATACTGTAATACTCCATCCAAATTAGAGCAATTATTTCTTGTTTAGGATTTTGCAGCAAATCTATGCATATATTGGCTTTTTTCAGTATCAAGATATTTTTAAAATGTGTTCTGTTCATAAACTAATTATGTTAATTTAATCCACACACTCAGTGTTCCTTTGTTTACTTGTTAGGTGGTACATGAAGACCCTTTGCATCTTTGAACTTGTACATCTGTATGGACATCCCTGCTCCACTCAGACCGGGTAAGAGGGAGTAGGTTTATTGGGGAGTCTACAATTATAGTGGGTTCTTCTTGGGAACTATTTTCACTTTTTTTTTTATTGTTTTTAGTTCTGTTGATGTTATCTGGCCTTTGCTTTATATCGAATAAATATTATTGAAATCCAGTGGATTTTGGTGACCATCTACTGGTATACTTCTAGGGGACTTTACCTAAGTGGGAACCACAACCTGTTACAAAGAAACCTTTATGTGAACGTATATACCTGTTCACAGGCGTGTGTTTGTCTCTAAGAGGAATTGCAAAGATCACGTTTGCTTCCTACCTGAGGGGTTTATGTTTGGTCCTAACAGAGGGATTTAAAGAAACCTTTATGTGTATATATCTCACTGCAGTTAAGTGAGTCTATCAAGGAATAATACCATTCCATACAACCAGCCTGGATGTTGCTTAACTGGAAGTTTTGTTCTCTTCTTATCTCCTGAGAATGTGAAGGTTCCATCAAGTAGGAAAACTGAAGTGAAGGAGAAATATAAACTTTCTCGAGGACCTTGTGCTTACTTTTTGGACCACTCATGTGCATTGTTTTGTTATGTTTGGTTTCTTTCTAGAATCCACATGTCATTTATTAGTAGGAGAAGTTTTGCGGCAGAGGGTAACCTGAAGACCCTTGCCACATAAGGGGCCTTATGCATCCAGGGGTCTGAGATCAAGGGGTCTCCCCTAGCGTCAACAAATGGGGACCTGAAGATTCCTTTTCCCCCTCAATGCAGCATTTTGGCTCCTGAGGGAATGGGGATAAATTGTTCCCTTCGTCTTTTGGAGAGGGTCCAAAGTCCCAAAATTAGAAATGTTGGGTTCCTAAATAATGTGGTGCTTGTAAACAGGTTTCCTTTTTATCTCTGGAAATAATGACACCTATGTATCTCTTTGTAAGAAGTCCAAAAGATATGACAATGTAACCAACGACAGGGTTCCATGAGAAAATGGCATTGACATGATGTTACAAGGGGACTGGAGGCATCAGGAAGTTGCAGACTGAAAGCTATATAGTGGAAGGAGCAGGGTCTCCCAGGAGCACATAGTATGTGAGGAGATGAGTGATGCATTTGTGAGGACAGGACTGCATGTGAAAGGGCCAGTGAGAAGAAGAATGGAGGCAGCAGGGAACCACACACTGAGAGTTATATAGTGGAAGGAATGGGGACCTCAGAAGCACAGAATATATCGGGAGATTCATTATGTGTTTGGGTGAAGGTTCTGCATGGGACAGGGGCAGTGACATGATTTGTGAAGGGGAAATGAGATAAGCAAGAAGCCACCAATATACAGTGAGAGAAGTACTATAGGCACCTCCAGAGTAGTGATATAAAAAATCTCTCTATAGGAAACTCAATTTATACACAGAACTTTATTATCATAAAATGCTCATTTAGATTATGCTAATACTTACATTTCTATGATGTTTAGAATTTATAATTTTGAAAACGGATACAATGTATTTTATAGCTGTAAATTAATATATACGGTCTAAAGAAACTTTACACTGAATTTGACAAATAGGTCACACATAAATAAAAACACATTTTCCAAGCATGACAAATGCACACAACAGATACATAAGAGCTTTGCATATTGCTATGAAGTGTTTGCAAATCGTGGATCACATTTAATATTATAATTATTTTGAATCACTCACTGTGTGATTAAATGTTGCTCTTCAGATTGCTGGGCTGCCGTTTGTGTTTTTTCCAGAAACTCTTTGAAGCTCCCTCCTGAGTGCTGCATTTCTGCTGTCATTCCATCAAGTACAATGCAGTGGGCCGAACAGTACTTGATAGATGTACAATACCAGGGAGTTTTATCACCAGATAAATAGTAGCTTTTCCATAGAATGAAAACAAATATCGGCAAAGGTTGTCAACTGTTATTTTGTGTCATACCAGGAAATGTAAATTTCATTTGCATCTTTTATTTATTTTTTTCTGAAACAGACGCCAATGCTATTTAGTAATGGAAAATAATATTAAATAAATTAGGAACATTGGGGGTCATTCCGACCCATTCACACGGTTCCTCGCTGCGGTGCGAATGGGTCTGGAGTGCGCATGCGCGGTGTTGCCCGGCAATAGAGGTCGTCGGGCAACAACGCTTACAGAGAAGAAAGAGGTCGCAGCGGCTACCGCAAAGAAGATGGACAGCAAAAGGGCTTTCCAGGGTGTCAACTTACCGTTTGCTGACGTTTTCGGGGAGTGGTAAGCAAAACGCAGGCGTGTCCAGGCAAACGGAGGGCAGAGGAGTGACGTCAAAGCTGGGCCCATCATTGCTGGATCCATCGCACAGGGTAAGTAGGTCCAGGGCTACTCTTGTTTTGAGTGAAACTTTTTCAGCATAGCAGGGCTGCACAAGTGATTGCAGCCCTGCTATGCTAAAATACACAAATACAAAAAGTTGCTTGGTGCGATCAACTCAGAATGAGGGCCATTATTACTACACAGAGACTGAGGAAAATTTATGTTGACATTCAGAATGCCGAAACCAGAATGATAACATCACCTGAATGTTGACATTGGGGGTGTTATGTTGACATATAGTATGTTGAGAGTCACAATATCGGCAATGACATAATGTGAACATCGCCAGAATGTCCAAATTGTGAATGTCGGCAGTTAGCATGTTGATATACTGTAGCATTTCCAGGTGATTGTAACCCTAACCCTTACTGCAGCCTAACCTAACTGTGACCACAGCCTAACTGACCCCTAACCCAAACCCTAATATGAAAATGGACTGTCGACATTCACTTTGGAAGAACTAGAGAATGGTGGGCCCAGGTGTAACAATATGCATATCATATAAAAGATAAGGACAGCACACGTCACCCAAAAAATTGTGTTTGTCTCATTGGGGGTCATTCCGACCCGTTCGCCCACAGCGGTTTGTCGCTGCGGTGCGAACGTGTCCGGAACGTGCATGCACAGTGTGCGCACTGCGCACGCACATCATTGCCCTGCAATAGGGGTCGACGGGATACGATGCAGATTACGCAGAAAGCGGTCACAGCGGCGGCTGCAAGAAGATTGACAGAAAGAAGGCATTCCTGGGCGTCACCAGACCGCTGGCTGCCTTTTTCGGGGAGTGGTGGAGAAAACGCAGGCGTGGTCAGAAGAACGGAGGGTCGATGTCTGATGTCAAAGCCGGGACCTGCATCGCTGGAGCCGTCGCACAGGGTAAGTAGGTCTAGAGCTAGTCTTCTTTTACACAAAACTTTTTTAGCTTAGCAGGGCTGCACAAGCGTTCGCAGCCCTGCTAAGCTATAATACACTCCACCATAGACGTGGACTAGTTGATCGCACCAGCAGCAAAAAGTTGCTGGCTGAGATCAATGCGGAATGACCCGCATTGTCTCATAGTACTTCCAATTCAAATTACACCACACAGTATAGCTCCTTATTTACATTACATTGCACAGTTCCTTATACATGCTGAATACGATACTGCAACAGTGGATAAAGATCCCTGATCGGCCAGCAAATCACATTCAGGCAGTGTAAACAGTCACTGCCCAGGCAGGGACTTTATAATACAGTCAGGCCCAGTAACAGGAGGGGGTCAAAGTGGACACCAGCACCAGGCCCCGAAGGTTAGAGGGGCCCCAAGGCTCTGAAGGCCCTATTACTGAACACAGCTGCAACACTATAAAAGTCAGATTGCGCTGGCTTCCCGCCCTACACAGCACAGGTACTGAGACAGACAAAAAATATAGACTTAGTAAGGCGCACACACCCTCTGTGGTAACCCCCTGATCACATGGTCAGATCCCCATACTGTATGTGACATCATGGCGGGACGCACAACCCTACGCCCACCCGGCATTTCCTGTTCTTCCCATCCCTGCTGTGTCATCCATCCGATCCACCTAGGAGGAACAGGCATGCTGAAAGTTGGAACCGCTGCCGTACAGGGAAGGATTAACATACACAGAAATCTGACGCCTTCCTGATACACCGCCACTGTACGCTACCCGGCTGATTATTCTGGTGACAGTGAGTATTTATTTTATACAAGTGTATAGTGCCATATGCTGCACTTCACACACTGTACCAATGTACGTATAAACTGAAACTATGACCTAGTTATTAATTATATATTTGTGTGTGTGTGTGTGTGTGTGTGTGTGTGTGTGTGTGTGTGTGTGTGTGTATATATATATGTTTAGAATGAAAAAAAATTGTGCCACTTGTGAGGATAATATCGCCTATGTGTTTATCTGGCAATTAAAAGTAATACATAGTTCAATATATATATATATATATATATATATTATATAAAGTAACGCTCCACAAATCTATGGGCGTCAGCTATTCCCCAGGAGTACAGGGGTGGCAAATCCCTGAAGATAGTTTTAAATAGAAAAATATTGAGGGGTTCTAAGCGACCAACGGTGTTTATACAGCTATTTTTTATACGCCGGGTACTATTCTTTTAAATAGCTGTATAAACACCGTTGGTCGCTTATAACCCCTCAATATTTATATATATATATATATATATATATAGATATAGATATATAGATATATATATATATATATACATACACACAAACATATACTGTAGAATTATGGGCAGGCTGCTTTAATAAGGGGTTGAGGGGGGGCCCTCAGACATGTCAGTGTACTGGGCCCGAGTTTTCTGTTGTCAGCCCTGACTACAGTATTTTGCATGTTTGCACAACCAGTCTTTTTAATAATTTTGCACAAGTGGTGTTCCCATCTGCTGCAGTACGTGTATACAGAGAGATGGTTTTGATGCCACAGTAATCACTACAGAAATTCGTGCTATCAGCTTGCTCAACATAACGATAACGCTTTACTGTATGAAAAAAAAAATACCCTTTCAGCTTTAAAAAAAGCAATGCTGGCACTTGTAGTCAGTACTGTATGCAGTATCCCTTGCTCAATATGACTTTCATTGGTACACGTAGACAACAGGTGTGACTGATCTTATGGCTGGCCTGTGTGGGCTAGTGGTTAAGGCAGAGGTTCCCAAACTCTATGTCGTGGCTCCCAGGGGGGCCCTGGGTTGGTGGTCCAGGATCAATTCAAATTATTCATGGTCAATATAATAGGCAAAGCCAGTGCTGGTGGCTGCCAGTCATAAAATATGTGGCCAAACAGAAGCAAATATTGTCCCTCACCATCCATCTGACCCTAAGGATGACATATGAACGCGATCTACTTAATGTAATATTTCTTTCTAAATTTCTCAATAAGAAATTTTTGGCCTAGGGGTGCCGTGAAAAAAATTCTGATATTCTAGGGTGCCGTGATTCAAAAAAGTTTGGAAACAACTGGGTTAAGGTGAATGCTTTCACCTGGGGATTGAATTCCATTAAGAAGTAATGTAATTTTGTTACCAATATTGTTTCTTCTTCAAAACTGTATACTGTATTATTTTAGATTTGAATATGTAACATTTGACAATGAAAACGCATTTATGTATTTACTAATGTACACTGCTGTATACTGCATTACACAACACTTTCTTTTTTTATTTTCAATCAGTACTGCAGACCTTCAGTTCCGGCTACCCAAATCATGTATATTATTATGTTAATGAATTGCTGTATAGCTTGTGCTTACTGTGGGGGAAGGTAAAACAACATTCTCAAAACAAAAAAGGTTACTGCTGCTTCTCTCCACGCTTCATTTCTATTCATTTCTTTCTTCATCTTCTAACTCTACACGCACTCACAGCTTTCAATAAAATTATATGATGAACTCTGGTTCACCATTCCTTACTTCCCAACATGACCCTCTCCAGGAGGGACAGAATGCTCTGCTCCTGGACTTCCCTCTTAATTTATGATTGCCCTCACCTGTGCTGAAACACCTTTCTTATCCATTAACCTGTTCCAAACAGGTTCCGGCAATCATAAATGAAGAGGAAAGTCCAGAAGCAGAGCATTGTGTCCCTCCTGGAGAGGGTCATGTTGGGAGGTATTCTTAGAGCAGGGTGGTCTTCAGGTTGCCGAATGTCGGGATCCCGGCGCACAGTATACCGGTACCGGAATCCCGACAGCCGGCATACCGACATATTTTCTCCCTCGTGGGGGTCCACGACCCCCCTGGAGGGAGAATAAATAGCGTGGCGCAAGAGGCTCATTTGCGCTCGCCACGCTGTCGGTATGCTGGTCGCCAGGAGCCCGGCCGCCGGCATACCATACCACACCCCTTAGAGCACTGTGCTGAATTTGCTGCATGGATGATGGCTCTGCACATCCCCCATCCTTTAGTCCTAAGCTGTGTCACTGAGCTGGATTGGACTCTAAATAAACACATCATCACTAGCAGTTTGGACTTTGTCCCCCGCTAGCATCTTGACAGTAACCCCCCATATGAATAAACCCACACATCTCCGCTGACAGGGTACCAAAATAGCCACAGTAGTAAAATATTATGCACAGTACTTACTGGCTGGGGGAATGCTGTTGGAGCCTGGCTGTGCCTCCTGTTCTGCCGCCGTCTCCTCATCACTGAGCAGCAGCAGCCAAAGATGCCATCTCCGATGGTGGTGCCGCATGTGGTGGTGCTGCCAATATTCTGTAAAGAAAAAGAAACAATGACGGTATTGTATTGTATCTCCATAATTCATAATTGTAATGATCATAGGGGGTAATTCAGACTGCATCACTGCAGCGATCTCAGTCTGAATTACTATGCGCAGTGCGCTTGCGCAGCGGGCGCACTGTGCATGTGCAGCCAGTGAGATGCAGAAGCATCTCACTGGTGCGATCGCCTCTGCCTGATCGACAGGCAGAGGCGGTTGCGGGTCGGGAGGGGGCATGCCAACGCCATTAGAACGTTGTTAGCTGGGCGCGGTCCGGACAACGGAGGTGTGTCCGGACCATTTTGGGGGCAGGCCGCAGGCGGCTGCATGACGTCCCACGCAGCTGCTGCAACCTGGGAAGTATAACTGTTGCTGACTGTATAACTGTTACTGACTGCCAAAGGATGGGAGACACACTCTGCTTGTCTGCCATCTTCTATTAGCCTGCCTCCAACTCCTGTGAGCCAATGGGAGAGTTGTGGGAGGGGTTATGGAGGATGATAGACAAGCAGAGTGATGTTTTTTGTGCCTTGGCAGCCGGCAGGTCAGTGATACTCAGTCACACAGCAGCAGCTTCTGATCACTGAGTAAGGCAAGCCCAGGGCAACCATCAGACATTATGGGGCCTGGGACTGGCCAAATAGGCAGGCCCCTCCCCCCTACCCCCCAAAAAAACAAACAAACAAATAAATCTATATATATAAATAAACAAAATAAAAAATAAATATATATTTAATAATAATAGTAATAATAATAATAATAATAATAATAATAATTCCTATGGCCCCATCATCATATTTTAATGCCCCACACATTAATGCCCCAGTACCTGTAATGGAGTTGTAATCTTTGTCAGGGGTTCTGCTGATCCTCCTCCCTTCCCTGCCACTGCAGCAGGCTGTTCAGCAGCCTGCTTCTAGCAAAACTATTGAAAATGTCCCTCCCAAAATGGCTGCCGGTTCATCGGAGACAGTTATTAAAGATACTAGAGCCTTCTCTAGTATCTTTAATAACTGTCTCCTTTGAGGCGACTGCCATCCTGAGAGGGACATTTTCAATAGCCTGCTTGTGCTGGGCAGTGGGAACACAGAGGCAGTAGCGGCGGACGGACGGCGGCGTGCGGGCAGCGGCATGAGCGGCCCGGGCCCTCTCCTCTCTGTCAGAGAGGCTGGGCCTGGGATGGCTGTGACCGTAGCACCCCTCTGATGGCGGGCCTGGGCAAGCCAGCACATATATTACATATAACATACAATAGTGCAGATATGTACACCTGGCGCTGTCACCTACAGAGTGAGGGCAGCTGATCTTAGGGGACTTGATCCTGAATTTCCCCAAAAGATAAAAGAACTAACCAGACAATAAGACAGCGCTTCTCACTTTGTAGCAAAATAATTTTTACTTCATATATATATTTATCACAATAAAGCACCGGCCAGTGCTAAAATACTAAAACATACAGGATAATGTTAAAAATGTGTTTTATCACATGCAAATACTATATTTTACACATAGGTAAAGTGCACTGTATAGATGTTACTATCCCTATATGACTTTAATTAAAAAAGACACATCGGGATATATAATATACAGGCAAACTTTAAATTAATAGCACATAGCAAGCTTATATAAGCCGATCTTCATTAGCTAATGAACCCACATGTGAAGTGCAAGATGTTAATTCAGCAAGCAGCATGAAATTTATAAGCCAGTCCACATGCAGGTAAGTCACGATGTTAATCAAGCAGATGTCACTGATTAGAGTCCATCCATATTAGTGCTTATAACGTTGTTAATATAGCTGATAGATAGTTGATAGATCTAAATTCTGCTAATATAAAAGCATATATGTGAGAGGCAGTAATTAAACACTGCAGTCCAAAGTCCACCTAAGGTACATTTGCTGTGTACCCAAGATTGATACCTCTCCTTAATTGATGAAGGGCATTGCAGCCTGATTCATGGAGACCAGTGGACACACTGAGGAAGCCGGAGGGTAGGCGGAGAAACGCGTTTGGTGACTCTTTGGCCGTTGGAATACTGCATTCTGCTATCCACAGCTACTTTGGCCGCTGCTGCTACATTGGAGAGAGGCTTTTTCCTAAAAGGGAACACTGCGCAGGTCTTCATCTGTCCACCGGTCTCCATGAATCAGGCTGCAATGCCCTTCATCAATTAAGGAGAGATATCAATCTTGGGTACACAGCAAATGTACCTTAGGTGGACTTTGGACTGCAGTGTTTTTAATTACTGCCTCTCACATATATGCTTTTATATTAGCAGAATTTAGATCTATCAACTATCTATCAGCTATATTAACAACGTTATAAGCACTAATATGGATGGACTCTAATCAGTGACATCTGCTTGATTAACATCGTGACTTACCTGCATGTGGACTGGCTTATAAATTTCATGCTGCTTGCTGAATTAACATCTTGCACTTCACATGTGGGTTCATTAGCTAATGAAGATCGGCTTATATAAGCTTGCTATGCGCTATTAATTTAAAGTTTGCCTGTATACTATATATCCCGATGTGTGTTTTTTAATTAAAGTCATATAGGGATTGTAACATCAATACAGTGCACTTTACCTATGTGTAAAATATAGTATTTGCATGTGATAAAACACATTTTTAACATTATCCTGTATGTTTTAGTATTTTAGCACTGGCCGGTGCTTTATTGTGATAAATATATATATGAAGTAAAAATTATTTTGCTACAAAGTGAGAAGCGCTGTCTTATTGTCTGGTTAGTTACATATAACATGATTGTTTATATGTGCTAACTGGCTGCCCTCTGCAAAGTGTGTCTGGAGCTGCAGCCCAGGGGCAGTAGCCACCACTGTTGACTACCAAATGTTACATATCCAAAACCAAAATTAAAATAATAAAGTATACTGTGTTAAAGATAAAACAATATTATTAATAAAATGACATTGTTCCTAAACATGTTTGGAACCCTAAGGTATACTGTATACAGTACTGACTACAAGTTCTATTGAAATCTGCGAGTATGTCCTTCACATCAAATCATTTACAGTATGTATACCAGTTTGCTTCATGTTGTCCAAGTTGCTACAGTAACGTACAATGTCTGTAGCGGTTTGGAGAACCAGAAGTACCAGCATGAGGGACATTAAAGGACCTGCTGGTAACTGTAGTCCTAGTGTATATGATATTAAAATACACCATGAAAGAACACCATGAAAGTATAACGTTAATAAAATATACTTGCACACTCAGACTCATCCTAACTTATTTTACTGTAAAAGACAATATTTTTTCTAACATTTACATTTGAAATGCATCAAATCATCACCCACCGCCCGGGGTGCCGAGGATAGCCTCGGGCGTTGGCCCTGGCTTTGGGTGAACCTTTAAATGTGTGAGAAGGTGAAAGTTTGTCCCGCACAAAAATACTCGGACCCTATTACATTTGGCCCTTTATTGGCTATCTGATGCATGCGCAGTGCAGTTTAGGGAAAGTGACATCTGGTGGACAGAAAATTGTATTACACCCTTTGGCATCTCAGTGTGTCACAATGCAACTCAATACAGTATGAGGCAACTTTAAACGCCAAGCACTGACATGCACGGCAGTGTGCAAGTAGCATGGTCCACTACTGTACATGTTTGGGTCACCATAGAAACTGGGAAGAAGGACATTATTCGCATTGGGGTGATCTATAGACCACCATGCCACGGGCAGGATTTGGACAGGAACCTATTGCTGGACATCTCTAAAATGGCTTTAAAGGGAGAAGTCATAATCATGGGAGACTTTAATTTACCTGATGTAAATTGGGAGGGGTCTTTTGCAAGTTCAGCTACAAGTGGCAAATTTCTACATTCCTTACAGGGAGCATCTCTCAAGCAATTGGTGAGGGAGCCCACTCGCAAAGACTCAATATTAGATCTAATTCTTACAAATGGTGATAGGATATCTGATATATATGTGGGTGAGCACCTGGGATCCAGTGATCATCAAGCAGTATGGTTTAGTATAAAGACAGGATCCAACTCCTGTCACACAAAAACAAAGGTGTTGGATTTTAGAAATGCTGACTTTGCAAAAATGGGGAGATGTTTAAGTGATTCATTGGCAGACTGGAGGAACTTGGAAGGAGTGCAGGAGAGGTGGAAAAAACTGAAAAGTGCAATACTAAGTGCAACAGACCTTTGTATCAAAATGGTTAGGAAGAGCACCAGGAAAAGGAAGCCAGTGTGGTTCACAAAAGAAGTATCAACTAGTGTGAAAGCAAAAAAGATGGCTTTTAGGAAATACAAACAGACTCAAAATAATAACGACAAAGAGGTGTATCTGGACAGACGGAAGGATGCTAAGAAAGTGATCAGACTTGCAAAGACCGAAGCTGAGGAGAAAATGGCCCAGTCAGTAGATAAAGGGGGCAAAACTTTTTTTAAGTATATAAGTGAAAGGAGAAAATCAAATGGAGGAATAATAAGACTTAAGACAGAGAGTGAGCATTTGGTGGAGGGAGACAAGGCAATAGCAGATCACCTAAATAATTATTTTTGCTCAGTATTTACTACAGAAGAAGGGATGGGGCCACAGTTAAGTTGCAAGGACATTCATAAAAATAAGGTAGATGAAAATACATTTACAGAGGAGAAGGCCCTAACAGAACTTTCAAAACTAAAAGTGGATAAATCAATGGGACCAGATGGGATACACCCAAGGATACTCAAAGAGCTAAAAGATGTGCTGGTTACACCTTTAACAGAATTATTTAACCAGTCACTAAATACAGGTGCTATTCTAGAGGACTGGAAAAGAGCAAATGTAGTTCCATTGCACAAAAGTTGAAGCAAGGAAGAAGCAAGTAACTACAGACCAGTAAGCCTTACATCAGTAGTAGGGAAAGTAATGGAAAAACTATTAAAAGAAAGAGTAGTGGAATATCTTAAATCAAACAACTTACAGGATCCAAAACAGCATGGATTTACTGGTGGGAGATCATGCCAAACAAATCTTATTGACTTTTTTGACTCTGTGATGAAAATAATAGATCAAGGGGGAGCTGTAGATGTAGCATATCTAGACTTTAGTAAGGCATTTGACACTGTCCCACATCGCAGACTGCTAAATAAACTTGAAAGCCTGGGGGTGGATTATAAATCAGTTAAATGGATAAGAACCTGGTTGCAGGATAGGAAACAGACAGTCGTAGTTAATGGAGTGCAATCTATGGAGGGAAATGTTACCAATGGAGTACCCCAGGGATCTGTACTTGGTCCAGTTCTCTTTAATATCTTTTTGGTGACATTGCAGATGGTATTGAAGGGAAGATATGCCTTTTTGCAGATGATACAAAGATATGCAACAGGGTAGACACACCGGGAGGGGTCAAACAAATGATTAATGACCTATGTAGGCTTGAGGAATGGTCAAGAACGTGGCAACTACAGTTTAATGCTAAAAAATGCAAAATCATGCACTTGGGTCTCAAAAACCCAAAGGCTAAGTATAGTATCACGGGTACTATAATGGAAACTACTGAGGAGGAAAGAGATTTAGGAGTCATTATTTCAAGTGACTTGAAGGCACGAAAGCAATGCAACAAAGCAATGAGAAAGGAAAGTCAGATGCTTGGTTGCATAGGGAGAGGAATCAGTAGCAGGAAAAAAGAAGTGATAATGCCACTGTATAGGTCATTGGTACGGCCCCATCTGAAATACTGTGTCCAGTTCTGGAGACCCTATCGCCAGAAGGATATAAATACATTAGAGAGTGTACAAAGAAGGGCAACTAAAATGGTGCATGGCCTACATCACAAAACTTACTCGGAAAGGCTAAAAGATCTTAACATGTATAGTTTGGAGGAGAGAAGGGAAAGGGGGGACATGATAGAAACTTTCAAATATATCAAGGGTCTTAACAAAGTTCAGGAGGGAAACATTCTTCAAAGGAAAAGAAGTATTAGAACTCGAGGGCATACATTGAGACTGGAGGGGGGGGGGGTTCAGGGGAAACATTACTTCACAGAAAGGGTAGTGGATAAGTGGAATAGCCTCCCATCAGAGGTGGTAGAGGCTAAGACTGTAGTTCAATTTAAACATGCTTGGGACAGGCATATGAATATCCTTACAAAGAATTAAGGTTAAAAAAGCGTTGAGATTGCCTAAAGGATAAAATAAAAAAGGGGCAGACTAGATGGGCCAAGTGGTTCTTATCTGCCGTTAAATTCTATGTTTCTATGTTTCTATGGCGTATGGACGCTAGATGTAAGAAGACATATCTGTTTGTTCTGTTTTATTTCCATAGGAAACTAAGATCTCTTTCTACTGTACTTCTTTGATTAATATGCTATGTTCTGAGCTTTAACACCTGACTGGTTTGCTGTGAATAGCAATGACCGGGGGAGTGCATGTGCACTACGCATGCACCCGCAATCCATAGGATTACATGGTGCATACGCTCCCACAAATGTGCATATTGTGAGTATTGTATATTCAGCAAGTCTATCTGAGAACTCAGCAGGATTCATCACTATAACACTATACTTCACCTTTATGGGATTCTCTCACTAATCACAGCTTTTCCGGAGGGTCCCTTAGTTGATAATCACACATGTTGCAAATGTTAAAGTAAAAAATCAAAAAAAGTGTACCACGGTTATAATTAGAATGATTGAAGAGTTTGGTGTGGAATTGAAATGACTGATTCCAATTTGGTGAAGTCTACATAAAGATATCAAGTATTAGACAAGTTATGATTGACATGCAGAATTAAATGAGAGCAGATTCTGGTCCCTAAAGAATGGTTTAATTTGGAGTTTGCAAGTCTAGCTGTAATGAAACTTTTTACTCTGAATTAAACTGACATTGCATTTAATCAAGCAAGCAGGAAAGCTGCTTTTGGACATTGGTATTGAAATGAATGCAACCTTATTTTGAAATTGGATTTCTAATAAATTTAAGATTAAAAGCACATCATTTAATCCAGTGAACAGGCCCTTTTCAGTAAATAGTGATCAATGTGTTGTATGTTAGAGACACTTGTTTGTGAAATGAAAAAGAAAAATAATAATTTACTAGTTTATGTCGGGCATACACTGTTCAGTTATCAACCCAATCAGCTGCTAACCATATGTTTGGGCCGATAATAGAACATTGGGGGTCATTCCGACCCGATCGCTCACTGCAGTTTATCACATCGCAGTGATCGGGTTGGAATTGCACATGCGCCGGGGCCGCAGTGCGCCGGCGCATGCCGGACAGCCGAAAGCCGTCGTTCAGTAGCGATCGCCTTTGCCTGATTGACAGGCAGAGGCGGTCGCAGGGCGGGATGGGGCTGGACGGTGGCGTTAAGCCGCTGTTTAGGGGCGCGGTCCAGCCAGGTGTGGCCAGACCGTTGGGGGGTGGGCCGCGACGGCTGCGTGACATCTCACGCAGTCGCTGCAGCCAGTGGCAGTGATGATCAACTCCCGGCCAGCCGCAGGACCTGCGCTGGCCGGGAGTTACTCCACAAATATAAATGCTTTTGTATTTGTGTGGGGGGGGTGTGGAAAGGGGGCGGACTGACATGCGGGGCAAACTAGCCCTGTGCTGGGCGTCCCCCCGCATGTCAGGGAAGATGATCATAACTGTGCTAAATTTAGCACAGCTACGATCAACTCGGAATGACCCCCATTGTATTTTTGGAACCAAACAGTAATTAGCAATCTGCTGTACAGCTGATATTGTCCAGCATATCCGAGAGATCCAATATTTGGTCAACACAGATATCTGATGGGTTTCAGCTTGTCAGATATAGGGGGAAGTTATGAAGTCTGAGTACGGCGGCGGTGAGGGGTGCTGGCCGATATCAGAGATTTTTTTAAAGGGGCAGTCATGTAACAGGCTAAACCATACCTTGTACATGATTGCCCTTTTAAAAAAGTTAGAGTTTGCCCGGCACCCCCACATGGCCGCCAAACTTGGACTTCATTACATCCTGCCCAAAATGTCTGTTGGTCTGACTGATATTTTATTTGACAGTATATGTACAGCTTACGTAATGTACTTTAATAATAATTGACTAAAGCAAATTTATATACTGGGAAAAACGGTGTTCCTACATTGCAAAAAAAATATGTTTCCTCCATTTTGGTAAAATGCGCCTATTTATGCGTACTTGCGACAACGATCCAACCCTAATTCAGGACATTCTGGGGGTAATTCTGAGTTGATCGCAGCAGCAACTTTGTTAGCAATTGGGCAAAACCATGTGCACTGCAGGGGGGGCAGATATAACATGTGCAGAGAGAGTTAGATTTGGGTGGGTTATTTTGTTTCTGTGCAGGGTAAATACTGGCTGCTTTATTTTTACACTGCAATTTAGATTTCAGTTTGAACACACCCCACCCAAATCTAACTCTCTCTGCACATGTTATATCTGTCCCCCCTGCAGTGCACATGGGCCCTCATTCCGAGTCGTTCGCTCGGTAATTTTCTTCGCATCGCAGCGTTTTTCTGCTTAGTACGCATGTGCAATGTTCGCACTGCGACTGCGCCAAGTAATTTTGCTATGAAGATAGTTTTTTTACTCACGGCTTTTTCTTCGCTCCGGCGATCGTAGTGTGATTGACAGGAAATGGGTGTTACTGGGCGGAAACACGGCGTTTTTTGGGCGTGTGGATAAAAACGCTACCGTTTCCAGAAAAAACGCGGGAGTGGCTGGAGAAACGGAGGAGTGTCTGGGCGAACGCTGGGTGTGTTTATGACGTCAAACCAGGAACGACAAGCAGTGAACTGATCGCAGATGCCGAGTAAGTCTGAAGCTACTCTGAAACTGCTAAGTAGTTTGTAATCGCAATATTGCGAATACATCGTTCGCAATTTTAAGAAGCTAAGATTCACTCCCAGTAGGCGGCGGCTTAGCGTGTGTAACTCTGCTAAAATCGCCTTGCGAGCAAACAACTCGGAATGAGGGCCATGGTTTTGCCCAACTGCTAACAAATTTGCTGCTGCTATCAACTCAGAATTAGGCCCATTATTTGGGAAATTCCAGCAGTAATGGAATCACCTTTTCACAGTAAAAATTTCTATTCATCATACAAGTGCTACCACTAATGTAAACAAATCATTATAACCCAACAGCCCACAATAAACATCATATAAAATACTATCAAAATAGCTTAAGTGCTAACTTGTGTCAGTTATTCTTGATAAATCAGCCTACTTTCAAAGTTGGTAACATGAGGCTTGTTACTTTATGTACACAAAATTGATAAATTCAGCTTCCAGAATTAACTCTAGATTTTCACAACTTTATTGCAAGATATGGGGATCCTGGGGATACAGCTACATACATTTGGTAAGAGTAACAATTTGTGTAACCTGTGCTGATAGCCCAGTGCTATGCCCCGCACCCCTGGTGGCGGGGGGTGTGGGGTTCATTGTATGCTAATATTGTTCTTTACAAGTGGCCTACAGGTCCCAGCAAGCCTGCCCCAGCATGCTGGCACTTGGAGAACCACAAGTGCTAGCATGCCCGGACATAAAGGGCCCGCTGGCACCTGTAGTCCACCTGTAAAGAAAATATAAAATAAACCCCACAACACCGTCTTTAAAAAAGTTTTATGACACAGGGTCTTCACCTGGGGGGTGGCGGCCTTTAAGCTCTTTTGCATGGCTGCCTCCTTCCCAGTGCTTCCGGTGTCTTCACCTGGGGGGGGCGCCACCTCCCCAGGGCTTCCGGCATCTTCGCCTGGGAGGATAATATAAAGCATATACTGTACTTATGACAGAATATGTGTCATAAGTATCTTCTTTGTATTATTTTACTCATTAATGACAGGGGAGGCACTGCCTTCCTTGCCTCCCCTGACTGCACGTCCCTGCTTCACACCACTCTCACCAGCCAAGAAACTGTAGATGAGCAAAGAACGTTTATGATTACTATAATTTCCTAAATTCCTAAAGTCATACTACAGCCAAAACATAAATAAGTACTAAACACTAAAGTGAAAAAGAACAATAAGTATGGTAGCCATTTTGTTGCAGACAATCTACAGAAAAGGGATGCCCACATATGCTCACAAAAAAATAATATTAGACTGCAAACAAACTGTCATAATTTTCTATTAAACACTAACTGGCAGAATCCCAGAAGCTTTTTCAACCCTGTAAGTTATTTAACTTATGTGAAAACTGGCAGCATGAATGCAGAGGGAGCGCTAGGACTCAGCTGTTAATGTTCTGGGAGACTTCCCCTAAAGGCCTCCTTGTATTCCTAATAGTAAATCCGAGCCCCAGAACTGAGTTTTCCCACCAGACTCAGATCCCAAAATGAGGCTAAATGTCATCTTTACGGCAATCACTGCTGTGGCTGTTTCAGATGGTGAAGTTCTGTGGGCTGCAGCAATGATTCAATGAAGGGCTGTGGAGTGCAAGCACTACTAGGACACTGCTACTGTGACTGTGTCAGACTGTGAAGGTCTGTGGGGAGAAGCACCGTGAGGCATGGTGTTGTTCAGTGCAGGTACCTACTGTAGTTAATAAAATTAAAAAAGGTGCCAGTCTGCCACCATTACTATTATTGCAGTGAGTTGCAGCAGTATGTAAAAAAAAAAAAAAAAAAAAACTTGTGTGTGTTGTTCAGGCATAAAATAAAATAATAATATTCAATAGGTGCCAGTGTACAACCATTACTATAATGACAGTGAGTTGCAGCAGTGTGTAAACAAAAAGACAAAAGAAAATTTTGTTTGTTGTTCATGTTCAGACATTATATTGTAAAATAGTAACTTCATTAGGTGCCAGTGTGACACCATTACTATAAGTGCAGTGAGTCACAGCAGTGTGTAAAGAAATCCTGTGTGTGTTCAGGACCAGGTAAGGGCACTGTGCTACAATAATGATCAGTAGGTGCCATGTCACCACGTTAATAATATAAGTGTTGTTTGTTGCATTGTGAAATTGTTGTCATTTGTTAAAAAAAAAAAACAATTTTCCCCCACAAAACATGTGTGTTCAGGGCTAGGCAATGCCACTGTGTTACAATAATGCTCAGTAGGTGCCATGCCACTGCATTAAAAATATAAGCTAAGTAGGTCGATATGGATCATGATCAGTCAATAGAAGAGCAGGAGCAGCAACCAAGTACTAGTGCTGTGGCTGCTGCTAGTCATGATGATACTAGTACTTCAACATCTACTAAAGCTGGTGCTCAAGGGCATACAGGGTTTAAGTTATGGCACCTGAAATCAAAACAATATTTCAGAATGTTAAAGAAAAAAACATCAGGGAAAGTATACTGCTAAAAAGCATAAAATTGCCAACATGCCATACACCACATGCAGTGGCAAAGAAAGGCTCAGGCTATATTTAGCCTATGGATTTTTGAGACTCAACTGCATGATTTTGCATTCATTAGCATTACACTTTAATTGCCACACTCTTGACCATTCCTTTAATCTACCTAGATCATCAATCATTTGTGTTATCCCTCCTGGTGTGTCTACCCAGTTGCATACCTTTGTGTCACCTGCAAAAAAGCCATACTTTCCCTTTAATGCCATTTGCAATGTCACCAATAAAAATATTAAAAAGTACTGGTCCAAGTACAGATCCCTGGGGTACTCCACTGGTAACATTTCCCTCCTATGAATGTACTCCATTTACTACAACTCTCTATTTTCTATCCTGCAACCAAGATCCTTATCCATTCAACCATCTTAGTTTCCAATCACAAGCTTTCGAGTTTATTTAGCAATCTACGAAGTTGGACAGTGACAAAAGCCTTGCTAAAGTCTAGATAAGCTATATCTACGGCTCCATCTTTATCTATTACTTTAGTCACACAGTCAAAAAAGTCAATAAGGTTTGTTTGACATGATCTTTCCCCAGTGATTCCATGCTGTTTGTGATCCTGTAAATGTTGAGTTAAATATCTCACTATGCCTATCAAGTTTTATAAGAAAAAAATACTTTTAAAATACAAACACTGAACCAAGTTCTACATTTACATATTCATGTTACTCAAGTTTTGAGAGCTTTCTCTTCCCTATACACAAAAGACAAGTCGTGGGTGTTTATGCTACAGAATAAGTGCAGGAATCATCCTAGCAAATAATGGTTTCATAATAATCCATATTACATGTTTAAGTGCTTTTGCTTCAGCAGTGACAATAGCATTGCATAAATTTCATATCTGTCTGAAAATGTCTTTAGAAGTAATTTTTTTTATTGTATCAATAGAATGTGAACTATATGTATTTTTTCTGTATATATTTCTAGTCCAATTCATAATTGCAGCATCAGTTGTACTATGCAGGTTCAGGAGTATATAATATATGAGCTTGAGTTATATTTATTGCACTCCTTACTATCTGTCTGTCTGTTTGTTTATCAATCATCTATCTATCTATCTATCTATCTATCTATCTATCTATCTATCTATCTATCTATCTATCTGTGACATGCCGTGAGGTAAGGCAAGTGAGGCAGAAACTTTCCTGTCATGCTAATGTATACACCAGGGTTTTGACTATATAAAGTATATGAAAAATACAAAAAATATATTAGAAATATCTTCTTTGTATTATTCTAATTTTCATAGTCAAAGATCTGCAGTAAAAAGTCTATGTCAGGTGAAGCAGTGCCTCACCCTGCCTATCGTTTCCGCACATCTTTGATCAAAACTTACCATATTTATAGCAGTATATACTGCTGCACCTGTGTACAGTGCCCACATATCTATCTATCTATCTATCTATCTATCTATCTATCTATCTATCTATCTATCTATCTATCTATCTATCTGACTATCTACTTATGTTCTGTCACTAAATATCGTATTGATGTTGTCATAATTTCCACTAGGGTCAGAGTTAGGGTTGGGGTTACCATAAGGGTAAAGGTTGTGGTTGGGGTCAGATTAGTGATAGGGTTGGGGTTACTAGTTGGGTTGAGATTAGGAGATTAGAGAAAGGGTTAGCATTAAGGTTAGGGTTAGGGAGAGCGTTATGTAAAAATACATTGATATTTCAGCAACGCTGACATTTTACCATGTTGACATTCTATGGTTACCTAATTAATGTCTACGGGCCAGATGCATCATCGCTTGGAAAGTGATAAAATGGAGAGTGAAAAAGTGCCAGCCAATCAGCTCCTAACTGACATTTTTTAAACACAGTCTGTGAAATAACAGTTAGGAGCTGATTGGCTGGCACTATTTCACTCTCCATTTTATCACTTTTCAAGCGATGAGGCATCTAGCCCTACATGTCAACATAATGTACTATACCTTAATGTACTCACAAATATGTACTTTAAGCTATATATATATTGCAACCTTTATTTCAGAGTATAGATGAAGAGATAATGTGGAACAATGGTTGGATCCTTGATTTAGGCCAATGTGATTAACTGTCAATGCTGCAGTACAGTATATTGGTCATTGTGCAAGTTTTCATTAAAAAAACAGTATCAATGCCCCTTTCTACATATTAGTAGGGGTATCCTTACAGCTTGATGCACTTCTATATTTACCAACCCCCTACCTCAATCTCCAACTGTAAGTAACTCTACATGGTCCCAAATGCACTCTCTCGGTAACCTTGCATGTTATTCTACTATTTGCCTTATTCATATTATGCTGTTTAATATAGATCTGCTATTTCCAATAAGTCTTTTTTTTCTAGAATTCAGTGAAGAAACCAAGGCAAGAAGACATTTCATTCTTTGTTACTCCAGTTGTGTTTTCCACAGTTTATCTAGAAAACCGCTTGTCCCTTAGCTGCCTTTGCTTTCACGCAGCAAGTGAAATATTGTTGCAATTCGCTGGTATTAAAGAGGTTTTATGCAGCAAATATTTCCCCACTGAGGTCAGTCTAGATGCTACAGACTGGTAACACTGTCACAGCGTATTACCAGTTATTAAGAACTATGTACTAAGGCTTCATTTAAAAGTAATATATAGTGGTATTATACAGTAAATACATATTTTCCGTAAGAGAACAAAAATATTTTTGTTTTCTTTCAAATTAAAGAATTTTCAGATTGTTTTCAATGAAAGGTTTCCACAGTTTTTCCATCTCCATTGTATATCGGACATGTCAGCCTTTCCTTAACCTGGTAGTTGGCTAGCCATATCAGAGAACTACGAGTCCTTTGGATACATGTTGTAAATATACATCAGTTATATTGGTCAGGATCAGGTCCGGACTGCCCATCTGACACCTCCGTCAAATGCCGGAAGGGCCAGTCTGGTCACACAGAGAGCTGGGAAGACCGTGCGTAGTGCAGCTTCTGGCTCTCTCGTTTGCCTCCCTCGCCACCCAAAGTGCCTGTTTCTAAGAAAAATGGGGACATGCTGTAAGTCCACGCCACCCCCTGACTCGCGGCACGCCCCCATGAGCAGTGTCCGTGTGCCCCCTTTCATGTGCACACGAAAAACGTCCTTAGTCCGTCTCTGGTCAAGATGCGCTATGCATGGCCAAAGACAGTGGGTCCGGGCCTAGGTAATAGGGAGGCATGGTCTAATGCCGGCATGTCCAAACTGCGGCCCTCCAGCTGTTGAGAAGCTACACATCCCAGCATGCCCTGACACAGCTTTAGCATTCTCTGACAGCAAAACTGTGTCAGGGCATGCTGGGATAAGTAGTTTCACAACAGCTGGAGGGCCGCAGTTTGGACATGCCTGGTCTAATGTAACGGAACATGGCCATGCCTCCTCACAAAAATAATTTCATTAAAATACTATTTCTGGTGCTGTGAATTGTATGCTGCGCGCTTTATAGATGGGCGTCGTTGTGCACCACAGCCAGGAGCAGATCATGATGGGGGCATGATCTGTACGATCACTACTCCACTTCCTCCACCGCCACACAGACAGAGGAGGCCACTGCTACTGTTTGGCGGCAGCAGGCAGCCTCCCTTTACTCACTGCAGCCCAGACTGACAGGTAAGGGGGGTGAGTGGGCAAGCGTCGGACCAGGCCAGCCCGGGCACCTCCATCAGACCCGGGCAATTAGTACCTCTTCCCTTGACGCCACTGGCACTATGATACACAGTACATTATAGCTAAGTATGTATGTAGTTTATTTCTTTAATATTATACACTTATTAGGCAAATATAGCAGCAATTACTAGAGATGAGCGGGTTCGGTTTCTCTGAATCCGAACCCGCACGAACTTCATGTTTTTTTCACGGGTCTGAGCAGACTCGGATCCTCCCGCCTTGCTCGGTTAACCCGAGCGCGCCCGAACGTCATCATGACGCTGTCGGATTCTCGCGAGACTCGGATTCTATATAAGGAGCCGCGCGTCGCCGCCATTTTCACACGTGCATTGAGATTGATAGGGAGAGGACGTGGCTGGCGTCCTCTCCATTTAGATTAGGGTTGAGAGAGAGAGAGAGAGATTGACCTGAGGCTGTGATACTGTAGAAGAGAGTGCAGAGTTTAGTGACTGACGACCACAGTGACCACCAGACAGTGCAGTTGTTTGTTTTATTTAATATATCCGTTCTCTGCCTGAAAAAAACGATACACACAGTGACTCAGTCACATACCATATCTGTGTGCACTGCTCAGCCCAGTGTGCTGCATCAATGTATATATATATCTGACTGTGCTCAGCTCACACAGCTTATAATTGTGGGGGAGACTGGGGAGCACTGCAGTGCCAGTTATAGGTTATAGCAGGAGCCAGGAGTACATAATATTATATTAAAATTAAACAGTGCACACTTTTGCTGCAGGAGTGCCACTGCCAGTGTGACTAGTGACCAGTGACCTGACCACCAGTATATATAATATTAGTAGTATACTATCTCTTTATCAACCAGTCTATATTAGCAGCAGACACAGTACAGTGCGGTAGTTCACGGCTGTGGCTACCTCTGTGTCGGCACTCGGCAGCCCGTCCATAATTGTATATACCACCTAACCGTGTTTTTTTTTTCTTTCTTTATAGTCATACTAGTTACGAGTATACTATCTCTTTATCAACCAGTCTATATTAGCAGCAGACACAGTACAGTGCGGTAGTTCACGGCTGTGGCTACCTCTGTGTCGGCACTCGGCAGCCCGTCCATAATTGTATATACCACCTAACAGTGGTTTTTTTTTCTTTCTTTATACATACATACTAGTTACGAGTATACTATCTCTTTATCAACCAGTCTATATATTAGCAGCAGACACAGTACAGTGCGGTAGTTCACGGCTGTGGCTACCTCTGTGTCGGCACTCGGCAGCCCGTCCATAATTGTATATACCACCTAACCGTGGTTTTTTTTTTCTTTCTTTATACATACATACTAGTTACGAGTATACTATCTCTTTATCAACCAGTCTATATATTAGCAGCAGACACAGTACAGTGCGGTAGTTCACGGCTGTGGCTACCTCTGTGTCGGCACTCGGCAGCCTGTCCATAATTGTATATACCACCTAACCGTGGTTTTTTTTTCTTTCTTTATACATACATACTAGTTACGAGTATACTATCTCTTTATCAACCAGTCTATATATTAGCAGCAGACACAGTACAGTGCGGTAGTTCACGGCTGTGGCTACCTCTGTGTCGGCACTCGGCAGCCCGTCCATAATTGTATATACCACCTAACCGTGGTTTTTTTTTCTTTCTTTATACATACATACTAGTTTCGAGTATACTATCTCTTTATCAACCAGTCTATATTAGCAGCAGACACAGTACAGTGCGGTAGTTCACGGCTGTGGCTACCTCTGTGTCGGCACTCGGCAGCCCGTCCATAATTGTATATACCACCTAACCGTGGTTTTTTTTTCTTTCTTTATACATACATACTAGTTACGAGTATACTATCTCTTTATCAACCAGTCTATATATTAGCAGCAGACACAGTACAGTGCGGTAGTTCACGGCTGTGGCTACCTCTGTGTCGGCACTCGGCAGCCCGTCCATAATTGTATATACCACCTAACCGTGGTTTTTTTTTCTTTCTTTATACATACATACTAGTTACGAGTATACTATCTCTTTATCAACCAGTCTATATATTAGCAGCAGACACAGTACAGTGCGGTAGTTCACGGCTGTGGCTACCTCTGTGTCGGCACTCGGCAGCCCGTCCATAATTGTATATACCACCTAACCGTGGTTTTTTTTTCTTTCTTTATACATACATACTAGTTACGAGTATACTATCTCTTTATCAACCAGTCTATATTAGCAGCAGACACAGTACAGTGCGGTAGTTCACGGCTGTGGCTACCTCTGTGTCGGCACTCGGCAGCCCGTCCATAATTGTATATACCACCTAACCGTGGTTTTTTTTTCTTTCTTTATACATACATACTAGTTACGAGTATACTATCTCTTTATCAACCAGTCTATATATTAGCAGCAGACACAGTACAGTGCGGTAGTTCACGGCTGTGGCTACCTCTGTGTCGGCACTCGGCAGCCCGTCCATAATTGTATATACCACCTAACCGTGGTTTTTTTTTCTTCTTTATACATACATAGTTACATAGACATCTCTTTATCAACCAGTCTATATTAGCAGCAGACACAGTACAGTACGGTAGTTCACGGCTGTGGCTACCTCTGTGTCTGCACTCGGCAGGCAGTCCATAATTGTATACTAGTATCCATCTCCATTGTTTACCTGAGGTGCCTTTTAGTTGTGCCTATTAAAATATGGAGAACAAAAATGTTGAGGTTCCAAAATTAGGGAAAGATCAAGATCCACTTCCACCTCGTGCTGAAGCTGCTGCCACTAGTCATGGCCGAGACGATGAAATGCCAGCAACGTCGTCTGCCAAGGCCGATGCCCAATGTCATAGTACAGAGCATGTCAAATCCAAAACACCAAATATCAGAAAAAAAAGGACTCCAAAACCTAAAATAAAATTGTCGGAGGAGAAGCGTAAACTTGCCAATATGCCATTTACGACACGGAGTGGCAAGGAACGGCTGAGGCCCTGGCCTATGTTCATGGCTAGTGGTTCAGCTTCACATGAGGATGGAAGCACTCAGCCTCTCGCTAGAAAAATGAAAAGACTCAAGCTGGCAAAAGCAGCACAGCAAAGAACTGTGCATTCTTCGAAATCCCAAATCCACAAGGAGAGTCCAATTGTGTCGGTTGCGATGCCTGACCTTCCCAACACTGGACGTGAAGAGCATGCGCCTTCCACCATTTGCACGCCCCCTGCAAGTGCTGGAAGGAGCACCCGCAGTCCAGTTCCTGATAGTCAGATTGAAGATGTCAGTGTTGAAGTACACCAGGATGAGGAGGATATGGGTGTTGCTGGCGCTGGGGAGGAAATTGACCAGGAGGATTCTGATGGTGAGGTGGTTTGTTTAAGTCAGGCACCCGGGGAGACACCTGTTGTCCGTGGGAGGAATATGGCCGTTGACATGCCAGGTGAAAATACCAAAAAAATCAGCTCTTCGGTGTGGAGGTATTTCACCAGAAATGCGGACAACAGGTGTCAAGCCGTGTGTTCCCTTTGTCAAGCTGTAATAAGTAGGGGTAAGGACGTTAACCACCTCGGAACATCCTCCCTTATACGTCACCTGCAGCGCATTCATAATAAGTCAGTGACAAGTTCAAAAACTTTGGGTGACAGCGGAAGCAGTCCACTGACCAGTAAATCCCTTCCTCTTGTAACCAAGCTCACGCAAACCACCCCACCAACTCCCTCAGTGTCAATTTCCTCCTTCCCCAGGAATGCCAATAGTCCTGCAGGCCATGTCACTGGCAATTCTGACGATTCCTCTCCTGCCTGGGATTCCTCCGATGCATCCTTGCGTGTAACGCCTACTGCTGCTGGCGCTGCTGTTGTTGCTGCTGGGAGTCGATGGTCATCCCAGAGGGGAAGTCGTAAGCCCACTTGTACTACTTCCAGTAAGCAATTGACTGTTCAACAGTCCTTTGCGAGGAAGATGAAATATCACAGCAGTCATCCTGCTGCAAAGCGGATAACTGAGGCCTTGACAACTATGTTGGTGTTAGACGTGCGTCCGGTATCCGCCGTTAGTTCACAGGGAACTAGACAATTTATTGAGGCAGTGTGCCCCCGTTACCAAATACCATCTAGGTTCCACTTCTCTAGGCAGGCGATACCGAGAATGTACACGGACGTCAGAAAAAGACTCACCAGTGTCCTAAAAAATGCAGTTGTACCCAATGTCCACTTAACCACGGACATGTGGACAAGTGGAGCAGGGCAGGGTCAGGACTATATGACTGTGACAGCCCACTGGGTAGATGTATGGACTCCCGCCGCAAGAACAGCAGCGGCGGCACCAGTAGCAGCATCTCGCAAACGCCAACTCTTTCCTAGGCAGGCTACGCTTTGTATCACCGCTTTCCAGAATACGCACACAGCTGAAAACCTCTTACGGCAACTGAGGAAGATCATCGCGGAATGGCTTACCCCAATTGGACTCTCCTGTGGATTTGTGGCATCGGACAACGCCAGCAATATTGTGTGTGCATTAAATATGGGCAAATTCCAGCACGTCCCATGTTTTGCACATACCTTGAATTTGGTGGTGCAGAATTTTTTAAAAAACGACAGGGGCGTGCAAGAGATGCTGTCGGTGGCCAGAAGAATTGCGGGACACTTTCGGCGTACAGGCACCATGTACAGAAGACTGGAGCACCACCAAAAACTACTGAACCTGCCCTGCCATCATCTGAAGCAAGAAGTGGTAACGAGGTGGAATTCAACCCTCTATATGCTTCAGAGGTTGGAGGAGCAGCAAAAGGCCATTCAAGCCTATACAATTGAGCACGATATAGTAGGTGGAATGCACCTGTCTCAGGCGCAGTGGAGAATGATTTCAACGTTGTGCAAGGTTCTGATGCCCTTTGAACTTGCCACACGTGAAGTCAGTTCAGACACTGCCAGCCTGAGTCAGGTCATTCCCCTCATCAGGCTTTTGCAGAAGAAGCTGGAGACATTGAAGGAGGAGCTAACACGGAGCGATTCCGCTAGGCATGTGGGACTTGTGGATGGAGCCCTTAATTCGCTTAACAAGGATTCACGGGTGGTCAATCTGTTGAAATCAGAGCACTACATTTTGGCCACCGTGCTCGATCCTAGATTTAAAGCCTACCTTGGATCTCTCTTTCCGGCAGACACAAGTCTGCTGGGGTTGAAAGACCTGCTGGTGACAAAATTGTCAAGTCAAGCGGAACGCGACCTGTCAACATCTCCTCCTTCACATTCTCCCGCAACTGGGGGTGCGAGGAAAAGGCTCAGAATTCCGAGCCCACCCGCTGGCGGTGATGCAGGGCAGTCTGGAGCGACTGCTGATGCTGACATCTGGTCCGGACTGAAGGACCTGACAACGATTACGGACATGTCGTCTACTGTCACTGCATATGATTCTCTCAACATTGATAGAATGGTGGAGGATTATATGAGTGACCGCATCCAAGTAGGCACGTCACACAGTCCGTACTTATACTGGCAGGAAAAAGAGGCAATTTGGAGGCCCTTGCACAAACTGGCTTTATTCTACCTAAGTTGCCCTCCCACAAGTGTGTACTCCGAAAGAGTGTTTAGTGCCGCCGCTCACCTTGTCAGCAATCGGCGTACGAGGTTACATCCAGAAAATGTGGAGAAGATGATGTTCATTAAAATGAATTATAATCAATTCCTCCGCGGAGACATTGACCAGCAGCAATTGCCTCCACAAAGTACACAGGGAGCTGAGATGGTGGATTCCAGTGGGGACGAATTGATAATCTGTGAGGAGGGGGATGTACACGGTGATATATCGGAGGGTGATGATGAGGTGGACATCTTGCCTCTGTAGAGCCAGTTTGTGCAAGGAGAGATTAATTGCTTCTTTTTTGGGGGGGGTCCAAACCAACCCGTCATATCAGTCACAGTCGTGTGGCAGACCCTGTCACTGAAATGATGGGTTGGTTAAAGTGTGCATGTCCTGTTTTGTTTATACAACATAAGGGTGGGTGGGAGGGCCCAAGGACAATTCCATCTTGCACCTCTTTTTTCTTTTCTTTTTCTTTGCATCATGTGCTGATTGGGGAGGGTTTTTTGGAAGGGACATCCTGCGTGACACTGCAGTGCCACTCCTAAATGGGCCCGGTGTTTGTGTCGGCCACTAGGGTCGCTAATCTTACTCACACAGTCAGCTACCTCATTGCGCCTCTTTTTTTCTTTGCGTCATGTGCTGTTTGGGGAGGGTTTTTTGGAAGGGACATCCTGCGTGACACTGCAGTGCCACTCCTAGATGGGCCCGGTGTTTGTGTCGGCCACTAGGGTCGCTAATCTTACTCACACAGCTACCTCATTGCGCCTCTTTTTTTCTTTGCGTCATGTGCTGTTTGGGGAGGGTTTTTTGGAAGGGACATCCTGCGTGACACTGCAGTGCCACTCCTAGATGGGCCCGGTGTTTGTGTCGGCCACTAGGGTCGCTAATCTTACTCACACAGCTACCTCATTGCGCCTCTTTTTTTCTTTGCGTCATGTGCTGTTTGGGGAGGGTTTTTTGGAAGGGCCATCCTGCGTGACACTGCAGTGCCACTCCTAGATGGGCCCGGTGTTTGTGTCGGCCACTAGGGTCGCTAATCTTACTCACACAGCTACCTCATTGCGCCTCTTTTTTTCTTTGCGTCATGTGCTGTTTGGGGAGGGTTTTTTGGAAGGGACATCCTGCGTGACACTGCAGTGCCACTCCTAGATGGGCCTGGTGTTTGTGTCGGCCACTAGGGTCGCTTATCTTACTCACACAGCGACCTCGGTGCAAATTTTAGGACTAAAAATAATATTGTGAGGTGTGAGGTATTCAGAATAGACTGAAAATGAGTGTAAATTATGGTTTTTGAGGTTAATAATACTTTCGGATCAAAATGACCCCCAAATTCTATGATTTAAGCTGTTTTTTAGTGTTTTTTGAAAAAAACACCCGAATCCAAAACACACCCGAATCCGACAAAAAAAATTCGGTGAGGTTTTGCCAAAACGCGTTCGAACCCAAAACACGGCCGCGGAACCGAACCCAAAACCAAAACACAAAACCCGAAAAATTTCAGGCGCTCATCTCTAGCAATTACTACTAATAATGGCACAGAGCATTTAGCTGGAATATCCCAAACCATTGATGCAGTTGTGAAGTTACAGTACATGTTATGTTTTCTAATAATTAGTAAAATTCCTTACACATGGGGGTAAATTTACTAAGGTGGGAGTTTTTTTTAGAACTAGTGATGTTGCCCATAGCAACCAATCAGATTCTACTTAACATTTATCAAGCTGCTTCTAGAAGATAATAGATAGAATCTGATTGGTTGCTATAGGCAACATCACCAGTTCTAAAAAAAACTCCCACCTTAATAAATTTACCCCATGGGGCCTGATTCAGATTTGGAAGCATGGCAGAAAAATGAAGTAACTTTGTATCTGGAACAAAGCATTTTGCAATGCAAGGGTAGGAAATGCATTTAGATTTTTTTTCTGTGCAGGGCAAATACTGTCTGCTTTTGCACGTAGCCCACCAATGGCCCTCATTCCGAGTTGTTCGCTCACTGCTGATTTTCGCAGCGCAGCGATCAGGTGAAAAAATGGCATTTATGTGCATGCGCATGGTACGCAGCGCGCATGCGCTAAGTACTTTCACACAAAACTTTGTAGTTTTACACAAGCTCGAGCGATGCTTTTGAGCCGCTCGAGTGTTCGTTGTTTGATTGACAGGAAGCGGGTGTTACTGGGAGCAGTGGCGGAACAAGCAAGCGGTGGGCCCAGGTGCGACAAAATGCTTTGGGTCCCCCCCCCATCCCATCCAAGTCCACCCCATGGGCAGTGCGCGCCGTAGGCGCGTGCAAAAATACATAGTGGCGTGGCTTCGTGGGGAAGGGGTGTGTCCACAAAATAATACCAATTCATAAAACGGTGCACAGTAGTCTCCATTCTTCAAATTACGCCGCACAGTAGCACCACTACACCAGGTAGAGACCCTTTTACACCTTACAGCGAACAGATTCCCCTTTTTACACATAACGGCAGACAGCGTGCACTTTTTACACATAACGGCAGACAGCGTGCCCTCGTTACACATAGCGGCAGACAGCGTGCACTTTTTACACATTACGGCAGACAGCGTCCCCATTTTACACATTACGGAAGACAGCATACACTTTTTACACATAATGGCAGACAGCGTGCCCTCGTTACACATAGCGGCAGACAGCATCCCCTTTTTACACATTACGGCAGACAGCATACACTTTTTACACATAATGGCAGACAGCGTGCCCTCGTTACACATAGCGGCAGACAGCGTGCCCTCGTTACACATAGCGGCAGACAGCGTGCACTTTTTACACATTACGGCAGACAGCGTCCCTATTTTACACATTACGGCAGACAGCATACACTTTTTACACATAACGGCAGACAGCATCCCCATTTTACACATTATGGCAGACAGCATACACTTTTTACACATAACGGCAGACAGCGTGCCCATTTTACACATTACGGCAGGCAGATTCTACCTTTTTACACTTAGCGGCAGGCAGATTCCCCATTTTTATACATAGCGGCAGGCAGATTCCCCATTTTTACACATTGCGGCAGGCTGATTCCCCCTTTTTACACATTGCGGCAGGCAGATTCACCATTTTTACATTGCGGCAGGCAGATTCCCCCTTTTTACACATTGCGGCAGGCAGATTCCCCATTTTTATACATAGCAGCAGGCAGATTCCCCATTTTTATACATAGCGGCAGGCAGTCCCCCCTTTTTACACATTGCGGCAGGCTGATTCCCCCTTTTTACACATTGCGGCAGGTAGTCCCAACAAATAAAAAAAGAAAGAGAAAGAAAGAAAGAAAGAAAGAAAGAAAGAAAGAAAGAAAGAAAGAAAGAAAGAAAGAAAGAAAAATTATACTTACCCTCTCTGTTGGCTCAGGCTCCTTGTGCAGCTTCCCGGGCAGTAGAAAAGAAGGAGGAGGGAGGTGGAGGAGGGAGCCGCAGCAGCGCTGTGTTATTGGTGGAGGCGCTGCTGCTGCTGCCCCTCTGCTTCACTATAGGCTGTTCTCAGAGACAGCCTATAGTGAAGCAGAGGAGCAGCAGCAGCAGCGCCTCCACCAGTAACAAAGCGCTGCTGCGGCTCCCTCTTTCACCTCCGTCCTCCACCTTACCCCGTACCGCTGCAGTGCGCGCCGCTCCTCTCCTCTCTCTCCGGGCGGCTGTGCGCTGCTGGCAGCGGTTGCCCGCAGCGCACAGCGGCATGTAATGAGTCAGTTTGACTCATTACATGCTTGGGCCCCTGAACAGAGGCGGGCCCCAGTGCAACGCACTGCTTGCACTGCCGGTAGTTCCGCCTCTGACTGGGAGGCAACTCAGCATTTTCAGGGAGTGTTCTAAGAAACGCAGGCGTGCCAGGTAAAAACGCAGGAGTGGCTGGGGAAACGGGGGAGTGGCTGGCCGAACGCAGGGCATGTTTGTGACGTCAAACCAGGAAATAAACAGACTGCAGTCATCGCAAGCTAGGAGTAAGTCTTGTGCCACTCTGAAACCGCATGAAATCTTTTAGTTGCAGAACTGCTAACCTTTCGATCGCACTTCTGCTAAGCTAAGATACACTCCCTGAGGGCGGCGGCCTAGTGTTTGCATTGCTGCTAAAAGCAGCTAGCGAGCGATCAACTCGGAATGAGGGCCAATGTTAGACAGCTTTTTTATTACACTGCATTTTAGATTTCAGTTTGGACATAACCCACCCAAATCTAAATCTCTCTGAAAATGTTACATCTGCCCCACCTGCAGTGCTATATGGTTTTGCCCAGTTGCTTTTTTTGATTTGCTTCCACATCTAAATAACCCCTGCTGTACTATACTCACTATACACTGAACAAAATTACAGTGTGTAAAAATAATTTTATTTTCATTAGGGATGAGCGGGTTTGGATCTCAGAGAAGTGACCTCACCCCGAATGTCACGATCCGAGCCGGGATCCGAGTCCTGCTCGGGATTTCCCACCTTCTTTGGATCCCTAAACAAGGCATAACATCAGGCCCGGCGCTACTCACTCAGCAAAGTCCTGCAAAGCAGGGAGGCGCTGAACTGGAGAGGCGCTCTCCCTGCTCTGCCACTCTGCTATGCTGCGGTACATGACTTCTGTCACCGGCTGTTGCTGCGTCTGTCATACTGTATTAGAGGCAGCGGCGCCGGCAGCATAAATAAAACGCAGCTCCTCGGTATTGACTGTGGAGGCAGGAGGCCCGCCCACTGATGTTTCCAGCCAACAGTAGCAGGGGGCAGTGGTTGTAGAACCATTGACACTGTGCAGTTTGAGCAGAGCCTGCAGAGGGGACACACTGCCCAGACGCCGCTCTCACAGAGTCCCCGGTCCGCGCTGCAGCTGGGACTTACAGGCTGTGCTCAGTCAGTGTGCGGTATACTGTATGTGAGAGTAGGTCTCAATGTCAGCCACAGTCACACTGTCTGTCTTACGAGGCCACGCCCCTTCTCCAGCGAGAATCTGCGCCTTCTCCCCACGAGGCTCCACCCCTTCCACCTATCTCTAGCCTCCTCTCCTGGAGGCTCCACTCCCTTCCCTTCTATTCCATGTCACTATCACTAATCCCTCTCCTCCCCAAGTCCCTTCCTCCTCCTCTCCTCCACCCATGGGGTGCTTCCATCCTTCTGAGTGTGCAGACTCAGAAACCAAAGAGCCTTCTTCTTCTAGCTAAGTAAGTATATGGTGTGGCGAGGTGGGGTGTTTTTCTATTAATACAACTTGTAATTGGATATGGTAATTTCCTATTATCACTGATGTGTACTTTAAATTTGGGGTGTTTAGGGTGTAGGAGCCAACACTACGCACTCAGCAGAGTTTTAAAAGCGGGGAGGCGCTGAGGCTGGGTTGGAGATGCACTCTACCCACTCAGCTGTTGATTCCGGCTGCCGCTGCGTACGTCAAACTGTATGATAGCAGTGGCGCCGACAGTGTGAAGCAGCTCCTCTAGTGTCAGCTCCCTCCCTCCTCTCTCCTCCCCCTCCTTTCTGCTACCTGCACCTTTATAATGGCAGCCAGCCACGCCAGCAGCATGTAACGTCAGCTATTCCCTCCCTCCTCTCTCCACCAACCCCTCTCCGCTCCCTGCACCTGTATGATGGCAGCCGCGCCAACAGCATGAAGCGTCAGCTACCTCCCTCCCTCCACCCCACTGCCTGCATCTGTATGATGGCAGCCGCATCGGCAGCGTGAAGCAGCTCTTCAGTCACCAGACTACCCGACACTGCTCTGCCGTGTAATGATGGGCATACACGCTACAATTATTAGATAACTGCAACCGAAAATATTGATTGGTCGAGCATGCTGGATCATCCAGCATGTCCCTCTGATGCAATATTTTCTTAGTGTCTGGTCGGTTGTATCGGGCAGTGTATGCCCTACTGCGGCCGACTGATGGACATTTCCCCTGTTCCTTCACATGGGAAGGATCTGGAAATGTATCCTCCCTGGGGGATAGAGCACAGATATCACATGACATCCACTATGAGAGATCTCACAGTGTATGCTTCGGATATCAGCAGGGTCAGATAAAATGCCTGTCGGTTTGACAATCATTTTATCTGCCCAAATATGCACATCATAAGGACAGCACTCCCCCCTCTCTCTCCTCCCCTCCCTCCTGTGGTTTTGATTATGCTGTAATGACTACGGGATTAGGACGCTAACATACTGTACAAAATTCCTAATCTCAAGAGGCAATAGTGAACTTCTAACACGTCCATTTGCGACAGTGTACACTACTGGTTTTCTGTTGTTTTGTCTGCGGGACTTGGACGCTCACATATTCATAAAGTACTGTAGATGGATCATATACTGTATGCTGTACTATCTGTGTCTGTATCGTATATACTGTATTAAATAATGCAGCGTAATGAGTATTTACTGTATGCAGCGTAATGAGACGCCTTAGTAAAGTAGTCCTTATTATATATTTCAGTATTGTATTTTACGGGAGACCACACACATGCTCAGTGGTGATTGTAAAAAGCGACATCTGGTGGATGATCGCAGGTATTACACGTAAAGGTAACGCCAAACGCTCTGTCTGCCTCCGTGCGATTAGGTACGCCTCTCTGTGACTAGGCGCGCCTCCCTACGCTGCGTATGCTCGATCGGGACAAACGCCTCAGCCAGTCAAGATAAAGGTGGCTACATCTGTATTTGTAAAGGGCACTACTGCTGTGGACATTATGTGTGGCAATACTACTGTGGGCGTTATGTGTAAGGGACACTACTACTATAGGCATTACGTATTACACTACTACCGTGTGACTTATGTGTAAGGGGCAGTACTGATGTGGACATTATGTTTGGCAATACTATGGGCATTATGTGTAAGGGACACTACTACTATGGGCATTATGTATGACACTACTACTTTGGGCATTATATGTAAGGGGTACTACTGCTATGGGCATTATGTATGACGCTACTACTTTGTGACTTATGTGTAAGGGGCACTACTTTTGTGGGCATTGTGTATAAGGGGCACTACTGTGTTGCGTGATGTATACAAGGGGTACTGCTGTGCAGCATAACGTGACTAAAGGACACCACTGTGACATAACGTGAATACGGGGAACTACTGTGCGTCATAACATGAATAAGGGACATTACTATGTGGTGTAATATGAATCAGGAGCACTATGTGCGGTGTAATGTGAATAAGATTGTGTTACTGTGTGGCGTAATTTGAATTGAGGGTTCTGTTGTGTGGCCGCGTCTCCCTTCCTTGTGAGTTCACACTCCTTTTCTGCGGTGCGAGCCTTCGGCGTGCACGGTCCCTTTATTATGTATGGGTGGGAGGGCGCAAATGTATTGCTTGCAGGGGTCGCCAAACACTCTCACACCGGCCCTGCATAACATCATCATCCCACTGTCGGGTTCTCGTAGGTCTTGGATTCTATATAAGTCAGTGCCATATTCACTCCAGCATTGGAGAGTGAGGGAGACAGACCTCTGTCTTTCTGTGGGTGGTGGCGTCGGGTGGGGTCACTGTGTGTGTGCTATTAGGGGTGCGGTCCTGTGTGATGTTTGGGGTGCTGTATAGGGGTGCTGTTCTGGGGTGATGTCCTGTGGTATCCTGTGCTGTACGGGGGTGCTGTCCTGTGCTGTCACCACTGGCTGAAGTGAGCGCCCCAACCCCCTTCGCTCAGCACACATCACGCTGTGTGCTTAGCAAGGGTAGAGATGTGTGCTGAGCGTTCCGTGATAGATCGCTTAGCACACATCTCAATGTGTGTACTCACCTTAATGGATGAAAAGTGCCATGTGGGCACCCAAACAGGTCATGTTTTAGTTCGCCACCCCCTGGGACACTAACAATTGAATAGCGCTCTTTGTTTCCTTTTGCACACAGATCAGGCAGGCTTCTTCAGAACACGCTGCTCAAAGGCAGGACTTTACACTTCGGGCACAAACATGACTTAACGTTCACACTATTAAACACGACTAAATATGAATGCATACACCATCGGAAAACTCAATTCTGTCAAACGGAACTCCTAGTACATTCGAGTGTTTGATCTTAAAAACTTTAAAACGTATCCCAGCAATGCTGATCTTGTTTATACTCAGCCAAAAGATGATTCTTAGTAAATTTACCCATTAGACTGTGGAAAGGTGATGACGTGCCTTAGAGGGAATATTTATTTAGTAATTTTACAGAAATTCCTCTATAAAATTACTGTTTTCTGAGGATTTTCATACAAATTAAGTAATCCCTGCATTTAGTAAGAAAGTACCATAGCGGATCTTGGAGACAGACGCTTTCCCTCCATTTTTGTGTGCTAAATCAGTCTCCATTTGTTTCTATGGGGACTGCGAAATTGCCACATTTATCATGTTCCATTAGTTTTGACTTCCGATGGATAACACCATCTTTATATGTTATTAACTATTGTAGTTTATAGACTACACATTTGTCCCTACTATGGTGTGGTCAGGGCCGGTGCAAGGTTTCTAGACATCCTAGGCAATGCTGCACAATATCGCCCCTGCTCCCCCTAATACCCCAGTGCCCAGCTGCACACATACATAATTGACTTCTTTAAATATATTATTTTTTAGATGTATTAATAATGTAAAATATATAAATAATAATACTTTAACAATAATAACAATAACGTTAACACTGTCTACAAGACCACCATGTAATACTAAGGGCGTGATGTAATGAAGTCTGAATTCGGCGGCTGTGCGGGTTGGCGGCCGTACTTAGACTTTTTCTACAGGGGCAATTATGTATAAGGCATAGTTTAGCTTGTACAAGATTGCCCCTTTAAAAAAACATCTGCATTCGGCTGGTATCACACACGGGCGCTGGACTTGAACTTCATTACAGCCGGCCTACGAGCGTTTAAGTGACCACCATACAATACGGAGTACATTGAAGTGAACACCAGACAATACTAGGAGCATTACTGTGACCGCCATACAATATTGACAGCATTTTAGCGACTTGCCCACAATAATAATTATACTGTGCAGCAAGGAAGGAAGGGGAGGAGAGAGCAACAGACAGCGCTGGCTGCATCACAGCATCTGACGTGTCATGTGACTGTCAGCACTGTGTGCGGCCAGTCTGCTTCGGACCTGAGAGAGTAGATTTGCAGGGTCAAAGTGCAAGGATAGTGGCAGTTGTGGCTGGTAAGACTCACAGCCACTGTTATCATCATGTAGATGAAGGATGTCTCATTCAAAGACATCCTTCATTTTTTATGGTAGGAGGATCCAGTGGTGCCCCGCTGGGGCTGGCGCCCTTAGGCAGCTGCCTAAAGCTGCCTAATGGTAGCACCGGCCCTGGGTGTGGTATTGGCAGCTTGTATGTGCTCAGTCTAATGACCACACATGCAGTTTTATCATGGGCGCTCTCTGCCAGGATCGGTGCTCTGCTGCTGCAGCCTTCACAGCTTCCGGACTCTTCGTCCAGAGTGACTGTGAGCTGCTACCAGTCACGGAGGGGGAGAACAGTGTGGATTCTGGCAGGGAGCCAGTGAAGTAGGCAAGCAGAGACTCAGTAGCTGATCTTGCTACGGACACACAGGATTTTTGCCCGGGGTGCCACCGCCATCTGGAGGGCGCCGCCACCGTGGCAAGATCCGCTACTGATGATGTCATTGTGCACCGCACGGCATTGTGGGACCGGCACATAGACGCTAGGGGTCATAATTGACCTCTACTGCCTATGCTGTGCTATGGGAGAGACGTCATGATGTCTCTCCCATAGATCAGAGGAGCGGCGCTGGTGTCCGGAGACGGAGACAGAGGTCAGCAGCGTTTGGGAATCAGGAGAGTTTTAATTAATTATTTTATTTAGTTATTTTTTTGTAAGCGGCACAAACGGGGACACAACTCTACAGGGGGCACAACTCTACAGGGGGCACAAACGGGGGCGCAACTCTACAGGGGCATACCTGACCATGCCCCTTTATGAGGCCACACTCCTATTTTCGCCCAGGGTGCCACAAGGGTTAGAACCGGCCATGCAGAGACTGTATGTGTATATATATATATATATATATATACATACAATCGTAGGACCGGCACTCCTGTTCTGATAGAGGTAGATGTAAACAAGATGTAGAATGCGGCACTCAGGAAAATAATAAATCGTAGACAAAGTATGAACTTTGTCTATGATTTATTCTTTTCCTGAGTGCCGCATTCTACATCTTGTTTATATATATATATATATATATATATATATATATATGCAGTATATATGGGGGGGCTGCAAGTTTGATACCCATGCCCCCCCCCCCCCCCCCCCGACCTTAATCCGGCCCTGGCATAATCTTCATTGTGCAAGAATGCTAACTTGTCTCTTTAACCGCTTGCCTGGCATTGTCGCATCAGATGCGACCACACCAGCAAGTGTTATATCCGATCTGGTCGCACAGGATGCAACCAGTTAGATAAACAGTGTTAGCAGAGGAAGTGAAGGGAAACTTCCCTCCGCTGCTGCTGTCAGAGAGACCGGAAGGTCCTTCTGCCTGCCTGCACTCTCCCCTCAGTGTTGCCGTGCTGCCGGTCATTGCTGATCGGTCAGCACGGCAGGACGCCCCACCCAGCGGCTGCAGACAATAGCAGTTGCTAGGAAAGGGTAAACTAACTTCCCCAAGCCACCCCCAGACGCCCCCTGTGTACCTGGCAGCTGTCTTGGGGGGTAAAAAGTAATGTTGCGATGTTACAGATGTTACCGATATTCCCGGCAGATGTTCTGAAGTTTCAGGAAAACATTTTTTTAAACTAAACTAAAATCATGTTGGATAAGGTTAAGTTTATGTTCTTCACCTAATTCAGTCATAAAAACAAAACAAAACACAATTTCGGAGCATTTTTTTTTCTTGGGAAAAAAATCGTCAGTTAAGTGGTTAAGGAAGCTAGATTTTGTGTGAGGAAAAGACATGGGAATCTACATAGCTAAGTTTTTTCCTCTGAGTCCATGCTAGTTTCTGAAGCCAGCTTGCAACCTCTGTCTCTATTGGGCAGAGATCATTCTCAGTGGAACAGCATAAAGTATCAGCTGTAGAAGTGTACGTCCTGGGGCAAGATGTACAAAGCACTGATCTACAGCATGTATTTTTGTGTGAAAAATGCCTTCGGGCCAATTTAGCTGCATGTCCCCTGAGGTTCTTATTACCAAAACACACTGGTATAACTGCTAAATACAAACAAGATACTTTTCTTACACCACTAATGCCAAATACACTTTTAGCCTTATTACAAAAACATTAAATAAGTGAACATTATATTTTTTGCCATTTATTCCCAGACACCATTAAAGGAGTTATAAATTAATGACAAATATTATCCTTTTTACAAAAAAATATTTTTGGTCACGGACAGATTATGGGCCTGATGCAATGTTCCATGAGGGGGAAAAAATGTGTGTTTTCCCAGTATGCTAAATTGTATACATCTTTGTGAGCCGCCCTCCCAATTACCATTCGCTTAGTTTGATTCTATTAACTTTAATGGTAATTGTCTACAGATGGTGCAAACAATACTTCTGGAAACTAGAGATGTGCACTTGAAATTTTTCGGGTTTTGTGTTTTGGTTTTGGGTTCGGTTCCGCGGCCGTGTTTTGGGTTCGACCGCGTTTTGGCAAATCCTCACCGAATTTTTTTTGTCGGATTCGGGTGTGTTTTGGATTCGGGTGTTTTTTTCAAAAAACACTAAAAAACAGCTTAAATCATAGAATTTGGGGGTCATTTTGATCCCAAAGTATTATTAACCTCAAAAAACATAATTTCCACTCATTTTCAGTCTATTCTGAATACCTCACACCTCACAATATTATTTTTAGTCCTAAAATTTGCACCGAGGTCGCTGGATGACTAAGCTAAGCGACCCTAGTGGTCGACACAAACACCAGGCCCATCTAGGAGTGGCACTGCAGTGTCACGCAGGATGGCCCTTCCAAAAAACACTCCCCAAACAGCACATGACGCAAAGAAGAAAAAAAGAGGCGCAATGAGGTAGCTGTGTGAGTAAGATAAGCGACCCTAGTGGCCGACACAAACACCTGGCCCATCTAGGAGTGGCACTGCAGTGTCACGCAGGATGGCCCTTCCAAAAAACACTCCCCAAACAGCACATGACGCAAAGAAGAAAAAAAGAGGCGCAATGAGGTAGCTGTGTGAGTAAGATAAGCGACCCTAGTGGCCGACACAAACACCTGGCCCATCTAGGAGTGGCACTGCAGTGTCACGCAGGATGGCCCTTCCAAAAAACACTCCCCAAACAGCACATGACGCAAAGAAGAAAAAAAGAGGCGCAATGAGGTAGCTGTGTGAGTAAGATAAGCGACCCTAGTGGCCGACACAAACACCTGACCCATCTAGGAGTGGCACTGCAGTGTCACGCAGGATGGCCCTTCCAAAAAACACTCCCCAAACAGCACATGACGCAAAGAAGAAAAAAAGAGGCGCAATGAGGTAGCTGTGTGAGTAAGCTAAGCGACCCTAGTGGCCGACACAAACACCTGGCCCATCTAGGAGTGGCACTGCAGTGTCACGCAGGATGGCCCTTCCAAAAAACACTCCCCAAACAGCACATGACGCAAAGAAGAAAAAAAGAGGCGCAATGAGGTAGCTGTGTGAGTAAGATAAGCGACCCTAGTGGCCGACACAAACACCTGGCCCATCTAGGAGTGGCACTGCAGTGTCACGCAGGATGGCCCTTCCAAAAAACACTCCCCAAACAGCACATGACGCAAAGAAGAAAAAAAGAGGCGCAATGAGGTAGCTGTGTGAGTAAGCTAAGCGACCCTAGTGGCCGACACAAACACCTGGCCCATCTAGGAGTGGCACTGCAGTGTCACGCAGGATGGCCCTTCCAAAAAACACTCCCCAAACAGCACATGACGCAAAGAAGAAAAAAAGAGGCGCAATGAGGTAGCTGTGTGAGTAAGATAAGCGACCCTAGTGGCCGACACAAACACCTGGCCCATCTAGGAGTGGCACTGCAGTGTCACGCAGGATGGCCCTTCCAAAAAACACTCCCCAAACAGCACATGACGCAAATAAAAATGAAAGAAAAAAGAGGTGCAAGATGGAATTGTCCTTGGGCCCTCCCACCCACCCTTATGTTGTATAAACAGGACATGCACACTTTAACCAACCCATCATTTCAGTGACAGGGTCTGCCACACGACTGTGACTGAAATGACGGGTTGGTTTGGACCCCCACCTAAAAAGAAGCAATTAATCTCTCCTTGCACAAACTGGCTCTACAGAGGCAAGATGTCCACCTCATCATCATCCTCCGATATATCACCGTGTACATCCCGCTCCTCACAGATTATCAATTCGTCCCCACTGGAATCCACCATCTCAGCTCCCTGTGTACTTTGTGGAGGCAATTGCTGCTGGTCAATGTCTCCACGGATTAATTGATTATAATTCATTTTAATGAACATCATCTTCTCCACATTTTCTGGAAGTAACCTCGTACGCCGATTGCTGACAAGGTGAGCGGCGGCACTAAACACTCTTTCGGAGTACACACTTGTGGGAGGGCAACTTAGGTAGAATAAAGCCAGTTTGTGCAAGGGCCTCCAAATTGCCTCTTTTTCCTGCCAGTATAAGTACGGACTGTCTGACGTGCCTACTTGGATGCGGTCACTCATATAATCCTCCACCATTCTTTCAATGGTGACAGAATCATATGCAGTGACAGTAGACGACATGTCCGTAATCGTTGTCAGGTCCTTCAGTCCGGACCAGATGTCAGCATCAGCAGTCGTTTCAGACTGCCCTGCATCACCGCCAGCGGGTGGGCTCGGAATTCTGAGCCTTTTCCTCGCACCCCCAGTTGCGGGAGAATGTGAAGGAGGAGATTTTGACAGGTCGCGTTCCGCTTGACTTGACAATTTTGTCACCAGCAGGTCTTTCAACCCCAGCAGACTTGTGTCTGCCGGAAAGAGAGATCCAAGGTAGGTTTTAAATCTAGGATCGAGCACGGTGGCCAAAATGTAGTGCTCTGATTTCAACAGATTGACCACCCGTGAATCCTTGTTAAGCGAATTAAGGGCTCCATCCACAAGTCCCACATGCCTAGCAGAATCGCTCCCTTTTAGCTCCTCCTTCAATGCCTCCAGCTTCTTCTGCAAAAGCCTGATGAGGGGAATGACCTGACTCAGGCTGGCAGTGTCTGAACTGACTTCACGTGTGGCAAGTTCAAAAGGTTGCAGAACCTTGCACAATGTTGAAATCATTCTCCACTGCGCTTGAGACAGATACATTCCACCTCCTATATCGTGCTCAATTGTATAGGCTTGAATGGCCTTTTGCTGCTCCTCCAACCTCTGAAGCATATATAGGGTTGAATTCCACCTCGTTACCACTTCTTGCTTCAGATGATGGCAGGGCAGGTTCAGGCGTTTTTGGTGGTGCTCCAGTCTTCTGTACGTGGTGCCTGTACGCCGAAAGTGTCCCGCAATTCTTCTGGCCACCGACAGCATCTCTTGCACGCCCCTGTCGTTTTTTAAAAAATTCTGCACCACCAAATTCAAGGTATGTGCAAAACATGGGACGTGCTGGAATTTGCCCATATTTAATGCACACACAATATTGCTGGCGTTGTCCGATGCCACAAATCCACAGGAGAGTCCAATTGGGGTAAGCCATTCCGCGATGATCTTCCTCAGTTGCCGTAAGAGGTTTTCAGCTGTGTGCGTATTCTGGAAACCGGTGATACAAAGCGTAGCCTGCCTAGGAAAGAGTTGGCGTTTGCGAGATGCTGCTACTGGTGCCGCCGCTGCTGTTCTTGCGGCAGGAGTCCATACATCTACCCAGTGGGCTGTCACAGTCATATAGTCCTGACCCTGCCCTGCTCCACTTGTCCACATGTCCGTGGTTAAGTGGACATTGGGTACAACTGCATTTTTTAGGACACTGGTGAGTCTTTTTCTGACGTCCGTGTACATTCTCGGTATCGCCTGCCTAGAGAAGTGGAACCTAGATGGTATTTGGTAACGGGGGCACACTACCTCAAGAAATTGTCTAGTACCCTGTGAACTAACGGCGGATACCGGACACACGTCTAACACCAACATAGTTGTCAAGGCCTCAGTTATCCGCTTTGCAACAGGATGACTGCTGTGATATTTCATCTTCCTCGCAAAGGACTGTTGGACAGTCAATTGCTTGGTGGAAGTAGTAAAAGTGGGCTTACGACTTCCCCTCTGGGATGACCATCGACTCCCAGCAGCAACAACAGCAGCGCCAGCAGCAGTAGGCGTTACACGCAAGGATGCATCGGAGGAATCCCAGGCAGGAGAGGACTCGTCAGAATTGCCAGTGACATGGCCTGCAGGACTATTGGCATTCCTGGGGAAGGAGGAAATTGACACTGAGGGAGTTGGTGGGGTGGTTTGCGTGAGCTTGGTTACAAGAGGAAGGGATTTACTGGTCAGTGGACTGCTTCCGCTGTCGCCCAAAGTTTTTGAACTTGTCACTGACTTATTATGAATGCGCTGCAGGTGACGTATAAGGGAGGATGTTCCGAGGTGGTTAACGTCCTTACCCCTACTTATTACAGCTTGACAAAGGCAACACACGGCTTGACAAATGTTGTCCGCATTTCTGTTGAAATACTTCCACACCGAAGAGCTGATTTTTTTGGTATTTTCACCAGGCTTGTCAACGGCCCTATTCCTCCCACGGACAACAGGTGTCTCCCCGGGTGCCTGACTTAAACAAACCACCTCACCATCAGAATCCTCCTTGTCAATTTCCTCCCCAGCGCCAGCAACACCCATATCCTCCTCATCCTGGTGTACTTCAACACTGACATCTTCAATCTGACTATCAGGAACTGGACTGCGGGTGCTCCTTCCTTCACTTGCAGGGGGCGTGCAAATGGTGGAAGGCGCATGCTCTTCACATCCAGTGTTGGGAAGGTCAGGCATCGCAACCGACACAATTGGACTCTCCTTGTGGATTTGGGATTTGGAAGAACGCACAGTTCTTTGCGGTGCTTTTGCCAGCTTGAGTCTTTTCATTTTTCTAGCGAGAGGCTGAGTGCTTCCATCCTCATGTGAAGCTGAACCACTAGCCATGAACATAGGCCAGGGCCTCAGCCGTACCTTACCACTCCGTGTGGTAAATGGCATATTGGCAAGTTTACGCTTCTCCTCCAACAATTTTATTTTAGATTTTGGAGTCCTTTTTTTACTGATATTTGGTGTTTTGGATTTTACATGCTCTGTACTATGACATTGGGCATCGGCCTTGGCAGACGACGTTGCTGGCATTTCATCGTCTCGGCCATGACTAGTGGCAGCAGCTTCAGCACGAGGTGGAAGTGGATCTTGATCTTTCCCTAATTTTGGAACCTCAACATTTTTGTTCTCCATATTTTAATAGGCACAACTAAAAGGCACCTCAGGTAAACAATGGAGATGGATGGATACTAGTATACTTATGGATGGACCAGCGACTGCCGACACAGAGGTAGCTACAGCCGTGGACTACCGTACTGTGTCTGCTGCTAATATAGACTGGATGATAATGAGATGAAATTAATATATATATATATATATATATATATATATATAATATCACTAGTACTGCAGCCGGACAGGTATATATATTTATTATGTAATGACTGATGACGGACCTGCTGGACACTGTCAGCTCAGCAGCACCGCAGACTGCTACAGTAAGCTACTATAGTAGTATGTATCAAGAAGAAAGAGAAAAAAAAAAACCACGGGTAGGTGGTATACAATTATGGATGGACCAGCGACTGCCGACACAGAGGTAGCTACAGCCGTGGACTACCGTACTGTGTCTGCTGCTAATATAGACTGGATGATAATGAGTTGAAATTAATATATATATATATAATATCACTAGTACTGCAGCCGGACAGGTATATATATTTATTATGTAATGACTGATGACGGACCTGCTGGACACTGTCAGCTCAGCAGCACCGCAGACTGCTACAGTAAGCTACTATAGTAGTATGTATCAAGAAGAAAGAAAAAAAAACACGGGTAGGTGGTATACATATACAATTATATATATATTATATACAATTATATATATATATATATATATATATTAAACTGGTGGTGATTAATTAAACTGGTGGTCAGGTCACTGGTCACACTATCAGCAACTTGCAAGTAGTACTCCTAAGCAGACAATCACAATATATACTGGTGGTCAGTGTGGTCACAATGGCAGTGTGGCACTCTGGCAGCAGAGTGCCAGCAAAAGTGTGCACTGTACGTTAAAATATGTACTCCTGCTCTCAGACTCTAACTGCTCCCCACTGTCTCCCCCACAAGTCAGATATACAGTCACACTATCACTTCAGCAAGTAGTAGTACTCCTCCTAATGCTCCCCAAAATTACTAAAGTAAATAATACTGTGTCTCTCTCTACTCTAGTAGTCTCACTCTCTATAAACGGAGAGGACGCCAGCCACGTCCTCTCCCTATCAATCTCAATGCACGTGTGAAAATGGCGGCGACGCGCGGCTCCTTATATAGAATCCGAGTCTCGCGATAGAATCCGAGCCTCGCGAGAATCCGACAGCGGGATGATGACGTTCGGGCGCGCTCGGGTTAACCGAGCAAGGCGGGAAGATCCGAGTCGCTCGGACCCGTGTAAAAAAAACTGAAGTTCGGGCGGGTTCGGTTTCCGAGGAACCGAACCCGCTCATCTCTACTGGAAACAGGATTACAGTATCTACAAGTGCACTCACCTCTAGCTGTAAGGTACAAGTTATGCACATACTTCCATAGGCAAAATCTTAAAACATCATCAGGCCCAATGTGTGGCTAATGGATAAAGCTTAAAACAAGGTAAGTCCTGCACTAAAATTAGTTTTATGTATATAAAATATAAGTGTATTCTTTTTTTTTGCCATAAATTCAAAACATTTAGATTAAGGATGGTATCCTATTAGCTGGGGTTTGTTACTGCAGCTAAAGGATTCACCTAGGCCTATCTTACTAGCCCCGTAAGCCAGCACTTATCAGGGATTCTATTTTGCGTGCTTCAGGCACGCGCAGCAGAATCCCTAATAAGCATCCCCAAGAGACCCGTTATTAGACACAAACACATCGGTCGTGGGACAGTCACGTTTTTTCGGTCTGTCCCGCAGTCCCTCGCGAGGGCCGCAACGGCCAATGGTGTGGAGGAGGGGGGGGGGCAGTTGTGAGGCTTTTCTGCCACTCGCTGATCTGCTTAGTGCAGAGTATAGCAGTGGTGAATAGATGCTGTGCACATGCGCATGTAATTCTGGGAGGCAGAGGGACTGAGGGGCATGACAGCAGCTCACAGAGCGCTGGCCGCACCCCCCAGTGATGAAAAAAGGAGCCATGGCAGGCGGTTGCGGCATCACCCCAAAGCCACACCCCCTTTTACTGATGCCACGCCCTCTTTTTTGTCCAAGTCGCTCCTGGCACTTAATAAAGGTTGGGAGGTATGTTATCGGGCTAAAAAGGCTGTTATTACTGTGTGGTAACTAACTGCACCTAATAAGATTCCACCCTAAGACTATAAATTTAAGTAAAATCCCTGGAACGTAAAAAGGCTAGCTCTGGGCACAGTATTGTGTTTTGTTTGAAATAAAAATAAAATAATTTAAATAAAATCAACTTTAGCAGCATTTGAACTCTTATTTCATGATTATTTGTTTTAACAGTGAAAATTGAATTGTTAAACCAAAAATTCAAATCAAAACAGACCCCAAATCATGATCCTAGTGCAAACAAGTTCAAGGCACTTGAATCATTTAATATTGAACTGGTTTGGATTTCTGCCATGGCGATTCCTCACAGATCAACTGCATTCAAGAAATTTTCAACACAACTGTTCAATACTTACATCCTTATTATACCCCTTTTACACCATACAAATAAACGATATCGACCCGGTATATTGCCAGGTCGACACGGGCCACTGTGCGGTGTGAAAGAGTCATGCCAGAAATCCTGGGTTGCCTGACTAGGTAATTCAACCTTTGTTATAAGAAGGGTTATTCCCGGGTAATTACCGGGTCAGGAGCAGTGTGAACGGGTTTGCCTCGGTAGATGTGACCTGGTACCCATTCACTGCATAGGGAGAGGGGGCGCAGAGATGATGTAATCTCGCAGTGCCGCCTCCAGTGGATTGGATTGAGCTAGAGTTATGTCCTAGCCTAATAGATAACTAATAATATGGACCAGAACATTCTAGTAACTTGAGCAAATATAATTTTTTTTGAACAAAACATCAATAACAGTCACAATATTTGTATAGACAGGGATGTTATTCAGAATTGATGTTTTCAAATATGGTATCTGGCAGAATAATAATCCAAAAATACTTCTCTGGACATGAGAACCTAAAGTATTAACAGCCAATAGTAGGGTGAAACAGAAGATAATTAGTCAGATGGAAAATAAACAGGGATGCTGTTCAAATAACTGTCTGGTGGCCTGTCAGCAGTTTTTTCTTTTTTCATGGAATATTTGGTTACCAGCCTTTGAAATGTGCACGTTTTGCCCATGCGCAGAATGGTAAAAAACAACAACTTTGTGCTCAAAAATATTGGCCATATGCCAAACTGTAAGCCTAGGCACCCTAAGGTGCCCCAGGACGCTTGAAGGGGTGCTTTGGATTGGTGGTCCAAGACCAATTCAAATTATTTATAGTCAATGTAATAGGCAAAACCAGTGCTGGTGGCTGCCAATCATAAAATATGAGGACAAAAAGAAGCAAATCCTGTCCCTCACCACATTATTGAACCTACATATAACATATAAATACAGTTTACTTAATTTAATATTTCTTTCTAAATTTCTTAATAAGAAACTTTTTGCCTAGGGGTGGCATGAAAAACATTCTGATGCTCTAGGGTGCCGTGATTTAGAAATGTTTGAGAACACCTGCCAAATACAAAAAGTCCCAATTCCTTGCTTTGACATCGGTATAGAATATCACAAGAAAACATAATGTCTACGATTGCATAGCAAATGCAACACAGTGAAGAGCCAGGTGAAAGAGGCCATGACGCTATGAAATAGTCCAGAGGAAATGTAATGTTAAATAAACAAATGGGGTTGGGTTCGGGTGACGACGGTCAGGAGACAGCCGGTCACCATACCTGCACCAGGATTCTGGCTGTTAGATGGGCAGCGGGGGGGAGGGGGAGGGGGGGATGCGCAACAAAGCACCTTGCAGGCTCACTGCGCTCACCACGCTGCGGGCTTGGTGGCTCGCCACAGGTTATATGCCCACTCTATTGGTGTCGTGGACACCCACAAGTTTAAATATTCATTGTTGGTTGGCATGCCGACCAGCGAGCTATTCAGGCTTCGGGATCCCAGCGTTGGCATTGTGAGACCGCCAGTCACATAACCGCATCCGAACAAATGTATATAAAATAGAAGAATAGATTATGTGATGTGGGCCATTTGCTGGATACAACAAGGGAAACAATACAATGTGTCAGGCGCTATTAGTATATATGGGTACTATAAATTGATGCACAAACAATTACTTGGCTGCCTTCACAGTATGGACCTGGAGATCCACCCAATACAATGAACACAGAAAAAAATATATATAATGAAGGCGCACAAAGAAATTTGATCAGCTGCTGATTTGATTCAATGCTTAACTTAGAAATTTATTAAAATACAGTTTATATGTTTACATCCTTCTAATCCTCTTCTACTCGGCAATAATTCAATCCATCCTCTGCTCCTCAATAATAGTGTGGTTTGGCTCTGCCTCAATCCACGACAAAAATAGGCTACAGCGGGTTGTAAGGTTTGCTGAAAAAATCATAGGGACAAACCTTCCGGCAGTCGAGGATATCTATCGGGCAAGGGTAAAGAAGAGGGCGGGGAGGATTATTGATGACCATTCTCATCCTGCTCATGATATGTTCCATCTGCTACCGTCTGGCAGTTGGTACTGCTCACAACTAGCGCAAACTGCTAGACACAGGAACAGCTTCTTTCCCCAAGCAATCAAACTGTTCAACTCGACACTCGCCTAGAATTACTATCATATTCATATCCCTACTTGTGTAATCTAGTTATACGTCACACGTTCTTCTTCCTCTTTTTTTCTTTGCTGTTCATCATATGTTGTTGGGAGCTGTAGCTATCGGAAACCAATTCCTTGTGTATTGTGTATTTTTGTACTGATATACTTGGCAATAAACGGATTCTGATTTAAAAAGACCACAATAAAAAACAATTTTTATATGTATAGAATACATGCACAACAGGGAACAGTATGGATGGTTAGTGGCTCCACATGCAAGCTAACAGGTATTAGTAAAAGTTCTCTTTAGGAGAGCACGTGCAAAACAATATAATTGTAACTGAAGAAGGTTCAAGTTTCAAATAGGGCAGTGTGAAATGAAGTGTTATACTTCACCCTTTTAGTTAGATCATAACTTTTAGGAGTGCTCCTATGATAAACTGTGCCATCCCGTATATCCTCCAATCTAATCTCTTAGCAGTGTGGAAGTCCCAGCATGGGTGCACAAGATGGAGGGCTCTTAGCTGACACCAACGGGACGCACATTTGGCAGCAGCTGTGAAGAGCGTGGGACGCTGACTTGGATTGTGACGTCGCGACTTCCGATTACGGAACTTCCGGCTTCCGGTTTTTGCGCTCCACCTGTAATGCAGTAATTTGCGCTCGCCCAGCTGTCGGTATGCTGGCGGTTGGGATTCTGGCGCCGGTATGCTGGCCGCTGGGAGCCCAACCACCGGCATAACATACTACACCCAATGAAGACACCAGGTCAGGGTAGTATGATCACGTGATCAGTTTAACCAATCACTGGTTCTGTTTACATAAGTGCCAGAATTGTTCATATTCAATAAATCATAATGTAAGTATGCATAGGCAGGTACAGAGAGGACACAGCATGTTATTTACTCTGATGGATCTTATAAATATAGGCAGGTGATCATGTGTAACTTGTATAACCAGGGACACCGAGATTTCTTAGGGCGACTGCATTGAGAATACATTTATTTGCATATTCCATGTGACAGGGTTAATTGTTATCATATAGAATCAGTGTAACGAATCCCATCTTTTTATCTTCAATGCTTTAAATGTTTTTAGGTAGAGTATAATCTTTTGTGAATCTCGTCAACAGAGGGAAGGCAAGTTCCTGTTCTCTACTCAATGTCATGGACACAGTATATAAAGAGAAAAATAAAACAGCTAGAGAGGTATTATTTATTTATATGTTATATCTTGTGCATATACAGATTTTATGGGGGTATTTATTAGACATATGCAGGTTCGGATTTACCCTGTTCTTAACACCAAAATTAACACTATCCAAAACACATGACATCTCAGAGCCAATAAGCTGCCGTTTTGAGATCAGGGTAAATACGAACCCGCACTTTTCTAGTATTTATCAAAGCTTGGAGAGGGATAAAACTGTGAGAGATAAAGTACTAACTGATCAGCTTCTAATTTAAATTTTAGACTATGGGCCGGATGTAATGCATGATTGTTCTTTGTAATACCCCTTTCACACTGCCAATGCCGGATCCCACCCGGGAATTGGAAACGGGTCCTTCACGGGTGGGATCCGGTATTGGCTGCTGCAGCTGGCTTCCCTGACCCGGCAATATGCCGGGCGGGTTGCCATAGTGGTGGGGGTGGAGCTGGAAGCGGGGGTGGAGACGGTACTGGGTGATGAGATCATCTCCGCGCCGCCTTTCCCTGTTGTAGTGAACGGGTCCCGGGTCGCATCGACTCGAGAGCCCGTTTACGCTGCCATTGACCCGGTATTCAACCCGGGAATAACACTGCTTTATTCCTGTGTTGAATTGCCAGGTCAGGCGACCTGGGATTTTGGCTATGCCCCTTTTACACCGCACGCAGACCCGTGTTGACCCGGCAATATGCCGGGTCGATGCCAGGTTATTTGTGAGTTGTGAAAGGGGTATAAGTGGTTGCCCCTTTAAATAATGTCTGAGTTTGTCCGGCATCCCGCACGGCCACCGAACTAGGGCAGCATTACATTCATCCCTGTGTTTGAAAAATGACAGGAGCTGATCTTTGGGGGAGATGTACTAAACACTGAAAAGAGTGGAGAAGTGGGCCAGTGTAAAAGTTGCCCTTGGCAACCAATCAGCATTACTGTTACATTTGTAATTTACATACTATAAAAGGATACAGAGCAGCTGATTGGTTTCCATGGGCAACTTCTCCACTGGCTCGTTCCAACACTCTTTTCACTGCCTAGTACATCTCCCTTATATCTCTCACAATTTTATTTATTGCCAAGTTTTGATGAATACCCCCCTTAGTGTGATTAAAATGTCAGGAATTATACTGTCAGTAGGAAGGGACAAGAATGCCCAGGCATCATCAAATCAATACATAATGAATACCCTCCTTACACCGTAAGTGTATTATGATTCCGCTCCTTCTGATTGGCTGGATAGGTATAACAGCATGCCTTTTCAGCTATCTTGCTTTGCAGAAACTGCTAATTTATTTGGTGGTATTGAAGACAATTTTACAACATTTTCCCAAACTACTGCATAGTAAATTGGATAGTGTTATTCTTTTCCATTGTAAAAATCAGGATGGAGATGTGTTGCTGGCGGTTACTGAAACATGGTGGCTTTTCAGCGATTTTGTATTTTTAGCAAAACCGCCATAAGGAAATTAAATAATTTAATCAGCTAATGCACCACACATTAAAAAAGTCATATTATTAATACTGTACCTTCATTAATACCTTATAATGAAACTAAATATTGTGAGATGTCTTTTGATATATCCATGTATCCAATCTAGACTTCCGATACCTGAAAAATTGCTGTATGGCTATGATAGTAATTTACAGTACTAGTAATTGTAACATAAACAGTATATCGCTTTAAGAGAGAGCATTTAATGATACATTTTATTTCTTAATTACTGTGGATAAAATGATTCGTCGGTCCTTGTTTCCCTAGTCACTGCTCTGGGACATATCTGGTACTGTGCACTCTGAATATTTATTTTATTTGTAGAGAAACATGTCTTACAGTATGGCAGCATAGAGACTCCATGAAGGCAATGTCGTATCTCAAAGGGAACAACTTTTATTCAACATATCCATCTTCCTGACAGTCTTTAAAAGGTTGTCTTTAAGATGAAAATCAGAGATTACAGTACTGATGTCATCATATTCCTGGAAGAATTGCAGAAAAAACATAAATGAAAAATATAACACTGAGGAGCGAGCATTTATTTCCTATCTACACATACATACATAAAGCCATGGACGATTATAATTCATTTGGATTTTACTGAATATCTAATGAGAACCACATAATAAGAAGAGTTTTTTTTGTATTTCGACAAAGTGTGAGATATTCTCTAATACTTTTAATCTTTTATACCCTTCTGTTAGGGTCTTAATACTTTTATCTTTGAATTTCTTTAGAAAGTTTTAATTGTCCTCCTACTAGCCTGCATTATAATGGATCGGATAGCAGGGAACATTTGTCCTCGTGAGCAGGCACATGTAAGTGGACCATGCTTTTCTAACAGTATGTCTCAGAAATGAATTTGCTGAACTCATGGGCATGGTTTACCAAATGTAGGTGTGGTTTCCTACAGTCAATTAAAATATGATGAATTGTTCTTTTAAAGAGCTATATTCAGACACAACCAGGCAACTGATCATTATATGCAGTGTCGGACTGGGACATGTAGCTCCCACCAGGAGAATGTTAGGGGTGTGGCTAGTCTGCAGAGGGGGTTGGCATTCCACCTCATTGGTTTGACTAACCATTAGAGAGTGCAACGTCTGGGCTCCTTCATAAATATATACAGTAAATTAATCTGCTGCAGGCATGATAATAGAAAATACGCTATCAAGTACATAGTCTGGAACCTGATCCTTAGAGCAGGCGGTGGGCCCCCCAGGCAGGAGGGCCCAACGGTAGATTCCACTGTACCCCTGTGGGCCAGTCCAAGCCTGAGTATACGCAGCTTATTTTATAACCTTGATATAAAACAAGAATGTTTTATTTAGAGATACTCAAAGTGCATTATAAGGACTTCAAAACAGAATGTATTATATTGCCCTCTGTAAAACAAACAGTGATTTCTACTGTCCTTTACAAAAAAGGAACATTCTATTGACTTCTATACACTACACAGAGCATTCTGATGAAAGACAGAGAGACTGGTAGGAGATGGATAAAGTGCCTCCACCATCCTTGAGAGCAACTCTCCATTGCCAATCAGTGTCAGACTTGGGCATGAAGGGCCCACCAGGGGAATGCAGTGATAGGGGCCCATACTTAAGGGTGTGGCCAGCCTACAAAGGGGGTGTGGCCAGCCTCCACAGAGGCTTGAAATGCACAATAGTCTAGTGCAGTGTAATGCAACATATCTACCATGGATAATACAAGTGCACAGTCTGGAACCTGATCCCTAGAGGAAGGAGCGGGCACTCAGGCAGTGGGGCCCACCGGTGGTTTCCCCTGTACCCCTGTGGGCCAGTCCGACCCTGTTGCCAATATATATTAATAAACTGGATGCTTGCTACTGTTAACAAAAATGAAGCTCATATTATGAAACACAAATGCTATTATGCATATGGCATTTCCAATCATAGTTTAAATATATATTTGTGTGTGTGTCTTTTATTAATTACTTTTAGTTGTATTAATTACATTACCAGCTAATAATACCTAATTTTAAAAGTTTCCTAAATTATCAACAATAGCACACATAAATGAAGCTTATGTAATATATGCTTACATTGTTCTTCAGTCAAATATAAAACATGGCACATAAGCGATACATACTGTAGGTTCTTCTTCACAAATGCAATTGAGATCAGGGGGTAAATGTAATAGGGTCCGAGCTGCCAGAGGTATATAACTTTAAAGCAGCAATCATTTACTAGGCAAATCCGGCACCTCGGACCCTATTACATTTACCCCCATATCTCCCTGGTCAAAGGAATTAATTAAATAAAATAAATTGGTTCCATAGTTTTCAACCATATTCACACCTCGGGTCTGATTTAGAATTGGACCTAGATATGCCATTTATGTTTATGAGCAAAGATGCACCTATGCACTTGCAAGATACATCCAATCCTACTCTATGAATGTATAGATGAGTGTTTTCAACTCCAGACCTCAGGGATCCCTAAGCGTAACCTTGTGATTCTGTGCGTAGACCTAGATAACATGCACTGTTAGGGTTCCCTGAGGACTGAAGTTGGAAAAACACTGGCATAGATGCATCAATCAACATCAACAATGAGTTTATATACTGTAAGATAAACTTTTAGACCTCATGTTTCTATATTACTAAAAAAAACTTAAATGTAGGGTACATGCACTACTTAGGGGCAGACGCATGAAGCATGGAGAAGTGATAAAGTTGAAGGTGACAATGCACCAGTCAATTAGCTCCTAACTGTCAAGTTACAGGCTGGGTTTGAAAAATGACAGTAAGGAACTGACTGGCTGGTGCGTTATCACGTTCCACTTATCACTTCTCCAGGCTTAATACATCTGCTCCTAAGTATACTAACACCCATAATTCACTTCTATTAAAGACAATGAGGGTAATTCAGAGTTGATCACAGCAGCAAATTTGATAGCAGTTGGGCAAAACTATGTGCACTGCAGGTGTGGCAGATATAACATATGCTGAGAGAGTTAGATTTGGGTGGGTTATATTGTTTCTGTGCAGGGTAAATACTGGCTGCTTTATTTTTACACTGCATTTTAGATTTCAGTTTGAACACACCCCACCCAAATCTAATCTATCTGCACATGTTACATCTGCCCCCCTGCAGTGCACATGGTTTTGCCCAACTGCTAACAAATTTGCTGCTGCGATCAACTCTGAATTAGGATCAATGTGTCATAAAGGACTGCAAGATACGTGTAACTCTAAATGCAAGGGTAAGTGGTACACAAGTACAGTGTCAGTTTTGTACCAATATGCATCTTTACATGATGCCAGTGCACTTATGTAAAAGTTACCTTTTAAGTCTATCAATGCCATTGCATCATCTTTTCGTTCTCTAACACAAGTTACACTGTGGCTGTCACCTCTTCAGCTCTTGGGACAAGGATTTTGTGTCAGTGGAACTCTCATTGTAGCCAACAAAAATCCCTTCCACAGCTCAGTTTTGTAACTTGACTTATTTGATTTTAAGAAATATAAACCAATGCTTTCATCCCTAAACTGTCATGGTACTGTAGGTGAGTTTCTATCTGTGCAATAATGGGAGTAATGTATTGGAATGTTTTTGTGCAGCACTAAGATGTAAAAAGTTTCCTCTCCTTGGGCCTAATTCAAACCTGATCGCTGGTGTGCGTTTTCACATAGCAGGTTATCAGGTCTGAACTGCGCATGCGCTGCAGTGCACCGACGCATGCCAGAGATGCGATCGGCATCTCTGCCCAGCGATCGCCTCTGCCTGATTGACAGGCAGAGGCATTCGCTGGGCGGGTCAGCGGCATTGGGCCGCCATTTTAGGGGCATGGTCTGGGCAAGGCAGGCGTGCCTGGACCATGCAGGGGCGGGCAGCTGTGGCTGTGTGACATCACGCGCAGCCGCTGCAACCCTGAGAGCGACGGGTAGCTCCCTGCCAGCCTGCAGGAGCTGCGTTGGTAGGAAGCTACTCTTCGGTACTTTTGTACCTGTGCGGCGGGGGGAGGGCCAGACATGCAGGATGAACTAGCCCTGTGCTGGCGTCCCCCCCACATGTCAGGGTGGCTGACCGTAGCCGTGCAAAATTTTGCATGGCTATGATCAGGTCTGAATTAGCACCCTTGTTTGGGTACAATAAGGGATTTGTGTCATTGGTGCAACAGAAGCTTAAGATAAAGAAAGAGATGGGGAAATATGTGGGTAGAAGGGACTTGGGGTAACATAATAGGATAACATATAAACACAATATATCGCAGGATCAAAGGAATCAAATTACACCAAAAAGGTAATGTATTTTATGCTAATTTTCTCACCATACCAAAGCTCAAATGGAACATTCTCCACCATCCAGGAGAATAATCTGCTTTGGAAGTAAGTATACTGTATGTACTAATTGTTATTTCACCCCAGTATTTTTCTGATAATCCAGATTGTGTTGCATATGATCATTGCAGTCAGTTCAGTCTCCATATGGTATCCCATCTGTCAGGTGTGTATAGATCTGTCTCTTGATGTTCTATGCTGTGTTGTTTAAACTTATCTTTTTATTGCAAAATCAATTCTCCTCACTTTTTACTAATTCAGGGGGAGGTGTACTAAGCCTTGGCGCAAGATATATTGGAGAGAGATAAAGTACCATCCAATTAGCTCTTAACTGCCATATTAAAGGTTGTGTTTGAAAAATGACAGCAGCTGATGTGTTGGCAGTTTATCTCTCTCCACATTATTACTCTCCAAGACTGGGTACATCTCCACCTCATTCCCTATAAAGTGCTCTTCCGATTTCTCTGGAAATTGCTTGTAATCTTATCTGTTGTGTTTGAGATTAAAATTTGCCTGAATATGCTTCTTCAATCAAGCATAAATACTGTGTGCAGGGTAGATTGTGGGATAAATATACTGTAGATGTGTACTTTTTTTTTACTGCTGCTTTAATAGCCCCTGTGGCGCGCCAGGACCCAAGCGACTCAGCTGCACTGAGCTTCTTCTTTGCACAAAACTGGATCTTGTTTGCGATATTAAAACAGAGAAGTAAAAAAACATTGCTAGTGTATATTGGTCATATTGGTGTGCAGTATCTGTACATATGTACGCGACTGAGTCTGCAATGTGACTGAAAAGCAAAAATGGAAAGAAAAATACTGTATGCTACTCCTCTCAGGTCATATCAGTTGTGCTGGGTGTTTCACGCTACATTATGTACAGACACGTGCTGAGGAAGCAACTGTATACTAAGGGCCTAATTCAGACCTGATAGTAGCTGTGCTAAATTTGGCACATTTACGATCAGCTTCCCTGACACGCAGGGGACGCCCAGCACAGGGCTAGTCTGCCCCGCATGTCTGACCTGACCCCCCCCCTCCCCCCCCCCCCGCGCAGAAGTATTGCTTTTTGTACTGTAGGAGTAGCTCCCAGCCAGCACAGCTCCTGCTCACTGGCAGGGAGCTACTCGTCGCTGCCTGGGTCCCAGCGGCTGCGTGTGACATCACACAACCGCAGCGGTCCATCCCCCGCATGGTCCCGGCACGCCTGCATTGCCCGGTCCGCGCTCCCCTTAATGGCGGCCTTGTGCCGCCGTCCCGCCCCCTCTCACCCAGCGATCGCCTCTGCCTGTCAATCAGGCAGAGGCGATCGCAGGGCTAAGACAGCCGTCGGCAATCTGCCATGCGCCGGTGCACTGCGGCACCAGTGCATGCGCAGTTCAGACCTGATCGCTGCTGTGCGAACACGCACAGCACCGATCAGGTCTGAATTAGCCCCTAAGTCCAAATCATGTAGCTTCATAACTTAAAATGGAGGATTACCATAGGCGTGCGCAGCACATTTTATTAGAGGGTGCACCATCAGAGGGGTGTGTCTAGTACCGCCTTTTGGGCGTGTCTAGCAACATCTATTGACGGTCAACGCAATATAAAATATCCACCCTTGTACGAATCCTAATAAAGCAATACATTGTCAGGTGTTGTGGTGTGCACCAAACGAACACCCCTGATGGCACTCACTGCAATTACACTGCTCCTCCTCAGCCTGGTCTGGCTCCCCCTCTCTTTCCCCTGCAAGCTGCAGCAGCTTACTTACAAGTCAGTCACTCACTGACAGTCACAGACTAGTACTCCTGCTGCTGGAAAAACGAGTGACGTGTCAATGTTGCTGCAGACCGCCTGCCAGTATTGAATTTGTCTTCCTAAGAGGAACACTGGCTGCATGCTGCTCCTCATCAGTGGCTGGCGTTGGCATAGCATAGAAGTAGAGAGGTGGGCATGTGGCGGGTGTGCGTGCAAGCAGCATGACGTAATCACGTTACATCATGCTGTTTTTGTACATAGAGGTGGAGCCGGGAGTTTGAAAGCCGGTGGCAGTGGCACCCTTGATTAACCCAGGCGTCCGGTCAGTAATGCAATCCTGACAGGGTGCAGAGGGGACAGTAATCAGCCTGCTCGGTGATCGCTGCTTCAGGCATGTGAGATTGGGGTGCCAGACATTTGGGGGTGCCTGTGCGCACCAGGCACCCCTGAGCACACCTATGAGGATTACCAAGAATAGCTGAAAAGTCAGTGCAAGAGCATTGAGATAAGAGGAGGGATAAGGGGTGGGGACAGGTATTGATTACTAGGGCTTGCTGGGGCAGCTCAGTGGGGGAAGGGGGAAGGGGGGGGGGATTCAACTGCTGAGGGGGAGCTTTGTTGACTTTTGACAGCCCTGAGGCAGTGTATACTGACACCAATAGAGAATAACGACACAATTATTCAACTGTAGTAAACACTTTCAATCGAAAAAATACAGTACAGTGGGCCTGATTTACAGTATGTTTGTAAGTAAAGCAAAAACAGCAAGTTTCCTTTTCTGTGCAGTGTAAATACTGGCCGCTTTTGCATGTAGCCGACAAATGTTAGAAAGCTTTATTTTTACACTGCAATTTAGATTTCCGTTTGAACACACCCCACCCAAATCTAAATTTTTCTGCCTGTTGCATCCGTCCCACCTGCCGTACAGCACAGCTTTTCCCAGTTACCTGCCTTTATGATTACAAATATGAATCAGGCCCAGTATGTGCATGTTTGCATGTATATATCATTTTGCAAACAAGATAGTAACTGCTACATACTGGATTAGCTGAAGGCTGCATAAGCTTGAGGCCATATAAGAGCCCAATTTTTTTGTGATTGATTGTCCATGACTAAGCAGTTGAAGGTAGTTGTTGGTTCCTGTTGGAATTTTCCTATAGGATTGTTGGGTTGTCGGTTAAGGTTTTAGGGGGTGTGGGTTTAGGCCAGTATATAATCCCAGTCAGGTGCCTCAGATTTCCTCTTGCCATTTAGGAATGCCCTCCCTGACATTTTTTCCTTTGTTCTTGTCCTCTTCGGTTGGCTCTTGACAGCCATATTGGCGGGAAGTCACTACCAACCAGCAGTCAGATAGGCATAAGTGGTCATTGTAAAGCACCCTCTTTAGAAAGACAGCAATTGTGTCCTTCCCTTGCGGGTGGACATTTAGACGTTCCCCTGCGGGAACAGAACGTTTGCCAGAGATAAGAGTGGTGAGGCCGGCACAATGCGGGTTATGCAGGTAGGAGGCGGTGTTGTGGTTTAGTCCACTCCTCAGTTTTGTTTTTTCAATCTAAGTGACTGGGCTGGTGTCTGGTAGCGACTCTTCCTTTGCCATCCTCCAATATAAAATCAATTCCAATTACAATTATAGTTCAATGAACAGGTTAGCGATCAATAAATATAGTCTGACCTTTAACTACAGCTAACCGTGTCTGTGTCGTTATTTTAGTGTGTCGTTATTTTAGTGGTAAGCTAGCTTAAAGAAGAAATGTTTATGTTAATCACAATAAAATTATGGGAGCCTTATACTTTTCTAGACAAAAGTTCTACTCCCAACTGATACAGAGAATATATACAGTATAAATACCTGCATGACACAAAGGAAAGCAATTTACAGACTGTCTTGAGAAAAATATGACCAATTAGCCATCAATCACATTCATGCTAAATCTAAATCCCATTAATTACAATTTAGAACATTTACAAAGTATTTATTGGATTTCAGTTTTATCCTCTTCAAAACCATTGTTATACACTGCAAAAAAAAAAAGGGAACACTAAAATAACACATCCTAGATCTGAATGAATGAAATATTCTTATTAAATACTTTGTTCTTTACATAGTTGAATGTGCTGACAACAAAATCACACAAAAATGATCAATGGAAATCAAATTTATTAACCCATGGAGGTCTGGATTTGGAGTCACACTCAAAATTAAAGTGGAAAAACACACTACAGGCTGATCCAACTTTGATGTAATGTCCTTAAAACAAGTCAAAATGAGGCTCAGTAGTGTGTGTGGCCTCCACGTGCCTGTATGACCTCTCTACAACCAACACAAGTGGCTCAGGTAGTGCAGCTCATCCAGGATGGCATATCAATGCGAGCTGTGGCAAGAAGGTTTGCTGTGTCTGTCAGCGTAGTGTCCAGAGCATGGAGGCGCTACCAGGAGACAGGCCAGTACATCAGGAGACATGGAGGAGGCTGTAGGAGGGCAACAACCCAGCAGCAGGACCGTTACCTCCGCCTTTATGCAAGGAGGAACAGGAGGAACACTGCCAGAGCCCTGCAAAATGACCTCCAGCAAGCCACAAATGTGCATGTGTCTACTCAAACGATCTTAAACAGACTCCATGAGGGTGGTATGAGGGCCCGACGTCCACAGGTGGGGGTTGTGCTTACTGCCCAACACCGTGCAGGACGTTTGGCATTTGACAGAGAACACCAAGATTGGCAAATTCACCACTGGCGCCCTGTGCTCTTCACAGATGAAAGCAGGTTCTCACTGAGCACATGTGACAGACGTGACAGAGTCTGGAGACGCAAATGACAATGTTCTGCTGCCTGCAACATCCTCCAGCATGACCGGTTTGGCAGTGGGTCAGTAATGGTGTGGGGTTTCATTTCTTTGGGGGGCCGCACAGCCCTCCATGTGCTCGCCAGAGGTAGCCTGACTGCCATTAGGTACCGAGATGAGATCCTCAGACCCCTTGTGAGACCATATGCTGGTGCGGTTGGCCCTGGGTTCCTCCTAATGCAAGACAATGCTTAACCTCATGTGGCTGGAGTGTGTCAGCAGTTCCTGCAAGACGAAGGCATTGATGCTATGGACTGGCCCGCCCGTTCCCCAGACCTAACTCCAATTGAGCACATCTGGGACATCATGTCTCGCTCCATCCACCAATGCCACGTCGCACCACAGACTGTCCAGGAGTTGGCGGATGCTTTAGTCCAGGTCTGGGAGGAGATCCCTCAGGAGACCATCCACCACCTCATCAGGAGCATGCCCAGGCATTGTAGGGAGGTCATACAGGCATGTGAAGGCCACACACACTACTGAGCCTCATTTTGACTTGTTTTAAGGACATTACATCAAAGTTGGATCAGCCTGTAGTGTGTTTTTCCACTTTAATTTTGAGGGTGACTCCAAATCCAGACCTCCATGGGTTAATAAATTTGATTTCCATTGATAATTTTTGTGTGATTTTGTTGTCAGCCCATTCAACTATGTAAAGAACAAAGTATTTAATAAGAATATTTAATTCATTCAGATCTAGGATGTGTTATTTTAGTGTTCCCTTTATTTTTTTGAGCAGTGTATATTAGACACATACAGTATTTTCATGTATTTGTTTCCCTTTAAATGAATGCAACCTGCAAATTAAATAACATTTTTAAGCCAAACAATACACCAGCATCCCAGCGAATACTTGGACTTTGAATTCTTTCATGTAACAATGTTGAAAATTATTACTTTTTGGTTGTTCTTTGTCTGCTCTTTCCAGCTATTTCTCTTTGTACAGAGTAAAAACAGGAACCACAGGGGCCTAACAGCTGCAATATTGAGAAATAGATAATGCAAATCTGTGCCACCCACACAAGCTGACTTTATTTTATTCATTAAATGGAAATTAGTGGAACTCGTTACCTTTATTGTTCGGTGTTCTTTACTTTTGCAGCTGTTAAGCAAATCACTAGATATTCTGTCAATAGAAATGATGGACTTTTTATTTTTATTTTGGATTCCTTTGAAGACTTTTTTCTTAGTGTTATCTTTCCATATTTTATTCAAATTTGCAAGAACCAAAGCGACTATTGATGAAAACATTTGAAATGGGACATTTTTGCACACGGATGCAGATGCCCATCCAGTATCTTTACATTTCTACACATATACAGTATAGGGGCACGGCTGACCAATCAAGTTCATGCTTCATACTTTATATTAAATTGAAAACTAGCTTTTTTGGCTTGTGTAGTGGGTTTTGATTGTTCACCACATTATACCGCATTCTTATGATGGGGTCTAGTACGTTATGCCGGCACTTGGGATCCCGGCGCCCAGTATACCTGCGCTGGGAATCCGACCGCCGGCATGCAGGTAGCGGGGTGAGCGCAGAAGAGCTCCTTTACAGTAGTAAAGAAATTGTAGGTTAATTTACCTAGGGGGTCATTCCGACCCGATCGCTCACTGCAGTTTGTCGCAGCGCAGCGATCGGGTCGGAACTGTGCATGCGCTGGTGCCACAGTGCGCCGGCGCATGGGAGTCATTGGTGCCCAGCGATCGCCTCTGAGACAGAGGCGGTCGCTGGGTGGGAGGGTGCTGAACGGCGGTGTTAAGCCGTCGTTTAGTAGGCGCAGTCTGGCCAACGCAGGCGTGGCCGGACCATTGGGGGGGCGTGGTGCAGCGGCTGTGTGACGTCTCACGCAGCCGTTGCGGCCCGTGGAGGAGCTGCGCTGGCCGAGAGTTACTCCACAGAGACAAAGGCATCGCCTCTGTGCGATGCTTTTGTATTTGTGCGGGGGGGGGGGGCGGCACTGACATACTGGGCGGACTAGCCCTGTGCTGGGCGTCCCCCCCGCATGTCTGAGTTTACGATTGTAGCTGTGCTAAATTTAGCACAGCTACGATCAACTCGGAATGACCCCCTTAGTTCGAGTCTCAGCTTATGCAATCGGCATATTTTGGTCCAGGAAGACGTTTTCTCATCAACACATTTACGTTAATACGGCATAATTCAGTATGGATCACTAATTTGCAAAAATGCAAATCGGGCAATTATCGTCAGACTGCTCATGCGCTGCGAGCGCATTGCACATGTGCAAAGGTCAAAATGGGTTTGCATTGCGTTTGCAGCCTAAGTGAAAAGCGATCACAATTTGATTGACAGGAAGTGACCATTCATGGGTGGTAACATGGCGTTTGTGGGGGGTGGTTGGAAAAACGCAGGCGTATCATGGCTGTTTTTGGGGATTAGATCTGACATCAGCTGAAATTGCTGCGATGTAAACCATGGCGTCTGGTGTGACTGCAGTTGCATTATTTTGAGTAGAAATAGGTCAGACGCAACTGTCAATGGTATTTCAGCCTCAGTAGCAATCATGAGGACTGCACTCAGGGCTGATGCTAGGGTGTTTGGCGCCCCCCTGCAAACTATAAATTTTGCGCCCTCCCATACTTTACAAAAAGACAGCGCATACCTTTGGTGCACACCAAAAAAGGGGTGTGGTCTTACACGGAAGGGGCATGGCCACACAATAGTACCCCCATTTCAAATTATGCCACAGTTCCACAATCTTAATCACATAACACCGCACATAGTAATTCTTCTTATTCACACAAAATCCCCACTGTAGTAGTGCCGCTTACACAAAATCCCCCCTGTAGTAGTGCCGCTTACACAAAATCCCCCCTGTAGTAGTGCCACTTACACAAAATCCCCCCTGTAGTAGTGCCACTTACACAAAATCCCCCCTGTAGTAGTGCCACTTACACAAAATCCCCCCTGTAGTAGTGCCACTTACACAAAATCCCCCCTGTAGTAGTGCCACTTACACAAAATTTCCCTATAGTAGTGCTGCTTACACAAAATCCCACCCTGTAGTAGTGCCGCTTACACAAAATGCCTCCTTAGTAGTTCCGCTTACACAAAATCCTCCCTCTATTAGTGCCGCTTACACAAAATGCCTCCTTAGTAGTTCCGCTTACACAAAATCCTCCCTCTAGTAGTGCCGCTTACATAAAATGCCCCCTGTAGTAGTGCGCTTACACAAAATTCCCCTGTAGTAGTGCCACTTACACAAAATCCCCCCTGTAGTAGTGCCGCTTACATAAAATGCCCTCTTAGTAGTGCCACTTACACGAAATCCCCCCTGTAGTAGTACCACTTACACAAAATCCCCCCTGTAGTAGTGCCACTTACACAAAATCCCCCCTGTAGTAGTGCCGCTTACTCAAAATCCCCCCTGTAGTAGTGCCACTTACACAAAATATCCCTATAGTAGTGCTGCTTACACAAAATCCCACCCTGTAGTAATGCCGCTTACACAAAATGCCTCCTTAGTAGTTCCGCTTACACAAAATCCTCCCTCTAGTAGTGCCGCTTACAAAAAATGCCCCCTGTAGTAGTGCGCTTACACAAAATGCCCCCTGTAATAGTGCGCTTACATAAAATCCCCCCTGTAGTAGTGCCACTGTCAGATTGTGTTTGGGCTGTGTCCCCGGAGGGGGCGCTAGTGGGTCAGTGGAGGTAGATGGGAGAAAACGAGGAGGCTGGATAACGTTCCTGCGCATGAGCGCAATGGTATTTTATTTGGCAGATGACATAATACAGAATGGTAGCAGAAACAATAATAACAGATGAATAAAGTCAATCACTCAGTATGATAACTGAAAGTCTATGGCAATGGATGACAGATGACTTGAGAAAATAATATCCGGTAATATATAAACAGAGGAACAAGTGCTTGTGAAATGGTTCTGGTTTGGAAACCAGTGCAGGTTTTAAAACAGGAAACTTAGGCAGCAAGGTGTAGAATGGCAAACCTGAGCAGAGGCAGGAGTCTGACTTCACAGTGCAGGTGATGAGGCACTGGCAGCAGCAAGCTGTATCACAGGTGGAGGAATGAAACACACCTGGAGTCAGTCTTCAACTGCAGGCTGAAGCACACAAGGTGGTGATGAGTGTGAAGCCTTATTTGCAGGTTGCAGGTATTGCTGGGCCTTGAAGTTCCACGGAGCTGTGCAGAGTAACCAGGAGTACAAGTTCTTAAGCAGAGAACCAGGAACACAGGAGGAACAGGAACAGATCCTTTCACATGGGTCGCTGGAGAGACACAAAGTCCAGGATGCCTGCAGACTGATCCTGCAGTCTCTTATGTACCCCATGGTGCACAGGGATTGGATGAGTGAAGGAAAGTGGGTGCGGCCAAGCACCGGATTGGCCGCAGTATACTGGCTGTTTACAGACTGTCATGGCGGCGCCCACGCTGCGGCCTAGCAGGGACGCGGCGCGCTACATGCCCGCTGTCTCAGGAGTGTTCCCAGGCCCTTGATGATGTCCCATGGCAGGGGCATAGGTGACAGGTGACCGCAGGGAGCCAGGACGGAGTCCGCAGCGGCGGACGGATGTCAGCCTGGTAAGTCGATTCCTGACAGTACCCCCTCCTTTAGGGGTGGACACCGAACACCCACGTGGTTTGGAGGGATGAGTGCTGTGGAAGACACGGACCAACCTAGGAGCATGGACATCGGACGAATTCACCCAACTTCTCTCCTCTGGGCCATAACCGGACCAATCGACCAGGTACTGGAGACGTCCATACCGACAACGGGAGTCCAGAATTTTGTTGATCTCGAATTCCACGCCCCGCTGAGTTCGAACCTTGGGACCTACTGGAAGAGTATTCTGAAAGCGGTTTAGGACTAGAGGTCTGAGGAGAGAAATATGAAAAGCGTTAGGTATACGAAGGGAAGATGGTAACTTTAATTTATAGGCCACTGGGTTGATGACTCTTTCGACAGGGTAAGGACCAATGAAGCGTGGTGCAAACTTCATGGATGGGACCCTGAGACGGAGGTTACGGGTTGATAGCCAAACCTTGTCCCCAGGTTTCAAATGGGGAACCGCACGTCTCTTGCGGTCGGCAAAGACCTTGTACCGACTGGAGGCCTTTTTGAGGGAAACGTGAATTTTTCTCCAAATAGATGAAAACTGAGTCAGAGCAGTAGTGGCAGCAGGAACATCCATATGAGGGAGTTCTTGGAAATCAGGTACACGGGGATGTTGCCCATATACTGCAAAGAATGGTGTCGTTTCAGTGGCAGTATGGTATCGAAAGTTGTGGGCAAACTCGGCCCATGGGAGCAGATCGAACCAGTCATCCTGGGAAGATGAAACATATAATCTTAAAAAAGTCTCAAGTTCTTGATTGACCCTCTCTGTCTGCCCATTCGTCTGAGGATGGTATGAAGATGAAAACTTCAGTTTGACCTGCATGGCAGAACAGAGGGCCCTCCAAAACCTCGCTACAAACTGTACCCCCCGGTCAGATATTATTTCAGAGGGTAAACCATGTAAGCGGAAAATCTCCCGTAGGAAGATTTGGGCAAGTTTTGGGGCAGAAGGGAGACCCTGGAGAGGAACAAAATGAGCCATCTTGGTGAATCTGTCCACTACAACCCAAATGGTATTATGTCCTTGAGAAGGAGGAAGGTCGGTGATAAAATCCATGGACAGGTGTGACCAGGGACGACTAGGGATAGACAGTGGTTGTAACTGACCTGCTGGAGACTGACGAGGAGTCTTGTGCTGCACACATTTAGGACAGGATGCCACGAAATCCTGGATGTCCATTTTCATCTTTGGCCACCAATATGTAGCAGAAAGGAACTTGAAGGTCTTCAGGACCCCAGGATGACCAGTGAACTTGGATTGATGGGCCCAAGATAGCAACTTGGGACGGAGATCTGGGGAAACAAAAGTCTTACCAGGAGGAGGAGCTGGGGAGACTTGAGATGCAGCGAAAACCACGGGACTCAGGATGGAATGTGGCACTGAGTCAGATGTTCCTTCTTCAGATTCCATGGATCGGGATAACGCGTCGGCTTTCACATTCTGCGAACCTGGGCGGAAATGAAGCTTGAAATTAAAACGTGAGAAAAACATAGCCCACCTGGACTGGCGAGGGTTAAGGCACTGAGCTGCCTTTAAATATAGCATGTTTTTATGATCCGTGTAGATATTAAACGGATGTTTGGCCCCTTCTAGGAGATATCTCCATTCCTCGAGAGCCAGCTTGATCGCCAGTAGTTCTTGATCTCCCACGGAGTAGTTAGCTTCTGCAGGAAGAAACTTTCGAGAATAAAATCCACAAGGGTGGACTTTCCCATCGGATCCCTTCTGGGAGAGAACAGCTCCAACCCCAACTGTAGAGGCATCTACCTCCAACTCGAATGGTCTGTTGACATCTGGCTGAGACAGCACTGGAGCAGACATAAAGGCTAGCTTGATCTTCTGGAAGGCTGCCAAGGCTTCTTCTGACCAGTTGGAATGGTCTGCCCCTTTCCGAGTCAGGTTGGTAATAGGAGCGATGAGAGTGGAGAATCCTCGAATAAATTTTCTATAGTAGTTGGCGAAACCCAGGAATCGCTGGATAGACTTGAGAGAGTTTGGAATGGACCAATTGGCAATAGCTTCCAATTTTGTCGGGTCCATCTGAAGATCCGATCCGGAAATTATATAACCCAGGAAGGGTATAGAGGGAACTTCAAAGGTGCATTTAGATAGTTTCCCGTAGAGCCGGTTCTCACGAAGACGTCGGAGAACTTCACAAACTTGTAGACGATGAGATGGAAGGTCTTGGGAGAAGATAAGGATATCATCTAAGTAAACAACGAGGTACTTATACAGGACATCACGAAAGATTTCGTTCACAAAGTGTTGGAACACTGCTGGAGCATTACTCAACCCAAATGGCATTACCAGGTATTCATAATGGCCATCTCGAGTGTTGAAAGCTGTCTTCCATTCGTCACCACTCCGGATTCTGATGAGATTATAGGCACCGCGGAGATCTAACTTGGTGAAGATGCGGGCTCCTTTAACTCTGTCAAATAATTCGGTAATGAGTGGTAATGGATAACTATTCTTGATAGTAATGTCATTGAGACCCCGATAGTCAATGCATGGACGCAGTCCTCCATCCTTCTTTTTAACAAAGAAGAAACCTGCACCAGCGGGAGATGATGACGGACGGATGAATCCCTTCTGAAGATTCTCTCTGATGTAATTACTCATCGCCTCAGTTTCAGGAACAGACAACGGGTAGGTGCGCCCCCTAGGTGGCTTCTTGCCAGGAAGGAGATCGATGGGACAATCCCATTCCCTATGGGGCGGCAGGATATCAGCAGCCTTTTCACAGAAGACGTCTGAGAAGTCTTGATAAGCTGCTGGGAGACTTGACTGTGTCTTTACTTCGGTAGACTTAATGGGACACACTTGGGCTAAGCAGGATTGATGACAATGTGAACCCCATGAGGTAAGCTGCAACGTTGACCAGTCAAACTGTGGATTATGTAGCTGGAGCCAGGGCATGCCCAAGACAATCTCCTGGGTGGCTTGAGGGATGACCAGGAACTTGATCAGTTCAGAATGGAGAAATCCAACTCCCAGAACCACTGGAACAGTTTGATGAGAAATGTTCCCCTTGGAGATTCGACTACCATCCACAGCAGTAATGTAAACTGGACAAGAAAGTTCACAGGTAGATAGGCAAAATTTATTTACCGCAGCTTGGGTGATAAAGTTTCCTGCAGCACCGCAGTCCACTAATGCTGACGCAGACTGGAGCCCAACTGGAGTCTCTAGCATCACTGGAAGGATGAGGTCTTGTTGAGAAGGAGCTTGACTGAAAGATCCTAACTTGACTCCTCCCTTACAAGTCAGGATCTGGCGTTTCCCGAACGCACCGTGCAGGAGTTAATCTGATGGCCCGCAGCAGCACAGTATAGGCAGAGTCTCTCACGTATTCTTCTTGCCCGCTCTTCAGGAGTTAGGCGGGACCTATTTATCTGCATAGGCTCGTCAGAAGAGGGAGACTGGAACTGTACAGAAGGTATGAACCTTGATCTGCGTGGCTCACTCCGAGCGCGTTCATTATTGCGTTCGCGGATGCGAGAGTCCAACTTAATGCACAGGGAGATCAAATCAGACAGTTGAACAGGAATGTCACGGGTCGCCAGTTCATCCTTGATCCGATCCGAGAGTCCGTGCCAGAAAGCTGCTACCAGAGCTTGGTTGTTCCACTGAACCTCTGCAGCCAACGTCTGGAACTGGATGACATATTTTCCCATGCTTCGGGTACCTTGACGAAGTTGGATCAGGTCTGCCGAAGCTGATGTCGCACGACCAGGCTCGTCAAAGATCCGTCTGAAGGTTGACACGAAGTCTGTGTAGTTGTTAATCAGAGGGTCAGCACGTTCCCACAGAGGAGACACCCAACTCAGAGCAGATCCAGAGAGTAAGGAGATGATGTAGGCAACCTTGGATCTTGGCGTGGGGAAATTATGTGGCAATAACTCAAACTGTATTTCACATTGATTGAGAAACCCGCGACATAACTTAGGACTGCCATCATACTTGCTCGGCACGGGCAGATGCAGACGTGACACTGGAGCTGATGCAGCCGGCATAGAAGAACTCACAGCACTGGCAGGTGCTGGAGTAACAGGAACAGTAGGAGAGAGTACACTAGGCAGGGATTGCTGTAGTGTATCTAATCGGGAGGACATCCCTTGCAGGAATTGAAGCATCTGCTGCTGCGCAACCTCTTGACCATCCAGACGGGAGACCAGATTTTGCAAGGCCTCTGACCCCACACTCCGTCCACCATCCGAGTCCATCGATCCTGGACTTACTGTCAGATTGTGTTTGGGCTGTGTCCCCGGAGGGGGCGCTAGTGGGTCAGTGGAGGTAGATGGGAGAAAACGAGGAGGCTGGATAACGTTCCTGCGCATGAGCGCAATGGTATTTTATTTGGCAGATGACATAATACAGAATGGTAGCAGAAACAATAATAACAGATGAATAAAGTCAATCACTCAGTATGATAACTGAAAGTCTATGGCAATGGATGACAGATGACTTGAGAAAATAATATCCGGTAATATATAAACAGAGGAACAAGTGCTTGTGAAATGGTTCTGGTTTGGAAACCAGTGCAGGTTTTAAAACAGGAAACTTAGGCAGCAAGGTGTAGAATGGCAAACCTGAGCAGAGGCAGGAGTCTGACTTCACAGTGCAGGTGATGAGGCACTGGCAGCAGCAAGCTGTATCACAGGTGGAGGAATGAAACACACCTGGAGTCAGTCTTCAACTGCAGGCTGAAGCACACAAGGTGGTGATGAGTGTGAAGCCTTATTTGCAGGTTGCAGGTATTGCTGGGCCTTGAAGTTCCACGGAGCTGTGCAGAGTAACCAGGAGTACAAGTTCTTAAGCAGAGAACCAGGAACACAGGAGGAACAGGAACAGATCCTTTCACATGGGTCGCTGGAGAGACACAAAGTCCAGGATGCCTGCAGACTGATCCTGCAGTCTCTTATGTACCCCATGGTGCACAGGGATTGGATGAGTGAAGGAAAGTGGGTGCGGCCAAGCACCGGATTGGCCGCAGTATACTGGCTGTTTACAGACTGTCATGGCGGCGCCCACGCTGCGGCCTAGCAGGGACGCGGCGCGCTACATGCCCGCTGTCTCAGGAGTGTTCCCAGGCCCTTGATGATGTCCCATGGCAGGGGCATAGGTGACAGGTGACCGCAGGGAGCCAGGACGGAGTCCGCAGCGGCGGACGGATGTCAGCCTGGTAAGTCGATTCCTGACAGCCACTTACACAAAATCCCCCTGTAGTAGTGCCACTTACACAAAATCCCCCCTGTAGTAGTGCCACTTACACAAAATCCCCCCTGTAGTAGTGCCACTTACACAAAATCCCCCCTGTATAATGCCGCTTACACAAAATCCCCCCTGTAGTAGTGCCGCTTACATAAAATGCCCCCTTAGTAGTTCTGCTTATACAAAATGCCCCCTGCAGTAGTGCCGCTTACATAAAATGCCCTCTTAGTAGTGCCACTTACACAAAATACCACCTGTGGTAGTGCCGCTTACACACATTTTGCCCACCCAGTCACACATACATACATACATACCTACATAGTACATACACAAACAGATACACACACATACATACATACATACATACATACACACAACACATACATACACACACACACACACACACACACACACAAACAGATACATACACACACAGATACACACACACACATACAAATACACACACACACACACACACACAAATATACACATACATTTTCTCAAGCTCACTCACTCTCTTTACATCTTCTTACCAAAAGGAAGTCTGGCTGGCCGGAGCTGTCCATCCTCCAGGCTGTTCCTCCTCATGATTAGCATGGTCCCTTGTAATTCCGCCCCTCCATTCCATGTAGCCCCGCCCCCTTATCGGGTCTTCCTGCAGAGTGATCTTGAACACTCTGTGCTGCCTGTCGCACAGTCAGGGAAGGGGAGAGGGTGCTTAGAACTGCTGCCGCCGCTGCCTGTCACAGTGTGACAGGCACAGCAGTCTGCAGCAGCAGGGGGTCAGGCGGCGCAGCAGCAGCGGGGATGCAGAACACGCAGAGCGTCTCTCCATCCTGGCGCCTACCAGCACTGCATCACTTTGCTGAGTGGTTAGCGCCGGGCCTGACTGCACTCTAACAATGCTCTCTATACACAGTGGTGTTTGCTGATCTAATCCAGATTACAGAACTAGCCAATGTATCAGAAGTGGAATCGTAATCCTCACTTTTAGGCCTTCATATTGTCTCCTGGTGACTCCATCTTTTGGCCCTCATTCCGAGTTGTTCGCTTGCTAGCAGATTTTAGCAGCATTGCACACGCTAGGCCGCCGCCCTCTGGGAGTGTATCTTATGTGTCAAAGTCAAAAATATTACATAGAGAGAACATACAAACCACACACACATTTAAGTCGATATACTTGCAAATATGCGCAGCGAGCACAGCAATATATGGAAACACACGCATTTGCTCGGACATGGCACGGAGATGGATTCGGCGCTTGTTTCATACAGTACATGGTTATAATAATGTCAAGCACCAGACATCATGGAGATTTAGAATTGGCTGATGAATTGATGTCATGAATATGTATTATCTGAACAGAACCAGATGCGCCCATCATGTTTGGTATTGAAGCAAGCAGAATGATGTGTGGGTTAGTTTGATGCTGGTTGTGAAGTTGTGGGACATTGCAGCGGATAGATATGATTATATGTATAAAAGCTGAGATCACTTTGTTGAGAACAATGGATGATCAAGCCAACCTTTTACTAAGATTTTCAGGGCTGAACCTGATTAACATATACAAAGGAGAGAGAGAGACCCCTCCCCTAGGAACAGACACACAGGAGGATAGTTCCTGTCTGGGGGGGGTTGGGGGTCAGTTTTTGCAGGTGGCCTCAGAGAACAGATGTAATGAAGCTACACTCAGAACAAAGCTCCCAGAAGCATGGCTGGATCATCACCAGGCACCAAAGGCTAAGTATTGAATTCACATGGCTAGATAAGGAAATATAGACAGATTGCTTTCTGGTTTAAATAGGATATTGTAACTTGGTTGTGTGATTGTTGGGTGTTTGTGTGATAGATCTGGGAATCTGTGATGGTAGCTGGGACATTAGACAACCTGTAGCATAGCATTTGTGGTATTTGTTTGCCTATGGTGATTTAAAATAGATTGTGCTGGTTAGTTATAATATATCTTGTTAATCATAAATACCACCATGCAGTTACGTTTGAACATGTGCTGGTAGCAATGGCAGGCTGAGATGTGTGGTTACATTGTGATCTGGTCTTGTGATGAATATGCTCTGGTTATTGAGATACTGAAGTTGTTTGGAATGTGAAAGTGAATAAGATGGTTCTAGGAAGTTGGATTGAAATTGTGAAAGGTGATTTAGATGGTTTGGAATTGTAAAATCAGAACATATGCATTGTTCTGAGGCTTGGACATTTTGGAATAAAATGGAGTCTTGTGTCTTCTGCTATGTGATTGTGGTGTAGTAGAGAGTGCCATGTGTTTGGACCTGCAAATCTAAAATGGCTGCTGCCGGGTGTTTTCCCCTCCCCCTTTCAACCATGTGTTGCAGTCTTCATGGGAGTTTTCTCAAAATGGAGTCTAGCTTCTGTCCCATGCGGTATTGTAGGGTTGTGTTGTATATAGGGACAGCCAGTATGGGTAAGGTCAAGTATTTTCTCCACAAAGATTCTCAGCATTGAATAACTGCGCAGCGATTGTTCCTCACATGTGTAAGCTTCTCTGAAATCATATTGATCTTCTTGTTATTATGAGCCATTTCTCTCTCTCTCTCTCTTCCCCTCTTTCTCTCTTATTTTCCCTTAAATAGTATTGTATTGTATTGTATTTCCTGTGTAGTTATCTGGTTAGGTAGTCTATGTTATATTGTAGTGTATGATTTGTATTTGTATTAATTCTTTTGCAAGTATATCATTCATAATATATATATTAGGCGTTGGACCCTGAGCACGGTATCTGTGTATTCCTTATAGTGTTAAGTATTCTCAGAGCGTCGGTGACGCTCGAACAGCTTTAAAGGTAATAAGGTTATTCTGTGTTGCATTTACACTCTACCACTACACAGAGGTTTACAGTATAAGTACATTCCTTAAGGTATAGTTAAGGGAGTACCCTTGCGGTACTTTTTGCGCCAATTGCGCACTGTGTTCTTTAACCTTTAACGTGTTTTTAATAAGATAAATATTTAGCTTTGTTAGATGGGGGCTCTGGTCCGGGATATCACGATCTTAATGATGCACTGTACATTACAAACGCGGCTGTAATTGACCGGCTAATGATGGACATCTTGCAAAATGCTGAAAAAAAAAAAAAAAAAAAAACATCCACGTTAATGTATTGTGGTATCAGTAAGACGCTGATAGGAAATTTTAAGGGACAAGGCGTTTCTCATAATATTTAAGATGCTAAAATGTATTTTTATTGTCGCAAAACCAGGTTCAAATGGATCATATCGTGTTTGATTAAGATTAGATTGTTTATCTGTTTAAGTAGGTTTAAAAGTACATTTAAAAGTTACTTTGGGAGCTAGCATGGTGATTTTCTTTATGGCAGGAGAGGCCGCATGGTCTGTCCACCATTTTGTGTGACCCTCATGGAGGTGGAAGGGGGAGGAGCAGCGGCCATTTTGGGAAGGTCAAATTTTTTTTTTTAAACGGCTGATTTTCAGTTGACTCAGGAAATAATCAGCCATCCATTGTCAAAAAGAAATCATCATTTAATGAGTTTTTTAATGCATTTATTTAATCTATATCATAGTCAATCATAAGTAATAGTGATTTTTACTTATATGTAAAATCTATATGCGTGTGCTTACATCAATGTATGTTATTAGATTAAATTTAGAATTGCATTTTCATCTGTGTACTTTCACATATCTCACCTTCCTGTTTGCCATTTGAATTGATAAACGTGCTAAGAGAGATTTGTCGCTATTTAAATAGTTAAAGTGTAAAAGTAATACATTAAGGGGTAAATTGTAAGACACACGCACAGCTTTACCTGAGATACAAGGAAAGACCTGTGTGGTGCTTGGTAGATGATTACAGTTAAAGATCATCTACATTGATAAACGTGCTAATTGTATTTTTGTGGCCAGCGTACACGTGTCTCTAACAAAAGACTGAGACTCGCGAACGCAACACAAAGGCCGACGCACGCAGCGTATATTACGCAACGGAGCGTACGGGTACGCCCACGTAACTCAAATCACAAGTGTTAATTTTTTGCAACGCGGTAAATAACGCAAGGCGATAAATCGCACAAATCTATTCTAACATTCGAAATTTAAATTAACAGATCCTTCTCCTAATTGGTAACACATCTGGTCTAAAGAGAAATTTCTGCGCAGAAATAGAAATAGAAACAAAAGTGTATATGTGGTGAGTGAGTGTTTGTTTTTACAATTTTTGAGGTTGAACCACAAGAAAAGTCGAGTTCTCGTGAGGTACATGCGTGTAAGTGACGTACATGGTGGCTAGGGAGGCATCCCTGGTTAAAACATACAATTTGAGCATTAGAGTGTAGCAGACCAGGAGGTCATACTGTAACAGACCAGGAGGTCATAGCAGACTAGCAGGTTTAGGTACAGCAGACAAGGAAGTCCGCTATACAGTCCACAGGCACAACACCAAGAAAGGGTTGGTGCAACACCCATATAGGCCATACAAGCTCTGGCTGAAGGAATTCGCAGCCGTAATTTTCGATTCCGTTGGTCGCTCAGTACATAAGATTAGTTGCTTATGTGCTGAACGATTGTACCGCACGTAATTGTGTGCATTAGTAAACCTGACCGGTACTATTTGTGTACGAAGGTCATAAACGCTATTTGTACATTCTAACGTGATTTGTGTAATTTTTTTTATTTTAATGGAGGTTCGCTGCTCACTCAGGAACTATCCAACAACCAATAGTTACTGGAAAGAGTAAGTGTTCTTCGGATCACCCTCACAGGTTCCAGTAAATAGAGGTTCAGGTCGCAGGGGCCCTGGGTCGAGTACGCCAGCACCATATCGGTGTGATCAGGTCGTATTGGTCGGCGTGGGCGAGTGAGTGGGGTACTCGGTAAACCGCCACCGTCAGCCTATTTTGAACATTTTGGTTTGCGTAAGGGTTGGCTGAATAAAGCAACACCTTCGAACTATGGGGGCCACTTGTTCAGGTAGGGGGCGATCAACCTCGGTTCGGGTTGATTCAGTGAACCGACCAGTCGGGTCGGCAAGGTATGTAATGTGTGAGAAATACGGAAGTCACACAGAAGCTTTATGTGATGAATGGGAGAGAATGACAGTACATGACGGGGAGAAATTCCCAAGAGTAGGTAGCTTCAGCACAGAAGTGTTAACGAATTTAAGGAGAAGGATATGTCTCATTAAATCAGCAAAGAGACGAATCAAGCATTATGATTGTTTGCAGTTATGGCAACAGGAAAGTGAAATGCAAAGAAATGTAACTTACATACCTAACTTTCATCTTGAGAGGAGAGACATGGCAATGGAGAGGATTATGGTTGCAGAGAAATGGCACAAGGTTGTATGATAAAAACGCACTTAGTAACTGTCTTAAGAATGAAAGTGTAAAATGTAACAATGTTTATGAAAATGAAAGTGTAAAAAAAATTACAAATGTTAACCTGTGCAAGTCGCACCCCATGTCAAACTTCCCTCAGGAATACGAACAAGAAAGTGAACCCAACACGATGTCGGCACCTCTTCCAGCAGCCATCACACAAGACATCCAGGTGGACGCGACCAAATCGGTAAAGGCAATAATCAAACCCCCTAACGGAGGGTCAGGTGAGGTCGTGTCCACAGGTACGTACAATGTTTTATATCACGCACAAACAAATGTACCCCATATTGTAAGACCAAAACAAGGTGATGTAATTGAGTTTAGTCCTGTCAGGGTGATCACAGTCCCCAATGGAAAGACTGACGATCAGGGAACCATTCCCGTCAAGGACAGTGCAATGCGCCATCCCTGGTCCCGGACAGAATTGAGATCAATCATGTCTGATTACCCAGATCCTAGGAAAGATCTAAGTGTATGATCAAAGATTCACAGAAGGTATATGAACCCCCTAGACAACGACATAATCATGGTATCCAAGGAATCAGGTAGGTACAGGGAAAGCGGTTGATGGTGATGAGCATCCAAGCGTTTGAGGAGGCATCAAATCAACCAAAACCCCAGGCCATTGGCACATGGAGGAACTCAAGGATTTGTGATCTTTGCAAAAGAGAAGGGCATTATGCCAGCAACTGTAATAGCCCACATAAAGTCAGACCCCCTAGACCAAGAAATGAGAAAAGTTAGGACACACCAAATTATAAACAGGGATCATATAGGAAGAATTTTGGGCCACACCCATAATATATAGTCAGGAAAGGTGATCATTAGGACTGATGGTAAGCCTGAGGTAACGGTTAATAAATTGGGAGGTCATTCCCTGAAGACACAGGAATGACCAGGTGAAACATTGTAAATGTATCTGTGAAATGTTTTTTTTTCTCTTTCTCTCTCTCTATCCCCATCTCTGACGATTATTGGTAGGATTCAAACATTGCATATATACTTGGTCTTTGCAGAAGTCTACCAAACCCCAGCATGACCTATCCGCACCAATGTATTCTGGCCAGATACAGACAATGGAATATGGAAGTGCTGGGGGGGAGGGACTGCGCAAGGAAACCATTAGACATGTAGATATGACAGCCTGATGATCTGACAATGTTTTAAAATGTTTGAAAAATGTTTTTTTTCTGTTTTCCTATTGATGGCTATTGTTGATTTAAGTAATATACACATGCATATAAATTGTTCTCTCTCTTTTGTTTTTTTTTGCTGTTGTTGTTTTCTCTCTCTTCTCACTCATGCTTTCATGTTTTAAAGATGGTATGTCACCCATCAGTTAGACAAATGGTAATGCAAGATTTTTGCTCCTTACAGAAAGATCGCTGGTTTGGAGGGAATATTGCATCACCAGAATGTTCGTTTGGAAGACTGAGAGACAGCACCTTTGAGAAGACAGCAGAACAAGAAGAACAACAAGACGAGAGAACTGATTATCGTAACAAGTTTCTCTCCCCCTCAAACTGATTTTCTGTACCCCATTACAAATTTCTTCTTTTCTCCTCCTGTAAGATGGACTTGCCCCGAGAGACTGTGATATGGATTTTCCTGTTGACCATGACGTTGACCCGAGCAGTCTGTTTCGGTGAGAGTACCAGTGAGGTCGAGAAAGGATCCAGAAAGGTTCCAATGACTAAGACGGAGGTGTAAATTTCCAATAGCAACACAAGCACCGAGCAAAGGCGAGTACCGGAAACGATCTAACAGCCATGTTATTTGTAAACATTGTTAGCTGAAAAGAAAACTGTATCTGTAGGCTCTGTAACAATGTAGTTGAGGATGGGTGCATTAAGAAATGCCAATCCAGTTTTAATATCTATATGGACCGGCATCCATTGAGTGACTATCACTCCTTAGTGGGTAGCGTGTTAAATAAAACAGATTGTTGGGTATGCTCTCAAGTACCTCAAGGTCATAGCAAATCAGGGCTAGTACCATTTCCTTTAACGGTAGGGGAGGTACTTGAGCTAAAGGGTGGGAGACCGGTGGACAGGAGGTTTAATATCTCTAGTCCTCCTAGTTTGAAGCTCCACCAATATCATGTGGATAGACCCCTAGTATGTTTTAACATTACCAATCCCCGAAAGCCGGGAAATTGGGAAGTGTCATGGAGTAACCAAACCATGACCTTTTCATATAGAGCAGATAGAATGCCGACAGATACAGAGCTTGTACGCCACATAGCCAGTAGAGGAAAATCTTTCCGGTATAGGTATACCTTAGGAAATAGGATTACGAGAGTTGGAGAGGTATCACCAGGATACTGTACACATATCGTACAACCTGATACGTGTACTAAGCAGATGGAAGAATTAGGGTTAGGAGAGTTCACATGGAAAATGTGTAACATGGTAATGACATATTCAGTCCCATATGTTCTCCCCGATGATGCATATTTCACATGCGGGAGAAAGGCGTATGAGCGGCTTGCCCCAAACTCAGAAGGATTGTGTTATATTGGAAAAGTACTACCTGAGGTAATGAGTCTAAGGAGTGGGGAAATTGTAATTCCAATGGATTTGATTTATGACCCAACGGTAGAAACAATGATGTGATGAAAATGCGATTATACGGTCCGTTTCTTTTACCTGTTTTTCCGGTTTCTCCTAGGTAAAAAGACCCACTTTTGACGAGGAGTTTGATGATCCTGTATACAGACAACGGATGGATTAAAGAAGAAGTTTTGACAACCTGATACACAGATTTTTGATGAACTATGCCATGGATCCCCAGTTTCCCTAGAAATTTTAAAATTACGCTAGCCCAACACTTTTGTAAATCTATGGACATTGACAGCTTTTGCTCGCACCTTATGGGCAAAAGCACAAAGAAGACTGCATTCAACAGACACCAAACAAGACCTCAATCGACGAATGTTCATTTACCTGACATAGAATACCACTGCATTTACCGTAATTATGTCTTTTCTTCATTTCTACAACCCTCAGGTAATGACACACATAGTCGATAGGGAATACAGGCACAGATATCAGCAATCACATATCACCCCCATTCATGTATCATCAACTAAAATGTGCTCCCCCATTTTGTTACAACCAAAGCCGAAAAGAGCTCGGTAAAGTTTGACAGCCCATCCACAGACCCGTACCACGGGATAAGAAGGAATTCAAATGTATACTTCGCAATACCTCGAAGCTTGATTTAAAACACGTACGGCACGATGATACATGACCCCCAAGCACGGATTCATACACACATGCTTCTGCTATCTCACTAGGTCATACCCTTTTTCTACCTTCTCCTCTCCTCCCCTACCCAACCATGTAAATGTATTAACCCCTGACATGTATTTTTCTCTTTTTGAAATGTTTTAGGAAGTGGCAGTTATTGGTGACTGCCAAAGGGTGGACTGTCAAAGTCAAAAATATTACATAGAGAGAACATACAAACCACACACACATTTAAGTCGATATACTTGCAAATATGCGCAGCGAGCACAGCAATATATGGAAACACATGCATTTGCTCGGACATGGCTCGGAGATGGATTTGGCGCTTGTTTCATACAGTACATGGTTATTATAATGTCAAGCACCAGACATCATGGAGATTTAGAATTGGCTGATGAATTGATGTCATGAATATGTATTATCTGAACAGAACCAGATGCGCCCATCATGTTTGGTATTGAAGCAAGCAGAATGATGTGTGGGTTAGTTTGATGCTGGTTGTGAAGTTGTGGGACATTGCAGCGGATAGATATGATTATATGTATAAAAGCTGAGATCACTTTGTTGAGAACAATGGATGATCAAGCCAACCTTTTACTAAGATTTTCATGGCTGAACCTGATTAACATATACAAAGGAGAGAGAGAGACCCCTCCCCTAGGAACAGACACACAGGAGGATAGTTCCTGTCTGGGGGGGGTTGGGGGTCAGTTTTTGCAGGTGGCCTCAGAGAACAGATGTAATGAAGCTACACTCAGAACAAAGCTCCCAGAAGCATGGCTGGATCATCACCAGGCACCAAAGGCTAAGTATTGAATTCACATGGCTAGATAAGGAAATATAGACAGATTGCTTTCTGGTTTAAATAGGATATTGTAACTTGGTTGTGTGATTGTTGGGTGTTTGTGTGATAGATCTGGGAATCTGTGATGGTAGCTGGGACATTAGACAACCTGTAGCATAGCATTTGTGGTATTTGTTTGCCTATGGTAATTTAAAATAGATTGTGCTGGTTAGTTATAATATATCTTGTTAATCATAAATACCACCATGCAGTTACGTTTGAACATGTGCTGGTAGCAATGGCAGGCTGAGATGTGTGGTTACATTGTGATCTGGTCTTGTGATGAATATGCTCTGGTTATTGAGATACTGAAGTTGTTTGGAATGTGAAAGTGAATAAGATGGTTCTAGGAAGTTGGATTGAAATTGTGAAAGGTGATTTAGATGGTTTGGAATTGTAAAATCAGAACATATGCATTGTTCTGAGGCTTGGACATTTTGGAATAAAATGGAGTCTTGTGTCTTCTGCTATGTGATTGTGGTGTAGTAGAGAGTGCCATGTGTTTGGACCTGCAAATCTAAAATGGCTGCTGCCGGGTGTTTTCCCCTCCCCCTTTCAACCATGTGTTGCAGTCTTCATGGGAGTTTTCTCAAAATGGAGTCTAGCTTCTGTCCCATGCGGTATTGTAGGGTTGTGTTGTATATAGGGACAGCCAGTATGGGTAAGGTCAAGTATTTTCTCCACAAAGATTCTCAGCATTGAATAACTGCGCAGCGATTGTTCCTCACATGTGTAAGCTTCTCTGAAATCATATTGATCTTCTTGTTATTATGAGCCATTTCTCTCTCTCTCTCTCTTCCCCTCTTTCTCTCTTATTTTCCCTTAAATAGTATTGTATTGTATTGTATTGTATTTCCTGTGTAGTTATCTGGTTAGGTAGTCTATGTTATATTGTAGTGTATGATTTGTATTTGTATTAATTCTTTTGCAAGTATATCATTCATAATATATATATTAGGCGTTGGACCCTGAGCACGGTATCTGTGTATTCCTTATAGTGTTAAGTATTCTCAGAGCGTCGGTGACGCTCGAACAGCTTTAAAGGTAATAAGGTTATTCTGTGTTGCATTTACACTCTACCACTACACAGAGGTTTACAGTATAAGTACATTCCTTAAGGTATAGTTAAGGGAGTACCCTTGCGGTACTTTTTGCGCCAATTGCGTACTGTGTTCTTTAACCTTTAACGTGTTTTTAATAAGATAAATATTTAGCTTTGTTAAATGTTAGCAGAATTGCGAATGAAAAGTTAGCAGAATTGCGAATAGAAATTTCTTAGCAGTTTCTGAGTAGCTCAAGACTTACTCCTACACTGCTATCAGCTCAGCCCGTTTCGTTCCTGGTTTGACGTCACAAACACACCCTGCGTTCGGCCAGCCACTCCCCCGTTTCTCCAGACACTCCCGCGTTTTATCCTGGCACGCCAGCGTTTTTCCACTCCCAGAAAACGGTCAGTTTCTGCCCAGAAATACCCACTTCCTGTCAATCACACTCCGATCACTTCAACGATGAAAATTCTTCGTTCGGACGTGAGTAAATCTACTAAGTTTTGAGCTAAAATACTTAGCGGATGCGCACTGCGTACCATGCGCATGCACATTTTTGCCTTAATCGCTCCGTTGCGAAAATCGGCAACGAGCGAACAACTCGAAATGACCCCCATTATCTGTTATTTTCATTGTGCACCGTGGGGTGACCCCATACAAGAAACTAGCACCTTCTAGGAATTACCTGTAGAATTGAGTAAAGATACCTTTATGAGAGTAATGGGCTCCACTTTGTTGGGAGTACGGTACGCAACTTTATTGGCACAGTTTAAAGTTATTGGCATGGTTTAAAATGGGTGACGGAGTACCTATTAGGATCCATCACCTTTGACCGAGAGAGAGAGAAATTTGTATTAGACAATATTGCACTATACTGTATATGTCTTTTGTTTGTTTTCATTGTATATGCCTTGAAAATATTGCTACGTGGGGTTTTAAACAGTAAATTGAAAAATAATTTTTGATATAAAGTTTCATTCCACATATAAAAGAAAGTCTTCTTGGAGATGGACAGTTGTATCAACCACCCATGGTGATTTTATTTATTCTATATGGTGAGTGCTACTGGTGATTGTGCTCGAAACAAACTTTTCCTAACTGTGGAAAAATTAGTGTGTGTGGAGATAAACTAAGTGCATATTCGCAGGTTGCCGCTGCTAGAGTGTGCAGAAACTTATCCTAGAGTGTTTTTTGGTTAATGAATAAGTAGCTCCCCTGCCAGCGGTCAGACTGTGATATCAGAGTCTGGCTTGGCTGGCACAGTGTAGTACACTGTGTCCTTATCTTTGTCCCTTCAGCTCCTCCAGCTCTCATGAATGGGACATATGATGTCAGTATCTGCTGCTATTGCCTGCATTTATCACCATGCAGAGATAAACAGCCGTACAGCATAACAGAGACAACTGTGTGGACTTTCAGCCACTCCAGAAGCGGATGCTGTCCTGCATTAGAAAGCAGGAGGAGCCATCAAAGGAGATTTTCCGGGTACCTCAGGCTCTTTGAAGAGGAAGGCCCAAAGATAAATAAAGTGGAGATAGGGGTTGTTACACTGAACAATGGGAAATATGGGGCTGGGGTAATATGTTTATGATAATGAATGGGCACTGCCTTTTCTTACAGTATTTGCTGAATTGGACACATGCCATTTATTGTTATTATTTTGAATGGGCACCAGGGGTGTGTCTAGGGGTTCAAGTGCCCCTGGCAAAGCAAGGTTTGACGCACCCCTCTTATATTTTAAATGGTTCCGGTATGAATGGTTGACCATGTTATGGTCGACAGTCATTAGGTCGACCACTATTGGTCGACATTGACATGGTCGACATGGGCACGTGGTCGACACATGAAAATGGTCGACAAATGAAAAGGTCGACATGAGTTTTTTTACTTTTTTTGGTGTCGTTTTTTGCGTAAAGTGACAGGGAACCCCAATTAGTGCACCGCGTCCCATCGCATGGCACGCTTCACTCGCCATGCTTCGGGCATGGTGCCTTCGCTCCACTACCGCTTCGCTCGGCACAGATTACCGTTCCAATCGTAGTCCACGTGGATCGTAAAGTATGGAAAAGTTCCCCAAGAGAAAAAAAAGTTAAAAAACTCATGTTGACCTTTTCATGTGTCGACCTTTCATGTGTCGACCATTTTCATGTGTCGACCATGTGTCATGTCGGCCATGTCAATGTTGACAAATAGTGGTCAACCTAATGACTGTCGACCATAACATGGTCGACCATCTGAACAGATACCATTTTAAATAGGGATGCTACTGTGCTTAAAAAAGGGGTGTGGCCTCATGGGGATAGTGTTTGGCCACACAGTACCAACTCAAATTGCGCCACACAGTAAAGCAACCTTATTTATATTACGCTGCACATTAGTGTCCATTATTAACATTACACCACACAATAGTCATGTAATTAACATTACACAGCATAGTGGTGCCCTTTACTCACATTACACCACACAGTAATCCCCTTATTCACATTACACCAAACAATAGCCACCTTAATCACGTTATGTCATACAGTAGTTTCCCTTATATATGTTATGCTACACAGTAGACCCCTTAATCATGTTATGTCACACAGCCGTGCCCCTTATTCATGTTACACCACACAGTAGTACCCCTCATAGAGCCACTCACCTCCCAATGCATGGTTGCAGCTAGGAGTGGGTGGGGTGGTTGGTATTACACAAAGCCTGGCTACAGTCATAATGTCTCACATGGCCACAGACGTGCAATGGGGAAGTACCACACAGGTCAAAAACAACAACATGCAGCAGGAGGAACAGACACTCACTCACTCATTGGCCAAGCCTGCTACAGATATTCCATCACACAGTACCCAATCAGCATCTGAGGCCATGTGCATTACATTCCTCGATTCTTCAGAGACATTCCCACCCCACACTCTCTCACCCTCCCTGATAGCGGAGGTGTAGTCAGAGCAGAATGCTGGATGACCATTCTGCTTGTCACTCATGACAGCATTCGCAGCAGCAGCTTGTTGACGGCGCTCTCCTCACTGGACAGGACGCCTGCATGTTCACTACCCCTTGGCCGCTGGTGGCACCACAGAGCACCCTACCCCCCCTTGACCAGCTCCCTGGCGAGTGCCATCCTGGCCAATGGGTAGAGGGTAGATACACCTCTTATGGGCACTGATAATTTTACTAAGGGGCACAGATTATCACCATTCTTCTAAAGGGATCACATTAATTAAGGGACATAAATTATGTTGATTAGAAAAAATGGAAGAGTTGGAAATAAATGCATTTAAATAAAAAAGTATGCCCTCTGCCTAGGATTACCCTCCCGTGCTGGTAGCACTAGGTCTTTTCCATACACCCCCTCGACTGTAGGTTTTGGTTATATATCAAGGAGATGCCGAGAGCATACTGGGGATAATTGGTGCACACAGGAGGGCATGTTGGGAACACGCTGCTGAGGGGGTATCTGAAAGAAACACTGAAGGCGTTTGGGGCACACAGGGTGGCATGTGTAGGCGGCATGTCAGGGAGACAGTGGAGCACAGATGTGGGGCATGTGGGAAAAATGCTGCGATGGAGGGGGCACAGCCACAGGCACTCATACTCACTGCAAAAAGGTGCTAACTGCCTCATTTTTCTTTTGTGTGTATAGAAAAATTAACTCTGTAGTGACCAATACACATGTTTAATTTCTGCTATGCTATTTATATTCTTGATACTGTAAACAAAAACAAAATGATTAACAAAAGACAACAATAATCCAATTTCATTATCTTTCAGAAAATTAAATATGAAGACTTTTCCCTGAAACACCTAAAATATATAATATATATAAAGTAAAAACGTTTTTTTTTTTATTTGAAAATACTTATGGTCAACCAATGTATAGTTAAAGGTATGATAGAAATAACATTTTCTTTTGTTGCTTCTTTTAGTTAAATGGTTAAATGCTACAAGCTGTCCCTTAACTAAATGTTATTGTGTATGACTCATGAGCCTCAATAACATCACATGTCTGAGGCACCAGAGGTCGAGCTGATTAGACTGCAGGTGCATGTTGTTTAATTAGCTCTAGAAAAGGGTCTGCATGTGTCCTAACCAGTCACTTTGTTATTGGAGCATCACGGTGCTGTATAGCTGTACAATACTTAGTCCCAGGGCCGTCTTTTCATATGGGCTCAATGGGCTCTTGCCCAAAGGCCCCAGGAGTATAAGGGCACTGGACTGATAGCTGAGGGTCTCCTCTTTCCAGAGGTACCAGACTTTTTAAAATTAGCTTTGGGGACCCGGAGATATCTGACTTCAAAGCAGTGGTCCCCATCCAAGCCTGTTAATTGCTCTTCCCAGCCAGTGGTGGACACTAGCAGATTGCCTCTACTATGCCCAGAACCAGAGATATCAGCCATCAAGCAGCTGGTCCCTGCTCCAGCTCCACACGCCTGGTATGCAGATTTATATTTTTGGGTGTGGATTGCCCTGGCTCCTGAACTCTGATCCCCAAGTCCCCAGTACCTCCTGAAAGGTCAGACTCTCTAGTTTTTTTTATCCCATACAAAGCTAAGAAATCTATTTTCAGGAACTTGAGATATCTGCAGTCAAGCAAGCTGCCCTCCCACCAGAAAATGATGAATATTAAGTACACTTCACTATCCACCTCTCTACTGCATATTAAACACCCCCTACCACCCTGGAAGTGCTCCCCATCTCCCACCATCTGTGCAGTAAAGAAGTAATTAGCAGAAATTACTGCTCCAAGTCCCACATGCTGAGCGGAAGATAGAACACCCACTACCACCCTTGGGACATCAAAGCTGCTGCTGATAGCAGCCCTACCACTGGAAGATGAGTAGGGCCCCAGTGCATTGTCGTGCCCAGGGGCCTACGCTGCTGTTAAGACGGCTCTGCTTAGTCCAAGAAACATTGATACCTTATAATATTGACTGCTGTTTATCTTTTACCATCTGCGTCCATTATCTTCAAGAAAACCTACTCTGGCTTGAAATCAATGTGTGGACTAACATACAGTACTTGCTCACATCCGCCATGCATCTACCAACTCATAGGCCTCTGCCGATACCTTTATCCTGCATGCATGTTCATTACTACTGTATTTAAAGTGTAGAAACAACTATGTAAACTCACTGTGCATATATAAAATAACCAGAAATGACAACTGCTGTCATGTGAAGAAATAGTGGAGGTCATTCCGAGTTGTTTGCTCGTTGACGATTTTCGCTATGCTGCGATTTGTTACTAATTGCGCATGTGCAAGGCACGCAGGGCGCATGCGCTTAGTTATTTAACTAAAAACTTAGCAGTTTTGCTGTGGATTCTGCGGCGCTTTTCAGTCGCTCTGCTGATCAGTAAATGATTGACAGGAAGGGGCGTTTCTGGGTGGTAACTGAGCGTTTTCCGGGAGTGTGCTAAAAAACGCAGGCGTGTCAGGGAAAAGCGCAGGAGTGTCTGGAGAAACGGGGGAGTGGGTGGCCGAACGCAGGGCGTGTTTGTGACGTCAAACCAGGAACTAAACGGACTGAGCTGATCGCAATCTAGGAGTAGGTCTGGAGCTACTCAGAAACTGCAAAGAATTATTTTTTTAGCAATTCTGCTAATCTTTCGTTCGCTATTCTGCTAAGAGGGCGGTGGCTTAGCATGTGCAATGCTGCTAAAAACAGCTAGCAAGTGAACAACTCGGAATGAAGGCCAGTGAACATTTTTCTCACACATCATACTGTACGTTTAGCATAAAGTACTGTTGTGATAAAATTTTGTTCACTTTATATATGAGGTTCAATTTAACTTCAACTTTACATGTGTTTTCCTTCGTAATGCTTATTTTAGACATATATTCATTAACAATCTCTTCTGCTATATTGTCTTATGATGATCTTTGGGCATGAAGTCTTCAGTATTCTTCAACATTTCGCCTTGCATTTCATCCTCTGTGGTCCCATCCGATATGACCATAATAACTTTTTGAGAAAATATGAATAAAATGCTTTAGAAAGTCTGTGTGTTGATTGTAAACCATTCTAGCCATGTTACAATAAAAGGCTTACTTTACCTTGTGAAGTACTGGATATCTGAGACACACTTGGCAGGTTTGTTATCCCTGCACCTGCTGTCACTGTGCAAAACATAATACTGAACATGTGGTGGTCACACTTTATCAACATCATGTATGTAGTGTACAGTACCTGCACATTCTTCCACCTGGAAACTGCCACTACAGACACACACTTACTGTTCTGGGCTTGCTGTGTTTTTAGTAACGCTTTTCTTTTTTTTTTGTCTTTTTTATCTATATTTTGTTTGTAGTGTGATAAAGAGCTATGTATGGGAAGCACACACTGACTCTGGACTGCTTCACCACGGTAGTAATAGACCAGTAACGGTTAAAGAGTAAATGTTCACAGCCCTGTCACTCACTAATAGATGCCTACTCCCTAGTCACTTTTGCAGCATTGGTCATACAGGCAAATGGCCGGGATCAACCATATATACCGCAGGCTGCTCCTGCCCTCCCAGACTGATAGGCAAACAACACTCCCAGCTTGCCATTAAAAAGGGAGCTATTCACAGCTGCTCTGTTTTGATCCAGTCACATGCCTTCAGCTTTGCTAGGATGCAAGTTGAAATACACTGAAATCAACAAACAGGTAAGACACACATTATTTTACTCTGCAGCACGCTTTACCTATTGCTACAGTAGACTCTCAATGAGTTGCATCAATATTTTGCTGCAGTGGCTTTTTACTCTTTCATAGGATTTCTGGACACAATCATAATACCATTTATCAAAAACAATGCACCATGTTCTCCATTTCACTGGCACTCCTTGGTATTGTTCTGCTTGCTGGCCACTCTTCAGTCATTTTGCTGCCAGCTTGCTCAGAAATGTCAGTCCTGTCAGACATCATCTCTGCATCTGCCGACAGATTTCTTGCCAAATATTTCTCGGAGTCTGCTATAGGCAAAGGGTTCTCATTCACATCTGATCAGCTGTATTTCTTCATGTAGTACTGTGGAGTAAGTTCATGATTTTTTCGGGTGACCTTTCCACGTCTCATGGATTTATTTTTGTTTAATCAGGCAAGGACCTCTTATTACATCCTATTGTATCGCCCCATGTCATGTTTTGCATTTATATTAGAGATGAGGGGTTTGGTTCTCAGAGAACCGAGCCCCCCCCCCCCCCTCCCCCCGAACTTCACAATCCAAGCCGGGAACTGAATCTGGCTCGGAACTTCACGCCAGACTCGGATCCCAGAACGAGGCAAACTTGCCATCATCCAGTTGTCCGATTACCACGGGTTTTGGATTCCATATAAAGAGCCGCGCGTCGCCGCCATTTTCATTTCAGGCTTGGAGAGTGAGGGAGACAGACCTCTTTCTCTCGCTGTTGGTGGTGTTGTCGGTTGGGGTCATTGTGTGCTCTCTAGGGGTGCTGTCCTGTCACTCTGGTGTCCCTGTGATGTTAGGGGTGCTGTCCTAGCTGTCACTGGTGTTTCATGTGCTGTTAGGGGTGCTGCAGCTGTACATGGGTTTTGCTGTCCTAGCTGTCACTGTGCTGTACAGGAGCACTGTCCTCCTGTATTCTGTGAAAATACAGGGGTGCTGGCCCTGGGTGGTATGCTGTAAAAATTCAGGGGTGCTGTGAAAATAAATGTACACTGGCCCTGTCTTGTATGCTTTAAAAATTCAGGGGTGCAGTGAAAATAAATGTACACTGGCTCTGTCTTGTATGCTGTAAAAATTCAGGGGTGCAGTAAAATAAATGTACACTGGCCCTGTCTTGTATGCTGTAAAAATACCGGGGTGCAGTAAAAAGAAATATACACCGGCCCTGTCTTGTATGCTGTAAAAATTCAGGGGTGCAGTGAAAAGAAATGTACTCTGGCTCTGTCTTGTATGCTGTAAAAATACAGGGGTGCAGTGAAAATAAATGTACACTGGCCCTGTCCTGTATGCTGCAAAAAAACAGGGGTGCTATGAATATAAAGGGATGCTGGCCCTGTCTTGTATGCTGTAAAATTACAGGGGTATTGTGAAAATACAGGGTTACTGGCAGTGTCCGGTATGCTGTAAAAATTAGAGATGAGCAGTTCTGATTCCGTGGAATCAGAACAGCTCTGAACATGCCTGGCTTGAGAGTTCTCGAGGCCGGCCCGCAAACATCACGACAAGCTCGGGAGTGCGCAAGAGGTCGAACATCATCATCCCGTGAGACTTTGAATCTATAAAGGCTCAACATCACGCGGCACGGCACCATTTTCCTGCATGCTTCCACGCTGTGCAGAGCTCTGCTGTGGGGTGCTGTCAGTCTGTCCTTTTCAGGGCAGGCCGTCAGAATCTCTGCTTTCACTGGCCATCAGGGTCTGTCAGGGTCATTCCGGGCTGTGTCAAAAGTGGAACGTCCATCACAGTGCTGTCAGTCAGTGGCCATCACTGTCTGTCAGAGTCAATCAGGGCTGTGTCAGTGCGTCCCCCCAAAAAATAAAGCAAACATTTTTTTTTTGCCTTTTTACATTGTTGTGTGCAAAATAAATGCACACTAGTACCATAGTTACTTTTTTTTAGTACCGTGTGTTAAATCGGTCTGACTCAACGCAGTGTGGCACAATCTGTGTCCCCCTCAAAAATAAAACAAATAAAAATAATGTTTGCTCATGTTTATATTGATTGTTGTGTGCACTGCAACCCTGATTTGTGAGTTGAGATCTGTGAATTCAAAAATGGATAACAATCAGTTTACAGAACCAAATTCTAGCGCTCCAGCTGCTTCCACCAGTCATGATGCCGATTTAATGTCATCTAGTACTAAAGCTTATGCTCAAGGGCATAGACAGTTTACACAACTGGTAAAGAAAAAAAGACCTCAAGCAGTAAGAAAAAGAAAGTTGGTTCATGCAGAAAAACTTAAAATTGCCAACATGTCATTCACATCACACAGTGGTAAGGAAAGACTCAGGGCTTGGCCTATATTTATGACTGATGATTCTGCAACTGTTAGTGAGGCATCTTCTGCCTCTCGTGACAATAAAATACCTTGTCACTCAAACTTTAGAGATGTAAAAACTGAAAACCACTATGGCAGCAAAACAAACCGTGCAAACTTCAGAAACAGAAATTTAAAAAATCCCTGAGGAGAGTCCAATTGCATCCCCAAATCCTATGTGTGAGCCTAAACTCTCATAGAAGCTGCCTTCCACCATTACTGCTCCCTCTGTATGTGTGGAGATGAGCAGCATAAGTATTGCTGGTGACCTAGCTTTTGAAGATGCCATCGTGGAGATACAAGAGGATGAGGGGGTATTTGTGTAGTAGACGATGGCACTAATGAGGATCTTGAGGACGAGAATTACAATGTTGTGTGTATAAGTCAGGCACAAGTGGAAGCATCAGTTGGCCATGATAAGACAGCCGTTGTCATGCCTGGGCATCGGACCAACAAATCCACCTCCTATGTGTGGAATTATTTTCACCCAAATCCTGACAACATTTGCCAAGCCATCTGTAGCCTTTGTGGAAACAAAATAAGTAGAGGTAGGGACGTTAAGCATTTAGGAACCTCCACCCTATTACGTCATCAGCAGCGTGCTCATTGCAGGTGTAGGGTGTCAGAAACTGCCGCTAAGAAAATAACAACAAGCAGCCCAGCAGCAAATGTCTACCTTCTCTCTACTAGAACCCTGCACCTGTGATCTCCACCCCTAACACCTTCATCCTCAACCTCAATATCTTCAGTTTTGACCAGAGATGGTTGTGAAACCAATTTGTTAATACTAGGTGAATCTTCTCCTTTCCAGGATTCCGCAGAAGAATCCATAAGCGCAAGGCCCTGCTGATGCTGGTTCTGCTGCTGCTGGGGGTAGTTCATCATCACAGAAGTGGACCAAGAAAACTGCTAGTACTAGTAGTATTTCCCAAAAACAATTGACTGTTCAGCAATGCTTGGCAAGGAGAAACAAGTATGTCAGTTCTCACCAGTCGCACAGCGTATCACTGATGCCATGACTGCTTGGATAGAAAAAGATCTGCATCCAATATCTGCCATCAATTCAGTGAGCTTTATGCAGTTAATGGAGGTCACGTGTCCACGGTACCAAATTCCATCTCGGTTCCATTTCACCAGAAGGGCCATTCCTCAGTTGTACCAGGACATTAAGAAAAACTTCATTCACGACCTAAAAAATGCCATTGTAGCCAATGTCCACCTAACCACAGATATGTGGACAAGCAGGAGTGGGAAAACTAAAGATTATAAAAGTGTGACAGCCCACTGGGTGGTTGAATCACCTTTAGCAGCAGCAGCAGTAGTACTTTATAGCAAACAATGTCAGCCCGTTCAAAGGCAGACTACTCTGTGTATCACCGGCTTTCCCAAGAGGCATATGACTAATAACCTCTTAGATAAACTAAGGGATGTGATAGCGACATGGCTTAACCCACTTGGACTCTCCTCAGGATTTGTAATTTTGGATAATGCCAATAATATCGTGAAAGCATTACAGCTGGGTGAATTCCAACATATCCCCTGTTTTGCTCACACGATAAACCTGGTGGTTCAGGGTTTTAAAAAAAATGACAGGGGCATGTCTGTGGCCCGAAAGATTTTGGGGCATTTTCGGCATTACGCAACAGCATACAGGAGATTGCAGCAGCTGCAAGAAGAGTTGAATCTGCCCTTCCATCAACTGAAGCAAGAGGAGGTGGCAGAAAGCCATTCATAGCTAGACAACAAGGGGAGAGGAGGGGGTGGTATGTACCTCAGCCCAACACACTGGAAATGACTTTCTGTCTTGTGCAAGGTGCTCAAACCCTTCGAAGTAGCCACCTGTGAAGTCAGTTCCGACACTGCTAGCTTAAGCCAGGTGGTTTCCCTAATTAGGCTTTTGGAAAAACAACTGGAGAAATTGAAGGAGGAGATAAAACAAGGCGAATCTGCAAAATATGCCGGACTTGTAGATCAAACACTAGTTTTGCTAAGCGAGGATACAAGGGTTGACAATATCTTGAAATTGGATCACTACATTTTGGCAACTGTGATTGATCCTAGGTTTAAGTCATATGTGTAGTTTTTCTTTCAAAATGACACAGATCTTAACGGCCACCATCCAAAGAATTGTGGAGGATTACTTTCACAACACCATAAAAGTAGGCATGTCACAGAGTCCTTTGGCGTACTGGAAGGGAAAAAAGTAAATATGGAGGCCCTTGTACAAACTGGCATTGTATTACTTAAGCTGCCCACCCTCCAGTTTGTCCTCGGAGAGAGTTTTCAGCACAGCTGGGAATCTTGTGAGTGAACGGCGTAGGAGGCTACTTCCTCAAAATGTGGAAAAGATGTTGTTCATCAAAATGAACTGGAAATTACACTCGGAAGACCTGTCCCAGCAATTACATTGAAATACAGAGACATATGTAATGGGGGATTGTATGATGAGGAGGATGTAGACACTGATGAGGATGGCAGTGGCAATGATATCTTGTAGACACTGCAGAGCTGTCGCTTTAAGGCAATTGGTAGCTTGTTTTTTGGGATCCAAACAAACCAGTCATTTCAGCCACAAGTGTGGCAGTCCTTGTCCCTGAAACGATTGGTTTGTTAAAGTGTGCATGTCCTGTTTAATATCCAACATAAGGGTGGGTGGGAGGGCCCAAAGACAATTCCATCTTGCGCCACCATTAATTTATCCCAGTGCTGTGTGGCAGTGTTTCATACATATGCTGCAAACTGCCGTCTGTTTGTGCCGCTCCTCTGTCGCCTAGTAGTAAGGAACCAGCCAGCTGGCTGCAGACATTGACCTAAAGTGTTTAAAAACAACATTGTGAGCATTAAGGTGGTCAAAATTGTCTACAAATGACTTGAAATTAATGTTATTGAGGTTACTAATACTCTAGGGCCAAAAAAAAGCGAAAATTACGTGATTTTGGCGTTTTTGGTCAATTTTGGAAAAAAAAACAAATCCAAAACCCATCACGGCTGTTTGGTAAATCCAAATCCAAATCCCGCCAATGATTCCAAATCCAAATCTTCAGGGCCGGCGCACATCTCTAGTAAAAACACAGGGGTGCTGTGAAAATAAATGTTCACTGGCCCTGTCTTGTATGCTGTAAAAATTCAGGGGTGCTGTGAAAATAAAGGGGCACTGTTATGTGTGCTGTAATAATAAATGGGTGCTGTCCAATGAAATGGAGAACAAAAATTTGGAGGAAAAAATGGTGAAAAATCAGGAAACGCTTCAAAATCCTAGTAGTAGTGCTGAAGCTGCTGCTGCCACCAGTCATGACATTGACAATGCAATTCCATCAAAGTCATCTGCTAAGGCCAATGCCCAATGCCGTACAGGGCATATAAAATCCAAGAAGCACAGATTAAGAAGCACAAAAAAAAGAAATGATCTGATAAGAAACATAAATTAACAATATGCCATTAACGACACAAAGTGCCAAGGAAAGGCTAAGGGCTTGGCCTATGTTCATGACTGGTGGTTCAGCTTCTCATGTAGATGGAAGCCCTCCTCCCTCTCAAAACATAAACAAAATGAAGCTTGTTAAAGCACAGGAAAAAACAATTGTGCGTTCAGAGATATCATAAATCCCCAAAGAGAGTCCAAGTGTGTCAGCAGTTGCAGTTCATCATAAGTCATTGTCAAGTTCAGAAACTTTGGGTAATAGCGTAAGCATTCCACTGACACCTAAATGATGTGGTTTGTTGAATATTTTTTCTCTGTGAGGATGAGGATGTAAAAACTGAAGGGGGGGGGGGGGCTGAGGATGACTACGACATCTTGCCTCTGTAGAGCCAGTTTGTGCAATGAGAGATTCATTTCTACTTTTTTTGATAGTGGCCCAAACAAACCAATCATTTCAGCCACAGTTGTGTGTCAGACCCTGTCGCTGAAATGATTGGTTTTTTAAAGTGTGCATGTCCTGTTTATACAACATAAGGGTGGGACGGCCCAAGGACAATTCCATCTTACATGTCTTTTCTTTGTCTGCCACATCATTCCAGGGGTGCTGCCCTATATGGGGGGCTTCCCCTCTGCCCTTTTGTGGGGTAAAGGTAGCTTCATATAGATAGAAATCATAGTTTTTATGCGGGATCAGGTGTGGGAGTATATTGTTATGTGTTATTTAATGAGGGGTATTGTGACTGAATGGTGGCAAACTCTTGGACTGAGTTCATGGTTGTGGTATAAAGAGTATTTGTGACCAAATGTGTTTTTTTTGCAGTGTTCTATAAATGCGTGTGTATAACATATATGCAAGGCATGCTCATTATGTCCCTATTGGAAAAATGGGGGGGGGGGGGGGGGGGCAATTCTCTTTCTGGCACAGGGCACCAAAAAGTTTACTTACAGCTCTGCCCTGTGAGTTAACTTTAGTACATAGCGGGTATATTTTCATTCAAAATGGAAATGTCTATTGAGATACAGTACAAACTGTGCCACGATCATTAGTACATAGGCCTTTTTATCTGAACCAAAATAATAACATTGTGTTCATGGAGTTGTTAGCAACATGTTTATATACTATGATGCTGCACAGGATCTTCCAAAAAATTCTTAATTCTCAATTATAGCAGGTGGAGCAATACCTGAAATGACCCATTTACAATGCAGTGTTTGTAAAGACATTAGCTGTTTGAACGAGTGCTTATCTCTAGTGAGTACAACTATCTCTTATTTTCAAGAGAGAATGTAATGTCTCACAAAGCGATAAGTAAGATTACAGCTATAACTCACAACAAATGAGAACAACAAGAATAATCAATAAGGTTATGATAGATAACCTAATTCTATCTCCAAGTTGCTGTCTGTTCATGAGCTCAAATTACTCTAGAAGCAAAACCACCTATTCACATCTTAAAGGGGAAGGGTAACAATAGTGTTGTCTGAAAGAGATTATCACTAACTAAAGAATAAACTGTTACAGGTGCATTTTTTGCTGCAAAAGTGACAGTTTGAACACTTCTCACATCCTATGGGCCGGATTAAATTACATGCGGTAATTTACCTTGCCAGTAAAAGGGTGGTAGCTTCGGGCTTTAACTCACAGGACTATTCAGTTTCAGGCCCTTTTCCTTGTACGGCAAAGTACCTGCTAACATGTTAGCCTATAGATTTCGGGATGAGTTCACAGAGCCATGGGTTAACACATTTGCAGCACCTGTAATTAGGGTATTTAACATGGATTTCCATTTGATTCTCACCCAATCACAGCTTATTGGGTCCAGCCCTACAGTATGTCTGCTTCCTGGTTTGGTAAACATCCCTTTGTGTAGGCCTGCAGTTATTTCCTAACTGTATCTTTTGCATTATGTTTTCTTTGCAGAATGTATGATTTAAACCTTCTGTACATCTGAGCTAATTGGTAATAACCAAATGACAATGACTATATTCTTTTTAGAGATGAGCGGGTTCAGTTCTCAGAGAACCGAACCCCACCGAACTTCATGAGCCGAGCCCGGAACCGAGTCCAGCTCGGGACTTCCCGCCAGACTGGGATCCCAGAACGAGCAAAACGTCATCATCCCGTTGTTGGATTCTCACAGGTTTTGGATTTCATATCAACAGCCGTGCATCGCCACCATTTTCACTCCGTACTTGGGGAGTGAGGGAGACAGTCCTCCATCTCTCTCTTTGGGTGGTGGCGTTGGGTGGGGTCGGTGTGTACTCTCTAAGGGTGATGTTAGGGGTGTTTTCCTGTCACTGTGCTGTTAGGGGTGCTGTCCTGTTACTCAATGTGGTGTCATGTACTGTTAGGGGTGCTGTAGTTGTACATGGGTGTTGCTGTCCTGGCTGTCACTGTGCTGTACAGGGGCACTGTCCTCCTGTATGCTGAGAAAATACAGGGGTGCTGGCCCTGTTCTGTATGCTGTAAAAATGTATTATAATTGTCTAATAAGCACATTCACCTCTACTGTTGTTGCAATTGTGAGGCCTGGAGATATTCAGACTAACTGTGCAGTATATGCAGGGCCATAGAGAGCCAGGCAAAGCCCCGGTAATGGGTTGGCGAGGCTTAAAAAGGGGCATGGTGACGCACTTTACTATTTTACTATTAAAATATTAATACAATAATATAATTGCGGGCCAGCGTATTTTTAACACTGTGGGGGCAGGGGGGGGGGGCACAGGGGAGGGCACTCGCTTCCTACCTTACTTTATCAGGAAGCGGGTACCTCCTCTCCGGCCAGAGCCATCTTCCCAGTGATATTTGGGAAGATGACGCTGGCCCATTGGCGTTTCTATAATGTGTGATTTGGGCACCTGGCACATGGGCCCCTGCGTCCAGGGGGGTCCACACCGCACCCATTGCACCCATTTTAATACTTACTTTTATGGAGTCCAGCACCGGGAGCTGTGATTACGCCAGAAATCGCAGCCAAATTGGCCGCCGCGCATGCGCGGTAGCCAAATTGGTCTCCGGATCATGGTGGGCGCCATGTTTCCGGGAAACCTGCGCATGCTCAGTAGACTCCGACACAATGCCGGAGTCTTCAGCGCCATGCAGAGGAAGGGGGCCCTCTCGGAGGTGCACACGGGCCCCCTCCTCTGTAGAAATACCCCGTGTTGGCTACTAGAGAAAACATTCTGACACAGTGCCAGAGTCTTTGCTTTATATGTGCAGCACCATCTTCCATCTATGTAAGGTTCCCAAATCTGCTTAACTTTTGCCTGGACATTGACTAACTAGTAATACAACTGTAAAAAGAGGTTCCAGACAATAGTTGTACAGAGACAAATTAGCTTAGAGCTACTACAATGCCGCAAGCAGAAAATATAACTCGTAAACTTCTCTACAGAAAAAAAACATTTATTCTACATTAAGTAATTGAGAGTAGTGCAAGGGAGTCACATTCTCATTGTAAGTGCACCACCTCCGCAGAGTTAACCGGATGGTTACGCTTTGAAAGTTCTAATTCATTCCTCTGAAGTTTGGAGTATATTAATAAATACAGCTTCTTAGAAGATAACCAGATAACTATATCATATGAAGAGAACCACAACCATCTCGCACCCATACTTACCTGGGTGTCACATACAGTAAGTCGTTCCGATTTGGCCGGAAACAACATATACTGCTGATATTGGCATATTGCTTATTCACCCTTACTCTGAGTAGCCTATAGATTTGCAGATGCTGTACATTATGCATATGTTCGTATTGGCCAAATGCACTGTGCAAAAATCACAGATGCAACCGCTTGTGTGCAACGCTAAGAGCGTGATTCAGATCTGATCCTTACTGTGCAAGCATATGCACCGCAAATTCCGCAATGCGCACGCGCGTCTGACAACAACAACGGGCATCGCTGGTCAGCGACGGGATGGTGCAAGAAATCCGATCGCATGGGCGTTCACAAGGTGATTGATAGGAAGAGGCCATTTGTGGGTGGCAACTGAGCGTTTACAGGGAGTGTCCGGAAAAATGCAGGCGTTACCAAGCGTTTTCAGGGAGGGTGTCTGACGTCAGCTTCAGCCCCTGTTCTCATTGCACTGGAGGAATAAGTCCTGGGTTGCGCACAGACTGCGCAAAGTGGATTTTTGCAGCTCAGCTACACATGGGATCGCACACTTGCACGGCGAATTTACACTCCCCCTGGAGGCGGCGACTATCTGTTCGCAGGACAGCAAAATTAGCAGCCCAGCAATCAGATCTGAATTACTCCCTAAGTCAGGTCCTGCATAAGGAACAGCATGCACTGTAGTTGTATTATTATTATTATTATTATTATTAATTCCAGCACTGGATCATATGACTGTGTCCTGATTCCAACATCAAATGACCTTGCTTGAATACCAAGGTCATGTGACGTCACCGCGATAAGCATAAAAAATAGATGATGCTGAAACTTTTCTCATCATATTTTCTGTTGTGTTCCTGAGTACATTTTTACTGAGCAATTGCATTTGGTTATCTCCTTGTCTTATAGGCTGCTGATGCATCAGTTGTTTTGAATTTCCACCTCATTCAACACAATAAAAGTGTTATTGACAAAGAGACGCACATGCTTTGCATTCCATTGCTCTGCAAGTTCAGCTATTTTTTTTCCTATCAACTACTAATTAAATTGAATCAGAAAATTAAACATTGCTTGAAAAGGGATATAAATCTAGATGTGGCAGGATATATAACGTCACAGTTGAAATTCTTCAAATTAAATGTAGCTATATAAAAAAAAAAAAACAGAAAATCAAAGTAACAGATCTGCAATAAATGTCTGAGTTGTTTGGTATATGCCATCATTACTCAACATTGCTGGTGCATGTCCTGACAGTTTGGGGCTCATTCTGCATTCGACGCAAGTTGCATCTATTTGCAGACATAAAATGCTTCCCAACAACAAAAATACATATATTTTTGCTACAAATGCAGAGCTGCCCACAGATGTGTACAGCTTGGCATAACTAGCAAAGAATGCTACCTTATTCCAGAAGACAACATAAGCAAATGCACCAGGACTTTAACTAGAAGTGTGGTGCTACAGCATTGTTTAAAAATGCTTAAAATCAGTGCACATTACCAGGGTTGTACTGGCCCACCGGGGTACAGGAGAAACCCACGGTAGGCTCCACTGCCTGGGGGCCCTCCTCCTCCTCTAGTGATCAGGTTCCAGACTGTTCTTGAATTATAAATTTTACAAATGTTACCTTGTACTGCACAGGACTATGGTGTACTCTCTACACTGTATTGCCAATATGTATCTGGTACATTAATATGCATGCACTAGCAGTATTTATATATTTGTCAAGGGGCCCAGCCCATGCACTCACGAATAGTTAGGCAAACCAATGTGGCAGCTGGCCACACCCCCTCTGGAGACTGACCACACCCCTAAACATGGGCCCCTTCCACTGTATTCGCCGGTGGGCCCTTCCTGACCCAGTCAGACACTGCACATTACAGTATACTGTACTGTATCATAGGTAAACATAGGTTCCAGGTAATACTGTAATGCTGTGCTCCCTGTCATATGCTAGAGGTCAAGTATGACCTCTAGCATCTGTCTCCTCTGAGGCAGTGGCCATTTTAGGCATAGGCAAATGCAGAGGGGGTTTCTGGTTGCCTGGAAACCCCCTCCTCTTTGCAAGTTTCTTAAATTATGACAATAATAGCAATAGTATACAGTATAATACGATTACTAGAGCTGCTGCCACATCATGCAGGTTATGGAACAGAGCAGAGCTGCTGCACATGCCCAGTGGTAGCATATTCTTCTACCAAGTTTGCTCTATGTGAGGATCTTAGTCCTCAGTCAGTGCTCTGGACTAGAGAGTAGCTACCAGGAAGAAGATACAGGAGCTTACCATGAGGTGGGAGAATGTGTGCTTAGAAAGTGCAGTACTGGTTCTACTATAGTTGTGTACTTATTTATAGTTTGTTTAACCTTTTATACTTTGTTTAACCTTTTCCTGACCACTTCTTTGGATTTTTTAAATGTTTGATACAGCCCATACTATAGACCATCTCAAGTTTTAAATATTAATAATGTATTCTATACAGTATCCAATGTATAAAAAGATGAATGTGTACATTAATGTCCAGGGTCGTTATTAGGTTCTTCTACCGCTTCCCCAGTCTCCCACACTTACTCCAGTGTTCTGCAGATTCGGAGGTTGTGGACTACATTTGGAAACCCCTCTCTAGAAATCCTGCGTTTGCCACTGTTAGGAGGGACATTTAGCAGATTAACATGCAGATGGCTAGTCCGCTTTAGAATCTTCTTTAACGGCGGTGGTGCTCCCCAAGCCTTGCACCTTCAAGCCTCTGCGATGGCTGCAAGGGCTCTAGTTATGCCAGTGCTGGAAATCCCATGTTGGTTCCTGTGTATGTTCGGACAGAGGTGTATTAACTAAGGAGGGGGACCATGTGCAGTCATCATTAGGAACCCCTCATCTCTAGTGCTACAGTAGCAGCACAAGCTAGAAGTAGACTCTGATACTGTGCCAGAGTCTACTGCATATGCGCTGGTCTCCTGGAAATTGACACAGAAGCCATTTTCCAACTGTGCATGGGCAGATCTCCTGGTGGTTGCGACATTTGCTGCTGCATACTGGGGGTTAACAGGGTGGTGCCTAAAAAGATTAACAGAGATATTGCATCTTATGGGAATGTAGCTGAAAGGAGCTGTATACAGAAACTCTAAACCATCCACATGTGAGGCCATACTTAGACGAGAAACTGCACTTGCCATAGGGTGAGTGCAAGTTTCTATGGTGCAATTGATGTTGCATCTACGGCACTGACAGTAGGTGTCTCAGTACTTGCACATTGGGACAGGCAGAAGTACATTAGGAGTGGGCTTTGTAGTGGCATTAGCATAAAGTCACACGACGCAAGACCAGAAAAAGATGCCTGACCTATTGAGACATGGACTTCACAAACCCTATGAAGGTGGTATATGGCACCAAGACATTACCAGCAGATTTTTTAAGTACTGTAAGTTGTGAAGTAGGACTTCACACTTGTTTTTCCAGCACATCCCACAGATGTTTGATTGGTTTAAGATCTGGGGAATTTGGAGGCCATATGAACACTTTGAACTCTTTGCCATGTTCCGCAAACCATTCCTGAATAGTTTTTGAAGTGTGGCCGGTCACATTATCCTGCTGAAAGACACAGCTAGTTTGCAACAATATTTATGTATGTGTCAGTAACATCCACATAAGGGCCCTCATTCCGAGTTGATCGGTCGGTATTTTTCATCGCATCGCAATGAAAATCCGCTTAGTACGCATGCGCAATATTCGCACTGCGACTGCGCCAAGTAATTTAACAATGAAGATAGTATTTTTACTCACGGCTTTTTCATCGCTCCGGCGATCGTAATGTGATTGACAGGAAATGGGTGTTACTGGGCGGAAACACGGCGTTTTATGGGCGTGTGGATGAAAACGCTACCGTTTCCGGAAAAAACGCAGGAGTGGCTGGAGAAACGGAGGAGTGGCTGGGCGAACGCTGGGTGTGTTTGTGACGTCAAACCAGGAGCGACAAGCACTGAACTGATCGCACAGGCAGAGTAAGGTTGAAGTTACTCAGAAACTGCAAAGTAGTTTGTAATCGCAATATTGCGAATACATCGGTCGCAATTTTAAGAAGCTAAGATACACTCCCAGTAGGCGTAGGCTTAGCGTGTGTAACTCTGCTAAATTCGCCTTGCGACCGATCAACTCGGAATGAGGGCCCAGAATCACACTGCCTCTGTCAGCTTGCATTCTTCCCATAGTGCATCCTGGTGCGAAAATTAGTCACACATATCTGGCAGTCCACCGTATGCACACAAAAAGTGACATCTCCATGGTCCAAGCTTGCTGCTCATGTGCTCATTGTAGACACTATTAGCAGTGGACAGAAAAATGGGTACTTTTCCCAGTCTGCAGCTAGGCAACCACATTCTTAGCAAATTGTATGGTATGTTCTGACACCTTTCTATCATAACCAGCATTAACTTTTCAGAAATTTGTGTTTCAGTCGCACTTCTGTGGTAAAAGACTAGACAGGCTGCATCAATGAGCATGGGCATCCATGATAGACCACAAAATGCCTTTAGGCACAAATAGTCCAAATAGGGAAATACGATGGTGGATTAGTAAGTAAGGTACCAAGACCTCTCATGTGTAATGTTTATTTAATGTTATTTATCCACCAGGCTAGAACCGGTAGACCACTGCTTCCCTCATGGCCATTAGACTGCACCTCATATCAGTCATACTGTCCCAACATTAACTGTAAGATGGCCGGGCTGGTGGAAACATAGGGACTAATTCAGACTGATCGCAGCAGCAAATTTGTTAGCTAATGGGCAAAACCATGTGCACTGCAGGGGGGGCAGATATAACATGTGCAGAGAGAGTTAGATTTGGCTGGGTTATTTTGTTTCTGTGCAGGGTAAATACTGGTTGCTTTATTTTTACACTGCAATTTAGATTTCAGTTTGAACACACCCCTCCCAAATCTAACTTTCTCTGCACATGTTACATCTGCCCACCCCTTCACCGCACATGGGCCCTCATTCTGAGTTGTTCGCTCGTTATTTTTTTCGCTACGGAGTGATTACTCGCAATCTGCGCATGCGCAATGATCGCAGTGCGCCTGCGCCAAGTAAATTAGCACAAAAGTTTGGTATTTTACTCACGGCCTAACGAGGATTTTTCATCATTCTGGTGATCGTAGTGTGATTGACAGAAAGTGGGTGTTTCTGGGCGGAAACTGTCCATTTTATAGGAGTGTGCGAAAAAACGCTGGCGTTTCTGGGAAAAACGCAGGAGTGGCTGGAAAAACGGGGGAGTGTCTGGAGAAACGGGGGAGTGTCTGGGCGAACGCTGGGTGTGTTTGTGACGTCAAACCAGGGACGAAACTGACTGAACTGATCGCAGTGTAGGAGTAAGTCTGGAGCTACTCAGAAACTGCTAAGAATTTTCTATTCGCAATTCTGCTAATCTTTCGTTCGCAATTCTGCTATGCTAAGATACACTCCCAGTAGGCGGCGGCTTAGCGTGTGCAATGCTTCTAAAAGCAGCTAGCGAGCGAACAACTCGGAATGAGGGCCATGGTTTTGCCCATTTGCTAACAAATTTGCTGCTGCGATCAGATATGAATTAGGCCCATGGTCAACCACTGACGTGCAAAAGAAATCTGCATCTAAAGGGCACATCAGCAAGTCTAATTCATCGCCAACTTGTACAGTGATAACGTCATGTCACAGACACAGGTTTGCCTTTCATAACACGCACGTGAGTTGGTACTGTGCTACCATTGGGAGGTGCTGCACCCTACAGCCCTGACCTGTCCATCTCTTTGGACTTTGAGGAAACACCTGGAAGAAAGATGAATCGCAAATGATGGTGAGGTTCAGCAAGCCGTCATGTCACAGCTTCAGATACTAGACACTGATTTCTTCAATGCCGGGATCGATGCCTTGGTGTGCCGCTGGAACAAATTCATAGACAAGTATGGGGGCTATGGAAAAATAATACCAAGCTCATACTATTGATTATACGTATATATACGAGTTGAGTAAATTTAAGCAATGAGAGATCTTGTTACCTTATTCAATGAACCTGATATTAAAGTTTAAAAACAAAATAGATTAATACAGGTTGAGTCTCCCTTATCCAAAATGCTTGGGACCGGAAGAATTTTGGATATGGGATTTTTCCGTATTTTGGAATAATTGCATACCATAATGAGATATCATGGTGATGGGACCCAAGTATAAGCACAGAATGCATTTATGTTACATATATACCTTATATACACAGGCTGAAGGTCATTTTAGCCAATATTTTTTATAACTGTGTGCCTTAAACAAAGTGTGTCTACATTCATACAATTCATTTATGTTTCATATACACCTTATACACACAGCCTGAAGGTCATTCAATACACTATTTTTAATAACTTTGTGTATTAAACAAAGTTTGTGTACATTGAGCCATCAGAAAACAAAGGTTTCACTATTTCAATCTCACTCAAAAAAAGTCTGTATTTCGGAATATTTGGATATGGGATACTCAACCTGTATTACTGTTAGCTGCAGGTGTTTAGATAACAATGTATTTTTTTTTTACATAGTCCAGGTAAAAACAACATCTGGACTTATAACAAATAACTGAGCGAAAAAATATATAAAATTGTGACACCTGGAACCCTAATTATTTGATTGGTTGGAGCTGCAATATAATCCCCAGTCCAGGATGTGTAGACAATCTCCTTTTTACACATTTTTGAGAAAGGTGCTGGGATATGCTGAAACACGTTAATACTGCAGAGGATCATTAATTTATGCTGTGGAAGCTGTGCAATATCTTCGTGGCGGTGGCCTGTGGATTATATAATCAATATTACCTACTGTTTGTATACACTGTTTGTATTAATATAATAAAAATTTTATAGTACAGAATCAATTCCCATCATATGATCATTGACCAGAGGGTACCAAGTGAAAGATTCACTTTGTGAAAGATTGTGAAGGTATATTTATATTGTCATTACACCATCCCTGGTTCCAACATTAGGAGCCCTGATCCTCTAAACAATCTCCGTGCAACATACTGCTCCCCTTAGAGACTCTTGGTGATACTGTAGATGTGGCCACTTTTTTGATACAATATGATATATTAGGCAATACTGCTAAGCTTAGAATAAGCAACAGTTGTTGCGAATATTTGATTAAACGGTAACACATATTGAACCAGTGTCTAATAGGAGATACAGTATATCATAGTCATTTATATATTAGAAAGAATAGACACAATAAAGACGCTGAGGCTATTTTAAATTACGTTATTCTATTTTCGTCATCAGTATTCACATTGTCATATATTCTTACAACACTCTGCATGTTTTTTAACCAATACTTTGCATAAATGTTGTTTCGTCTAGTGTGATATAATATCCACTCTTAAATTAATTAATAAACGTTATATTTTAACCTCTAGTGCACCAAAACGGATCCCCTTTTTCTTTCTTTGTCTCTGTATGATATTTTGATCTGTGGTCGCACCCCCTTTACTCAATCTATATTAGTTGTTATCATATTAGGGGTCTACAATATCACCTTTCTAGGTAAGATTTAGCATTTATTTCTTGTGCAACTGATTCCCTCTCCCCCATATTCCCTCTTTTGCATGTAAGGTTTTAGAAAGGTGAAGAAAGACTTGAGGTCAGTAAAACATTTCCTTGAAAGACGGAGGCCAGCAGGAGCGGATCGGGATGGAAACCCAGTCCGAGAAATTTATGAAAGCAGCCCTAATGATTGGGGATGGGGTCTATTGATAGGGTGGGATCCCACCTGATTGTACACAATTGAGGCCTTCCTTGAGTCTTTTGCTGCAGACTGGGGATGGATTGGGAACTAAAAGTGGCCCTGTAAAATTTTGTAGAAGCCGTCCAACATGGGCAGCACAAACGGTATGACATACCCTGTAGCCATGGCAACATCACTGTATGAGAGAGTTACTGTACTGCACAGATGAAATAACAGAATGAATGGAGACAATATAGTGTACTGAGTGCGGTGAGCTGCCTGTCATGTGGTGGGGCGGGGCCACATGACAACACACAAAACAGGCCCCACAGACAGTTCAGACTATCAGGAATCTTCCTGGTGAGCCATATGGCCAATCTGTCCCTTGAGGCCAGCCATAAAGACAACCTTTGGCAAAGGTCATCCCTGAGTGTGTCATCACAGAGCTCACACATGCACATTTTCCACTTTAATGCCCTGTAATATCACATTATAAAAATAATTAGTTGGCAGGTATGCAAAATTTCCTTTTATAAAAAATGTGTACAGTTTATGCAGTGTCTTAAACTTAATGAATTTAATACTGGGAACAGTCCTGATTCTAGAGGCGTGCCAGCTGTCCCAAGATTCAGGACTTTAGTCTCATTTTTTTAAACTGTTGGGACGCTTTATCGATTCTAAAATATCCATCTGCATTCTCCACCATCTGTACGGGCTAATAAATAGAAGTAATTTTCTATATTTTTGTCACTAGGTATAATCACTCATTTATTTACAGCAATAAAGTATATCTGCCGCTTTATAAATATATGATATAAAAATAATAAAAATCATTGAAATGCGTCAGAGGAATTTGATTTTGCTATGTTTATTTTATATCAGGAAAGCATCAAACCTAATTAAAAAAATAACTGCATCTGAAATGTAGCTGAACTATACTTTAAATCATTTTCCATATGGATGACTCGAGATACAAATTTTAATATAGTGGAACTACTTCTAGAAACTTTCTTTTACTCAGTCTCCTGAATGTAATCTTTGAAATGACTTTTTGATGCTATTAGTATTCATCATGAATGATACACAGAACTCAGAATCTGCATGAGAGCTTCATAGACCCTTTACATTAATGCAGAGGAATATCTCTACCTGTCATGCTGAATACTGATGGGATCTCATAACAGCTTTTACTGTTAAGATTTTATAACCATTTTTTTATCTATCTGCCTAGCAAAGCACACAGAAACTGTAGCAACAGAAGTAGCCAATAGTAGCTCACAAATAGGGGTGTGGTATGGTTTGCCGGCGGTCGTGGTCCCGGTGACCAGCATACCGGTGCCGGAATCCCGGACGCTGGCATACCGACAGCTGGGTGAGCGCAAATGAGCCCCTTGCGGGCACGGTGGCACGCTAAGCGCGCCACGCTATCTATTCTCCCTCCAGGGGGGTCGTGGACCCACAAGAGGGAGAAAAGATGATGGTATGCCGGTGGTTAGGATTCCGGCGCCGGTATGCTGGTCGCCGGGACCCCGACCGCCGGCAACCTGAAGACCACCCCACAAGGGTCCCACAAATAGTTAGTTTTCATTATATAAGTGTGCAAATAAGTCTTCTTTAGTTGATGTAATTGTGCTGCTTACTGTATGCCCTTCCCTATTATATTATCTATTCTGAGTGTGTTTCAGAATAAATAAATGGAAGAATAGTGGCTGATAAAATCACTTGCCCAAAAAAGCATATATTCATGGGTGCAGTTTTTAAAGGGTAAGGACATATTAGGGACCAATCTGTGTACCCATCTTCTGAGAATGTGCGGGCACTGCATTCTGATTGGTGCATGCGTACCAAATTGTGACTATGGGCAGGATTTAAAGGCCGGAGGAGCGGGTTACCGGCCGAACTCTGACTTTTTTTTTTTAAAGCAGCAATCATTTACTAGGTCCGGTTTTACATTGTAAATGATTGCCGCTTTTAAAAAAAAAAGTCAGAGTTCGTCCAGCAACCCGCACCACTGGCCAATTCAGGTGCCATTATATCCCACCCCATATTTAGACATGCAAGCCCTTGCATGGCTGGAGAGGAGGGAAAGGGGTCTGGGAAACATTACTGCATGCATTACTGCATATACTGTATGTGTCACTGCAGCACACCCTCCCCCAGAGATGTGTCATGATAAATTGCAATAAAGTCATATTTGCTTGCTTTGAGCAAATGTCCATGATACAATAAAGAGAGTAAGATAATTTTTTAATTTCATAAAGTCCTCCCAGATTCCCTTATGAGGAAGTCACTTTCCCAAATCCACTGACTACATTATCAAAGTATTCATGTCATGATCCTGACTGTAGTTCTCATGTTTGGTGACTTACCTCTGCCATCTGTCCTGGATCCTGTGTCTTTTCTGGTCACTGAGATAAACAGCTTGCCAGTACCATGAGTTTCCTGAGTGCTGAGTTCTCTGCCTGGAAGGTGAGAGTTAACGACCTCCACCTGTGATTAACCTTCTGTGTGAATACTGAATTCAGCAAGTCTCTCTATGCTGTGCCTACACAGCAATCATTGTTGTCATTATACTATATGTCTCTCTGACTCCAGTGATCACCAGATAAATTCTCCACTGTGCTCGGCTCTCTGGTGTTTGTGCCTAAAAGCCAGCATCCTCTGCTCATTTTAGGAGTTTAGGCTTCAGTGTTTTTCCAGCCTACTAGGCCTCACTCCACATCAGAGCCTAACCTGGAGTATTGACATGACAGGGTCTGATCACCTGACTTGGAGCTATTCAATCCTGTGACAGCCTGAGAATCCCTGAATTGCCTGACCCTGCTCACCAATCACCAAGGACCAGGAAGTATTAGTAAAGAGACTTATGTTACAGAAGATGCCAGTTCCTTGTGTCACACAGCTCAGTGTGAACTTAGTAGCTGAGCTCCCTAAAAGGTAACACTATTACCTTAGTTCCTGTAAAACTCTGCTCTTTTGCTACCCAGTCTGGATTACAGTTGAGTTACCAGTTATATCCAGTATTCTACAATCTCATCTTAAAGACACAGCCAGTATTCTTCAGTCTCGTCTTAAAGACAAAGCTGCAGTATTCTTCAGTCTCGTCTTACAGACACAGCAGCAATATTCTTCAGCCTCATCTTAAAGACACAGCTGCAGTATTCTTCAGCCTCATCTTAAAGTCACCATACAAACAAAAGAGATGATGACACTGCGCTAAAGGAAGGCAAGTTCACCCAGAAATTCTGCTGAAGGGAGTGAAGTCACTACCTAACTCCACTAATAGAAATTCAAAGAAATACAGAACAGGGTTTCCCCAGCGCAAATCATGGGATAATAAACACTAAAATACTCCGATTATCAAAACATATATATGTTCTTTATTAAAGGGGAGATATAAGTATTAGTACGAATTGCATATAACAAGCATTAAAAAAAAAATCCAAGTGAAAACAGCCTATTACCGGTAGACAAAGACAAGGACAAACTATAAATAACATATATGTATGTGTATATAATGGTCAATTACCACAAGTTACTCAGTTCTTGCAGAAAGATATGCACTCTATATATCAGCTGCCACAAAAAAGGGGGGATGCGCTTTTTAGCGACTTACTACCTCTCCTATAGGGATCAGTCACGCCAATGTAAAAACTCTACATACGGTGATCTTCAGAGATATAAATGGATGTTCCACATCTAATGCTTTTCCAGAAGGCACTGAATGGTATACAGTCAGGGCGGTCAGACCGTACTGATGACGTGACAAGTCTTTAAAGATGCAGCCTCACAGTAAAAGTACAATTGTGGCTGTACAGTACCTAATTTTGACTTCTCCACAAACAGATCCAGTGTATGCTGTCCGTGCTGAAGGTATCCCTGAGGTGGATCTGATACAGAGTCCACCGGCAGATTCCCTTACACGCCGCTCTTAGTGCTAAGCTGCGTTGTAAGGGATTGATGTGCTCTGTGCTCAACGCGTTTCACCTTAGTCAGGCTTCATCAGGATTGCATATCTGCAACAATTGTACTTTTACTGAGAGGCTGCATCTTTAAAGAGTAACTTGTGGTAATTGACCATTATATACACATACATATATGTTATTTGTAGTTTGTCCTTGTCTTTGTCTACCGGTAATAGGCTGTTTTCACTTGGAATTTTTTTTTAAATGCTTGTTATATGCAATTCGTACTAATACTTATATCTCCCCTTTAATAAAGAACATATATATGTTTTGATAATCAGAGTATTTTAGTGTTTATTATCCCATGATTTGCGCTGGGGAAACCCTGTTCTGTATTTCTCATCTTAAAGTCACAGCTACAGTCTTCAGTTCTTCAGCCTTGTCTTAAAGTCACAGCTACAGTCTTCAGTTCTTCTTCAGCCTCGTCTTAAAGCCACAGCCACAGTCATTGTTCTACACACAGTTGCGTTTCCAGTTATATCCGGTACCAGCCTGGATTACAGTTGCATACCAGTTATACCGGTACCCAGCCCGTTCACAGTGCAGTTCTCAGTCTCACCGGTAACCAGCCTGGTTCTCAATCTCACCAGTAGTCCTGTTCAACGTCATCTGCTCTCCTCCCAGTTCTGCACAACTCTACAGAACCTATTTCATAGTAACCTTGAGTGCACAAATACCTACACCTGTGACAGTATATCTAGTTCGTTCTCACCAATAAATTCACCATCAGGGTCAGGATATAGCTCCCTCTGCCGAGGCCCGGGTTCGACTCCCGGTCAGGGATTGCTCCTTGAGCTCTTCATCTCACTGATTCCCACAGACCAATCAATATACAAACAGTCCTCCAGTTACCTGCATGGACATCACATACATACCGGGTTCACAAAAACCACAGGCATGACAATTCACTAATGAAGTTGTAGCAGTGGAGGCTTGATGAACCAATAATATACAGTTAGTCACAACAAAATGGCTACTTCTTGGAGTGCAATGTTATAAATTGCATATTTGCACAGCGTGGCCACAATTATGTGAACACCTGCCACTTTGACCTCTTCTTTATGATCTTATGGAGAAGAGGCCCTGAAAGATAAAATCCCATTGGAATTACAAAGAGGAACATAATGGATGTGGAGGGGTGGGGGTAATTACATTTAATATGGACAATGCTACTTTTGTATTTATTAATAAAAATTTCAAAACATTCTCTCTGATATATAAATATATATGACTTTTAATTATTGTCAATAATATGTATATAGGAATTTTATTACATGACAAAAAAAATGCAACATAAGATGCAAAAATGTGTTTTTCATGGGTAACTGCAACATAAAATGTCTTTTTTTTCTTGTGTAAATAGTGAGTAATACTGTGAAAAGCTCATTTGACTTTATACATCTTAAAATATTACACAGATCACAAATACAGATATATATTACACAGATCACAAATAAATAGAAGAATGCTCCAGATATCATCCTTCATGCATTGATTGTGATAGTATTCTGTGTTGTCAGTGCATGCGATAAAAATATTTAGCGCAGGGGTTGTATGATAAAATGGTTCTTTTATTAAGTCTGACAGACAGTAATATTGAGAAAGCATCACTTCTTCAATAAATAATTTATCAAGAAGAGCTCAGTTACTAATAACACAAACTATAATACATTCAGTTACTATACACATACACAAACTATAACACTGTTCAGTTACTAATAACACAAACTATAATACATTCAGTTACTATACACAAACACAAACTATAACACTGTTCAGTTACTAATAACATAAACTATAACACATTTAGTTATTATACACAGACACAAACTATAACACTGTTCAGTTACTAATAACATAAACTATAACACATTCTGTTATTATACACAGACACAAACTATAACACTGTTCAGTTACTAATAACACAAACTATAATACATACAGTTATTATACACAAACAAACTGTAACACTGTTCAGTTACAATGAGAAAGAATTGAAGGTGACTATAGAGTGCGCAATAAGATCCAGAGGTCAGCCCAGTGAAAGTATAAATGAAGTTTCACCTACTTCACAAAATTTCATAGTATTATATAGATAATATACTCCACTTAGGCGCTCCCTGGATTTAACATGAAGATGGATCACACCTATATGATATATGTCCTTAATGGCAACAGCCGTTCAGGTACATAAAAAGAAAAAAAGAAACGAAAAGGACACAATAGTGTAGAATGCTTTTGTCAGATGGCACTGAATTCTATTTTCAATACATCTCACTCACAAGACTCCAAATGGTTTAGGGCACATCTTGGTATCTTTAAAAATATCCAGCTCCACAGAATTCCGAGAGCTCAATAACCAGCCTCTTCCAATGTACATATAACAAGAAGAGGAAGGAAAAATAGTGCAATACACTCTTGAACAAACGGATATTTATTTTTACACTGATGCACTCACATGTTAGACAAATAAAACAGGCATATCTCAAATCGATATTCTCCTTCCCAAATAACACCCCACTGGATTGCTGAGATGGTATTAGCAGCAGGTATAGTCAGAGTCCCGGTAACTCACGGCTTTCCTTCCAGGAGGTGGATGAGGTGGATGAGGGATGTAGAGGAAATCATCAGGATACACAGCACAATCCCGCCTAACGCGTTTCGGATGTAACCTTTCTCAAAAGCGGATTCCGCCATTAAGGACATATATCATATAGGTGTGATCCATCTTCATGTTAAATCCAGGGAGCGCCTAAGTGGAGTATATTATCTATATAATACTGTTCAGTTACTAATAACATAAACTATAACAGACACAAACTATAACACTGTTCAGTTACTAATAACACAAACTAAATTCTAAATACCAAAGGGAAGCGTAATGTAGTAAGAACATATTTAGATACGATATATATCACTTGGATTTCCTCACATTCTGCTTAACTAAAATGACACTAACATGTAATATGTGTGAATAAATGGAAGATATCCTATTTAGTACAATAGATTACATTATTATTATTTATTATTATCCTTTATTTATATGGCGGCACAAGGGATCAGCATCGCCCAATTACAGAGTACATAAACAAAATAATCAAAACAGTAAAATAGTGACTTAAGGCCCGAACACACTGGCCGATATATCGTCCGTTCTCTTGAATGGACGATATATCGCGGGTCTGTCGGCTAGTGTGTACGGTCGATACATCTGTGAACTCCGTCGTTCACAGATGTATCACGTCGGCCCTGCAGCACAACCGATGGCCAATATATCTACTGATATATTGGCGCGTCGCTGTGTGTGTACGGGGCGGTTGGCCGACCGCCCGTACACATGCTGCTGCAGCTGGCGGTGTTTGACAGCTGAACTGGGCGGGCGTGTGTACAAAGTTAGGATACAGAAAATACAAGCCTAAGAGAGAACTCGGCGGGCGTGTGTACAAAGATAGGATACAGAAAATACAAGCCTAAGAGAGAACTGGGCGGGCGTGTGTACAAAGTTAGGATACAGAAAATACAAGCCTAAGAGCTTTTGTAATTTTTTTCAACACAGCCGTGTAATACTGTAATATAACAACTAGCAGCTGATTGGTACTTTGGGGTCTATGTACTAAGCCATGGATGGAGATAAAGTGGACGGAGATAAAGTACCAGCCAATCAGCCCCTAACTGCCACAGTACAGGCTGGGTTTGAAAAATGACAGTTATAATCCGATTGGCTGGTACTTTATATTTCGTGTTTTAGCCGTTTTTAAGGGTGTTTGAACTCGAATGGTATCGGGTGCATTTTACTGCAACTTTTTGAATCCTGATACGGTCATTTACTAATCTGCCGAGTTTGCAACATTCGTCTTTTCCGATGTCGATGTGATTCGTAATGTCAGGCAGTGTTTTACGGGAGTGATAAGTAAAACACTGTCTGACAAAACACAAGGAATCCCGGCCGGATCTGTGAGATCCGTGCAGGGCTTTATTGTGCACCTTTAAAAATAAATAAAGAAAGTGTTAAAATAAAAAAATAAAAATTGCGCGGGGTCGCCCCTCCTAAGCACAACCAGCCTGGTTGCAAAAATATGGGGAAAAAATTGACAGGGGTTCCCCCATATTTTAACAACCAGCACCGGGCTCTGCACCTGGTCCTGGTGCCAAAAATCCGGAGGACAAAAAGCGTAGGGGTCCCCCGTATTTTTAACACCAGCACCGGGCTCCACTAGTCAGAGAGATATTGCCACAGCCGGGGGACATTTTTATATAGGTCCCTGTGGCCCTGGCATTAAATCACTAACTAGTCATCCCTGGAGGAGTGGGGACCCCTTAAATCAAGGGGTCCCCCCCCTCCAGCTACCCAAGGGCCAGGGGTGAAGCCCGAGGCTGTCCCCCCCATCCAAGGGCTGCGGATGGGGGGCTGAAAGCCATGTGTAAAAAAAGAATATTGTTATTTGTAGCAGTACTACAAGTCCCAGCAAGCCTCCCCAGCATGCTGGTACTTGGAGAACCACAAGTACCAGCATGCGGGGGGGAACGGGCCCGCTGGTACCGGTAGTAGTACTACTACAAAAAAAATACCCAAATAAAAACAGAACTCACACACCTTGAAAGTAAAACTTTATTACATACATGCACACCTACATTCACACATACTTACCGATGTTCACACGAGGGTCGGTTCACTTCTCCAAGTAGAATCCATGGGGTACCTGTGAATAAGATTATACTCACAAAAATCCAGTGTAGATCTGTCCTCTTCTGAGCTTGTAATCCACATACTTGGCAAAAAAAACAAACCGAAAAACCCGAACCACGCACTGAAAGGGGTCCAATGTTTACACATGGGACCCCTTTCCCCGACAACCAAGACCCCCCGTGACTCCTGTCACAGAGGGTCCCTTCAGCCAATCAGGGAGCGCCACGTCTTGGCACTCTCCTGATTGCCTGTGCGCTCCTGAGCTGTCAGTCAGGCTGCGCACGGCAGAGATACAATGTAGCGCATAGGCGCTAGATTGTATCCAATGGTGGGAACTTTGCGGTCAGCGGTGAGGTTACTCACGGTCAATTCTGCCACTCACTGACCCCATAATAATTAACCATAATCCTTCAATTACAATGGCTACACCCTATACTTCAACAGCATAGGCTTAAGTTGGGTACACACCTATGCAATCGTTGGCCTGTTCTCCTGATATTCGGTGATTGGGCCAACCATTGTATATGTATGTACGCTGTACTGTTGCAAGAGCCTTAGATGAGAAACGGTCTTTAATGCTCCTGTAATAGCAGGGATCGGGAGATCGCATCTCATGTACTGTTTAATAGTTGTTGGTCCATCTTCCCGATCCCATAGAAGCCCATACACACTGAGCTATTTTAGCACAGTGTGTACGGTGGATGCAAAGCTGGGGTCAAACTGCTCTGCTGATTGGGCGCATTCACCCAATCAGAAGAGTAAAAGGGTGTACTCAGTTCTACTCAGCCTTCTGTTATCTTAAGACAAGTGATGGAAGTGAGAAGTATCACAGTGCTGGACAATTGGAGCTTCTCAATGACCTGGAGTATTATACTAATACTAGACTGAACATAAAGTGTGTAGACCTTTATATTTTATCGTGTATATAAAAGCCTGATGGTGTTTGATCTTGAGCGCAAAAACCAATGGGCAGCCTAGTTAAATGGATCAATAGTGAGTGTCCCTCCAATACACTCGTGAAATTCTGAACAAAAGGTTAGGGTTATGAACCCACTATACCAGGCGCCACCTACACCATATGTGATATTCACTCAATTCGTGAAAACAATCATAGAATATACATTCCTCATATGCATCAATCTTCTTATTGTTCCAAGATTTCAGACAGCGTCATCAGTCCAGCATATGAAAAACAGAATAAATTCCCATGTGTAGTATGTCTAGTTTAATACATAGATAACAACATATATGGGATAAAAACATGCAAACAAACAGAATCCCTTTACAATTCCAGTGTATTGTCCCCCGAGAGCTAAAACAATTACCAAGTACCGTGGAGAACTGGTGGTAAAACAGTTCTCAAACAGATGTTGTTATATCATTCAGAGCCAATCCACCCGGGTGGATATGCTTCGGATGTATCACTGGTTACCGCTCGATGCTCTCAAGGCACGTCTGGAATCCTAGGGTCCACAACACTCGTATAGCCAACGCGTTTCAACCCGTGCATCCGGGTCTTTTTCAAGGCAGTATTATACTAATACTAGACTGAACATAAAGTGTGTAGACCTTTATATTTTATCTTATCAAAGCGAATTTCACAAAAACCAAAATCTATAGTTTTTGAGAATTATTGCAAATTTTGATCTAGCTGTACAAACTACAGTATGTCATCATTAAAGGGTTAAACCAGGGATGGGGAACCTTCAGCCCTCTTGCTGTTGCTGAACTACATATACCAGCATGCACTGCAGTAGTTTTGCAATTTGGTCATGCTAAAACTGTTGCAGGGCATGCTGGGATATGTAGTTCAACAACAGCTGGAAGGCCAAAGGTTCCCCATTCCTGGGTTAAACAAATAGTTGCAAGAATTAATTAACCTTGTCCACGGTGATCATGTAAGGTTTGGAAGTAATTCTTTAACTTTGATTGCTGGAAAAAGCAAAGAAAACTTGACTAAAGGAAAAACTAGCAACTTCCTTGTAGCATTGCACAGACATTGTACAGAATCCGGGAGACTTGCCAGGTCCGAGTCATTGCAGTTAATTGTCAGATTTCTCTTAACGCTGAATCATTTCAAATGTCACTATAATAAATACATACCCATATTTCCAACGTCTGTACCATTTGTGCTTGATTAAGAACCTAGCAAGCATGTAAACAGAACTACTGTATGTTTTGCTATTAAAAAGACCTATTTCCGTCCTTTGCTTTCACAGAGAACTTGTGAAATATGGATTTTTTGGTGGTAAGTATAACACTATGTATATTTCCATTAATTAAAGCTAACGTTAGAAGATATTTCCTGTTTATAATGCAATATGTTTTGTCTTTATATGTTTTCTGGCATGCATTTTTAATATTCTGCAGATTGAGAGATCATTCTTTTGTTACTTTTATACGTAAAGCTTGCTTGGTTTATTTTAACTAAAAATCTTTATTTGGTTTTAGCATTTTTGACAAATGACTAGAAGCATGTATTGCCCTTATCCATTGGTCTAGCTACAGTATATGCACTTTATAAACAGGGTTTGACTTCACAACACATATTTGAAAATACACTTTGACTTATAAATATTTTTCTATATGTTCTGTATTCAACAAATTGCTGTATATATGATGTCTTAGAAATTCAGGAGAGGGGGTAATTGTTGTCACATGGATTTCTCTTACTCATTTCTTATGTCACCCATAAATAGTGATGTGGTGGTCATTTTTCTGATGAAATATAGCATTTTTTACCATCTGTGATTTGCTGTCATAGACGGATAGAGTGCAATTTTTTTTTGAGTGGCCCCAATCCATAGCTATGGTTAATGCAGTTGGTAGCAAAATGAGCATATAAAAGTACAAATAAAAATAGCATATTTCTGCACATACTGTAAGCAGAACTGTATACACCTTGTGATACATGCACAATATAGGCTTAATATACAACAATTCAATATCATCTGTGTAGACTTGCACCTGCCTGTAGAAAAATGCAAAATATATGACTCCTATGTAATAGCTATATACTGTATGCGTGCTGGTCTGTATGAACTTTAATTACATAAACATACCAGTATCCCTGTATTTGCATAAACACACCCCTTTGAACTTTTGCTACACGAGAATGCCCCTTCCTATCATTGTTCCGCCTCGTTAGTCATAAGCTTTGAGATGAACAAAATGTGTGCAAGTAAGAATATATCTCTGAGTGCATTTCTTAGCAGCTTGTGGTTAGCTGTCAAATGGTAGAACACATCTTACTTGCTGATGATAGATGATCTGTCTTTGTCAATGCAGGTTAAAGTCAAGGATCTATAGGAAACAGAAAATGTAATTGTGAAAATATAAATATATATATATATATATATATAGCAACACAATTTTTGGGAGGCACTGCATGCTTTCAACGTTTCAGGTGCACTTTATTAGCACCTTTCGTCGGGATCCTGACGAAAGGTGCTAATGAAGTGCACCTGAAACGTTGAAAGCATGCAGTTGTAGCTGTGGAAATTATTTACAAAGCCGAGGAGTGCCTCTCAAAAATTGTGTTGCTGTACTTTGTGCCCTAGAGGTTCGGAGGGGGCACCCAGGTACTATCTGTTACTGTTTTATGGAGTGCCGGCCAAAATTGCTGGATTATATATATATATATATATATATATATATATATAGTTGATCAAAGGTGCGGCACTCAAGCTAAATCTTCATTTTGAACCTTTGATCAAGTATTATCATTCACCTGTGAGGGCACCGGCATGGTTATTTGGATTGTGCTGGGAGTGCTGGACCTTCGTTGTCATATATATATATATATATATATATGTACAAAATAGAGAATTCAGCACTCACCATAGCAAGCTCACTTGTCCTCACAACATCAATAAATAAATGATGGGGGTTTAGTTGGTGGATTGGCCAATGCACGGAAGCCTGCATACCGATTTTCAAGGTACCCCACCTTCATGCAGGTCCTACACTATCACAAAGCCTAAAGAATTAAAACCTGGCAACTGTATCACATATAATATAACTGCAAATATGCCCACTAGGTTTAATGTATGCCTGCCACATATCTAGTGGCTTTTAAAGGCATACTAGTCACCTGACACAGCCGATAAATTACTAAGGAGCAGCTGACACAGGTTTAGAACAATTAAGATTACACAGGGGTGCATGAAAAGGCCTGTGACCATGGTTAATAAGAGTTAACCAAAGATTAACCCCAAAATATACAAACAAATATAGAAAACCACAGCACTCGCCACCCCAGAAGCGGGGTGCAGTGTCTGCACTCACCACTCATAGGGTGGGGTGCATGCAGCCCATGGCCACCTACCCAAATACATACAAAATAGAGAATTCAGCACTCACCATAGCAAGCTCACTTGTCCTCACAACATCAATAAATAAATGATGGGGGTTTAGTTGGTGGATTGGCCAATGCACGGAAGCCTGCATACCGATTTTCAAGGTACCCCACCTTCATGCAGGTCCTACACTATCACAAAGCCTAAAGAATTAAAACCTGGCAACTGTATCACATATAATATAACTGCAAATATGCCCACTAGGTTTAATGTATGCCTGCCACATATCTAGTGGCTTTTAAAGGCATACTAGTCACCTGACACAGCCGATAAATTACTAAGGAGCAGCTGACACAGGTTTAGAACAATTAAGATTACACAGGGGTGCATGAAAAGGCCTGTGACCATGGTTAATAAGAGTTAACCAAAGATTAACCCCAAAATATACAAACAAATATAGAAAACCACAGCACTCGCCACCCCAGAAGCGGGGTGCAGTGTCTGCACTCACCACTCATAGGGTGGGGTGCATGCAGCCCATGGCCACCTACCCAAATACATACAAAATAGAGAATTCAGCACTCACCATAGCAAGCTCACTTGTCCTCACAACATCAATAAATAAATGATGGGGGTTTAGTTGGTGGATTGGCCAATGCACGGAAGCCTGCATACCGATTTTCAAGGTTCCCCACCTTCATGCAGGTCCTACACTATCACAAAGCCTAAAGAATTAAAACCTGGCAACTGTATCACATATAATATAACTGCAAATATGCCCACTAGGTTTAATGTATGCCTGCCACATATCTAGTGGCTTTTAAAGGCATACTAGTCACCTGACACAGCTGTCAGGCTGTGTCAGGTGACTAGTATGCCTTTAAAAGCCACTAGATATGTGGCAGGCATACATTAAACCTAGTGGGCATATTTGCAGTTATATTATATGTGATACAGTTGCCAGGTTTTAATTCTTTAGGCTTTGTGATAGTGTAGGACCTGCATGAAGGTGGGGTACCTTGAAAATCGGTATGCAGGCTTCCGTGCATTGGCCAATCCACCAACTAAACCCCCATCATTTATTTATTGATGTTGTGAGGACAAGTGAGCTTGCTATGGTGAGTGCTGAATTCTCTATTTTGTATGTATTTGGGTAGGTGGCCATGGGCTGCATGCACCCCACCCTATGAGTGGTGAGTGCAGACACTGCACCCCGCTTCTGGGGTGGCGAGTGCTGTGGTTTTCTATATTTGTTTGTATATATATATGTATATATATCATATATATATATCTATATCATATATATATATATATATATATATATATATATATACTTTGGATCTGGAGACCAGTACACAATATTGCTGCATTTACCCCCCCAAAAAAGGATTTTCCATGAATTTTAGATAATGATCCATTAGTTGGATGTTGCTCACCTATGGACAAACAACATTTGGTCTTCTATTATCCTATTCAATTTGATTTTATACCATTCTGTGGCTGTAAATCCTTCAATTGGACAAAAGTATTATCTTATACTTACCTCATAGATGGACTTCGATACCTACCCCTGAAGAAGTCCTTTTAGGATGACATGTATAGGGTTTTTTTCAGTTTAAAGTTCACAGTCCAAATTCAGTGAGGATCCTTCCCTGAGCTCACACCTGAACAAGGTGGAGGAAGGTTACCATAATACACTCTTCTGTATTGATTGTGACCAACTGAAACTTTTTATGCATGTAAAATCATTACTTTATTTTACTAAGCTTACTAAAAAAAATTTTTAATTAAAAATAAATTGGTATCTTTTACTAATTGGCCATTTGGCTCTTTCTTTTGGGTGATCATCTGGTGAGAGTGTATTTTTACAGGATTGCGTTTTAGACCATTGCTGGACTACAATTGTCAGAATTATCGGACTATAGTCAGAATAAAAACAAGAAGAACCTTGAATACAGTATAAGAAGGTTCATATTCACCATTCAAGTAAATCTAGTGTATTGATAGTCATTCTAATGTGAATATTGAAAATAAGATACAATCTAATTATAGATTAGCGCATTCTGGAATTGTTTTCTTTCTCTCTCTCTCTCTCTCTCTCTCTCTCTATCTATATATCATGTACACATATATTATTATTATTATAATAATAAAAATAATAATAATAATAATTATTATTATTATTACTACTACTTAGTTCACACTGGATTAATTAAGAAAAATATCTTATGTTTGTAATAAATTAGTAAAAGAGGGCTTAAACACTTGCCTGGCATGGTTGCATGTGATGTGTCCAGAGGCAGGAGTACATTACCAGACCAGGTCGCATCACACGCTACCCGCTGCCACCCCCGGCATCCGGTGAATCATATTCTGGGGAGGGGAATTGTGTTGCTCTCCCAGCACAATTTACCTGATCTCTGCATGTGCAAAGATCAGCTGCAGCAGGGGGGACTGATCATCATTAACCACTGACACACACTCCGCTGCGCTTTGCATGGGGATGGGGGAATTATATACCCATGCAGGGTTGGGGAGTAACCCCCAAGGGGTCTTATGTATATTTGCACTTGTGATGCATAAACATTGCATTACCTAGTCGTGAAGTGCAGTAATGAAGAGCCTGGCTACATCTGTACATCCATGTAATAGGGAATACAGATTGTAACCTGTACTGGGGCAGGGGCTGAGGTGAATGCCTGAAATATTATCTGTTAAGTAGTGCATAAAATGTGTGTACTATATAAATAACTGTTAATAAATGATAAATACATTTGTGAATACCTTAATTATATAATATACGTGCACTACCTGGAGTGTGCAAACTTATTATTATTATTATAATTATTATTATTTTATCATAATAATCACTTATTTATATTGCACCTCAAGAGTTCCTCTGTTGGGAGGAGAAGGGTTAATCATCACCTTAGCAATTTGGGCTGCTGGTAGTGTGGGGGGAGATGAGCCTGAAAATGTAAAGGGTGGTGTATTGGGTTAGAGCTTACCAGGTGAGTGTAAGGAGTTTAAATTGGTTTCTGGTGGTAATGGATAGGTAGTGAAAGGCCTGGTGGGCAGGGGAGGCTGAAGCAGTTTGTTCGAAGAGGAAGACGTATTGAGCAAAAGCATTAAGGACAGATTGGAATGGAAATAGGTGGAAGCCAGGAAGGCCAAATAAGAGGAGGTTGCAGTAGTCCAATCTTATCTTCACTTTATCACATTCATATTCTCCAACTCCCTTCTTGACTTTCTTCAAACTGGTTTCTGACACCTTCTCTATACTGAATCTTCCCTTAACAAGGTCATCAATGACTTTTCACTAATAAATCCCCGGATCACTTCTTTATCTCTTCATCATCCTTTATCTGACTGCCACCTTTAACACAGTTGAACAACCTCTCCTCCATCACACTTTCCACTCCATCAGCATCCATGACTCAGTCCTCTTGTGTTTCACCTTGTACCACACCAACTGCTTCTTATCAGTTTCTGGCTCTGACTCCATCTACCAATGACTTCCTCTAACTGTTAGGATCTGTTCATAATAACTGTCTATTTTTACCCCTTCCTTGGAATTCTCATAATTTCCTTTGGCCTTCAATGACCCAGAAATCTACCTCTACCATTCTCCTATTGGATTTTCCGGTGCTTCCTGATGTTTTCCCCACTAAGTAGCCTTATAAGATGGATCAAGATTTTCTAAAACTAAATATCTCTAAAACAGTATCATCATCAGCATTACCATCATTATCTTTTCCCATTGAAGGGTGCCTACTCTCCCACTCTTTCCTCTTCTCAAACAAAACATCTCCTCTTTTAACCAAATCAAAGGTCTGCGGGTCACCCTTGACTCTGTCCTTTCTCTCTCTCCACACATTCTGTCCTTCTCCAAAACCTGCCATTTCCGTCTCCTCAATATTTCCAGAATCAATTCCTTCCTCACTCCAGAATCTACTAGAACACTCATTCCGCCCTCATCATTTTTCACCTAGATTTCTGTAATCTACTCATCTCTGGATTTATCTTCCTTTAGTCTATCCTTAACTCTTTTGGGCATGTCATTTTCCACTTTCATTACTCTATAAATATGCATATTTATGCTTCTGTACAACTTGCATAGCCTGCTGTTGTTTCAGCACATAGTTCTGCCTATTAAAAAACAGTCACTTATACATCTGAAATGTGTTTGATTCGAAGTCAAATATGCTTTCTTACACCTGGTTTCAGAGTATGTGCTGTGCAAAAACAAACAATATTTGATGCATATACAGAATTAAGAGAAAGAGCATGAGAAAGAAAGAAAGAAATCCTGTTAATTTCCCTATAGAATCTAGAGAATGATTATTTAAAGTGCAATTTGTTTATTATTTTTCCTTAATATGTTTCATCCACTAATCACTGCTACAGTATGCTCTTAATAATAGAATGCTTGTGGTGATATTTAATCTGTTACACAGTTTGAAAGGTAATCAGGAACCGTACCCTAAAGTGTCAAGTGTTAAATGGAAATCTAACTTGGACACTATATATATATATATATATATATATATATATATATAAAGAAAGAATATGGCCACCAGCGACCACTGCTGTCAGGTGTAAAGGAACATATGAAAATATTCGAAATTTCTCAATAAAATATATATAAATTTAATCTACATAAAACAATAATTACTAGTTGGAGCAGATAAAAATGAAGCAAACACATTTGCTTAAATCCAATACAAGTAATAAAAAGATATAAAATGTTTAAAAAATAGAGAGTAGAAAATGTGTATAAAGTGCATAGAATAAGCTCTTAACATAAGTATGGCGGTCAGTTTAGAGAGCAATCATGGAGTAACCAACGCGTTTCGTCCGTCAGGACCTCAACATCTGAACGTCACCGCAGCAGCCAGGATGGCTCCTGGCTTCTGCGGTGGTGATGTTCAGAGGTTGAGGTCTTTAATGGTAATTTATTGACTGAAGTCGACAGACGGATAAGTCATAACTCTGCCTTATTACATCAACATTATGCTGAATTTTAGGCACAATGAGTGCTGTGATGTTTTTCTAAAAGTGACTTTATGGAGGTTTTAAGGTGAGCCACCGGTTTCAGACTTGTTGGAGAGCCCTGCTTGGGTAAAAATAAATAAGATGTGTTTGTTTTGAAAGAAAACACTGAGTGCCCTATATATATATATATATATATATATATATATAAAACATCTTTAAGAAATAACCCCTTGGCGTGGCTTAGCTGTTACCGAGAAAGGTCATGTTTTGGAGGGGCTCTGCAATATAGTGCCCTTGGTGCCTCTCCTGTTAAATGCCCAGTGCTCCTGTGTGCCCCGTAGCCTCTATCTAGCCCCTGTCAGCTGTTGGGAGCGGTTTGAGATGTCCGCTGAATCGGGGGTTGCAGCCTACTCACTGCCTGGCAGCCGGGCACTAAATTTTGCATCCTATCCAGACCGGACTTCCATGGTGGGGAGATTACCTCCGCAACACTGCCGGATGGCCCCTGTCTACTACATTTCCATCAGGAGGCATCTTTGGTGTCCTCCAGAGTCCGTGGGACCCGGAAATCACCGCTTCTTACCTCACAGCAGCTGGGAGAGTGCCTTATAAAAGCAGCTAACAGGCAGACAGACAAAGCAGGTGGCCATCTTGGATTCCTAGGCAGCTTACAGCATATAGCTCTGTGTGACCCAGAGACAGAGACCTGGACTTAGGCTGGACCAGGACCGGTGCTCTCTTCCTATAGCTGCTCTCCATCATTTATATACCAACCCTCTCTGCGGTACATATCCCACTATTGTATCATGCTGCCAAATACACCCTGCAGCTCCATCTCTGATATGTGAGTACCTAGCTGGGGGGCCTTCAGGAGGGCTCGTCTTTTGTCTGACCTCATTTCTGCTCCTATATCTGCTCTTTCTCTATACATCCCTTCACGGGACACCTACGTGTAATTATGTTTGTATAAGGGTTTGATGTGACATTTCCTCTCTACGCCTCCACTTGGGGTTATTATACAGTACATACATAGCAGCCCTATATTGGAATCGGTATACTAGCTTGTCCGCAGACACTGTGGTTCTTTTGCAGTTTATCTTTTTCATCTACTTCTACACATTGTGCCATCTCGGAATGCCTCCCAAAAAAAATTAAAGGTGCACTCCCACCACCTGTATCCTTTTCTAATCAAAAAGGTGTATGCACATCCCCATCGTCTATTGGTGTACATACGGCTACAAGTAGACCTGATCACAATGTGGAAGGTGCAGGTCACTCATTAGCAATCCCAGGAGTGGAATACTAACTCCACTGATCCTCTTATCGTTAAGACATTGTGTCAGGTCCTTGCGGCCTTTAAATCTGAGCTCACCCAGGACCTCTCCGCTGCTATCCGTGATGTCAAAGTAGAGCTTACTGTCATAGGAGACAGATCAAACCATCTTGAGTGCACTTGATCAGTAGCAGGTTGAACTGGAGGCTTTAGGGATAAATTGTCAGATATACAGGACAGATCCAGGAGAAATAATATCAAAATTCGTGGGATCCCAGATTTGGTGGCCAACTCGGAACTACTGGACTATGTCATGTCTCTGTTCCGTAAACTGCTACAGCACGTTAGCTGATAGAGATTTACTCATTGACCGGATTCACCGTCTCCCTAGGCCCCGGTCAGTTTCTGCTTTGTATTCATGAGATACACTACTCCGAATCCATTTCTATAGTTCTGCATCGGATTCGGACATTCTCGGAGGCCTCCAAATATTTCCGGATTTCTCTGCATTGACCATCTCTAAATGTCGATCATTAGCCCCTGTCACAGCTGCTCTGTGCTCTCAGGACTTTTCCTACTGCATTTTTGCCCCCTGCAGTAGTAATGCGGACCCGATACACTGCACTTTTTTTTTTTCCTCCTGTTTACTACCCTGTTTTTTTCTAGTTTGTTTTCCCCCTTTTTACCTTTGGGATGTTAGATGCTGTCAAATCTTTTATGAACTGGAGTGCCAGTCAGTTTCCAAAATGTTTTATTCTGTCTACTTTAAATGGTACGGGTTTACTCACTAAATGTTAAGGGGTTGAATTCCCCAAATAAGCGTAGGTTTGCCCTTTCTACTTTTTATAAACATAGAGCTGACATAGTGGCCTTGCAAGAAACCCATTTTTCCTCCATAAGTCCCCCCGTTTTGAAAGATCAATGGTACCCAGTTGTATTTTTTGCAAATGGTCCCTTCAAAAGAAATGGAGTAGCCATCCTTTTCTGAACCTCTGTTTCCTTTGAATTGCATTCCGAAACAGCTGACAAAAAAGGTCGCTATCTTATATTAACCAGAAAATTGGAAGATAAACCGGTCACATTAGTCTCCCGCTGTGCTCCTAATTCCAACCAAGTTCAGTTTCTACGAAAACTCTGTTCAGTTATATCAAGAGTTCGTTAGGGTGCTTTGGTTATTGTGGATGATTTTAATTTAGTGTTGGATCTGAAATTTGATAGGTCTTCCCAGCCTGCCCGCCAGACAGCTAAATTACAGAGTGGCCTCTCCACAGCCTTTCGTAATCTACTCGCAGAGTATGATTTATATGCTCTATGGAGAGTTCAGAATCCTTCTGTATGAGATTATACTCAATTCTTACCTCTCCATTTATTTTATTTATTTATTAACAGTTTCTTATATAGCGCAGCATATTCCGTTGCGCTTTACAATTAGAACAACAGTAATAGAACAAAACTGGGTAAAAACAGACAGACAGAGGTAGGAAGGCCCTGCTCGCAAGCTTACAATCTATATGGTTCCTACTCTTGCATAGATGTTATATTGTGTAATAAATGGACTCTACAACTTTCAGACCAAGTTGATATTTTACCTATTTCTTGGTCAGATCACGCTCCACTTCTCTGGTCTTGGAATATTTCTTGCGAATTCATCCCCCTAGGTCATGGCGCCTATCCCCACATCTACTATCAGATCCTATTTCTAAAAAGGCAATTATTGACAGTGTCTCCATTTATAAGGAAACTAAATCTCCCTCAGATGCCTCTATCACCAACTTTTGGTGTGCCCTTAAAGCAGTGGTGCAGAGAACTGCGATCCAAGTAGGCTCGAGACTCAAACGACAAGCTATACAACAACAACAACAACAACAAGACTTAGAGTCTAAACTTAAAGACGTTGAGCACCAAAATAAGCTCCACCCCTCTAGATCCCTGCATAGGGAATTGGATGCTATTAGAAGTCAGCTCCAGAAACTCCTTATGAGACAGACCCAATTTGCTTTGATTAGGTTAAAGCAGAAATTTTATTTGACTGGTAACAGACCAGGTAGAATGTTAGTCTGCAAACTCTGTGCCCTCCAGGCTAGGAATAGGATCAAACACTTGCTCTCCCCCCAAGGTACTAAACCAGTTTGCCAAATACTATACTAGTTTATATAACCTGTCGTCTGACCCTCTCACTTTTCAACTCACCGATGATTCTGTACAATCTTTCCAGGGAGATATTAATCTTCCCTTTTTCACGGCAAAACAATTAGACTTATTGAACGCCCCATGAACCTCTCAGGAGATAGAGAAGGTGCTGCAATCACTAAGTAAGGCCCCTGGTGCGGATGGCTTCATTAATGAGTTATATGTCTCTTTGAGTGACCATCTATCTCCCACATTAACGTCACTATACAATGAGGTTACCTCTCTTGGCACCTTTCCGAAGGAAATGTTAGAGGCTCGTATAATAACCATTCCTAAACCAGGTAAAAGCCCAGCGCATTGTCAGAATTCTAGGCCCATTGCACTTTTGAATGGCGATGTAAAGATTTTCGCTAAACTTATAGCTACCCGTTTAAACTGATTATTTACCACCCCTGATCCATTCTGACCAGGTTGGGTTTGTTCCCGAAAGACAGGCCTCTGACATTACCCACAGAGTGTTTGATATTATTGATACTATTAATTCTTATACTGGCCTTCTTCTGCTCTCCCTAGATGCAGAGAAGGCGTTTGATACACTGAATTGGCTTTACATGTGTTTGGTATTGGAAAAATTTGGTTTTAATGGTCGAATTGTTTCCTCGGTGTTGGCTCTATACAGCTCCCCCTCAGCATGAGTATTTAGCAATGGCTTCCTCTCTGATATGTTACTGATTGTGCATGGAACACAACAAGGATGCTCTCTATCACCCCTGATATTTACTTTATGTATAGAACCTCTTGCCGAAAAAATTTGAAAGACTGGAGCTTTCCCGGGCATGTCGATTGGTAATAGTCCAGAAAAATGATGTCTATTTGCGGATGATGTCCTCTTATTTTTCACGGATCCGACATCGTCTCTCCCCTGTTTACATGATATTTTACGAAGTTATAGTGAAGCTTCATACTACAAACTGAATATGACAAAAACAGATGCTCTCCCTATTAATGTCCTAGCCCCGATAATTGCTACCCTTCAATCACAATATCCATATAACTGACATTCTGCTTCCCGTCAGTACCTAGGAATCCATATCCCCCTGTCTACTTCCTCTGTCTTTAATCTTAACGTACCCCCTTTACTCGATAACTTTCTAGATTTGACTAAGTCCTGGTTATCCTATGATATTTCCTGGTTGGGCTGCCTTGCGGCTTTTAAGATGACTCTCCTGCCCAAACTCATGTATTTATATCGTACTATCCCCTTTTTATTCCCCAAAAAATAATTGGATAAGTGTCACTCTATTTTATTGCGTTATGTGTGGAAGACGTTTCCGCCTAGATTAGCTCAAACCAGAATGGTTGTACCTCGTAGGAATGGGGGCCTGGCTATGCCTGACTTGGTTCTGTATCACAAGGCATGTGTGTTGGCCCAACTTAAATATTGGTCTGACCTGTCTTCTGAGGTGAGCTGGGTATCCATCTAAAGAGCACAGAGTTTAGCCTTTCCATTAGTTGACCTCCTTAAAATACAACCAAGCTTACGACCATCTTCTCTAGCCCTTCTCCCATCCATGAGAACATCTCTGCATATTTGGGACAAATTGGTCAGCTGTATCCCTGCTCATTTATATTCCTATGCTTCAATTTCATTAAGAGCTGTAACTAAATTAATTCCTAATCTTAATCTTTCTGCCTGGTATGACAGTAATATGACTGTCTTAGGTGATCTGTTGGATGGTAATGTTATGCTCCCCTTCTCTCTACTTAAGTCCCATTACAACTTCCTGAGTAGGGAGCTATTTTATTATCTTCAGGTTCAACATTGGTACAAGGGTTTACCTAGACTCGTGGGTGTCCCATGTCCGATAGCCCAGGCTATTGTTGCAAGTTTATCTCACTGTAACTCAAAGAAAGATATATCTTTCTGGTATAAGACTCTTTTAAACTTGATTTCTATCTCAAAATCAAATGTGCAGCTGAAATGGGAGAAGTATTTGGGACTCCCACTTTCTGATGCTCAGTGGAAACTGATATTTGCCTCATCCTATTGAATGTCGATATGTTTGAACCATACGGAGATGCATATCAAACTTCTATACAGATTGTATTTAACTCCTGATAGACTACACACTTATTGGCAATCTTGTTCATAATACTGCTGGTGTAATTGTGGTGAAGTGGGTGATATCTTTCATATTTTCTGGACATGTCCCTTTATTAAAAAGTTCTGGGCCGAGATATTTGAGCTGATTAATAAAGTGCTAAATTTGTCTCTGACCTCATCTCCAGATCTGGATCTTCTACACCTATTTCCAGCTGCTGTGCTACTCCATCATAGATATTTGTTGGGACCCATATGTATAGCGGCTAGGGCGGCAATAGCCCAAAGCTGGAAGCAACCTTCACCCCACCTGTACCTCTGTTTATTAATAAGATTCAATTCCACTTTGCTATGGAAACTAAGTTTATGCCTTATTATCCTACAGCTTCCTCTCCCATGGTAAAGTGGATGTCATGGCATGAGTATATGACGGATGGTGGAGGTGCTTCCCACCCTTCTTAATTAACATTATCCACTGTAAATCTAGATTTATTTAATGTCTAGTATAGACCTACAGTTCTATTGAATGTGGTATCCCCTACCACTGTTTGATGTTTGACCTATGTATCTTTGGGTATTTCCTCTTGGCTACACTACAATTTTCTCTGCTTAACTGAATCTGTTGTCTGTACACATTTAATATGTCTGTTAATATGTCTGCATCCCATGTCCCCATATCTGTACTCCCCCTTCTATCACCTTTTTCTGTTCTGTATCCCATCCCCTTTTAAAAAATAGAAAACTGTATTTTGATTAAAAACTATTGATGATAAAAAAAAGAAATAACCCCTTCATTCTACCACATAGTCAAAGATTAAGATGTATAGCAATAATTAATGAGATTTCATTCTAAGTACATCATTCTCAAGTAATCGCCATGGACTATTGTCTGTCTAATATGAATTAGTGGAATTTAGAGCATTTTTGGTGAAACCCTCTATTTATTGATTTCTTCAGTAGTAATGTAATGGCATTTTAATGGACAAAAAAAATGGCTTGCCTTAAAGGTAATGTCTTTGTGATAGTAGATCTAATAAAATGTAGAGATGGATTTGCCAAGTAAGGAAACTGTCAAACAGAAAGCTAGGATTTGGGAACATGTGTTACAGTAACTCTTTATAACCTTGATTGATCTTCAGTATGTTATATATTTGTATTTATTTAACTTTTAGTTTTAACAAATGGTCTCTATATAGGCAAATTAAGATACAGTTTATCTCCCAAAAATGCTTGTTTTCCAGATATTTACTAAAAATAAGTACAGTAGAACATGCTTATATTGAAAAACACATAAAAAAAATAGTACACTTACCTTGGAGCAATTTATAAACAACAATTCTGGAAAATCTGCATTTCTCGTGGGATGCTTATGAAGTGCATATTACTATTTATAAACATAATTGACAGTGTGTCAATTTGTCTGATTGCAAAATTAAATCATATTTGAGATATTCAACAATGACAAAAAGTTATGGGCCGAGATATTTGAGCTGATTAGTAAAGTGCTAAATTTGTCTCTGACCCCATCTCCAGATCTGGATCTTCTACACCTATTTCCAGCTGCTGTGCTACCCCATCAAAGATATTTGTTTGGACACATCTGTATAGCGGCTAGGGCGGCAATAGCCCAAAGCTGGAAGCAACCTTCACCCCACCTGTACCTCTGTTTATTAATAAGATTCAATTCCACTTTGCTATGGAAACTAAGTTTATGCCTTATTATCCTACAGCTTCCTCTCCCATGGTAAAGTGGATGTCATGGCATGAGTATATGACGGATGGTGGAGGTGCTTCCCACCCTTCTTAATTAACATTATCCACTGTAAATCTAGATTTATTTAATGTCCAGTATAGACCTACAGTTCTATTGAATGTGGTATCCCCTACCACTGTTTTATGTTTGACCTATGTAACTTTGGGTATTTCCTCTTGGCTACACTACAATTTTCTCTGCTTAACTGAATCTGTTGTCTGTACACATTTAATATGTCTGTTAATATGTCTGCATCCCATGTCCCCATATCTGTACTCCCCTTTCTATCACCTTTTTCTGTTCTGTATCCCATCCCCTTTTAAAAAATAGAAAACTGTATTTTGATTAAAAACTATTGATGATAAAAAAAGAAATAACCCCTTCATTCTACCACATAGACAAAGATTAAGATGTATAGCAAGAATTAATGTGATTTCATTCTAAGTACATCATTCTCAAGTAATCGCCATGGACTATTGTCTGTCTAATATGAATTAGTGGAATTTAGAGCATTTTTGGTGAAACCCTCTATTTATTGATTTCTTCAGTAGTAATGTAATGGCATTTTAATTGACAAAAAAAATGGCTTGCCTTAAAGGTAATGTCTTTCTGATAGTAGATCTAATAAAATGTAGAGATGGATTTGCCAAGTAATGAAACTGTCAAACAGAAAGCTAGGATTTGGGAACATGTGTTACAGTAACTCTTTATGACCTTGATTGATCTTCAGTATGTTATATATTTGTATTTATTTAACTTTCAGTTTTAACAAATGGTCTCTATATAGGCAAATTAAGATACAGTTTATCTCCCAAAAATGCTTGTTTTCCAGATATTTACTAAAAATAAGTACAGTAGAACATGCTTATATTGACAAACACATAAAAAAAATAGTACACTTTCCTTGGAGCAATTTATAAACAACATTTCTGGAAAATCCGCATTTCTCGTGCGATGCTTATGAAGTGCATATTACTATTTATAAACATAATTGACAGTGTATCAATTTGTCTGATTGCAAAATTAAATCATATTTGAGATATTCAACAATGACAAAATTAATTTTGAATTTGTCAAAATACTGTAAGTGAAACTCATTGGAGACTCAGATCAGTTACAGATAAGTTCTATAAGAGATATGACATTTCCATATACAAATAAGTTTCCTGGATTTTGTTGGGGTAACGTAGGGTTACTATAATATCCCTTTAATGAGGAACACATAAGAATTGCAAAGTACCTGTTCAATTCACATGTCTCTGATTAAAGGGATATTATAGCAACCCTAGGTAACATGGCAGTTAATGCTTTCTGTGACAGTGGCTACAAGTATTCCAGATTACTGTTTACTAGAGCACTTTGTAATTGCTAAACTGGTATGTAAACAGTTTTACCTTTTATGTTTTTTGTTATGACAATGTACACCCCAATTATAAAATATCAACCACCGCAAAACATAATGGTCTTTTCCCCTTGATAATGACACCATTGACTATGCAGATGTAGAATATCAGTAATTCATTGTGGTATTAACCAGTTTATTGGCTAAAATTATGCAAGCCAAAAATGGGCAAAGGGAGGCAGTACAAAACTCTTAGGGCATTCATACACAGGGAAGAGAAAATAGATCATGGAAGAATTTAATCAAAACAATCATAACAACCTCATGTCAATTTTAGTCAATCTAATAATGAAAATTCATCAAACTGTCACCAACACTCTCTTCCAGAGAATGGAAAAATCAATCTCAAATATAAATATATATATATTGATGCAGAAGTTTTTGATAGATGAAGAACTGTCCAGTTCTGCAACTTAAGGATAAAAAAATACTGAAAGCACACCTGAATTGCTCTATAGTACTTACACATGTTTAGTAGTCAATGAAATATTGAAAAACTACTGGAAGATTGTGCTTGTTCAGGGGCTAGAATTGTAAAAATTTTCCATTAAAAAAACTTTACTGCCCTGGTATTTTATCTATATTTTTGTTTATTGTAATACAGTGTAAAAAACCTTCACAAGTCTTATTTATAGTATGGTTCTATTATACAGTACACCAATTATAAGATTGACTGCTACTAAATGCTATTTATTGTATATTGCAAATAGTTATTTTGTTTTTTTCATATTTTGTATGTTTTTACTATATGTTGTGATACCTCATCTGAGATTTACTTCCTGTGTCACAATGATTCAACTTTTTTTTTAAATAAAACAGGACACAACTTATTTACAACAGTATTTCAATATACATCAACTGATTCCAAGTTTTCCATGCTTGAATCCTGCCATTTTGTTCTTTTCATTAAATGTAGTTCTGAGATATCCTGTAGGTATGTTTAGGGTCATTATCTTGCTTTGTTATGAACCTTTGCAAAATGCTACGGTAGTCTTTTTAGTACACGCTGAAAGTCACTAACTTAGGATTCAGCAAGGGATTGCCAGACCATCATGTCTTTACCTCCATACACAACAGTTAATGTGACAGGGTTATTTTCTAAGTTGCATCTTGGAATAGCTGTCACTTACCTGCATATTTATGCCAAAGTTTTAAACTGGCAAGGTTTTTAATGGGAAAGCCATGCAGTGTTTAGCTATAAAAATAATCTATTTAAAACTTGGGGCTAAACACACCAGTGTCAGGTATGGGGATGCTTGGGCCACTGAGGTTGATGCTGGAGCCAGTTCAGTAGGAAAACTTGTGAGCGAGAAACTCATGAGGTGGAACAATATCAGAAGTGGATACACGTAAGAGGGTGCGGGACTGGTTAACTGAAGTGAAGCTGGTAGACACTACACTGGAACCAATAGATAAATATTGGCTTGAGATGACAATATTGAATCAGGATCATGAAAATATTCCGTGCTGGAAACAGTTAAATGAAACAAAGACTATGCTGGGACAGGTTAAGCTCTGCATGCTGGGCTGGGACAGGCAGAGCTCTGGGCATCAAGCTAGGACATGTAAAGCTCTGGGTGCTGGGCTGGAACCGATAAAGCTCTGGGTGCTGGACTGGGATTGGTAACAGGAACAGATGCTGGAATAGTGCTGGATTGGGACTGGCTAGTAGGAACAGTTGCCAGATTGGGACTGGCTATTAGGAGCTGCTGACTCTGACCTGTTAATATCAGAGTTTTAGCAAAATTTTAGGTCAGAAAAGCCTAGCTCTGAGTTATCACTGGAAACTGGCGTGGTCCAGTAGTTCTTTGGATAAGCAGGAGCTGGTAAAGCTGGAAATATAGTATTACTGGAAACTGGCTGGGACCAGTAGTTGACTGAATTATCAGGGTCTGGTAAAAAAAAGGCTTAAAGGTATTATTAGAATATGGCTGACACCTGTAGTTCTTCAGATGAGCAAGATCAGGTAAATAAATTGGCTCAAAGAACAGAAGTCTGACTGCAGGTATGAGAAGCCAAGGGATGTGTCTGGAATGCAACATTGATCTGGCAACTTGCTGTAGTCCTGGAAGCCTTATCTTTGCTGTGATTGATGGACAGAGCTAGGTGACAGAGATCCCACATGTCTATTGGTGACTCAGTGGTCAGATGTCCAAACCCAACATGGTGGCACCTAGGAGAGGGAGATGGCGGGAGGCATGGAAAAGAGGCACCAATCCTATGTACAGCTGAGCAGAGGAGAGATTGGGGGCCCTGGGACCACCTGACAGGACAATACCAGCACAGCATCAGAGACCACAGGATCAATGACCCCCACCACCACCACAGTCCAGGACCTGACAACCCTGGAATCAGTGGCTTGTAAAAGTTGCCACTTAGTTTATAAATTTCACACACTGACAACTATCCTCCTGTCTACTCAATCTGTGTGATGAACCAAAGACTTCAAATTTTGGTTTTATTGGTCTATTAGACATTCTACCTGTCTTCAGTCATCACTGACAGTGGTTTGTTGCCTGGGCAAGCCTCTTTTTCATTAATGCAGAAAAGTGGAAGTTTGTAATAATACTGGAAAATTGACCTTTTTTTTAGAATTGTAAAACTTAGATTATTCTTCAGTTTATTCTATACTAAACTATTTGTTTTAACCTTTAGCAATTTACTGCTTATTTTTGTAAAGTTAGAGTGTGCTTAAATATTTTTCTGATAGTATAGATAGATAGATACTGTAGATAGATAGATAGATAGATAGATAGATAGATAGATAGATAGATAGATAGATAGATAGATAGATAGATAGATAGATACCAGTTTGTACACAGGTAATCCTGTCAAAATGATAATCCACAATAGAGCGCTTACCTTTTAAAAAACAAAAAAAATCTGATGATTTTTCATCACCATACAGTAGTATGAAGATGGAGAAATGATTCAATGTTTGCAGATAACAAAGAGAAATGTGATTTTTCACTGCGTTATTTGCTTTGATACATACCAAGGTTCATTGTAAGTTTTCATATAAAGCTGGTTTCCACCTTTCCCTGAATGTGAGGAGTGAAGGATACAGATGTGTCCTCATATATCTTGGCAGCGGAAGTCTGCGTTTTTGCATTGCGGCATAGCATAGTCTACTACTGCCTCAGATTTCCACAAGAATCCGCACGTCACACCCTGTCTGGCTCCCTATATGAGCGTGCAGTGGTAGGACTGATGCCCGCTGCTTCATTCGGCTAACCCCGCTCATTTTGATATGTGCTTACACAATATGCCGTGACTTTTAGCTCATGATGTGTTCACATCACAGGCAATACTGTAAAAGGACACATCTGTAAATTACCCAAAGACAAACAAACGTGGTTTCGGAGTGATAGTACTAATATTTGAAGGAGGGGAAAAAACAAGTTAAGTCAAGGACTGATCAAAATTCATGCTGAAGTAGGACATGATGGAGGATACAGCTGAGACAGTTTGGGGGTATTTGCTACTGTATATAGCCGGAGCGCACAAATTTATCCCTTCATTACTGGCTACACAATATGGATTAAGGTGTCAGAGACTGACTGAACTATTCTGAGAGTCTCCACCTAATACCAGCAATAGTGGTAACTATAATAAATATATGTACTTATTGCTTAGCCCTTTGGGATTTCCAGGGAATCCTTTTGTTATAGAGCTATTATACCCCTCTGTCATTCAGCTCATATGAGATTCGTTTTAACCTTTTTTCATTGTTGTACTATATTATATGATATTATATGCTATTAAAAATCTGTGTTTTTATCAAGGTTGTCTCTGTGGTTCTGAGCGCCTACCTGGTATTTATTAATTCACTAGTATTTGTGGAAATGAATGGAAATTTAGAGTGGTGGAGTTCTAGAGTTGGCTGGAAATCTATTGTCATCAGCAAAGTGATGGTACAGAAACAAATCCTTTTGATTACTGAAAATATACACAGAGAGCAAAAGGAAGCACATAATTTATTCCTTTGGTAGCCAAACTGATAGAAAACATTAGGAGTATGTAGAGCCTTAGAACAGGGCTGTTTCTAGCCAATTTGGCTCCCAGTGCGAGATTTAAAAATGCGCCCCCATGACATAAAAAATGTGCCCCCCCACACACACACCTAGATTTAAAAAAAAACTTGCGCGCGCGCACCCGACAAGGGTGTGTGGCCTCATCTAAATGGGTGTGGCCTCGTCTGAAAAGACTACCTCACAATCCAGTTTTTGACCCTGCTCCAACAGATCACGACCACCACAGGAAAAATAAATTCTACCATATTAAGCCCCACACAGTAATGCCCCCTACACCATATTATGCCACACACCGCAATGCCCTTGATACATTAAATCCCCACACTACGGCAGGCAAGAGTCCCCATTTCACACATTACGGCAGGTGTCCCCATTTTACACATAGAGAGAGAGAATACTTACAGAGGCGATTACTGCTCTTCGGCCCATCTCACCAGTCGCTCCTCGCGCCGGCCTTTCCCTCTTCCTAACTTGGATCCCCCTCTGTACTCCGCTGGGGGCGGGGTTACGTCGCGACGTAACGATGCAACCGCGTCATTCTGTGAAACTCCGCCCCCCGAGCGGGTTACTCGGGGAGAAATAGGAGGGGAAAGCAGGGAGCCACAGTTAGTGCCACGGCGGGCGCCCAGTGCGGTTGCACTGCTCGCCTGCCCCAAGAAACAGCCCTGCCTTAGAAGGACACTGAAATTAATATGTAAACATCACATGGCATTCAGTAGAGAGCAAAGCCTTTAAGAACAAATAGGATTTTATTATGTTCATAGCAAACTTAAAAAGCATGGGTTCTATGGAATTTGTCCAGATACTTTTCCACTAGCTAGGTTTCTTCCTTTGACTGGGCAAGATTAGCTGAAGAAAAATTTAATTTAGGGCCTAACTCTAACAGGTATTTGGAAGTAAATAATAAAAAAAGAAAGTCACATTGTATCTGGAACAAACCATGTTGCAATGCAAGGGGAGCAAATACATTTATATTTTACTGTGCATGGTAAATAGTTGCTGCTTTTGCAAGTAGCCCACAGTTTTATTTTTACACTGCAATTTAGATTTCAATTTGGGCACACCCACCCAAATCTATCTCTCTCTCTGCACATATTACATATGCCCCACCTATACTGTAAGATGGTTTTGTCCAGCTGCACAGTAATTTGCTTTTTTTTTTGCTTTACTTCCAAATTTAGATTTATGCCCTTAATGTTAAAACATTTGAAAAGTACCCTTCAAATTTTTTAGACAAACTGCACCCCTTAATCAGATGTTTTTTTTTTTCTTGTGGAATATCATTTTTAGGAGTTGACTGATGCACTTTCAATGGAATGAAGTGGGCAGCATTGGAGAATCTATCCAGCAGGAGCTGTGGTAAGGCTGTATTTATTTGGTGGAAATCTTTGGTAACTTCTGGTAAGAGAGGTATTTTATTTTAGTAATGCTATTCTTGTCTCTTAGTTGGGCAAGTATATATGGATATATTACATAAAATTTTTTTTTCTGTGATAAATGATCATTTTAATTATTTTTGAACCACCATTATTATAACTATAATTGTTGGAAAGTTTTTATTGTCTTTTCTTGTAATATATTTGCTAATAGTAATATTAGCTGTCAGTTGCATTTGCGTTTATTAAGCCATAAACCGATATTCTACAAAATTGATAAAAGAAATAAAAAAAGATAATGCATCAAATAGCTTTCTTTTAGCTAAAGGCGTTAAAAATATGAAATAAGTATTTGTACAGTATGACAGATAGATGATATTCATTACCCAGCCAAGGTTCAAAGGAGAGAATATAAGCTTGTAAAAGGATTATTGTTCAAGCTCAACTAGGAGTTTAACATGGCTAAATGAATACTGTTAGTGAGACATAGGTAAAAAGAAGACATTTCAATATCATTAGCCTTTGCCTATCAGCAAGTTATAATGCTTTGAAAATACTTTGCAAATCTGTTCCAAACCTACATTGTTACATATGAGATGAATTTGTTGAAATAGCTAAAACCCATTATATTTATGCATCCTTGTTTTTCTGCACATTTGCATAAACTTTTTCTGTTGAAAAATTTGTTTTTTTCTTTTATAGACAATGAACAAAATAGCTTTAATGAAATATAAGTGTTCAATTATATTTTAGTTTAAATTCAAAATATTATGCATTTATCATCATATTTTTTTTTACTAATGTCATTTTCAATGATCTACAGTGACATATCTATACTGTGTCATCAGCATACTATGCATTGCAAAGTGCTTACATTCTCTGGCTTTGGTACAGTACAGTAACTCTACAAGTGTAAAAGACAGTGAGCAAATACAATCATGATAAATGTGTAGGTAAATGAAAAAAAAAATAAATGTATTGCAGAAAAAAAATATAATTAACATTTATTTATATATTGATTGCTATAGGTGTACTCCTTACCACTTTATAATAGAGACAAAACAGATATAAAACAAGGTTGGTAATAACAATAAAGGAAAAAAGAGAACTTGCTCACAAGCTAATCATATATCGGGGAAAAAACTTTATAAATCAGGTTAATTGTTGCAGACATCATATTGGTCCAAACAAAATGCAAATCGAAAATGATCCAGAATGGGACTATATGTTATCAAGTCACATAGCAATGCAGGAAGAAAACTTTTATTTTAGGTAAATGAGGATATAACTTAGGAAAAGGACCTGATGACAATAATTACAAGCTCCTTGGCTCCTGACCTATTCCTGAGGTTCTACTTCCATAGATATTGAATAAAGAGAAAAAATATCCATCCCTTACTGCGCATATATTATTCTGTCATTGCCATACTTGCCTACTTTTGAAAACCAAAATCACAAAGCACGTCACGCCACCAAGGAGGCATGTCATATTATGCCCAAAGGGTGTGTCTAGTTCCACACATGGGCATGTCTATGCTTAAATGCTTGCTGTTGCAAGATATTTCTATATAGCATTAGTTATAATATATTTTGTGACGTTTTGCAAGTATTGATACTAACATTGCTGTCTGCAATACAGGGTTTCATGTTTGCAATATATATTCGCTGTGATACAGATTGAGTATCCAATATCCAAATATCCCGAAATACTGAATATTCCAAAATATGTAATTTTTTGAGTGAGAGTGAGATAGTGAAACCTTTGTTTTCTGATGGATCAATGTACACAAATTTTGTTTAATACACAAAGTTATTAAAAATATTGTTTTAAATGACCTTCAGGCTGTGTGTATAAGGTGTATACATGATAAATGTGATAACTATAAATTCCAAATGCAATTTGACCTTGTATGAATTCATCCCTGAGCATATAAGTAAATGATGATTTTTGGTGTATTAGATGTTATTTTATTGTGAACATTGGACTGTACCTTGTAGGCACTACCTATTGTTATTGTATGTGCTGTTTTCCATACCATTACAGCATTAACCAAATCATTACAGACACCAGCCACTCTAATTAAACAAATGTGTTTAAATAAAGATTCTTACCCTAACAGCAGAAGTAGAGGCTATAGGTCAGTGCACTGCACATCAGCAAAGATAAGAACTGAAGACCCTGTGTCTGATCATGTGCTGCTGTCTGTTAGGGTGAGAATTTTTATTTAAACACATTTGTTTAATTAGAGTAGCTGGTGTCTGTAATGATTTGGTTAATGCTGTAATGGTATGGAAAACAGTTATCCTCTGATAACACATTAATCATCATTTATAAAATGCAGAACAAATATTAAGTGCCTCAGGCAAAAGTCTTGTTCTTTTGCCCCATTTTCTCAATTTTCACTGAACTTTCTGCTAAAAGTGTCTTTCCACAAAAGATCCAATATTTTATTTTTTTTATATAATTTGAGAAATAAAATGGAAAAATTGAAAATACATTCCAGAAAAATTTACCCAGATTATGTTTTTATTACAAATTAGACAACATTATAAAAAAATTTAGATACTTAGAGACAAAGCAAAAGAACCCAGGCACACGATGAGTATGAAACCCCCTAATTCTTTGCAGCTGTGTGAGATAGTCAGCCTCACAATTTAAATGGAACAAGAACTGTATAAGGGGACAAAGAGGACAGTACTAGAACAGGAGGGGAAATAGTAACATTTTTGATTTAGTGGGGGGCATATGTATTAAAGCTTGGAGAGAGATAAAGTGAAGAGAGATAAAGTAGCTCCTGTCACTTTATAGGCTGTTTTTGAAAAATGACCGGAGCTAATTGGTTTGTACTTTATTTCTTTCCATGTTATGTATCTCCAAGCTTTAATACATACGCCCTTTGATGTGATAAGCACCCTTTTATTTTACAATATATCAAACGTGAGAAAAAAGGTAACATTTACTAAAATAATATAATAAAACATCCTCAACTGCTGTAACTAAGATGTATACTTTTTAGATGGAATACAGTCAAGTTTCCTAAATAAATAGGAAATTATAGAAGTTTATTGATATTCATGGCTATTTGACAGCTTCAGTCCAGCACATGCAAATATCTGAATTTTTTTGAGGGCAACATTTTTATTTAGAAATATAGTACAGCTTTGTGATATTGCATCCCTAGTTACCCTGGGAACCCTTGGATCATAAAAGGTTGTTTTATCACATCCAGTGAGTCAAACATATGCAGATTTTCTTGTTATGTTTTAATAGTCCTTTTAAGATTACCTTTTATTTTAATGGATTTGTTTAACACTTGGCAGTCCGCCTTAACATACAGTATCCTGTCAAGATAATTTTACGTTTTCTAAAATTGTTTCAATAAATGAAATAAGAATAAAATATTGTTTCCAATGTTCTATTTTCTCTACCTGTGAGTTGGCAGTGATTTATGAGAGCTCTGATTGCAGTGATAAGGAAATTGCAGTTACCACTGCAATAAAAAAATAAAAATAAACAGTACTCAAATACCCAGGCAATAATATACCAGTCTGTCTTTACAGATATACTAGACATGTGTGCACTCATAGTGTAAATGAAAAGCCCAAAATGTGGATGTCCAGCCCCATTTTGTTAAAAAAATTTTTTTTAACTTATATAAACTTAGAAAACTTTTATAAACCAAAGTAAAAACTGTTTACATTAATAAATGTTTATTTTTATTCTTAGGGAAAGATGCTAGTTTGAACAGCTTGGCCGAACAGAGTTATCTTAGAAGGGTTGTTTTAAAAGGATTAAGAAAATATTACGACATAGACTTACCCAGGACTTACATAGTGGCTATATCTGCACCATATATTGAAGGGCTGTGCTGGAATGTGACGATTGCTCTCCTTTCTTTGCAGGTAATCTACACTCATAATTTGCAGTTTGGGTCTGCTTAGAAAATACATGCTGCAGTGATATTTTATTATATTAGGTAATCTACACTGTCAATTTTTATTTCATAAGCTATATTGTATTCTAGGATGATACTTTATTTCAACTTTGAAATAGTTGGTAAACTCCTATCTCAGTTTTTCTCAGGAAAGTTGCTAGGTTGAACAGTGTCAGGCTCCGGAGCCTAACCTCCGGCGGGTGCTCCCATGGGTTACCGTCCCGATGGTTGGCGCGGCTGTGGCGGCAGGGAGCTGCTGGTGGCGAGTCCTCCTGGACGGATGTGTGGCTGCCAAGGGCCGGGGGTCGAGGGTATGGAGAGCCAGGCGCTGCGGCGGGGATCGCTGCGTTAAGGTCCTCTAGTGGTGACACAGTATAGTGTGTCAGAGACAGAAGCTGGCTAAAGCTGTGTGCTAACAGCTAAGTATGTCTTCTGTGCTGGGGGCAGCCATGTTGGAGACCAGAGTATTACCAATGAAGTTCATAATCTGTATCCAGCCAATCCTGCATGTTCTCCCCTTACAAAAGGGGGCTGGCTCAGAGGGAAAGTGCCAGTGCTTCAAGTTACCTCCTTGTAAAAGGTTCTCCAGCTCTGTGCTCCCAGGTTACTTCTGGTTCCCTGGTCCTGGTTGCTCTCATCCATCGGTTACCTAAACGCTGCTGCAGTCCTGCCGTCTAAGTCCGTTGCCACTCGTGGAAGTGCTCACGGGGTCCCAGGTCGTAGAGGAGCTCCAGGTGCTAACGGCGGTTCCCGCAGATGTCTTTATTTCTTCAAAGTCCAAGTTCTTCAGCCTCGTCTTTCAATCACAAACCACAGTCTTTATTTCTGCAAAGTCCAAGTTCTTCAGCCTCGTCTTTCAATCACAAACTAAAGTCTTCATTTCTTCAAAGTCCAAGTTCTTCAGCCTCGTCTTTCAATCACAAACCATAGTCTTCATTTCTTCAAAGTCCAAGTTCTTCAGCCTCATCTTTCAATCACAAACCACATCTTCATTTCTTCAAAGTCCAAGTACTTCAGACTCATCTTTTAATCATTAAACACACAGTCTTCAGTTCTTCTTTACCAGAGTTCTTCAGCTTCACTCTTTAAGTCATTTAACCATAGTCTCTAATTCTTCCAGTTTCTTCTATTTCTCCAATATTCCTGTACAGCCTGATTATTTATTAAAACAGTTATCTTCCTATGAAGTCCTCCTTTTCTTTACGCCCTCCGGCCAATGTTAACACTTGGTTTGGCTTCCACCCAATGAGGAGGAATTACATTCAGCCACCTTGTTTACTCTCCTCACAGGTAGCTGTCCCTTCAGCCAAAACTCGGTTGTCAGAACCCCAATTTACGCCGAGCGTGATAAACAGGATTGTATTAGAAGGGTTGTTTTAAAAGGGTTAAGAAAATATTACGATATAGACTTACCCAGGACTTAAACAGGACGAAAACAGACAGAAACATCCAACCAATGTTACAACAAAACAACCACCCTTCCTTTCATCCTCAATCAAAATCATCTGTGCATTTAAACATATGTATATATCTTTCAAACTATAATCCTCATGACCTCTAAGAACAGAATGCAACCAATTTTGTATAAAACCAGTTATATTGTGCTTTGCATGTGACTGTACATACTGTACCTGTGTTTGTCATTTTGCTCTGTCATGCTCAGTTAACATACAGTGGAACAAGACCAGTAAACAGGCACCTGAACTTTTAACTTTAACAAGTGAAACCTTACACTCTAAGCCTAGATAACTTTGCTTTAATCTCAAACGAACCATGTACCACAAATTGATTTTCTGTATTGCACTTCATGGAGTATTTATAAAGGCCATTACATCATTCAATCTCCCAGCAACTCTCCCCTCTGTACATGTAGCCCCCTCAATTATTCACTCCCCTCTTATTAATACTCATGAGCTTTTTACATCCCTATATTCATTGACAAAAACATCTACAACCTCTCACCATAAAAAACTTTCACAAACCTCTGACACATTTATCTCTCTCTTCTTCTTCTGACAGCTGGTGGCATTTTACTAAATCCAGGACCCAACCACTTGCATCGCTCACATTCACCTGATTCACAGCAAGATAGAAATCCAGCTTAAACATCACATGTCTTCCATCACCCTCCAGATCACTAAAATGTGCCTTATAGAATGCACGCTCTGTAACAAATTAACATCCATCCATGACCTCTTCATATCTAACAACTTCAAACTGCTGGCTATAACAGAAACATGGCTCACACAATCAGACATGGCCTCCCCTGCAGCACTGTCACATGGTGGTCTTCACTTCACACACACCTCCAGGCCTGGTTACCAAAAGGATGTAGGGTTAGATTATTACTTTCCCAATCTTTTGCATACACTGTTCTAGCACAGATATCATCACTCACATTTACATAATTTGCAGTACATTCCATCAGAGTTTACTCTCCTTTCTCTCTGCACGTTTAAGCTATCTATCGCCCACCAGGGCATCCCAAACAATTTCTGTAAGATTTTTCTGCCTGGCTCCCTCACTTCCTATCCTCTGACATCTCCACCATCATCATGGTTGATTTCAATATTGCTATTTATTGTCCAAAATCTGCTGCTCATGCCTTCAAACTACTCTCTCTATCCTCCTCTCTTGGCATCTCCAAACGGACTGACTCCTTTACTCATCAGGAGGGCTTGATCTAGTAATCATCAGACTATGCTCCATTTCTGAACTCACTAACACCCCTTCCCCCCTTTTAGATCACCACTTTATCACTTGCATTCTCTCCTCCATTAATTCAAACTCTGTGTTGCTGAAGTCCTCCAATCCTCCTCAAACCTGCAATAATATTAACACAATCAATCTTCAAGAACTTTCCGCCTCACTCCAACAACTGCTTTCCCCTATTTCTGAATTCACCTCTCCTGAGATGGCTGCATTACACCTGAACCAGACTCTAGAAGTAGCCCTTGATGAAGTGGCTCCAGCTACACATCACACTCCACGTAAGCCTAGATGTCAACCATGACACTCTAAATTAACAAGTGATCTACAAAAACTCACATGTAAAATTGAATGTCAGTGGCGTAAATCTCGTATTTCAAATGACTTCCTCACATATATGACTGTCTACCACTCTTATAGAAATGTCCTGGACACTGCCAAACAAACATATTTCCAAACTATAATCTCTGCTCAAGCCTCTAATCCCAAATTACTCTACTTAATTCTGAATCATCCCACACCTACCCCACCAGCCACTATCAAGGCACAAGAGCTTGCTTCCTACTTCAAGGAGAAGATTGATAAGATCCGAGATGAAATGGTATGCTCTTCGTCAGCCAGTGACCTGCTCAGTTCTTTACCTGAACCCTCTGGCACTCTCTCTCTTCATTTGATCCCACAAATGAAGAATCATCACTCTTCTCATCCTACTTCTCTACTACCTCTCCTCTTGATCCTTTACACTCACAAATAAGTAAAACTGTCTCCGGTGCTCATCCCTACCTTAACCAAAATATGTAACCTCTCTCGCTCTACTGGTATTTTTCCTTCACTGTTCAAGCATGCATTGATTATTCTTATTTTGAAAAAAACACAATACTGACCCTAACTTTCTCTCAAACTACTGCCCTATCTCTCTGCTCCCTTGAATCTCTAAGCTAATTGAGAGACTTGCCTACACTTGACTCGCATACTTTCTTAACTCACATAATTTATTGGACCCACTTCAGTTAGGCTTCTGTTCTCAATACTCCACAGAGACAGCACTGACTAAAGTGGTTAATGATTTGGTTACTACGAAGTCTAAAGGCCATTACTCACTTCTTATTCTTTTATATTTATGTGCTGCCTTTGACACTGTTAACCACTCTCTTCTCATACAAACACTACAATCCAGACACAGCCCTTTCATGGTTCCTATCCTATCTATCTTATCGCTTCTTCAGTGTTTGCTTCTCTGAATCTACCTTCTCTTCGCTACCTCTTTCAGTTTGAGTACCGTACTGCAAGGCTCAGTCTTAGGTCCTCTGCTTTTCTCAATCTATACCTCATCTCTTGGTAAGCTAATCAGCTTTTTTTGATTTCTGTATGCAAATGATACTCAAATCTACCTATCCTCCCCTGATTTGTCTCTATCTCTACTGGGCCGTGTCACTTTTCTGCCATTTCATCTTGGATGATTTCTCACCACCTCAAACTTAATATTTAAAAAACAGAGTTAATTATATTTCCACCAGCCAATAGTAGGTACCAACCTGATATCTCTATCACTGTTGAAACCTCGACAATCAACCCTACCCCACAAACTCGCTGCCTAGATGTCATCCTTGACTCTGATCTGTCCTTTGTTCCCCACATTCAATCTGTCTCAAAATCATGTTACATGCAGCTAAAAAACATATCCAAAACATGACCATACCTTACACAAGACACTGCTAAAACTCTAATCCATGGTCTCATTATCTCCCGCGATGATTATTGCAATTGTCTCCTTATTGCTCTTACCAAGAAGCAACTCTAGCCACTACAATCCATTATGAATGCAGCGGCAAGGCTAATCTTCCTTGCTAGACATTCATCATCTGCAGATCCACTCTGTCAGTCCCTTCATTAGTTACCTGTATTCTACCGTATTTAATATAAAATACTTTTACTCACACACAAGGCTATTAACCAAACTACACCAACATACATCACTTTGCTTATCTCAAAATATCTCCCAACCCAACCTCTTCGCTCTTCACAAGATCTGCATCTCTCATCCATACTCATTACTCGCTCCCACTCATGATTGCAGGACTTTCTTTGGGCTGCACCCACTCTGTGGAATGCCCTACCATGCACAATGAGACTCTCCGCTAGTCTCCAAACCACCATGCGCTCCATGAAAACTCACCTCTTCAGGCAAGCATATCAAATTACAGTACCGCCCACATAACTTTCATAACCTTTCCTATCAATTTGCATCCACTCTGCACAGTCCACATATATCCTCACATGTCTTCTCATTCTTCACTTTCCCTTCCTCCCGACCCCGGGTTCATCATTGCTGGGTGACCATATCATACAGCCCACCAAGAACCTTTGCAATCTGGTAGACAACTAGGCAATAGATAGCACCTATCCTTGTGTTTCCATGCCTATTTCCCTATAGATTGTAAGCTTGTGATCAGGGCCTTCCTACCTCTATGACTGTTTGTTATTACCCAGTTTTTTATATCATTGGTATTTCCAATTGTAAAGTGCAACGGAATTTGCTGCGCTATATAACAAACTGTTAATAAAAATAATAATATATTTTTAATGGTTGCTCAATATATTTACATCATAGAATATTGTAGCAATGCAGTACTGGAAAAAAGGCATCTTAATTTCATAATTGAAGGGCAGGTGTATGTAATAAGGTAGTACTGTTTCTATGAACACTTGTCCACTCTGGGTACAAATTAATATCAGGCTATGTATAATGGCTTAGATGAGTTACCTTGTGACAAATTATATATGTATGTACATATATATATATATATATATATATATATGAGGTAGTCCATTATTTAAATATTATTTTAATTGTTTTTGCAAACCTTAAGTAAAACTATTTTCATGCATAAGCTACATTTTCTCTTATTTTAAACATTCAACCACTTGCCCCAAAAATTAATCATATAGTAAATTAAGCTTCTTTTGATTCATATCTTCTACTAATATTGATACTTCACAGATTGAAATAAGTTTTCAACATATTTTCACTATTAAAATTCATGTTTTGGAATTATATATGCCTTCCATTTATCCTTTGGATTTGGACACTGTATCCACATTTTAAGGATTATGTGTAAATAGATTTTTTGAACTGCAGACATTTTGCAAACTTAAATTAAAAAGAACTTATTACTATTACTGCAACCTATTTCTGCAAGCAGACTGGGAGAGATTTATATTTAGACAAGTTTTTTGTCTCTGGAATATCACAGATATGTTCCTGGTTTGTATACAGTATGTATTCTGATAGCAGTAATCCTCCATGTTTTAAAATGCATAACTCATAGACTGTACCAATAAATAAACATAACTTAAAAAAATATTTATTTTATGCATTATTGTTATATTCCTTGCAGATAAATTCTGCATACAGTACCTTGTGCCACCATACATTCTCATTATCCAATAAAAATAATAAATAGATAGTTGGGTTAGAAAAACATGTTACTTCTTCAGTTTATGAAATAGTACTATAATTCTGAAAGCATATGAAACATATTTGTAAAGTATAATAAAACATAAGGATGAATGCACAGAGCATCTATTTTTATAATTTATTTTTGAAATACCCCAGGTGCACAGATGGAGTGTGTACTTCAGAAATACTGGATGGAGGTTCAGATGATTTCTCAATGGGTAACATTCAATTCCTCTAAGCTTCAAACTTTTATTCTATTTCCACTTGATGAGAGAGAAGCCAACACTCCCACCACCCAGATGCAATAATTGGCTAGAGGGCAGCAGATACTGTATGATAAGTTTAATTGCAAATTTAAACTTTTATTTTCATATAGCATTTTTTTTCAAACAGAGTCTATGGTCTATATTTTGTAAATATCAATTTCTATCAATTTTCAATTGACACAAATTAATCAAAATTGATGTTATGCTTCAGAGGCTAAAACAGACATTTACTAACAGACAATTTTGAATATTGATTTTTAAAAGTTAGTAAATGTGTTTTTCAGGTGTAGCATAGCGAGTTATATCAATTTAAAATTAAAGTCAATCTTCTCCTATATATTAGCCCAACTCTGTGATTCTGTGCCTGGCCGTAACGCTGGGCGGAGTCACAGGCACAAATCTGGGCAGGAACAGTCCCCTCCCTCTCTCCGCCCAGTCCCCTCCCCATCTCCGCCCAGTCCCCTGTCTCCCTTCTCCCCGTACACTCCCTGCCCCTGGTGACATCGCAGCCGCTGACAGTGAGCGGAACTCACACTATCCGCCTCACAGTCTTGCGGCTGCTGCTGAGTCAGGGGACATGCTGAGCACTCGCAGCCGCACCCGCCCCCCCTCCCACCCGCGGCAACCACCCGCATCTGCCCCCCACCCGCGGCACTCCCGCCCTCTCCCCCTCCCGCAGCACCAACATCCGCGGCATCCACCCGTCACTTACTTTTATAAGACCCGGTGCAGTCGTGGGTGAAAAGGGGGCGTGGCTTCGCGGAAGGTGGCGTGGCTTCGCGTCCTGACCCCCCGTTTTCGGCACATTGTGGGTCGGGGGATACGGCCTTCACCCGGACACTGCTGAATCTGCAGTGCTGGCTTCTGCACTGTGACACCCCTCAGAGGGTAACAACCGCGCGCGGCCCGCACCCCCCGCACCCACGTTGTGGCGCCACTGCTCCCGCCCCCTCCCCCACCCGTAGCACAAACACCCGCCGCATCCACCAACCACCCGCGGCACTCCCGTCCCCTCCCCCACCCAGAGCACTAACACCCGCGCCACCCACCCGCGGAACTCCCTCCCCCTCCCCCACCCGTAGCACCAACACCGCGGAAACCAACCACATTCGCCCCCCACCCGCGGCACTCCCACCCTCTCCCCCACCCGCAGCACCAACACCCGCGCCACCTACCCGCGGTACCCACCGCATCCACCCACCACCCGTGGCACTCCACCCCCTCCCCCACCCGCAGCACCAACACCCGCACCACCCGTGGCACTCTGCCCCCTCCCCCACCCACAGCACCAACACCTGCTGCCCCCCCTGCGGCATCCAACGCATCCCCCACATCCGCTCCCACCCGCGGCACTCACGCCCCCACCCGTAGCTCCCACACCTGCAGCACCACCCGCCCCTCCCCCACCCACTGCAACCCTGCCCCTCCCCCATACCCACCTCTCCCCCCCGCTGCACTCTTCACCCAACCCGCACCACCACCACATCTGCCCCTCCTGCACCCACCCCTCCCCCACCCGCACCACCGCCCCAACCCTCGGAACCCCAGCAGCTGCCTCCCACCACCCAACTGCACCACCACTGCTCTAGCCCCTGCCCCCCCACCCATGGCACCACGCCCCCACCCCCAGCACCCCCCTCCCCCATCCACGGCACTCCCACACCAGCTTCTCCCACAGCCCTCCCACACCCACATCACCCCTGCTCCCAACCCCCACCGATGGCACCTCCGCCCCTCTAATACGCACAGCACCCCTGCTCCCGCACCCCCACCCCTCCCCTACCTGTAGCACCCGCCCCTGCAACCGTGGCACCCTCAAACCCACCACCCCCCCAAATGCACCACACCGGCAAACCGCCCCCTCCCCCACCCGTGGCACCCCCCCACTCCACCACCATACGCACCTCTCCCCCCGCTAAACCCCTGCATCCTCCACTCCACCCGCACCACCACCACATCTGCCCCTCCTGCACCCACCCCTCCCCCATCCACAACACCCCTGCTCCTGCACCCCCTCCCCCACCCACGCCACACCCCCAACCCTCGGAACCCCCGCAGCCGTCTTCCACCCCCCATCCGCACCACCACTGCACCCGCCACTGCCCCCCCACACCTGTCCGCCACCCATGGCACAACGCCCCCACGCCCAGAACCCACCCGCTCCCCTACCCACGGCACTCCCACACCAGCTTCTCCCACAGCCCCCTCAACCCTCCCAAACCCACATCACCCCTGCTCCCAACTCACCACCCATGGCGCCCCGACCCTCCACTACGCACAGCACCCCTGCTCCCGCACCCCCACCCCTCCCCTACCCTACCTGCAGCACCACCCACCCGCCCCTGCAACCATAGCACCCTCACACCCACCCACCCCCAACCGCACCACCCCGGCAAACTGCCCCATCTCTCACCCGCGGCACCCCCGCCCCTCCCCCACTCCACACCCATACCCACCTCTCCCCCGCTACACCCCTCCACCCCACCCGCACCACCACCGCATCTACCCCTCCTGCACCCGCCCCTCCCCCATCCGCAACACCCCTGCTCCCGCACCCCCTCCCCCACCCGCGCCAACCCTCGGAAGCCCCCGCTGCCGCTTCCCACACCACAACCGCAGCACTACTGCACCCGTCCCTGCCCCCCGTACCTGTCCCCACACCCATGGCACCACACTCCCACCCACAGCCCCCCCTCCCCCACCCACGGCACTCCCACACCAGCTTCTCCCACAACCCCTCCCACACCCATATCACCCCTGCTCCCAACCCTCCACCCATGGCACCCTGCCCCTCCCCTACGCACAGGACCCCTGCTCCCGCACGCCCACCCCTCCCCTTCCTGCAGCAACACCCGCCCCCGCAACCGTGGCACCCTCACACCCACCTCCCACACAACCGCACCACCCCGCCAAATGGCCCCCTCCACCACCACAGCCGGCCCTCCCCAACTGTGTTAACCCCACACCAGCCCCTCACCCACCCACAGCGCCCTCTGATCCCCTCCCCCATCCGCCCCATCCCCGCACCCGCCTCTCCCCAGCCCGCGGCACATCCGGACCACCACCACACCCCCACAGCCACCACTCCCCCACCCACAGCACCTCCGGCCCCTCCTCCACCCCCATCATCTACAGACACCTCCACCACCCCCAGCACTTCTACAAACCATCACCCAACCTCCCCCTCTGCAACCCCACCTCCCCCTACATCGCCCCTCCCCACACAGAGCACCTCCAGGCCCCCTCCTTCATCCACAGCCTCCTGCACCTGCCCCTCCACCACCAGCAGCATCTACAGACCCCATCCACACCCCCTCACGCCCCCCCCACCCCTGGCACCCCACCCGCAGCATCCTCACACCCGCCCCTTCCCCACCGCCGCACCCCATCCCCTGCCCCTCCCCTACCCTCCGCAGCTGCACCAACCGCCCTACCCCAACTGCGGTATCCCTGCACCAGCACCCTCCCCCAACCACCGCAGCAGCACACCTGGCCCACCACAACCGCCGTAACCCCGCACCTACCCTTCACTCATCCACAGCGCCCACGGACCCCCTCCCCCATCCGTGCCATCCCCGCACCCACCCCTCCCCTGGCTACCGCACATCCACATCACCTACCCCATCCAGATCACGTACCCCACCTGCAACACCCCCGCCACTTCCACAACCACAACACCTACTTGCCCGCATTATCTACAGACACCCTCCACATTTATGGACCTCCCACACCTGCCCCTGCCCCACCCGCAACACCTCTGGACCACCACTCGAACCACCTCCGGACTCCCTCCCCCATCCACAGCTCCCCCGCATCCACCCCTCCCCCTTCCACAACATCTACCTCCCCCATCCGTGCCATCCCACACCTCCCCCACCCACAGCACTTCTGAAACCCATCACCTAAGCTCACCCCCCTGCACCTCCAAACGCACACCCCTACATCACCCCTCCCACACACACATTACCTCTATACCCCCTCCTTCATCCACAGTCCCCGCACCCACCCCTCCCCCACCAACAGCAACTAAACTCCCCATCTGCGCCCCCTCTACACCTCCCCCTCCCCCACCCACAGCACCTCTGCACCCTTTACGCCATCCGTGCCCCTGCACCCACTCCTCCGCCACCCACAACACCTCTGGACCCCCTCCCACACCCACCCCTCCACCACACGTAGCACCTCGGACACCATCCACAGCCGCTACAAGTGATTCCCTGAATCGGGCTGATCAGCCACATGGATAGGAACCTCACTGAACCCACCCCCCTTCCAAACTCCCCAAACTTTTGTGAGTATAGTTGCTACCAATGGACATTGGATTAATTAAACACACTAATACTGTGGCCATTATGTGTATAAGCAACACTGCTACCTGTGCCCATTGTGTATAAGTGGCGCTGCTACCTGTGCACACTGTGTGTATAAGCGGCTCAGCTACCTGTGGGCACTGTGTGTATAAGCGGCTTTGCTACCTTTGGGTATTGTGTGTATACGCCGCTCTGCTACCTGTGGGTATTGTGTGTACACGTGGCTCTGCTACCTGTGCCCATTGTGTGTATAAGCACCTCTGCTACCTGTGGGCACTGTGTATAAGCGCCTCTGCTACCTGGGGGTATTGTGTGTATAAGCGGCTCTGCTAGCTGTGAGCACTGTGTGTATAAGCGTCTCTGCCCCCTGTGGGTATTGTGTGTATAAGCGGTTCTGCTACCTGTGGGTAATGTGTGTTCATGTGGCTCTGCTACCTGTGCCCATTGTGTGTATTAGCCAGTCTGCTACATGTGGGCACTGTGTGTGTAAGCGCCTCTGCCCCCTGTGGGTATTGTGTGTATAAGCGGTTCTGCTACCTGTGGGTAATGTGTGTATAAGCGGCTCTGCTACCTGTGGGTATTGTGTGTATAAGCGGTTCTGCTACCTGTGGGTATTGTGTGTATAAGCGGCTCTGCTACCTGTGGGCATTGTGTGTATAAGCGGCTCTGCTACCTGTGGCCACTGTGTGTATAAGCGCCTCTGCTACCTGTGGGTATTGTGTGTATAAGCGGCTCTGCTACCTGTGGCCATTGTGTGTATAAGCGGCTCTGCTACCTGTGGGTATTGTGTGTATAAGCGCCTCTGCTACCTGTGGGCACTGTGTGTATAAGCCCCTCTGCTACCTGTGGGCACTGTGTGTATAAGCGTCTCTGCCCCCTGTGAGTATTGTGTGTATAAGTGGTTCTGCTACCTGTGGGTATTGTGTGTATAAGCGGTTCTGCTACCTGTGGGTATTGTGTGTATAAGCGGCTCTGCTATCTGTGGGCACTGTGTGTATAAGCGCCTCTGCTTCCTGTAGGCACTGTGTGTATAAGCGGCTCTGCTACCTGTGGCCATTGTGTGTATAAGCGGTTCTGCTACCTGTGGGCGCTGTGTGTATAAGCGGCTCTGCTACCATTGGGTATTGTGTGTATAAGCTGCCCTGCTACCTCTGGCCACTGTGTGGATACGTGGCTCTGATACCTGTGGCCACTGTGTGTATAAGCTGCATTGCTACCTGTGGGCGCTGTGTGTATAAGCTGCGCTGCTACCTGTGGGTATTGTGTGTATAAGCGGATCTGCTACCTGTGGGTATTGAGTGTATAAGCGGCTCTGCTACCTGTGGCCATTGTGTGTATAAGCGGCTCTGCTACCTGTGGCCACAGCACCTTGGTATCTTATCTACAGTGCATTGCTGTTACTCATCTGGTACTTCATAATGCAGACACTAGCAATATATACTACACTCTACACTATGTTATTCATTGTGCCCTGCGGCCACTCTGCACGCCCTCACAAAGGCCTACGCCCCCTTACAATATTTACCCACTGCCATAAAAAAAAAATCAGGTAATACTCCATCTAAAAACAATTATAGCACAGCTGAAGCCCGTGCAGGGGATAACGGGTCGTAGCCTCTTGCAACGGTATTTTCTCTCTAACCCCTTGCCTCTCTTTATCCTCTCCCTACCACCCTGACTCTCCCTATCCTTTACCAATCGCACAGCGTTTCTGCACATTCCCTTTCTCCCCCCCTACGCATCTCTATCTTATCTCAACTGGACACCATTTCTGTATGCCCTCTATACTGCCCTGCATTTCTGATTCTGTTATCTACCGCCCTGCGTATGTTCAAAGGCGTGCAGAGGTTAACGGGGCGTAGCCCCTAACAACGGTGTGAAGAGCGCCAGTAGGGCGCGATGAATCACCTAGTTATTAAATATAACCCTATGACTGCAATTTGATTTAAAAATCAAATAATCTATGACAAAAGAAAGTGTGTTTTTGAACTTAACATCTTTACATCCTTATTCAAACTAAAATAAATAAATAAACGTCAATATTCACCATTAGCTGACTGCACTTTTATATATCTTTAATCAAAGCAATTGCTTCTTTAACAATACTGTAATTATGACTCTTATGATTCAATTCCATGAACAATAAAGAAGCAACAAAAATAGTAAAAAAATATCTTCAATTTAACCTTAAGGATTGGGTCATACAGTGCATGCTCAGGCCCGGCGACAGGGGGGGTCAAAGGGGACAACCCTCCCGGGCCCCGAGCTTCAGGGGGGCCCCATCACTTGCTTGGTCTGGTTGGTCTTCGCTTTGTTGCCTTCATTATGCTTGCGGCATGCCTCTCTGCCGCCCCGTCCCTGTCTGACGATCTGCTGCTGCTGCCGCTGAAGAGCCGGGCATCAGAGCAGCAAACACAGGCTACACTGACTGTGTGAGTCAGGGCTCCTTATAGCAGCTGCCCGCAGCACTACCTCTGTCCAACCCTGCTCCCTACGTGCCTGGATGGCACCCTCACAGCCTGTCATACTGTATACTATGTCAAGGTACTGCCATATTATTCTATATAAATGTGTGTATGGTGAGTTCTATGTGTGTGTGTGTGTATGTATATATATATATATATATATATATGCAAAAAATGTCCCTGGCACTCCGGACTTCCGTTCACCTTGCTCCGGTGCCCTCCCCTCAGATCTGCATTTGTGTATATGGTCCTTGTATGCCGCCCATACAAGGACCATATATATATATATATATATATATATATATGTGTGTGTGTGTGTATATATATATATATATATACATATATAATTTTTTTACAGCGACTTTGTACTTTATATGGGGGGGGGGAGTTAAGGCAGGGTGGGGGGCCCCGGAGAAATTGGTGTACCGGGCCCCAAGATTTCTCTTGCCGGCCCTGTGCATGCTACACTCTGTGTGATTATCCTCTTATTTAATATCTGGTCTAAAATGGTTATTAGAGTTCCAACAGTTTTTACTAAAATTAATAAATTTAACATGGTTCTGTGACCATTCTTAAGATATTTAGACATTATCATGCATAGTCCATTTCAGAGACGTATTTCTTGTGGAGAACCAGAATAGAGTTTTGGTTTAAGAAGTTCCACCTCTTTCAATTGTATCCCTACAAAGAACAATTATACAAAAGAATGATGCTCTAGCAAGTTCCATTGTGATATAATATAATTTCAGATGATCATTTTTTGGTCACTTACAGTACAGTATATATAAATTAGCTGAAGGACTAGTGCTATCAGTTAAAGTATTTTTGTTTAATTATCCATCAATTAGTATAAGGAATGACTGCCCCAATGAGTCTGTTAACATAGGGTAAATATAACTCCTCTAAGATACTTGTTAGGCAGCTACTTCCAATGTACTGTATATAAGAGATATTAGCAGAGAAGTTTCTGCTGGTAATTAAATTTCCTTTCACATTTCATATCCTGCAGAAAACTAAGTCTAAGTCTAACTATAGTGACAGTATCTTATACAAATGTGGCTACCGTTAACTAGAGATGAGCGCCGGAAATTTTTCGGGTTTTGTGTTTTGGTTTTGGGTTCGGTTCCGCGGCCGTGTTTTGGGTTCGACCGCGTTTTGGCAAAACCTCACCGAATTTTTTTTGTCGGATTCGGGTGTGTTTTGGATTCGGGTGTTTTTTTCCAAAAAACCTAAAAAACAGCTTAAATCATAGAATTTGGCGGTCATTTTGATCCCAAAGTATTATTAACCTCAAAAACCATAATTTCCACTCATTTTCAGTCTATTCTGAATACCTCACACCTCACAATATTATTTTTAGTCCTAAAATTTGCACCGAGGTCGCTGTGTGAGTAAGATAAGCGACCCTAGTGGCCGACACAAACACCGGGCCCATCTAGGAGTGGCACTGCAGTGTCACGCAGGATGGCCCTTCCAAAAAACCCTCCCCAAACAGCACATGACGCAAAGAAAAAAAGAGGCGCAATGAGGTAGCTGTGTGAGTAAGATTAGCGACCCTAGTGGCCAACACAAACACCGGTCCCATCTAGGAGTGGCACTGCAGTGTCACGCAGGATGTCCCTTCCAAAAAACCCTCCCCAAACAGCACATGACGCAAAGAAAAAAAGAGGCGCAATGAGGTAGCTGTGTGAGTAAGATAAGCGACCCTAGTGGCCGACACAAACACCGGGCCCATCTAGGAGTGTCACTGCAGTGTCACGCAGGATGTCCCTTCCAAAAAACCCTCCCCAAACAGCACATGACGCAAAGAAAAAAAGAGGCGCAATGAGGTAGCTGTGTGAGTAAGATAAGCGACCCTAGTGGCCGACACAAACACCGGGCCCATCTAGGAGTGGCACTGCAGTGTCACGCAGGATGTCCCTTCCAAAAAACCCTCCCCAAACAGCACATGACGCAAAGAAAAAGAAAAGAAAAAAGAGGTGCAAGATGGAATTGTCCTTGGGCCTTCCCACCCACCCTTATGTTGTATAAACAAAACAGGACATGCACACTTTAACCAACCCATCATTTCAGTGACAGGGTCTGCCACACGACTGTGACTGATATGACGGGTTGGTTTGGACCCCCCCCAAAAAAGAAGCAATTAATCTCTCCTTGCACAAACTGGCTCTACAGAGGCAAGATGTCCACCTCATCATCACCCTCCGATATATCACCGTGTACATCCCCCTCCTCACAGATTATCAATTCGTCCCCACTGGAATCCACCATCTCAGCTCCCTGTGTACTTTGTGGAGGCAATTGCTGCTGGTCAATGTCTCCGCGGAGGAATTGATTATAATTCATTTTAATGAACATCATCTTCTCCACATTTTCTGGATGTAACCTCGTACGCCGATTGCTGACAAGGTGAGCGGCGGCACTAAACACTCTTTCGGAGTACACACTTGTGGGAGGGCAACTTAGGTAGAATAAAGCCAGTTTGTGCAAGGGCCTCCAAATTGCCTCTTTTTCCTGCCAGTATAAGTATGGACTGTGTGACGTGCCTACTTGGATGCGGTCACTCATATAATCCTCCACCATTCTATCAATGTTGAGAGAATCATATGCAGTGACAGTAGACGACATGTCCGTAATCGTTGTCAGGTCCTTCAGTCCGGACCAGATGTCAGCATCAGCAGTCGCTCCAGACTGCCCTGCATCACCGCCAGCGGGTGGGCTCGGAATTCTGAGCCTTTTCCTCGCACCCCCAGTTGCGGGAGAATGTGAAGGAGGAGATGTTGACAGGTCGCGTTCCGCTTGACTTGACAATTTTGTCACCAGCAGGTCTTTCAACCCCAGCAGACTTGTGTCTGCCGGAAAGAGAGATCCAAGGTAGGCTTTAAATCTAGGATCGAGCACGGTGGCCAAAATGTAGTGCTCTGATTTCAACAGATTGACCACCCGTGAATCCTTGTTAAGCGAATTAAGGGCTCCATCCACAAGTCCCACATGCCTAGCGGAATCGCTCCGTGTTAGCTCCTCCTTCAATGTCTCCAGCTTCTTCTGCAAAAGCCTGATGAGGGGAATGACCTGACTCAGGCTGGCAGTGTCTGAACTGACTTCACGTGTGGCAAGTTCAAAGGGCATCAGAACCTTGCACAACGTTGAAATCATTCTCCACTGCGCTTGAGACAGGTGCATTCCACCTACTATATTGTGCTCAATTGTATAGGCTTGAATGGCCTTTTGCTGCTCCTCCAACCTCTGAAGCATATAGAGGGTTGAATTCCACCTCGTTACCACTTCTTGCTTCAGATGATGGCAGGGCAGGTTCAGTAGTTTTTGGTGGTGCTCCAGTCTTCTGTACGTGGTGCCTGTACGCCGAAAGTGTCCCGCAATTCTTCTGGCCACCGACAGCATCTCTTGCACGCCCCTGTCGTTTTTTAAAAAATTCTGCACCACCAAATTCAAGGTATGTGCAAAACATGGGACGTGCTGGAATTTGCCCATATTTAATGCACACACAATATTGCTGGCGTTGTCCGATGCCACAAATCCACAGGAGAGTCCAATTGGGGTAAGCCATTCCGCGATGATCTTCCTCAGTTGCCGTAAGAGGTTTTCAGCTGTGTGCGTATTCTGGAAAGCGGTGATACAAAGCGTAGCCTGCCTAGGAAAGAGTTGGCGTTTGCGAGATGCTGCTACTGGTGCCGCCGCTGCTGTTCTTGCGGCGGGAGTCCATACATCTACCCAGTGGGCTGTCACAGTCATATAGTCCTCAGTCTGCCCTGCTCCACTTGTCCACATGTCCGTGGTTTAGTGGACATTGGGTACAACTGCATTTTTTAGGACACTGGTGAGTCTTTTTCTGACGTCCGTGTACATTCTCGGTATCGCCTGCCTAGAGAAGTGGAACCTAGATGGTATTTGGTAACGGGGGCACACTGCCTCAATAAATTGTCTAGTTCCCTGAGAACTAACGGCGGATACCGGACGCACGTCTAACACCAACATAGTTGTCAAGGCCTCAGTTATCCGCTTTGCAGCAGGATGACTGCTGTGATATTTCATCTTCCTCGCAAAGGACTGTTGAACAGTCAATTGCTTACTGGAAGTAGTACAAGTGGGCTTACGACTTCCCCTCTGGGATGACCATCGACTCCCAGCAGCAACAACAGCAGCGCCAGCAGCAGTAGGCGTTACACGCAAGGATGCATTGGAGAAATCCCAGGCAGGAGAGGACTCGTCAGAATTGCCAGTGACATTGCCTGCAGGACTATTGGCATTCCTGGGGAAGGAGGAAATTGACACTGAGGGAGTTGGTGGGGTGGTTTGCGTGAGCTTGGTTACAAGAGGAAGGGATTTACTGGTCAGTGGACTGCTTCCGCTGTCACCCAAAGTTTTTGAACTTGTCACTGACTTATTATGAATGCGCTGCAGGTGACGTATAAGGGAGGATGTTCCGAGGTGGTTAACGTCCTTACCCCTACTTATTACAGCTTGACAAAGGGAACACACGGCTTGACACCTGTTGTCCGCATTTCTGGTGAAATACTTCCACACCGAAGAGCTGATTTTTTTGGTATTTTCACCAGGCATGTCAACGGCCATATTCCTACCACGGACAACAGGTGTCTCCCCGGGTGCCTGACTTAAACAAACCACCTCACCATCAGAATCCTCCTGGTCAATTTCCTCCCCAGCGCCAGCAACACCCATATCCTCCTCATCCTGGTGTACTTCAACACTGACATCTTCAATCTGACTATCAGGAACTGGACTGCGGGTGCTCCTTCCATCACTTGCAGGGGGCGTGCAAATGGTGGAAGGCGCATGCTCTTCACGTCCAGTGTTGGGAAGGTCAGGCATCGCAACCGACACAATTGGAGTCGGACTCTCCTTGTGGATTTGGGATTTCGAAGAACGCACAGTTCTTTGCGGTGCTACTGCTTTTGCCAGCTTTAGTCTTTTCATTTTTCTAGCGAGAGGCTGAGTGCTTCCATCCTCATGTGAAGCTGAACCACTAGCCATGAACATAGGCCAGGGCCTCAGCCGTTCCTTGCCACTCCGTGTGGTAAATGGCATATTGGCAAGTTTACGCTTCTCCTCCGACAATTTTATTTTAGGTTTTGGAGTCCTTTTTTTACTGATATTTGGTGTTTTGGATTTGACATGCTCTGTACTATGACATTGGGCATCGGCCTTGGCAGACGACGTTGCTGGCATTTCATCGTCTCGGCCATGACTAGTGGCAGCAGCTTCAGCACGAGGTGGAAGTGGATCTTGATCTTTCCCTAATTTTGGAACCTCAACATTTTTGTTCTCCATATTTTAATAGGCACAACTAAAAGGCACCTCAGGTAAACAATGGAGATGGATGGATTGGATACTAGTATACAATTATGGACGGGCTGCCGAGTGCCGACACAGAGGTAGCCACAGCCGTGAACTACCGCACTGTACTGTGTCTGCTGCTAATATATAGACTGGTTGATAAAGAGATAGTATACTCGTAACTAGTATGTATGTATAAAGAAAGAAAAAAAAACCACGGTTAGGTGGTATATACAATTATGGACGGGCTGCCGAGTGCCGACACAGAGGTAGCCACAGCCGTGAACTACCGCACTGTACTGTGTCTGCTGCTAATATATAGACTGGTTGATAAAGAGATAGTATACTCGTAACTAGTATGTATGTATAAAGAAAGAAAAAAAAAACCACGGTTAGGTGGTATATACAATTATGGACGGGCTGCCGAGTGCCGACACAGAGGTAGCCACAGCCGTGAACTACCGCACTGTACTGTGTCTGCTGCTAATATATAGACTGGTTGATAAAGAGATAGTATACTTGTAACTAGTATGTATGTATAAAGAAAGAAAAAAAAACCACGGTTAGGTGGTATATACAATTATGGACGGGCTGCCGAGTGCCGACACAGAGGTAGCCACAGCCGTGAACTACCGCACTGTACTGTGTCTGCTGCTAATATATAGACTGGTTGATAAAGAGATAGTATACTCGTAACTAGTATGTATGTATAAAGAAAGAAAAAAAAACCACGGTTAGGTGGTATATACAATTATGGACGGGCTGCCGAGTGCCGACACAGAGGTAGCCACAGCCGTGAACTACCGCACTGTACTGTGTCTGCTGCTAATATATAGACTGGTTGATAAAGAGATAGTATACTCGTAACTAGTATGTATGTATAAAGAAAGAAAAAAAAACCACGGTTAGGTGGTATATACAATTATGGACGGGCTGCCGAGTGCCGACACAGAGGTAGCCACAGCCGTGAACTACCGCACTGTACTGTGTCTGCTGCTAATATATAGACTGGTTGATAAAGAGATAGTATACTCGTAACTAGTATGTATGTATAAAGAAAGAAAAAAAAAACACGGTTAGGTGGTATATACAATTATGGATGGGCTGCCGAGTGCCGACACAGAGGTAGCCACAGCCGTGAACTACCGCACTGTACTGTGTCTGCTGCTAATATATAGACTGGTTGATAAAGAGATAGTATACTCGTAACTAGTATGTATGTATAAAGAAAGAAAAAAAAACCACGGTTAGGTGGTATATACAATTATGGACGGGCTGCCGAGTGCCGACACAGAGGTAGCCACAGCCGTGAACTACCGCACTGTACTGTGTCTGCTGCTAATATAGACTGGTTGATAAAGAGATAGTATACTCGTAACTAGTATGTATGTATAAAGAAAGAAAAAAAAACACGGTTAGGTGGTATATACAATTATGGACGGGCTGCCGAGTGCCGACACAGAGGTAGCCACAGCCGTGAACTACCGCACTGTACTGTGTCTGCTGCTAATATAGACTGGTTGATAAAGAGATAGTATACTCGTAACTAGTATGACTATAAAGAAAGAAAAAAAAACCACGGTTAGGTGGTATATACAATTATGGACGGGCTGCCGAGTGCCGACACAGAGGTAGCCACAGCCGTGAACTACCGCACTGTACTGTGTCTGCTGCTAATATATAGACTGGTTGATAAAGAGATAGTATACTCGTAACTAGTATGTATGTATAAAGAAAGAAAAAAAAACCACGGTTAGGTGGTATATACAATTATGGACGGGCTGCCGAGTGCCGACACAGAGGTAGCCACAGCCGTGAACTACCGCACTGTACTGTGTCTGCTGCTAATATATAGACTGGTTGATAAAGAGATAGTATACTCGTAACTAGTATGTATGTATAAAGAAAGAAAAAAAAACCACGGTTAGGTGGTATATACAATTATGGACGGGCTGCCGAGTGCCGACACAGAGGTAGCCACAGCCGTGAACTACCGCACTGTACTGTGTCTGCTGCTAATATATAGACTGGTTGATAAAGAGATAGTATACTCGTAACTATACAGAAATGGGTTCTCTGCGCACTGAGGTGTTAATCTGAGGCGGGCTGTGCTGCTGGTAATGAGGGGTGTCCCACCCCCCCTTAAATGGTAAGTATACAGATGTGGATAAAACCACAGGGAACCAGCGCTCAAACCCTATTTGTAGTGGTGAGTGATACGGTTATAAAGTGAAGCTAAAATCAATAATTAAAAAGCAGGTAATATACTTAAGGTTGTTTATTCTAAGATGCTGAGATACTTTCTTTCCCAACAGGTATAAATTCGGTTTAAAAGTCAATCAGTGATTGGGGCACGCTCCTGGTTTGAGCTTAAATTCTGAAGTGCAAGGTTCAATTGAAAGAACAAATGCTGTAATCTTTGTAAAGTCGAAAAAAAGAAAAAGAAAAATGCCACAAAAAAATATTAATGATAATATGTACTAAAGTCCAAAAGGTTTACAAGTCTATACAGACAGCGGCGTCCCGCTAATCTGTGCTCTGAAGTGAAGGATTCTCTTGTGAAGTGATGAACAGTTGACAGCGGTAGTGTATGCTTTGGTTAGAGTGGAGAATAAGGACCCTGGACTGGCGCTATTCCTCCTGCAGCACGTCCCACAGTAGAGCGCCCGAATCAGGCCCGCTCTGTGGGGCCGCTTACCTGGGGTGTGCGCCTGTCACAGAGGCGAAGTGGACCCGGCCGGGGCTCTCCGAGCGGCTGGCCGCGCCTCTCCTCCTCCTACAGGGACTTACCTTCTCCCTTCCCCTCCGCCTTCCACTCTCCTCTGTCTCGGGCTTCTTCCGTCGCCTGGCAACCGGTTGCTTCCGGAACTCCGGATCACGTGACCGGATGGTTTGCGGAAAGGATTAGCAGTACTGTCCTTCTTTGTAGTGAATATTCGTCCTCAGTCCAATGTAGTATAGATGGGTAGCTCCAACGCGTTTCGACCTGTTAGGGTCTTCCTCTGGGAGGAAGACCCTAACAGGTCGAAACGCGTTGGAGCTACCCATCTATACTACATTGGACTGAGGACGAATATTCACTACAAAGAAGGACAGTACTGCTAATCCTTTCCGCAAACCATCCGGTCACGTGATCCGGAGTTCCGGAAGCAACCGGTTGCCAGGCGACGGAAGAAGCCCGAGACAGAGGAGAGTGGAAGGCGGAGGGGAAGGGAGAAGGTAAGTCCCTGTAGGAGGAGGAGAGGCGCGGCCAGCCGCTCGGAGAGCCCCGGCCGGGTCCACTTCGCCTCTGTGACAGGCGCACACCCCAGGTAAGCGGCCCCACAGAGCGGGCCTGATTCGGGCGCTCTACTGTGGGACGTGCTGCAGGAGGAATAGCGCCAGTCCAGGGTCCTTATTCTCCACTCTAACCAAAGCATACACTACCGCTGTCAACTGTTCATCACTTCACAAGAGAATCCTTCACTTCAGAGCACAGATTAGCGGGACGCCGCTGTCTGTATAGACTTGTAAACCGTTTGGACTTTAGTACATATTATCATTAATATTTTTTTGTGGCATTTTTCTTTTTCTTTTTTTCGACTTTACAAAGATTACAGCATTTGTTCTTTCAATTGAACCTTGCACTTCAGAATTTAAGCTCAAACCAGGAGCGTGCCCCAATCACTGATTGACTTTTAAACCGAATTTATACCTGTTGGGAAAGAAAGTATCTCAGCATCTTAGAATAAACAACCTTAAGTATATTACCTGCTTTTTCATTATTGATTTTAGCTTCACTTTATAACCGTATCACTCACCACTACAAATAGGGTTTGAGCGCTGGTTCCCTGTGGTTTTATCCACATCTGTATATATACTCGTAACTAGTATGTATGTATAAAGAAAGAAAAAAAAACCACGGTTAGGTGGTATATACAATTATGGACGGGCTGCCGAGTGCCGACACAGAGGTAGCCACAGCCGTGAACTACCGCACTGTACTGTGTCTGCTGCTAATATATAGACTGGTTGATAAAGAGATAGTATACTCGTAACTAGTATGTATGTATAAAGAAAGAAAAAAAAACACGGTTAGGTGGTATATACAATTATGGATGGGCTGCCGAGTGCCGACACAGAGGTAGCCACAGCCGTGAACTACCGCACTGTACTGTGTCTGCTGCTAATATATAGACTGGTTGATAAAGAGATAGTATACTCGTAACTAGTATGTATGTATAAAGAAAGAAAAAAAAACCACGGTTAGGTGGTATATACAATTATGGACGGGCTGCCGAGTGCCGACACAGAGGTAGCCACAGCCGTGAACTACCGCACTGTACTGTGTCTGCTGCTAATATAGACTGGTTGATAAAGAGATAGTATACTCGTAACTAGTATGTATGTATAAAGAAAGAAAAAAAAACACGGTTAGGTGGTATATACAATTATGGACGGGCTGCCGAGTGCCGACACAGAGGTAGCCACAGCCGTGAACTACCGCACTGTACTGTGTCTGCTGCTAATATAGACTGGTTGATAAAGAGATAGTATACTCGTAACTAGTATGACTATAAAGAAAGAAAAAAAAACCACGGTTAGGTGGTATATACAATTATGGACGGGCTGCCGAGTGCCGACACAGAGGTAGCCACAGCCGTGAACTACCGCACTGTACTGTGTCTGCTGCTAATATATAGACTGGTTGATAAAGAGATAGTATACTCGTAACTAGTATGTATGTATAAAGAAAGAAAAAAAAACCACGGTTAGGTGGTATATACAATTATGGACGGGCTGCCGAGTGCCGACACAGAGGTAGCCACAGCCGTGAACTACCGCACTGTACTGTGTCTGCTGCTAATATAGACTGGTTGATAAAGAGATAGTATACTCGTAACTAGTATGACTATAAAGAAAGAAAAAAAAAACACGGTTAGGTGGTATATACAATTATGGACGGGCTGCCGAGTGCCGACACAGAGGTAGCCACAGCCGTGAACTACCGCACTGTACTGTGTCTGCTGCTAATATATAGACTGGTTGATAAAGAGATAGTATACTCGTAACTAGTATGTATGTATAAAGAAAGAAAAAAAAAACACGGTTAGGTGGTATATACAATTATGGACGGGCTGCCGAGTGCCGACACAGAGGTAGCCACAGCCGTGAACTACCGCACTGTACTGTGTCTGCTGCTAATATAGACTGGTTGATAAAGAGATAGTATACTCGTAACTAGTATGTATGTATACAGAAAGAAAAAAAAACCACGGTTAGGTGGTATATACAATTATGGACGGGCTGCCGAGTGCCGACACAGAGGTAGCCACCGCCGTGAACTACCGCACTGTACTGTGTCTGCTGCTAATATAGACTGGTTGATAAAGAGATAGTATACTCGTAACTAGTATGACTATAAAGAAAGAAAAAAAAACCACGGTTAGGTGGTATATACAATTATGGACGGGCTGCCGAGTGCCGACACAGAGGTAGCCACAGCCGTGAACTACCGCACTGTACTGTGTCTGCTGCTAATATAGACTGGTTGATAAAGAGATAGTATACTACTAATATTATATATACTGGTGGTCAGGTCACTGGTCACTAGTCACACTGGCAGTGGCACTCCTGCAGCAAAAGTGTGCACTGTTTAATTTTAATATAATATTATGTACTCCTGGCTCCTGCTATAACCTATAACTGGCACTGCAGTGCTCCCCAGTCTCCCCCACAATTATAAGCTGTGTGAGCTGAGCACAGTCAGATATATATATACATTGATGCAGCACACTGGGCTGAGCAGTGCACACAGATATGGTATGTGACTGAGTCACTGTGTGTATCGTTTTTTTCAGGCAGAGAACGGATATATTAAATAAAACAAACAACTGCACTGTCTGGTGGTCACTGTGGTCGTCAGTCACTAAACTCTGCACTCTCTTCTACAGTATCACAGCCTCAGGTCAATCTCTCTCTCTCTCTCTCAACCCTAATCTAAATGGAGAGGACGCCAGCCACGTCCTCTCCCTATCAATCTCAATGCACGTGTGAAAATGGCGGCGACGCGCGGCTCCTTATATAGAATCCGAGTCTCGCGATAGAATCCGAGCCTCGCGAGAATCCGACAGCGTCATGATGACGTTCGGGCGCGCTCGGGTTAACCGAGCAAGGCGGGAAGATCCGAGTCGCTCGGACCCGTGAAAAAAAACATGAAGTTCGTGCGGGTTCGGATTCAGAGAAACCGAACCCGCTCATCTCTACCGTTAACAGGCAGCCCTTTCTCTGGCCCATGATACAGTATGTGTGATATGTTTGATCTTTAAAAGCTCTCCTATCTGTCGGCAGCTGTCTCCTGTCTGATGTTATCACTTGGGGAAGGAAGCGTCTCCTGATCTCCGTCTGATGGTCACGCCTCCTGATGACTGCAGGGCGGCCTTCATGATGATGTGGCTCAGGCTGCCCAAACCTTTCTGTAGTTGTACCTCCTTCTCACAAGGTCCCAGCACAAATCTCGGTCTGCCACAACACCCACTAGTAACTATTGAACACCATTATAGATGGTTTACACTCCACTTTTATGAGGTATCACATAAGTTAAAAAAAAAGATATTTTTTTTTACTTTTGAAAATCTGTTTAAAGTACCATAATGAGAGGACCCTTTAGTTCTGGGAACTTGAAGGTAATCTTACCCTTGTCTTCACTCCTCCATTGTGCTCTGAAATTTTTTTCATGTGAAAGTAGAAATAGAAGTAACATCATTCTGAGGACATAATGTGCCAGGTAAAGCCTAAGTATTCTAGTTACTAGAAGTTGCATCATCTAGATTGCAGCATGCATCAGGATTAAGAGGTGTTTGAGAGTATTTAATAAAATTTCATACCAGCAGTTTCAAAATGCTTAATTTTAGAGTGAATGTGGCAACCCATTCAGGGGCATAATTAGCACATAACAAACTGTTGACTGTCTTATACAAAGTATATAGAATACAGGCATATAAGGGGTTATCAATCACAGAAAGCCATTATATGAGGCAGTTAGTCCAGACCACCTGACCTGAATATTTTATTTATTTTCCAGATGTTGCCACCACCAAGTGTGGGAGTCTGGAGGAATATCAGGAGGATGTAGCTGTGAAAATGCAAGTACATGTATTGATCTCCTTATAGATTGGATATTTTATGCAATACAGCATTAACAGTATACTGTAGACGGTCATCAGCAATTTTTCCAAACTTTAGGACCTTAACAGTGTACATTTTCCAGATCTCATAGAGGGGCACAAGTAGGGTAAAATAGAGGATATGCAAAAAAAAAATAAAAAAAAATAAAAGAAAGAGCAAGGGAAACATTTATAAAAGGGTATGTGAAATGGTTATTTCATTTGAGTGGGACAATTTTAGTCATTGGGAATACAACTGGATAAGGGCAAACACATGGGTAGCAAATAAAATAAAAAGAAGATGGGTAAATATGTATAATAAGTAAATAAAGGAACTAAAGAATTAAGTATATCAACCAAATAAAATAGAATTAAGTGTATGGACAATATGATTGACAAAAAAAATATGCAAATTGATAAATGCTTAAATGAAGTCAAAATAGAGCAATAGGTAAAATAGTTGAAACTAGTTGTCATATGGATACAAATTTGTGTTGTTTATGGGACAGTTAAGTTTAAATGCTGTAGAGAAAAGTGTGTTTCACAAGAAAGGCCAATCATCGCTATCTGGTTCATATATGACCAGACAGACAAGTGTTTAAATTGCAGATAGTTCAATATTGACTAACTTTGTCACTAATCTAGGTATGTAAATTGTAAAATATTGTATTTTTTTATACATAATTTGAGCAGTTCTACCCGCACTCTCTATTAGTGTTCATGTATATTTTCTAGTTGACATTTGTGCCTTTTAAAATGCTTATTTAGGTGATATTCCAGAGAGCAGGTTATAGAAGCTGTCATTTGCAAGTTAAGCAGCAGCCTATTTGTTGGGACAAAGCCTGCAGTATGCCCACACGAAAAAGAGTAACCTGATTCCAGACACTGAAGCACGTGCCAGGGCTCTCTAAGAAAAACAGACTGAATATTAAGTTATGTATATGTGAATCATTTTCTCAATGAACTGTATTTTGTTGGGACTAATGCTTCCTTGTGTATCTCATTGGTACTTTTATTCAATGAATCAGGTTTTACTGGGAAAATTAGTCTTCAAATGAGAGGTTGGACAAAGGAGTGTACAAATTGAATGGAGGAATGGAGAAATGAAAATCACATCATAAGGACTAGGAAAGTGATGCATAAGAATGAAAAGAACATTGGAAAAATAAGAATAGCTGGAAGCAATTTAAAATGTATAATTGATTCATGGTCTAGGAGAAGGTAATACAGTTCATGAAATAACTGGAGTTTAAGGAAAGGAATATTAGCATGAGTGTGATAAATAGTAGTCACTTATAGATAATGGAAGAGTAAGAAAAAATTAGAAGTGGAAATTGTACTTGAAATTATTAACCACTTGCCTGGCATGGTCGCATCAGATGCGACCATGCCTGCAAGTGCTCTATCTGACGTGGTCGCACAGGATGCGACCAGTCAGATAGAGAGTGTTAGCAGCGGCAGGGAAGATAAACGTCCCTCCGCTGCTGCTGTCAGAGGTCCCTCTGCCTCCCTGCACTCTCCCCCTGTGTCTGCCATGCTGCCGATCACTGTTGAACAGTCAGCATGGCAGGATCCCCCCCCCCCCTCCAGCGGCTGCAGACAATGGCAGCCGCTGGGGAGAGTGAATGAACCCTCCCAAGCCACCCCCTGACCCCCCCCCCCCCTGTATACCTGCAGGCTCTCCCGGCTTTCAAAATGAAAGCCGCGATAGTCGCAATGTTCCCGATGTTCCGATGGTCGCAATGTTCCCGATCGATGTTTCAATGTAAAATTGAAAAAAATATTTTTTTTTTTCCTTTTTTTTTACTAAAATCATTTAGGATAGGGTTAAAGTCATGTTCTTCACTTAATTCACTCATAACCCCCCCCCCCCCCTTCCAACAATTTTGGAGCGATTTTTGGCAAAATAAATCTTCAGTTAAGTGGTTAATAGAACTATAGAGAATAAGGAACATACCAAAGGAATTTTGGGGGACACTGCCCCCCCAAAAAAACAACAAACAAACAGGAATAATAATGAACAATATAGTGATTCACTGATGGTAGAGGTATTGTATTGTTGTTTCACCCTGACTGGATAAAAAAATTGAGGAGAGAGTAAAAGAATTGCCAAGACTGGAAAGAAACCAGAATAAATGAAATATTTACAATGAAGGGAAAACTTTGTTGTCAGATATAAAAAATAGAAATATCTAAAATGAGACCCCTTCAGACTTGCGGCGCGACCCAACATATTGCCTGGTTGGTGACGTCACCGCTGACGCTACCGGAGGTGGTGCTTGTAGATAATCATTTCCATGCACCGACTCCTTCTATGCAAAGAACGAATGCCGGGTCGCCTTGACCCGGCTTACCCGTTCACACTGCACCGCATCCCGGGTCGATTCCGGATTCAACCAAGATCAAGACCTGGGATGAAATGCTGGGACACTTGACCTGGGATATTCTTTCAGGACCCTTTCACACTGAGCAAATACCCGGGTTGAGGCGCGCTCATGTGCAATATCCCAGGAAATATTTGTCAGCGTGAAAGGAGTATAATACAACTAATAGATAGATTAGAAGTGGGGAGCGGAGGAATTAGCGTAGGCAGCAGAGGTAATGCAATAAAAGGAAAACTGAGGATTTTATAGGATTACCTTGAGAAAAGCACCTGTTTTCATAATTTCAATTTGCTGAGGTCCTGGGCTTCCTCATCCTGACCAGGTGGTGGTTGAATTATGCAGATGAAGTCTTATCTATAACTGAAGTAAATTAAATTATAGTGTGAAAAACAGATTTTTTTTCAATGCTGCCACAAGAATGAAGGGAACTAGGACTGTCTTTATTACAAGAGTCCCTTTTCAGAGCCAGTAAAGGCCTGCATATCTGCAGGATAGTTACCTGCAGCACAAGTATAGTGGGATGCACCTAACTCTCAGGATCATGCCCCGAGGCCTTCTCTGCATGGCATTGTGACATCAAATATGTGTGTTGGAGGGGGTTGGAGTTCGCTTAGGGTGCAGTAATGCCCTCTTATATCAATACATTGAAAGTGCACAATGACCACTGATTACTGGGAGGCTTTTCAGAATGACCACCCCTCCTGAGAGGCAAAAGTTCAAACTGGCATATGGTCATACAGTACAGTAGGATCTGCTGACTCCAAATCCACACCTCCCCTGATAACAGACTACTCATCACCAGTCTCAGAAAAGTCAGACTCTTTGTGGATAAACTTCATTTCCAGCTAAAAGGGGCAATGATGAAGGATGAAAATAGCCACACACTGCTTCACTAACTCTACAGGTAATGTGTTGCAGATGACTACAGAAGGATCCTCAGACACCCAGAGGCATTTTAGGAAGCAGTATAGGATCAAAGGTGACAACTGAAATAACACAATAAAATTATACAATACAGAGGATTATCAAACCCATACAGTCCTTTGCATCTGTAATCAGGCCAAATTCCTTCCTCACAGTGATAGGATGATCCAACAGAACCATATAAACAAAAGAGAAAACAAAAAAACAACAATGTGTAGTACTGTTTTAAATGATCAATCTCACAACAGAATATCCATGTGTTCGGAAATGGAAAGGTGGTTTCTATATCGTAGATGAGGTAAGTACAGGATTTTGCCACCACTGAAGATATATCTAAGACGTACCAAAAATGACTTTAAGTGTATGTACATACAAACATAGAAACATAGAATTTGACAGCAGATAAGAACCACTTGGCTCATCTAGTCTTCCCTTTTTTTTATCCTTTAGGTAATCTCAAACCTTTTTGAACCTTAATTCTTTGTAAGGATATTCATATGTCTATCCCAAGCATGTTTAAATTGCTCTACAGTCTTAGCCTCTACCACCTCTGATGGGAGGCTATTCCACTTATCCACCACCCTTTCTGTGAAGTACATTTTCCTTAAATTTCGCCTGAACTTGCCTTCCTCCAGTTTTAGTGTATGTTCTAGAGTTCTAATACTTCTCTTCCTTTGAAGAATGTTTCCCTCCTGAACTTTGCTAAAACCCTTGGTATATTTGAAAGTTTCTATCATGTCTCCCCTTTCCCTTCTCTCCTCCATACTATACATGTTAAGATCTTTTAGCCTTTCCGGGTAAGTTTTGTGATGTAGGCCATGCACCATTTTAGTTGCCCTTCTGTGTACACTCTCTAATGTATTTATTGCCTTCTGGAGATATGGTCTCCAGAACTGGACACAGTATTCCAGATGAGGCAGTACCAATGACCTATACAGTGGCATTATTACTAGAGATGAGCGGGTTCGGTTTCTCTGAATCCGAACCCGCCAGAACTTCATGTTTTTTTTCACGGGTCCGAGCGACTCGGATCTTCCCGCCTTGCTCGGTTAACCCGAGCGCGCCCGAACGTCATCATGACGCTGTCGGATTCTCGCGAGGCTCGGATTCTATCGCGAGACTCGGATTCTATATAAGGAGCCGCGCGTCGCCGCCATTTTCACACGTGCATTGAGATTGATAGGGAGAGGACGTGGCTGGCGTCCTCTCCATTTAGATTATAAGAGACTGAGAGAGATTTACTGGAGCTGACTAGGAGGAGTACTGTTACTGTAGAAGTGTAGAGACTGAGTGGAGAGAGTTTACTAGTGAGGACAGTGCAGTTTACTTTATAATCCGTTCTCTGCCTGAAAAAAGCGATACACAGCACACAGTGACTCAGTCACATACCATATCTGTGTGCACTGCTCAGGCTCAGGCCAGTGTGCTGCATCATCTATTATCTATATATAATATTATATATATCTGTCTGACTGCTCAGCTCACACAGCTTATAATTGTGGGGGAGACTGGGGAGCACTACTGCAGTGCCAGTTATAGGTTATAGCAGGAGCCAGGAGTACATAATATATTATATAGTGAGTGACCACCAGACACACAGTGCAGTTTATTTAATATATCCGTTCTCTGCCTGAAAAAAGCGATACACACAGTGACTCAGTCAGTCACATACCATATCTGTGTGCACTGCTCAGGCTCAGGCCAGTGTGCTGCATCATCTATATATATTATATATCTGTCTGACTGCTCAGCTCACACAGCTTATAATTGTGGGGGAGACTGGGGAGCACTACTGCAGTGCCAGTTATAGGTTATAGCAGGAGCCAGGAGTACATAATATATTATATAGTGAGTGACCACCAGACACACAGTGCAGTTTATTTAATATATCCGTTCTCTGCCTGAAAAAAGCGATACACACAGTGACTCAGTCAGTCACATACCATATCTGTGTGCACTGCTCAGGCTCAGGCCAGTGTGCTGCATCATCTATATATATTATATATCTGTCTGACTGCTCAGCTCACACAGCTTATAATTGTGGGGGAGACTGGGGAGCACTACTGCAGTGCCAGTTATAGGTTATAGCAGGAGCCAGGAGTACATATTATATTAAAATTAAACAGTGCACACTTTTGCTGCAGGAGTGCCACTGCCAGTGTGACTGACCAGTGACCTGACCACACTGACCACCAGTATAGTTAGTAGTATACTTATATTGTGATTGCCTGAAAAAGTTAAAAACTCGTCGTGTGACTTCACTTGTGTTTTTTTTTTTTTAATTCTATAAAAATAAAACTCATTCTGCTGACAGACAGTGTCCAGCAGGTCCGTCATTATATAATATATAATATATACCTGTCCGGCTGCAGTAGTGATATATATATATTTTTTATATCATTTATCATCCAGTCGCAGCAGACACAGTACGGTAGTTCACGGCTGTGGCTACCTCTGTGTCTCTGCACTCGGCAGGCAGTCCGTCCATAATTGTAATACCACCTAACCGTGGATTTTTTTCATTCTTCTTTATACATACATAGTTACATAGACATCTTCTCTTTATCAACCAGTCTATATTAGCTGCAGACACAGTACAGTACGGTAGTTCACGGCTGTGGCTACCTCTGTGTCTGCACTCGGCAGGCAGTCCGTCCATAATTGTATACCACCTAACCGTGGATTTTTTTCAGTCTTCTTTATACATACATAGTTACATAGACATCTTCTCTTTATCAACCAGTCTATATTAGCTGCAGACACAGTACAGTACGGTAGTTCACGGCTGTGGCTACCTCTGTGTCTGCAGTCGGCAGGCAGTCCATAATTGTATACTAGTATCCATCTCCATTGTTTACCTGAGGTGCCTTTTAGTTGTGCCTATTAAAATATGGAGAACAAAAATGTTGAGGTTCCAAAATTAGGGAAAGATCAAGATCCACTTCCACCTCGTGCTGAAGCTGCTGCCACTAGTCATGGCCGAGACGATGAAATGCCAGCAACGTCGTCTGCCAAGGCCGATGCCCAATGTCATAGTACAGAGCATGTCAAATCCAAAACACCAAATATCAGAAAAAAAAGGACTCCAAAACCTAAAATAAAATTGTCGGAGGAGAAGCGTAAACTTGCCAATATGCCATTTACCACACGGAGTGGCAAGGAACGGCTGAGGCCCTGGCCTATGTTCATGGCTAGTGGTTCAGCTTCACATGAGGATGGAAGCACTCAGCCTCTCGCTAGAAAAATGAAAAGACTCAAGCTGGCAAAAGCAGCACAGCAAAGAACTGTGCGTTCTTCGAAATCCCAAATCCACAAGAAGAGTCCAATTGTGTCGGTTGCGATGCCTGACCTTCCCAACACTGGACGTGAAGAGCATGCGCCTTCCACCATTTGCACGCCCCCTGCAAGTGCTGGAAGGAGCACCCGCAGTCCAGTTCCTGATAGTCAGATTGAAGATGTCAGTGTTGAAGTACACCAGGATGAGGAGGATATGGGTGTTGCTGGCGCTGGGGAGGAAATTGACCAGGAGGATTCTGATGGTGAGGTGGTTTGTTTAAGTCAGGCACCCGGGGAGACACCTGTTGTCCGTGGGAGGAATATGGCCGTTGACATGCCAGGTGAAAATACCAAAAAAATCAGCTCTTCGGTGTGGAGGTATTTCACCAGAAATGCCGACAACAGGTGTCAAGCCGTGTGTTCCCTTTGTCAAGCTGTAATAAGTAGGGGTAAGGACGTTAACCACCTCGGAACATCCTCCCTTATACGTCACCTGCAGCGCATTCATAATAAGTCAGTGACAAGTTCAAAAACTTTGGGTGACAGCGGAAGCAGTCCACTGACCAGTAAATCCCTTCCTCTTGTAACCAAGCTCACGCAAACCACCCCACCAACTCCCTCAGTGTCAATTTCCTCCTTCCCCTGGAATGCCAATAGTCCTGCAGGCCATGTCACTGGCAATTCTGACGAGTCCTCTCCTGCCTGGGATTCCTCCGATGCATCCTTGCGTGTAACGCCTACTGCTGCTGGCGCTGCTGTTGTTGCCGCTGGGAGTCGATGGTCATCCCAGAGGGGAAGTCGTAAGCCCACTTGTACTACTTCCAGTAAGCAATTGACTGTTCAACAGTCCTTTGCGAGGAAGATGAAATATCACAGCAGTCATCCTACTGCAAAGCGGATAACTGAGGCCTTGACAACTATGTTGGTGTTAGACGTGCGTCCGGTATCCGCCGTTAGTTCACAGGGAACTAGACAATTTATTGAGGCAGTGTGCCCCCGTTACCAAATACCATCTAGGTTCCACTTCTCTAGGCAGGCGATACCGAGAATGTACACGGACGTCAGAAAAAGACTCACCAGTGTCCTAAAAAATGCAGTTGTACCCAATGTCCACTTAACCACGGACATGTGGACAAGTGGAGCAGGGCAGGGTCAGGACTATATGACTGTGACAGCCCACTGGGTAGATGTATGGACTCCCGCCGCAAGAACAGCAGCGGCGGCACCAGTAGCAGCATCTCGCAAACGCCAACTCTTTCCTAGGCAGGCTACGCTTTGTATCACCGCTTTCCAGAATACGCACACAGCTGAAAACCTCTTACGGCAACTGAGGAAGATCATCGCGGAATGGCTTACCCCAATTGGACTCTCCTGTGGATTTGTGGCATCGGACAACGCCAGCAATATTGTGTGTGCATTAAATATGGGCAAATTCCAGCACGTCCCATGTTTTGCACATACCTTGAATTTGGTGGTGCAGAATTTTTTTAAAAACGACAGGGGCGTGCAAGAGATGCTGTCGGTGGCCAGAAAAATTGCGGGACACTTTCGGCGTACAGGCACCACGTACAGAAGACTGGAGCACCACCAAAAACTACTGAACCTGCCCTGCCATCATCTGAAGCAAGAAGTGGTAACGAGGTGGAATTCAACCCTCTATATGCTTCAGAGGTTGGAGGAGCAGCAAAAGGCCATTCAAGCCTATACAATTGAGCACGATATAGGAGGTGGAATGCACCTGTCTCAAGTGCAGTGGAGAATGATTTCAACGTTGTGCAAGGTTCTGATGCCCTTTGAACTTGCCACACGTGAAGTCAGTTCAGACACTGCCAGCCTGAGTCAGGTCATTCCCCTCATCAGGCTTTTGCAGAAGAAGCTGGAGGCATTGAAGAAGGAGCTAAAAGGGAGCGATTCCGCTAGGCATGTGGGACTTGTGGATGCAGCCCTTAATTCGCTTAACAAGGATTCACGGGTGGTCAATCTGTTGAAATCAGAGCACTACATTTTGGCCACCGTGCTCGATCCTAGATTTAAAGCCTACCTTGGATCTCTCTTTCCGGCAGACACAGGTCTGCTGGGGTTGAAAGACCTGCTGGTGACAAAATTGTCAAGTCAAGCGGAACGCGACCTGTCAACATCTCCTCCTTCACATTCTCCCGCAACTGGGGGTGCGAGGAAAAGGCTCAGAATTCCGAGCCCACCCGCTGGCGGTGATGCAGGGCAGTCTGGAGCGACTGCTGATGCTGACATCTGGTCCGGACTGAAGGACCTGACAACGATTACGGACATGTCGTCTACTGTCACTGCATATGATTCTCTCAACATTGATAGAATGGTGGAGGATTATATGAGTGACCGCATCCAAGTAGGCACGTCACACAGTCCGTACTTATACTGGCAGGAAAAAGAGGCAATTTGGAGGCCCTTGCACAAACTGGCTTTATTCTACCTAAGTTGCCCTCCCACAAGTGTGTACTCCGAAAGAGTGTTTAGTGCCGCCGCTCACCTTGTCAGCAATCGGCGTACGAGGTTACATCCAGAAAATGTGGAGAAGAAGATGTTCATTAAAATGAATTATAATCAATTCCTCCGCGGAGACATTGACCAGCAGCAATTGCCTCCACAAAGTACACAGGGAGCTGAGATGGTGGATTCCAGTGGGGACGAATTGATAATCTGTGAGGAGGGGGATGTACACGGTGATATATCGGAGGGTGAAGATGAGGTGGACATCTTGCCTCTGTAGAGCCAGTTTGTGCAAGGAGAGATTAATTGCTTCTTTTTTGGGGGGGGTCCAAACCAACCCGTCATATCAGTCACAGTCGTGTGGCAGACCCTGTCACTGAAATGATGGGTTGGTTAAAGTGTGCATGTCCTGTTTTGTTTATACAACATAAGGGTGGGTGGGAGGGCCCAAGGACAATTCCATCTTGCACCTCTTTTTTCTTTTCTTTTTCTTTGCATCATGTGCTGATTGGGGAGGGTTTTTTGGAAGGGACATCCTGCGTGACACTGCAGTGCCACTCCTAGATGGGCCCGGTGTTTGTGTCGGCCACTAGGGTCGCTAATCTTACTCACACAGTCAGCTACCTCATTGCGCCTCTTTTTTTCTTTGCGTCATGTGCTGTTTGGGGAGGGTTTTTTGGAAGGGACATCCTGCGTGACACTGCAGTGCCACTCCTAGATGGGCCCGGTGTTTGTGTCGGCCACTAGGGTCGCTAATCTTACTCACACAGCTACCTCATTGCGCCTCTTTTTTTCTTTGCGTCATGTGCTGTTTGGGGAGGGTTTTTTGGAAGGGACATCCTGCGTGACACTGCAGTGCCACTCCTAGATGGGCCCGGTGTTTGTGTCGGCCACTAGGGTCGCTAATCTTACTCACACAGCTACCTCATTGCGCCTCTTTTTTTCTTTGCGTCATGTGCTGTTTGGGGAGGGTTTTTTGGAAGGGCCATCCTGCGTGACACTGCAGTGCCACTCCTAGATGGGCCCGGTGTTTGTGTCGGCCACTAGGGTCGCTAATCTTACTCACACAGCTACCTCATTGCGCCTCTTTTTTTCTTTGCGTCATGTGCTGTTTGGGGAGGGTTTTTTGGAAGGGACATCCTGCGTGACACTGCAGTGCCACTCCTAGATGGGCCCGGTGTTTGTGTCAGCCACTAGGGTCGCTTATCTTACTCACACAGCGACCTCGGTGCAAATTTTAGGACTAAAAATAATATTGTGAGGTGTGAGGTATTCAGAATAGACTGAAAATGAGTGTAAATTATGGTTTTTGAGGTTAATAATACTTTGGGATCAAAATGACCCCCAAATTCTATGATTTAAGCTGTTTTTTAGTGTTTTTTGAAAAAAACACCCGAATCCAAAACACACCCGAATCCGACAAAAAAAATTCGGTGAGGTTTTGCCAAAACGCGTTCGAACCCAAAACACGGCCGCGGAACCGAACCCAAAACCAAAACACAAAACCCGAAAAATTTCAGGCGCTCATCTCTAATTATTACTTCTTTTTTTCCTGCTACTGATTTCTCTCCCTATGCAACCAAGCATAGGATGTAATGTAGGAGACACATTTAAAGGTATCTTTTACCAGGAACTTCATAACTAAGCAGTGAATCAGGATGTGATTATGCATACCCAACTTACTTAAAAGAGAGGTGGGTTCCTCATACCCGTTTTTCTTTATACACAAATTCCACACCAAGGAACACAGAAAGCCGAAAAGGGATCTTTTTCAAGGTATTTTTGCCATTACCATCAGGATTGGGAAGCTCAGCTCTGTGTATGACCATAGGATTGTACTTTTCTATGACAATTTTTATGACATTTTATATTTTGGATTAAAATTTCAGCTTTCTATGTTCCTTGTCTATGTATTAAGCCTGGAGAAGTGATAAATCAGTGATAAGTGGAAGGTGATAACGCACCATCCAATAATGCCAGGTTTGAAAAATGTCAGGAGCTGATTGGCTGGTACTTTATCACTTTCATCTTATCACTTCTTTATCACTGCTTTATCACTTCTCCAGGCTTAATACATTTGCCCCTTAGTTCCTTAGTGGAACTTTGTGTGAGACTGTAATGTGATATGCTGGAGACAACAAGTCTCCGTGCTTAGCTCCAGAGAGAGCTGCACATGAATCTATTCCTGCAACCCTGCACCACTGCCTACCTGCAGCATACGCTTATCGGATGGTAAGCTGTATACTAGGCTGTTCAAAGCTTGAGTCATCTGCCTGTGCGTGCCTACATAACTCTTCCAATAACAACACCTGCACACACATCATTACCAACAAGGGAAACACTTTTAATGTGTTTAGAAATTCAGTTACTGCTCATCTTATTGCACCTTCTCAAACTTTATTATATGTGTTAAATAATATGAATCATCTAGGTCAGGCCTGGCCAACCTGTGGCTCTCCTGCTGTTGTGAAACTACACATCCCAGCATGCTCTGCCACAGCTTTAGCATTTCCTAATAGCAAAAGTGTAGAAGGGCATGCTGTTACTTGTAGTTTCACAACAGCTGGAGAGCCACAGGTTGGCCAGACCTGATCTAGCTGCATAAGGGCCTAGCCTGCATTCAACAAGGAACATATCCTAAAATGTTGACCCCCTCCCACAGGTAACAGGTACTGCCATCTTCTCATGCTGAAGTCAAAATTTTCAAAAGAAGGCACTTTTGCATTTTTTTTTTAGCTTTCATAATGACTCATAATTGCTGTTTAAAAAAAACAACTAAAGTTTATTACTGTGTTTTTATTTAAATAAAAAATAATTGTAAATCAGTGAAAATGAAACTATTGACCCAATATTGTGAATAGTATCTTTACCTGAGCCAGAAGAGAATTGTGCTTTTTTATTCTAAGGTTTATTATGCAGCTCCATACAGCACCTTGTTATTGTTTAACAAATGTGTCCTGGTACACTGTTGATCAAGTTGCAAGGCATATCACCTCTCTGCGCACCAGGAGGTCAAGCATATTTCACCTAACATGTGCATCTTATTTGCATAAATAAAACAACTGACAGTGACAAAAAACCTGCATTGCTAGATTAAGCTGATCGCTTTCATACAGTGTGCAGCATTTGTATTTATACCTATGCTCATCTGCAACTTTGTATGTGTTTAAAACTAATTCCAGTGTGGATAATGCAACCCAGCTTCTATAGAATACTGGGGGTCATTCCGAGTTGATCGCTCGCTAGTAGTTTTTAGCAGCCGTTTAAACGCTATGCCGCCACCCACTGGGAGTGTATTTTAGCTTAGCAGAAGTGCAAACGTTTTTATCGCAGAGCGCCTGCAAAATATTTTTGTGTAGTTTCAGAGTAGCTCAAAACCTACTCAGCGCTTACAATCACTTCAGGCTATTCAGTTCCGGATTTGACGTCACACACCCGCCCAGCCACGCCTGCGTTTTCCCTGGCACGCCTGCGTTTTTCCGAACACTCCCTGAAAATGGTCAGTTGCCACCCAGAAATGCCCACTACCTGTCAATCACTCTGCGGCAACCAGTGCGACTGAAATGCATCGCTAGACCTTGTGCAAAACTGCATCGTTCGTTGTGCCCGTAATTCGCGCGTGTGCATTGCACCGCATACGCATGCGCAGAACTGAGGTTTTTTAGCCTGATTGCTGTGCTGCAAACAAATGCAGCTAGAGATAAACTCGGAATGACCACCACTGTGAGAAGTGTTTCACTGCAACAGCGATGGGAATAAAATGCGAACTGAAGAAAAATAAAACAGCATTCTTTTTCTCTTGGAGGGTCTCAGTTATACCAGACTTCTGATGCCATATGGTGTGTACACGCTAAGACTCTGAGGAAACGTCTGTATATAGGTGCATTCTATTTTAAAAGTGACTCAGGGGGAGATGTACTAAGCCTGAAAAGTGATAAATATCACTGTGATAAAGCACCAGCCAATCGGCTCCTAACTGCCATGTCACAGGCTGTGTTTGAAAAATGACAGTTAGGAGCCGATTGGCTGGTGCTTTATCACAGTGATATTTATCACTTTTCAAGCTTAGTACATCTGGCCCTCAATGTTAAATCTCAGGCTGCTGATTTTTATCAGGATATTAAATGAACTGGATAATGTAATAAATGCGCCTTCAAAACAATCTTCCTATTCGCAAAGAAAGCTTACATGTTTCAGTCATTGCTGCTTCTTTCCTGCAGGACACATTAATAAATTACATACCATAAAATTGCACATTTGGATGATTCAATTGGATTTCATTAATTCTGCCCATTATGCAATTTCAGCACAGGTAGTGGGCTATAATTACTGCACGATAATAGCAATTACACAAGCCTGTTACTTAGTACGCTTCAGATACAGATGCGTGTCTAGTTATTGCTAAGAGTTAGGTTTGTTAAGGAGCTAGAACATGTATTAAAAATATCTGCAGACTTATTTAATGACATAGTACAAATTGTACGCAAGTGTTTTAACCAACTGCAAATAAATATTAGCTTCGGGTGATCAGTAATACCTAGAATAAAATTGCAGTCTTTACTGAAAATCTCCCTATTAATGCATTAAATTAAATGCGCTCGCCACAGGTTCTAGTCTCACTGCATGGGTGTCGTGGACACCCACAAGCCGGAATAGGCCCTGTGTGTCGGCATTCCATCGTGCAGCATTGTGATCGCTCAGGATTCCGGCGTCGGCATGGTGACCACCGGGATCCTGAGTGGCGGTCACGTGATTGCATCCCAACTGAAGATGTATGGTCTGATCCATAAAGTAATCATTGGTTGCCCCATAGAATAAAGTCTGCTTTACCATATACCAATTGTTAGATATACAGTATACTACAGTCGGTGTTCTATTTGCACAGAGACCATATCTACAATGCAGATTGTATTTCACTACTAACCAAAAAAACATCCATAAAACTGGACTTATTTTTGTATCATTAATTTGAAAGAAATATAGACGTGTCCACATATCTCTATCCTCGAACCACATAAATTAGCCCCAGTTGGCGAGCTACAGACGTTGTGACTCAGCCACGCCATGCATCTTTCAAAGGGGTAAATTTACTAAACTGTGACTTTTTTAAAAAAAGTGGAGGTGTTGCCCATAACAGCCAATCAGATTCTATCTATTATCTTTTACAAGGTGCTAGATGAATTATTAGTATGATCTGATTGGTTGCTATGGGCCACATCTCACCACAGACTTTTTCAATAAAACGTGCAAATTATTCACATAGCTACTGTAATGCCAAAAAAAGAACTGAGATTCTCACCTGTGTAAAAAGGCAAGACGCGGAGGTCTGACATGATCGAGCTACGATCGGTTACTCAGACATGCGGGGGGACGCCCAGAACAGGGCTAGACCGACCCGCATGTCTGGCTCTGCCCAGCCGCACAAGTACAAAAGCATTGCACGGATGCGATGCTTTTGTACTTGACGTGTAACTCCCTACCAGCGCAGCTCCTGCATGCTGGCAGGGAACTACTCGTAGCTGTGAGCCGCTGCGGCCCGCCCCAAGCATGGTCCGGGCATGCCTGTATTGAACGGACCGCGCCCCTAAAATGGCGGCCAAAATCCTCCGGCAAGTGACCGCCTCTGCCTGTCAATCAGGCAGAGACGATCGCAGGGCTAAGATGGCCGTCAGCTGTCTGGCATGCGCCGGTGCACTGTGGCGCTGGCTCAGTTCAGGCCTGATCGCAGCAGTGTTCAGGTCTGAATTAGGCCCATTGTTCTCCATAATCTTCTTGATACCAATTTAATTGTGACACTAATTTAGTGTGCCTATTAGCTACTTTGCATGCTGCTACAATGTGAATAAGATTCAAAACTGAGGAAAACACATGATAGTCCAAGAAGCGCTATCCATTGGGGAACTTCTAAGTCATAACCAGGGCCAGTTCTACACCTTGTGGCGCCCAGTGCGAAAGTTTCCACTGGTGCCCCCCTCCTCCCCACCCCCTGCAGCAAAACAGTTTGTGCGCGCAAAAGAAATAGGGGAGTAGCCTCATAGGGGAGGGGCATGGCCACAGTTATGCTCCCAGTAGCAGTGACCCAGATTTTCCCCAAGTAGTTGTGTCCCCCAGTTGATTTGCCCCCAGTAGTTGTGCCCCCTGTTGATTTGCCCCCAGTAGTTGTGCCCCCGTTGCTTTGCCCCCAGTAGTTGTGCCCCCTGTTGCTTTGCCCCCAGTAGTTGTGCCCCCTGTTGCTTTGCCCCTGGCAGTTGTGCCCCCTCTTTCTTTGCCCCCAGTAGTTGTGCCCCCTCTTTCTTTGCCCCCAGTAGTTGTGCCCCGTTTCTTTGCCCCCAGTAGTTGTGCCCCCTCTTTCTTTGCCCCCACTAGTTGTGCCCCGTTTCTTTGCCCCCAGCAGATGTGCCCCCTCTTTCTTTGTCCCCAGCAGTTGTGCCCCCTCTTTCTTTGCCCCCAGTAGCGGTGCCCCATTTCTTTGCCCCCAGCAGCTGTGCCCCCTCTTTCTTTGCCCCCAGTAGTTGTGCCCCCTCTTTCTTTGCCCCTAGTAGTTGTGCCCCCTCTTTCTTTGCCCCCAGAAGTTGTGCCCCGTTCTTTGCCCCCAGCAGCTGTGCCCCCTCTTTCTTTGCCCCCATTAGTTGTGCCCCCTCTTTCTTTGCCCCCAGTAGTTGTGCCCCGTTTCTTTGCCCCCAGCGGCTGTGACCCCTCTTTCTTTACCCCCAGTAGTTGTGCCCCCTCTTTCTTTGCCCCCAGTAGTTGTGCCCCATTTCTTTGCCCCCAGTAGTTGTGCCCCATTTCTTTGCCCCCAGTAGTTGTGCCCCATTTCTTTGCCCCCAGTAGTTGTGCCCCGTTTCTTTGCCCCCAGTACTTGTGCACACACAAAAATAAAAAAAACAATACTTACCACTGCCCCGCTCCTGCTTCCCGATCACTGCTGCTGCTCCGTCTCTCTGCCGGCTTTTCTCTATGGGAGAGACGTCATGACGTCTCTCCCATAGCAGCGCCGCACAGACACTAGAGGTCAATACTGACCTCTAGTGTCTGTCGCTGGAGCCGGCTGCAGCGGACGCCCACACAGCCCATGGCGTCTGCTGCAGCCGGAGGAGCGGGGTGCGGGCAGGCGGCGGTGCCTGCAGCTGCGCCCCCAGGCCGCAGCGCCCCGGGCACAGGCTCTGCTTGCCCGCACCAAGGACCGCTCCTGGTCATAACATGCATCTTTCGCCACAAAAAGGATAGCTGTATACTATTCTGGAAGAATACGTTTATAAACCAATTCCATTGCCTGTGCACAAATGAATCATTTTACCTGGGATAGAAGTCCTTTTCACAGTACTAAATATTGTACTATTTATAGAAAAGTTTCCCCAACAAAGTTCCTTTAACTAATTTCCTGTAACCGTAAGAGACATATTTGTTCAGGTTGTGCATATTGTAGAGTGTTACTGATGTTATGCATTAATACTTAAGGAAAACTCAAGGACTTTGGAGTCTATTTACTAAGAGAGATTAAGTGGACGGAGATAAAATACCAGCCAGTCAGCTCCTAACTGCCATGTTACAGGCTGTGCCTGAAAAATGACAGTTAGGAACTGGTAGGTTCGTACTCTATCTCCGCTCACTTTATCTCTCTCCAAGGCTTAGTAAATAGACCCTTTTAAATGTTATTTTTGTGCTTACGCTACAGTTTATACGGCCTAATTCTGAACTGCACATGCACTGGCGCCGCAGTGAGCCGGCGCAAGCCAGACAGCCGACGGCTGTCTCAGCCCTGCGATCGCCTGGGTCACTGGGCGGGAGGGGGCATGCCGGCGGCTTTTGGCCGCTGTTTTAGGGGCATGATCCGTATGATACAGGCGCGCCCGGACCGAGCGGGAGGGCTGGCCATGGCTGCTCACAGCTACGAGTGCTCCCTGCCCGTGTGCAGGAGCAACGCTGGTAGGGAGCTACTCCTAAAGTACAAAAGCATTGCAGCTATGCGATGCTTTGTACTTGTGTAGGGGGGTAGGGCCGACATGCGGGGCAGACTAGCCCTGTGCTGGGCATCCCCCCGCATGTCTGTGTGACTGCAATGATCCCACACTTACAGCCACCACAGTTCTTGAGATCCTTAACCCCTACTTGTACTTTTTACCATTCCTTCTCCAGGTAAAACAGAAATAAAGTAAATACTCTAATAATAGGTAAAAATGAAGCAGGCTTCTGACCTACTTTACTTTTTTACTCCCAGCAGCTGCATTTACTAACTAGGTATCAATATCCACCACATGTCATCTATGTAAAATAAACATATTTCCTGTCATTGATAGAACATAATATTCCCTATTTGCAGGCATGCATCATTAAAAAGTTGTGGTTAGTTGATACAGGTTGAGTATCCCATATCCAAATATTCCGAAATACGGAATATTCCGAAATACAGACATTTTTGAGTGAGAGTGAGATAGTGAAAACTTTGTTTTCTGATAGCTCAATGTACACAAACTATGTTTAATACACAAAGTTATTAAAAATATTGTATTAAATGACCTTCAGGCTGTGTGTATAAGGTGTATATGAAACATAAATGAATTGTGTGAATGTAGACACACTTTGTTTAATGCACAAAGTTATAAAACATATTGGCTAAAATGACCTTCAGGCTGTGTGTATAAGGTGTATATGAAACATAAATGAATTGTGTGAATGTAGACACACTTTGTTTAATGCACAAAGTTATAAAACATATTGGCTAAAATGACCTTCAGGCTGTGTGTATAAGGTGTATATAAAGCATAAATGTATTCTGTGCTTAGACTTGGGTCCCATCACCATGATATCTCATTATGGTATGCAATTATTCCAAAATACGGAATAATCCGATATCCAAAATACCTCTGGTCCCAAGCATTTTGGATAAGGGATACTCAACCTGTAGTAGCATCTTCCTGGGTTTATGTTGCCTTTCCACAAATCTGGGACAGACAAGGTTGTGATTTGGTGCACTGGGAATTATTCTGTACAAGTCATTCATGTGGTTTGCTTGGTGATGAATTATGCTACAATCTAAGCATGCTACTATACATGTAAATATGAATATACATGTTATATTAATGACAAGTAATTAGAATACAAGAAACCAAAACAAATGTACAATACCAAAGACACAACTTTGGGCCTAATTCAGACCTAGTCGTAGATGTGCGAAAAACGTGGGGGACGCCCAGCACAGGTTAAGTCTGCCCCGCATGTCGTGTACCCATCCCCTGCAGACATGTGAAAGCATCACACGGAGGTGATGATTTCGCACCTGTCAAGTAGCCCTGTGCCTACACAGCATAGCTGCAAAGTCAGACGTCTACCCGCCATGTTTAGTGTCACAGTAGCTGCATGTGACATCACGCAGCTGCCACGTCCCAACCCGCAAATGGTCCGAACATGCCTGCGTTGTCCGAACTGTACACCCCAAATGTCTCTGCAACGCCGCCGATAGCCGTGATCGCCTCTATCTGTCAATCAGGCAGAGGCGATTGCACAAGTGAGATGCCATCGCATCTCACTGTGTGTGCATGCGCAGTGCAGCTGCTGTGTGTACGCACACTCACTGGGCTTCAGCCTGAGTACGCTGCCACTGCAGCGACCAGGTCTGATTTAGGCCCTTTATACGGGATGCAGTCAAGATCCCTGCCGGACGGAATCCCGGTGGTCGGAATACCAACAGCGGAATCCTGACTGGCACAATCCCGACATGTTCTCCCTCTGTGGGTGTCCACGACACCCGTAGAGGGAGAATAAATTAGTATGCCAAGCGTAGCGAGGCACCGTGTCCGCAGCACGGCGAGCACAGCGAGCCCGCAATGGGCTGCGTTGCGATCACCCACCTGTCGGGATTGTGCCGGTCGGGATTCAGGTGTCGGGATTCCAACCACCGGGATACCGTCCGCCGGGATTTCGTACTGATCCCCTTTATATATAAAAAATTAGAGCAAAATACAACACAGACATAGGGATAAATTTACTAACATTTGTGTTGCATCTGATTTCAGCCTAGATTAGTCTCAACTGACACTGGCTGTTTGAGATTGCAACTTTTTGAAAAAAAAAAAAAAACACGGTAATTTACTAAACTACCATGTATTTTCAATTAGAGTTCACCGATATTGATGCAATTCTTATGTTTATATGCAGTGTTTTACAGGATTAGTAAAACACTGCCGGACATAACACAATGAAGCAGTACACAAAGATATCACCACTATGTCCTTTGGCGCCCTTCTATAGATAATCCAAACAGAATCCACCATGTGAGACGTGTCTTCAATGCTAGAGGGTCCTTGTTCTTTAATTGACCTAAGCAACCATAAAATAATCTCATAGTGTATCATACATTCACAATTCCCAGATATGGGGCCTAATTCAGATCTGATCATAGCAGCAAATTTGTTAGCAGTTGGGCAAAACCATGTGCACTGCAGGGGGTCAGATATAACATGTGCAGAGAGAGTTAGATTTGGGTGGGGTGTGTTCAAACTGAAATCTAAATTTCTGTGTAAAAGTCGAGCAGCCAGTATTTACCCTGCACAGAAACAAAATAACCCACCCAAATAAAACTCTCTCTGCAAATGTTATATCTGCCTCCCCTGCAGTGCACATGGTTTTGCCCATCTGCTAACACATTTGCTGCTACGATCAGGTCTTAATTAGACCCCTTGATAGTGCAATTTTCTCCATACCAAATTTGTTGGTCTACAGATATAATGTAGGCAATCACACATTCATAAGAGCAGGTATCCCCCAACTTAAAACACTTCTTCTCTTGTCAATTCCACTTCACCGTACATATGAGTTGACAAAAAAAGCTTCCAATAGTGTATTTACCATTTTAATCACATCCATAAAATTACATACAAATTAAAGCAGTATGAATGGACTCTCACAAGGTGGTTTGATCTACTGTAAAAAGGTAGACAATAGCTCAGTTGAGAATATCCCAGGCATCCCAAAAATATCCCAGTCCACCGGTAGGTGATGAATGAGTACAGTCACAGTGCTTCTCAGTCAACGCATTTCAATACACAGTGTATTTTCCTCAAGGTCTTAGGAGAAAAGTGCCCAAAGCCAGTATTTATACCCAAATTTGTTAAGCCCAAGAAAGTCCTAACTCCAGACACAAAATCTCTACTGTCTATGGATCCTATCCCCATACAGTACATTAGTTAATCCAGTCCATCATGCTCAGTCTATTTTTCTGTTCCCTCCTGATAAGATTAGATATCCTGCTGTCCGTACGTATTACCTGGACTTCCGGTCCGGAACAGGAAGTGGATCTCCTTTCTATCCCCCTCTGACTGGCTCCTCAGGGGGATAGAAATGGTGGGAACCTGTGGTCTGCAGTAGACTGCAAGGTTAATTGAGGTCACTCTTGTGGGTGACCTCAATGAAACTTTGCGGTCTTCCACAGGCCGCAGGTTTCCACCGTAGGCAATAATCAGGATTTCATTCCCCATTAGTGCCTATGCACTCTGCTTGATTGGCAGGGAGGGAGCACACAGCCAATTAGGAGAGCGTTATGACATGGCACTCCCTGATTGACTGGAGGTTCCCAAGTGACAGGAGGTGGTAGCATCAGTGGTGTTTCTAATTGTATATATTTTTGTCCATTGTCTTGGATAGTTGGGTTCCATCAAGGAACACCTAGGCAGCTTTTGTTCCACCAAGCGCCATTGTCTTTTCTATCCTATATATTTTAGGAGTCAGGAGGTGTTCCGGCATTCAGGTAAAGGGGATCCATGTGTACACATGGATCCTCTTAAGTTGCGTGGACAGGGTTTTTTGTTTTCTTTTTTTTTTAACCCCTGGATGCCTACACGGAACGAAGATGACCAATCTATCTCGGATTAGGTGAGTATATTTTTTTAATTTACAGGTATACCGTGGATTCTACTTGACAAGAGGACCGAGAGGCTTCATGGAACACTAGGTAAGTATGTGTGAGTGTGTAAGTGTGCACGTATGTTTAAATAAAATTTTACTTTCACGGTGTGTATGCACTATGTTTTTTTTAATATTTCTTTTACTGTGGAACTACAGGTAACAGAGGGCCCTTTAATGTCCTGCATGCTGGTACTTGTGGTTCTACAAGTGTCAGCATGTGGGGGAGGCTTGCTGGGACTTGTAAATCCACAGCAAAAGACAATATTTATTCTTTATTTTTAACACATTTTACGGCTATCAGCCTGCCATCTAAAGCCCATGGATGTCATGGACAACCCATGGCTTCATTTCTGGACCTTGGGTTCTTGTGTCACATGGGGTGTTTTGTTATTAAAAGCATAGCCCTTTTAAACACAGTAGAGAATGAGGCCTCTAAAAGCAGATGCACAGTAATAAATATACACCACATGCTGATGAGCCATCCTTTCCCCTTCTCAATGCCAAACAAATCCCTGCATGACCAAAGCATTAAACTTTTTACTCAATGGCCTATAAAACCTTCTTTCAGTCATCAGCAGCCCACTGTTGGTGCCTCATGCCCCAGGCAGCCTCTGTCTCCTTGCTGCAGAACAGCTGTAAAGGTTTTAACCCATTACTTGTTCCCTAAAAATCCACACACACACACACACACACACACACACACACACACACACACACACACACACACACACACACACACACTCATTGACACCAAGCTAACACACTCTCCCAATTTCACCTGGCAGCAACACTTGCAGCTCTTCTCCTCATCCCTGTGTGCAGTACAGTATGATTTTTTTCTGTATATTTCCCTAAGTGTGCAGGGCCACGCCTCCCATGATTAGGCCACACACCCTGAAAAGTATCCGAGACCAGCCAGTCTTTCTACTGCCCTGCCCTTGATGGGGGCTGCAAGCCTAAATGTACTGATCACTATATAAACCTACCTAACCCCATTATTTATTATGGAGAGTTATTATGGTGAGTGTACAGTAGAGCCATTGTGATTTTTATTTAAACAGTGTGGTTACATACCGTACCATATTACACCCCAGATCTATAAGTGGTGACTGCAGTGGATTAATGCCTTTTATATTGCAGGTTTTGTCAGCAACTTGCTTTATTGTGTCTTTTTGCCACGTGCATTATCTTTTCCTGCCAATTTGCAATTATGATTTCCTATGACAAGGTGGCCCTATCAGAGGTTGGAGGTGGAGGGTAGATCTGACCAAAGTACAGTAAGGACATGTACCCAGGAAAGGCGCTGGAAGTACCATGGTGTGATGGCTAGCATTGCTGCCTCATAGTGCTGAGGTCATGGGTTTGATTCCCACCGCGACCTTAACTGTATGGAGTTTATATATTCTCCCCTGTGTTTGAGTGGGTTTCCTCTGGGTACTCCAGCTTCCTCCCACAATCCAAAAATTTACTGGTAGGTTAATTGGCTCATGACAAATAAAATGAACCCTAGTGTGTAATACCCCTTTTCCACTGTAGCACGGGTCGCAGCCGTGTTGCCTGACACGGATGCTACCCGTGCTACAGCCCTCTTTCCCACAGCGCTCACCAACCTGGCATATTTCCAGGTTGGTGACGCTGCTAGTGACGCGGCAGGGGCGGCGCTGGGAGATCACATGATCTCCCAGCGCCGCCCTCCCATACACTGTGAACGGGAGCCGTGTCGCCTCAACACGGCTCCCGTTCACACTACACAGATTACCGGGTTGAACACGTGTTCAACCCGGCATGCTACCCGGGTAGGATTCCCGGATCACAATTTGCAGGGGTACCCACTTCCACTAGGGAAAAACACGGTTAATTGCGCGCCCCTGCACATTTACCCATGTTTTAAAAGCTAGTGGAAAAGGGGTATACGAGAGCGGGTGTATATGTGTCCAATTTACTTAGCATAAAGACTATGAGGATATCCAAATAAGAACTCCAATAGGGAATATGTCTGCAGGCATGACATACAAATATGTCTGGATATAAGAGTTCCTAATAAAAAACAATAACTTTGTATTAGTATGAATAAGCTTTAAAGAAATGTTCTCTAAAACAACATACTTTTTAACGTTATCTTTCTTTTGGTTTCTACAGTCACCGTGAATCAGGTTTACAACTGGAATAGACGCAGCTGCAAAGATATGATCTATTATCTGCTAAGTCTGTTGCAGTGTCATGCCAAAGAGTACTTTTTGTTTGTCATACAACTGTCTTCTTTTCACATTGAACGGCTTCGAATCACAGAAAAGGTGAAGGCTTTTGTCATGGTTGAAAGGCAGGAAAAGAGAGCCCGTCAATTTGTGCCGCTTGCTAATGCGCCTTGTTTGTGCCGTGCTGGCACTGGAGATTTGTTTCCTCCAAATCTGAAACTTTTTTCAGCATGACCTTCACAGACCAATTTGTTTTGTGTTTTTGTTTTGCTGAAAATGATAGTACAGTAGCTTTAAAATCCAAAATTATCTTTTGCTCATCTGTAATGCATCCATTGTGGTTCGGTTACTTTCTGTAATAATACTAAACATTTTTGTCATTTTTTTTTTTATTATTGTGTTAATTGAAGAGTTGCTTATTTAATTACATTTTGTGAGTGTAGATCAGATATAAATGAAAGGGAAGATTCTACATGATGGGAGTTTATTTCCCTAGTTCTGACTTCTGTTTGACGCTGTATTGTGTCACTTTTGCTGACTTTCCCTCTATATAAATGGAGTTGGGGCCTTATTCCCCTCTATATAAATGGAGTCGGGGCCCGATTCAGATCTGATTGCAGCAGCAAATGTAATAGCTAATGGGCAAAGCCATGTACACTGCAGGAGGGGCAGATATAACATGTGCAGAGAGAGTTAAATTTGGATGGGTTATTTTGTTTCTGTGCAGGGTAAATAGTGGCTGCTTTATTTTTACACTGCAATTTAGATTTTAGTTTGAACACACCCTACACAAATCTGGACACATTGCATTTTGCACCTTGAGAAAAACGCCTGCGGGCGTTGAAACGTCTGACTTTTTTGCAGTATGATTATTTGCACATAATGTAACTGCTTTCTTTTATGGAAGTACAGTATAAAAGTTTGATTTATTTAAAAATCCGTGGAGTGCCGCCTGGTTCCTATATCCCCCTACCCCTCCTCACACAGGCAGAAGAGACAGCAGCCTCCCTTTACCACCATAGCCCACACAGCAGTGTGTGCTGTCTGGAGAAGGAGGCTGCGGCTGTTGACCGGTAATGGGGGCAGGTAGGGAGGGGGGTAGTGGCAGCGGACCTGAGCCACTCTCCCTGGTTCCTCCATCGGGCACTGGTAATTAGTACCCACTCCCCTCTCTGCGGCAGTGTTTGTGCATCAATGCATTTTCAGACTTAAAGCGATTCAGGTCACTTACTGAAAAAACTTGCCACAGGCTAATGAGCCCTACCTACCCTCGCTGCTGCTGGCATCCCCAGGAGTAACGTTTGCATGAGTACTGGTTCCCAGCATGCATGAAATATAGCCTGACCTTGCAAACCTTGCTAGGTGATTGATCAGTATAGGTACAGTAGCTCCCTGACTGCTGTGCTTTACTAATCATTATGTACTAACATTGAAATTATGTTTGGAAAAAATTACACATGTCCTTTATACTCTGTCAACTGGCACTCTTTATTAATATACATATGTTACTTCATACTGCATTCCTAGGACTATCGTGTATATACACTACAGTGCATTGCTGCTATTACTCTGGTACATTTTCGTGCAGGCACTAACAGTATTTACAATATGTACTTAGAAAGGGGCCCAGTCTGTGAACTGTAGTACGAGTATTCTGGTTGTCTGCAGTCTATGTCCACCCTAATGGTTGGCTGGCAAGCATCTGTGGTGGCTGGCTACACCCCTCTGGTGGCAGGCCGGCTACATCCATGGACCCTTACCACTACATTCCCTGGGTGGCCCTTCATGCAAAAGTCCAATACTTATCCTACACCTACTGTACCTGCCCATTTCTCTCCTTCACTCTGTGTTTCCAAGCAGAAGTTAAAAGTGTAAGATCCAACAAAATCTACATATAGGCTTATGTATAAGCATTTCTGATGCGCACCTGCAGTACGGAAATGTGTATTTCACTAAAATAAATTGTATGCTATGTTCAACTCCCAACAAGCCCTTTGAATTAATTAAGTTACATACATTTGAATGTGTGTATATATTTGTGTGTGTATGTGTATTTGTGTGTATTTTTTTGTATTTGTGTGTGTATGTGTATTTGTGTAAATGTGTGTTTTTTTTATATTTGTGTGTATGTGTGTTTGTATTAGTGTGTTTATGTATATTTGCATGTATGTGTGCTTTTATTTGTGTGTATGTGTATTTGTGTGTATGTATGTTTATGTTTGTTTTTATGTATATGTGTATTTGTGTGTATGTGTGTTTGTATTTGTGTGTGTTTATGTATATTTGTGCGTATGTGATGTGTGTTTGTGTGTGTTTATGTTTATTTGTGTGTATGCACTGTATGTTTATATTTGTGTGTATATGTGTTTGTGTGTTTATGTATATTTGTATGTATGTTCCCATTTGTTTGTGTGTACATGTGTATTTGTGTGTATGTGTGTTTGCATTTGTGTCTGTGAATTACTTATGCTCACTTTTGCAGAACTTTTATAGAATAAAATAGTGACAGTAAACCTTCTCTTTTTATATCATGTACTTTCAATGTCCTCTGAAAACATACACTTGGAGCTTGCTTTCTGTAATTGTTTCCAGCCACAATCTCACTTTGCTGTATTTACTGAGCTGGTGAAACAGAGGATGGTATGCTTTTTTTTGTTCAGTTTCTGGAGCTGAAGTTCATTTAAGGTGAAGAACAAAACATGGGTCTGGAATATTTAACCATTTTATGGCTATATTCTTCCAATATTTCAACCTAATGACATTATAAACAGCTGGCATTGATTTTAATAAAGATCAAATGAAAATAGAGAAAACTTGTTACATTGTCTACTCTGTTTTCTACTAACTAAATTGTATGTTTATTTTCAGTTTAGCAGGTACAATGTGCAGGAATATGTTGGATTGGGTTATACATTACACTGTAAGCCATACTAAGGGAGAGGCAAATGTGAATGATATACAAAATGGAAGTTGCTCAATAAATTCATTGGCTAATAATTTATTGGCTAGTCATGGATGGATTTATCTAGATAAGAAAAAAACACAAAACAAGCCAACATTCTAAATGTAAATCCCAGCGCTGTGCCCGATGGTCGCAAAGTTGTCTGCAGATGGCCAGTAAGCCAGTTAGATGGCCAGAACGCTGAGGCTTACTCAGGCTGGGCATTGCAGGGTGCCTTTGAGGCCAGGTAGTGTCCATCCAGAGACGCAGACCCTGGTCTTGCCACTCCATCACCCTCGTTTCCGGAAACACTTGTCATCCCCGCCCCTGCACTGCCCTAAGAATGCCTCTGTCTGTTAATCACCGTATTGTGTATTGCATATATTGTCTGCATTCATTACATTGTTTGACAATCTTGGGTATTTATGGCCTGGCTCAGAGTTTAAATAAGACACAGTTCAAATAAGCTAATGCAGTAAGAGGCATCTTGTGTATGTAGATGCCGCCTATCTTCTTCTGTGGTCTACTGCGGTCGAAGTCAGATAAATGACCCATACAAATGATACACAGAGTGGCGCTTCTCGGTGGTGGCGTAAGGGTGCAACTGACGTATATGGATGCACCATGCTTCTTTACCGCGCATCGTGCATAGAGCCGCACGGCTTGCGTGTTGCCACATGGTGAGTGTGTATACGGTAAAAAGCGCAATCCTTGAGAAATGCCATAAAGACGCACACAGACACATATTCATTAGTGATGAGCGGGTTCGGTTCCTCGGAAACCGAACCCCCCGAACTTCACCCATTTTACACGGGTCCGAGGCATACTCGGATTCTCCCGTATGGCTCAGTTAACCCGAGCGCACCCGAACGTAATCATCCCGCTGTCGGATTCTCGCGAGATTCGGATTCTATATAAGCAGCCGCGCGTCGCCGCCATTTTCACTCGTGCATTGGAAATGTTAGGGAGAGGACGTGGCTGGCGTCCTCTCCGTTTATTAATGTTGATGCAAATATTTGTGCTTATTGCTTAATTGTGGGGACTGGGGAGCAGCTGTATTATATAGGAGGAGTACAGTGCAGAGTTTTGCTGACAGTGACCACCAGTATACGTTGTCTGCCTGAAAAACACTCCATATCTGTGCTCAGTGTGCTGCATATATCTGTGCTCACACTGCTTAATTGTGGGGACTGGGGAGCAGCTGTATTATATAGGAGGAGTACAGTGCAGAGTTTTGCTGACAGTGACCACCAGTATACAATGTCTGCCTGAAAAACACTCCATATCTGTGCTCAGTGTGCTGCATATACTTGTGCTCACACTGCTTTATTGTGGGGACTGGGGACCACCAGTATATTATATAGGAGGAGTACAGTGCAGAGTTTTGCTGACCAGTGACCACCAGTATACGTTGTCTGCCTGAAAAACACTCCATATCTGTGCTCAGTGTGCTGCATATATCTGTGCTCACACTGCTTTATTGTGGGGACTGGGGACCAGCAGTATTATATAGGAGGAGTACAGTGCAGAGTTTTGCTGACAGTGACCACCAGTATACGTTGTCTGCCTGAAAAACACTCCATATCTGTGCTCAGTGTGCTGCATATACCTGTGCTCACACTGCTTAATTGTGGGGACTGGGGAGCAGCTGTATTATATAGGAGGAGTACAGTGCAGAGTTTTGCTGACAGTGACCACCAGTATATATAGCAGTACGGTACGGAAGGCCACTGCTCTACCTACCTCTGTGTCGTCAAGTATACTATCCATCTACATTCTATACCTGTGGTGCATTTTAGTTTTGCAGTTTGCTGACAGTGACTACCAGTATATATAGCAGTACGGTACGGAAGGCCACTGCTCTACCTACCTCTGTGTCGTCAAGTATACTATCCATCCATACCTGTGGTGCATTTCAGTTGTGCGCAGTATATATAGTAGTAGGCCATTGCTATTGAAACTGGCATATAATTCCACACATTAAAAAATGGAGAACAAAAATGTGGAGGTTAAAATAGGGAAAGATCAAGATCCACTTCCACCTCGTGCTGAAGCTGCTGCCACTAGTCATGGCCGAGACGATGAAATGCCATCAACGTCGTCTGCCAAGGCCGATGCCCAATGTTATAGTAGAGAGCATGTAAAATCCAAAAAACAAAAGTTCAGTAAAATGACCCAAAAATCTAAATTGAAAGCGTCTGATGAGAAGCGTAAACTTGCCAATATGCCATTTACGACACGGAGTGGCAAGGAACGGCTGAGGCCCTGGCCTATGTTCATGGCTAGTGGTTCAGATTCACATGAGGATGGAAGCACTCATCCTCTCGCTAGAAAATGAAAAGACTTAAGCTGGCAAAAGCACAGCAAAGAACTGTGCGTTCTTCTAAATCACAAATCCCCAAGGAGAGTCCAATTGTGTTGGTTGCGATGCCTGACCTTCCCAACACTGGACAGGAAGAGCTTGCGCCTTCCACCATTTGCACGCCCCCTGCAAGTGCTGGAAGGAGCACCCGCAGTTTAGTTCCTGATAGTCAAATTGAAGATGTCACTGTTGAAGTACATCAGGATGAGGATATGGGTGTTGCTGGCGCTGGGGAGGAAATTGACAAGGAGGATTCTGATGGTGAGGTAGTTTGTTTAAGTCAGGCACCCGGGGAGACACCTGTTGTCTGTGGGACGAATGTGGCCATTGATATGCCTGGTCAAAATACAAAAAAAATCACCTCTTCGGTGTGGAATTATTTCAACACAAATGCGGACAACAGGTGTCAAGCCGTGTGTTGCCTTTGTCAAGCTGTAATAAGTAGGGGCAAGGACGTTAACCACCTAGGAACATCCTCCCTTATACGTCACCTGGTCCGCATTAATCAGAAGTCAGTGACAAGTTCAAAAACTTTGGATGACAGCGGAAGCAGTCCACTGACCACTAAATACCTTCCTCTTGTAACCAAGCTCCTGCAAACCACACCACCAACTCCCTCAGTGTCAATTTCCACCTTACACAGGAAAGCCAATAGTCCTGCAGGCCATGTCACTGGCAAGTCTGACGAGTCCTCTCCTGCCTGGGATTCCTCGGATGCATCCTTGAGTGTAACGCCTACTGCTGCTGGCGCTGCTATTGTTGCTGCTGGGAGTCGATCGTCATCCCAGAGGGGAAGTCGGAAGACCACTTGTACTACTTCCAGTAAGCAATTGACTGTCCAACAGTCCTTTGCGAGGAAGATGAAATATCACAGCAGTCATCCTGCTGCAAAGCGGATAACTCAGGTCTTGTCAGCATGGGTGGTGAGAAACGTGGTTCCGTTATCCACCGTTAATTCACAGGCAACTAGAGACTTGTTTGAGGTACTGTGTCCCCGGTACCAAATACCATCTAGGTTCCATTTCTCTAGGCAGGCGATACCGAAAATGTGCACAGACGTCAGAAAAAGAGTCACCAGTGTCCTAAAAAATGCAATTGTACCCAATGTCCACTTAACCATGGACATGTGGACAAGTGGAGCAGGGCAGACTCAGGACTATATGACTGTGACAGCCCACTGGGTAGATGTATTGCCTCCCGCAGCAAGAACAGCAGCGGCGGCACCAGTAGCAGCATCTCGCAAACACCAACTCGTTCCTAGGCAGGCTACGCTTTGTATCACCGCTTTCCATAAGAGGCACACAGCTGACAACCTCTTACGGAAACTGAGAAACATCATCACAGAATGGCTTACCCCAATTGGACTCTCCTGGGGATTTGTTACATCGGACAAAGCCACCAATATTGTGCGTGCATTACATCTGGGCAAATTCCAGCACGTCCCATGTTTTGCACATACATTGAATTTGGTGGTGCAGAATTATTTAAAAAACGACAGGGACGTGCAAGAGATGCTGTCGGTGGACCGAAGAATTGCGGGCCACTTTCGGCATTCAGCCACCGCGTGCCGAAGACTGGAGCACCAGCAAACAGTCCTGAACCTGCCCTGCCATCATCTGAAGCAAGAGGTGGTAACGATGTGGAATTCAACCCTCTATATCAGGCATTCCCAACAACGGTCCTCAAGGCACACTTACAGTGCAGGATTTAGTGATATCAAGGCTTCAGCACAGGAGACTTAATTAGTAGCTCAGTTATTTTGATTTAACCATCTGTACTGAAGCCTGGATATCACAAAAACCTGCACTGTTGGTGTGCCTTGAGGACCGTGGTTGGGAATGCCTGCTCTATATGCTTCAGATGATGGAGGAGCAGCAAAAGGCCATTCAAGCCTATACATCTGCCCATGATATAGGCAAAGGAGGGGGAATGCACCTGACTCAAGCGCAGTGGAGAATGATTTCAACGTTGTGCAAGGTTCTGCAACCCTGTGAACTTGCCACACGTGAAGTCAGTTCAGACACTGCCAGCCTGAGTCAGCTCATTCCCCTCATCAGGCTTTTGCAGAAGAAGCTGGAGACATTGAAGGAGGAGCTAAAACAGAGCGATTCCGCTAGGCATGTGGGACTTGTGGATGGAGCCCTTAATTCACTTAACCAGGATTCACGGGTGGTCAATCTGTTGAAATCAGAGCACTACATTTTAGCCACCGTGCTCGATCCTAGATTTAAAACCTATGTTGTATCTCTCTTTCCGGCAGACACAAGTCTGCAGAGGTTCAAAGACCTGCTGGTGAGAAAAGTGTCAAGTCAAGCGGAATGTGACCCGTCAACAGCTCCTCCTTCACATTCTCCCGCAACTGGGGGTGCGAGGAAAAGGCTAAGAATTCCGAGCCCACCCGCTGGCGGTGATGCAGGGCAGTCTGGAGCGAGTGCTGACATCTGGTCCGGACTGAAGGACCTGCCAACGATTACTGGCATGTCGTCTACTGTCACTGCATATGATTCTGTCACCAATGAAAGAATGGTGGAGGATTATATGAGTGACCGCATCCAAGTAGGCACGTCAGACAGTCCGTACGTATACTGGCAGGAAAAAGAGGCAATTTGGAGGCCCTTGCACAAACTGGCTTTATTCTACCTAAGTTGCCCTCCCTCCAGTGTGTACTCCGAAAGAGTGTTTAGTGCAGCCGCTCACCTTGTCAGCAATCGGCGTACGAGGTTACTTCCAGAAAATATGGAGAAGATGATGTTCATCAAAATGAATTATAATCAATTCCTCCGTGGAGACATTCACCAGCAATTGCCTCCAGAAAGTACACAGGGACCTGAGATGGTGGATTCCAGTGGGGACGAATTAATAATCTGTGAGGAGGGGGATGTACACAGTGAAAGGGGTGAGGAATCGGAGGATGATGATGAGGTGGACATCTTGCCTCTGTAGAGCCAGTTTGTGCAAGGAGAGATTGATTGCTTCTTTTTTGGTGGGGGCCCAAACCAACCAGTAATTTCAGTCACAGTCGTGTGGCAGACCCTGTCGCTGAAATGATGGGTTCATTAAAGTGTGCATGTCCTGTTTATACAACATAAGGGTGGGTGGGAGGGCCCAAGGACAATTTCATCTTGCACCTCTTTTTTCTTTCATTTTTCTTTGCATCATGTGCTGTTTGGGGACAATTTTTTTGAAGTGCCATCCTGCCTGACACTGCAGTGCCACTCCTAGATGGGCCAGGTGTTTGTGTCGGCCACTTGTGTCACTTAGCTTAGTCACACAGCGACCTTGGTGCACCTCTTTTTTTTTCTTTGCATCATGTGCTGTTTGGGGACTATTTTTTTGAAGTGCCATCCTGTCTGACACTGCAGTGCCACTCCTAGATGGGCCAGGTGTTTGTGTCGGCCACTTGGGTTGCTTAGCTTAGTCACACAGCTACCTCATTGCGCCTCTTTTTTTCTTTGCATCATGTGCTGTTTGGGGACTATTTTTTTGAAGTGCCATCCTGTATGACACTGCAGTGCCACTCCTAGATGGGCCAGGTGTTTGTGTCGGCCACTTGTGTCGCTTAGCTTAGTCACACGACCTTGGTGCGCCTCTTTTTTTCTTTGCATCATGTGCTGTTTGGGGACTATTTTTTTGAAGTGCCATCCTGTCTGACTCTGCAGTGCCACTCCTAGATGGGCCAGGTTTTTGTGTCGGCCACTTGTGTTGCTTAGCTTAGTCACACAGCGACCTTGGTGCGCCTCTTTTTTTCTTTGCATCATGTGCTGTTTGGGGACAATTTTTTTGAAGTGCCATCCTGCCTGACACTGCAGTGCCACTCCTAGATGGGCCAGGTGTTTGTGTCGGCCACTTGTGTCGCTTAGCTTAGCCATCCAGCGACCTCGGTGCAAATTTAAGGACTAAAAATAATATTGTGAGGTGTGAGGTGTTCAGAATAGACTGAAAATGAGTGGGAATTATGGTTATTGAGGTTAATAATACTATGGGATCAAAATGACCCCCAAATTCTATGATTTAAGCTGTTTTTGAGGGTTTTTTGTAAAAAAAACCACCCGAATCCAAAACACACCCGAATCCGACAAAAAATTTTCAGGGAGGTTTTGCCAAAACGCGTCCGAATCCAATGGAATAAGGGAAAGTTGAGGACTGCGCTTTTTCTGCTTTACTCAATGATTTCAAGCTGCTATGGAGAAAGGGGAGGATTCCACTATCCTCCCTAATGATACGACTAAACACACAAAAGAGATATCTCCCAGCGCTAAAACTAAATAGAGTAAATTGACTTAAAAATTGACTTAAAAATACTCATCAGGCATCAATCATAACAGGAGAATTATAAATTGTGAATAAAATTCTTTTATTTAGAGTATAGTATAAAATAATCTCTTGTTCATTCATTCATAAAATAGTCCTAAAATGATTCTAGTGAGTCCTAATACCGGTATACTGAAAATAAAATACAAGACAATGACAAAACACTGACAGAACATGTAAAACCTGTGATACGCTCTCCTAAGCGATTAACTCACAAAGTTATTGTGGATATGCTCCCAAATGTATCCAGCTATTGCATAGTATATGGTCATATATCTCCCAGACTGGAGTGATTTTCCATGTAAATGAACAGATTTGTTCTGACCAAACAGCAAACAGCAAAACAGCAGTCTTGACCAAACAATTGAATTGACTATATTCAAGACTGCTGTTTTGCTGTATACCAGTATTAGGACCCACTAGAATCATTTTAGGACTATTTTATGAATGAATGAACAAGAGATTATTTTATACTATACTCTAAATAAAAGAATTTTATTCACAATTTATAATTCTCCTGTTATGATTGATGCCTGATGAGTATTTTTAAGTAAATTTTTAAGTCAATTTACTCTATTTAGTTTTAGTGCTGGGAGATATCTCTTTTGTGCGTCCGAATCCAAAACATGGCCGCGGAACCGAATCCAAAACCAAAACACAAAACCCGAAAAATTTCCGGTGCACATCACTAATATTCATACAACACATAAATTACACATAGACAAAACATGTCAAACACAAGGATTGTATTGCATTTGTATATGTATTAAAGAGTATAAAACCAGACATATATGTATTATTGAGATGAAACAAGTTAATTTGATCATGCTTAGTGTCAAAATGGGCAGAAGAATGTGTGGATTAATTTGATAGCTATGGGTAAATTGTCACACATTGCGACAATTAGTTATGATCAAATGTAGGATTATAAAGTCACATTCTATGAGACAAAAGACTTCCTGCAGCAGCATTTCCAGTGGCAAACACCTGTACTTGCATCTTAAAACTGGACATTGCTCACATATGAACTGACCAATAACACACAATAAATGAGAAACCTCCCTCTCCTGGACCAACAGCAGAAGTCCCAGCCCCAGATGCATATCTTCTCCAATACACAGTATACAAGTTATTTCCCTTGTCCAGGGAGCGCAGTGTTGCTGATTCTAACTGGTGATGTCTGTCCTCTGAGCTAAGGGTGATGTATACTGGCTGTAATGGTTTCTTATGTAATTGTAACTCTGTACCTCTTTCATATGCTTATACGTGTTTTACTTAATGATATATATTGTACTTATGTTATTTTGTATGCATACCTTTTTAATATTAAATACATTTATATATATCTGAGCGTTGGACCTCAGTAAACCATGTGTGTGACTACTTGCTTTCTCTTAAGGGACATAGTGCTGCGACATTTAGCGCACTATTATCGTATTTGGTAATTAGACTCAACTTGCACCTTCAGTATATAATAACACTGGTTTTTAAATGTTTATTTAAAATAATGGAATTTCACACTGCTGAGTACTAAAATGCAGCATCAGATCCCTGTGGGAGACCATCGGCCATCTGAATGAGCCTCACATTGGCCATCACAGTTCCATAGCTGAGGGCAAGAAATCTGCATTAGAATTTGCAGACCTTGGCCTCGGCACTCCTGGAAAACGAGGACGACATGACCCCATATTCAGGAATGCTGGGTATACCTGGCCCACCCCCAAACATCTACACCCTGTCAATCAGACTGCCACTTTGGGGAGCTGCAAGTGATCTCACAGTAGTAGACTAGCACATGCGCAGTACAGATACTGTAGCCCACTAGAATACTTGACCACCTTTCCTGTATGCTGCTGATGCATTTTCACCTGTAATAGGTCTTTGCCAAGGATATTTGTATTCCTAAAGGCACCAACTGCACAGCACTTATTCTGGGCAGCAGAGGAGAAATATTAGCCGCTAAGAGATTCCCGGGATCCTGGGCACAATACAATTTGCTGGCTTTCTCTATCCTGTTGAGGTCTGGTATGCCTATTACATCTGGCTTATAGGGCTAATTCAGGAAGCCTCGCAGAAGTGTGGAAATAGCTATTTGCCAAATTCCACACTTCTGCCCGCAGGGGGTGGTGACAGGGGCATTGACGCTGCATTTTGTGGGCGGCAATGCACCATTTGGGGGACACAGTCAGGACAATGGAGGTGTGTCCGGACTGCTTGTGGGGTGGGCCATGGCGGCTGCGGGACTTAACACACAGCCTCTGCAACCCAAAAGATGTCTGCCCTCTGAACGCCTTCGCAGATTCGCTGTGTAGGCAGGAGGCAACTCTAAACATGCGAGAGCATTGCTGTCTTGCGATACGCTCACATGTTTGCAGGGGGGGCGGACCCGACATGCGGGGTGTACTTGCCCTGCTCTGGGGGTCCCCCCACATGTTAGGGTCATGGGTTGTAGGTGTGCAATTTTTCGCACATCTAAAACCCATGCTGAATTAGGCCCTATATTAGGTGCATACATGCAGAGCTGGCCCTAACCAATATGATGCCCTAGGCAAGTTTTTGGCTGGTGCCCCTTAGCACCACCACTAGTTCCACCTATGACGCTGCACCCCTTTCCCAGCACCATCACCCCTTACCCATAGCAGTCCTCATTTTGGTGCTCCTACCCACTATATTTTTAATAGGAACAGTGCGCACATTCAGCACACAGCCCAAAAAGGGGTGTGTTCTAGCTGAGAAGGGGCATGGCCACACAATAGTACCCCCAATTCACAGTAGTTAAACTTTATTCACATTTTATCATGCGATAGCATCCCTTTTTCACGCTACATCACACAATAGTACCACTTTACCTTACATACGTTACTCCTTACAGTAGTGCCCCTAATACACACTTTACATCACACTAAATTGCTCCTTATTCACATTACACCACACAGTAGTGCCCTTTCTATAAGTTATGCCACACAATAGAGCACCTTATACACATAATACCATACAGTAATGCCCCTTACACATTATTAATGTCCTTATAAACATATGCTGCACACTATTAATGCCCTTATACACATAATGACACACACAGTGCCGCTTACATATATGCCGCACATTATTAATGCCCTTATACACATAATGACACACATAATGTCCCTTACACATATGCCGCACATTACTAATGCATTTATACACATGACACACATAATGCCCCTTACACATATGCCGAACTCTATTGCACAACCAACCCACCCGCACACATCACTCACATGGCCACTAATACTGTGACCTCTGCTTGGTTACAGATGTGCCCTTATACATCTTGCCTCAAAACGCCATGCAGCAGGAGAAGGTTTTTTTTGCAGAAAATGTATCTTATTTGCATTGCTATTTGGCTAGGATGCACAAACAGCTTCTGCTGATTAAAATGATATGTGGCATGTCTATATTCTATGTGCGATTGTGGCCGTATCTACATACAAAGTGCTGCGTTACAGTGATTTCCAGGAACACACTGTAATATAGCATTTTGTATACAGATACAGCCACAGTCACACACAGAATTTAGGTGTGCCGCATATCATTTTAATCAGCAGAAGCTGCTTGTGCCCTAGGCATTCCAAATGACAAAGGCATTTGCCTATTTTGCCTATGCCTAGGGCCGGCTCTGCATACACGGAGTGTCTAAGGACTATTTATCCTACAGTAAATAGCACTTTTAACGGTTTGGTTTTTGGGCGCTGATGCTATTTGTGCAATTTACCTGTATATGAACTCTTTTCATGGGAGATTGATAAGTGGAATAAAACATTTTTGTTTTACAGTGAAGCAGCAGACTTTTGCATTGAAGTGTTGCCCATAGCAATGGATGGAATGTACAAAGTGGTTTTCTGAAAACTGTGAGTTAAAGTATTATTCCAGTTTGCTCATGTGGATAGACTAAGTGGTTTGGCTGTTGCTACAGTACATTGAAATATGTACATATGCTGGGCATTGCATTTAAAAGAAGTAGCTAGCTTTTTCTCTACTTGTTACAATTACCTGACACATTCAGTGGTATACTATAACAGTCTTATACCTCATACGTCACATTAGTCTCCATTTGCACAAGATGCAATACTCACACGCCTACTTGCAACTCCAGATGCATTCTGTAGCGCATGTGCACACCATGGTTTGCAATTCAGAAGATGGTTCAAAATCGGGTGATGGATCCATTTTCTCAGATGCATCCAACTCAGAATCACCCCATGGGTTTTTCCACTATTTTATATTGCACCCATAGGCCAAAAAGATTCATAGAAACATAGAATGTGATGGCAGATAAGAACCACTTGGTCCACCTAGTCTGCCCCTTTTTTAACCGTATTGTTACCTCAAACCTATTTGATCCATATTTCTTTGTAAGGATATCCTGATGTCTATCCCATGCATGTTTAAATTGCTCTACAGTCTTAGCCTCTACCACCTCTGTTTAGAGGCTAGTCTACTTGTCAACTACCCTTTCTGTGGAGTAACTTTACCTCAAGTTTCCCCTGAACCTACTGTACCTCACTCCAATTCCAGGGCATGTCCTTGTGTTCTATTATTTTTCTTCTTATCAAAAATGTCTTTCTCCTGTGCTTTGTTAAAACCCTTGATACACTATATATTTGAAAGTCTCTATCATGTCCCCCTTTTTCCCTTCTCTGCTCCATTCTAATACTATACATGTTAAGGGGCTAGATGCATCATCACTTGGAAAGTGATAAAATGGAGAGTGAAAAAGTGCCAGCCAATCAGCTCCTAGCTGCCATTTTTCAAACACAGTCTGTGACATAGCAGTTAGGAGCTGATTGGCTGGCACTATTTCACTCTCCATTTTATCACTTCCCAAGCGATGATGCATCTAGCCCAAGATCTTTTAGTCTTTCTATGCAAGTTTTGTGATGTAGGCCATGCACTATTTTAGTTACCCTGCACCATTTTAGTTCCTTTAGAGATACTCATCAAAAATGTTTCATTCAGAAAATTGTGGTGTTGGATATGTTTGCTTTTTTTTTAATCCCAGTTGCTTCTGATCAGTAGCCACCATCATCTATCACACTGAGTGAAAGAAAAGGAAAAAACATGTGACGAAGGAATAAATGGTAAACAAAGTGGGAAAGGTGTGGTGCAAACAGAGGCAGAACTCTGGGAGGCAACGGAGTCAGCTGCCGCCGGGCTCCTGCTTTGAAGGGGGGCACTTCTCCTCCTGTTCCGTGTGTTCAGCGACATTAATCAATTAAGTTTATTGACAGCAGACAGTATCTCTTCCGTAGCCGACTTCCCCACTAGTCACTGCACCTTACAAATCACACCCTCTTTATTATAGATACACTGGAAGCAGATACCTTACTGATGAAGCTATTTGCTCCTATAAAGGAAGCATGAGAATTCTAACTATATGCAGTTATTTCTCTGATAATTACACGTAACTTCACATAGTTAGAATTCTCATACTTCCTATGCAATAGCAGATATCTCCATCAGTAAGGTGAATGCTTCCAGTGTAATAGGTTGTGGGTTCTAATCCTGGATATGACACTTGCAAATTAATTTCAGAGAAATAATCAGCATTGTGAGTGACTTAGCAGATCTATGTAGTGTGTGGTTGGACCTGTACATAGATCTGCCTAGTTGCAACGGTTTTGTAGTAGCTTCATATAGTTAGAATTAGAGATGAGTGGGTTCGGTTTTACTCAGTGTTGCTCGGATCTCAAAGCGGCATCTTATTGGCTCACGGATGATATATAGGGGGGGGGGCACCAATATTTTTCTTGCCTCTGGGCAACTGGGATAAACTTACGCCACTGGGTGCAAATGGACAATGAGTTGTAGAAGCAGATGGGATAAAAAAAGAGGGGAAACTCACAGGATGAGGGAAAAAGGAGAGCACACAGAGGCACATATATGGAGACAGAAACTGGTAAACAAGCAAAATTGAAGACATACAGCAGGCATTCCCAACGTTGGTCCTCAAGGCACACCACCAGTGCAGGCTTTAGTGATATACAGGCTTCAGCACAGATGGTTAAATCAAAATAACTGAGGTACTAATTAAGTCACCTGTGCTAAAGCATGGATATCACTAAGATCTGGATCAGATGACCCATGGGGTCACACAAGCCAGTTGCCGCAAAACCTACAAACAAGCCAGGAATCTTCTTCCTCTGACTGAGATCCCAGCCTCGTCCCTTCCCTGCAATAGCAGAGACACACCTCCATTTGGAGAACAAAGGCTGTCGCTAACCCCTCTCAGCCCCAAACGGCACCAGACTGACAGTCTGACGCCATAGTGCTACCGACATCTTAGGACCTTTCTACACATGTGCAGTACCGGTTCGGCACATGGTGAAACTACTGAACCTCAGTACTTTGCGACATTTGCCCCTACTGCAACCTAACCTGAATCAGGCTCTCTGTGTTTTGCCAGTACCCTTACAATCTGTTCAGACAGCCACACAGTATATAGGAGGTGAATGGAACAGGGGGCAATGACACACAGGTGCACACACAGAACAGCATGTGTAAATGACTATGTGCTTACCTAATGCTAATTGTGTGTGGTATATAACAGAAATATCGTGTCCAAAATAATTTGACTTGGGACTGGAATTAGGGGCAGATTTATGAAAACTTGAGACATAAAGTTGAGAGAGATAAAATTCTAATCAATCATCTTCTGTCATGTTACATGCTGTGTTTGAAAAATGACAAAAGTTGACTGGTTGGTACTTTATCTCTCTCCACCCTTAGATAAATCTGCCCCTAAATGTCCATGTCATCCCTGCAGTGTGCTAAGGCACACAGGGAATCAAAGCAGTGGTTCTCAACCTCAAGCCTCAAGTATTCCCAACAGGTCATGTTTTGAGGATTTCTGTCAGTGGAAGCAGGTGGGATAATTACTGACCCAGGAAAATAGATTTACCCACCTGTGCATAATTAATTAATAAACAAAACAAAACAAGACCTGTTGTACTGTGGTACGAAAGAACTGGACGGTCGTTAGGTCGACACAACTTAGGTCGACACCCACTAGGTCAGCCACTGAAGGTCAACAATGCCATTAGGTCGACGTGCATTAGGTAGACATGGCCGTTAGGTCGACATGTACTAGGACGACAGGTCAAAAGGTCGACATGAGTTTTTTTTGTATTAATTTTTTGGAATTTTTCATACTTAACGATCCACGTGGACTACGATTGGAACTGTAATCTGTGCCGAGTGAAGCGGTAGCGGAGTGAGGCACCTTGCCGAAGCTCACGAGCCATGTGAGGGGACACGGTGCACTAATTTGGGTTCCCCGTCACTTTACGGAGAAAGCGACACCAAAAACAGTCAAAAACCTCATGTCGACATTTTGACCTGTCGACCTAGTACATGTCGACCTAATGCCCACGTCGACCTAATGCATGTCGACCTAATGGCAATGTCAACATTCAGTGGTCAACCTAATGAGTGTCGACCTAAGTTGGGTTGACCCAAAGACCCATACCCTGGCTAGAAGAGCTTTGCATTATTGACCATTAAAATCCATGAGCATGGTCAGAAACAATATACACATTGGGCGGTATTCAATTCTTTTTATCCCTTTCCACACCTCTCCTGTTTCTGCTGAAGGGCGTGGTATAATCATTTCAGCTCGCTACCCTCAGGGTACCCGACCCAGCTAAACCTGATTACTATGGGCGTGATATACGCTATAACGGGGATCACTTTACAAAGGAGATTGGGTGTGATATATCATTTGAATAACGCCCATTGTGTTTGACAATCTTTAAGACATGGAACATCTTAAAATCATTGTTAACTGCCAAGTGTTTACTTTTGAAATAAAACAACCCACTGTCATAAGTCAAGTATGCTCTTCTTTCCTCCTCCGGATCCCTGCCATATTATGTATTAGAGCAAAATAATAGCCACAAGGGCTGTTATAGATATAATTGTGCCATTTACAATAATGTTTCACTTTTTTATGAAAATGTCACTTGAGACATGAGCCTATGGCTCTGTTTTCTTTTAGTTTTTCCTTGATAAACTGAACTTTTCTCTGATGAATTTCCAACTTTGAACTAGAATGATACAATCTGTTATGTGAAATCTCATATTTTCAGCAGCGTAGACAGTTTATTTAATTGCAAAGTTCCAGTATTGCCATTTGTGTCCTTATGAATTGAATAAAATGTTTTTATTATTTAGATAAACTGTTGAACTATGCTTGGATAAATTATTGTGTTTTGGGTAACCTACGGCACAAAATATGATCTATTCCCTGATTATTTTCCACTGTGAGAAACCATGAATTATATTTGTCTTTAAAATGAGCTGCAGTTTCAGTTATTTATTCAATTATTATGAAACATACCAGCATTTCTAACGTGACTAGAAAAATAATTAATATAAACAGTGGCAGATTTTATCTGCGGGCTGCAGAACTGAAGCCCCTCCCCATTAAATCCACCACCTCAGCTCAGTGTGACTGGCAGTGACTTCCTATTGGAAGCCCTACCTGCCAGTCAACCGCAGGACAGGCAGTCCCATTGGGAGGTGTTTTCTCCCTCTGTGACTGCCAGACCTGGCTGTGATAAGCAGAGAGCTGTCTTTCTTTAGGAAGCCACTCTCTGCCTTTTAGCCCTAGCGGCGTCTATGGGCTGGAGCCGATGCAGTCCAGAGAAGCCGATGTTTTGTGCACGTGCAATACCTCCGCTGCTACTGTGCATACTTAAGTCCCGGCACCAGACAGCTACTTGGTGCAGATGCCAGGACCCAGCTGGTAGTGGGGACAAGGTGGCAGGGACTGGGCAGCATGACCAGTGACAGCTCCCCTCCTCCATCCTGGTCGGAGACGCTGCTGTATATAAATATTTTTTTGTAAACATGTATATACTACATAGTAACTATCTGTTCTATGATCTATAGGTTAGTTGGGGGTGTGGTTAGGAATAAATTATATAAGTTTCCCCATTTGAGGTCTACGACTCTTTCAACTGGAGAATTTTACAAACACCCTCCCTGTTTATTTTTTTGTTGGTTAGATGCTAGGGTTTGTGGTGGGAAAGAATGGCAGATCAGTGACCTCAGGTGTGGTTATTTTGTTTTGGTGCACTCACCTTTACTGTTAGGCATATAAGGGCTGTATCTCCTTATGAGGACCAAACACCACCTATCTGAGTGGGTTTTGGTTATGGTTTGAAAGATTGATTCAATATGTTGCTATGGGGCCCACCAAGTTATGGTTACACCTCTGGTGGGATCTGTATGGAAGTGGCTGGTCTAAATGATGTGAAATTGTATAATTTTAGCACTGTCCCATTCTTGCGACCTAATAATTGTGTGATTTTATCACAATGAAAGTGGGGCCTAATGACATGTAGCCTGGCCGCACCCCCATAGTAGCCTGCAGCGTCTTCTCTCCACCTTTTATCCCGGAAAGGAGACATACAAAGTTGCCAAATATAATACAACTACTGTATGTATCAGGGATGATTAAAAATGTTGAAACTGTTCAATAAAATATTCACCTCATTCTGCATTTGGAGGTGATATTTTACAAGCTTGGTAAACAGATTTTAACCTTGGATGTTCTCATTAACAACATCCAGGTACAGTATTATGAATTATGAATTGTCTTTCATCATTCTGACACTATTCATCTTCTGTGCATTCTATATCATGCGAAATTACAAACAGTGCAGATTGGTATGCAAGTTTGTAGCTCTAGAATTTTAAATAGAAGTAGAAATAGTACACAAACCACAGCGCTCAATGGTGGTCATTCCGAGTTGATTGCTAGCTGCATTCGTTCGCTGTGCAGCGATGAGGCAAAAAACTGCACTTCTGCGCATGCGTATGCAGCGCAATGCGCATGCACAAACTAGTTTTACAACGAACAATGTAGTTTCACACAGGGTCTAGCGAAGCTTTTCAGTCGCACTGCTGGCCGTAGAGTGATTGACATGAAGTGGGCGTTTCTGGGTGTCAACTGACCGTTTTCAGGGAGTGTTCAAAAAAACGCAGGTGTGCCAGGAAAAATGCAGGCGTGGCTGGGCGAACGCAGGGCATGTTTGTGACGTCAAAACAGGAACTGAATAGTCTGAAGTCATCGCAAGCGCTGAGTAAGTTTTGAGCTACTCTAAAACTGCACAAAAAAAACTTTGTAGCCGCTCTGCGATCCTTTCGTTCGCACTTCTGCTAAGCTAAAATACACTCCCAGTGGGCGGCGGCATAGCGTTTGCATGGCTGCTAAAAACAGCTAGCGAGCTCAACTCGGAATGACCACCAATATGGTAACCAAGTTAACACCAATGTGAAGACTGAATACTAAAACAATCGCCCCAAATGGATCCTGGCGTTCTTGATAACCAGTATCTCAAACATATAAGGGGAGAAAGAAAAAGAAAATGGTGCAACACGTTTTCACATGTAACTCGTGTTTATTCCAGATTTGCACTTACAATAAAGATGAATAATAAAGCATGTAATCATTCCACGGCACTGCAGAAATCCAAATAGTGCATCTAGGTGTCACAGGGATTTTTCTCAACGACATGCAGACCTGGGAATAGAAAAAAATGCATATAGTGCAGAGTGTCTGACTTTAAAACACATTTAATAAAGAATGCACTTACAATACAAATATTAAAATACAGCATAAAATATCCCACAGTCGCATAACAGCGACAGGGCTGTAACCTGGGTTTCCAAGATGTAATGCAGGACAGAATAAGGTAAACAGGTCCGGATCCTATAAACTATCCAAGGAAACAGCAAAGCCGGAGACAAGCACAGGGGGACAGAGCCACTCTTAACGCGTTTCAGACTTACGTCCTTCGTCAGAAGCGTGTCTCAGGCTCTGTCAGCTAGTCCTTTTATTTACAAAGTAAACCTAAAATACCTGGGATGGATACCGGTGATTTTCATCAATCCTCCGTATGTGCATCATACGTGATTACCGGAAGGAGGTCATCATGCGTTCCAAATGGCAGAAGATAACCCGCATGCGTTCCACATACAGGAAATAGAGCCACCGCAAATTGTGTTTGTCCATTTACATAGTAAATAATCAAAAAAGCGGAAGTCCCATAAAGTCCACACTAAAAAAGCACTTACAAAAGTGCTCAAAAAACAAAAAACACATCTCGTTAGAAGAATATAAAATACAATAAAAAGCATAACAGAAAAATGTTATTCTATGTAAAGTGATGCCACATATGCCCAGGAAAATGTCTATCTTAGAAAACACTTCAATTCAAAGTCAGTGTTTAAGCCATTGGGGACCAAATTTCTCAATTTATGGATCCAACGCATCTCAGCTTGAGATAAACGCTTTTCAATATCTCATGTTCTTACTTTTGGGAGTACCTGCTGGACCCCCAAAAAGTTTTTAATGTGACATTCCATAGAATTATGTTTACATTTGAAATGTGCTGAAAAGGTATGCGTTTCCAAGGATTTGTGGATATTATATATGTGTTCAGACAACCTAACTTTTAGTTGTCTTGATGTTTTCTTCACATATAATAATCCGCAAGTATACTCAAGAACATACTGTACACCACATTCTTGGAATTACAAGAAATAAATTCCCTAATGGTATATGTTTTTCCATTAACCGAAATGGTTGTAAATTTCTTCTCCGTGGTTTTCACCGTTCGACACATGAGACAAATTCCGCACTGGTGGAAACCAAGGGTTCTAACACTCTGTCTAAATTCAGTTTCAATACTACTCTTTACAAGGTTATTTTTAAGATTAGGTGCCTTCCTATAAATGAAACTCGGATTGGGAGGTAGAACTTTTCCTAAAATTGGATCCTGTTGCAAAACCTTCCAATTATTTTTAAAAACACCCTCAATTTCCTTATGTTGGTTATTGAATTGACTAATAAATGACCATTGATGTCTTTCGTCCCTTACTTTCTCTGATGTTTTCTCTTTCAAAAGATCTTCTCTCTTTACACTACTAATTTTAGTTTTCACCCTGTTTATTACATTTGGGGAGTTACCGCTTGCAATATATCTCATTGATACATCCTCTATTTGCTCATTACATATTGTCTTATCGTTACAATTTGTCTTGATCCTAGAAAATTGACCAAATGGTTTTGCATCTAGCCAATTTTGATGGTGTTGGCTCGATGTTTCCATATAACTATTAGAATCTGTTAATTTCCTATAGGTTTTTGTTTTTAAAAAAACATTCTCCACATAGAGTGTTAAGTCCAAAAAATAAACTTCAGAGAAACTTTTAGTAAATGTAAAATTAATAGAGAATTAATTGCTATTTGATCCATTGCAAAAATTAGTGAGGGAGTCATTGTCCCTCCTCCATATAAATAAAACATCATCAATAAAGCGCTGTCATGACACCAGGCTCACCCCCAGAACATCACCACACCAAATAAATCTATCTTCCCAATACGCCATAAAAAGATTGGCATAACTGGGGGTGAACCTGGTGCCCATGGCAGTGCCAATGCATTGTATATAAAAAGTGCCTTCAAACTGGAAGTAGTTATTAACCAAAATGAAATCAATACTAGATAGGATCAAATTTTTTAGGTCTTCAGCCAAAGTGCTCTTATTTGAAAAATAAGAAACTGCTTCCAAACCTAAACTTTCATCAATAATTGTGTAGAGAGTACTAACATCAGCACTACACAATATATTGTTTTCCTTCCAATTTAAATTGGCAATTTTCCGTAATACATCTCCAGTATCCTTTAAATATGCTTTAGTTTGAGCTACTTACTAAGTAAAAATCAACTAATGCTGACAAATTACTGGTAATACTGTTGCAGCCTGAAATGATAGGTCTCCCAGGTAGTTGGAGGGGGTCATTATGAATCTTAGGTAAGACATATATACAAGGAATATATGGATTCTTAATATTAATAAAATCAAACTCATTTTTAGTGAGTACATTTTTATTAAGGGCATCTGCACACAAAATTTCAAGTGCTTTTCCAATTTTAGTTGTAGGCTCACTCCTCAGTTTTTTATATGTACCTCCTTCATTTAATTGCTCATGAATCTAACCAACATACATATCTTTTTTCATAAGGACCACCCCTCCACCCTTATCTGCAGGTTTAATGATGACAGATTTGTCATTCTTTAAACATTTCAAAGCCTGCAATTCCCCTTTATTTAAATTCAACTTTTTATTGGTAGACCCCTTTGATACTATTTCTTAAATTTCTTCACATACTACTTTGTTAAAGCATTCAAGGAAACTACCTCTGGAATAAATGGGATTAAATGTGGAAGGTGGTTTAAAACCTAGACAAAACCTGATTATCATCAATAATTTCACTATCCTTTTCTTTATTTAAAAAGAAACGTTTGATCATTCATTTTCAAATGTACTTCTGAATATCAAGAAATAAATCAAAGGAATTAGGATGATAAGAAGGGGAAAATTTAAGACCCTTTTGTAGGATCTTCAATTCATCCCCTGTCAAAGGTCTATCTATCAAATTAAATACCCTTCCTGAATTATTTAACAGAGAAGGGTCTGTAAGTGATCTAGGTTTACCTTTCTTTTTGGTCTTACATAATTAATTATTTTTATTTTTACCAGCTCATTTTCCTCTTTTAGTTTTTAAACTTAATTTCTTGGTTTCCAAGGGATTCTTGGAACCCTCCCTAAAAAAGGAGAAGAGTATTCTCGATTCAATTTGTAATCCTGATCGATATTTTCCAGAAGCACAAATCTGTTAGACTGATTTATTGACCCATTTCTGTTTCTCCTTCGGTTTCCATCCCTCCATGAGAGATGCCCACCATGAGAAACAGGGTCAATATCTTTCCAGGACTGTCTCTCTGAATAGGAGTTTTGATTTCTATCCCATTCTGATATATAATCTCTCCTACCTCTCCGTTGAGAAAATCTAACAGAATAGGGTTCAATTTGATTAGAACCCTCCCTTGGGAGATAGTTTTATCCACCATATCTCCCAGAATTAGGTCTAAAAGTTTGTGTGAAATATTTCCCAAAATTAATTCTAGAGGTCTGTAAAGAGTTGGCTTGTTTTGCTTTCTGCCAACGAGGATTCTTTTTCTTATTGGGACCCATTTTTGGTGTATTAAGTGCTTCCCCAACCTCTTCTATTAAGGATTTTGAGAGATCCAAGTAAATTTCTTTAGTTTTTTCTCTCTAAGTTCTTTTGTATTTTTATTGACCTTTTGAATTAGACCCTTTTCATATGTATTAAAGTCCTCCAAATCCTTAAAGGGGTGGAGTAAAGAATGTAATACATTAATTTCCTCATTAAGGATCTTCAATGACTCAGATCGTTCTTTGATTATTCATTTAATTAACGAAAAAGAACATTCTTCTAATATTCCCCTCCGGATCTCTTTAAAGGTATCATCTGAGGAGACAAATGATGGGACTTTAAGAATTTTCAAACCTTTTGGTATCATACGGGCAGATAGATAGTGCTCCAAGGTTACAACCTCCCACCATAATTTATTTTCTTTAATCATGATACCCTCTAATTTCTCAAAAGCAGAACCTAAATCATCATCACAAATAGTGGTTAAATTAGGTGATGAATCAAAAATACTCCTAACCAGTTTATTCCTGGTTTCTCTTTATAAAAACATGGCTGCAGCACATAACTTAAAATTGGATGAAATATTACAACAGTGAAACAATAAAAATAAGAAATATGAGAAGTGAAACCATACAGCAGCTACAGTAAAGTGTACTTGGTATATCACCCAGATACCTAAAGAACAGTAAATAGAAGTAGAAATAGTACACAAACCACAGCACTTAATATGGTAACCAAGTCAACACCAATGTGAAGACTGAATACAAAAACAATCACCCAAAATGGATCCTGGAGTTCTTGATAACCAGTATCTCAAACATATAAGGGGAGAAAGAAAAAGGAAATGGTGCAACACGTTTTCACATGTACGGTAACTCGTGTTTATTCCAGATTTGCACTTACAATAAAGATGAATAATAAAGCATGTAATCATTCCACGGCACTGCAGAAATCCAAATAGTGCATCTAGGTGTCACAGGGATTTTTCTCAACGACATGCAGACCTGGGAATAGAAAAAAATGCATATAGTGCAGAGTGACTAACTTTAAAACACATTTAATAAAGAATGCACTTACAATACAAATATTAAAATACAGCATAAAATATCCCACAGTGGCATAGCAGCGACAGGGCTGTAACCTGGGTTTCCAAGATGTAATGCAGGATATAAACCATTCAAGGAAACAGCACATGCCGGAGACAAGCACAGGGGGTCAGAGCCACGGTCAACGCGTTTCAGACACGTCCTTCGTCAGAAGCGTGTCTCAGGCTCTGTCAGCTAGTCCTTTTATTTACAAAGTAAACCTAAAACACCTGGGATGGATACCGGTGATTTTCATCAATCCTCCGTATGTGCATCGTACGTGATTACCGGAAGGAGGTCATCATGCGTTCCAAATGGCAGAAGTTAACCCGCATGCGTTCCACATACAGGAAATAGAGCCACCGCAATTTGTGTTTGACCATTTACATAGTAAATAATCAAAAAAGCAGAAGTCCCATAAAGTCCACACTAAAAAAGCACTTACAAAAGTGCTCAAAAAACACATCCCGTTAGAACAATATAAAATACAGAATTTTGCAAATTGTTGCTGTGATTCACTCATCCCTAATAGATGTGCAGATGTGGATTTTTTTGTGCATGTGTTTTTTACTCAGTGCTGTCCACACAATCCACATCACATATAATGTAGCATGTGAATGTCAAAAATGACCACAAAATCATATGATCAAAGTCAATCATGCTTAGACGTATTGGTAAATGTAATTGGAAGATCATTACAGATCCACCTCATTGATTAGTGTGCATTATCATCTTTTTTCCAGAAATAATCTGTGCAAAGTGCAATTGCCAAAATGGAGGTTATTCTGACCACTTTGGACGGTGATTCCTGACTCCCTTAATAGTGGATGTTTTACGGATCTCTTCAGTTTCACAATTAAAATAATTAGGCCCACCTTTGGATCTTTAAAAATGTGTCAATTCTAATGACTACACCTGTGCACCAACTAGGAGATCTAGAAGACATGTTTTGTTAAGCAATATATCACTCACAAATGCTCATATTGGGCAGTGTGTATGCCCAATCTGCTGGAACTCGCGGTCGCTACGAACGATGTAGTTTTGCACAGGGTCTAGCGATGCATTTCAGTCACACTGCTTGCTGCAGAGTGATTGACATGAAGTGGGCATTTCTGGGTGGCAACTGACCAATTTCAGGGAGTGTGCGTAAAAACGCAGGCGTGCCAGCAAAAACACAGGCATGGCTGGGCGAATGCTGGGCTGGTTTGTGACATCAAATCCGGAACTGAATAGTAATGTAATTGGATGCACAAGCAGCTTCTGCTGATTACAATGATATGTAGCATGCCTATATTCTGTTACTGTTCATATATTCATATACTATATAAGGACACATCTGTATCTTATGTCTTTGAACTTAATGTCATCAGCCATCTTTGTTAGTAATTGAAGCCTCAAAGGAATCATAATGGAGTATGTGCGTAGCACTCTCCAGCTTGAACACAGTGTATTACAGAAGCTGCAGTACAGGAATTAGTTTTAAATACATACAGAGTTACATATAAAGCAAAATGGTAGCCGCTGCATCGTAGGACTTCGTATACATTCAGATTCATTCACACACTGATGTTCAAATGTTGCACATCAAATTGATCAGTGTAATCTATCAACATATATTTCTGTTGAAATCACTTGAAAATATACTATAGGTAGGTATTGCCATAATATTAAGATGTCTTATACTGTCATGTTCCAATATATGATCCAATATCTTCTGAGTAATAGCAGTAATCTAAGTAATGTCATGTTCCAATATCTTCTGAAATGTTTCAAGGCCAGGCCCATCAACACATGTGGATACTTAAGTCGAATACGGAGACAATTACTGTATCAAAAGAAGATTGATCATCTGTCGGAACACCAAGTTACTGTATGTATTGCTACAGCACTGGCGTATTTATAATAGATGCAGTGTGTGCGTTGCACATGAGCCCCTGAGTCCAGGGGCCCCACAACACACATGCTGCACCCATTTTTTGAATACTCACCCCTTCGTAGTCCCGCACACTATTAAATCACTGTGAAAATGGTACAGCAGCCATTTTCACGGAAATCTGCGGAAGCACAGGAGAGAAGTCACTGGGAAAATGGCCACTGTTCATGCGCAGTAGAGTATGTGCCCTCTAGGGCTCAGACTCTCAGCGCTGCTGGCAGAGAGGAGGGGACCGGAATGGAGGATGTGGCATGCGAGCCTCCTCCTCTCTTAAAGCGCTCTTGTACTACAGTATCTCCTACCAGGTAAGTTAGGTAACCTTATATATACTGTATGGTTGGTGATTGATCTGGCAGTTGATAGTGGTAAAATTTGAACTTGTTCTGATATATTATACAATTACATTTATTACAATTTATACAATTTATTACAATTTATACAATTTATTCCAAATGTATTATACAATTACAGTTAACTAGAGATGTGTGATTTGGTTCTTTAGAAACACAAATCTTCCCCAATTTTGTGTATTAAGTCCCGGTTCAGATCTCTTGAGAACCGAATTTTGTGGATCCGAAGCAAAATGAGTCCCAATTCAGATTCCCTCATGGTTTGGAATTTAGATTTTATGTCAGAATTTTGGGTTTTGTATTGCAAAAATTACTTGATTTTAGCTGTTTTTATCTATTTTCAAGAAATCCAAAACCAAAGATTCAGATTTTAATACCAAATTCCGAACCAAAACACTAGAGGGTGATTTTGAAAAATTAAAACAGTAAAATTAGAACCAATACCTAGACGTGAAACTGTGTGCATATCTTTACAGTTACTGTAACATTTTATACATTGTACCTTCCCTGTTGTCTTGTTTCTGTCATCCAGAACTTTAAGTTACTTCCAGATTTACCTAGTGTGTCCAGATAAAAGAGATGTGCTCTGACCCCTGTGGTTTGGTTTTGATTTGGATACGGATTCATCTTTGTGTTTTGGTTTTTTATAACCACCCTCATGTGTTGTGGTTTTGTATCATTTTTTTTAATTATAGGAAAACAGCATGTAAATTATTATGATAGAAAAACAGCATGTAATTTGGGCCTGTTTTTGTTCCTACAGTATTGTTACCTCAGTATCCTTAATTTTCAGTCATTTTCAGTTTGACCACCTCACAGGTCACAATATTGTTCACCAATATATGCCAACGGCTGGTTGGCTAAATGAAGCAACAGAGCAGCAGCACAAACACACTGCAGTTTAAAAGACAACAGAACATATAAGAAACTTTGCCACACAGTTGTGGCAGACAGGATGGCAGTTTAATAAACTATACAACCCCATAGAAACCAATAATGTTTTCATTAATCAAGAACTAGATAAGAGGCCCAAGGGTAGTACAGGGAAATGGGAGTGGGGTATGTATGTAGTAGAAGGCAGATGAAGGAAGAAAGGATTGTTAGTTTAGTTAGATCATTCAATGTAATTGTTTGACTAAGAACATTTATTAGGGAGGAGAAGAGATAGTATAGCCAGCAGGTCATCCTCATATGTTCTCTTTAACCATTGTCGAGAATCCTTGACTATTTACATTGCTCTTCAACTCTTGTCAGGTATCATTAGCTATTAACATTAGTCTTCAACCCTTGTTGTAAATACTTGACTATTAACATTGCTCTTCAACCATTGCCAGGAATCCTTCCTGAATTCTTGGCTACTAACATTGTTCTGTACCCTTGTCATGAATCATTGGCTGCTAACATTGCTATTCAACCCTTGTCAGGAATACTTGACTATTAACATTGCTCTTCAACCCTTGACAGGAATCATTGGCTATTTTATTAACATTGTACTCTTTTCTGGTTACAAAATGTGTTGCAAATGCAAATTAGTAAAGTACTGTATTAGAGCAAAGGGTGTCATTCCGAGTTGATCGCTCACTGCCGATTTTCGCAGTGCAGCGATCAGGTAAAAAAACTGCAACACTGCGTATGCACCGCAATGAGCATGCACGTCGTACGGGTGCAAACAGCATCATTGCTGTGCAATGCTTATAGCGACAAATCCATTCGCACAGCGATCGCAAGGAGATTGACAGAAATAGGACGTTTATGGGTGTCAACTGACCATTTTCTGGGAGTGGTAGGGAAAATGCAGGCGTGACCAGGCGTTTGCAGGGCGGGTATCTGACGTCAATTCTTGGACCTCCATCGCTGGAATCATCGCACAGGATAAGTAACTACAGGGCTGGTCTTGTTTTGCACAAAATGTTTTTGCATCGCTCGGCTGCACATGCGATTGCACACTTGCAAATCGAAAATACACTTCCCCGTGGGCGGCGACAATGCGTTTGCATGGCTGCTAAAAGTAGCTAGTGAGCAATCAACTCGGACTGAGGGCCAATAACCAATAAAAATGTGCATACAAGCGCACTAGCAATACTAGCGCATCAAAGGGCTGGTGGTGGTACGTATCGTGGGAGCACCATGCTATGCCACTGTTTTAAGCAAAGCTGTGCAAGGACACATCTGTAACACACAAATCATTCCAACAATGCACAGACAAGCTAAAATCCCATCACTTGCAAACTTTTTTTTTTATGATCCATGTTCAAACACAGAACTCACTGATATTTGAATTTTCCCTTTAATGTTGTCACATACAAACAAATTGCTAAAAACTAGAGCACAGCGGGTTCGGTTCTCAGAGAACCGAACCCCCCTGAAGCAAGGGGATCCAGGGCGATCCGAGTCACAGCTCGGCACTGAGAATAGGCATGTGCTGGGGGCATGTGCACTTGCGTAAGGGGCATCAATGTCTGCTGTTGCCATTTTACACATGGTTTCATTTTTTTTTCTTTGCTGTTTGGTAAATACTTTAGAGCAGTGATTTTGGGGGTAATTCCAAGTTGATCGCAGCAGGAATTCTGTTAGCAATTGGGCAAAACCATGTGTACTGCAGGGGAGGCAGATATAACATGTGCAGAGAGAGTTAGATTTGGGTGTGGTGTGTTCAATCTGCAATCTAATTTGCAGTGTAAAAATAAAGCAGCCAGTATTTACCCTGCACAGAAATAAAATAACCCACCCAAATCTAACTCTTTCTGCACATGTTATCTCTGCCTCCCCTGCAGTGCACATGGTTTTGCCCAACTTCTACAAAATATCCTGCTGCGATCAACTTGGAATTACCCCCTTTGTACACACAATTCTCAGAAAATTTCTGTATTGGATTGTTTTCTATTGATAGTACTTGTGAGTTGGTTTGACTGGTTATTGCTAATACAGTACTAATTTGTAAAACATTTTTAAACAGAAATAACTGCCGTGTGTTTGTGCCGCTGCTCTGTTGCTTAGTTTAGCCAGCCACACTTTGGCCTATGTTGGTGAACAATATTGTGAGGTGTGAGGTGGTCAAAATTTACTGTAAATGAGTGGAAATGAATGTTATTGAGGGTAATAATACTGTAGAGACAAAAATACCACCATATTCTGCTATTTTAGCTGTTTTGATGTTTTTTTAGAAAAAAATTCAGATCCAAAACCAAAATCCGAAAGGATGGTTTTGGCAAAACCAATCAAGATCCAAAACACGATTGGAGATCCAGATCTAAAACCAAATACAAAACTCGAAAAGTGTCCGCCACACATCTCTACTAAAAACAGATGTAAAACCTACTTCAAGCAGGTACTTTGCAACTGGAGTTCAAGGAAAATTGCACACTCTGCCCTGCACTACAAATGGCCTGAGCTTAATACTAACACTTGTGATGAGCAGGGTAGTAGAGAGCCTGGCCTGGCCCAGGTAGTTTTCAGGGGTTGTGGCCTAATCATGGAAGACGTGGCCCTGAACACTTATAATAACTTGTATTTTGAGTGGCAAGTAGCATGTGCTGGGCTGAGGAGAAGAGCTGCAGCTGTTGCTGCCAGATAAGGGGACGGATGGACTTGGGCCACGCCATCAGGCCTGGTATCGGGTAAAAAGTACCTGCTCCACCCCACCTCTCGACACCATTGGTGATCAGTGACATGTACACACAAGGCTAATCTATACACTTAGTTTTAACTGCAAACAATGGAACACATCATTAATAAAATATAATGTTATTATTTATTATATGGTTGCACAAACTAACTATATGTATCCACAGTATTAAAAACAACACTGAATTTTTGAAGTTAGGGTCACATTATGGGGATGCTTTTGTCTTAACTGCTAACTGTATAGAACACTCCCTATGTTTTCTTACTACATTCCTTAAATATGGAATATTCAACATGTGGCCCTCCAGCTACTTCACAATCCTACATGCCCTGGCACAGGTGTGCTATTAGGGTATGCTAAAACTGTAGAAGGAATGCTGGCATGCATACTCCTGAAAAGTTTTTTTTTGGGACTGTACCGCTGTCCTACCCATGGGCTGCAGTGTCCGGCGGTGCAAGTGCAAGGGGGGCAGTTGGGAGGCTCCTGTCACTCACCGCCCTGCTGTAGAGCAGCGGTGAACAGATGTTATGCGCATGCCGCCTTTCCCCATGAGGCCACTCCCCTTTTTTGGGTGGGTGCGGCTTTGCCACGCAGAGGAGTCCCGTACCTGATATACTGAAAGTTGGGAGGTATGCTGACGTGTAGTTTCAGAGCAGCTGGATGGTCTCATGCTGATTACCCCTGCGGTAGATTGTAGCGTTTCCCTTTAAATGAAAGTTAAGAGCACACACAGCGAGTTCAACGTAATGCAATTTATCCACACGTATAGAGTTCTATGAATTGGATGTCAAAACCAGTGGTACTTTGATCGAAGGTCTGCTAAATCCCAATCACTGTTTCATTCTTTTCAAGGCTTCTATCATTCCAAAATCATTGTACCCAATTTCTCATTTTCTGTGTGTGGAGATTATTGATGGTGACTTCTTAAATGCTAAGGCATGTTTTCTGCCCAGTGCTCTGGCCTGTCCATGAAGCTATGGATACAAGCGCGACTGCATGTAGAATATTCCTGCAGAGATGCCTGAAGCTGAAATTTAACTTTGAAGATTTCTCTTTTTGTTCACTGCTGGGTGCAACAAGCAGAGCTTCTAAGAGTGCTCCTGTCGTGAAGCCGATTGCAGACTCAAACGTATACATTGCTAAAGCAGCAAACGATATACAGCTTACCATACTGATAAAATAATTTTACTGCACCAGGAAACTTCCTACCAAAATATATACAGCTGGCTACTACTGATCTGAAAATACCAGTGGATTTTATTTGAAGGCACAAAAAAGAAAAAGAATTAAGTTATAATGCCAACAACAACAACAACAACATAGAAAGGAGCCTTGAAGTTATAGGGGTGTATCTAGGTGTCCGAGCTCACCTAGCAAAGTAAAGGACTGCCCCCCGAACCCCCCCCCCCACACACACACATGTGAAACAGGGAAGGCACGTGTGCTAAGTGCATGGTCGCACAGTAGTACCCCCAATTCAAATTACACCACACAATAGTGTCCCTTACACCGCACAGTAATGTCCATTATTCACGTTATGCTACACAGTAACATAGTAACATTGGGGGTCATTCCGAGTTGATCGTAGCTGTGCTAAATTTAGCACAGCTACGATCAGACACTCAGACATGCGGGAGGATGCCCAGCACAGGGCTAGTCCAATCCGCATGTCAGTGCCTTTCCCCCCCGCAGAAATGCAAAACCATCGCACATCGGCGATGCTTTTGCATCTCGGGAGCTACTCCCGGCCAGCGCAGCTCCTGCGGCTGGCTGGGAGAACCTCTTCACTGCCCCGGGTGGGAAGGCCGCCGCAGTGCGCCTTCCCAACGATCCGGTCACGCCTGTATTGGCCGGACCGTGTAACCTAAATGGCGGCTTAATGCCACCGTCCAGCCCCCTCCCGCCCAGCGACCACCTTTGCCTCAGAGACGATCACTAGGTAACAATGGCTGGCACTGGCGCATTCGCAGTTCCAACCCGATCGCTGCGCTGCGATAAACTGCAGCGAGCGATCGGGACAGAATGACCCCCATAGTATCTAAGGTTGAAAAAGGACAATTTGTCCATCAAGTTCAACCTACTTGTGGTCTCCTATGCAGGATTAATTTGATCTAGATTTTGTCTGATGCCGATGTCAGCTGTTGTGGTTCATTCCTCTTTTTATAGTAACTATAGTGCGTGACTATGCACCATAACCCTGGATACCCTTATCCATTAGTAATTTATCTAACCCATTCTTAAAAGTGTTGACTGAGTCCGCTATTACAACTCCCTCAGGCAGGGAATTCCAAACTCGTATTGTCCTTACTGTGAAAAAACCTTTACGCCGCATTGTGTAGAATCTCCTCTCCTCTAAACTAAGCGAGTGTCCATGTGTCCTCTGTGCTGGTCTTACCAAAAACAGATCCTGCGCAAGCTCTGTGTATTGTCCCCTTATATATTTGTAGATGTTGATCATGTCCCCACTTAGTGTCCTCTTTTCCAGTGTAAACATGCCTAGCCTTGCAAGCCTTTCCTCCTATTCCAGCATCTCCATGCCCTTAATTAGTTTGGTCGCCTGCCCCTGAACCTTTTCTAGCTCCAGGATATCCTTTTTGTAGTATGGTGCCCAAAACTGTACACAGTATTCAAGATGTGGTCTCACTAGCGATTTATACAGTGGGAGTATAACACTCTCGTCCCTTGCATCAATTCCCCGTTTTATGCATGCTAATATCTTATTAGCCTTCTTTGCTGCAATCCTACTTTGGGTACTGCTGCTTAGTTTGCTATCTATGTGAACACCTAAGTCCTTTTCCAGTACAGAATCCCCTAGTATTACCCCATTTATTATGTACTTGTTATTTTTGTTCTTGCTACCACAGTGCATTACCTTACACTTTATTTGTATTGAAGCACATTCTCCATTTGGCTGCCCATGCTTCTAGTTTAACTAAGTTGTTCTGAAGAGACTCAGCATCCCCCTCCGTATTTATAATCTTACACAATTTGGTATGGTCTGCAAAAATTAACACCATGCTCTCTAGACCTACTGTTAGGTAGTTAATAAAAATGTTAAACAATAGTGGTACAGACCCTTGTGGCACACCACTTAGCACTTTAGTTCAATTTGAAACTGATCCATTAACCACAACGCGCTGCTCCCTGTTATCTAACCAATTTCTGACCCAAGTGCATATTGTGCTCCCTAGCCCTATTTCTTGTAGCTTACAGATAAGTCGCATGTGTGGTACTGTGTCGAAAGCTTTGGCAAAGTCTAAAAAGAATACATCCACCTCCTTACCCTGATCAAGGTTCGCACTTACTGTTTCATTTAAGCCAAGTAAGTTGGTTTGACATGATCTGTCCTTCACAAATCCATGTTGATTCCTTTTAATGACCTTATTGGCTTCAAGGAACTTCTGAATACTATCCCTTAGAATACCTTTCATTACTTTCCCCACTATAGATGTAAGACTAACTGGTCTATAATTACCTGGTTCAGCTTTACTTCCCTTTTTGAATATTGACACTACTTCCACTATACGCCAGTCTTTGGGAACCATACCTGATATAACTGAATCTTTAAAGATCAAAAATAGTGGTCTTGAAAGTTCAGAGTGAAGCTCCATTAGAACCCTTGGGTGAATTCCATCAGGACCCAGTGACTTATTAATCTCTTATTAATCTTTACATTTTTTACTGGTGATTTATTAATCTTTACAATTTTTAATCGGTCACAGACTACTTCCTCACTTAAATCTGCACTTATCAGTGGGACATTATCATTATTGAGATTGTGTGTTAGTCCCTGAATTTGGTCCTCTCCTGTAAATACCGTTAAGGAAAACTCATTTAGTTTGTCCGCAATGTCATTATCATTTTTGATTAGGACTCCCAGCTTGTTTTTTAAAGGGCCTATACTCTCCTTCTTTAATCTTTTGCTGTTGATGTATTTAAAATAAAATTGGGATTCGCTTTTTTTCTTTTGCTACTAGTTTTTCAGTTTCTACTTTAGCCGCTCTTATTTCTTTTTTACATATTTTGTTACAATCCTTATAGTGCTGAAATGACTCTGCATTCCCGTCAGATTTGTATTTTTTGAATGCTCGCCTTTTCTTGCCCATAAGTTCCTTTATCTTTTTGTTAAGCCACATTCGTTTTGGATTTTTATTCCTTTTTTTGCTGCTCGTGGGAATAAATTTGTGAGTATTTTTAACTAGCAGTGATTTTAATACATCCCATTTCTCTGTAGTATTTTTTCCTTGAAACAAAATTTCCCATTTAATATCGCTTAAAGCTTCCCTCATCATGTCAAAGTTGGCTTTGCTAAAGTTTAGAGTCCTACTTGAGCCAATATAGGACTGCTTATGAAAACTGATATTAAATGTGACCATATTGTGGTCACTGTTTCCTAAGGGCTCACCTACTATAATATTTGATACCAATTCCCCATTGTTTGTTAATACCAGGTCTAAAAATGCATTGTACCTAGTAGGTTCCTCGATTAGTTGAACTAAGTAGTTATCATTTAGTGTGTTTAAAAACATATTACCCCTAGCAGTATCACATGAATAATTTTTCCAATTTATCTCTGGATAGTTAAAATCTCCCATCACTACTATGTCTCCTACTCTTGCTGCTCTTTCAATTTGCTTCAGTAACAATTCCTCATCAGACACATTAATACCAGGCGGCCTGTAGCATTAAACCAATACTTTCTTTTTTATTCCTTTACCCCCACATGCAATTTCTACCCATAACGTCTCAACAGTGTCTACAGTCCCATCCTGAATATCTTCCCGTATATCAGGTTTTAAAAATGGCTTTACGTAAAGACACACCCCTCCACCCCGTTTATTTAATCTGTCTCTCCTAAACAGCGTATAACCCTCTAGATTGACTGTCCAGTCATGAGCTTCGTCCCACCAAGTTTCAGTAATGCCTATAACATCATATTGTTTGCTTGCTGCAAGTATTTCTAGTTCGCCCTTTTTACCTGTAAGGCTTCTTGCATTTACATACATACAATTAAGATAAGTAATTCCCTTTGTGCTAGGGGCATCATTCTTTTTATACAGCAACGATGACCCGTAATTAATATTATTACATAGTGTTTTGATAAAATCTTTTTTAGTACCCATGTTTATACCCTTACTGGCTGCACTTTCCCTCCCCCCTACTCCCCCCCTCCAGTTCATTTACTACCGCCATCCCCACTATTCTCACTGCATGACCTGAAGTTTCTAGCTAAACCCTCCCCCCCAGGCTCCTAGTTTAAAATCTCCTCCAACCTTCTAACCATCCTTCCCCCCAGCACCGCTGCCCCCTCCTCATTCAGGTGCAATCCATCACAACAAAAAAGATGGTGTCTGACTGAGAAATCTGCCCAGTGTTCCAGGAACACAAACCCCTCTTTCCTGCACCAATCCCTAAGCTACACATTTACCTCCTCAATCTCCCTCTACCTTCCTGGGCTAACACGTGGAATGGGTAATATTTCGGAGAATATTACCTTAGATGTCCTTGCCGTAAGTTTTTTGCCTAAGTCCCTATAGTCTTTCTTAAGGACATCCCACCTTCCACTAACTTTGTCGTTGGTGCCAACATGCACCAAGACTCCGGGTCCTTCCCAGCCCCTTTCAACAATCTATCTACCTGGTCTGCGATGTGCCACACCCAAGCACCCGGGAGACAACAGACTGTACGGTGATCGCGGTCCCGGTAGCAGATTGCCCAGTCTTCCTGACAATGGAATCCCCTACAAACACATTCTGACTAGGTACCTCATTATCTTTTATCCCAACTGTGCCAGAGGAACCACTCCTCTGGTTGCAAGAGGGAACAGTATCCTCTGGCACCGTCATTTCCTCACTATCATCCACTTAATCCTCGTCCAATTGGGCAAATTTGTTTGGGTTTGATAGTTCAGAGATGTCAAGCCTCTCTCTCTTTTTGTTCCTTCTAATTGTGACCCAGCTAGCTGCCTGGACATCCTCATCTACTGGTGACCCCTCCCGCAACTCCTCCACCGTTCTGTCTAAGCCTTGCTCTAGATTGTGAATCTCCCTCAGCCACATAACGGTTTGCTCTAGATCAGTTACCTGGGCTTCCAGGGAAACCGTTAGCACACACTTCATGCAGATGTAATCACACTGGGACGGTTGCTCCAGGTGCGCATACATCTTGCACTACATGCACTGAGTGAGATCCCCAATCACAGCACCACCCATCTTGTTTGTTGGGTCTAACTCCCTGTTACCTTCAGAAGAAAAAAAAAGAGAAACAATCTATGTAGTGCAATACAGTACTATAGCCTAGCTGTGACGAGAAACAATATACAACAATAAGACAGTAATTGATAATACAAAATAAACAGGGACAAGGGGAGAAAGAAGGACAGAGAGTACAGGAGATAAACTAAAGTACAGGAGATAAAATAAATACAATTACAAAAGAAATTAAATACAGGGAATTAAATAAAAAACACCTTATATTCATAATGCCATATGCTAGAGCCCCTTATTAACATTACGCTACACAGTAGTAACCCTTATAAACATTATGCCATATTAGAGCCCATTACAGACATTACACCACAGTACAGCAAAACCCTTATACACTTTGCACTGAGTAAAGCCCCTTATACACACTGCGCCAGGTAGCCCATTATACACACTGCGCCAGGTAGCACCTTATACACATGGTGCCAGGTAGCCACTTATACAGACTGTGCCACGTAGCCCCTTATACACATTGAACCAGGTAGACCCTTATACACACTGCACCAGGTATCCCCTTATACACACTGTGCCATGTAGCCCCTTATACACACTGTGCCATGTAGCCCCTTATACACACTGTGCCATGTTGCCCCTCATACACATTGCACCAGGTAGTCCCTTATACACACTGTGCCAGGTAAAGCCTCTTAGGAAATGAGAGAGTGAGTGTGTGTGTCTGAGTGTGTGTCTATCTTTTGGCCTGTTACTCACCAGGACAAAGTCACTAGCGGGACAGCGCCGTGTGGGAGATGGACAGTATCATGTGGGCACCGGGAGGCTTGAGGTGTTTGGTGCAGTGCGGACAGCTGGGGTGCAAATCAGATGGCCTCCACAGGCAGTGCCACACTCGCAGGGTCACCCAGCAATATGTAGAGCTGGTAGCAGCCACATGGCACCACACTAAAATCAAGAAAATCTACATAAACTACAGCTCCCAGTAAGCCTTTGCTGCCGGGAGCTCCTGAGCTCTCAAGGGCTGCTGGGAGCTGTAGTTTATGTAGTGTTTCTTGATTTCAGTGAGGACACTGGACTGTGCCACCAGGAACTGTGGCTGCTGCTGCCAGCTCTGCATGTTGCCGAGCATCACTGCGGGGGGAGGCACACACAGGTACTGCCTCTAAAAATTTACCTCCTGGCCAAGGGTGGCACCACCAGGCAGCACCCCTCCTTTGCTGGCACCCCTGGTGAATGCCATCCTGGCCAATGGGTAGATAGGCACCTGGTTATGGGTTTAGATTATAAGACCCTAAACGGGCAGCAGAAGAGGAATACATGTTTAGAGGTATTAGTGTCTTGGATTATATGACTATAGTCTCAGGGGTGGATACAGAAGACAATGACAGGGGGGCACCATGATGGGGTGGGGGGAGGGTAGTTATCAGTGACAGGTGCATTTGCTCATGCCTTTGGCTACAAGGGACATTGCGTCACAGGATATGCTGATCTTGTGAGACACACCCCTCATTTTTACCACAATAGGGCATGGGGTACAACTCCTGGGGAACCTGTTGGCGATCCCCCCCTTCATAGAGTCTCACCTTATCTTTCTCTGCTCTGCCCTCATCCTTCCTGCTGGTTGTTGGTGGAGTTGTAAATAAGGCCCAATAAATAATTTAGCAAATGTATTATGGTATTTTAAATGTTGAGGTAGAAGTAATAAATAAAAAGGAAATATACAGCAGGCCTAACCCACTACAATCTACAGAATATTTCAGAATATTTCAAGGAAAATAAAAATGGCAGTAACGTAATATGCTTACAGCTGCAGATGAACTGCTCCCTGACATGCAGCAGAAAAATGGTGCCTGGCTATCTCTCCAATGTGCCGCAAAATGCTATGACTACCTACACAAGAAGACTACCCCTGTGGTGAGGCAGGTGATGATTACTATCTCACACAGTGTCACTTGAATCTTCCTTGGCAGGGCTTGCTTTGGTGCACATAGGACTCAGAGAGCAAGTAGAAAGGCAGTTTACATAAAATATTTGCTAAATGGGAGCTATTGAATTTCTTTATAATTTCCAGTAGATAATCCCAGTGTACTATTCTATTATTTTTCTGTGATACTGCCGATCAGATTGCAGTGTAATAATAATACACGTATTTTGACACTGTAGGTGGTACCCCAATTTCATCCAAGTATTGTGCAGTGTAATTTTCATACATGTATTGTGGCACTGTAGGACATATCACAGTGTAATTTTCATGCATGTATTGTTACACTGTAGGTCATACGGCAGTGACGTTTTCATACACATATTGTGACGTTGTAGGTCATACCACAGTGTAATTTTCATACACACATTTTGACATTGTAGATCTTACCACAGTGTAATTTTCAAACAAGTATTGTGACACTGTAGGTTGCACCCCAGTGCATTCACATAAGAGGTGTGATTCTGCAATGTTACAAACTTAAACAAAGTTTTAAAAAAAAAAAGTTAAAGAAAGTTAAAATTTTTGTATAAATTCTGTTGTGTGCTGTACCCTACTGCGGCCGTGTTCATTGATATGAAAAAAGATCAGTTGAGAAAGCAGGAACCACATTCTAGTGCTGCAGCCACTGCCACCACTCATGATGATACTAGTCCATCAAAGTCATCATCTAAAACAGATGTCCAAGGGCATAGAGGGCTTAAGGGCCTAATTCAGACTAGATTACTGTTGTGCAAAATCGCACAGCAGGTGATTATCGAATGACTGCGCATGCATATGGACTGTGATGTGCAGGCATGAGGCCAAACTGTGAAAAAATTCAGTGTCTTTTTTGATCACTAGGCGGAAGCAGGCTGATTAACAGGAAGCGGATGTTTGAGGGGTGGTAACTGGCCGTTTTCTGGGAGTATCAGGAAAAATGCAAGCGTTTTCAGGGAGGGTTTGATACGTCAGCTCCGGCCCAATCAGCCTGTTTTTTTTTCAGCAGACCGGTGCTTGCAAAGCTTTTCATACGGTTTACGCAGACTTGCATGGGACAAATTTTCCCTCTGTCTGGGCGGTGACTATCCAATCGCAAACCTCTGCAAATTTGCATAGGTGCAATCAGGTCTGAATTAGGCCCTAAGTCAGGGCAATATTTTGCAGTGCTAAAGAAAACTTTAAAGAGAAAGTTAGCTGCAGAAAGACATAAAATTGCCAATATGCCATTCACCACGCGAAGTCTCTCATGACAATGTAGGCCCTTTTTCCTGTGGAGGAGGTGTCAATTTTTTTTAACTCATTAGGGAATGTAGAACTCAATAGGTGTGCTGAGAAAGGTTACAAATTCTTAAGAAAAGTCTAAGCGTGTCCGTAGGTGCAATTTGTGAGTCTGACCTTTCCAATACTGTACCCAAAGAGGAACCTCCTTCTACCTTTTATGTGTCCTCTGAAAATGTGGGGATGCATAGCACAAGTCAACATCCTGACATAAAAAAATTGAGGATGCTACTGTGGAATTGCATCAGGATGCAGAGTATATTTGTGTAGCTGGTGCTAATAAGGATTATGAGGATGTTGCTGCTGATGATGATGAGAATGTTGATGCCAAGGATGTTGTTTGTGTAAATCAGGCAACAGTGGAAACAGTTGTTGCCCATGAGATTAAAAAGCCCATTGTATGCCAGGGTAAAAGTAAAAAAAGCCTCATGTTATTTGTGGAATTATTTCTACCAAAATCTGGACAACAATTGTCTAGCCAGATGTACCATTTGTAAAGTAAGAGTAAGTAGAGGTAGCGACATTAACCATCTAGAAACCTCCACCCTGTTACATCACTTGCAGCACATTCATCAAAAGTTTTTGTCAAATTCAGAAACTTTGGCTAAAATTGTAACAATCAGTCCAGCGTTGCTTAGCTTCCTTCTCTCTGTTAGATCCAAGTGTCTGCAATCTCCACCACCAATACCTTCATCACCAACATTCTCAATCATGATTAGAAGTAGTCTTGCATCCAATTTCATAAACAAGACTGACTCTTCTCAGAAGGATCCTTGAGTGCTGCGCCTGTTGCTGCTTCTATTTCTGTGATTGATTGGATCTTCATCCCAGAAGGGGACCAGGAAGACTACTTGTAGTATTTTAATAAAACATTAGACTGATAATCCTTTTCAAGGGGGAGCAGTTGCATAGCGGATTACTGACACCATAACAGCTATGCTGGTTTTAGATGTGCATCCAATATCCAACATTAATGCAGTGGGTTTTAGACATTTAATTGAGGTACTGTCAGTGGCGTAACTCCCGGAGGCAGTGGAGACTTTTGCCGCCGGGCGTTAGCCATCAGGGGGGCACATAAGAGCGGGCACCGGACACTGTAGGTTATAGATGAATTAATCTATAACCTCTACTTGTGTGCGCACTGATGACTTCTGCAGCGAGCAGCAGTGCTCCTGCTGCTGCTGCTGTAGCTGTCAAAGCCGAGTCCCGGGAGCCTGTCTTATCGCTGCGCTGGCATTGGTCCAAGTGACAGAAGGGAGGGGGCGTTGCAGCTGTCCCTCTCACTCTCTCTCTTCTGCTCTGCTGTCCGCGCGGGAGGCTGGGAGGAGGATCGGCGTTCGATCGCGGAAGTCTGTGTCTGGAGTCCCACCGGAGCCAGCGGCAGCTTCCAAGCCAGCAGCCAGCATAGGGAGGTATGTTATTAAACATAAAAAAAATATTCCCTGACTGACATCCACTCTTTATATACTGAGCATATCTATGCTGTGGGGGGGGGGCACCGCCATCCATATCGCCTCCGGGCGCATGACATGAACTTACGCCTCTGGGTACTGTGCCCCCGCTACCAAATCACATCTATATTCCACTTCACTAGAAAAGCTATTCCCAGTCTGTACAAGGATGTTAAAAAAAACTTACTAGTGTCATCTGAAATGCCATTGTACCCACTGTCCACTCAACCACAGATATGTGGACAAGCAGGACAGGACAAACTAAAGCTAAAAGACTGTCACAGCCCACTGAGTAGGTGTAAGCAGCACAAAAAGAAACAGCAGCAGCATCTAACAAATGCCAGCTCATTCAGAGACAGGCTACTCTGTGTATAACAAGTTTAACATAAAGCATACCGCTGACATCTCTTAGAAAAACTCAGGGAAATCATTGCAAAATGGCTTACCCTGCTTAGACTCTCCTCAGGATTTGTGATTTCTGACAATGACACCAATATTGTGAGAGCATTACAGCTTGGTGAATTCCAACACATCCCATGTTTGAACACACAATAGTGGTGCACTTTTTTTTTAAATGACAGGGGCGTGCAGGAGATGTTCTCTTTGAGCCGAAAAATTTCAGGACATTTTCAACATTCAGCAAGTGCATGTCAAAGATTGCAACACCTGCAAGTACTGTTGAATTTTCCCTGCCATTAGCTGAAGCAAGATATAGTAACTAGGTGGAATTCTCTTCTTCAGCAGATGGAGGAGCAGCAAAAGGCCATCCAAGGATACACAATGATCTATGACATATGGAAAGGAGGGGGAATGCACCTTACTCGAGTGCAGCGGAGATTACTTTCTATGTTGTGCAAGGTTGTCAAACCCTTTGAAGTTGCCACATGTGAAGTTAGTAAAGAGACTGCCATCTTGAGTCAGCTAATTCCCCTTATTAGACTATTGGAAAATCAGCTGCAGAAACTGAAGGAGGAGCTGAAATGAAGTGATCTCGCTAAGCATTTTGGACTTGTAGATCAAGCCCTCCATTCATTTCACCAGGATCCAAAGGTCATCAATATCTTGAAATCAGATCACTATATTTGGCGACAATACTTGATTCTAGGTTTAAGTCTTATGTTGTATCTTTCCAATGGACACAAATCTGAAGAGATAGAAAGAGCTACTGGTAAGTAAATTGTCAGCTCAAGTGGAATGTGACATGGAAACATTTCCTCTTTCAGTTTCTCTGGCAACTTCAGCTAGCACAAAAAAAAAAAATCCTAAGAGATCTCCTACTGGTGATGCAGATTTTTGTAAAATAAAATACAGAAACAAAACCAAAACCTGAAAGGGTGGTTTTGCAAAATATAATACAGATCCAAAACATAAAGAAGAAACAGATCCAAAAACAAAACCCATGACGGGGGCCGGCGCACATCCCTAAACTATAGTATTTATAGTATGTATCTATTATAAATAAGTACATACATACTGTATTGAATATGGAAATATTTACTGGCTATAGCCATTATTCATGGAACCAGAATACTGCTAGAGGTTTATTACAGTGCTCCATGCCAAATAAAAAAAAAGAATAAAATATATAAAGGCTCTCTTTATGTCTGGTATTCTCACTTACAACCCTTTGACCCACAATATACATTTATTTTATTCGTTTTGACATTTCTGTAAAATATTCATATTTGGGTCAATAGAAAGGCCAGATCGTTGCATTTTGTTATTATAAAAGAGCATCACACAGATTCAGCTTGGCTTAGTAAATGAGAGTTTCTGGGCAAAGAGCCTGATCAGTTTTGGTTGAGTACCAGAGGAAAAGATTGTCTCGGCAGCGAGAAAGACAGAGATATTGTAAAAGTAGATTTGCTCAGAAATAGATCTTATGTATACAATTTGCTAAAATATGATTGTCCTAATAAAATGATCTTTCTTTATTCCAAAGTATATCATGTTTCAAATTGCATTTATAAATAAAGTTTATACAAATGGTTTACTCTTCTGTAATTCCTTTGACTACATTATTTTCCTGGGATGATATACAGGTTGAGTATCCCATATCCAAATATTCCGAAATACGGAATATTCCGAAATACGGACTTTTTTGAGTGAGAGTGAGATAGTGAAACCTTTGTTTTCTGATGGCTCAATGTACACAAACTTTGTTTAATACACAAAGTTATTAAAATATTGTATTAAATGACCTTCAGGCTGTGTGTATAAGGTGTATATGAAACATAAATGAATTGTGTGAATGTAGACACACTTTGTTTAATGCACAAAGTTATAAAAAATATTGGCTAAAATTACCTTCAGGCTGTGTGTATAAGGTGTATATGCAACATAAATGCATTCTGTGCTTAGATTTAGGTCCCATCACCATGATATCTCATTATGGTATGCAATTATTCCAAAATACGGAAAAATCCCATATCCAAAATACCTCTGGTCCCAAGCATTTTGGATAAGGGAGACTCAACCTGTAACGGTATTTGTTTTAATTTAAATGTAATCTATAGTCGCTAATTTAATACAGTAGTGCAGTCTTTCTGTTATAGCTTATACTATACTTTTCTGCTCATAACACTCAAATCCAAGTATGAGTTGCCAAATGTAGTTCTGTCACCATCCAGCAGCAAATTAAACATATGAACAGATTAAACAAATGCCAATGACTCCAAGGTATACGAATATCACAACAGTTCTGTCTATCCATAGTAACTAATTAATGTAACTATGCAGCAGAAAACAATGATAGCCAGTGCTTTGTAGAATGATTGCACAAAAAGTCTAGAAGAGGTGGGGTGAGTTTTATTGTAGCATCATTTGGCTCAGTCTGCTTTCCATTTTTCTCTAATTAGATAGAACAATGCAGCACTTTATCTGTGGAAGAAAAATGGTTGTTGCCAGTGGATTTCTATTAAACATGAGCTAGTTAAGCTCAGTGATGTACTGTACAATTAATTACAGAGTAAAAATAAAGCTGGCTAGTATTTGTAGGCTACATACAAAATCAGCCAGTACTTACCCTGCATGCAAAAACAATAAATGTATTTGCTCCCCTTGCAGTGCAGCATGGATTGTCCGCATGCAAAGTACAGTAACGTGTTCTCTTTTGCTTCACTCCCAACTCAGAATCAGACCCATAATATTAACATTTTCAATGCTAACATTTTGTCAGTGTTGACATATAGGTACGTTGATACATAAAATGTAGACATTCTGTTCATGTCAACATTAGGAGTCAGCATTTTGACTACAGTACATCCCGTAGCAAACCTATATGGTTAAATTACATGGATTGGTCCCACAGAGCATAGCTAGTAATCAGGTACCTCAAGCAGAATAAAATGTCTCATCTGTAATGCAGATTGTGACAGATATGCCCCTAAGGGGGACATTTACTAAGCAGTGATAAGAGCGGAGAAGTGAGCCAGAGGAGAAGTTGCCCTATCAACCAATCAGCAGCTCTGTATAATTTTATAGTATGCAAATTATAGATGTTACTTCAGTGCTGATTGGTTGCCATGGGCACTTCTCCACTGGCTCACTTCTCCACTCTTATCACTGCTTAGTAAATGTTCCCCTTAATCACAGCAAGTAAATGCTCCTTTAGTATGAGCACATAGATAAAGCCTTTAAAATATACATACTGTATGTTGTCTTAAATCTTAGTGTCTTCAAATGCAACAGTATGTCTCAGAATCTAAGATGAGCAATTTTTCAAATTAATAGTATGGACCTGTTGCAGAGTGATTACTACAACAGTTGGTCAAATATAAGTAGCGTGGAGACCATGATTCAGATAGGGGAGCCACACCAACTGCTAGTGAGTCCCAGCCAATGATGTTTGGCAGTGTTTGGGGTGGCATTTGGTGTGGCTCCCCTATTTTACTGCACTGAAGCCCCACTGCTCACAATTGTGTGCAAATGCATATGCACTAATAAAACTGATCAGCAAATATGTTGTTGCACGTGTAGGAACATGTGTCTGTGATGATTTCCTTTCATAAAGCAGGCCATACACTGTTGCTGCTGACCAGAATGTATCTCCATCATAGTTAGAGCTTTGTATTTTGAAAAGCCACCATTTTTTTTTGCATGTACTATTTTCAGGTGTTCTATTTATATTTATTTTGCACTCTTCTCTGTATTAACCCACATATATAAACATGTCATTATGATTTTTTGTTACTTGATAAATACTTTTAATATGTGATTCACTAATATATACAGTATTTAGTGTAATATTATATTATAGCCTTATGATACAGTTTGAGTATCCCATATCCAAATATTCCGAAATACGGAAAATATTCTGAAATACAGAATTTGTTGAGTGAGACTGAGATAGTGAAACCTTTGTTTTCTGATGGCTCAATGTACACAAACTTTGTTTAATACACAAAGGTATAAAAATATTGCATTCAATGACCTTCAGGCTGTGTGTATAAGGTTTATATGGAACATACTGCAAATGAATTGTGCGAATGTACACACACTTTGTTTAATGCACAAAGTTATTAAAAATATTGGCTACAATTACCTTCAGGCTGTGTGTATAAGGTGTATGTGTAACATAAATGCATTCTGTGCTTAGACTTAGGTCCCATCACCATGATATCTCATTATGGTATGCAATTATTCCAAAATACGGAAAAATACGATATCCAATATACTTCTGATCCCAAGTATTTTGGATAAGGGATACTCAACCTGTATTAATACTGCATCTGGTGCCTGTAGCTAAGCCCCTTCATAGATACTAACATGAATACAATAGCAACAGTGCAATTTCCAATCAATCATAAAATCATAATGTAGGAGAAGAACATTATAACACAAGGGAAAACTGAGTCACGAGTATATTTTTTTCTACTACAATATTTTCTCAAGCAGTATATGATATATAAAAGGAAGACAAAAAATGAATGAAAAATATTGTTGTCATCATACCCTCCAAATAAATCATTAATAAATAGTCTATAACTATTTCTTGTTTCAAAAACACCAACAGGAACTCGGACAGGAACTTATATATTCTGAGGTATATTTTCAAAATATTCACTTGATATGAATTGATGTTAAAATAACAGACTAATAAAGAATCAAATTGCATGGTTTTAAAAAAAGAAAAAAATATTTTAAAAGATAGATAGATAGATAGATAGATAATCTGCATATACAAAAATATTTGCTCTCCACTAAAACTGATGGACTTGAGACATGTGGGATCCAATCTGCTTTGACAATGGCCCAATTTGAAATCTAAGCTTTTCAGACAGACCAATTGCCAAACTCTTTATTGTTTTCTTGAATTGAAAAGATACCAAAGCATATTCCAAGTACCTTTAAAGTACGATGAATGCTTCATAAATCAATGCAGGTTCAGCCAATGTAATTTCTGTTTTTAAGTCCTGTGCTTTGATGTGCAAGCCACATTTGGAAATTTAATGTCTTACGCTAAAAGATTTTTATTGTTTGGTGCCCTAGAACTTATCCAAAAAAACACAGCTGGTCCTGCAAAGGACAGATTGTAATGTTTGCTATGCTCCACAAACCCTTCATAGTTGCTTGTGTGCAGATGCCTCTCTAATGCTTTCTCAATGATCTGTCAGATCAGACTGCAGGCCTCTGCTTAGGCAATATCTATTTTCTGTGCTGTTGGTAAGGAACCTAATTCTCCATAAGCTAAAGCCTGAAATTAAATCAGTGTTGTTCTGGCATCTAATAATGAGTATGTTACAACATTCGTAGGGACAGATCCGCTTCTAATAATGCAAAAAATAAATATTCTTTCTCTATTCCAGTCTCTGGATAACCAACAGTAATCAAAGTAATATAATGTTTGCTTTCATATAGAAACTGTTTGCTTTTCATTAAGGAAAATAAACTAGTATATATTAGAGACAGGGAACATGTTCTCTGTATTTTTTTTTTTATTCTGTTTATTCCACTTCACCTGTTCTACTTTAAATGTAATAGAGTGAGAGTTTCAAAAAGTGAGAGATTTGGTAAGGTTTTGCAGTTTTTTTTAAAGTGGCAATCATGTACACAGCAAGATTAACCTGGCTTTGCAGTGTAAATGATTGCCACTTTAAAAAAATCTGAAAACCTTACCAAATCTCTCACTTTCTGAAACTCTCACTCTATTAAATTTGGCCCCATGTGTACTCTGTATAACTCTAGTAATAAATGTCAATATCATTAATTTCCAGCATGAAATAGCACCTGAAATTAGGGGGGAGATACTTATATCTAATACAACATACGCCAGATTTGTTTTTTAGATTCAATATTCAAACTTGGCTGGATGATCCAAATCAGGACTCTCTTCCACTCGGAACCCTAAAGTGATCCGAGCTGGGACTCAGTTCGGCTCAGAACCCTAAAGATCAGGTGTGTTTGGTTTTCAGCAAAACCAAACCGCTCATCTTTAATTAGATCATGATCATTAATTGACAAGTTCCAGCAATAATAGAAAATAGGCCCCCAACATACTGCACCACAATTTATAAACATCAAAGTTTAAGATGACATGCATATAATTGGGGTGTACTGTAGTTAATTTAGCCCCAAAGATCCACCATGAATGAATTGCAAAAACTAATAATCACAAGGGTTGGACCTGGAAGGTTTTAGGCTAAAGGATTGTAGTATTTTCTGCAGAAAACTCTACTGATTAGCTAAAATATTTACCTGTGCTGTCTATTGATAACGTTCTCTCTCTTCTCTATACAGTAGTTAAGAATGTACAGTATAAAAGAAACTTATCTGGGCCTAACCCAATAATACAAAGAAACATTGTTGGCTTTCAGAATGCTGAATATTAAGAAAGGGTTGTGTGGACTCTTTAACCATTACACAGGGATCATACAGAGATGACATGGGTGCCATCACACAAGAGTTTCTAGAGGAACCATGGTCTACAAAAAAACCCTGCAGCAAAATTAGGAGTCATTGGAATTAGGTGCACTCTTTTATTTCATCCTTTCCTTTGCTATTATAAATAATCAGACAGCAAATTGGCTCTGCGCTAAAAAATATATTACATGGGAAAACCAGTCTGGCAGAAAATATCACCACGTTATAAATTATATAAATACAAATTTATTAAAGGTATAATGACCGGTCAAATAAATTTAGAACATCTTCAAAATCAACATATATTTACCATATATATTGAGCACACAGCTTATGTAGCAGATTAAATATGTACCTTCAGAAATGCAAAAAATTTACTGGATTTACCTATTCTGGGAGGTAGATCAGATGTTTTAATATAGCAGACACAGAAATAAAGAAATTTGTCTGTTGTTACAATTGTGTCTGTATTTAAAACACGATAATTTCTGGTATATTAATGTCCCATCGTTCCATGTTTTTACAAGCACAGTCTTTGGTTATATCTCAAGTCAACTGGGTGTACCTTTTATGTTGCTCTTGTTGTGAGGATAGTACACATATGATTAATAGTCTGTCTCCACTGCAGGAGCTAGGGTTATCTCCCTTGAGTGTTAATGGGGGGAGAGAGAGAAGATGGAGATTAATCTCAAGCTGGAGATTTTTCTGCAAAGCAGTTACCTGCTATGGTTCAGTGTAAGTCCTGCTGCTACTGCTGCTTTCTTCCAGCCTCTATCTTAGTATCACTGTAGGAACACAGTGTCACTGCGCACCAATCTCACCATGGTTCTACAAAGAGACAGACCAGATGGGCCAAGTGGTTCTTATCTGCAGTCAAATTCTGTGACAGGCAGATTTACTGGAGGGTCCAAAAAGTCCAAACTCTGACTGGTTTCGCACCATCAATGGGAACTTTGTCAATGAGTAACTTACAACTCCACAGGGACACTTTTTAAAGCAGTAAATAATCAGCACTGGAATGTCCAAGCCATTATGAGATAGAGGAACCATCTTGAGGGTTGTACCACAATTAAGTAGAAAGTGGTGTGCGTGTTTGGTTAGACTCCATGTTGATACTACTCCAGAGAAGCTTCATTCCCGATGCCAAGATGGCCACGAAGTCAACTTCTGAGCATTTGTGGAACCATCTTGAGACTGTTGGAGGGCCACAGTGGGAGACAGTAGTCTGCCACTTAGCTTCAGTGACTGTTCCAACATTCTGCATTGCTACTCAGTGCCTACATACACTCACTGGCTGGTGAGCTGTATGACAACCTGGTCTGCTCCATCTACATGTGTGTAAAACATTGAGGAATACATCTGTACCTCTTGTAACCACTACACTGGTTAAGTAAATGGGTTGTTGGTAGTAGTAAGGCATAAGCTGGTGTGTACAGAAACTCTGCTACATCCTCAAGCTGGTAAACACATTTCCAGAAATGTAAGCCTAAGCCCTAATTAGGGATAGCCAATTCTCTACCATATAACTGGGCTGCAGTTTGCTTTCTCGATCATAGTTGTGTGGAAGTCAATTTTGTGTTGTGTGTCAACCTTTTCACTATGTCATCCTTTTTCCCATATCAAACTTGTCCATGTTGACCAATAGTGGTCGACCTATTGACTGTCAACATTTTCCAGGTTGACCCATTGATCCTTAACCATTGTGCCAGCGTATGATAGATACTGGGCACACAGGCACACTGCATATCCCTTCCCCATAAGAAACAACTCCGGCAGGTGGTCTTTAATGCAGTAAATGCGGTGGGCTATGTTGAAAATGCCACAGAGGTTTCTCAAATATTAAAAGCTGGCTCAAGGGAAAGCTCTCTGAGAGGTAAACTGCAGCAAGAGGGACTGAAGGGGGAACTAACACTCAGAAGTGACTCTTGCCGCGGGCAAGAAGGATTTTTGCCTGAGGCACCAAATCCTTAAGGGCGCTGCCGCTGCACCACCTGACCCTCCCACATGCTGCCGAGTGGTGCACTGGCATCAATGCGCACCTCACAGCATTGTGGGAGCGGCTGCAGACGCTAGAAGTAGTAATTGACCTCTAGTGTCTGTGCGGCACTATGGGAGATACGCCATGACATCTCTCCCATAGATTCTAGGAGAGAGCGGCCAGGGACAGCAGCAGCGGCCAGGAAGCAGGAGTGGGGCGGTTGAGTTTTTTTTTTTTTTTGTAAGCAGCACTACTAGGAGCAAAACTACAGGGGGCACAACTCTACTGGGGCACAGTTACAGGGGCAAAACTACAGGGGGCACAACTCTATTGGGGCACAACTCTACTGCGGGCACAGCTACAGGGGGCACAACTTTACTGGGGGGTACAGCTACAGGGGGCACAACTACACTGTGCATAACTGGCCACGCCCATTCCCTATAAAGCCATGCCCCTATTTTTTGATGTGCGCCTAAGGCGCGCACTAACCCTATTTTCTCTGTCGGGGGGACGGCGGCGGCAAAGGAAACTTTCGCCCTGGGTGCCACAAGGTCTAGAACCGGCCATGCTAACACTGTATAGCCTACTCCTCATATATTATGAAGAGGAGATTTGGCTCATACTGACATAAATCCAGCCAGGCATGCATGAGGTAGACATAGAACAAGCCTGGTGAGTAATACATATAACCATAATAGTGTTCACTGTAATCAATAGTAAAGTATACATTTTTATCTGTTTACAATAGAAAAAGACAGCGACAATCATCCTAGAATTTTATGATTTCCATTAAAATTAGAAATGATAAACATACAAAGACCGACCTCAGAATTATCTAGACTGTGTAGCTTGTCTTGAGAAGATAAAGTTTTGTTATGTTTGCAGTTCAAAGTACAAAGGTGTAGTCTTGTAGTTTAATGATGACTTCAACTTTCCACAGATGCACCACCCATGAAGAAGACCTCAGCCAAATGGTGACTTCCAGCACAGGGCAATGAATTAACTAGAAAGTTGTCCTAAAACGTAAACTGAAAAAATATTATTTTTAGGCCAAACTCTCACATTTCCAAACTGTCAAGAAGGTAGAGCCAGAGGAGAAGCGCACCACCCTCATTGTAATATAAAATAAGGTGGACAAAACATGACTACACTAAAACCTCAAAAGATTACTTATGTGCAGCAGAGTTAACTGCCTCAAGGTCTTACTATCATTGGTGGTGATTTCAATGCTATTTTAGACATCTCACTAGACAAGTATCAAAGTACCAAAGCCCTTCCAGTTTATGGTACCTTGGTGCCTTGTCTAAGTGCCTTCTTTCCCAACTTGCCCTCAAGGATTTGTACGATGCATGACTTTTTAACTATTCTTCAAGCAAGAGGCTACACACTAGTCTCCCTCTTACAACCTTTACATATGCATAAACTATTTCTTTGTTGACCACGCTACCACCCAGTGAGTCTTCGGGGGTCAGACCATCCCAATTTCTTGGTCTGATTGCACAACCATAGAGTCTCCTACCTATACCTGTACTTAGAGGTTGTACTTAGAGGAGGAATGAATCTTTGCTCCTAACACCCCTCCCCCTCAAAATTACCAATATATACAAAGCCCTTTGGGACTGTTAATCAACTAACTGTTCTCCCAGTAATGCCCTCTCCATCCTTTGGGAAGCACACAAGGCCACTCTTCATGGAATCCATATTAGCCTTCTAGCAGCCCAAAATAAAGCCAAAGCGACAAAGTCAAAATCGTAAGGTTACATTGCACCGTGTGTATGCACCTTAACAGATTTTTTCTAAAATAGCTGCTAAAACCCTCTTATGTGTTTAATAGCAATTTTATGAAAAGTCTGATAAAGCAGATATACGCTGCTTGCTTATAGATAACATGGTTAAATGTACACGCAACCTTATTCAAGCCTTTAAATTCTCAGATGGGTCCCTCACTCATAATCCTATGGAGATGGCAAAACAGTTTAGGAAATTCTATGAACCACTTTACAATCTCAAATCCATTTCTCCTCCCAGTATAGACACGGATTCCCTTCTTCCCATTCTTTGACTTTTGTTTAACTCTCTTTTAAAGGGCAATTCACTTAAAGCAGCCACCACCAGGTCCAATATAATTGTTATTTCTAAACCTGATTGTGACCATTTAGACATTGGTAACTATAGACCAATATCACTTTTAAATATTGATATCAAACTTTTTGTCAAAATACTCACTAATCGCTTAGCACCCATATTACCACCTCTAATCAATCTGGACCAAGTTGAATTTATCCCCAGCAGACGAGCAGCTGACAATACTAGACGCCCTTATTAATCTTATCTATCTAGCTCAAGAAAACTCAATCATCACTGGTGGTGACTGTCATTGCTGAAAAGTTCTTTTACAGGATGGCTTGGATGTTCTACAAAAAGGCATCCTTGCACTTTATCACAACCCTTCTGCCTCAGTTTTGGTAAATGGCCTCTCTTCTGAACCCTTTACCATTTCAAATGGCACTCACCAGGTCTGCCCCTTATCCAGCCTTTTGTTTGCTCTCATGGTGACCTTTGACAGACAGAATTATACTTAATAATAAAATATCAGGTATCACTTTGGGCTACATGGACCATAAAATAGCATTTCCCTGACTAATTCTTGACTCTCACTTCCAACCTTATTCAAGGAAATAGAGGCATTCAAGTGAATCTCAAATTACAAAGTTAATGAGGATAAATCTGAGATATTGGCTCTCAACATATTCTCATTGGCTCTTGCATTGTATTAAGCCTCGTACCCGTTTATATGGCAATCACACAAACCCAAATATTTAAGTGTTACTAAAACATATCTCCAACTGTATGCTATGAATTTTCCAAGACTATTTGCCTCATTAGATAAGATCTTTTTTGACTGCAGTTAAAATTAATGTCCTAGCCAGATTGCTTTAACTTTGGCAGATGCTTCCTCTTCATATCTCCAACAAGATGTTAAAACATTTTTTTAAGAGAGAATTGACTGTTTTCATCTTGGTGGGTAAGAAACCAAGGGTCAAGATGTGTCTTCTCCAGAAGCATCATACTTCCAGGGGTGATGGTGTACCAGACCTTATAAAATATCATAGATCAGTGCATCTTACTCCGTGTGTATAATGGCATGACCCTACAGATAACAGAGTAGGGACAACTATAGAAGCTAGTGTTTTATCTGTTTGGTCACCATCTAGTCTCCTCTGGTGCCTGGTCCACACTCGCACAACTAGAGTTTCACTGCTACCAACTGTTCAGTTTACATTAGCCAATTGGTATTTATGTTCCAGACTTCACCATCTCCTTTCATTTCACCCTTAAATGGCTCCTCTGTGGATCAACCTCCCAGGTTCTAATCATATAATCATTCACCAATGGATCCGGCACAACATCCTTTTCTTTTTGGATATTTCCCCACTTCACACCTTCCCTGAGTTTGCTAGCCTGTAAACCCACTTCTCTCTCACACATAAAGTTTTTTTCCAATATCTCCAACTTCAACATTTTTCCAATTTTCTCCCTAAGGGGTCTATTTACTAAGCCGACAGAGATAACGTCCCAGCCAGTCGACTCCTAACTGCCATTTAATTGGCTGGGTTTGAAAAATGACAGTTAGGAGCTGATTGGCTAGTACTTTATCTCCATCAACTTTATCTCCATCAAAGTTTTAGTTAATATCCCCCTAAATCTCCTATCCCCATCCATTAGTTCTGCCATGTAAACATTTTGAAGATCTCTTTCCTCTAAGGGGTCAATCTCTTCTATATACAAACTACTACTCTCTTATAAACAACCTCAAAAGGAGGCACATGAATAAGCCTGGGACCAGAGGTAGGCAAGACTCTGATCCCTGAGGAATGGGCACAATTAGAATGGAGGTGGCTAAATGCTCCATCTGTATGAGTGAGTCAAAGGGAATTCCTACAAACTTTATTGGTATTTTGTCCCTACATGCCTTCACTCAATTTATTCAACTGCTACTGACCTTTTTTTGCTGGTGCTTATGTGGCTCTCAGGGAACTATGCGGCACATCTGGTGGGCCTGCCCCTATGTCTGGCACAACACTCAACACTTAATCTGTCCTTGCACTTTATATATCACAACAGGAATTTGTAAATAGGCCAAATTTAATTTCCTCACTGGAAAATGCACTTGTGTAGGACCTGAGAGTGCTTGTATCTTCTGGAAAGTCCAGGATATTCCCAAAATTCTCCCAGTGTTTCATCAGAATTAGCTCATCTTCTTGTGCTACTCACTTGCCAACTGAAGAGGGCAGCTGAGTGGTTGGATGATATTAGAAAAGAAAATTGTCCAAGTGTCAGTGCTCAGTGTCATCCCAAACAAATAGCAATGGAAAAAATATGGTCACCACAAAGTTTTTTTGCACCTCTTCACACAACAATAATAGGTGCGTACCCAACTTACTGTACTAAGAGTTCTAACGGTCTCCACCTATAAAGGTATCTTTTTTACTGGTATATTCAGACCATCAGACATACATACTCTTGTACCGCATTGGCTCAAATGCGTACCATATTCTCTGATATCTTTATAGGTGGAACCTGTTAGAACTCATTGTAAGTCAGGTACGCACCTATTATCATTGTATGAAGGGTTGTGAAAACACTTGCTGGTGACCATAATCGATAGGTGCAAATATACTATACTATGATATATATTTTTATTCATTTGCATATTCATTGGACACACTGAGCTATTTGTTGGAATCTGTGACATCTTTGCGGAGGAAGCACTTCATACAACTGCTGATGACATATCGGACAATGGGGCTACTTCAGACCTGTTTGCTCACTAGGGGTTTCTTGCAGTCCTGCGTTTGCATAGTCGCCGCCCATAGGGGAGTGTATTTTTGCTTTGCAAGTTTGCGAACGCACGTGTAGCAAAGCTGTACAAACAAATATTGTGCAGTCTCTGCGCAGCCAAGGACTTAGCCACTACGATCACATCAGCCTGTCCGGGACCGGAGCTGACGTCAGGAACCCTCCCAGCAAATTCTTGGACACGCCTGCATTTTTCCAAACACTCCCAGAAAATGGTCAGTTGCCACCCACAAATTCCCTCTTCCTGTCAATCTCCGTGCAATTGCCCTTGGAGTTGATTCTAAGCACAAACTCATCGCTGAACAGCTATCCACTTTGTACCCGTGCGACGCGCCTGTGCATTGCAGTGCATACGCATGTGCAGTTTAGACCTGATCAACCGCTGTGCGAATACGCAGCTAGCGGTCAGGTCTGAATTAGGCCCCAATAAGTATATCTGAACTTGTTTTTTCCATTGCTGTTTGTTTGGGATGACAGTGAGTACCAACATTTGGACAATTTTATTTTCTGATATACCATTTGCATATGGGTGAAGTGGCCCTTTCTTTTCCAGGTAGCTGCATAAGTGTTTTTGCGCCTTGGGCATCTGAAAAGGTTGGATGATGTTATTTGCAGTGCATCACGTCACCAGCTTTGACTTGTATAGCTCTACCCTTGATTCATAATGCAGCAAATTGTTGCTTTAAATAGTGATGGGTGGGGTCAAAGTGATGTTGGAAATATGTTTGTCCATGTGATGGTATGTGGTAGAGTAATAGTAACACCAGCAGAGAGTGTTTTCTAACCCAAGAAAAATTCAGATGGCTTAGCCAGTAGTGTGTTTTATTGAGAAGTGAAGGCACAACCATACTCACTGTTACATTGGTTGAGGTATGAACCAGAGCTTGTAGTTGAGTGTGGTTGTGACAGATTATGAGCTGATGACTGTCCTCTGAAAACAGGCCACGAGACAGGATGCTGGTGTATACGTGTAAAATACAGCAAGTCTCATGGAGCCAAGGAGAAGACATCCAACTCCCACTATTGAACTCTGTACAGTAACAAGATGGTGCCATGCAAGTGTAATAGAAACTCCGGTAGCCATCATGATTAGGGATGTAGCACCCATAGAGAAGCCATATTGGAGTAGCGCTCTGCTACTGTATTCTAACAAATGACGATAATGCAGTGCTATTCCCACCTTCTATTGGACTCTCCCAGAGAGTATTGAATGAGGGTCAGTAAGTATGCGTATTGGGCCTCAGCCATTTCTGATCGATGCTATGTGTTCCTGCACAGTGGGCGATCAGGTCCTAACTGCGCATGCATATGCACTGCAATGCGTACGCTTCGGACAACAACAAAGGGTATAGCCGGTCAACGACAGGATGGTGGGAAAAATTGGATTACACAGGAGTTCACAAGGTGATTGACAGGAGGAAGCCATTTGTGGGTGGTAACTGACTGTTTATTGCGAGTGTCCGGAAAAACACAGGTGTTCCCAAGCGTTTTCAAGGAGGGTATCTGACGTCAGTTTCAGCCCCAATCAGCTTCTTCTCATCACACTGTAGGAGTAAGTCCTGGGCTGCGCAGAGACTGCACACAGTGAATTTTTGTAGCTCAACGTACACATGGGATCTCACACTTGCACGGCAAATTTACACTCCCCCTGAAGGTGGCGACTATCTGAACGCAGGACAGCAAAGTTATCAGCCAATCGATCAGATCTGAATCACCCCCATAGTTCTGTATTCTTCTTACTTTGCATACATTATCATACTGTTAGAACACAGAGGAGAATAGAAGAGGGTAGCAGACAACCCCCAAAACACAGGAAAACTATAAGCCACTTATATTTATTCATATGGTTCTCCATGGCCAAGAAGATTTGTTATCACTGCCCTCCCGTGCGACACCGAATCCTTCAAACGATATTATTAAATTGTTTCTTTTGGTATATGCAAATGAGCTCTGCAATAACAGCACACAATATGGTTTCGCAGCAATGTTGTACAGAGTATTTTTTCTCCTTAAGTACAAATGTGTTCATTGTGCAATTTATTTCATGCTGTATGCCTTCATTCTTAATAGTACTACTCATCTTAGATTTTATTTTCTGACCTTTATTTTTCAGGTTCTTTCCTCGCACTAAACTAAAAGTGACACTTGTGAATGTTGAGCAAAAACAAATTTGTTTAGCTCTAGGACAGCATTCCTAAACGTTGCGTTAGGTAAATCTGTATAGAGTGGCTTTTCATGTCCTGCATGCTTCATCAGTTCTTCTGGATGACTGGACACTACTGTCTGCTTTTCATTTCAGATAGTAATGTAAATCATCTCCTTTTTGTAGATTTCACCTTCAGATTCTTAGTAGGAATACCTTACATCACCCCAGTGAATCACATAACTGCATTTAAAGCAATTTCCTGTACGGTATTGTAAATTGAATATAAGCAGCATGGTTGAAGAATATAAATGATAGTGTATATGTTATCTGCAGGTGTTTTACACACAATATTCTATTACATTTGTAGCCTCCAATTTGCAGAGCCGCATTTTGCTACGTGGTTGAATATTGCTGCTCAGATATGCACTTTGCCTCTATGTATCACTTTCCTTGTAACACAGTAAATTGCAAACTCTAGAGAGAAGCAGCTAAATACCTCTTGTATCAAGGTATCCTCCTGCATACATTTAAACATTTAAAAAAATCAAATGTGTCTCTGTTATTATGTTATCTTGTTCATAATACATTGGGGCAGATGTATTAACTGGAGAAGGCATAAGGAAGTGATAAACCAGTGATAAGTACAAGATGATAAATGGAACAGCCAATCAGCTATTAACTGTTAATTTACATATTGGAGCTTATTGGCTGGTGCGTTTTTCACCTTGCATTTATCACTGGTTAATCACTTTCTTATGCCTTCTCCAAGTTAATACATCTGCCCAAAAGATATGCTGCTGCTATGCGTATTGGATACTGTTTGGCACAGGCCACTATGGATACCTCCTGTAAGTAATATAACAATTCCTGATGGGCAGTACAGGACAGACATGATATAGAATACAAGTTGAGTATCGTAGTTGTCAATCTTGATTTGCAAAGGTGCACCTTCTGTACTGTAGATCTCCAGCAAAGTTTGCAAACCAAATTGCTGGTGTTTGTAGAATAGCAGAGGTTTGTTCAAGATGATCCAAGGTGTTTGTAATGTAATGGAGTATATGATCAAAAAGATTGAAGTTAGATCAAAAGGTAGAGGGGGCTCATTGTCACGCTCAGCTTGAGTTGAGGATCTGACGACTGACAATTGACTGAGGGAGCAGGTGGCTGAATATAGTTCTTACTCATGGATTGAAGAGTTGGCCCGAAGTTGAAGAGGGATAAGCAAAGAGGGCAATGACTGAGAATGATACACTGAAAAAAGATTAATTCAGTTTTAATGAGACTTCAATAATACACCACAACTAGGAGATAATTCCGAGTGAGTTCTGTAGAACAAAATGTTGGTGACTTGTAGATAGTGCTGAAGAATACTGAATGGAGAAGTGACTTGCGATTTTTAAACAATGCTGAAGAACACTGAATGAGGAGATGACTTGTGATTTGTAAACGATGCTAAAGAACACTGAATGAGGAGTTGACTTGTGATATGTAAATGATGCTGAAGAACACTAAATGAAGAGATGACTTGTGATTTGTAAACGATGCTGAAGAACACCAAATGAGGAGATGACTTGTGATTTGTAAACGATGCTGAAATACACTGAATGAAGAGATGACTTGTGATTTGTAAATGATGCTGAAGAACACTGAATGACGACATAACTTGAAGAACTATGTTGAAGAGAGGATCACTGTGAGTACTGAAAGCAAACATAGACCCTCTACCAGATAGAGGACCCAGCAGTTAAACCACAAGGGCAGGTGGACTGGAAGCAAAGGACTGCAATAACAGAACTGACCACCGGGTGGCCTCCACAGAACCAGGATACCAGGGGTTAACCTGGAAGCACAGAGCTTGAGCACCTTACAGCAACAAGTAACTTGAAGCACTGGCACCATAGCTAAGCATCAACCCCTTTTTATAAGGGAAAACAGCACCGGATTGGCTGGACATGAACTGGGATACCTATTGGCTTGGCTTGGTCTCCAACATGGCGGCTCCCTGCACAGAGGACATATGTGGAACCAGCACACAGCAACTACCTCTGGCCTCAGCCTCCCAGATGTCACACTCCAGCAACAGGACACTTTGAAACAGACACCTGCGGCTGCCATGCTCTGCTCCCCAGGACATGGACCCTGCCCTTCAGTTGCCCGGTAGCCGCACCGGAGGACCTCGCTGCCGCAGCTCCTATCTGTCGCAGCCACTTTAGCTGGCTAACAGGAAGGCCACAGGGACCAGAACCGGAGGTAAGACTCTGAATGCTGACACTCATTTGTTATGGAAATTCATGCATTACAAAGTACGCACAGTCTCACTCACTTCGCAAAAAAGAACACTTCACAAATGATTTCCATTGACAGTCCCTTGGTTCCCAGTTCCACGATCATTGCACTAAGCATCTAAAATAAATACTCTCTGCTAAATGCAGAAGTATTCTGTATCTCAACTCTTGTAAAATATTGTGACATCACTGTCTTACATCATTATGATAAGTATTGACCGACCCTGATAGATGCGCAGGAAACCTCCAATGCAAGGTTGGATCTATTTTGGACCTCCATGAAGGTTGGATCTATTTTGCTAACTCGTAGTTAGAAATGTGGGAGAACACAGTGACTCCTCAATGATTATGTTGTTTATTTTATTTTATTTTCAATTGTTTAAAGTAAACTATTTAGCATTTAAATGACACACATATTTTTTATTTTTTATTTCTATGAATAACCTTATTGCAGAAATTGGACAAATATAATTGGTAATACAGTATTTAAGAATTTTTTGTTTGCTTTCTTTTCCTATATAAAACCTAGAAAATAAAATATATTTTGTAAAAAGAAAACAAGATGCCCCACAAATTTAAACTATAAATGATGGTCATAATATCACCCTGGGGTCACAACATGTATGAAGTGAAAGGCTTAAAGAAATTCTGACACCAGGGGTCGATTTTGATCTTTTTTTGTGTGTGTGTGTGTGTGTGTGTGTGTGTGTGTGTGTGTGTGTGTGTGTGTGTGTGATAATACAGCAATTTTGCTTATTGCGAATTACTAAGTGCCAAATCGCATGTAAATTGCATGTTAAACATGAGTTTGTGGACCAAATCATGACAAATCACCATTGGAACAAATATCTACAAAACAACATTGGTACCAATGCAAAATTTTCAAATTTACTCATATTCATTTTTTTGTGAAATCAAGCTCACATCAAAATCTTACCTCTATGCGTCAAATCAATGCGCTTATTTTTGTGAGATCAAAAAGAAAAATTTGTGTGATCTGATTCAAACCCCCACCCCATTCCCCATAACCTTTACATAACCTGGTTCAAGAAATACAGGGGAAAAATGACATAAGGGTCCCCCGTATTGCAACGAACCAGCACTGGGCTCTTGAGCCTGTCCTGGCTCTAGAACTGTGGGGGAAAAATGTGTAAAGGGTCCCCCATAATTCCAACATAATTCCAACATTCAGAACAGGGCTATTACTAGCAATAAGGGTGGAAATGACATAGCCAAAGACATGCTTTTTGGGGGTCACCCTAGACAAAGCATTAAAGCCCTTAATATTCAGCCCAGGCCAGGGATTCCTGGGGAAGTGGGCACCACCCCAATAAAAGGATGCCCCCACTCCAGTACACCCAAGGCCTGGTCTGAAGCCTGGGGCTATGCCCGACACCCCTGGGCAGTGGGTGGCGAGCTGATATAATTCAGTTAAAGGTAGAATAATATTGTATTTTACAGGTTCCAGCAAGCCTCCCCCACATGTCAAACCACAAATACCAGCATGTGGGGCATTAAGGGCCCTACAGTACCTATAGACCCTATAGCACATATAATTTCCATTATTTGCAGAGTCATCAGTCAATCAGCGGCTAGTGCAAAACTTTTTGATGATAAGGGGTGATCATACATCACACCCAGAAATTATTATTATTAAATTCCCACCCACATGTAATTGCTATTTTCTCATGATTTCTCTCACTGCATATTTGGGAAGAACTGGGTGAGTTTGGGTGTAGCTGGGCATGGTTTGGGTGTAACTGCCTGTTGCGAGGTGATATATCCATGCCAGTTTTTCTTTTCAAAGTATTTTGAGAAATGTATGCAGTGGTGTAACTACAGCCCCGCAGCCCCTGTGGTGACTCAGGGCTGCAAGGCCGCCACTGGTGATTCAGTGCAGATTCCCATGTGGATTAGCCATCCGCATGTCAGTCGGCTCAATGTCCCTCCCAAAATGGCCGTCGCCATGGAGGAGACAGATGCTCGAGGTCACACTTGACCTCTTGCATCTGAAAGAGCCAGGAAGTGTCGGGACCCGAGAACGCATACTGCTGGGTAGCGCTGGTAGCTGGTTACACCCTTAGCAATGAGCATGACACTGACAGCATGAAAAAACCTGGCAACAAACATTACACCCTGGCAACGAGCATGACACCCAGCGCATGAAACTCCTGGCAATGAGCATTACCACCTGGCAAAGAGCATGACACCCAGTTCATGAAACCCCTGGCAATGAGCATGACACCCAGTGCATGAAACCCCTGGCAATGAGCATGACACCAAGTGTATGAAATCCATAGCAATGAGCATGACACTCAGTGCATGAAACCTCTGTCAATGAGCATGACACCAAATGTCAACCCCTGGCAATGAGCATTACTCCCTTGCAACAATGCATGAAACCCCTGGCGACGAGCATTACACCCAGTACATGCAACTCCTGGCAATGATCATGGAACCAAGAGTATGAAACCTCTCGCAACAAGCAAGTAATTTAAAGGTAATTCGAAGTTTTAGTGTGGGGCATAATGTGTGATGGGCATTGCGGTGTGTGACAATGTATCATGGACATTGCGGCGTGTGGCATAATGTAATGTATAACGGATATTGTAATAAGTAGTATAATGTCTCAGGGGCATTATGCTGTGTGGCATAATGTATCACAAGTATTAAGGTGTGTGGCATCGGTGAGAAAAAAATTTGGTTTGGGGGAGAAAAATTTCTAGTTACGCCACTGAATGTAAGTACTGTGATATAAAGTCTAATAAGAAGCTTGTGGGCTCCAAGGTGGTCCAAGTTTCCTGGCACCTCTCAATGGAATGCATACTACGTCAACAATAATGTCGACACCACAATGTCTACACTTGAAATTGTTGAAATTCTGACATGTTCACAACGTTGATATGGGAAATGTTCATATTCAGCACAAAGCGAATGATTAGGGGTAGGCACTGGGGAAAGGGTGCTAGGGTTAGTGTTAGTATTAGTGTTGGTGGTCACTAGTACTCACTGCAGGAATCGCTATACTGTATAACAGCCAGAAGTCACCACAGGAAATTTGCTACCAGTGAGCTCTGCACTGGGACTCGCTGGTTGACATTATAATCATGATGACATTTCATCATGATGAGTGTTGACATGCTGAGCATGTGCCACTACGACAAAGTCAACATTATCATATCACCAAAATAAACCAAACCCCTCTCAACTGTATGTTCTTTTCCTTGATCACTAAGCCCACTATGCACACCATTTCCAACTTGAAGCATAAGGAAACACCAGATACATGTTCCCTATTTTCTTGTGATGTGAGTACACAGAGAGCAGAGTAATTATCCAGCTGACTGTGGACCTTGCAGAGTGGAGCACAACCCATATTAGCTACATCCTGTGAAAAAATAAAATGTGGTGTGAGCTGCTATTCTGGAAAGTGGAGGTTAATTTCTTAAACATCAAGAGCAACAGTGCCATCATCATAGATAGAGTTTCTAAGAGAAGCCTAAATGTATGTACATGACATTTTAAATATACGCAACCTTCGGGATGCAGTTAAAATGCTGCTAGACGGGGATCCCGGCAGTTGAAATACCGACGTCAGAATCCCAACCAATCGCATGAGCCCGGCATCTAAATAGCAATGGGAGTAGGGTTCCCGGCGTCAAAATACCAATGCCAGGAATCCCGAATGTTCCTTTAGCAAGATGTGCTTGTGTCCTGCTGCGGGGGATGGGAGGTTAGGTTTAGGCATTAGAAGGAGGTTTAGGGTTAGGGTGCAGGCACTAGAAGTGTATGGTTAGGTACCGGGAAGAAGAGTTAGGGTTAGGTACTTACAAGAGGAGGTTAGGTTTAGGCACCAAGCGGGAAGGGTTAGGATTAGGCACCACCGAGGAGGGTTACAGTTAGGCACCCACAAGGGAGGTTTAGGGTTAACGTAGGGGTCAGGGGAGAGTTAGGGTACTTTCTGGGGGTGCTGTCTGGATTCTAGTGGTTGGGATGCCGCTGCCAGTATTCTGACTTTCAGCATCTCATCCATGGGGATATCATACTGAATCCCAAATTTCTATATCAGTGGTGGCCAAACCGCGGCTCTTGAGCCACATGCGGCTCTTTCATCCTCCGCATGTGGCTCAGTTGGCTCCCGGTTCCCGCCTCCCAGTGCCTGACAGCATAGCACACTTTTTAGTGTTTCTAACGGTGCTGGCCCATGAGCCAATCAGAGCTTGCGGACCGGCAGCTAAGGCTCCTGATTGGCTGCCGGATTACGAGCTTTGATTGGCTCATGGACCAGCACCTAATTTAATATAGACATTGCTGTTGGAGACTGAAGAGAAGGAGAGGTGCATGCTGTGCTCTCCTCCCTGCCCTCACAAACAGCAGCAGCCCGGTGAGCAGCACTTGGGAAGGGCACTGTGGGGACATGTGTATCTGACACTGGGGTCATATATGTATCTAGCACTGTGGGGACATGTGTATCTGGCACTGGGGGAATATATGTATCTGGCACTGTGGGGCATATATGTGTCTGGCACTGTGGGGACATGTGTATCTGGCACTGGGGGCATATATGTATCGGATATGGGTCATTAGGTCGACCACACTTAGGTCGACATTCATTAGGTCAACCACTATTGGTTGGCATGCATTAGGTAGACATGGTCACTAGGTTGACATGAACAAGGTCGATGTGGAAAAAGGTCGACATTAGTTTTTTTTCTTTATTATGTGTCGTTTTCTTCGTAAACTGACAGGGAACCCCTATTAGTGCACCATGTCCCCTCGCATGGCTCGCTTTGCTTGCCATATTTCGGGCAAGGTGCCTCGCTCCGCTACCGCTGTGCTCGGCAGAGATTACTATTCACAGTCGTTGTCCACGTGGATCTTATAGTATGAAAAAGTTAAAAAAAATTAAAAATATGTCAAAAACACATGTCAACCTAATGCATGTCGACCAATAGTGGTCGACCTAATGACTATCGGCTGTCGAAGTCAAAAAAATATTACATAAAGAGAACATACAAACTACACACATATAAGTTGCTATACTTGCAAATACGCGCAGCGAGCACAGCAATATATGGTAACACACGCATTTATATGGACATTCCACAGAGATGGATTCAACACTTATTTCATACAGTACATAATTGTGGTGGTATCAAGCGCCAGACATCATGATGATTTAGAATTGTATATGATGGAGTGGTGTCATGTATGTGTATTATTTGAACGAAACAAGATAGACCGGTCATGTTTGCTATTGAAACGACCAGATTAATGTGTGGATTCATTTGATACTTGTTTTTAAGTTGTAGGACATTGCAACACGGAATTATGATTAAATGTATAAAAGCTAAAATCACTTTTATTAGAACAATAGATATTCCAAACAGGTAATGAACAGGAAACTCAGGCCAGCCCTTTGGATGTCTTCAAGGCTGAACCTGATTACCATATATAAAGGAACTGGTGACTCATTGTGAGTCCCCTCCCCCAGGAACTAGATAACACTCTGCTGACCACACAGGAGGTTAGTTCCTGTTTTGGTCTCAGAGTTGCTGATCGGTCACAGACGATGATGGAGTTCTTGCATGATTTTACAGAGAGAGAGAGAGTCATATGGAGGGACAAATTTATATGAGAAAGATATGGTATTGTATCACTGGCATGTAACTTTAACTATATGTAACTGTATGTAACTATGTTTTAACTGCTTACTGTGTGAGCGTAACCATGTAACTATAGGTATACTGTACTTTGTAATATATTGAATCCATATCTTTTTAATAACAAATATATACATCAATGAGCTTTGGAACTCAGATAATGTGTGGGTGTATTGTTTTCTTTTATGGGATGCAATGTTTTGCGATGTACAGCGCACTTTTATCGTATATGGTAATAAGATGTGCAGGCGTTTACAATATATATTAGAGCGGGCATTTTAAATATTTGTGAGAAAGCAATTTGGCATTCTTAGATGGGGGCTCTTACGGGATATCAGGGTCTTAATGATGCACTGTACATTACAAACGTGGCTGTAATTGACCGGCTCCAATGGACGCATTGCGAAGCTGATGAAAATAACATCCACGTTAATGTATTGTTGTGTTATCAGTAAGCCAATGATATGAAATTTCAAGGGACAATGCATTTCTCATAATATTTAAGATGCTAAAATGTATTTTTATTGTTGCAAAACAAGGTTCAAATAAGTCATATTGTGTTTGATTCAGATTGGATTGTTTATCTGTTAAGTAGGGTTAAAAATATATTTAAAAGTTGCTGCATAGCCTTATTATAGTTTTTATTTTTAACTCAGGCCTAAATAACTTCTGGTGCTTGTATGATGTGTGATTTCTTTGGGACAAAGGAAGCTGTATGGTCTGTCCTCCATTTTGGACTAGCCACATGGCCTGTCCACCATTTTGTGTAACCCTCATGGATGTGGAAGGGGGAGGAGCAGCGGCCATTTTGGGAAGGTCATTTTCTAAATAGCTGATTTTCACTGCTCAGAATAATCAGCTTTCCTTGGTCACATCAAGCACCATTTATGAGTTACCAATGGATTTATTTAACCCATGCCATAGTCAATTACAAATAGTTTCAGCTGGGCCTAGTGAGAGTTAATAGAAGAATACTTGATGTAAGAATTACACACAGATATAAAAAAAAATTATTTTACCTCTAGGATTCAGTTAACTCTGCTTGCTAGTTTAGGATAGCCATTGAAATGTTAATTAACCTGCCCCACTACCCTTTTGAACAGGCATATGAACCTCTGTTGATATGCAAATTAGAAGCACTGAATGGGTAAGGTGTCTCATAGGAGACCAGTGAATGGTATATTATATATAATATTATTATAATTATGTGTGTGTTTATATCAGTGTATATTCTGCAGGATAGCTATCCAATCTGAATCATATCATTTAAATTATTGATTATTGCTAGAGTCATTATAGATCTGTGTGAAATAGGATACATTTGTTGCTATATAGTTAAAACTGAAATAACAGTATTCTAAGGAAGTAAGCGTAAAGCACAAACACAGTCTGGCCTGGTTGTAAGGGTTTATACAGAAAAAACTGTGTGTTGTGTTAAGTGAGCGATTATAGTTAGTATTGCTCACATTTATAGAAGCTGTGTGATTTGTTTTATTGCGGACGCAGGGTTTTTTACACGTGTCACGGACAAAGTACAGGACTGCGCACGCAGCGCAATAGACACGCGCGGTGGCGTGTGTACGCAAAGTGCGTAAGAGTTGGGCACTAAATACAAATTACACAATAGCGTTGTTTAGTTCAAAGGTGGGATAGTAGACATTTAATACAATAGCACATAACTATCAGATTTCAAAAGCAGGTTACTCTAAATTTAGTTTAAAAACTGTATTGCCTCTGGGGTAAAGCTGCCTATCTGAATGAATTGAAATGTTCTGCACAGAAAAACAAAGTGTATTTGAGTGAGCGAACGTAGGAGAGAGTGGAACTGAACCCCGGAAGTCGGGTCCCGTGGTACATCAAGTAAGAGGAGGCTTGGTGGCGTGAAGTGGCTGACTCACGTTAATAAGGTTTAATACGCAAATTGTGAGGTGATTTGCAGAGGAGCGTGATAGTGCATAGTATTGCGAAGTATTGAAGTAAAAAAGGTTTTTTTTTGTATTACACTCCGGGCTGAGGGTCGCAGTTTGTACATCGACCAGTGGTCGTACGGCAGATAGGTAACAAGTACCTATATGCTGTGCGATTGGACCGCACGTTTGTTGGTGCGATATACAGCGCAACTTGATACCCCTTTTTTTCGAGCTTTTGCATATAACCGTGGTATCAGTAGTGCTGTGTAGATCATACGCAAGCGTGATTTGTGTATAAGTGTATAGGGAGTTTTCGCTGGTCTCTCTCAGGAAAATCTCCAGCAGTGTATATTCACTGGAATAGGTAAGTCACTCCTAACACTTCCAGTAAATAGAAACCAGATAGGGACCTCGCTGGGTATGCGGTAGTCACTATTGGAGTGAGTCATGGTACTCAGTGGAGAAGGAGTGGGTGAAAGCACTCTAAGAACTTTCACCGTCTATCTGCGGTGTGCATTGGGGATTGCGTTTATTGGCAAAAATTCCGCGATGGGATCCAATTGCACAAGCAGTGGGCGTTTGGTAACTAGGGTTCAGGTTGAGGTGCCACGGCCCAGGGGGTCAGCGAGGTTTATTATGTGTGAAAAGTATTGGTCACACACGGAGGCTTTTTGCAATGAATGGGTATGTATGACTTACAAAGATAGGGTACCATTCCCTAAAGTGGGCAGCTTTGAACCAGAGGTATTGCAGAACTTAAGGATAAGAATATGTCTGATAAAATCCCGAAAACAAAGGGTCAGACATACAAATTGTTTAAACCTGTGACAGCAAGAGGGGTTGGTGAGTTTGATCCTAAGGTATTGCAGGTGGTATGTCTAACCAAAGTCATATAAGACAAGAATGGAAATATAAGAACTGTTTGAACTTGTAGCAACAATAACCAAGTAGGAAGAAAAAAGAGAATGCAAGTACACCGCCTTATGTAGATGTGGAAGCAGTTACGGCCAGCATACAAACTATAGAAAATAGTAAAAATATGAAAAAATATGACTGTAACCTATATATGTACTAATGAATGTTGAAGTTTTATTTAGGAGGAGAAGGTGACCTGATTGTTTTCAGCCATTTCTCATGCACCCAGAGGAGTATCCAACTGGTAAAAGAAGAGCAGTAGCCTGTGGGGGAAGTGGCTGAGACCAGTGGAACAGGTAAGTATGGTATCATTTGTGTACATATATAGTAAAACCCAAAAACAAAACAAAAAAAATCAAGAAATTAACGTCAGAAATGGAAAAAAAACAACCTGTCCGCACATTAGTATTTGCCAGAAGGAAAGCGAACAGAGACAAGGTAACCCCAGGGTATTTCTTTCAGTTACCATGTAAGAAGTATTCATTCCTAGTAATGCCCCTAGTAAAGATGAGCTTGGAAATGTTTGTTGGACCATGTACAGGCCCTTAGTACAGGATGAGAAGGATTGAATGAAATACTTTGCATGACCTAGAAGCTTGTTAAACTTTTTTTTTTTGTCTCTTGCAGAAATAGAAAACTCTCCATCTGGATAAGATCACTGGTAAACACTAATTCAGCAATGGGAGGTGGCTGTCTCTGTGCAAATGGACGGGCTCAATAAGGCATTGAGTGTCAGGGTGCAGACTTCTTTGCAAAATTGGAAAGGGGTCACAGTAGCTAATCTTAGATAGTGTGCTATTGAACATCACCAGAATAGTGCAAGGCGCAGAGAACAACAGGTGGAGAGTTTGAGGATGGTAAGTATACTGGCATATACAGGAAAGACCCATCAGTCCAAACCCCAGATCCCTAATGGTCAATAATATGTTACACTTGTAGGAAGGAAGGGCATTTTGCCAGAGATTGTAGGAGTAGTAGGACACATATCAATATAGATCCCCTAGACAGAAAACACAAGCCACATTATTAAACACATAGACGGGACCAAGGGACATATAGTAAGGAATCATAAGCCATATAGAAAACACAGATTCAGCTAATGGGAAGAACAAAATAAATGCAACATTACCCTTTGACAAAACCTGAAGACTAATGTCACATTCTACTGTTCTAGAATCATGTCCATCACAGGTAGAGGAAATTATCTCACAGATACCGGGTTCCCTATGAACTTAGAATGGACAGGACACTGGATTGATGGCTGGGATAGTCCCAATAGCGATGCGATAAACACAGAATTTTTTTTAAGGGGAGTAGACCAAGTAGAGAATCACTTCCCCGTAGTGCCCAATCCAGTTGTCAAATTTTTATAAAATCTTCTCCACCTCTACAAACTCATCTGTCACCAACCTCTATTCTGTTTCTCTACAGTTTTCCTCTTCATCTTTTGCGTTCACACAGGGTGGTACAATACATGGACCCAAGTACAGTTCAAACTCCACATGCCTAGGTCCTTCAGAGTTCTGCCCGAACCCAGTATATCTCAACAGCACGATGACTGCAGTGTGCCTTGTCATGCACAAAGGGTGGAGAATGGGAATACTGGTGAAGGGAAATTTTGCATAGACACTGATATGCCTGTTGGTGAATGGCAAACCTGACATTTTCTTTTTCATTTTCTTCTTCTTTCTCTCCTCTAGAGATGTTTCTTTTTTCTTTTTCTTTTTTTGAGTTATGCTCATGGTACTCTACATTGCAAACACACGATAGAAAATTAAGATACAAAAAATGTGTGTTCCCTGCAGGAAGAGGCAGTCTGGAGGACAAAGGGGTATGGCCAGGAGTCCTCAGGACTGTGGGCAGGTGGACACGGTAAGCCAGTAGCCCCCAGAGCATACCTTCCAAGTCTAGCTGAGGTGGCACACGGTCTGACTCATCTAGGCAAAGAGGGTAGGTGCAAGCTGATGAGAGTCTACTGGTGTGCACCAGGATTCTATTCTCATGCAGGTGAAGAGAGCAATGACCTGTCTTGCTTGCTTGAGGAAGAATATTGGTAAAGCAATGCCAACAGAGCCATCCCATATCCCTCCTGCAGACGGATCTTTCCAGGAAATACAAATCAACTTCGTACAGTTTACACCCTTTAGGAATTATTGTTATGTATTGGTGTGCACTGATGTTTTCTCAAACTGGGTAGAGGCATTTCCTGCCGCAACGGATGCTGCTGTGTTTACCACAAAGAAAAATTGCGCAGAAATTTGTGTGTAGATAATGGTACCCCTAGAAGTAGGAGCAAAGCTTGAAATTGTACTATTGTGATCATAGATACTGCCACTAGTATTATGTAGCTTCGGAATCTCTCCCAGATCTTCACTTAATGAATCACCCTCTTCGAAATTTGGTTTTGGTTTTGGTATTTGTGTTTTTTTTTTGGTTGTTTTTGGAAGGCAACCTCATGTCATTATTGATCCGCACAATGATCAGAGATGCACCAATGAGGTGACAGTACAGTACCTTGTTGAGATGAGCCAGCATTTGAGAACTTGACAAAGAATTGAAACTGTTGATTGCTGGTATGCCAAATGCTGACTGTCTTGATTATGAACCAAGAGACTGTGTGATTGTCCTTACGATCAGGTTGCCTAATAGACAGGTTGGAAGGACCATACCAAGTTTTGTTGACAGCACTAAAGGTCGGCAAAAGAGAGATTTGGGTCCACTCGTCCCACTGCAAGAAGGTCGCTGACCCGGAGAGAACTTGTGACAAAGTAGTTTATTGCTCACATTCATCGAGTTTGTGAACTGTGTGTTCGAAGTGAACTATGTGTTCCAAGTGAACTGTGTGTCCAAAGAGCAAGGCAAAGAGAACCTCATATCACCAGAGACTCTGTTCCGTGAAGACTGAGAGGCGGCACTGTTAAACACTACCTGAGCGTACTAAAGGTTTGCAGAAAGACCAGTCATTGTAATTGATTTGTTATGAAAAAGAGTTGTTTTGTACTATTTCTCTTTTCTCTCTTTCCCGCTGACAAACATTTTCTTTCAGGATATTCTATTTTTGCGAGGTTTTTTTATGAGGAGTCGAGTGTGGGACTGGAACTGGTTCTGGAGGAAGGAGTGATTTCCTTATAGGATCCCAGGATTAGCCGATCAGTTTGTTAAAATCAGAGAAAAATCAAAGGTCTAGTAGTTATGGAGTTCAGAGGTAATCAGGAACAATCAGACAATGGCTATTCACACATTGCAGATAAAGAGCTCATTAATAAGGTTTATGAGTGGCTCTCCCTGAACTCTGAAGGTTTATGTTATTTAGGAAGGACAATACTTATAACCCTTGTTCAATGATTAAACAGACCTAGCATACGTTCCAGAAATGGAAACAATGTTCAGAAAATGATAGGAATATGTAGATCATGAAAATGTTATATGTTACTGTCACGATTTGTTTGTGTCTTCTTCATCTACCCAGCAGAACCTCAATCGAATCCAAACATCAGTGTACAAAAATGTAGGTACATGTATGTGTGAAATGTTCGTCGCAAATCAGACATTATAGACCAAAGCACTGTCCCAGCATACTCTATAGGTTGAATGTTGTCCCACACCCAACCAGTGGTCCCATGACCGCCGAGTGCATATAGAGGATGTCTCGTCCTCCTCCCTGTCTTCCCCAAATATAGTCAAGTGTCTGATTTGCGAAATGCATACATACTTGTGTCTGGGTCACCGATTATGGTATGAAATATTTTTTTCTTATGTTAATAATTGATGGCAGTTATTGTTTGCTGCCAAAGGGTGGACTGTCGAAGTAAAAAAATATATTACATAAAGAGAACATACAAATTACACACATATAAATTGCTATACTTGCACATACGCGCAGCGAGCACAGCAATATATGGTAACACACGCATTTACACAGACATGCCACAGAGATGGATTCGACACTTATTTCATACAGTACATAATTGTGGTGGTATCAAGCGCCAGACATCATGATGATTTAGAATTGTATATGATGGAGTGGTGTCATGTATGTGTATTATTTGAACAAAACAAGATAGACCGGTCATGTTTTTTATTAAAAGGACCAGATTAATGTGTGGATTCATTTGATACTTGTTATTAAGTTGTAGGACATTGCAACAAGGAATTATGATTAAATGTATAAAAGCTAAAATCACTTTTATTAGAACAATAGATATTCCAAACATGTAATGAACAGGAAACTCAGGCCAGCCCTTTGGATGTATTCAAGGTTGAACCTGATTACCATATATAAAGGAACTGGTGACTCATCGTGAGTCCCCTCCCCCAGGAACTAGATAACACTCTGCTGACCACACAGGAGGTTAGTTCCTGTTTTGGTCTCAGAGTTGCTGATCGGTCCCAGACGATGATGGAGTTCTTGCATGATTTTACAGAGAGAGAGAGAGTCATATGTAGGGACAAATTTATATGAGAAAGATATGGTATTGTATCACTGGCATGTAACTGTAACTATATGTAACTGTATGTAACTATGTTTTAACTGCTTACTGTGTGAGCGTAACCATGTATCTATAGGTATACTGTACTTTGTAGTATATTGAATCCATATCTTTTTAATAACAAATATATACATCAATGAGCTTTGGAACTCAGATAATGTGTGGGTGTATTGTTTTCTCTTATGGGATGCAATGTTTGCGATGTACAGCGCACTTTTATCGTATATGGTAATAAGATGTGCAGGCGTTTACAATATATATTAGAGCGGGCATTTTAAATATTTGTGAGAAAGCAATTTGGCATTCTTAGATGGGGGCTCTTACGGGATATCAGGGTCTTAATGATGCACTGTACATTACAAACGTGGCTGTAATTGACCGGCTCCAATGGACGCATTGCAAAGCTGATGAAAATAACATCCACGTTAATGTATTGTTGTGTTATCAGTAAGCCAATGATATGAAATTTCAAGGGACAATGCATTTCTCATAATATTTAAGATGCTAAAATGTATTTTTATTGTTGCAAAACAAGGTTCAAATAAGTCATATTGTGTTTGATTCAGATTGGATTGTTTATCTGTTAAGTAGGGTTAAAAAATATAAAAAATATATTTAAAAGTTGCTGTAACCATGTAACTATAGGTATACTGTACTTTGTAATATATTGAATCCATATCCTTTTAATAACAAATATATACATCAATGAGCTTTGGAACTCAGATAATGTGTGGGTGTATTGTTTTCTCTTATGGGATGCAGTGTTTTGCGATGTACAGCGCACTTTTATCGTATATGATAATAAGATGTGCAGGCGTTAACAATATATATTAGAGCGGGCATTTTAAATATTTGTGAGAATGCAATTTGGCATTCTTACGGCCTAAGTGTGGTCAACCTAATGACCTTACCCCTATGTATCTGGCACTGTGGGGGCATGTGTATCTGGCACTGTGGGGTGTATATGTCACTGTGGAGGAACCCATTTTTTGGCATTTTTATATATATGAGGCACTGTACTGGGACATTATATGTATGTGGCACTGTACAACATTACTAAAAACGGGGTTATGACACAAGGTCATACTCCTACAAACGTCATACCGAAAGGTGTGCGCACAAAACTGGGGTGTGGATTTGTGACAACTAGGCCACACTCCCATTTTTGCGCATGCTCCTTCGGCACGCGCATGATAGAGGCTCTTACCCTTGACCTACAGATATTTTCTAGCTCTTTGCCTCTGACTGGTTGGCTTCCCCTGTTCTATGTAGAGATGAGCGCCTGAAATTTTTCGGGTTTTGTGTTTTGGTTTTGGGTTCGGTTCCGCGGCCGTGTTTTGGGTTCGAACGCGTTTTGGCAAAACCTCACCGAATTTTTTTTGTCGGATTCGGGTGTGTTTTGGATTCGGGTGTTTTTTTCAAAAAACACTAAAAAACAGCTTAAATCATAGAATTTGGGGGTCATTTTGATCCCAAAGTATTATTAACCTCAAAAACCATAATTTACACTCATTTTCAGTCTATTCTGAATACCTCACACCTCACAATATTATTTTTAGTCCTAAAATTTGCACCGAGGTCGCTGTGTGAGTAAGATAAGCGACCCTAGTGGCCGACACAAACACCGGGCCCATCTAGGAGTGGCACTGCAGTGTCACGCAGGATGTCCCTTCCAAAAAACCCTCCCCAAACAGCACATGACGCAAAGAAAAAAAGAGGCGCAATGAGGTAGCTGTGTGAGTAAGATTAGCGACCCTAGTGGCCGACACAAACACCGGGCCCATCTAGGAGTGGCACTGCAGTGTCACGCAGGATGGCCCTTCCAAAAAACCCTCCCCAAACAGCACATGACGCAAAGAAAAAAAGAGGCGCAATGAGGTAGCTGTGTGAGTAAGATTAGCGACCCTAGTGGCCGACACAAACACCGGGCCCATCTAGGAGTGGCACTGCAGTGTCACGCAGGATGTCCCTTCCAAAAAACCCTCCCCAAACAGCACATGACGCAAAGAAAAAAAGAGGCGCAATGAGGTAGCTGTGTGAGTAAGATTAGCGACCCTAGTGGCCGACACAAACACCGGGCCCATCTAGGAGTGGCACTGCAGTGTCACGCAGGATGTCCCTTCCAAAAAACCCTCCCCAAACAGCACATGCCGCAAAGAAAAAAAGAGGCGCAATGAGGTAGCTGACTGTGTGAGTAAGATTAGCGACCCTAGTGGCCGACACAAACACCGGGCCCATTTAGGAGTGGCACTGCAGTGTCACGCAGGATGTCCCTTCCAAAAAACCCTCCCCAATCAGCACATGATGCAAAGAAAAAGAAAAGAAAAAAGAGGTGCAAGATGGAATTGTCCTTGGGCCCTCCCACCCACCCTTATGTTGTATAAACAAAACAGGACATGCACACTTTAACCAACCCATCATTTCAGTGACAGGGTCTGCCACACGACTGTGACTGATATGACGGGTTGGTTTGGAACCCCCCCAAAAAAGAAGCAATTAATCTCTCCTTGCACAAACTGGCTCTACAGAGGCAAGATGTCCACCTCATCATCATCCTCCGATTCATCACCGTGTACATCCCCCTCCTCACAGATTATCAATTCGTCCCCACTGGAATCCACCATCTCAGCTCCCTGTGTACTTTGTGGAGGCAATTGCTGCTGGTCAATGTCTCCGCGGAGGATTTGATTATAATTCATTTTAATGAACATCATCTTCTCCACATTTTCTGGATGTAACCTCGTACGCCGATTGCTGACAAGGTGAGCGGCGGCACTAAACACTCTTTCGGAGTACACACTTGTGGGAGGGCAACTTAGGTAGAATAAAGCCAGTTTGTGCAAGGGCCTCCAAATTGCCTCTTTTTCCTGCCAGTATAAGTACGGACTGTGTGACGTGCCTACTTGGATGCGGTCACTCATATAATCCTCCACCATTCTATCAATGTTGAGAGAATCATATGCAGTGACAGTAGACGACATGTCCGTAATCGTTGTCAGGTCCTTCAGTCCGGACCAGATGTCAGCATCAGCAGTCGCTCCAGACTGCCCTGCATCACCGCCAGCGGGTGGGCTCGGAATTCTGAGCCTTTTCCTCGCACCCCCAGTTGCGGGAGAATGTGAAGGAGGAGATGTTGACAGGTCGCGTTCCGCTTGACTTGACAATTTTGTCACCAGCAGGTCTTTCAACCCCAGCAGACTTGTGTCTGCCGGAAAGAGAGATCCAAGGTAGGCTTTAAATCTAGGATCGAGCACGGTGGCCAAAATGTAGTGCTCTGATTTCAACAGATTGACCACCCGTGAATCCTTGTTAAGCGAATTAAGGGCTCCATCCACAAGTCCCACATGCCTAGCGGAATCGCTCCGTGTTAGCTCCTCCTTCAATGTCTCCAGCTTCTTCTGCAAAAGCCTGATGAGGGGAATGACCTGACTCAGGCTGGCAGTGTCTGAACTGACTTCACGTGTGGCAAGTTCAAAGGGCATCAGAACCTTGCACAACGTTGAAATCATTCTCCACTGCGCCTGAGACAGGTGCATTCCACCTACTATATCGTGCTCAATTGTATAGGCTTGAATGGCCTTTTGCTGCTCCTCCAACCTCTGAAGCATATAGAGGGTTGAATTCCACCTCGTTACCACTTCTTGCTTCAGATGATGGCAGGGCAGGTTCAGTAGTTTTTGGTGGTGCTCCAGTCTTCTGTACGTGGTGCCTGTACGCCGAAAGTGTCCCGCAATTCTTCTGGCCACCGACAGCATCTCTTGCATGCCCCTGTCGTTTTTTAAAAAATTCTGCACCACCAAATTCAAGGTATGTGCAAAACATGGGACGTGCTGGAATTTGCCCATATTTAATGCACACACAATATTGCTGGCGTTGTCCGATGCCACAAATCCACAGGAGAGTCCAATTGGGGTAAGCCATTCCTCGATGATCTTCCTCAGTTGCCGTAAGAGGTTTTCAGCTGTGTGCGTATTCTGGAAAGCGGTGATACAAAGCGTAGCCTGCCTAGGAAAGAGTTGGCGTTTGCGAGATGCTGCTACTGGTGCCGCCGCTGCTGTTCTTGCGGCGGGAGTCCATACATCTACCCAGTGGGCTGTCACAGTCATATAGTCCTGACCCTGCCCTGCTCCACTTGTCCACATGTCCGTGGTTAAGTGGACATTGGGTACAACTGCATTTTTTAGGACACTGGTGAGTCTTTTTCTGACGTCCGTGTACATTCTCGGTATCGCCTGCCTAGAGAAGTGGAACCTAGATGGTATTTGGTAACGAGGGCACACTGCCTCAATAAATTGTCTAGTTCCCTGTGAACTAACGGCGGATACCGGACGCACGTCTAACACCAACATAGTTGTCAAGGCCTCAGTTATCCGCTTTGCAGCAGGATGACTGCTGTGATATTTCATCTTCCTCGCAAAGGACTGTTGAACAGTCAATTGCTTACTGGAAGTAGTACAAGTGGGCTTACGACTTCCCCTCTGGGATGACCATCGACTCCCAGCAGCAACAACAGCAGCGCCAGCAGCAGTAGGCGTTACACGCAAGGATGCATCGGAGGAATCCCAGGCAGGAGAGGAATCGTCAGAATTGCCAGTGACATGGCCTGCAGGACTATTGGCATTCCTGGGGAAGGAGGAAATTGACACTGAGGGAGTTGGTGGGGTGGTTTGCGTGAGCTTGGTTACAAGAGGAAGGGATTTACTGGTCAGTGGACTGCTTCCGCTGTCACCCAAAGTTTTTGAACTTGTCACTGACTTATTATGAATGCGCTGCAGGTGACGTATAAGGGAGGATGTTCCGAGGTGGTTAACGTCCTTACCCCTACTTATTACAGCTTGACAAAGGGAACACACGGCTTGACACCTGTTGTCCGCATTTCTGGTGAAATACCTCCACACCGAAGAGCTGATTTTTTTGGTATTTTCACCTGGCATGTCAACGGCCATATTCCTCCCACGGACAACAGGTGTCTCCCCGGGTGCCTGACTTAAACAAACCACCTCACCATCAGAATCCTCCTGGTCAATTTCCTCCCCAGCGCCAGCAACACCCATATCCTCCTCATCCTGGTGTACTTCAACACTGACATCTTCAATCTGACTATCAGGAACTGGACTGCGGGTGCTCCTTCCAGCACTTGCAGGGGGCGTGCAAATGGTGGAAGGCGCATGCTCTTCACGTCCAGTGTTGGGAAGGTCAGGCATCGCAACCGACACAATTGGACTCTCCTTGTGGATTTGGGATTTCGAAGAATGCACAGTTCTTTGCTGTGCTGCTTTTACCAGCTTGAGTCTTTTCATTTTTCTAGCGAGAGGCTGAGTGCTTCCATCCTCATGTGAAGCTGAACCACTAGCCATGAACATAGGCCAGGGCCTCAGCCGTTCCTTGCCACTCCGTGTCGTAAATGGCATATTGGCAAGTTTACGCTTCTCCTCCGACAATTTTATTTTAGGTTTTGGAGTCCTTTTTTTTCTGATATTTGGTGTTTTGGATTTGACATGCTCTGTACTATGACATTGGGCATCGGCCTTGGCAGACGACGTTGCTGGCATTTCATCGTCTCGGCCATGACTAGTGGCAGCAGCTTCAGCACGAGGTGGAAGTGGATCTTGATCTTTCCCTAATTTTGGAACCTCAACATTTTTGTTCTCCATATTTTAATAGGCACAACTAAAAGGCACCTCAGGTAAACAATGGAGATGGATACTAGTATACAATTATGGACTGCCTGCCGAGTGCAGACACAGAGGTAGCCACAGCCGTGAACTACCGTACTGTACTGTGTCTGCTGCTAATATAGACTGGTTGATAAAGAGATGTCTATGTAACTATGTATGTATAAAGAAGAAAGAAAAAAAAACCACGGTTAGGTGGTATATACAATTATGGACGGGCTGCCGAGTGCCGACACAGAGGTAGCCACAGCCGTGAACTACCGCACTGTACTGTGTCTGCTGCTAATATATAGACTGGTTGATAAAGAGATAGTATACTCGTAACTAGTATGTATGTATAAAGAAAGAAAAAAAAAACACGGTTAGGTGGTATATACAATTATGGACGGGCTGCCGAGTGCCGACACAGAGGTAGCCACAGCCGTGAACTACCGCACTGTACTGTGTCTGCTGCTAATATAGACTGGTTGATAAAGAGATAGTATACTCGTAACTAGTATGTATGTATAAAGAAAGAAAAAAAAACCACGGTTAGGTGGTATATACAATTATGGACGGGCTGCCGAGTGCCGACACAGAGGTAGCCACAGCCGTGAACTACCGCACTGTACTGTGTCTGCTGCTAATATATAGACTGGTTGATAAAGAGATAGTATACTCGTAACTAGTATGTATGTATAAAGAAAGAAAAAAAAACCACGGTTAGGTGGTATATACAATTATGGACGGGCTGCCGAGTGCCGACACAGAGGTAGCCACAGCCGTGAACTACCGCACTGTACTGTGTCTGCTGCTAATATATAGACTGGTTGATAAAGAGATAGTATACTCGTAACTAGTATGTATGTATAAAGAAAGAAAAAAAAACCACGGTTAGGTGGTATATACAATTATGGACGGGCTGCCGAGTGCCGACACAGAGGTAGCCACAGCCGTGAACTACCGCACTGTACTGTGTCTGCTGCTAATATAGACTGGTTGATAAAGAGATAGTATACTCGTAACTAGTATGTATGTATAAAGAAAGAAAAAAAAACCACGGTTAGGTGGTATATACAATTATGGACGGGCTGCCGAGTGCCGACACAGAGGTAGCCACAGCCGTGAACTACCGCACTGTACTGTGTCTGCTGCTAATATATAGACTGGTTGATAAAGAGATAGTATACTCGTAACTAGTATGTATGTATAAAGAAAGAAAAAAAAACCACGGTTAGGTGGTATATACAATTATGGACGGGCTGCCGAGTGCCGATACAGAGGTAGCCACAGCCGTGAACTACCGCACTGTACTGTGTCTGCTGCTAATATATAGACTGGTTGATAAAGAGATAGTATACTCGTAACTAGTATGTATGTATAAAGAAAGAAAAAAAAACCACGGTTAGGTGGTATATACAATTATGGACGGGCTGCCGAGTGCCGACACAGAGGTAGCCACAGCCGTGAACTACCGCACTGTACTGTGTCTGCTGCTAATATAGACTGGTTGATAAAGAGATAGTATACTCGTAACTAGTATGTATGTATAAAGAAAGAAAAAAAAACCACGGTTAGGTGGTATATACAATTATGGACGGGCTGCCGAGTGCCGACACAGAGGTAGCCACAGCCGTGAACTACCGCACTGTACTGTGTCTGCTGCTAATATATAGACTGGTTGATAAAGAGATAGTATACTCGTAACTAGTATGTATGTATAAAGAAAGAAAAAAAAACCACGGTTAGGTGGTATATACAATTATGAACGGGCTGCCGAGTGCCGACACAGAGGTAGCCACAGCCGTGAACTACCGCACTGTACTGTGTCTGCTGCTAATATATAGACTGGTTGATAAAGAGATAGTATACTCGTAACTAGTATGTATGTATAAAGAAAGAAAAAAAAACCACGGTTAGGTGGTATATACAATTATGGACGGGCTGCCGAGTGCCGACACAGAGGTAGCCACAGCCGTGAACTACCGCACTGTACTGTGTCTGCTGCCAATATAGACTGGTTGATAAAGAGATAGTATACTCGTAACTAGTATGTATGTATAAAGAAAGAAAAAAAAACCACGGTTAGGTGGTATATACAATTATGGACGGGCTGCCGAGTGCCGACACAGAGGTAGCCACAGCCGTGAACTACCGCACTGTACTGTGTCTGCTGCTAATATAGACTGGTTGATAAAGAGATAGTATACTCGTAACTAGTATGACTATAAAGAAAGAAAAAAAAACCACGGTTAGGTGGTATATACAATTATGGACGGGCTGCCGAGTGCCGACACAGAGGTAGCCACAGCCGTGAACTACCGCACTGTACTGTGTCTGCTGCTAATATAGACTGGTTGATAAAGAGATAGTATACTACTAATATTATATATACTGGTGGTCAGGTCACTGGTCACTAGTCACACTGGCAGTGGCACTCCTGCAGCAAAAGTGTGCACTGTTTAATTTTAATATAATATTATGTACTCCTGGCTCCTGCTATAACCTATAACTGGCACTGCAGTGCTCCCCAGTCTCCCCCACAATTATAAGCTGTGTGAGCTGAGCACAGTCAGATATATATATACATTGATGCAGCACACTGGGCTGAGCAGTGCACACAGATATGGTATGTGACTGAGTCACTGTGTGTATCGTTTTTTTCAGGCAGAGAACGGATACATTAAATAAAACAAACAACTGCACTGTCTGGTGGTCACTGTGGTCGTCAGTCACTAAACTCTGCACTCTCTTCTACAGTATCACAGCCTCAGGTCAATCTCTCTCTCTCTCTCTCAACCCTAATCTAAATGGAGAGGACGCCAGCCACGTCCTCTCCCTATCAATCTCAATGCACGTGTGAAAATGGCGGCGACGCGCGGCTCCTTATATAGAATCCGAGTCTCGCGAGAATCCGACAGCGTCATGATGACGTTCGGGCGCGCTCGGGTTAACCGAGCAAGGCGGGAGGATCCGAGTCTGCTCGGACCCGTGAAAAAAACATGAAGTTCGTGCGGGTTCGGATTCAGAGAAACCGAACCCGCTCATCTCTAGTTCTATGTACATTAAAAAGAAGATGTGCAATTCGGTTCCCCTGAATTCCAAATCCATCCGAGTTTTGTGGATCTGAACTGAACCAAAGTAGAACACGATGATGAGTTAGAACCAAAACCAAAACATGGGGGTCCACGCATATCTCTTATTATTACACATTCCTCTCATAAAGGTACAAGAGTTTGTTTTTAAACAGAATCATTTTACATCATCATCATATTCATCAAAATATTATTATTATTATTATTATTAGTAGTAGTAGTAGTAGTACAGTAGTAGTAGTAGTAGTGGTAGTAGTAGTAGTATTAATAATAATAATAATAATAATAATAATTATTGCTACTACATATTGTAAACTTTATTTTGCAATCCAAATGAATGTATCCGGTGATTACAGAACTTTATGTTTGATATATTTCAGACTAAACTGAGACTACAATATTGAATATTCATATGCCACAGAAAAAAAAAGACCTTTCGTAAAGTAGGAAAAGCCGTTGTTAATGAAACAGCTGCAATGGACAAAAAATTCAATACCGAGCAGAGAACAAATTGCTCTAGTAATTTCCCTTAGGATCCATCATCTTCAAAATCCTTTGAAAGGAATTTCACTTTTTTTTTTCTTTTTTAGATACGCCAAATACACAGAACAAGGAAATGCATGAACAGTTTTAAATGGTGCTCGTGATAGGTGTATTTGTATCAGCCAGCTATAGATTATAACTTACTGAACTTGAATATAAAAAAAAAAAAAAACTGCCTTATTTCCTCATTTTAGTTTTAGATTAGCACTGACCCACAATTGGTACATGAGCCTCCTAGGACTTGGAGAGGCAGAAGACATGGTTTGGTTGCAAAGAAAGGGTACAATAAGGGGTTAATTGTGATAAAGCTGTCAGGACCTTTTATCACCTGCAGGTACCTCAGGTTTGATGCAAATGCATGCTGCTGCTGCTGCTGATGATGATGATGATTATGGCTATGTGCAATATCACCATTTCTCTGTTATAGAAGCTTTAGTACATTTACCCCTAGGTGTTTCCAAAAATGATTGTGCCTATATTATATTATTTTATGGGAACTGTTTATAATTATGTTTTTTGCCACTGTAATTTCAGGCAGATGCAAGATGGAAGATCATATCTACTGTATTATAGAGGCTTTTAATTTAAATAAAGTCTAGTAGCAAATGAGTTTCATCCTAGTTTTTCTTGTGCTTATGACCTGGTTGTGTATAAATCTTCAGTAATATAGAATCTAAGTCTGCCTGAGGTGTAGGAAAGTACAGAATAGGGTTTCAATTACTGGAGGAAGTACAGCCAGAGCAGCCAATGTGGCTGTGATTCCCAGTTGCTCTGGTTGGTCTTGTTGGTGGCCTGATGCTGTTGGTCTTGGTCATTCTGGAAGCAACTGCTCTGGAGTTCTGAGCATGCATAATGAGCCCTGTTTGTACTTTCAGTTCCAGAACTGAGCAGGTATTCATCACCTGCACTTGCTTTGAAGAGTAAAGTAGGCCACCCCTATGATAATCCCCCCCCCCCCCCTCCCACCATCCCCCCATCCTTTAAAGACTGGAGAATTGCTACAGGGCCTGCTAATTGAGTGATATTGCCTTGTTCCAACTTTTAAATCTACAGACAAAATTACTACACATCAGCTAATTTTAGCATTCTAAAAGTTATACGCTACTGAATGTCACTCTCCTATGATAACTCCTACCATACCTTTCTGGTAAAAACAACATGAGAGTAATCTAACATGAATCTCAATGCTATCAATCTTATTGGCACCCAACAGTGCAGACAAAGCATGGACTTCCACAGGACTTCTCAACGTAAGAGATTTTACTGCTAGTTCCAATGTACCAGGGACTTGTAATCTAAATTATACTGTATATAGGGTCATAGGAAGCTTTCAGACCAACATTCTGTTGAATGTCATCTATAAAATCATAAATTGCCTACAAATCGGAGTTTGGTTAGATTTGCCCAGATTTGTCAGGTCTCCGATTATTTTCACCTTGCCCATTTCCTATTTGACTTCTACAAAACAATCTGAAAGTAAAAATCAGTTGCAAAATTTACTTGCCATTTCTGTTTTGCACAATTATCAATTGCTAAAATTATGCAGATGAAATGAACGTAACATTAATAATTAAAAAAGCTACAATTTTTAAAAAGTACATGTTTGGGGAGAGTACTCTAGGATGCATCCTGCTGTACTTTTACATCTTTCTATTGCTTCAAGCTGTAATAATGGCCAAGCATTCATACTGTACTAGGGTTTGGAAGTATTTTTCTGACATTATGGGGTATATTTACGTATACCTAGTTCATTGTTATTTCTGGCTGCTGCCAGTTGGTTTGTCAGGTCTTTTATATTTCTTAAATGAAAACTACAGTGTCTACTTAGATGATGGATAATTGTCTGAGTTTCAGAGCTTTGGCTTTAGTGACCTAAACTCACCCTTTGTGCACATAATGCCTATTGTATGTTTGTACACAATGGCCGATGTTCACACAATGAAATGATTACCAGCAAAGGGATGCAGACAGGATCCCGACAGCCAGGATGCAGAATGTCCTGACACCGCGCTGCTGAAGAGGTAAGGAGGTTAGGTTTAAGCTGCTGTGGGATGGTTAGTGTTAGGTTGTGCCCTGGAAGGGTTAGGGTGCAAGGAGGGGTAGTTAGGGTTAGGCACCCCTCTCCGAGGGTTAGGTTTAGGTTGTGGGCTGGGAGGGTTAGGGTGCAGGGAGGGTGAGTTAGGGTTAGGCCCCCCTCCGAGGGTTAGATTTAGGCAGTGGGGCTGGAAGGCCAGGTTTAGGCACTTACGGGGGGGAAGGTCAGGTTTAGGCACTATGGGGGAGGTTAGGGTTAGGCAGCAGGTAGGGAGGGGTAGGGGGTAGGGGAGAGGGTATAACACCCCTTACTCACATCTGTCTGCTTCTTCGTAATTGGGATCCCGACGTCGGTATTTCGAACGTCAGGATCCCGGCCATCGGCTTCCCCTACTGAACCCTCAGTAAACTGTGCATGTGCTGCGATTGCAATGTGCATGTGCGAGGGTGCCACTGCGATCCCACTTGAACGGAGAACTTTCCTGCAGAGTGATTTACAATATGTGGCTGTTCGGAGGTGTTTATGGGGTAAGTTTAAGGGGAATGGTTTTGAAAACACAGGCGTGTCAAGGCTATTTTCAGGGTGTGTATCTTCTGATCGCTGCGTGATTATATGGCATCTGAGTTGCTACTGCTATGGCCAGTTTGTGTAGCCATAGACCAACCCTTAGCTTCAGTGTTCTCTGTAATTGCGTATAGTCCACTAATGTGTACACGATTGAGCTTGCAAAGAGTCCAGTGGGTGTCTCTTTTCATTCCTGGCCAGCAGCTTCACTTGCTAACATTAGCAGTTCCGTAGCCTAGAGAAAAACTGATGATTGCCTAAGTGATGAAGAACACGCAGCCATGGCACTATCTGTAATCTTAGCATTTGACATATTCATACTTTCCTTCACAACATATTTTAGGATGGCAGAACTTGGTTCTTGTGCTTCTAAATTGTGATTGGTGAGGCAAGCGATTTTTATTTTTTACATGTATCATGTACAACAAGCAGTTTCAGAAAATAATGTTTTTTTTTATTGTGGCTACTAGAATCTGCAGATTGTACAATGAATGTTTCAGTGTAGGATTGCTGCATATTTGCCATCACCTATTCATGCCAGGTTTAGGCTGAGCCCTTGGTGGAGTTCTCTGTCTTTTAAGCAGTATTAGATTATGTTACAGTTTGATGGGGTGAGCACACATGTTCCAGGGTAAGAGAGGTTCTTGCCCCATCACTATTGGTGCTTTCTGCCACCTGATTTTCTTTTATCTTATATCTGGCTTGCAGCACCCTAATAGGGTGGCAGTGCAACATGTGCCAACCCTGCCCCCTAAACCCATGACATCTGTGCTGGCTTTGGGAATTGGAAGCTCTGCCCTGAGTGTCCTAAGAACACCCCGGCCAGCTCCACAGACTGCAGGGATGATGCAGGCAGCTCTACAATAGCATTGCAGGATGCCGTTATGGGAACCTTGCTAACCACGTGCAGGTGCTGTGAGTTGGCAACAAAGTGGCACTGCTCGCACACAGGGGCATTTCTACAGAGGAGGGGGCCCGTGTGCACCTTTGGGTGGGCCCCCTCCTCTTTACGGTACTGTAGACTCCGCATGCGCAGGTCTCTGGAAACATGGCGCCCGCCATTATCCGGAGACCAATTTGGCTACCGTGCATGCGCGGCGGCCATTTTGGTGGTGATTTCCGCCACAATTGCAGGTCCCGGTGCTGGACTCCGGAAAGGCAAGTGTTAAAATGGGTGCAATGGCTGCTGTGTGGGCACCCCCTGAACCCAGGGGCCCGTGTGCATCGCACCCATTGCACTCATTATAGAAACGCCAATGCTCGCACACCATTAACTGCAGCCCTTCTTGCTGGCCCAATAGTGAGGTTCTGTATTTTGTTTAAAGCTACGGGTTTGCCAGCCACACAAGCTCAATATATTAAATCAGTGTGTCCTGATCAGTAGCCTATATTAATCTCTTACATTCATGTATCTGGAAGTTCTAGATATGTTCCGGAATATGTAAGGATGTTGGGGGTGCTACCTGAGAGTGAAAACCATAAACAAATACACAGAAAGTGCCTGAAGAGCACGGCACTAGACTCTCACAGGGGGAGCACTCAAACTGATCTTTGTTATATTGAGAACAAGGGTCTGTTCAGAGAGAATTAGTAAAACTTAACTTTTAATGTTAAATCATAAAAGTGAGATAGGGATACTCACAAGAATTTAAAAGACAAAATATTTGACACACAACATTAACACACAATGTAAAAGAATCACAGGTTCCAAAAATGTGTAATATAATAATGCTCTATTACAGATACGACAGTGCACCTTATTTTTAGTATAATAATGTTATGTCACAAGTATGACCATGCACCTTATATATTAGATATTTATTATGGAAAAAGAGCAGGCATGGCTTTGAGAAAGTGGCTTCCAGATTGTGCTGCCCCGCATCTGCTGGTGCATTGAATGCTGGGTGAGAGATCTGTACTGGCACCAGCCAATGGAAAACTAGATGAATCAACTGGGTCTTGGCATGTGAATTTTCGGTTCTGCTGTCTGCTGTCTGCATACAACATCTTCTGGGGGATCTGCAATGGAAAAGACTGGAGACCTCCTCTACTGGACCTCACACAGATAGGAACCAACGAGGGTGCTAGATTTACATCATATGTGACAAGAGGAAAATGTAACATTGCCTTTCACACTCTCTCCTTGTCACATACTGAATGGTTCCCCATCATTTCCTGTTTTGAATGTGATCCACAACTAAACCTACATTTTTGCATACAGTATGCTATGACAAGGATAGAGTGGGGAGTATATAACTGTCTGGCTTTATGTGTTGCATGGAGTGGGGTAGTGGCAAGTCAGCAGTAGTGCTGCATCTTCACCAAGCACACAGGTCCATGCAATTGGTTGCACTACCCTCAACATTGCTTAAGGAAACTGAATGTAGATTTTGTGCTGCAGTATAAAATGTGGAATTTCTTCCAAACAAATTAGATTTCATGTAAATGATCAAATATTAATTCATTAATACTGAATACTGACTATAATTACATACACAAGATATGTTAAGCTCATTATTTATGATCTTCAGCTGCTAAGATTGAAAAAAAGAAAATACAGAGAATAAAATTCAATGCGCTTCAAGGAAATTGCTCATTTTTTAACAAAGTCAGTGGGGACGTTTAATGCCAGCAATAATTTATTTTAATTATTATAATCTAGCAGTCTTTTAATTAAAATAGCACAACCATTTCACAATTAGAACTTACAGTATTTGAAATGAGATTGAAAATAAACATCAGTATATCTATCCTAGCCATATTTGTAGGGAACTACTTCTAGCAACCAGATTCTGAGCTGTTCACATAAGAATTCTGGACGTGTCTCTCCCTCTCCTGCAGTAAGAAAATGAAGTTCATATGTCAAGAGCATCTTTACAGAAAGAAGAAATAAGTCAACACAGCTATGTGAAGATGAACTGTGTCTATTCCATTGAAAATAGACATTTGGGTACTCTGGTGACATCTGCTGGAAGATTATATCCCATAGGACCTCCAACATTTGGCAGACGGTATCTACCCATGATAATATTTACAAGAATTAGCAACTGCAAATGAGCAGTATTGTGTCCAAAATGAAATGTTACAGTTTGCCCAAATGATCTTATTGTAATGACCTTGAGAATTCAGTGGAACTTCTGCCGCATCACAATGAGAGACTTCAGTTTACCACTTTAGTTTAAGGAAAATCACATACTCTAAAATATGGATGAGAGGAAATTTATACAGAACTTATAGTATCTTCTTTCTTGGTGAATTCAACCATGATTTATTGCATTGTGTTTTATATTCCATTATCTTAGGTCTTCTACTTTCAGAATAATTGCCTGTTTATTCTATTTGAAAACCATTATCCTAAAATATGTCAGTTAGAGATTGGTGACCGTTATTATGAAATTGGCATATTGGTAAATGGGGCAAACTGAACTTATTTTGCTTTTCACAGGATTGATTTGAAAGAGCCAAAGATTACATTAGGAATACTATTGTAGTTCTATTCAGTCAGGATAGAAAGCAGACTAAGAATGGCATTACTGGGTCGCAGTTACAAATGACTTTAGCTTTCTGCATATTTCCCACATAATCATCTTTCAATAAATGAAAGAATATTTAAATATATCTAAAAATAAATAATAGAATACATATGTGGATCTGTAACAAAAGTACAATGTATTTGATAACATACTCATATAAGGCAATAAAGTACAGTATATCAAGGAGTAATATATGAATTCATTAATATTGCATTTTATGTGCACTCATAAATATTCATTAATACACCAGTTGGTTCATAATACATAATATATACTGGGTATATATTATGTACTGTATAATATATATTGGGTATATGATATATCACTAAATTGACCAAGGACAAAAAGGAGGATCACAACTGGTTTATAAATGCAAATGCACAGTTAGATATCACAATCCTTAAGAAACCAAGGGGCAGATGTATTAACCTGGAGACGGCATAAGGAAGTGATAAACCAGTGATATATGCAAGGTGATAAAGGCACCAGCCAATCAGATCCTAACTGTTAATTTACATATTGGAGCTGATTGGCTGGTGCCTTTATCACCTTGCACATATCACTGGTTTATCACTTCCTTATGCCTTATTCAAGTTAATACATCTGCCCCACAGTTCACTGTGGCAGATGTGGAATTACCTTAGGGGGTGTCTGCCAGGAAGCTGGCACTGATGCACTTGTGTTATGTCCACGGGTGACTCCAAAGGTACTGTATGGAAATAAGTCCACCTGTGGTTGATTGGGATGGCCCAATAAGTGATCCGTCTATTGATATTAAATGGCTGAATGCGTTTCACTGTGCAAGAGCACACAGCTTCTTCAGGAGCATGTGGTATATGGGACATTTCTTATGCAGAGAAAGCAAACCCATGTGTTTACTAATGCAATACAATGAGCGGACCAAATAGTCCAGGGCAGTAACAGTTTCTGGTAGGGCAGTAGAGTGCCTGGCCGGGTCCAGGTTCTTTTCAGGGGGTGTGGCCTAATCATGGAAGGTGTGGCTCTGCACACTTAGAAGAAAATACAGAAAAAATGGTGCATTAAGTGCCTCCCTGACCACACTGCAGCCCAGGATACAGCAACATGTGGTGGGCTCAGGAGAAGAGCTGCAAGTGCTACTGCTAGGTAGGAGGTGGAGGGACCCTCCATAAGGTAAATAGTACCTGCTCTGCCCTCCGTTGGCATCACTGGTTTTGCGATGCTGTCAATTTACCTACAATCAAAATCCCTCAGGTCAAAATCCCAGACTGATGACCAAAATACCGACAAGGTCAAAATACCGACATTAAAAATATCGACACTGTCAAACAACAACATTTAAAAATTAGTTTTTCATGATTTTTTCATTGAATTTGACTCGTTCATACTTCACCATCCCAGTGGACGTGGAGGAGGAATATAATAGTGTGCCGAGCACTGTGTGGCACTGTTGTGAAGCATGGCTAGTACAGTGAGACATGTGAGGGGACGCAGAACACTTACACAGTGTCCATGTTGACCTATGTTGACATACACAACAATTTTTTTTAAACATGTCGGCTTTTTGACCTGTCAACATTTTAAATGTCAGTATATTGACCATGTCGACATTTTAAATGTCTGTATTTTGAACATGACGGTATTCTGACATTGTCGGTATTGTGACCATCGGTCATTTGTTGTCAGTATTTTGACCGTCAGTATTTTGATTGTAGGTAAATCATACTGATCCCCTGGTTTCTGGCATAGACAATACTTAACTGCAATGTTTGTTATCCTTAAATGTAGTGCACTGGTGCAATCATCATCATCATCATCATCATCATCAGTTATTTATATAGCACACTCCGTCATGCTTCCAATAAGGAACAAACACAATAATATAACTGACAGGTAAGTGGGTGCTACTCACAAGCGTACAATGGTGGTCATTCTGAGTTGATCGCTAGCTGCTTTCATTCGCTGTCCAGAGATTAGGCAAAAAAAACTGCACTTCTGCGCATGCATATGCGGCGCAATGCGCACGTGTGGCGTACTAATGCAACGAAAGATGTTGTTTCAAACAGGGTCTAGCGAAGATTTTCAGTCGAACTGGTTGCCGCAGTGTGATTGACATGAAGTGGGCATTTCTGGGTGTCAACTGACCGTTTTCAGGGAGTGTTTGAAAAAATGCAGGCATGCCTGTAAAAACGCAGGTGTGGCTGTAAAAATGCAGGCGTGGCTCGGCGAACGCAGGGCGTGTTTGTGACGTCAAAACAGGAACTGAACAGTCTGAAGTGATCGCAAGTGCTGAGTAGATATTGAACTACTCCAAAACTGCACAAAAAAACTTTGTAGCCGCTCTGCGATCCTTTTGTTCGCACTTCTGCTAAGCTAAAATACACTCCCAGTGGGAGGCTGCATAGCGTTTGCACAGGTGCTAAACACTGCTAGCGAGCGAATAACTCTGAATGACTACCAATGTTTTCATGAAATAGGAGTGTGATACATAAGAATAAAGGTTGTGGTATGTTAGGTCTACAGTTATCATGTTGAAATGCATAAGGTCAACATGAGAATGTCGATTTTGTAGAAATGGTGACATAAAGCGTAATAGAACAAATGTTATTACACTATCCATGCATTGTAAAAAGGCTAAGCTGCTCCTCACCTCTATGTGGGGAATTCAAGTGTTTTGCACGCCAACAGATGGCACACGATCGAGCAATTTAAAATGTTGCTCCATTCAGGTGTGCACAGCCACGGTTGCTGACATTACTGTTGTTAGAGATGTGCGGCGGGCACTTTTCATGTTTTGTGTTTTGGTTTTGTATCTGGATCCCCACTTGTATTTTGGATCTGGATTGGTTTTGCCAAAACCACCCTTTCGTGTTTTGGTTGTGGTTTTGGATCTGGATGATTTTTGAAAAAACAAAAACATAAAAACAGCTAAAAGCACAGAATTTGGGGGTAGTTTTGATCCTACGGTATTATTATCCTCAATAACATTAATTCCCACTCATTTTCAGTCTATTCTGAAGACCTCACAATATTGTTTTTAGGCCAAAAGGTTGCACCGAGGTGCTAGATGACTAAGATAAGTGACACAAATGTGCGGCACAAACACATGGCCCATCTAGGAATGGTACTGCAGTGGCAGACAGGATGGCACTTAACAAAATATAGGAGTACATTTACTAAGGTGGGAGGTTTTTAGAACTGGTGATGTTGCCCATGGCAACCAATCAGATTCTACTTACCACTAATCTAGCTGTTTCTAGCAGATAATAGATATAATCTGATTGGTTGCTATGGGCAACATCATCAGTTCTAAAAATCTCCCACCTTAGTAAATTTACGCCAAAGTCCCCAAACAGCACATCATGCAAAGTACGAAAAGAGTTAGAATGAGGTAGCTGTATGACTAAGCTAAGTGACACAAGTGTGCGGCACAAGCACCTGGCCCATCTAAGAGTGGGAGGCTTCAAAGAGCACATAATGTAAAGAAGAAAAAGAGGTGCAATGAGGTAGCTGGATGATTAAGCTAAGCGTCCCAAGTGGGCAGCACAAACACCTGGCCCATCTACCATCTAGGAGTGGCACTGCAGTGGCGGACAGGATGACACTTTTAAAAACTAGGCCCCAAAGAAGAAAAGAGGTGCAAGATGGAATTGTCCTTGGGCCCTACCACCCACCCTTATGTTGTATAAACAGGACATGCACACTTTAACAAACCAATCATTTTAGCGACACGGAGCATGAAGTTTGGGGGGGATTCGGTTCTCAGGGAACCGAACCCGCTCATCTTTAACTGTTATGTTGTTCCATCATTTTGACGGGCTGGTAACTACTTCTTTATAATGCAAAAAATATTTTTTCTATCAGTGAAGTGATGACACCAGAATGAAGAACTGTTTCTGCTCACACTGTGTGATACATATATTATCACTTCTGTATTATAACAAACTTATTAAGGTTAACCATTCATTTAAACAATACAGAGGAAGATCACGAGAAATAGAGTATACAAAGCATGTTCTTTATGACTAATGTACATAGAACCTTTACTTATATGTAAATACTATCTGTCAGGATGACCAGTGATGGCAAAAAATCTATTTACTGCCTTTTACCTTTCTGGTAATCATCTATTTCCATCATGAGGTTGTGCTTGGAATACACAACATCATTTTTAAAGCACAATTTACATTGGAAATTCAATGCCAATAGCTTGGCCCACCTGAAATACTGCAGTTGGATCATTAAACCTGACATATATCTGGCTAATAATTCTTCAGATTGAGAAAAATTCCTTCCGCCCCTGACAAGTCCAGTCATGTAATTGATTAGGTATAGTTGTAGCAAACTGACACTATTGTTTCCCCTGTCTGTGGGGGCCCAGTACTCCTGGTACTGGAATAAGCAGATGCAGTTAATTATAACTGGTTATTGCTCTATTTAAAATTACTGCTTTCATTTCCAATTAACACTGTTTTTTATAAACCATGAACTCATTTTCATATTTTATTGGAGATGTATTAAGGGGATGCGGTCAGGCTCACTGCGTTCGGTATCCCGGCGTTTGGAATACCGATGCCGTAATCCAGGCACTATTCGGAATACTGATGCTGGAATCCAGCTGAACTACTATGCTAGTATCCTGAATTCCGGGATCCCAATGGAGGAACTGCTGCCACTCAGGAGAGGGAAGCCGCGGGGAGGTTAGGTATAGGCAGGGCCATAACTAGGTGTGTGCGGAGGGGGCAACTCACAAAGCACTGCAAGGTAGGGGGCACTGTTGGTGGCACTTGTCAATTATCTGTTTTAATTACTTTCATTTGCAGCTTCCCACCTTTTTGAGGCCCAACATCTCCTGGCCGCCACTGTCTCCTACCGTGACCCCTTCTGTCACTAGTACCTATAAAACATTCATGTACTCAACTTGAGATGTATTTGTTGTTCATTCAGACTGTCCTTTATTACATTTCAAGATGCTGCCATGCCTGGGATTCTAACCCATTGCCTGTGTCATTGCGGTCAGACAATCTATCCATTGAGCTATCTGCCCTTGCATAGAAAGCTAGCGAATTCTAACTATTTGATGCTTACCTTGTACTTTGTGAAACAAATTATTAGCATTGTAGCTCAGCAGATCTATATAGTGTGTGGCTGCAAGAGATTGGATGTGTGGCTGCACACTACATAGATCTGCTCAATTGCAATGCTGATTATAATTAGGTAAAGTACCAGTAGTTTCATATAGTGTTCAGAATTTTTATGCAGGATCAAATAGCTCAATGAGTAAGGTGTTTGTTTAGAATTTAACAGGTTGTAGGTTTGAGTCCTGTGTATGGCAGTATATTAAAATGTGTTATTTAATAAAGGGTATTGTAACTGAATAACAAGGAGCTCTCAAGTTAAGTGCCTGAATGTGGTATAAAAAGGATGTGTCCAAATTCACTGTTTTTCAGTGGTCTATAAATGTATGTGTGTCTCCGATATATATATATATATATATAGAAGCAAGGAAAAATATTGCGCCACTTGTGATAGAACACAGATATGTTGTACAGTCGGCAATCTAAAAAACACTCTCTCTACTGTTAATAGGGAGTCCCTCAAAAAATACAGGGTTGGTAAGCCCCTGAAACAAGGGTGGTCATTCCGAGTTGTTCGCTCGGTAAATTTCATCGCATCGCAGCGATTTTCCGCTTAGTGCGCATGCGCAATGTTCGCACTGCGACTGCGCCAAGTAAATTTGCTATGAAGTTAGGAATTTTACTCACGGCTTTTTCTTCGTTCAGGCGATCGTAGTGTGATTGACAGGAAGTGGGTGTTTCTGGGCGGAAACAGGCCGTTTTATGGACGTGTGGGAAAAAACGCTACCGTTTCTGGGAAAAACGCGGGAGTGGCTGGAGAAACGGAGGAGTGTCTGGGCGAACGCTGGGTGTGTTTGTGACGTCAAACCAGGAACGACAAGCACTGAACTGATCGCAGATGCCGAGTAAGTCTGGAGCTACTCTGAAACTGCTAAGAAGTGTGTAATCGTAATATTGCGAATCTTTCGTTCGCAATTTTAAGAAGCTAAGATTCACTCCCAGTAGGCGGCGGCTTAGCGTGTGCAAAGCTGCTAAAAGCAGCTTGCGAGCGAACAACTCGGAATTACCACCAAAGTGAAAGGAGGGGGGGGGGGGATGAGGGATATATAGTGACTAAAGTGTTTAATACAATATATAGTTGCCACTTCTAAAAAATATTAATTAGCATAAACGTAAAAGAAGCAAATATAAAAGAGGAATACAGTATATAAAAAATGGGACAACAACATATACACAGCTGGACTAAAAACACTTAGATGAAACTTTAAAATTGTAATAAAACCAAGTAAAATGGATTTTCCTTATCATAGGTGAGGTAGGTGCAGGATTTCCCCAACGCATTTAGTCTCAAAAGACTTCTTCAAAGGGTATATGTATATATATATATATATATATATATATATAGATATATATACATATACATACATATAATCTGTGAAATAAACTGAGGCACCCCAAGTAAAGGGAGTATATATTTTAGCAAAGAAGATGCGTTACATGAACATCTTGAAGCTGCTGACATTTCGGTGCCACTCAGGCACGTTTTAGATTGGCCGCTGGGTGAAATGAGCGGCCCCCTGTGTCGCCCCCCCTTGCTGAGCACACTGCGCTGTGCTGAGCGGGGGGTGAGATGTGTCTCCCTCCACATCTCCACTTCTGTACGGCCCTTTATTTGCATTTCATTTTTTAAGAAGGAATAATATTTTATCAATATTGTTGACATACAAATGTACACACCTTTTTTGTTAGTATAGCCATTTGAACTACAGTACAGCTGTACCCAGCATGCAGCATGCTACACTATTGTCACTCATCAGACAGTCAAATGACAGTTTTATAGGACAAAGATGTAGCCAGACCCATTGTGGAGTTTTCACACATTAGGCTTGGATGATAAAATATTGTAGTGAAGTCATGGCAAGTTTTATTGCAAGATAATGCTATATCTACCGTAGTTCTATCTTTTTCAATGTGGAATGTCAGAAATACTACAACAGGATTCAGGGACAAATTGATTTTAAAGCAGTCCTTCACTCAAGACAAACCTACAACCATAAATACTGTAAAAAATGGAAAAGATTATTCAATGAATGGACATTCCGTCCAGCGGTCATTCATACTGAACTGCAATGAACAACTATAGCTAAATGATAAAGGCATGATTCTATACTCAATCAGTCACCAAGCTGGCTGTTTCTGATTGGCTGCCTTTGAAGTTAGTAGTTCTGTGTACTGTACTGTAGGTGTTTTCTTTTTTTTTCTGGTGGACATTTTCCTTTTTTGAACCTCGTTTGGACTATATCAGATTTAGAACAGTTTTTTTTTTTTTTTCCTTCTATAAAGAGGCAAATGAAGATTTGGGAAAAAAAAATTTCAATTAAATATTTAAAATTGTGTTTTGTTTTTCTACTTCTTTGCCCACCCTTTTGGTGAAGCTGTTTGTCCAATTACATTATGCAATATCCTGGTGTTCCCTGGACAGCCAAGTGAACTCGTAGATAACTCTAATGGTGTGTACAAACGGTGAGATTTTTTCTTACGATTTTGACTATATAGTCAAAACCGTAATAAAAGTTAAGTGCAGATCGCAAGGTGAAAGTCACCTTGCGATCCTGATTCGATGCCGATACGCGGTCCCGCGCATCAGCATCAAGTCAATTTTGGCTATCTCTATAGAAGAGATAGTCAAAATTGCACATAGTATCGCAAGCACATAATGAGTGTGCTTGCGATACTGACTATGTGCCGACCTAGCCCCTGCGCATAGTGAGAATCGGGCATAGCCTGAATCTCACCGTGTGTATGGGCCATATGATGAAAGATCCGCAGCACTCACTGCTTGACTCGTTTCTGTTTATTTACCAATTCGTTACAGATAAAGTCTAGAAGAGTTTGCAATACTTCACAGCATCACACCAGCAACTATGATACGCACTGTAACTTGGACATGTTTCAAGGTATGTTAATAGTAATCCACACACATACGTACCTGAGTAGCAGCCTCACCGACAAGATTTCACTGTGTCTAAATATAGGAAAGTAGAAATCGCACACCAGCTGCAAACATTGAAAACTTGTATATATATATATATATATATATATATATATATATTTATAACCTGGTCTCATCTAGAAGGAAATGTTCGGCTTGGAGCATAGGCATGAAACCAGGGTTTAGATTCTAACCACAAGCTGTTCTGTGTTATTTGTGATTCAGCCAAACAGCTGGAAACAAAGGGAAAAAAATGTGCTGCTGTAGTAAAAAAAAAAAAAAAATCAATAGGATTACCTTTTTGCTACAGGGCTACATCCAGCTACAATATCCTAGCCAAATACTCCCCAACCTACACTCAGATAATGCTGCATTGCAGGTAGTAGATTTGAAGGTAAACAGGATACAATCCTTGTCGTCATTAAGAATTCAAAAGGCACAATAGGAGGTGCTGGATGCAAAACAATAAAGTGTTCCAAGAAATAAGTTAATGCTGAATGATCAGAGAATGATGTGAGCAAAAGGGAAGCCATAGTGAAAAATGACCATTAATAAGTATAAACGTGGCCTGGCCAACTACCATCTTCAGTATAAAGCATGAAGAATTGCTTAGATGCACAGGCAGAACTCTGGGAGGCAACGGAGTCATCTGCCGCCGGGCTCATGCTCTGAAGGGGGGCACCTCTCCTCCCATTCTGTGACACCATTGAATTAAGTTAATTGATAGCTGTCGCTGTCTTTTCAGTGGCCGACTTCCTCACTGGTCCCTGCACCTTACAAATCACACCCTCTTTATTATACTGAATATATACATTTTACAAGTATCACACCCAGGATTAGAAACCACGACCTATTATACTGGAAGCAGACACCTTACTGATGAAGCTGTTGCTCCTGTATAGGAAATATGAGAATTCTAACTACTGTATATGAAGATACCTCTCTGACAATTACACGTAACTTCATATAGTTAGAATTCTCATGCTTCCTCTACAGGAGCAAATAACTCCATCAGTAAAGTGTCTGCTGTCAGTGTAACAGGTCATGGGTTCTAATCCTGGGTATGACTGCTAAGAAATGTGTGATTTAAAATAAAAGACAATTAAATGTATATATACAGTATACACATTTTTTTTCAGAACACTACACACACACACACACACACACACACACACACACACACGTATATATATACGCACATCTACATACATATATTTATCTTAATATAGTAAATAGGGGGGGACCAATAGGGGGGCACCAATATTTATCTTGCCTCCGGGCAACTGGGACAAACTTACGCCACTGCTTAGATGCTTTGTTTAGTATATTCTATGTAGTACATACCATACCAGAATAATAAGATATTTTATTGACCTTTACAATTTTTGCTGTCAGGACCAGATTGCAAATGACCTGTCTGATTCTCCAAGGGAAGTGCTTACGCTTTCAAAGTCACAGGAGATGACACTCCGAGTGATGATCAGAACCCTGCAATATAAAAAGGGCTCATCAACAGACTGAAAGTGTCACAAATGCAGTAGGTTCGAGTGGTTGGAAATATGTGTGTACATGCGGTGGTATGCCTGGGTAGTGTACACACCAGGGAAATGTCCCTGACCCAAAGACCAGTACATTGGCTATCTTGGCTTGTGAAGGAAGCATCCCAAGAGAATCCACATTGGAGTATGAGGGTCAGTCCGACCCGTTCGCACGCAGCGGTTTATCGCTGCGGTGCGAACGGGTCAGGACTGCACCTGCGCAGCACCCGCAATGCGCACGTGCGTCATTGCTCGGCGACGGCCGTCGCCAGGCAGTGCCGCCGCCAGCGGAAAATGTTCCACAGTGCCAGATACATGCCCCACTCAGTGCCAGTTACATGCCCCACTCAGTGCCAGTTACATGCCCCACTCAGTGCCAGTTACATGCCCCACTCAGTGCCAGTTACATGCCCCATTTAGTGCCAGATAAATGCCCCACTGTGCGCCCCCCCTCCCCCTCCCCCGTCACTCACCGCTTGTTTAATGTTGATATCTATGTGAGGGGAGGAGAGCGCAGCGCAGCGCCTCTCCTTCCCCTCACCGCTCCAGGTCTCCAGCGGCTGTCTGGCGCCGGTTCGCTAGCCAATCAGAGCTCGCGGACCGGCAGCCAATCAGGAGCCGGTCCGCAAGCTCTGATTGGCTAACGCCGCCGGAGGCCGAACACAGCAGCACTGCTGGCAGCGTTGCTAGGGCTTTCAGCGGCGGTGAGGGGAGGGAGAGACGGTGTGCTCTCCTCCCCTCACATTTCGACTTGACGGGGGCGAGTGGGCATGATGTCCTGGCCGCCGGCGGCGCCCCCCTCTCCTGGCCCTGCCAAGGCGCCCAGGGCATGTGCCCCACTTGCCCTACCCTAGATACGCCTCTGCTTGCAATCCTTGTGATCGCATGCTGGGGGCCACCCATCACAGGGTAAGGCCACCCAGCACACTGATCACCACTCCCCCCCCCCTTCATCAAGCAGAAATTGCGATTGCACCGCAATTTCTGCTTAATTGTAGAAATTAGGGTTGCCTCCTGCCGGTGCAGCTTGGCTGTGCCCGCAGGAGGCCAACTGCCATGTTTCTCATTGCCGCAGCTGCCGTGATCACCCCCCCATTTTGATGACGCTGCCACCGTTTCCCTATATCCCCCCCTCCCCACAACGCTCCATCTCCACCTAGGAAATGTAGCGAACTCCCCCACCCCGCAAAAACCTCTGCCTGATTGACAGGCAGAGGCGTTCGCATTTTCTGTGGTCACCCAAAGAAAATGCGAGTGCATGCGCAGCATGGGCCCTGCGCATGCGCCTGCATCTTTTTAGTAATTTTTGCCGCTGGCTCGCCTAGTGCAATCCAACCTGCATTGGGCCCTATAACTTAGTATTAGTGTTTGGGACCCACCAAATGAGGTCGCCTGGACATTGATTGGTGGACTAATTTTTTGGCAAAATTATGCCAACCACTTTTTTGCTCTATGTTAGATTGCAGAGTTTATTATAATTAATCTGATTAGCAGTGCTTAGTACTATCAGAGGTGTAGCTAGGTGCCATGGTGCCCGGAGCAAGGGTATGTTTCAGTGCCCCTCCCCTGTACTGAATTGGGGGCATGTTACACAGAGCCAGCCATAGGCATAGGCAAACTTGGCAATTGCCTAGGGCATTTGATATGCCTAGGGGCATCAGCAGCTTCTGCTGATTAAAATGATATGCTGCATGCCTATATTCTGTGTGTATCATTTCATATGCAGATACAGCCACAGCCTTACACAGTATATAGGCATGCTGCATATCATTTTAATCAGTATAAGCTGCTTGTGCATCCTAGCCACATAGCAATGCAAATAAGATGCATTTCAATAAAAAAAAGGTGCCAGATTTTAGCATTGAGGCAATATTTATGAAGACACATCTGTATCCAAGCAGAGGTCACAGTGTTAGTGGCAGTGTGATTGCTGTGTGCATGTGAGTGGGTTGGTTGTGCAGTAGTGTTCGGAATATGTGTAAGGAGCATTATGTGTGTCATGTAAAAATGCATTAATAATGTGCAACATATGTGTAAGGGGCACTATGCATGTCATTATGTGTATAAGGGCATTAATAATGTGCGGCATATGTGTAAAAGGGTACTACTGTATGTGTGTCATTATGTGTATATTGGCACTAATAATGTGTAGCAAATGTGTAGGGGGCACTATGTGTATCATTATGTGTATAAGGGCATTAATAATGTGCGGCTTATGTGTAAGGGACATTATGTGTAAAAGGGCATTAATAAAGGTTGTCATAATGTGTAAGGCGCATTATGTTTATAAGGACATTAATAATGTGTCTCATATGTGTAAGGGGCATTACTGTGTGGAATTATGTGCATAAATGCATTACTAATGTGTGGCATTATGTGTATAAGGTACTCTACTATGTGGTGTTGCATATAGAAAGGGCACTACTGTGTCGTCTAATGTGAATAAAGAGCAATAGGGTGTGATGTAATGTGAATAAGGGGCTCTACTGTGAGTAGTCACGTTCATAAGGTAAAAGTGATACTACTGTGGGATGTAACATGAATTATGAACACTATCGCATGATCAAATGTGAATAAAGTTACAGTGCTGTGTGGCGTAATTGGAATTGGGGTTACTATTGTGTGGCCATGCCCCTTGCCAGCAAAAACACATCCCTTTTTGGGCTGTGCGCCAAATGTGCAAACTGTTCCTATTTAAAATATAGGGGGTACAAACACCAAAATAAGGACTGCTATGGGTGAGGGGTGATGGTGCTGGGAAAGAGGTGCAAGGTCAGAGGCGGAACCAGCGGTGGTGCTAGGGGGCACCAGCCAAAATCTTGCCTAGGGCATCATATTGGTTAGGGCCGGCTCTGATGTTACATTTGAAAAGAAAAAATATTGAAAAATCCTAGTTTGGTGACAGGGCCGATTCTAGACCTTGTGGATCTCAGGGCAAAAGTTTCCTTTGGGCACCCCACATGTTTAAAACTTGGACAGTGCACACCGAGTGTGTACCCCCTCTGCTTCTCCTCCTGCTCTGCAGGTGCCTGTACAGCTGCTCACGGTATAGCGGACAGAAGGAGGAGGTGGGCAGGCGATGCACCCTCCAACTTTTCCAGCGCCCGGAGCTCACGCTCCACTGAAGCCACCCTCGCTACACCCCTGAGTACTATAAAGTGTGCATCTACAATTTTTTTTCTTTGTGGAACTTATAAATCTTGCAAAGTCTCTTTTCCTGCTTTTCCACTCACAACAATCAGTCTTCGACTTTGGCTTCTGGACATCTTGCAGTTCACTAAAAGCATTGCAATGTCTCTTTGACCGGGCTTCAATATGTGTTATGTCTCTTAGGGCAAATGCTGGAGAAGGGTTTTTTAGATAAATTGCTATGAACACAGCCTCCACCCACAACTGTTTGCTCTTTCATTACTACTGTACAAGCAATGGTCAATTGATGCTATTTTCAATATTTTCTCAAGAATTGTTCCACCTCTCTGTTGAGACATTCTCCAATATTATCAACTCTCATAACCTTTAGTCTGCAGCCTGTTTGATTTTCTAGAAGTCTCTTATAATCTACAATTCTTCCTGCCACTTCAGATCTCTCTTTTATGTAATTCTTGTGAATTTCTCGATGATCGGCACAAAGTATCTGTATCCACTAACAGCCTTTATTTCCATTGGCCCACACACATCTGCTTTTACTATCTCAAGCTGTTTTGTAGCTCTACTTATTGACTTTGTAAACAACTGACAACTCTGTTTCCTTAATTTGCAGCTTCAAACACAGGTTTCCCTGTGTTAATCACTGACATTCCTGGTACCATCCTTCTTTGCAATGTTTGAACACTATCACATCCAAGGTGCCCAAATCTTCTATGTGAAACCTCCAATGACTGTGACTCAGTTGTCATCATTGCGTAACATCGCTGTGTATCAGGGAAATACAACTTCTGACACATCTTGCATGTAGCAATAATTGTCCCTCTTCTGTTTCTCACAATAAAATTCCTTTGGCAAAATTAACTCTGTAGCCTCTCTGCTCTAAGACACTGATGGCTATAAGATTTGTTTCCATCTCTGGTACACAAAACAGATTTTGGATATCTGTGACTTTTGTTCTTGAACCTACAGTATTTTCAAGTGAGCTTTAAGTGTCCCAACTTTTGTGGCTGATAACACGTGATTACCAATCCCTTTGATTGTGATATGGTCGTACTCAGCTTGAGGAACTTTTCATCATTGCAAATTAAATGCCTTGTTGTGCTTAAATCAATATGCCAACAGTCCTTTCTCTGGTTATATTTGACTCTCAAGCCTGACTCATCTTTATCATTACATTTCTGATTTTTCTTTGCAGCATTTATTTTTCTTTACAGTCAATTGCTCTTGTGATGATTATAACACTTGAACTTTTTGAATTTTTCACTCTTTGCTTGCAATGCAGTTGTCTCAACATTTAAATCACATACTGTAATAGACGTTCCTGAAACTAAAATAGATTTACTCTTACTATGTCTGTTGCTAATTTTGCAGTGTTTGCCTCCAACACCACATCTAGGAAGTCTAAATTGGGTGTTAAATACTAAAGCATGACTTTTTGCTATTTCTTCATCATCTACATGCACTCCAACAGATGTTAACTGATGAGAGACAGACATCATCCTGCCTATATAACCACTCGTACAGATATGTCCCCACTCATCCTGAATATAATGGCCTGCCATGATGCATAGGCATGCAGCAGGTGATGGAGAAGGTCTTGCATAATAATGTGAGGCAGAAGAACATGTCTGACTGACAGCAGTTGCGGAACCACCACTTGAAAATCAAGGCCAAGGCTGGAGACTTTCCTTGCCACTGCGTGTGGTGTATGGCATGTTGGCAATTTTATGTTTTCCTACTGGTTTTTTTTTCTTTAGCAAAGTCAAATATTGTTTTGATTTGAGATGTCCTGACATAAACCATCTATGCCCTTGGCAGCCAGCTTTAGTAGATGTTGTATGACTGGTATCTTCATGACTGGTGACAGCAGCTGTAGCGCTAGTACTTGGATGCAGCTCCTATTTTTCTCTCGACTGGTTGCCGTGATTTTTTCAACTCACAGCGCTGTTATATTTAACACGGAGGCCCTGGACCTACTAACCATTAGTGTTGGTAAACACTGTATCACTGAATGCCTTAAGTTCACTGGACATACACGAGTTTAAGCAAGTGTGTACCAACTGCAATGCTTTGCGCAGATATTAAGGTGGTGGCCCTGCCTGGCCTTATGACCATTAACATTCTTAAACACAGTGGGCTTTATTCAGAGGGGATACGGTCGTTAGGTCGACACAGCTTAAGTCGACTGTCATTAGGTCAACCACTGAAGGTCAACATGCATTAGGTTGACATGGTCAATATGTCGACATTGTCATTAGGTTGACATGTACTAGGTCAACAAGTCAAAGGGTCGACATTATTTTTTTTTTATTAATAATTTTTTGGATTATTTCATACTTGACGATCCACATGGACTACGATTGGATCAGTAATTGACCGAAGAATGGCGAGCAAAGTGAGCCATGTGAGGGGACACAGTGCACTAATTGGTGTTCCCCGTCACTTTCCGAAGAAAATGACACCAAAAAAAGTTCCAAAACTCATGTCCACCTTTTCACCTGTCGACCTAATTCCCAAGTCGACCTAATGCCAATGTCGACCTTCAGTGGTCGACCTAATGACAGTCGACCTACGTTGAGTTGACCCAACGACCCATACCCATTCAGAGACTGACACTGCTGCATCCCACAGTGCAGTTTGCCTATATCAGCAAACTACGCATGTGCAGTCGCTGCAATGCACTTGTGCGGCCTCAAACATTGCAGTCACATGCCAGAAGGCTGCAGCTGCAATGTGATTGACAGCAGTGGGCATTTGTGGGGTAGCAAAGCGTTATTGGGGGGTGTGATGGGCCAAACTGGGGTGTGCTGGGAGTGTTTAAAGGGTGACTTTGTGACATCACATGCAGGAGCTCCAATTAAAAAAAGGGCAGCAGACCGCCTGACAGTACAGCCAAGCTGGGCTGCCAGGGGTCAACCTTAAATTGCGGATGCATAGGGAGGTGGTGCTACACATGCTGAGCTGCCTTACCTTGTGCTGGGAGGCCCCCAGCATGTGAGAAGATGGATGCAGATCGTGCTGCATATGCAGCGATCTGCGTCCATCTCTAAATAAGGTCCGGTATCTCAGCCTTCCTGTTTTAAGTTCTAAATCTGATTCTGAAAACACACAAGTTTAGAAAATAAATTGTTGACCAGTGACCACAGACAGTGTAGATCACTGTCCTAATAACTTTTTTTTATTTACAGTGTAAAGTGTATACACGACATGCACCAGCCTCTTAATAGTATTTTTTTTACAGACAGTGGGGCACCTTTATTAACCCTGAGAAGGCATAAGGAAGTGATAAACCAGTGATATGTGAAAGGTGATAAAGGCACCAGCCAATCCGATCCTAACTGTTAATTTACATATTGGGGCTGATTGGCTGGTGCCTTTATCACCTTGCACATATCATTGGTTTATCACTTCCTTGTGCCTTCTCCAGGTTAATACATCTGCCCCAGAGTGACACAGACAAAATACCCACTGCCCTTGCTTGAGCCTTGAACATACAGTGTTCTTGCCCTGAGTCCACTGATGGTGCAGTAGTTTTCTACTGTATCAAGGGTTTTAACAAAGTCCAGGAGGGAAATATTCTCCAAATGAAGAGAAGCAATAGGACACGAGGACATGCACTGAGACTGAAGGGGAAGGGGTTCAGGGGAAATTTGCAGAAAAATTATTTCACAGAAAGGGTAGTGGACAAGTGGAATAGCCTCCCATCAGAGGTGGTAGAGGCTAAGACAGTAGAGCAATTTAAAAATGCATGGGATAGACATAAGGATATCCTTACAAAGAAATAAGGATCAAATAAGGTTAGAGATAAAAATAATATAAAAAAAAAGGGGCAGACTAGATGGGCCAAGTGGTTCTTATCTGCCAACAAATTCTATGTTTCTATGTTACTGTAAGTTGCTAAACTTCCTAATCACTTTCACAAACCAAGAGCCCTGTCTGCCTACTGCCTATCTGTTGGATCTTCAGTGTGAAATGTCACCTTAACATGATGGATGGACTTATATATGCAATCCAGAACACTGAGATCCAATACCCGGAATATGTAATTTTGCCTCATTTTGGAATCCAAGCCAGTACTCAGATCCAATCGAAAAGCTGAAGTTCGAGTGGGTTTGGTTTAAATCGGAAATTATTTTAAATAATATTGAACTTTCATAAAATAATATATCTAAAGCAGCCAAACTAATTTCCTTCATGATTTATATCAATGTAAAGGAAAGAAGGGTTGAGACCGCACAGGTTCGGGTATATACAACAAAGTATCACTATAATAATTGGTTAATTATGGCTATATATGGCCTGTATACGATATATACACCAAAATCAATTGAAATAAGGACACATGGGTGCTCACTGAGAGTAGTGGGTATATTGTAAAAAACAAGTTGGACAATGAGATGCGTCCGAATGGACTCTCTTGGAATGGGGCACTCAGATATACCCTCAATCAGGTTTGTGGATACTTAGGATATAAATAAATGTGTTTTAAAGCTTAACTTTTAATGGTTCAATAAATTAAAAAACTGGAGTGACAAATTCTCCAAAACTTTCTAAAAGGCGAAATATTAATATGTAAAGACAATAACATAATTAAAATGTATACAGGTTCAATCTGTTATTGTTGGCCTCAGCCAGTTATATATACATTAATATACAGTAGTCTGCATGTAAGGAAACAGGATAGACAGGCAAGGCTATTGCATTGTTTTCTGGATTCTGCTGTCCCGTATTTGCCGCAGCATTGAATACGGGGTGAGAGATCCCTGCTCACATAAGCCTAAAAAGAGCAGGAAGATATCTGGGTTTGTGCAGGAAAGTGACTTCGCTTCTGCTCTCATCTGATGGCTATATGCCAGCGCAGCCGATGAGAGATCTACTGGCACCCTGGGAACCCGGATATGGGATATAGATCGGTATATGCACAGGACACTGAGTGTGCGTTCTGGATAATAAAGAGATTAGGTAGTTGCAGCCTAATACATTCTGGATAAAATAATAAGGCAATGCATTGTCCTACTGAGGGGCATTTTTAATCAACTGTGTAAAACAGAAAACACTGTTGCCTTTCAATGAGATACATCAAACATCTCTGTTACATTTGTTGCACAACACAATGTATCCTTTATATTTTACAGCCTGTAACATCAAACTACTGTGTGAAGTTGCTTTTCAGTGCAATATATAAAAAAATGTTTGTTTACACATTGGGCACAAATAGCCCGGCCACTTTAGGAAGGTTCTATAACAATAATAACCTCACATTCATTGTGGTTTAACCAGCTGCTAATTTGAATGATTCAACATAATCTGTGCAGTTGTATGACACCATCTGAAACTCAGTGTATCTTGTACACTGAACATGGCACAATTGGATACATATCACCTAAATATCAAATTTATTGCTAACACTCCTGCCACATGATAATAAAGCCTGTATTAGACACTGTGTTCAATACATGTGAGTTAATTCATACAGACCACCATGGAGAACCTGTGTAGTGGGCGTCCCTCCGTGCGCAGTCAACAGGAATGTCTGAAGCTCCTTTGACGTATGTTTCGCCATGGGAGGTTTGCTCACAAAGGGGGGAACAGCTCACAACTCATGTCCACATGAGACGCTTCTTATAGCGCTGTTTCCAATTACTGGAGTTATTCCATTTTCTGAAAGCATTATCTGCACTGTTATATTTATGCTAGCATTTATGCCAATAGTGGGGTGGCTGAGGATATTACTGTTTGCCACTTATTGTTTTTCTCATCTTACTGCTAGTGTCATTTATAATGACTGTGGCTGTGAAAACACAAGTGGCCTGACAGGTAGGAAATGGGAGCTAATCGTAGCAGCATCCCCTGGGACCATGACACCCAACTTAAAACTGTGCTCTATGTCCCTGGTCAGAGGTGGGTTGAAGGCAGGTACTGTAATTTTGAAAGTGGTGTGAGATATTCATCACAATCATTGAACCATAGGATTGAAAAGGGACATTTTTCTATGAAACTATGGACACTGCAGTGATTTATTGTTGTCATTATCACACTATGTTTATTTAGTTAGTTTAATCCAAGCAGTGCTTGGAGTGCTGATGGTAGTTTCATTTATTTATCACTGTGAGCATGCCCTTACAGAACGTTGCCTGCGTTAGAACTCTCCTTCCAAATACCATTCCACCTCTCCAGTCTTACGTTTGGACACACCCCTGTCTGCAATCAGGCATATGTGTGAGATTACTTTCTGAGCATGTGCATTGGGAAATTACACAAAATATTCAATGCAATCTGATGTTGTACTTACTCTGCAGTTCTGGTTTCTTTATATAGAAACACCCATTACACAGTACTGTTCAGAGAGCATTTTTCAACTAGTCTCTGCACCATTGGAGCTTACTGTCTAAGGCCCTCATTCCGAGTTGATCGATTGCTAGCTGCTTTTAGCAGCATTGCAATTGCAAACGCTAAGCCGCCACCCTCTGGGAGTGTATCTTAGCTTAGCAGAAGTGAGAACAAAAGGTTAGCAGAACTGCTCGAAAATCTTTTCATGCAGTTTCTGAGCAGCTCCAGACCTACTCTTACCTTGCGATCAGCTCAGTCCATTTAGTTCCTGCTTTGACGTCACAAACACGCCCTGCATTCGGGCAGCCACTACCCCGTTTCCCCAGACATGCCTGCGTTTTTACCTGTCACGCCTGCGTTTTTTTAGCACACTCCCTGAAAATGGCCAGTTACCACCCAGAAACACCCACTTCCTGTCAATCACTCATCGATCAACAGGGTGACAGAAAAGCGTTGCTCGACCTTGTGTAAAACTGCATAATTTTGTGTGAAAGTACTTTGCGCGTGCGTACTGCGGCCCGTATGCATGCGCAGAAATGACGCTTTTTCACCTAATCGCTGCGCTGCGACCGAAAGCAGCTAGCGATCAACTTGGAATGAGGGCCTAAATTCCCTAACACACAAGTGCAAGCACAATACAGTAGGATACATTAGCCTACCAGTATGTCTTTGTCCAGGCATGAAGAGGACATACAAACTACACACATATAGAGCCCTGGTCGGGTGTCAAACCCATAGCTGTAAGACAGTAAAACTATCCATTGAGATGCCATGCTGGGAGAGCTGCTTTATCCGTGTACAGTATGCAACCTTTACTGTTTCCCAGCAGCATTGCTTTAAATAATGTGATGTATTGATGAAAAATTTGACAGCAAAATAGTTAATGAACCTACATAAATCTTTAATAAGGTATTGGGGTAATACAGTATATTAAATAGTGCAAAGTTGCAATAAGTCATACAGTGGCAATTGCAATATGCATACAATAGCAAACTTGCTTTCACAGCCCAGCCGTCATCATAAACTCTATAGTAATAGCCAGCTGGTTGCTTTAGGCTACTGCACCCTGGCAGATATGAAGCAGATAACCCACTTTGCCAACAACAACAAGATACGGTATACTGTGGAAAAAGTAGACTTACAAAACATATACTGTACCACTTTGTCTGACGCCTTATTTTGGCTGCTTGAAGAGACTAAAATCTGACAAGAATGCTTAGTACAGTAAATATTCACAGAGGCTTTAACCATACCTTCAAGCATAAACAATGAGATATTGCAGCGAACATATGATGCAGAATTAATCAATAATACATTAACTGTCAATGTGAGAGACAACTTTAAAAATGTTGCCTGAAGGCCCTTTTGTTTTTAAGCCAAGATAGAGAGGAAATCTCTAAACAAGTGCCTGCTGCCTTATATACTTTATCATTTATTATTTTTATTTATATATAAGTGTAAGCTCCAATTTGCCAATGTTTCACAGAAAATATTTTCATTAACTATTGTTTTCCAGGTTTTAAAATAAGGGTACAGAAGAAATGTGTGTATGTACTCCTATCAGCCATTATATTAAATCACAGACAGGTGACGTGAATAACACTGATAGTCTTATTACAACATTACTTGTCAAGCGGTCTCATATATTGGGCAGCTGTTAAGCACTAAGTAGTCTATTTACTAAGCCTTGGACGAAAATAAAGTACCAGCCAATCAGCTTCTAACTACCATGTCACAGGCTGGGTTTCAAAAATTACAGTTAGGATCCGGTTGGCTGGTACTTTATCTCCATCTAAGGCTTAGTAAATAGACCCCTTAGGTCTTGAATTTGACATGTGGAAGCAGGAAAGAGATGTGCGGCGGATACTTTTTCAGGTTTTGTGTTTTGGTTTTGAATCAAGAACTCTGTTCATGTTTTGATTCTGGATTGGTTTTGCCAAAACCACCCTTGGTTTTGGATCTGGATTTTAAAAAAACAAACAAACAAACAAACAAACAAACAAACAGAAAAATTGCTAAAATCACAGAATTTGGGGGTATTTTTGATCCTACAGTAATATTAACTTCAATAATATATATTTTTACTCATTTCCAGTCTATTCTGAACACCTCATACCAGTATTGTTTTTAGGCCAAAAGGTTGCACCAAGGTCGCTGGATGACTAAGCTAAGTGACCCAAGTGAGTGGCACAAACACGTGGCCCATCTAGGAGTGGCACTGCAGTGTCAGACAGGATGGCAGATTTAAAAACCTAGTCCCCAAACAGCACATCATGCAAAGAAAAAAAAAAGAGGTGCAAGATGGAATTGTCCTTGGGCCCTCCTACCCACCCTTATGTTGTATAAACTGGACATGCACACTTTAACAAACCAATCATTTCAGCGACATGGTCTGCCACACGACTGTGGCTGAAATGATTGGTTTGTTTGGGCCCCCAGCAAAAAAAAAAGCTATTAATCCCACCACCTAAATGAAGCAGTTAATCTCTCCTTGCACAAACTGGCTCCACAGATGCAAGATGTGGTCCTCATCCTCTGATTCTTCACCCCTTTCAGTGTGTACATCCTCATCCTCATCGAGTATTAATTTGTCCCCAGTGGAATCCACCATCAAAGGTCCCTGTGTACATTCTGGATGCAATTGCTGGTAAAGGTCTTCCTTGAGGAATCTATAATTCATTTTGATGAACATCATCTGCTCCACATTTTGTTGAAGTAACCTCCTATGCAGATCGCTGACAAGGTTACCGGTTGCACTAAGCAATCATTTGGATTACACACTGGAGGGGGAGGGGGGCAACTTAGGTAAAATAAAGCCAGTTTGTGCAAGGGCCTCCAAATTGCCTCTTTTTCCTGCCAGTATACATACGGACTGTCTGACATGCCTACTTGGATGCTGTCACCAAAATAATCCTCCACCATTGTTTCAATGGTGACAGCATCATATGCAGTGGCAATAGACATGTCAGTAATTGTTGGCAGCTCCTTCAGTCCAGACCAGATGTCAACACTTGCTCCTGTCTGCCCTGCATCACCTCTTCATATCCTCCTCATTCTGGTGTACTTCTACAGTGACATCCTCGATCTCAATATCAGCAACTAAACTGGCGGTGCTCCTCCGAGCAATTGCAGTTGTTTTTTCTGTGCTTTAACAAGCTTAATTTTTAAATTTTTTCAAGAGGGAAGAGGGCTTCCATACTCATGAGAAACTGTACCACCAGTCATGAACACAGGCCAAGGTCTCAGCCTTTCCTTGCCACTTTGTGTCTGATTATTAATTTTTGCTTCTTGGATTTTACATACCCTCTATGACATTGGGCAATGGCCTTAGTAGACGATGTTGATGTAATTGCATCATCAATGTCATGACTGGTGGCAGCAGCAGCTTCAGCACTAGTACTAGGAACTGGAAGTGGTTCCTCATCTTCCACTATATTTTCCTCCAAATTTTTGTTCTCCATTTCACAGGACAACACCCCTTTATTATTACAGCACACATAAAAGTGCCCCATTATTTTTACAGAACCCCTGTCATTTTACAGCATACAAGACAGGGCATGTGTATTTTTATTTTAACAACAGCACCCCTGTATATTACAGCGTACAGGACAGGGCCAGTAGATCTTTATTTTAACAATAGCACCCCTGTATTTGGGCCAGTGTGCTTTTATTTTAACAACAGCACCCCTGTATTTTTACAACAAACAAGACAGGGCCAGTGTACTTTAATTTAACAACAGCACCCTTGTATTTTTGCAGCATACAGGACAAGGCTGTTGTACATTTATTTTAACAACAGCACCCCTGTATTTTTACAGCATACAGGACAGGGCCAGTGTACATTTATTTTCACAGCACCCATGTATCTTTATAGCATACAAGACAGGGCAAGTGTACTTTTATTTTAACAACAGCACCCCTGTATTTTTACAGCATACAAGACAGGGCCAGTGTACATTTATTTTCACTGAACCCCTTAATTTTTACAGCATACAAGACAGGGCCAGTGTACATTTATTTTCACTGAACCCCTTAATTTTTACAGCATACAAGAGAGGGCCAATGTACATTTATTTTCACTGCACCCATTAATTTTTACAGCATACAAGACAGGGCTAGCACACCTGTATTTTTACAGCATACAAGAGGACAGTGCCCCTGCCCACTGTACAACACAGTGACAGCCAAAACCTGCGAGAGCGGGATGATGATGTTTTGCCTTGTTCTGGGATCTGAGTCTGGAGGGAAATCCCAAGCTTGACTCACTTCCTGCCTCGGATCGTGAAGTTCGGGGGGTTCGGTTCTCTGAGAACCAAACCCGCTCAACTCTAGAAAAAATGGAGGTGTAACTAGTTGCAGCTCTGTGTACTAAGGGGGAAATTCAGACCTGATTGCTGGGCTGCTAACTATGCTGCCTGTGTTCAGATATTCACCACCCAAGGGGGAGTGTAAATTCGCAGTGCAAGTGTGCAATCCCATATGTACGCTGAGCTGCAAAAACCCAATGTGTGCAGTCTGGGTGTAGCCCAGGACTTACTCCTTTAGTGCGATGAGAACAGGCTGATCGGGGCCGGAGCTGACGTCACACACCCTCCCTGAAATTGCTTAGGTACGCCTGTGTTTTTCCGGACACTCCCTGTAAATGGTCAGTTACCACCCACAAACGGCCTCTTCCTGTCAATCACCTTGCGAACGCCCATGCAATTGTATTTTTCGCACCACCCTGTCACTGGTTGGTGATGCCTGTTGTTGTTGGCGATGCGCGTGCACACTGCGGTGCATACGCATGCGCAGTCTATTGTCCGCTCATCGTTCGCTGTGTAAAAACACACAGCGGCGATCAGATCTGAATCACCCCCAAAGTTGCACCAGTACGTATGCTCATGTGGCCGTGCTGCTGGTAAGATGATCATGGCTACATTTGGAGCACATAATAAACTCTAGACAACAAGGGCATAGCTACCATAGGTGCAGGCAGTGCAGCTGCTATGGGGCCCAGAGCTGAGAGGGGCCCACCTTCCCTGTCACAGTTACATGTGTTATATACATTTTTTGGCATTGGGTGGTACATAGGGGTCCTTTCAAACTTTTTCCTTGGGGCCTGCAATATATCTAGAAATGCCCCTGGACCTGCTCATTGTAGTGTGGTATAAAATGAACTGGAGGGCATTATAATGTTATATAATATGAGCCGGGGCACTGTAATGAGGCACAATATGAACGGGGAGCACTATATATTATAATGTGAATTGGGGGTACTGTGCGGCGTAATGTGTACTGGCAGCTCTGACATGTGACATAGGGTGATCTTACCACTAATACGATTCATAAAAGAAACTAGGGCTCTACTATGGGGTATAACATTAGATAAGGCTCTAATATGGGTCAGAAAATGAACTAGGGCACTATTATAGGGCTTAAAATTAACAACTGCTGCAGAGATGTGCCTCTCTAGAAGCATTGGGGTCCATAAAGTTCTGGCTACACCCCTGCTAGGCAGGATTGTCTGTCAAAAGTAATATGCTGATCTACCCAGATTTTCCCCAAGGGATCAGGGAACTGTGCCCACATCATAACTTGCAGATATCCGGAACAAGAGGAATATTCCGAATTTCTCTGAGCACTGAATTTTCTATTGCAAGTGAAGTTTTCCAACAACATTATGGGCCTGATACTGACTTAAGGTGGGTACACACTATTAGATATATCTGCAGATCAATTGATCAGCAGATATATCTATGTACGGATCGGGCAGTGTGCTGTGCATACACACAGCCCGATCCGTCGGGGACTGACGTCATGAACTGGACGGGCGGGCGCTCGCGCCCGCCCAGTTCACCTGTCAGTCACCGCCGGCCGCCGCAGCATGTGTACGGGCGGTCGGACGACCGCCCCGTACACACACAGCGACGCGCCAATATATCGTTAGATATATTGGCTGTCGGCTGTGCTGCGCGGCCAACGCGATACGTCTGTGAACGACGGAGTTCACAGACGTATCGCCCGTACACACTGGCCGACGGTCCCGCGATGTATCGGCCGTTCAAGAGAACGGCCGATACATCGACCAGTGTGTACGGGCCTTTAGAGTCATCTGCAGTTGTTTTCCATTTGACAGTGGCATCCAATTTGCTTTCTGTTAATGCGAGAATCCATCTGTGTATACTACACAACAGCACATGGAAACCTGTCCAACCCATTGTTTCTGTGTCCTCTGCAGCAGCCATAATCATTAGTGTTTGCACATGCACTGACACCATCCTGCGTGCAAAAGACACGTCTGAAACAGGAATCCCATTTCTGTCTTCACGTTATGATAGAGCAAAGGAGTTGGTCTACATGCCCATGAAACTTCCATGACACTCCCATGACACTCCCATGAGACAAAACAGTTCAGTGCATTTAAGATGTCATCACCCAGTGATCCAGAAACCTCTCATTTTGGGGGTCATTCTGAGTTGATCACTCGCTGATGATATTCGCAGCGCAGCGATCAGGTGAAAAAATGGCGTTTCTGAGCATGCGTATGCCCCACAATGCGCACGCGCGACGTACGGGTACAAAGCTCTTTGTGGTTGTGCTCAGGTTCTAGCAAAGTTTTCCTTTGCACTGGCGGCCGCAAGAAGATTGAAAAGAAGGGGGCGTTACTGGGAGTCAACTGACTGTTTTCAGGGAGTGTTTGCAAAAAAGCAGGCGTGTCTGAAAAAACGCAGGCATGGCTGGGCGTTCGCTGGGCAGGTGTATGACGTCAAATCCGGACACAAATAGGCTGAAGTGATCGCTAGCGCTGAGTAGGTTCAAAGCTACTCTGAAACTGCACAAACTGTTTTTGCAGAGCTCGGCTGCACATGCGTTCGCACTTCTGCTAAGCTAAAATACACTCCTCAGTGGGCAGCGGCATAGCGTTTGCACGGCTGCTAAAACTAGCTAGTGAGCGATCAACTAGGAATGACCCCCATTGTGTAGTCCATTCAATTCATTCCCAGTACCAATCTCGGTCAGTAAGTGTGTGGCTTATCATGCACATGTGTGGTCATCAATTTCTTTCTTTGACGCATCCATAGTATGGTGAAATCTACATGGTGCAGCCATACCAGAGGATATCTGAATCAGAAGCTACAGTATGTATGGGCTGTACTGATGGTGGAATTTTAAGGATTACTGCCTCAAAGAACTGAGATCATGGGTTCGGTTCGCACTACAGACCTAAATGTGTGGAGTTTGTATATTCTCCCCATGCTCGCTTGGGTTTCCTTCTGGTACTCCGGTTTCCTCCCATACTTCAAAAATAACCTGGTAAGTTAATTGGCTCTTGACAAATAAATACATAAATAAATAACCGTAGTGTGTATATGTGTGCATGTACATGTGTTTAGGGCAGACAGCACGGGCCAAGAGGTTCTTATCTGCCATCAATTTCTATGTTACTGTCAGATACTGTACAACAGAGCCTTAACAAGGCTTTGGAGTACCCTGTGCTGGCACTACCCCTAAGTAAATGACACCAGTACCAGAAAGTGCATCACTGCTTGGATCATCCTGAGGATGCTTGAAGCAGCTGCACAGACCACAAGGTGCCAACCTGTAAAATTCAAAGTACGCTCTGATAGGCACTGCTACAGCAATACTGGCAGCAGGGTGCCATTCAAGCGACCCTGATAGTCAGAAGCAAGGACCGTCGGACAATGGCAGTGTTAACCATAGAGCACTGCACCCTGGTGGTCATTCCGAGTTGATCGTAGCTCAGATCATCCTCCCAGACATGCGGGGGGACTCACAGCACAGGGCTAGACCTCCCCACATGTCAGTCCCCCCTCCCCCCCCCCCTCGGCACAAGTACAAAAGCCTCGCACAGCGGTGATGCTTTTGTACTTGAAGAGTAACTCCCAGCCATCGCAGCTTCTGCCCTGGGTCGCAGCAGCTGCATGTGATGTCACACAGCCGCTGCGTCCCGCATCCCACATGGTCCGGCCATGCCTGCGTTGGCTGGACCACGTCCCAAAAATGGAGGTCAAATGCCACCATGCTACCCCCTCCTGCCCAGCGACCACCTCTGCCTGTCAATCAGGCAGAGGGGATCGCTAGGTAACAACGGCCTTCAGTCATCTGGCCTGCGCTGTCGCACTGCGGTGCCGGCGCGCGCGCAGTTCCGACCCGATCGCTGCGCTGCGAACAACTGCAGAGAGTGATCGGGTCAGAATAACCCCCTCTATGCGGCAGCACAGTGCGCACACCTCTAGTTATAGCTCTGCTATACACCACTAAAACTGGCAAAGCAATACATTATCTTGGTACAAGCATTATAGCCATCTAGAGAATGCACTGTGAATGGAAGTTCGCTGAGACACTATTGAATTCTTCTTCATGATATTGACTCATAGCTTTACGCTAGGCTTTCATACAAGATTGGTCATTTTCTAATTGTCCCATCTCTGTACACATTACCGCTAATCTCACTTGATTAATTTGTGCTATTGTACATTTACGTGATTACCCAATCTCAAGACCTCTCAGCAAATTCAATAAGAGAGTCTATTGTGACATTGTCAGTGCAGTCAATGTTTAATGATACAATCTGACCTATTAGGTACATATTTCAGATCACATTTGCATCTATTCAAAACTTGGAGAGGAGGCTGTTGTGAACAGCGCACACATTATACAGTGTAACAGAGTTTTTTCTTACATTGCAAAACAACAAAATGCTGTCAATGCAAATGTTTTCGATGTACTGAGCAAAGTGGAGCTGTATGATACAGTATGCAAATGAAACACATTTCCAGAATGCCAGAAAGACTATGCGCAAGATCGGCTTGAGATTAATTTTTTTGGTAAGTGAATATACTGTAGTTTTTAGCGCCCCTTGATGAGAGAAACAGTGTCTAAAAGGACAGCACATACCAAAGGGATATGGACTCAAAAGGATGGGGCATGGCCAAACAATAGTACCCCCAAGGGTACAGGGAAATAGTGGGTAACAGAGAAATAGTGGGTGACAGGGAGATAGTAGGTGACTGGGGAGGCAGGGGTACAAGGAGATAATAGGTGACAGGGAGGGTCAGAGTGTCTGGGTTTAGTGTCAGGGTTTAGGACACCAGGAGGACAATGGAAGTGCAGTATACGTTTGCTCTGTATACACTAGCCGATTTGAGTGATCTGAATGATTTGATCGTTCACAATCAATGTTATTGCTCATATCTAAGGAAAAAAATCTTCTTGTGTATATGGGCTTTAACTACTTGCCTGGTATGGTCGCATCAGATGCGACCATGCCTGCAAGTGCTTTATCTGACCAGGTCGCACAGGATGCGACCAGTCAGATAAACTGTGTTAGCAGCAGCAGGGAAGGGAAACTTCCCTCCACTGCTGCATACCCGCACCCTCTCCCTGTGTCTGCCGTGCTGCTGATCACTGCTGATCAGTCAGCATGCCAGGATCTTCCACCCACAGTGGCTATAGCTGCCGCTGGTAAGTGTAAAGCAACCCCCCCAAGCCACCCCCAGACTCTCCCTGTGTACCTGGCAGCTGTCCGGGATCTAAAAACTAAAGTCGAGATGGTCGCAATGTCCCAGATCGATGTTTCAATGTTTGGGGAGATATATATATATATATTTTTTTTTTTTAACTAAATTCATTTTGGATAGGGTTAAATTAATGATCTTCACCTAATTCAGTCATGAAAAAAATGACAATTTCAGAGCATTTTTTTGGGGAAAAAATCATCAGTTAGGTGGTTAAAACTGACTATTCAGCAGTAGAGATGAGCACCGGAAATTTTTCGGGTTTTGTGTTTTGTTTTTGGATTCGGTTCCGCGTCCGTGTTTTGGATTCGGACGCGTTTTGGCAAAACCTCCTTGAAATTTTTTTGTCGGATTCGGGTGTGTTTTGGATTTGGATGTTTTTTTTTTCAAAAACCCCTCAAAAACAGCTTAAATCATAGAATTTGGGGGTCATTTTGATCCTATAGTATTATTAACCTCAATAACCATAATTTCCACTCAATTACAGTCTATTCTGAACACCTCACACCTCACAATACTATTTTTAGTCCTAAAATTTGCACCGAGGTCGCTGGATGACTAAGCTAAGCGACCCAAGAGGGCGGCACAAACACCTGGCCCATCTAGGAGTGGCACTGCAGTGTAAGACAGGATGGCACTTCAAAAAATTGGTCCCAAACAGCACATGATGCAAAGAAAAGAGAAAAAGAGGTGCACCGTGGTCGCTGGATGGCTAAGCTAAGCAACACAAACACCTCAATATCACATGAATTATTCGTTCTAATCAATGGTGTTATTGGTCCAAATCACTGGAAGAAAATGACAAAATTACAGGAATTATTCGTTCTAAGCAATGGTATTATTGGTCCAAATCACTGGAAGAAAATGACAAAATCACAGGAATTATTTGTTCTAATCAATGGTATTATTGGTCCAAATCACTGGAAGAAAATGACAAAATCACTGGAATTAAATATCAGTAATGTCAGGAATTATATCAAATGGCAGTACCACTGGACATATACGGAAGTGTCAGACAGGATGGCACTTAAAAAAATAGTCCCCAAACAGCACGATGCAAAGAAAAGAGAAGTGCACTGTGGTCGCTGGACGGCTAAGCTAAGCGACACAAACACCTCAATATCACAGGAATTATTCATTCTAATCAATGGTATTATTGGTCCAAATCACTGGAAGAAAATGACAAAATCACAGGAATTATTTGTTCTAATCAATGGTATTATTGGTCCAAATCACTGGAAGAAAATGACAAAATCACAGGAATTGTTCGTTCTAATCAATGGTATTATTGGTCCAAATCACTGGAAGAAAATGACAAAATCACAGAAATTATTTGTTCTAATCAATGGTATTATTGGTCCAAATCACTGGAAGAAAATGACAAAATCACAGGAATTATTTGTTCTAATCAATGGTATTATTGGTCCAAATCACTGGAAGAAAATGACAAAATCACTGGAATTAAATGGCAGTAATGTCGGGAATTATATCAAATGGCAGTACCACTGGACATATACGGAAGTGTCAGACAGGACGGCACTTAAAAAAATAGTCCCCAAACAGCACATGATGCAAAGAAAAGAGAAGTGCACTGTGGTCGCTGGACGGCTAAGCTAAGCGACACAAACACCTCAATATCACAGGAATTATTTGTTCTAATCAATGGTATTATTGGTCCAAATCACTGGAAGAAAATGACAAAATCACAGGAATTAATTGTTCTAATCAATGGTATTATTAGTCCAAATCACTGTAAGAAAATGATAAAATCACAGGAATTATTCGTTCTAATCAATGGTATTATTGGTCCAAATCACTGTAAGAAAATGACAAAATCACTAGAATCATTTGGCAAGATCACTGTAATTAATAATTAATTATAAATCACTGATATTAATTGGTAAAATCTCACTATCGCCTGCCTAGTGAAGTGGAATCTAGATGGGATTTTGTACCGGGAACACAATAACTTCATCAATTGTCTAAGCCCAATGCATTAATGGCGGAAAACGGGCGCACGTCTAACAGCGCACTGATTATACCGAGAACTGATTATACTGATCAATCACTGATTATACTGAGCACTGATTTTACTGAGCACTGATGATACTACGGAGAACTGACACTGAGCAGCGAGAACAGCACTGGACTATTGTACTGTAGTATACTGGTCACCAAAATGCTGCACTGTACTACTATATACTGCTCACAACAATGCAGCACAGATATGGATACTTGAAGTGACACCGCGGAGCTGCAAGATACAGCAATGGCCTACTGTACTGTACAACTACATACTGTTGGTCACCAAAATGCTGCACTGTACTACTATATATACTGCTCACAAAAATGCAGCACAGATATGGAATGGATACTCGCAGTGACATGGAGCAGCAAGATACAGCAATGGCCTACTGTACTGTACAACTATATACTGTTGGTCACCAAAATGCCGCACTGTACTACTATATATACTGCTCACAAAAATGCAGCACAGATATGGAATGGATACTTGCAGTGACATGGAGCTGCAAGATACAGCAATGGCCTACTGTACTGTACAACTATATACTGTTGGTCACCAAAATGCCGCACTGTACTACTGTATATACTGCTCACAAAAATGCAGCACAGACATGGAATGGATACTTGTTGTTACATGGAGCAGCAAGATACAGCAATGGCCTACTGTACTGTACAACTATATACTGTTGGTCACCAAAATGCTGCACTGTACTTCTATATATACTGCTCACAAAAATGCAGCACAGATATGGAATGGATACTTGCAGTGACATGGAGCTGCAAGATACAGCAATGGCCTACTGTACTGTACAACTATATACTGTTGGTCACCTAAATGCTGCACTGTACTACTATATATACTGCTCACAAAAATGCAGCACAGATATGGAATGGATACTTGCAGTGACACGGAGCTGCAAGATACAGCAATGGCCTACTGTACTCTACAACTATATACTGTTGGTCACCAAAATGCAGCACACTGAGCACAGATATTTGCAGCACACTGAGCACAGATATTTGCAGCACACTGAGCACAGATATGGAGCTTTTCAGGCAGAGAACGTAGCCACGTCCTCTCCATTCAATCTTTAATGCACGAGTGAAAATGGCGGTGACACGCGGCTCTTCATATAGAATACGAATCTCGCGAGAATCCGACTGCGGGATGATGACGTTCGGCCGCGTTCGGGTTAACCGAGCAAGGCGGGAAGATCCGAGGCTGCCTCGGAACCGTGTAAAATAGGTGAAGTTCGGGGGAATTCGGATCTCGACGAACCGAACCCGCTCATCTCTATTCAGCAGTATAGAAATTAGGTTTTCAGAAAGATGGGTGCGCAAAGAAAAGAGATGTACCATTTATGATTGTTGATTCTCCACAAATACTTGTTTATTATTGTGTTACTAATATATTAATTCAGAATAATTTTGTCAATCTGTGGTTCCACTTTATAAGACAATACACTACTTCGATTTAAACCAGTATCCTGTTCCTAAAGTTAAATTCTGGCTTATGCATGAAAGACACTACCGATGTTCTGCTGTAATTCCAAGATTTAGATCTGACAGAAGTTGACCTTTTATGTACATTGGATATAGATTCCCCGGACAGTAATGTTCCTCATCATGAATCATTGTCTGCAGTGTTCCCATCTCTCGATGGAAGAAGTGAATATCCCTCTATACTGTAGAAGTGCTAAGGTCACTTTTTGATTTGATTTTGTATAGATATTTTTAATTCAATAATGATTATTACTCTCAGAACAAAGGATTGGGATCTCCAATAGCTCCATCAGGGGCCAAGTTGTAGTTTATGGCATGAAGAACAAATTTTCTATAAAAGTGTACTACAGCATTCCTTTCACAATGGCAAACATTGGTGTATGAGTACCGTGGTGTACAGACATAGGTGGTCATTCCGAGTTGTTCGCTCGCTAGCTGTTTTTAGCAGCCATGCAAACGCTATGCCGCCTCCCACTGGGAGTGTATTTTAGCTCAGCAGAAGTGCGAACGAAAGGATCGCAGAGCGGCGGCAATGTTTTTTGTGCAGTTTTAGAGTAGCTCAAAACCTACTCAGCGCTTGCGATCACTTCAGACTATTCAGTTCCTGTTTTGACATCACGAACACGCCCTGCATTCGCCCTGCCACACCTGCGTTTTTCCTGGCACGCCTGCGTTTTTTCGAACACTCCCTGAAAACGGTCAGTTGACACCCAGAAACACCCACTTCATGTCAATCACATTGAGGTCAGCAGTGCGACTGAAAAACTTCGCTAGACCCTGTGTGAATTTACATCGGCCATTGTAAAAGTACGACGCGCGTGCGCATTGCACCGCATAAGCATGCGCAGAAGTGCCGTTTTTTTGCCTCATCGCAGCTAGCGATCAACTCGGAATGACCCCCATAATCTCTGTGCACACACCTACGTACACACACAAAATTAAATTATTTGTTGCTGAATAAATCATTGGTACAGGGACATACTAAACGAGGAGGGGGCCTGTGTACAGTCTCTGTCCGGGTCCACCACCTCTCTAGCTGGCAGTGCAAGAGAGTAGACTTTGGTGCTGTACATAAGTCCATATTACACGGAAATATAGTGCATAACGCACCAAATGTATAAGCTTGTGATGCCAATGCGTGGTCCACCGAGATCGGCATTGCAAGAAAATATATTGTGTGCAGGCTGGGCCGATACTGACTACTCAGGTACGTGCGGTAAGCGTAATGGCTCAGGAGGCACTGGCTAGCACCAGAGCCAGATTTACACACAATACAGATGGAGCCGCGCTCATCTGAGGCGGCTCCATCGCAGGCGTGCACTCCCGGCGTGACTAGGCGATCTAGCCCCGCCGGGAGTGCACAGAGACGCTCTTCCATTCACTAGAATGGGCTGCGTCTCCGTCAGCGTCTCCATCACAGATGCGCGAGCACCCGTGACGGAGACAATGTAGGTGATAGGTGCGCCCAGGACCAGTCAGAGCCTCGGGTAGCGTAGTTCCATCTATATATGAGCCAAAGGGTACATGTGGGCATTAAACACAGGTGCAACAGTATATACTGCTGGAAATTTGAGTGTTGATCAGAGTTGTGCAGAAAAGATAGGCACTGCCTCACCTGCCATAGACTTTTTTCTCCAGAGTTTTGGCTACACAAATAATTAGAATAATGCAAAGAAGATATTTCACACCAGGGACGTGCAGTCAGGGGAGGCAGGGGAGGCAGTGCCTCCCCTGCAATTAGTGATTACATTGATGATTAAAATAATATAAAGAAGATACTTATGACACATTCTGTGTCATAAGTATCTGCTTCATATTATTTAAAGCAATTTGGCTTTTAAATTGACTTTGGGAGGCACCGATAGTGGTGCCTCCCGCAGTCAATGGGACAGGGGACAAAGCGGGGGACGGGGCCATGCTGCGAGCTGTAAAAGCTCGTTGGAAATCAATGTAGAAGCGGCACCATTAGAAGTGCCGCTGTGACACAGGGGAGTGCTTTCACCCATGAAAGCACGCCCCTGTCAGTGAGGAGGGATGTGATTGGCAAGCGGCTCCGTCACTGGATCCGCTGTCAATCATCACTGGGTGGTTGCAGGGAGCAGAGCCGGCGCCACCATTAGAGGGAGGTGCTCATAGGAGTTTGTCACAGGATGTGTGCAGGGCTCGCTACCCCCCCTTCCCTGGAGCTGCTGTGCTTGCTGTGAAGGAAGTGCGCCATCTCCCTGCACAGCCGGTGTCATATCTGCCGGGCTGGAGCATCATGTCAGGAGCCTGTCCTCGCCTCCCCCTCCTGCTGTTGCTTGCACCCCTTTTCTCCGCCGCCCGGGTAGACATGCGTTGTAAGGATGAGGAGCTGCTGGAGCCTAAGAAGGAGGCTGTGGCCGACACCTTCCTTCACCCGGGGTGACAAGAACAAGAGCGGCCAGCACTTCCCCAACAAACAGCTGATCCGCCCCCTACCAGCCGGCTCTACACTAAGGTAGAGCATGCACATATAAAATGAAATCCATTCACTTTGTTTTTTTAATTGTACTAGAACTATACTCGTCTGACCTCAACACCTGCCGCTCACCGCCGCCAGCCACCTACCGCTCACCGCCACCAGCCACCTACCACTCACCGCCGCCAGCCACCAGCCGCCCGCCACCACCTGCAACAAATGGCGGTCACCGTCAGAGGGACCTCACCGCCGCTGCCCATGGGTGCCTCCGCCGACCACAGTCGGGTAATGTTCCCCTGCTGTCCCCCTCTCTCCCTGTCGTTACTGCCTCTGACCCTACTGTCACTCTCTCTCGTCACTCTCTCCCCGCTGTCACTCTCGTCACTCTCTCCCCGCTGTCACTCTCGTCACTCTCCCTCCCTGTCATTACTCTCTCTCTCTCCCTGCTGTCACTGTCATCACTCTCGTCACACTCTCTCTCCCTGCCGTCACTCTCTCTCTCCCTGTCGTTACTCTCTCCATGTCGTTACTCTCTCTCTCTCCCTGCTGTCACTGTCGTCACTCTCGTCACACTCTCTCTCCATGTTGTCACTCTCTCTCCCTGTCGTCACTCTCTCTCCCTGTCGTCACTCTGGCTGTCCCTGCTGTCACAATTTCAGCTCATTCAGTGTGCTATAATGTGAATGTCTGCTCATTCAGTGTGCTAAAATGTGAGTTTCGGCTCATTCAGTGTGCTACAATGTGAGTTTCGGCTCATTCAGTGTGCTATAATGTGAATTTCGGCTCATTCAGTGTGCTACAATGTGAATTTCGGCTCATTCAGTGTGCTACAATGTGAGTTTCGGCTCATTCAGTGTGCTATAATGTGAATTTCGGCTCATTCAGTGTGCTACAATGTGAATTTCGGCTCATTCAGTGTGCTACAATGTGAGTTTCGGCTCATTCAGTGTGCTATAATGTGAATTTCGGCTCATTCAGTGTGCTACAATGTGAATTTCGGCTCATTCAGTGTGCTACAATGTGAATTTCGGCTCATTCAGTGTGCTACAATGTGAGTTTCGGCTCATTCAGTGTGCTATAATGTGAATTTCGGCTCATTCAGTGTGCTACAATGTGAATTTCGGCTCATTCAGTGTGCTACAATATGTATTTCGGCTCATTCAGTGTGCTACAATGTGAATTTCGGCTCATTCAGTGTGCTACAATGTGAATGTTGGCTCATTCAGTGTGCTACAATGTGAATATCGGCTCATTCAGTGTGCTACAATGTGAATTTCGGCTCATTCAGTGTGCTACAATGAGAATGTCGGCTCATTCAGTGTGCTACAATGTGAATTTCGGCTCATTCAGTGTGCTACAATGTGAATTTCGGCTCATTCAGTGTGCTACAATGTGAATTTCGGCTCGTACCGTGTGCTATAATGTGATTTTCGGCTCCTACCGTGTGCTATAAGGTGAAAGGGGCACCAGTACTAGATAGTATAAGGGGTTCTACTACACTGGACATGCCCCCTTTTGGGTGACCATGCCCCTTTTTTGGGTGACCACGTCCCCTTTTCTGGAGCGTGCGCGCAGCATAATTGCATCCTTGACTTTTGCATAGCCCCACTTCAAAATTTCCACTTCGACCACCGTGTATGTGTGTATGTATATATATATATATATATATATAGTGTGTGTGTGTGTGTATGTGCCTCCCCAGCCAATGACCTCACCGCACACCACTGTTTCACACAAATTCTTTGTATTTTTCACATACTTTATACAGTCAAAACTTTGGCACAAACATTAGTACGACAGGAAAGGCTCTGCCTCACCTGCCTCACCTCACCACACGTCACTGGACTACATGCCTCTGGGCACAATATAGGCCCTCATTCCGAGTTGATCGCTCACTAGCAACTTTTTGCAGCGCAGCGATCAGATAGTCACCGCCTATGGGGGAGTGTATTTTCGCTTTGCAAGTGTGCGAACGCTTTTGCAGCCGACAGCACAAAAGTTTTTTTGCAGTTTCTGAGTAGCTTTGGACTTACTCAGCCGCTGCGATCACTTCAGTCTTTTTGGTCCCGGAATTGACGTCAGACACCCGCCCTGCAAACGCTTGGACACGCCTGCATTTTTGCACACACTCCCAGAAAACGGTCAGTTGAAACCCACAAACGCCCTCTTTCTGTCGGTCACCTTGCGATCGGCTGTGCGAGTGGATTCTTCGTTAAATCCATCGCCCAGCACCGATCCTCTTTGTACCCGTATGACGCGCCTGCGCATTGCAGTGCATACGCATGCGCAGTTTTTCCGATATTTAACCTGATCGCAGCACTGCAAAAAGTTGCTAGCGAGCAATCAACTTGGAATGACCCCCCATAGTCAGTATCGGCCAAAAGCCGGCATCACACCATATGTACGCACCGCATGCAGAAGGTGCATGGAAAATGCCTCCCCCCCCATTACTGGTGATTTGTGCAGTTATGCCGCTGCCATCACAGGACTCTTGAGAGGTAAATATTGAGAAATCGGTGCAGGGTGTAAGGTGTGGGACCCCCTGGATCCAGGGACCCAAGAGTGATTCCCACTCAGCACACATTCTACTGTAGATATGCCACTAAATTGGTAAAATCTAATATAATCTCCTTGGCACAGCAAGAAGGTAAACTTGAAAAATATGAAATGATTGCACGAGTAAAATAATAATAATTATAATAGAGTAGTATATGAGTTTGACAATTATAATGTCAACATTTAGCATGTTGACATGAGAATGTCGGCATGATCTGAAATGTTGACCTTTTCACCCCGTCGACTTTTTGGACCTGTCGCCCTTATGCATGCTGACCATATGTTGTCAACCTATTTACTGTGTACCTACTGTATTATACAACACCCATTGAAAATTAAAATGTTCAATAGCACTCTAATTTTTATTGGAATGTAATATTGGGCTAGATGTATCATCGCTTGGAAAGTGATAAAATGGAGAGGGAAAAACTACCAGCCAATCAGCTCCTAACTGCCATTTTTCAAACACAGCATGTGACATGGCAGGTAGGAGCTGATTGGCTGGTACTTTTTCACTCCCCATTTTATCACTTTCCAAGTGATGATGCATCTTTTGTAGTCATAATAAATGCATATGTCAGTTGATGATGTTTTATTACTGACCTGAACCTTCTGGTTGGAACGCACTTGTCTGGGATGCACAAGAATAAACAAATGGCATTATTTATAAAGGAAGCCAGAAAATCTGGGTTAAAGATTTCCCTTACAAGCCAATGTAATGTTTCCAATTTATTAATACTGAGCCTATGATTTGGCCCCATTACTCCATGACACAGTGTCTGTGTCCAGTGCCTGGATCCAAATACATCAATGCTCAGCTGTTTCAAAAAACTTCAACGCATGGATGGTAAATACTTATACAATACGTAGAGTAATCTCCATGAATCCAACTGAATCAAACATATACAACAGGTATAGGATGGTGACCTGACCTTAAAAACTAGTAAAATATATTAAAGATTAACACTTTTATTCATCAGTTTTCATAGCCTAACGCACGATTTTGCTGAGACAGCCAGATGTGTTAGGACTGACTGTTTAAATGACACAAACCCCCTCTAGTGGCATGCAGCACACAGTAGGTTTCACATGTCATAGGATGCAGCACCTGGATTGTGCAGTGCTGTCTTCACAGTCATCCCCCCTAAAAGGAATTTTCAGAAGTGGGTAAGTATGAAGAGTTGCGATTGAAAAGCTGGAGTTCAGGATGCCAGCGGTCAGTATACCAACCATGGCATACCGAAGTGTACTTACCGTCCCCCAATGGGCCCCTAACCCTAACTCTTCTTACCAGAAGCCTAAACCTAACGCTCCACCCCCCCCCCCAACCTACCCCGCAGCTTTACCCTAACCCTCGCCAGGGTTTCCTAAACCTAACCCCCCTTCCCGGCAGTCTAAACATTACCTGACGACGGGCTTGTGACCGTATTTGGGATGCCGGTGTCGGCATTCCAAATAGTGTCAGGATTCCAGCATCAGTATCTCAACTGCCGGGATCTCAACCCCCGGGATCTTGACTGGATCCCCCCAAAAAATCCCTAGCACTAATCTAACACAATAGAATCTCTATTAGATTGGCCCTCTTGTTCAGCATTGGTCACCCCCCACACAGGAAATAATGCAGCATACTTACGACTCTAAGCTCCTCTGCAGCTCTATCCTAATTGACTGTGTTAAAGTCATGTTTTCCTCTGCCTTAGTCTATAGCTTCATCTCATCATATATAAAGCTGAGTAGTGCATTTGTTCTGTTTTCTCTGTCTGAAGCAGCCCTGTCCTGAGATCAGTCAACAGAGGTAAGTGTAGAAATTCTTTCAAACACATATGGTAAGTACTTTATTTTGCCACACTGTATATCAGGTGTCATTCCGAGTTGTTCGCTCGCTAGCAGTTTTTAGCAGCCATGCAACCGCTATGCCGCCACCCACTGGGAGTGTATTTTAGCTTAGCAGAAGTGCGAACGGTTGTATCACAGAGCGGCTACAAAGTTTTTTTGTGCAGTTTTAGAGTAGCTCAAAACCTACTCAGCGCTTGCGATCACTTCAGACCATTCAGTTCCTGATTTGACGTCACAAACCCGCCCATTGTTCGCCCAGCCATGCCTGCGTTTTTCCTGGCACGCCTGCGTTTTTCCAAACACTCCCAGAAAACGGTCAGTTGACACCCAGAAACACCCACTTCATGTCAATCACACTGCTGCCACCAGTGCGACTGAAATGCTTTGCTAGACCCTGTGCAAAACGACATCGTTCGTTGTGCCCGTACGACGCGTGTGCGCATTGCGCCGCATATGCATGCGCAGAACTGCCGTTTTTTTTGCCTGATTGCTGTGCCTCGAACAATTGCAGCTAGCGATCAACTCGGAATGACCCCCATCCTTCCTTGTAGCATTACCAAATAGTCAGAGAGTATATATTTTCTTTATAGTGCAGCCACATATTTATGTAACAGGCAAGGTCTAGGTTCTGATGTAAAGTGGAATAGGTACAGCACCAAGAACAAGCAAATCTCATAATTGTTTATCTCACAATTGGTCTGAATCCAGCACAATATCACACGGTCAGTAACCAGTGTAAATTCTCTTCCTAGCAGGTAGTGCCGAAGGACCTCTGTGGGTCACTCTATCGATATCCAGTCTTTCTCTACAACTCTACCATTGCATATTTGTGTTCACTGGGAAGCAGTTTACAGCTCTGGTACACTGGATTTTCCACACCATCTTTAACTTTTACCAACACTGATCACAATTCTGTTTGAATGAAAAATTTACAAACCAAGATCTGGTTTGGGGATTGTACACTAGAGACAAACAGAGAGGAGACCAAAAATCTTCTGCTGCATCATACCAAACTAACCAGTTTAAAAACAAAACAAAACTCAGTTAATGGTGCTGGACTAGTTGCGAAATAGTTTATAATCCTTCTACAATAACAAATAGAGGGGTCTATTTACTAAGCCTTGGATGTAGATAAAGCGGATGGAGATAAAGGCCCTCATTCCGAGTTGATCGCTCACTAGCTACTTTTTGCAGCCATGCAAACGCATTGTCGCCGCCCACCGGGGAGTGTATTTTTGCTTTGCATGTGCAGCCGAGCGGAACAACAAAGTTTTTTGCAGTTTCTGAGTAGGTCTGAACTTACTCAGCCCTTGCGACTACTTCAGCCTGTCCGGTCCCGGAATTGACGTCAGACACCCGCCCTGCAGATGCCTGGACACGCCTGCGTATTCCCTACCACTCCCTGAAAATGGTCAGCTGACACCCATAAACGCCCTCTTCCTGTCAATCTCTTTGCGATCGGTTGTGCGAATGGATTCGTCGCTAGAAGCATTGCACAGCAACGATGCTGTTTGTATCTGTATGACGTGCGTGCGCATTGCAGTGCATACACATTCGCAGTTTTGCTGTTTCTTTAACTGATCGCTGCGCTGCGAAAATCAGCAGCGAGCGATCAACTCGGAATGACCCCCAAAGTACCATCCTATCAGCTCCTAACTGCCATGTTACAGGCTGTGTTTGAAAAATAACAGGAGCTGGTTGGATGATACTTTATCTTCGTCCACTTTATCTCCATCCAAGGCTCAGTAAATAGAACCCTAAGCCCCTATAAAGTGTGTAATTGAGTTTTCTCATCAGATGTAGGCCACTATTAAACTGCTTTTGAAAGAGCCACTTGACTGCAATGAAACACGTTAGGCCTTCTTTTGCTATTAATTTACTTAATTGTGACCAAGTACTATGGACTGGCCACAAAGATCCCTAGCCACCACTGATAATCAGCAGCACTTCTCTCCGTAGTGGCTTCCTCAGCCATAATATATCACCGCAATGCCTGCCTGCTGACTGCTGGACACAACTTGTGAATACCAGGTCATATAGTGATCATTCGCCTCCTGATCTCCTGGTCCCTGCAGCCACAATCTGATTACTTGACTGTGTGGTACAAGCAACTGTTCATGGATCAATATCCGTCCTGACAATTGACTTTTGGTGGCTCACTATCCTACAGGTCCATTGTTTACTACATTCACTTGCTGCTTGATATTTTAGCTGATGATCAGACTGGCAACATAGGAAAATGGCTGTGCCTGAGGCTGTACATAGACAGGTTCACCAGTTAACATTTATAAGGTGAACTGTTCCACAGAGACAGCAACCTACAGTACATTGGGGTTCACTATGTTTCCAGGTGGACAGGATGCCAGTGTTCACAGTACCAACGTGGCCATCTTTGAAATTCCGACAGCGGCGAGGTGAGTATGTTAACCCCTATCCCCTTACACTAACGCATCCTTCCCACATCCTAACCCAACCTCTCCCTTAGTGGCTAACCCTAACCTCTTCCCAGTGGTGCATAACCTACCCCCCTTTCCAGCAGCCTAACCCTTCCTCCTTAGTGCCTAAACCTAACTTCTCCCTGGTAGTGCCTAACCCTACCCCCCCACCCACAACCTAACCCTAACCCCCATGGGTTGCATCTAAACCAAAACCCATCCCCCCCAGCCCTAATCCCACCCCACCCGCAATACTTGCGGTCAGAATGCCGGCTGTCAGAATGCTGGCTGTTGGGATTTTGGCGTTGGACTCCTGACGCTGTCGGTATTCTGGCATTGGCATTCTGATGGTTGTCGGAATTCCCGCATTGGGATTCCAACTGCCGGGATCCTGACAGATGGAATTACCTTGCATCCCATACATTGGACATATGGAATTATTTATATAAGAGGCAGTGTCCATTTCCAGACAGCATCTGTTGACTGTGGAATTTTATACTTGGTCTATATTGGAGTGACTACTGTGAGATTTTGGTTATGAGCCAATGGCTTGACATGGATTAGGTTGACAGTGAAAAGTTCGATCACTATTGGTCGATATTAACATGGTTTACACATTAAAAAGGTCAACACATTAAAATGGTCGATATGGAACATGTTGGCTTATGAAAAGGCTGACATGACATTTTTAAACTTTTTTGGTGTTTTTTTTTCGTAACATGACCAGAAACCCCAATTAGTACACCGAGTACCCTCGCTTGGCTCGTTTCACTTGACATGCTGCAGGCAAGGTTACTATTCCCAAATGTAGTTCATGTGGATGGTAAGGTATGAAAAAGTAAAAATTTTTTTTTTAAAGACCTTTCCCATGCTGTCCATTTTAATGTGTCAACATTTTCCTGTGTCGACCATGTCAATGTCATCCTTTAATGGTTGACCTATACATGTCGACCTACTATCCGGATACCTGAGATTTTAGGATTTCTACATTCTCTCACATACAGTATATTGCAAATATATTTTGATCCCTCTATCTGTACTCCACCTTGGGAAACATACAGTATTGATACAGCTTTTTACACTGTTGCCTATGCATATTTTTGGATTAAGTGCTCAATTCTGTAGTTACCTTTATAATTTGTGGGGGGTTTTAAATATATAATTGTTGCACCTATTGCTGATTGCAACATTTTGTGGTTACACTAGCAACCTTGTTGCTTTTACAATAAAACTACTTTTATTTATCTTTGGAGCCAACTTTTGATACATTGTTACTCCAAGTGCTGTTTATTTTTATTTTATACACTGTTTAACAGCCTCTACATTATCTAAAAGTGCATACACACAGCCAATTCTGACTATACTGATGCCCGAGGCATGAGCCTCCCATATAGATAGTATTGTCCCTGCCTGCACCCACTATATTTCATTGCGATGCCAAACCCGCGAAACCGCGCATCAGCATCACAAGTTGCATACACATGGGCCCTCATTCCGAGTTGTTCGCTCGCAAGCTGCTTTTAGCAGCATCGCACATGCTAAGCCGCCGCCTACTGGGAGTGAATCTTAGCTTAGTAAAATTGCGAATAGAAATTTCTTAGCAGTTTCTGAGTAGCTCGATACTTACTCTGCCACTGCGATCAGTTCAGTCAGTTTCGTTCCTGGTTTGACGTCACAAACACACCCAGCGTTCGCCCAGACACTCCTCCGTTTCTCCAGCCACTCCCGCGTTTTTCCCAGAAACGGTAGCGTTTTTTCACACACTCCCATAAAACGGCCAGATTCCGCCCAGAAACACCCACTTCCTGTCAATCACATTACAATCACCAGAATGAAGAAAAAACCTTGTAATGCCGTGAGTAAAATACCTAACTGCATAGCAAATTTACTTGGCGCAGTCACACTGCGGACATTGTGCATGCGCATTAGCGACTAATCGCTCATTTGCAAGAAAAATATAACGAGCGAACAACTCGGAATGACCCCCATGGTGCGATATGCACTATATTTACTTCTGATATGGACTATTTAGTCCATATCGGAGGTAAAATCTCACCGTGTATATATGCATCTTTAAATATGCCATTATCCATTTACCACTATATTTTGTCATCTAACATGGTCAAAAACTGTACATATTAGTCGGTGGCTAGGTTCTCAACTTTTTTTTGCATAGGTACAGTACGTATAAAAATGTGGTGGCTTATTCAGGTGTGTTAGCAAACCAAAAAAGTTAGCATTTGGGCAAAACCATTTTACACTGTAGGTGGGGCAGATGTAACATGTGCAGAGAGAGTAAAATTTGGGTGGGGTGTGTTCACACTGAAATCTAAATGGCAGAGTAGAAATTAAGCAGCCAGTATTTACCATTCACAGAAACAATACAAATCACCCAAATCTAAATCTGCACATGTTACATCAGCCCCAGCTGTAGTGTAACATGGTTTTGCCCAATTGCTAACTTTTTTGGTTTGCCTACAAACCTGAATAACCCCCGTGATGAAACACTATTCAAGCTTCTGAAGTTATTGGCAAAATATGTCCTATTTAGTTTTGCATCAAACCTTTTCCTGCTACATTTATATTTCCAGGTTTAGTTGTGCGTGCAACAGCCTAGTGGTTTCTTCATGGTCATTAGCTACTATACTTCACTTGCAAAATGCCTTTTAGGATCTGTCCCACTGTATCAGTTTGGCCATGTGGAAAGCAGTATCTGGCTTCCTTAAGAATACAATGATGACACAACTTTTGACATACTGTAAACATCTATAATATGAAGCTCACAATTGATTTCTGGTGACATACTGTAATCTTGTAAATTATTATCAGGATGTCAAACATCACATCCAATTTTTCCTTGTCAATCACTAATGATAATATGATCACCTTTCTATTGGATCTGCATATTCTCCAGCGTTGATCATCCCCTACAGGAAACAGCACATTTATAAAGCCAAAGCACCACCCTAGCTGTATTCTAATTGGCTGGTGTTTTACAATCTGACGGCTCTCTCCTTTACCGTGTAGAGCTGACCAGCCCTGAATTTCTATTCGATCTGTCTCAATGCAACCCCACATAGAAGTCTGCCTGATAAATACAGTACCACAATGTACCTTTGATGTCATATACACAAAACATGCAAAAGTGCTTCAGTGATTTCAATGTGCAGTGCTCGGCTTTTGCTTTCAGGATCTGACATTCCATTATCATTTAGACATTGTCTGCTTGATAATTAATATGTAAATCACAGTTTAATGTGGTATTCTGCCTGAATTTTTCTGAAAAGCTTTAAAATTCTAACATTTCAAAATATTCTAAATTCTACTACTTTATATGGATAGGGTGCATCCTAATAAACAATGTTATTATCTATTATTTGTCTCATTCCTTCAGATGGATATTTTCCCCTTTGTGAAAAATGCTATGTTCAGATACTGCAACATTATGTGAGGTAAATCTGCAAAGTATTATCTTGACTTCCCAAGGCATTCAAGACATATTGCTTTCTCTTGTATCAATGACCTTTACTTCTCATATAACTTTTCATTATATGACATTTATTCTGATAAATATACTTTACAAAATACTGTAAGAAAGTTATTTTTGAATGTATAAAATCTCTAAGGTGCAATGAGATAAAATTAGATAACATTTTGCCAACTTACTTATTATCCCCAAACCTTTCAAAGAGAGCCTGAAAGAGTGTTACTGGTTCACAGAATGGAAACATGTTTGCAATAGGGTTTCCAAATGACCTGAATTTTGTGGTCTGAAACAAGCATTCAACTTTGTGTTGGAGGATCACTGTTCTGATACACGGTTCTCATTCAAAGTTTTCCATGCGTGCCCGACAGTTGCTATAAAATTAATAATTTTACAGATTTTTATTGTTGAATACTACACAATATAATAAAATATTAAAGTATTCAAGTATTTAAAAAAAAATATTAGAATTGTGAAAACTACTACATTAAATATATAGGCTCAAGGTTCACAATTCAAAACCATTAACATGTTATTCAATTTTTTTTTAAATAAATGATTTCAAGATTTTAACAGCATGATAGTCGCATCATATAACAGATAACATCAATGCAAGAAACAGTATTATGAAGTCAGAAAGCCAATATTACAACTTAAAATACTGAACTTGTGGACCAAATGTAAAGAAAGGTAAAATGGGGGAGGAGGGTGAAAGGAAAGAGAATCAGAAAAAGGGGAGATTATGAAGAGGAGTAAGGTGGGAGAGGTATGGGAGGGAGGAGTGGAGATCTCAGCAGGAGGTGTCCAATATGTGGGAAGTCATGAGAGCCAAAAACAAGACCAAAGTGGGGAAACAGTGAGTACAGAGCCCCTGCAGAGACATTGAGATTATGAACCACAGTTCAGGATATAACATTAGTGAGATTAACGGGTAAGGAGAAAGGCATAGGTGCTGGAATCTTTAAAGTTGAGCCAACTAAGCCAAGTGGTCAGAAACTCAACATGCTTGTTTGGTGATGGGAACATAATATTGTCCATCGACATATAATAGTCCATTCTCTGGCACCATTCCCTAATGGACAGGGGAGATCGGCCATGCCCGTGAACAGGTAAGACTGCACTTGCTGCATTGTTTATGTGCTTTAACAGATACTTTTATATGAGGACACTGGGATGTCAGAATATGAGAGGAGCCAAAAACCTAGTCCTGACGGAACAGAAGAATCCATTATTTCCTTGGCCAAACTGATGATCTTACTCCAAGAGGGAATTAATAGTATACAATCCAAAAAGTTGTGAAAGAACGTACCCTTCATAACTCCACATCTCCAGCTGAGAGGAGACACTGAGGGGGTATATTTATGTATCATGTTTGGACATCTGTACCATCTCTTTAGCACTTTGTATTGTATCTCTAAGAACTCAAGCTGGAAGAGCAGGCACTGCTTATTGTATATAACTCGTCCCACACTACTTTGTCCCCTTTAACTGTTAAGTGTCTATCCCACACTTGTGTATATGAAGGGTTATCTCTGAAAAAACCTGCATTATTATTTTATATACACCCTATGTGGCTTGAGATGGGGGATGGGGGAGCCTTCAGCATGCACATCATCTCAAAAGGGTCCTTATTAGGTTGCACCTCCATGCAACCTAATAAAGACGGGTGTGGATCATAGGGTTGACTAGGTCAACTACTATTGGTCAACAGTAAGTTGGTTGACATGGTCTCTAGGTCGACAGGTACAAGGTCGACATGACAGAAGGTTGACATGAGTTGTATTTATTTTTTTGTGTCGTTTTCTCCATAAAGTGAGAGTGCACTGTGTCCCCTCGCATGGCTCACTTCGGTCGACGTGCTTCGGGCAAGGTTACCATTCCCAATCGTAGTCCACATGGATCGTAAAGCATGAAAAAGTTAAAAAAAAATAAAAAAATGTGAAAAACTCATGTCGACCTTCTGTCATGTCGACCTAGATCATGTCAACCTAGAGACCATGTTGAAATAGAAACCATTTCAACCTACTTACTGTCGACCAATAGTGGTAAACCTAGAAATCATCGACCTAAGTGTGGTCGACATAGAGACCGGATAACATAAGGACATATAATGTTGAATCTGAAGAAAGTGGCAGTATTTAGAGTCTCAGAAACAAAAGTAAGTTTGGATGCCCTGGAAGGTTTGAAGATGCCATTTGAGAGTACTTGACCTACTCAGCCCAGAGTTTGAAACCCCTCCCACTGGATACCATGTTGGAATAAGGGGTAATGGAGAAATGGAGAAAGCAAAACATATTTTTTAATTCACATTAAGTTTGACAAGGTCTATTCACGTGACTCATTTTCTTTTTCATTGATCACATTTTTGATCATCTGAATTGAATTAACTGATTAGAAATCTTACATGCAGCCTGTTTGAGCACCACTTGTTTTAAATGTAAAAATATATATATAGTGCTAAATTTTTCCATAATTTGATATTTGTATGTTTTCCAGAGCTGACTCAAAATAAGTACATTTTAGAAAAGAGTAAGTCCTTGCTGTAGGATTTAATGGCTATTTCAATACAAAAACATCTCTGAAATTTCCTGCTATTCACTACAAGGCCTGCAAAAATATCAAGATAGATTAATAGATTATTTTACCAATAGCCTACAGTACATTGCCATATTTTGCATGTAGTTAGATGGAAAATAGTCTGTTCTTGGGAACAGATTTATGCCTCCATGAATATTATTATTATTATTATTATTATTATCATTATCATCAACAGTTTCTTATATATATATATAGATTCCGTTGCACTTTACAATTAGAACAACAGTAATAGAACGAAACTAGACAAAAACAGACCGATACAGAGGTAGGAAGGCCCTGCTCGCAAGCTTACAATCTATAGGGAAATAGGCATTGATACACAAGGATAGTTGCTACCTATTGCATAATGGTCCACCATTTTTATGATATGATCACCCAGCAATGTTGGAAGACAAAATGTGAGGTTAAGGGTACTGTACAGAGAGGATGTGATTAGATAAGATAAGATAGGGAAGCATTGAAGGTTATGTGGGTGGGTCTGGAATGTGTGGGTGGGTCTGGAATGTGATAGGCTTGTCTGAATGATTTATCTTACCTTATCCTCCTAACATTATGACATATTGTGAGACTAGGGCCGGACTGGCACACAGGGGTACAGGGGAAACCTGTCTCTCCCACGAGGCTGCTGCTTCTGCTGATCTCCACAGGTAAGGGTAGCATGTGATGGGCTCCTGCATTCAGAGCTCAGTACATGTTCCTCTCACTCTGCAGCACAGTCTGATGAGAATTATTTCCCAGTAGTGCGTTGCCCAAGTCTGGCTTAGAAAAATCGTCAGGCTGAAAAGTCTGACTACACCAGCACTTCTCCATTAAAAACAAATGACAATAAATGTTCCTTATGCAAACCATGGCCCACATTTTATAGGTTCCGATTTGCTGGTCCTGATGCAATTTTGGCAATATGGCCACGACATTTAAAACGGAAATTAATATCAAGGCAAAAAGAATGGTTTTGCCTTGAAACTAGCCAGAAAGCCAGAGCTTGTTACATTTGGGATTATGTCTCATATTTAAGAATTTGTATTCTTTATTTGTTTGTGTGATTCCATCTAAATGGCCCCAGGGGACAATGCAACTGAATCAGATTACTTGGAGGCTCTTCCAATATCTATTTGTATTTCTCATTTTTTTTTAACTTTCTCTCTATCTATCTTACCTACTCTACATATCATTTATAGAATAAAAAAAAATAATAGTTTAATTACCTTAAATATGGATATTGCTTACTAAAAATTACCATTTATCTTTCGGAACGAGTGATAACAAAAATATCACTAGTTGTTAAATCTGCCCCTATATTTGAAAAATCTTTATGTGAATACATGAAGAGTGTTTAAAAATGTATTATATACAGTACTGTAGCCTTCTGTATGCAATGGTCAAAGTGAACTGATTTGTCTTAATTCTTTCCATATCTTTTATTGCACGGTGTGCCATGGATACTAGAGCACAATGCATAGTGGAACATACAGCAAATTTTCATACTACTTGAGTGACCATACATAATAGTTAAAGTTAAGTACACAACTGTACTAATATGCATAATTACACTCTAGAGGGGCTATGGGTGGACACAAAGAGAGTAGGCTAGAGATAGGAGGCGGAATGGTGGTAGTGGGTAAATAAAGTAGAGATGAGTGGGTTCGGATCTCAGAGATCCGAACACCCCCCCCCCCCCCCCCCCTTGAACTTCAAGAACTGAGCCGGGAACCGAGTCCAGCTCGGGAGGTCTCGCCAGACTCGTATCCCAGAATGAGGCAAAACGTCATCATCCTCCTGTCGGATTATCATGGGTTTTGGATTCCATATATGGAGCCATGTGTCACCGCCATTTTATCTCCGGACTTGGTCAGTGAGGGAGATAGACATCTATCTCTTTGTGGGTGGTGGCATTGGTTGGGGACTGTGTGTGCTCTTTTAGGGTGCTAACCTGTGTGCTGGTAGGGGCGCTGCCCTGTGGTGTCCTGTGCTGTTAGGGGTGCTGTACAGGGTTGCTGTCCTGGGGTGTCCTTTGCTGTATGGGGTGCTGTACAGGGGTGTTTCTGTACTGTGCTGTGCTGTACAGGGGTGCTGTCCTGTTGTGTCCTGTACTGTTTGGGGTGCTGTTACAGGGTGCCCTGTGCTGTTAGGGGTGTTGCTGCCCTTTGCTGTGCAGGGGCTCTGTTTGTATGCTATAAAAATACAGGGGTATTGTAAAAATAAAGGTACACTAGCCCTGTCCTGTATGCTGTAAAAATACAGGGGTGTTGTTAAAATACAGGGGTACTGGCCCTGTCCTGTAAAAATAAAAGGGTGTTGTGAAAATACAGGGGTGCTGTGTCCCTGTCTTATACTGTATGCTGTAAAAATACAGGGGTTTTGCAAAAATAAAGGAACATTGGCCCTGTCCTGTATGCTGTAAAAACTCAGAGTTGTTGTTAAAATAAAGGTAGACTGGTCCTGTCTTTTATGTTGTAAAAATACAGGGGTGTTGTTAAAGAAAAGGTACACTGGACCTCTCTTTTATGTTGTAAAAATCCTGGGTTGTTGTTAAAAAACAGGGGTGCTGGTTCTTTCCTGTATGCTGTATAAATACTGGGGTGTTGTTAAAATAAAGGTACACTGGCCCTGTTCTGTATGCTTTAAAAATAAAGGTGTATTGTTAAAATAAAGATACACTGGTCCTGTCCTGTATGCTGTTAAAAATACAGGGTTGTTGTTAAAATAGAGGTACACTAGCACTGTCATGTATGTTGTAAAAGTACAGGGGTGTTGTTAAAATAATGGTACAATGCCCCTGTCCTGTTTGTTGTAAAAATACAGGGGTGTTGTTAAAATAAAGGAACACTGGCACTTTCCTATATGCTATAAAAAATAGAGAGAGTTGTTAAAATACATGGGTGCTATGAAAATACAGGGGTGCTGTGTCCTTGTCTTGTATGCTGTAAAAATACAGGGGTGTTGTCAAAATAACGGTACACTGACCCTGTCCTGTTTGTTGTAAAAATAAAGGGGTGTTGTAAAAATAAAGGTACACTAGCCCTGTCCAGTATGATATAAAAATACAGGGGTGTTGTTAAAATACAGGGGTTCTGGCCATGTCCTGTAAAAATAAAGGGGTGTTGTGAAAATACAGGGGTGCATTGTCCCTGTCTTGTACTGTATGCTGTAAAAATACAGGGGTGTTGCAAAAATAAAGGAACATTGGCCCTGTCCTGTATGCTGTAAAAACTTAGGGCTATTGTTAAAATAAAGGTAGACTGGTCCTGTCTTGTATGTTGTAAAAATACAGGGGTGTTGTTAAAAAAAGGTACAATGGACCTGTCTTTTGTGCTGTAAAAATCCAGGGTTGTTGTAAAAATACAGGGGTGCTGGTCCTTTCCTGTATGCTGTAAAATACTGGGGTGTATGTGCTCTTTGGGGCCTAGTTTTTAAAACTGCCATCCTGTCTGCCATTGTACTGCTATTCCTAGATGGGCCACGTGTTTGTGCTGCCCACTTGTGTCCCTTTTGGCCTTAAAGAATATTGTGAGGGGTGAGGTGTACAGAATTGACTGGAAATGAGTGGAAATGTATGTAATTAAGGTTAATAGTACCGTAGGAACAAAATAAAAACAAAAAAACAATTTCTGTGATTTTAGCTGTTTTTATGTTTTTTTACAAAAAAAATCCAGATCCAAAACCAAGACCCAAAAGTGTGGTTTTGGTAAAACCAATCCAGATCCAAAACACGAACTTAGATCCAGATCCAAAACCAAAACACAAAATCCGAAAAGCATCCGGTGCACATGTCTAAAATAGAACAGTCTTGGGGATTGGAGAAACATGGGAGAAGACAATGTGGGAGAAGATGATCACGGAGGAATGAGGCAGCAATCATTGAAAGAGCTAGTTGATAAAAGGGAGTTTAGGAATTAGGGTGGAGATACATTACAGGATAGAAGGAGTTGGGCAGGGAGCCAGTGGAGTGGTAGGCAGAGGGGAGCAGCAGATTTGCAATGATGGAACTGGAAAATGAGGCAGGCAGCAGCGTTATGTATAGACTGAAGTGGGCAATGCAGTAGATAGGTAGACCTTTGAGGAGTAGATTACAGTAATGTAAGGGAGTACTGAAAATGACGTGAATGAGGTTAAGTGGATTCCAGGGTGAGAAAATGGCAGCTAATGCAAATATTGACTATACAGTATGGAAACAACAACACTAGGTGATGGACTAGTGAAGTTAATAAAGTTGAATTCCCATCCAAATAGCATTTCCTCTGCAGAGCTAGCTGGCTTCTTACACGACTTAGTAGACTCTTTAACATTCAGTGGTTAGAGCCAGGGCTTAAAGTGGTCCTGGAGAGGTACTGGAACTCATTCCCTCCACAATCTAGTACCCCACCTCACATTATGCAGAGCCAGGGCCAGTGCTAGTGTTTTTGTCAGCACCCTGCCAACTATAAATTAGTGCCCTATTTCCCATCCTGTATAAAGGGACATTGATCTCACAAAGAAGCAGTGTGGTCCCCAATTCAAATTACACCACACAGTAGCACAATCTAATTCACATTACACCACATGTAGTGCCCCTGATTCATATTAGACCACATAGTAATGCCCCTTATTATGGTTACGTCACTCAGTTGTGCCCTTTATTCACATTGTGCTACACAATGGTACCCTTTATACACGCTATGCCACACAGTAGTGCCTGGTATAAACAATGCCCACAATAGTGTTCCTTATATACAACTCCCACAATAGTAGTGCCCTTTATACATAATGACCACAGTTGTAGTGCCCCTTATACATGATGACCACAGTAGTGTCGCTTATACACAAAATGCCCACAGAAGAAGTGCCACTTATACACAAAATTCCCACAGTAGTAGTGGCGCTTATATACAGAATGCCCACAGTAGTAATGCCCCTTACACATAATGACCACAGTAGTGCTGGAACCTGAGGAATGGATGAATGCTTTCCAACAGAGACAGCCTGTGTGAGTACCAGGAGGAATGGGCTGTAGGTGGACCATGGATCCACCAGGACCTGAGGAAGGGGGAGGTCATTGCAGCTCATCATTAACACTAGCGCCACCTGCATCATCGATTGACATAGGTAATGGGGCAGGCTTTTCTGTTGGAATTACTGTGCAGGTCAATGGAGGTGGAACTAGTTCCCCCTACCATTACAGGTAGTGGAATTCAGTTCTACATCATTCCCCCCCCCCCCCACACACACACTTTAACCCCTGGTTAGAGCAACAAGTAAAACTGTACTGAGCATTGCCACGTTCTCTACATTGCCCAGAATCTATTAATATGTGCAGATAGACCCTCAGCTGGCCAGAACAGAGTTGCCTGACAGTGTTTCTGTTCTGGATGCAGGTTGTGCACTCATTATAAATACAGTACTATTTACTAGCCCGTCAAAATGACGGAACAAGATAACAGTAATGTCATCATCGGTGGTTGTGCGCGCCCGTGTGGAGCAACAATTGAATTGCTCTGTCGGGCACCATATAGTGGCCACTGGTGCGGAAAAAAAACACTTGAAATCCCCCATTGAGATAAGGAGCAGCATTAGCCTTTCATAATATAGGATGCCACTGCACAGATTTAGTTTGAAGATACCTTCTTTGTTTCAAACCTTATTATTTTAATAACAGATCAATTTTACAACAAATATTACAACATGAAAATGTTCTAACAGTAAAATCAGAATTCTCATCATTTAACAATATAAGTTGCAGTGCAAAAATTCAAAAGTAAATAAATAAATAAATATATATATATATATATATATATAACCTGCACAATGACCCGGCACTCCTGCGGTCCCCTCCGCCTGCAAACAGCTGCTCCTGGTGCCCTCCTCGTGGAGAAAGTACTCCGTCATACAAGCAATGTAATGAGGCGGCACTCCGGAGACTTTTCAACGACTTTAATCAGGTGATCACCTGATTAAAGTCGTTGAAAAGTCTCCGGAGTGCCGCCTCATTACATTGCTTATATATATATATATATATATTATTCTTGGATGAACCCTCAAAACTTTTATCTGTGAAAGACAAAAGACTGCAGCAATGCAGCAAGGTCTGTGTGTGCTACTGACAGGATCAATTGATTATAGTACAGTGTGCAGCTGCAAGAGAATGGGTGTAAAACAAGCCTACATTGATTCTCTGTATCGGTTTCATGGGGATTTCACACAGGTTCAGCTGAGAAATGATAATGACTAAGGAGAAAATACTGCCAGCATTACAGAGGCAGCACATTAAGCTGCAATCAATTAAACAGTGTATAAAAAACCCAGTAATTAAATGAACGTGATACTACAAATGACATATATAAAAGAAAAAAAGAACAATGGGGGTCATTCCGAGTTGTTCGCTCTGTAAATTTTTTCGCATCGCAGCGATTTTCCGCTTAGTGCGCATGCGCAATGTCCGCACTGCGACTGCGCCAAGTAAATTTGCTATGCAGTTAGGAATTTTACTCACGGTTTTTTCTTCGTTCTGGTGATCGTAATGTGATTGACAGGAAGTGGGTGTTTCTGGGCGGAAACAGGCCGTTTTATGGGAGTGTGCAAAAAAACGCTACCGTTTCTGGGAGAAACGCGGGAGTGGCTGGAGAAACGGAGGAGTGTCTGGGCGAACGCTGGGTGTGTTTATGACGTCAAACCAGGAACGACAAGCACTGAACTGATCGCAGATGCCGAGTAAGTCTCGAGCTACTCAGAAACTGCACAGAGATGTCTTTTCGCTATATTGCGAATCTTTCATTCGCAATTTGAAGAAGCTAAGATTCACTCCCAGTAGGCGGCGGCTTAGTGTGTGTAAAGCTGCTAAAAGCAGCTTGCGAGCGAACAACTCGGAATGAGGGCCAATATACTGTAAAGTGAAAATATGTATGTACTGTGTGTATGTTTGTACTGTAGGTTCCTACATGGCTTGATTGATCTGGACGAAACTTGGTAAACATACCCTTAATTATTTAACTTAAAATAATAGCTCAGGAGGCACCGGCTTATACCAGAGCCAGATTTACACACAATATATGAGCCAAAGGGTTCATGTGGGCATTATACACAGGTGCAGCAGTATATACTACTAGAAATTTGGTGAGTTTTGATCAGAGACGTGTGGAAAAGATAGGCAGGGGGGAGGCACTGCCTCACCTGCCATAGACATTTTGCTCCAGAGCTTGGATTATAAAAATTATTAAAATAATACAAAGAAGAAGATATTTATTATATATTCTTTCTATTTTTAATATACAATACTTTATATAGTCAGAACTCTGGAATATACATTAGTATGCTAGGAAAGGCTCTGCCTCACCTGCCTCACCTCACCGCACGTCACTGATATATATCTTACATATAAAATTGGTCTTTTCGTTTGTTTGTCTGCCTAGTTATGCATTTGGACATTCCTGCACTGATTGGGAACCAACGCAAAGTAGTCCAGTTGTATCCTGATGAGGTTTTACAGGGGTTAGTGTCCAGAGTGAACCTCACGGCGGAATATGCTGGTCTGAACTTTGACCCAGTGAGCCTGTTCTGGCTCTTCTACTGGATGGCTTTGAAAGAAAACTTCACAGAGTGGTAACTTTAGATCTCAAAAGACATTATAGGGTGTTTGGGTTGGTTGGACCTCACTGCAGAATGCATCGGGCAGAACTTTTACTTAAGGGCCTGTTCTGGGCCTTCCACTTGATAGATTTGGAAGAAATCTGCACTGATTGGAATAAAACCAACGCAAGGTTGTCCAGTTGGATACTGGCCAGGTTTTAGAGAAGATTAGGGTCCTTGTCTGCCCTCATAACAGAATGCACCATCCAGAACTTTGACATAAAGAGACTGTTCTGGGCCTTTCACTGGATGTATTTGGCAGGAAACTTTATAGAGTGGTAATATTGAATCTCAGAAGACATAGGGCCTAATTCAGACTGGATCACTGCAGCTGCAGTGATCGCAGTCTGAAGCCTTTTGAAGAGGCCTAGTGAGAGGCTAAATGCATCTCAGGGCTGTGATCGCCTCTGCCTGATTGACAGGCAGAGGTGGTCGCGGGGTGGGAGGGGGCATGGCAACGGCATTAGAAAGCCTTTGGTGGGGCATTATCTGGACAATGTAGATGTGTCCGGACCATTGCGGGGGTGGGCCACAGTGGCTGCATGACATCCCATGCAGCCCCTGCGATCCAGGACGTGGCAGGTAGCCACCTTCCAGAGCAGCTAGGCTGCACAGGCAGGGATCTACTCGGCGGGTGCAAAAGCATCGCCGCCTCGTGATGCTTTCGCACCTGTGCGGGGGATGGGGAGGGCGGGGGGCAGGGTCTAACATGTGGTGTTGACTAGCCCTGTGCTGGGCACCCCTCACATGTCTGAGTAACTTATCGTTGATGTGCTAAATTTAGCACATCTATGATCAGATCTGAATCACCCCCATAATAAGAAGTTGGTGTCAGTCAGACCTCATGGCAGAATGCGCTGACCAGTGTCCGGTAATAACATTGGATCCCACTAGTAATAACACTGGATCCCAGAAGACATATTCGGGGGTTGAGGTCCCAGTCGGACCTCCCATTTGATGTATGCTGGGCAGACCTTTGACCTGAGGAGACAGTTCTGGATTCGATTTTGTGGAAAACTTCAAAGAGTGGTAACACTGAATCCCAGAAGCCATACTAGAGGCTTGGGGTCCTGGTCAGACCCCCCAGTGGTGTACACTGGGCAGAACTTAGACCCAGGGAGCCTGTTCTGGGCCTTCCACTGAATGGGTTTGGATGAAAACTTTAATGAACTGTAATAACAATAATGTCCATTATTCAATGACCTGAAATAAGTGACTGAAATAACCATAAATCAATGAAGTAAAATAACTGACAGAAATGAAGGTGGGAAGACAAAAAAGTGTTGTGTACCCAAAAACCTTGGAATAGCAACATTCAAAACAGAAGGAAAACTTTAAATCCATCTTGCAATGGAAAAGTGATTATAAAACTGAACAGAAAGAACAGTTAGGGATCAGGGCTACTGATGACACACCCAAAACAAAAAATAAACTGGACAGCCACCTCATGGGTGTGTTGGAAGAGATACAGTACTATGCTACATTTTATTTTTAATATATTGACAGTTTCATCCAACTCATTGATAACACAATATATATATTTATATATATCAAGTAAATCCACACACTCAGATTCAATGTATGAAAGGGTGGTTCTCTATAATGGGCCACAAAACGTACATGTATAAAGAATCCAATAGTACAGGCACTCACTACTTAAACTTCAAAGAGCAATTTTATTATACCTAACAAGTGCATTTCAAGTTTGAAAGTAAGCAGCACACTCAGTAACAGCATATCTTCTGATGATCTGTTGGCAAGAGACAGAGGTGACTGTTCAATATTAATCCTTCTGGATCTCTCTGCAGCATTTGATACCGTGGACCATGGTCTTCTGATTGAGTGACTGATACATTTTTGTGGACTGGATGGCACAGTCCTAAGCTGGTTCAAATCATTTCTCACAGGCAGGTCACAGAGAGTATCATCTGGAGTATACTCATCACCATCAGTGCCATTGCTATGTGGTGTCCCACAAGGTTCTATACTATCCCCCATGCTTTTTGCAGTATACATGCTCCTGCTGGGTGAAATAATCAGGCGCCATGGGCTGGTCTACCACTGCTATGCAGATGATACACAACTGTACTTGTCCTTTGCTCCGGGCACTGATAACCCAATAGCAACCCTAAATGGCTGTGTAGCTGAACTCCAGAAGTGGATGAGTGTCATTTGGCTGCGACTGAGCCCGGATAAAACATAGGTCCTTATGATAGGACCGCAACATCAAAGCACAAAACTGCAGCATAGCCAACTAACTGGACTTACACTCGGGGATTCAGAATTACAAACCACTGATCATGTGCGGAATCTTGGCGTTGTCCTGTATGGTGGCTTGACACTTAAACATCAGATATCAGCCACAATCAAATCCTCATTCTTTCACCTGAGGGACATAGCCAGAATCAAGCACTTAATTCCCTCAGATGATCTGCCAAAAGTCATCCATGCATTTGTATCATCTCGATTAGACTACTGTAATGACCTCTACCTTGGTCTCCCAGCAAAAGAATTGCACCGCTTACAGCTGGTGCAAAACACAGCTGCCAGGCTGTTAACCGACCAGCCCTGTTCTAGCCACATAACACCCATACTCTACTCCCTTCACTGGCTGCCTGTAAGATGGCAAATCATCTTCAAGATTGGCTTACTGAGTTTCAAAGCACCACATGACCAGGGCCCAAGGTACTTGAAGCAGCTTCTGACCCCGTACTGCCCCACTCGATTACTGCGATCTGTAGATGAAGGACTTTTAGCAGTACCTAGAATCTCCCATAATTCATCTGGGGGTCGAGCTTTTAGTCATGTGGCTCTGACTCTATGGAACTCACTTCCCCACACAGTGCGAGAGGCCCCAACTATAGAATGCTTAAAAAGTAGACTCAAGACTTTCCTGTTTACTCAAGCATTTCCATAATGTCCCTTTAGTATCTACATTCTTCTTTATTTTATGAAAAGCTTTTCTGTACTTCTTTATTCTCTGTACTAAATTATGCTATGTATCTGTTAAGCGCCTTGAGTCCTATTGGAGAAAGAGCGCTATATAAATAAAATTATTATTATTATTATTATTATATCAGCAGCATGTCGATATTCTGGTTTGCTCATAACCTTTGTCAAGCAAGAAAACCCCACAACAGATGTTACTGAGTGTGCTGCTTACTTCCAAACTGGAAATGCACCTGTAAGGTATAATATAATTTCTCTTTGAAGTTTAAGTGGTGAGTGCCTGTACTATTGGATTCGTTATATGTGTGTGTGTGTGTGTGTGTGTGTGTGTGTGTGTGTGTGTGTGTGTGTGGTCCAAGTTATGTTAAGAGCACCTAATAGTGCAAAAATATTATAAAGTGACTTTGCAACAAAGTGTCATAGCAAAAAAGTGCTAAAGTGCTAAAGTAAATAAGTGTGTCGGGAAAGGACTTCGCTTTTTTCTGTATATTCGGTCATATGACCATCATGTTGCCGAGGTATATATAAAAGAGAGCAAAAATACCAGACATCGTGTGTACTGTAAGAAAGCAAAATCATAAGAGCTTATCTGTCCACAGTTGGCATTCCTAGGTACAGCAATGTACCAACGCGTTTCGTCCTCAGCATGGACTTCATCAAGGGGATCCCCCTTATGATTTTTCTTTCTTACAGTACACAAAATGTCTGGTATTTTTGCTCTCTTTTATATATACCTTGGCAACATGATGGTCATATTACCGAAGATACGGAAAAAAGCTAAGTCCTTTCCTGACATACTTATTCACTTTAGCACTTTTTTGCTATGTCACTTTGTTGCAAAGTCACTTTATAATTCTTTTTGCACTATTAGGCGCATTTAACATAACTTGGACCCCACATCTTACCTATGTGTGACTCACAAACACAACTTTTTGTTTTAAGCAGCCACCAAAATTAATATGGAGTGCCTTGAATAAATATTTATTTTCTGGGTGTATTTTGTTAAGTGTTTTGCAGACACTTGGCGCTTAGTTATAAACTTTCTTTTATATATATATATATATATATATATATATATCTCCAATGAATCCACACTCACTGCTGCAAATTACATCATAGGTGGTGCTCCATAAAGGGCTCTTAAATAGTCCAAAATATATCCAAGAAGAATATAGGCACTCACCACTTTCTTAATGATTATAGTTTTATTGTACCTCACAGGTGTATCTCACGTAGAGATGAAAGACAGCATGTCAGCATGCTGACATGCTGTCTTTCATCTCTACGTGAGATACACCTGTGAGGTACAATAAAACTATAATCATTAAGAAAGTGGTGAGTGCCTATACTCTTCTTGGATATGTATATATACCGTATTTGCCGGCGTATAAGACGACTTTTTTGCCCTGCAAAACATGCCTCCAAGTGGGGGGGTCGTCTTATACGCCGGGTGCACTTCATACGCCGGGTGCCATAGTGGCCTCCCGATGCACTGCGGCCGCGGCGGGTCATCAGCGTGGCTGTGGTGAGCATCAGCAGCGATACAGGGGTGCCAGCCTTTTTGGCTTGACCGGCCCGTTCTGCTCGGCGGGAAGCAGCGGCGCTCCGACCCGCCCCTGGCACATGCGGTCATAATATACAGTATGTCACTTGGTATTAATAGGCTGCTGCTAGTGACAGGGAGACAGGGAGACAGGGAGGGCAGACAGGGAGCAGGGACCAATCCAATCAGGCTTTGTATACAGCCAACAGCCAACCACAGTACTGCACCATTGTACAGTACAATCCAGCATAGAAAATGTCCAGCCGTCAAACCCCTATCAACCCTATCATGGCACCAGCAAAACAAAAGAAATATGATGCAAGTTTTAAACTTCTTTGTTCTTTTACGTTTTATTTGGTGTGTGGAAGGTGTGCGGAAGAGGGGGTAGTCTTATACGGCGAGTATATAACAAACTCTATATTTTGAGTGGAAATGTTGGGGGTCGTCTTATACGCCCAGTCGTCTTATACGCCGGCAAATACGGTATATATATATATATATATATTAATTACAGACTGAACATGTGCAGTACAGACACTACCTGGAATGAAAATTATGCCAATGTAATTTTCTTGGCAATTTGCGCATGTACAGTACACTCTGGCACAGTCAACCCGGCGCATGTACCATCAAGAGATATAGGGGGTGATTCTGACCCGTTCGCATCAGCGGTTCTTCGCTGCGGTGTGAATGGGTCAGGACTGCGGCTGCGCTGCGTTGCCCGGCGACAGTGGTCCCTGGGCAGCGATGCCGCCAGCACAGAAAGTGATCGCAGCGGCGATTGCATGAAGATGGACAGGCGGGAGGCCCTTCCGGGGCTGATACTCACCGTTTTCAAAGCGTGGTGAGGCGAATACAGGCGGTTCCAGGCGTTTGGAGGGTGGATGTCTGACGTCAATCCCGGGACCTTCATCGCTGGATCCGTCACACAAGGTAAGTAACTCTTACCCTGGTGTTGTTTTACAGGAAACTTTTTTAGCATAGCAGGGCTGCACAAGCGATGCAGTCCTGCTATGCTATAATACACTCCCCCATAGGCGGCGTCAAGTTGATCACACGAGCAGCAAAAAGTTGCTATGTGCGATCAACTCGGAATGAGGGCCATAGTGAGATTGAACACGGCCCACTCCCCTCTTTAACTGCCCCTGGTTGGGATTTCATGGTAGAAATATTTTAGCTACATCGTACGTAGACAAATACGGACACAGGAGATATTATTAAACTGAAAGTGACAGACAGCTGCAAGAAACAACACAATAAAGAAATCTGAGTTGTAAATGACAGGGTAGAGTGCTTAGCAGAGACCATACCTACAAACAGATGCTCCTGCCATCATTATCTATTCTGAACACAGACCATTGGGTTCTCGAGTATCTGCAGTTTTTTTCTTTCATTACTTCCTGCTGTATACTAATTTCTATTTTTAGATTGTAGACGTCTTTGAACTCGGCCTTCGTTGTTTTGTTTCTTTTACTTTATTTCAGTATCTCTTTTATTATGCACAGGAGGTGACTGTGTTGGTGCTTTCAAACAAATTGCTGCTGAAAGAAAATGCAATGAATTCTTAGGTTGAGTGCTGTTCATTCGCATTTAAAGGTATAAAAAAATGCTTGAAAAAAGCAGTTTAATGATAACTCAAGATCTGTCACCTTTAATTGATGTCAGTGTTGGAGGAGAGCTGCAGGTGTAAAGCACCAGGCACTCATCTAATTACCACTATAGGTAGAACTTTACTTTTTGAAGTCTGTACTATCAGTGTCTTTTCACTCTTCGTTGAGCAGCTTCCAGATGCATCACATAGAGAGAAATTTCTGGCATGAAACCTTTTCGTGGGTCCTAAGTGATAGGCTGTCCTCCTACATAATCTACTTGCTTGTAGCACAAATGCTGTAACGATAGTTATCTTGCAAGTTGGAAGCTTCTTACATAAACACAAGTGACAGTAACAGCGAAAACATGTTTTTTCTAATTTTACAAATAATATTCATCTAACACATACATTAGTAACTATATATTAGTATTTGAAAAAAAAATGGTATGAAATGGTTTTAGATGAATTTGTGTGAATATTGATTTATTACGAGTTGCAAATTAATTGAAATGAGAATAAAAAGAAAGAGTAAATATTTACTGGATTTGTGAAAAGACAGCAGTTAATTCCTGATAGGTTATTGATGTTGAAATAAATAATACAAATAAAAACAACAAACTATTGGCTTGATGCAGTTGCTTTTGATTAAAGCCGCACCAACCTACTTTATAACTTAAGCTAATGCAAAAATTCCCCCCTCTATGCCAAATACTTGTGCATCCACAAGTGGAAGCCTATACTTTCCAATGCTCTTATACCCACACCAATATCTTTAGTATCAGTACTTGCACCAAACCCATGCTGAGTGCACTGGGCCTAATTCAGACCTGATTGCTGCAGCAAAATAGCAAAATTGTTCTCTAATGGGCAAAACCATGTGCACTGCAGGGGGGGGGGGGGGGGGGGGCAGATATAACGTGCAGAGAGAGTTAGATTTGGGTGGATTATATTGTTCTGTGCAGGGTAACTACTGACTGCTTTATTTTTACACTGCAATTTAGATTTCAGTTTGAACACACCCCACCCAAATCTAACTCTCTCTGCACATGTTACACCTGATGCCCCTGCAGTGCACATGGTTTTGCCCATTAGAGAACAATTTTGCTGCTGCGATCAGGTCTGAATTAGGCCCACATGTGTGCACATGGGACGTGCAGGAATTAGTGAGTAGGACAATTTGGCAGGGCATGTTGGTGTGGGGGCCAGGCGATATAATGGCAAGGCTATGCCACCCACACCCATAAAGAAAATCCTCCACACACTTATGTGTAGGTGCAAATGACATATCAAAAACAGGTATCCTATCTCCATCCACATGCTCCAAACAAACACAGACGTTGGCTTATGCACAATGAGACTCCTATGACACAACCATAAATTGGATCAGTCATGTACACAGTAACCATCCAGGTCAACACAGAATTCTTGGGGCCTGATATAGTGATATCTCTGGGGGCCCCTCAGATTTTATATATATTTATGCCTTGACAAAGGGGACATATGTGACCACTTTTGCACCGTTACCAAAGTTTTCTACGTATACCGGAGTGCCGCTGCTACTTTTTTCTTATATATATATATATATATATACTTAAACAAATGGCAGCGTCACTCCAGGGCTTTGAAAAATCTTAATAAATTTATTGAATCACAGGTCCTGTGATTCAATAAATTTATTAAGATTTTTCAAAGCCCTGGAGTGACGCTGCCATTTGTTTAAGTGTTACCTGACCCAGAGCGGAGGGCACCCAGGCAATTGACGACAAGGACCAGGAGTGCCGGGCATTAGAAACTTTCTATATATATATATATATATATAAATAAAATATCAGCTGGTATAGACTAACGTATCAATGCTCTGTATTAAGCATTTTCATCAGGGTTCAGAACAAACAAGTAAAACACACGAGATGCGGTCAAGATCCCGCCGGACGGAATCCCGGCGGTCGGAATACCAACACCGGAATCCCGACCCGCACAATCCCAACATATTCTCCCTCCGTAGAGGGAGAATACATTAGTGTGCCGAGCATAGCAAGGCACCGTGCCCACAACGTGGTGAGCGCAGCGAGCCCGAAAGGGGCTGCATTCCGCTCGCGACCCTGTCAGGATTGTGCTGGCCGGGATTCCGGTGTCAGTATTCCGACCGCAGGGATCCCGTCCAGCGGGATTTCATACTGATCCCAAACACACAATACTTACATAAATAAACAAGGATCGTCCATGCTGCCGCCAGTTCCAGCGCTGATGAAAGATGTCACTGGATAGCACCGTGCGAGGGCACGGAGAGAACACATCACTTAGGTAACCAACGTAAACAACCATTAAACAGAATCCCTAGTATGGCAATCCTCACAATGGCCCTCATTCCGAGTTGTTCGCTCTGTAATTTTCTTCACATCGCAGCGATTTTCCGCTATTTGCGCATGCGCAATGTTCGCACTGCGACTGCGCCAAGTAAATTTGCTAAGAAGTTTGGTATTTTACTCACGGCATTACAACGTTTTTTCTTCGTTCTGGTGATTGTAATGTGATTGACAGGAAGTGGGTGTTTCTGGGCGGAAACTGGCCGTTTTATGGGAGTGTGTGAAAAAACGCTACCGTTTCTGGGAAAAACGCGGGAGTGTCTGGAGAAACGGGGGAGTGTCTGGGTGAACGCTGGGTGTGTTTGTGACGTCAAACCAGGAACTAAACTGACTGAACTGATCGCAGTGGCAGAGTAAGTGTCGAGCTACTCAGAAACTGCTAAGAAATTTCTATTCGCAATTTTGAGAATCCTTCGTTCGCAATTCTGCTAAGCTAAGATTCACTCCCAGTAGGCGGGAGGCGGCTTAGCGTGTGCAATGCTGCTAAAAGCAGCTTGCGAGTGAACAACTCGGAATGAGGGCCAATATAAACTACATAAGCAGTTAATATTAATAATTACAAATGGACAGCAATAAAGAATACTGACAGCATCAAGATAAGCCTGATGAAATGAAGCAAAGATACTGTAGCGGTGTGATGTCAAAGCAAAGTACTGCATTTAGCAGTCCACTGCCACCATGGTAAATGATAATAAGTGAACCACTAAGGGTATCACAAAAATATAATATCAAAAGTGAACAACTGGGAAAAAAACTGAAAAAGGAATTTAAAAAAAACCCACAGTATTAACTGAACGAGCAACAAAGTTGCTGAATGGCAACATTGATAATTACACATAAGCTACAATGTTAACCAATAGCTCAATGTATGTCCAATGTTACTGATACACATAGACCTAGTATACAAAAAATAATAAATTAATGTTATAAATTGTCACATGTTCATTGAGGTCTTTCAGGGCCAGCATATCCAGACAGTGAATCCACCTACTTTCAGCTTTCAATAAAAGCAAAGGCCTGTTACACCCATGAGGTGGCAACGGTATTTGTTCAATAATGCCATAGCGCATTGTTTCTAGATGTCTAGCCTCCTTGAAGTGACGCGCCACTGGCTGATCACCATTTCCAGAGGCGATGGCATTTCTGATGGACAAACGATGTGCTGCCATACGTTCTTTAAACGCACACTCTGTTTTCCTGACGTAGTGCCGTCCTCACGGGCAGCTGATTAAATACATAACAAATTTTGTGGTACATCTCACTCTTTGGTAAATGTTTTAATTTTTGCTAGTGTAGGGATGACGAAAAGAGTCGCCTGGAATCATGTGACTACAGGTAGCACAGCTAATGCATCTATAGCACCCTGGGCGGGCCGTACTCAAGAACATGTTGCTTTGCTTGACCTTGGTAAATTAGATATATCATTTTTAACCAAATAGTCCCTTAAGTTGCAGACAAAGAAATTACCCAAAGGTAGTTTACTCCAGCGCTAGATGGAGAGGTTCAACACAGCAGCTGATATGGAGGTTGGTCAGACCTCTGGAAAATATACATACACAACAAAACAATATTCAGTGCTAATAATGGTCATATATGAGATGATCAATGGAAAACACACATTTATTAAATAATAAAAATAGGCTTGGCAACCTATGTAAATAATTATTAAAATGACAAAAGGTACATGAATAAGCGTGTGTAGCTTGAATTATAGCTCCACTAGAAATGAACAACAAATGCTGATTGGGTCCTGTGACCTGTTCCAAATAAAATGGTTCCCTGATAAATCCTCGTTGGGCCTCAGTGAGCAATGTATTGTAGAGTATTATATTAACCCCAGCCAGCTTCAAGGATTTAAGCGGTTGGCATCACGCATATGTCCAAAGTTCCTTGATAAATGCAGCTCTATGGATCCCAAACAACAGTATTTAACCCTCTCTGCAAATGTTATATCTGCCCCACCTGCAGTGCACATGGTTTTGCCCATTAGCTAACAAATTTGCTGCTGCGATCAGATCTGAATAAGGCACCATGTACGATTTTGACTAATGCCAATTTTGACTATACTTTGTACTGTATAGTACACTAGATAGTCAAGATTGACTTGCCTGAACATTCTATCTACTGTAGCCTTGGAATACCGATTCGATCTCTATGTGCGGCGCCTAACACCTTGTGATTTCAACTAACTTTCCTTGCAATTTTGACTATATAGTCAAAATCGAAAGGATATATCTCACCGTGTGTACACACCTTTAGTTGCTGACTGTGATTGAGAGTTTGGAAAGGGCAAAGTGTCCAAGCATGCCCATGGAAGCACAGGGCTACATAAGCAGATTCTTTGATAGTAGAAAAATAGTTAATAGTTAAGACAACAATGAATGACTAATAAAAGTTCTAAATACACAAAGATCAATGGCAATTTGAGAGGTTATCAAAGCTATTATTGCATAATAATTTCAGCAATCATTACTATTACTATTAGACTTGCAACAGATAGAGAATAACACCGGAAGTGGCAATAATTACATTAACTGACTATTGCATGGAGGGAAAATGGATGTTACCTGTGATCTTCTGTGTATCTTCTCCATCATACAGTACATCTCAACAATCCAAATTTGGCAAGAAAAGTCCAGAATCACTTATTTCCCGATATGTTAGGAAGCTGAAAGTTAACATAGGTATTCTACAGGTGGGCAATAGGAAAACAATGCAATTTGAATTTTCATAAACCTCCCGTAAGGGGATGAAAAGGTGGTTGATATAATGAAATCATTACCAATGCATGGCTTGTGTTGTGTGAACGATAACATCCAAATGGACAATCGGATCAAAATTTGGTTTGCACCTCAAGTGTGTAGAATTTAATAAAATGCAAAAGCCCTCACTCACTCACTCACTCACTCACTCACTCACTCACTCACTCACTGATTCATCACTAATTCTCTTAATTCCCAATTCACTTACTTCCCCATATGTTATTGCAAGATAGGGGGAGGGGGGTTTCCGCACTTACCCACTTATCTAAATTAGTGTTCTTTAAATATCAGGTACCATAGTTAGAACCAACATTATAAAGTAATACTCCAAATGGGTTAGTCAAATAACTCTGTTGGTGGTGCACTCTAGAGTTATAATTGTAACTGCCAACAAGGAATGAAAAGGAAAACTCTTTTTGTTGGGGCACGCTTTGAATAAATAAAGAATTTATGTAGTTAAAACCTCAGAAAAATCTTTTATTGGTATGCATTAAAAAACATGTGTGGTTTCTATACATCACGACACTTGGTGCTTTATACAGGTAAACAAAAACAGGACATATGTTTTGATAAACAAAACTTGAATGTTGCACAGCAAGCAATCTTTTTGATATATAATGATATGCAAAAATGATTTGGTGTGTAAGCCAATTTTGTGGGTGGCTCTCAATAAAAATGTAAGTAACTCTTTCTTATGGCTGTATTTATTAGTCATGTGCAGGAAAAACATAATAACAATGGACAAATTTTACATAAACTTTTAAAAATAAGGCAAAATATCTATCGGTTTCGGAAACCTCAGTAGTTTTAATAATTATTATATAATTCCTATATATACACGGTATCCCAATAAAATAAATAAATGAATTAAAATAGAAAAAAATAAAAATTATATATATATATATATATATATAGCAGGGGTGCAATGTCTGCACTCACCACTCATAGGGTGGGGTGCATGTAGCCCATGGCCACCAACTTAAATATATACAAACAGAAATTTCAGCACTCACCAAAGCAAGCTCACTTATCTTCACAACATCAATAAATAAATGATGTGGGTTTAGTTAGTGAATTGGGCAATGAACAGAAGCATGCAAACCGCTCCACAAGGTACCCTACCTTCATGCAGGTCCTACACTATCACAGAGTCTTAAAAATTAAAACCTGGCAACTGTATCACACATAACATAACTGCAAATATGCCTACTTGGTTTAATGTGTACCTGTCACACACTTTATGGCTTTTAAAGGTACACTAGTCACCTGACACTGGCTTATTAACTCTGGCAACAAGCTTTTTCATGCACCCCTATGTAAACTCAATTATCCTAAACCTGTGTCAGCTGTTCCCTAGTAATTTAGCAGCCAGTGTCAGGTGACTAGTGTACCTTTAAAAGCCATAAAGTGTAGGGGGGGGGGGGGGGGGTGTGCCGGCACAGTTCCAATGAGAGTCCCACAGTGCTATGAGTACCGTTACCTTATCTGCGGAGAGAAAATGGTGCCAGTCATGCTCCTTCCTTCCCAACAGCTATGAAAAAAAGGAGGAGACTATGGGGGTAATTCAGAGTTGCTTGCAGCAGCAAATTTGTTAGCAGTTGGGCAAAACCATGTGCACTGCAGGTGTGGCAGATATAACATTTGCAGAGAGAGTTAGATTCGGGTGGGTTATTTTGTTTCTGTTCAGGGTAAATACTGGCCGCTTTATTTTTACACTGCAATTTAGATTTCAGTTTGATCACATCACACCCAAATCTAACTTTCTCTGCACATGTTATATCTGCCCCCCCCCCCTGCAGTTCACATGGTTTTGCCCAACTGCTAACAGATTTGCTGCTGCGATCAACTCTGAATTACCCCCAATGGGTATAGAGAATGGGGCGAGGGGAAAGGAGACTTGGTGACCTTGGACCTTGTATCAGCACTGGTTAAAACTTAAAAGAGAAGAAAATATTTTTTTTGTATTTTTAATGGAGCTGTATTTAATTGGCGTCATTGTGAAAACCTACATTATAATCAAAGACTTGAATGAACAGTGCAAAAAAGAATAAAGAGCAAATGAGATTAAAACTTGCACTGGACCAAACACAGTTCAGCTGTTATTGGAAATTAATAACACCTGCTTGTTAAGTAGATTACTTCAAAATTACTGACTAAATTGCAGTTGTGTATTTTATTAGAACGATATTAATGAAAAGGATGCGTTTATAAAATCTCACAAGTTCTAATCAAAAATCACTCTATATGCAAATTCTTCCCTATCACTCTGTGTTAATTAGGATAGCAAGGCAAGGTATTGGAATCAAAGGACATAACACAAATCAAGGGGTCTGGCTGAAATGTTAACCTGATCGACATGTTTATATATCTATAATACAAAATAAAGTAAGTTGTTACAAGAGATGTATTTTGCAATAGGGCCAGATACATGCTCCAAATTTTAATTTCTAACCTGTTTGGTATACACTTCCGGGTTCTGTAAAGTAAATACTATTATTACCAAAATTTTACAACCTGCCAGCTGAGATGTAGGCTCTATTTATTATCAGGGGTAGCAAATGGTGATAGATTTTGCTGTGTAAGTCTGGACACCACTGGCATTCACCAAAATGTTCATTCCTCACAATACTTGGAGGTGTGCTTCATCTCCTTCTCAAGTGTCTTCTTTTTCTGGTTGCTGCAGAGAATCAATTGGTACCCATTTCTGGTCAATGACAAGATAGAGACAACTGCATCTCAAGATGACATTATGTAGTTGTGCTTGATAAACAGAACTTAAGCTGGGTACATAATGGAGCAATGGTGTGCCAATTTACCCTTTTGTAATGACAAATTACCTATATTATTTTATTATTTATTAACATTTTCTTATATAGCGCAACATATTCCATTGCGCTTTACAATTAGAACATCAGTAATAAAACAAAACTGGGCAAAAACAGACAGACATAGAGGTAGGAAGGCCCTGCTCACAAGCTTACAATCTATAGGGAAATAGGCAAAGATACACAAGGATAGATGCTACCTGTTGCATAATGGTGCACCAGATTCTTAGGTTCTTAATCGGTTGTATGATATGATCACCCAGCAATGTTGGCCAAGGGTCAGAAGGGTGTGAGAGTAAAGAAAGACAAAAATATATGAGGTTCTGTGTACCGTACAGAGAGGATGTAATTAGATAGGGAAGCATTGAAGGTTATGTGGGTGGGTCTGGAATTTGATAGGCTTGTTTGAAAAGGTGAGTTTTCAGGGAACAGTTAAAGGTTTGGAGACTAGATGTGAGTCTTATTGTGCATGGGAGGGAAGTCCTGTAATTTTGAGTGTGAACAAAAAATACATATGGATGAGAGACGCAGATCTTGTGCAGACGGAGAGGTCGGGTAGGGAGATATTTTGAGATGAGTGAAGAGATGTATGTTGGTGCAGTTTGGTTAATAGCCTTGTATGTAAGTAAAAGTATTTTATATTTAATACGGTAGAATACCAGTAACCAATGGTGGAACTGACAGAGCGGATCTGCAGGCAGACAATGAACATCTAGCGAGGAAGATTAGCCTCGCAGCTTAATGTGTATGGGTGATTGTGTGCTCCCACGGTTGATAGCAATTTGGTTTAGGCTTATGATGGATGGAACATGATTGTTTCGTCCTTCATAAAACTCGTTTCAGTGTGTACACAGAATCTGGACTCAAGGGCATTCTTTCAGATGTCAGAACAAGTGCCTATAGCTTCAGTGTGTTCCCTGCTTTAGCCACTGTCCCCATAGAGTCAGTAGTGTACACAAGCATGGTAAGGCTTTGGAAATCTATTACCACAAAATGCCTTTAAGCCAGTGGAACCCAAATTTTTTGGAATCACGGCGCCCTAGAGCATCCAGGTGCCAAATGCCCAAATGCTTCTTATTGAGAAATTTAGAAAGAGATATTAAATGAAAAAAAATTGTGTTTATATGTCATCCATAAGTTCAACTGTGTGGCGAGAGACAAGATTTGCTTCTGTTTATCCACATATTTTATGATTGGCAGCCACCAGCACTTACATTGACCATAAATAATTTCAATTGGTCCTGGACCACCAATCCAAGGCACCTCTACAAGTGTCCCAAGGCACCCCGGGGTGCCTAGGCACACAGTTTGGGAACCACTGCTTTAGGCACAAATAAACTAACTAATCCACTAGGGACATAATATGAAATGAAACCGAAAAATGGATAAAGATTTCTGTTAGCAGCAGGTGTTTAGAAAACAAAGCTTTTCCTTAAAGTAATCTAGATAAAAATGACAAAACCTGTGCTTATAATGGTATGACTTGGATGCTCCCTTTAAATGATGATATTATGTGAGAATAAATCTTTTCAGAAATCTATATGGACAAATGCAAAGTACTTTGATAAATGTTTTTTTCAATTGAAATATTCTTAATGTCAGACTAATGGGAAGTATGTACACATACTTGAGACAGAAGGTAACAGACTTTGAAGATAAGACAATGAGTCATGATGTTGTCTGTAGCACAAAGTGGGGGCACTAAACGGTATCCGGTCTCTAGGTTGACTACACTTTGGTTGACAATCATTAGGTCGACCACTATTGGTCGACATCCATTAGGTCAACAGGGTTTCTTAGTCGACATGGTCACTAGGTTGACATGTTCTAGGTCGACATGACAAAAGTTCGACATGAGTTTCTCACAATTTTTTTCATTTTTTGAACTTTTTCATACTTTAAATCCATGTGGACTACAATTGGGAACGGTAACCTGTGCCAAGCGCAGCAGTTGCTGGGTGAAGCACCTTGCCCAAAGCATGGCAAATGAAGTTAGCCATGCAAGGAGATACAGTGCATTATTTGGGGTTCCCGGTCACTCTACGAAGAAAACAACACCAAATTTTTTTTAAAACCTCATGTCAACCTTGCTCATGTCAACCTAATGCTTGTGTCAACCTATTTTGGGTGTTAACCTAGTCACTGTCGACCAATAGTGGTCGACCTAGACACTGCCAACCTAAGTGTGGTCTACCCTATGAACCACACCCCACTAAACATTCTGGTCCAAATACCAGTTAGAATCAGAAAATAGGGAATAGCTTTGTACTAAAAAATACAGTATGTGAAAGTCCTCTCTGTTTAATTGGGATTTAACTAAGATATGCAACAGGGATCCGATCTGACTGTTGATACTGTCTAGGTCGACAATGTTTAGGTCGACCACTATAGGTCGACAGTCACTAGGTCAACAGGGTTGGAAGGTCGACAGGGTTTCTAGGTCAACAGGGTTTCTAGGTCGACATGTGCTAGGTCAACAGGTCAAAAGGTCAACATGAGTTTTTCATTTTTTTTCTTTTTCTGAACTTTTTCATACTTAACGATCCACGTGGACTACGATTGGAACGGTAACCTTGCCCGAAGTTTGGTAAACGAAGCGAGCCATGCGAGGGGACACGGTGCACTAATTGGGGTTCCCGGTCACTTTACGAAGAAAACGACACAAAACCCCCCAAAACCTCATGTCGACCTTTTGACCTGTCGACCTAGCGCATGTCGACCTAGAAACCCTGTCGACCTAGTGACTGTCAACCTATAGTGGTCGACATAAACATTGTCGACCCAAATACTGTTGATTTGATGATCCACACCTATACATCATGTATCTGTGCTTACAGTAGTACATCTGCATTGAGATTTACCATCAATTCTGAGAATCACTGAATAAAAGGTCCATACAGTATATGTTTTACAATTTGCAAAGTGTATTCTAAAGTGATAATAGCATTGTTTAGCAAAAGTGATAATTTGAATACAATGGGGTAAATGGTCAGTTTGGAGTGATAAGTCCATTCATTAGCTGTGATGTACAAACCAGTGATAGATGTCCTGTATGAAGGGGCTATTTGTGCAACTCGCTTATCAAGAGTGTATTAGTTTGGTTAACACTGACTAAACTGCAGCAGAGTTAAAGAGTCAATAGATATCAAAACTGAAGTCTTAATTACATTTAATTGATGTCTTTAATCATGCATCAAAGGAAAGAATTGCTATTAAATCAGAAATCCAAAGTTTGGAAAACAGACAGAAAATAAATGTTGATGTTGGGATGCCAAGTCAATATGTGTGTTCTGACAATTAACAAATAATAGTAGATGGTAAAAACAAAGTTACAATTGCAGATGTAACAAAAGATGTTGAAATAACAGACAACAGTGTAAAGTTTTAGTACACTCAGATCCATGAAGCCCAGCTAGTAAAGAAATCAGGGAGGGCTTTGAGGGGCTGAAGCTCACAGAGTATGGGCCAAATGTAATAGAGTGAGAGTTCCAAAAAGTGCAGGTTTTTTTTTAAAGTGGCAATCATTTACACAGCAAGATCAACCTGGTTTTGCAGTGTAAATGATTGCCACTTTAAAAAAAACCCTGAAAAACCTTACCAAATCTCTCACTTTCTGAAACTCTCACTCTATTACATTTGGCCCTGTATGTTATAATTTCAGAAACTGAAGGTATGAGAGGTGAGGTGGAGTTAATTTACACAGCAGAGAGAAGGGATAGAATTATTTCACCATTCATTATACCCTTTTCAGGCAGAAATCCCAGCTTTTATCCTGCATTTCAGTGCCGGGTTATTTTTACGGTCTCTGTATGATCCCCCTTTTACACAGAGAAGCAAATTACCGGGTCAAGAATTTCTACCCAGTATTTTACGGATCAACACGTGTATTTCGTCTGTGTGAAAGGATCAACCTGGGTAGAAATTCCCCAGTCAAAGTCCCGGGAATTTCAACATAGGTTGACCCTTTCACACAGAAAAAGGACCTGTGTTTATCGGCAAATTACCGGGTAGAACTGCTTCACATAGTATTTCACTTTCTGTGTGAAAGGGGTATCACAGACTCTGGCAGACACAGAGTTTTGGGTTTTAGCCTAAGCTGTGAGAAAAGAAGTGACCATGCATATTTTCACTAATGAGATACATTGAATATGACAAAATTTGTGAATGTGGGTTAGTAGAAGATTATTTTAAGAAAATAGCATGTGAACCCATATTGAATTATGGTATTTCACTGAGTTTAACACTGAAAAAATTGAGCAGACATTCAATGCAAACTGGTTACCTGATTATTGTATAGCAGCGTATGATGGAACAGGAGTTGAGGAAAACACATTGGACAACTGGGTTGGTAACACACTAATAAAGATTTATGATGTGCAACCCATTACAGACAAAGGGGTATATTCAATTGAAGTCGAAAGCTGCCATCTGTCGAAAAGACGGCAGTTTTTGACTTTTTAAGGTCAAATCGTGATTTGACCTATTCAATAAATCCCAAAAATTTTCGACAAGTCGATGAATTCGACTTGCCGAAAAGAACGTGGATCGGCGGAATAGCTGCCGATCCACGTGCTTGTGTCGAAAACGGGGCCAAAACCAACAGGTTTTGGCCCGCTTTTCGACCATCTCAGTCCGACATAAAAAAAATGTCGGACTGAGATGAGGGATTAGAGCAGGAGATGGGGGAGAGCCGCAGGAAGACGGGGGACATCCGCGGGCATATAGGGGAGATCAGCGCTATAGCACAGCACTGCAGTAGGATGTCACACAGCCGCGCCGCTCACGGCAGCTTCCACCCGGCTCCAGCGAGTGAGCTTGCTGGAGCTGGGTGGACACTACCGTGAGGTCCGACGGCTGTGTGACATCCTCCTGCAGCGCTACTGTAGCTCTGATCTCCTCCGTCTGCGGCGGCTGTCCCCGCTGGTCTCCATGCGGCTCCCCGCCTCTCCTCCTATGGGTCCCTCATCTCAATTCGACTTGAAAAAGTAGAATTGAGATGAGATTTGAATAGGGGTTGTCGGAAACATTCCGACAAATGCATGTCGGAATGGATCCGACGTTAATTGAATATACCCCATAGTGATTTGGAAATTGTCTGATAACAGAGAACAACAGATAATTAAAGATTTAGCCTAGGTACACACTATTCAATTATCTGGCAGATAATCTGCCAGATTTAGCTGGTTGAAATGAAAATTTGGTAATGGATGAGAGCAAATGGCAATCTACCATTTGCTCCCAAAAACTGCAAAATGGACAAAAACAGTTGTTCGTCCAAGTTGGTTAAATTTGTGTTTAACCAATTTATATGAACAACAGGATTTGTTAGTTTTCCAGTATTTGGGAGCAAATGGTCGATTGTCATTTGCTCTCATCCATTACCAGATTTTCATTACAACCAGCTAGATCTGGCAGATTCATACCTCCCAACATGATCCTTTCCAGGAGGGACACAATCCTCTGCTTCTGGACTGTTTTCTTAATATGTGATTGTCGTCACCTGTTTTGAACTAGTTAATGGATAAGAAAGGTATTTCACTACAGGTGATGGCAATCATACATTAAGGGACAATTCAGGAGCAGAGCATTCTGACCCTCCAGGAGGGGGTCATGTTGGGAGGTATGCAGATTATCTGGCAGATAATTGTATAGTGTGTACCTAGGCTTAGTTCAAGTTGTGTGTTTAGTATTGAAATTCAAACCCCAATCTATTTCCTAACAAACTTTATCAGTCAGGGGTTTTGAAAAAGTTAAAAATTCACAGTTAAGGGGGGTACTCACGGGAGAGATGTGTGCTGAGCGATCTTAACACAGACCGCTCAGCACACATCTCTCACCCCGCTCAGCACAGCGCGATGTGCTGAGCAGGGGGAAAGCCGACGGGGGGCCGCTCACTTCACACAACGGTGAAGTGAGCGACCCGCTAGATTGAGCCTGCATGCAGCTCAATCTAGCATCGGCGATAGCGATGCGCGGGGCCGCGCATCGCTATCGCTGGAGGGCATACACACGGCAGATCCGTGCTTAAAATCTAAGCAATCTAGCAAGATTGCTTAGATTTTAAGCACGGATCTCTCCGTGTGTACCCCCCTTAACAAGTAGACACTGCAAAGCCACTTGCTGGACTTGTCAAATTTAAATCAGTGTTGTCATGGATAAAAAAACAACTGTCTAAAGTGGATTTGTCTATGGACGTGGTTCAAAGGTGGGAGGAACCATTTGAAGATGGGGAGAAATATTGTTTTAAGATAAGTTTGGCACTGCTATAGACAAAGCTAGATTGTGGACTCTTGCTGCAGGGCTGTAGTGACCTTACTGTAGATCTGATAGGAGCCACTGCAATGACAAATGACCCGGTATATCTTTTTACTGAAAACTGGACAGTTGATAAGCTTGGACTGTTGCTGACATTGGACGTGCTGATACACACACCTACTTGTATGATTGAATGGTGTACAAATAAATGAACTGATTACAAATTGTGTGCAAGTCACCACAGTGACAGCACTGATGGTGCCAGGATGCTGCATTCAAGTATTTAATATACTGTCAAGCCATAAGAGAGCTGAAGCTGAATTCATTGGGATTGTCTATATCCAGACCATAGTTGACATTAAAGAGAACTGTCATGTTGCCAGCTGTTGAAATGTGGACTATCTTGCAAAACACTGAAAAAAGCAATATGAACTTTGAAAAAACAGCAGCACAGGTGAGGTCATTTGATCTTATCATTTACTACCAAGAAGATGGGAGAAGATTGCTGATTGGATAGCATCAGATCACCATCATTTTGGATTGACGTTGTGAAGTGAAGTGATACAAGATAGGAGACTATCCTAAATTTGTAAAAGACTTAAAGACTTTTTTTTATTATGGGATGTCCAAGAAGATTCCAGCAGACACTCATTTTATAGAAACTAAACGGAGAATATATGGAGTTTTCTATGCCTTCTACCATTCAGAAAGCTGACATGAGTATCATTTAATGAATGGTTCATAGTTACGTTCATAAACATACAAAAATTGAGTTCTTGCAGCATGATATACAGTAAATAAATACAGTATTTATATATATGTCCAGCCTTTATAAATCCTAATAATTAATTAAACACTGCCTCCCAATTCAGCTATGAGAATACCTGTCATGGTGGATCTGTGACAAGTGAACCATTAGTGTTTTAAACTAAAGTGAACGACTCGAGCACGGATCTGTGCTTCCTATTTGCGTTCCAACAGTAACCAGCGGAATGCTCACGTCATAAAAGAGAACTTCCCCTACGATCTTACCGGCCATCTACGCATGCGCGCCTTAATGGAGCGTACACGTGACCGGCTTGTGTACGCACCCTCACTGTCCCTCTGCCTTAATGGAGTGCACACGTGACACTGATTTCTCACTTCTACCCCTATAGTGTGATGCCCTGGGATAGTTTGGCTGTGGTGGTTTGGGGGTGCCCTGCATCCCAGAGGCAAACCGCTATAATGTTAGGGACCTTTCCGATGAGGTCACCATAAAAAAGGTGGCCAATATATGCCAAGATATGATGGTGTTTATAATTTGAATGGTTGTATTGTGCTTCAGCACTCTTGTTACTATATTGTATTATACAATTAGGAAGGAGGGAGGTGTTGTATGGTCAGCAGTTGAGCCTCCTAATATTTGTTAGTATAAGGTAAGCTGATTTTTTGTTTGAGCAACTATTAATTTTCTAAGCTATTTTAACCCATGTCAGGAATCAACAGCTATTAACATTGTAATATGTCATGGCCTTTTGTTAGTGGCTGCAAAATAGATTGTGATTTTGCTGTATTCTAAATTTATCCATAAATTAATCAAAAATGAATCAACTCATTCAATCTGTCAGGAATCCTTGACTGTTAATATTGTTTTCTTTTATGACCTTTTGTCAGTGGCTGCAAAACAGATTGTGATTGATTGATTGATTGATTGAATGTAATGAATGAATCAATCAATCAATCAAACAATCAGGTCTTTCAACCCTGGTCAGGAATCCTTGGCTATAAACATTGTACTCTTTAAAGGCCTTTTGTCAGTGGCTGCAAAACAGATTGTGATTTTTTTAATTCTAATTTTATCAATTGAATGAATCAATAAATGAATGAGTTATTTCAACCCTTGTCAGGAATCCTTTGCTATTAACATTGTACTCTATTATGGCCTTTTCTCTTATTTGCTGAAAAACAGATTGTGATAGAAGGAGAAGGAGGCATTAATCACTGCCAAAAATATACTTTTGTACTTTGCATACAATTATTTAATATGAGCTGGGTCCTTTTAACAACTTTAAAAAAACAACATTATTAATTCCCTTGTGAGTGATAGTAAAATCAGAGTTTGTTTAACATTGTTGGTTCTTACTTTATTGGTGCTGAATGTAAGCATTCCAGCCGAAGACACTCCCTCATAACATTACCTAAGTCATACCAAGGTAACCTACAGAGCAATGATTGCCTTCCTCTTACTGTATGACATATTTCAAGGAAAGGTAAATGCATTCTTTGTTTGCAAGGAAATCACATATTACTTCATTTTCTCTCTCCTCTTGCAGCTTTTCTCTAAGGTTCATTGAAAGTGTGATATATCATGGGTTTTTCTTCTTACCTGTGGCAAAATATTGTTTCCGCTCGAGTAATTATGGATTCATTAAATGAACTGCAAACTAGAATGTACTCTGTTGAGCCCAGTCATGTGTGAGCTTTGTCACCTTTAAATACCCTTTTCTGTGCTATAAGAGGCATCAGCAGTCACCATTTTGCATTATTACCTTTTTGGTTACGAGCAATGTTTAAATTACAGTAACAAAGGAAAATAAGTTTCCGTATTAGAATAGAAACACTTTCAATCTTTTTTTCAAATATTGATTTGCAATCAATTTAAAATTTACTACTCTGAATAAGAGGAAGAGGAATGTCATTAAACAGTAAAATATCAATTACATGTCTTGATTACAATCATTTTGAGACAACTCCCTTCAATTAATAACAGCATTTAGGGTTCTTTTTTATTTTTTGTCTCTTTCTTTGCAGTACATCTGATTAAATTTTTATTGCAGTGATACAGATGTGTCCTCACATATCTTTCCTGCAGTCACGCCAAACACGCCAGATTGCGTGAGAATTTAGCATTTCTTTGCCTTTTTTTTTTTTGCTGAAAAGACTTTTTAGTCACAATGTGATCAGAACACATGAGGAGACTGTGCTGATTAATATGATATATGACACTTGCATATCGGTGTGCGACTGAGTCTCTGAATCTGTAAATGTAGTGCTACAGTGTAGCAGCTGCAGCTTTTTTCCAATGCAAATTCTGTTCTGCTATGCTCCGTATACAGGGCCTGATTCAGAGAAGTGTGCTAATGCAGCTGCAAGTGCGGTTTTATACGCAACACAACTGCAGATATCAGTAAGTGAAACTGCCACCCAGAAAGGAAAAGGGACGCCGACAACACACTTGCTATTGCGTACACATGCACAGCCTATACACAAAAACGTAAAACATGGTCTGCTCAAGCTAGTCTATGGCTATGCAGACTGGCCATGGCAGTTGTCATGCAGGCGCCATTTTTTTGCGACCTAGAGTCGGCAGCTGACGTCAGACACAGGGCCCCAAAAATGGCCATGACACACCTGTACTGTATTTTAACAACTGCTAACACTACGTTAACACCCCCAAACAGTCACTTCCTGTTAATCACTTTGTTTTGGATTCCTCATTGTGTTTTGGTTCGCAGTAGCACCTTAACATTTAAACAATGTGAATGCAACACATGTGCAGTCTGCAAACAATCGCTCAGTTCTGTGGAATATTGGCTTTGCATACATCTCTGAATCAGTACTACAGTCTCAGTCACACACAATATACAGTACATGTGTCATATATGCAATTAAACAGCACAGTCTCCTCTTGTGCCCTAGCTGCATTGCATTGCAACAAAGGTGCATTTCTGGCAAAAAAAGACACCTGACATTAACAGAGTTGCACAGGACCTGTTGGCTCACACACGCCAGGCATCTCACACTGCATGGCATACTGAGGCTGAATATATGAGTACACATCTGTACCTACCTTGTGATGTCTGCCAATATCTTGTGGAGCTTGTTATATTTTCTTAACTAGCCATCACCAGTAGAATAACATTCTTGCATAAGATTTCTGTCTAATCATAGAATGTCTTGCAGTATAGTGCATGCATACTGTAGGTTGGAGTCCCTGTGCAAGTATAATAAATGGTATGAGGTCTATTTGCCAGCTATCGGTATCCCAGCGGTCGGGATACTGGCGCCGGTATCCCGACGCCTGGTGAAATGCCTGATCCCTAATAATAATCTGCATTTGTCTCCATACTGGAGTTGCCTAAACCAATAAGATCACACATTGTCAGTAGACACTAATTTCCATCCATACTTAACTTGTGCAAGATAGAAATTGCCTATGGTGGTCATTCCGAGTTGTTTGCTCGTTGCCGTTTCTCGCAACGCAGCGATTAGGTGGAAAATGCGCATGTGCATGGTACGCAGCGTGCATGCGCTCAGTAATTTAACACAAAACTTTGGAGATTTGCACAAGCTCGAGTGATGTTTTTTCATCGCTCGAGTGATCGGTGTGATTGACAGGAAGTGGGTGTTTCTGGGCGGAAACTGGCCATTTTCAGGGAGTGTGCTAAAAAACGCAGGCGTGCCAGGTAAAAACGCAGGGGTGGCTGGAGAAACGGGGGAGTGGCTGGCCAAATGCAGGGCGTGTTTGTGACGTCAAACCAGGAACTAAACGGACCGAGGTGATCACAATCTAGGAGTAGGTCTGGAGCTACTCAGAAACTGCAAAGAATTATTTAGTAGCAGTTCTGCTAATCTTTCGTTTGCTATTCTGCTAAGCTAAGATACACTCCCAGAGGGCGGTGGCCTAGCGTTTGCAATGCTGCGAAAAGCAGCTAGCGAGCGAACAACTCGGATGACCACCTATATCCAGTACTTATTCTGGGTACCATAGATCAGACAGGTAAAAATGCAATAAACTCAGCTTTTTGTATTGTGTTAAATTGACAATACATGTAATACTGTACCCTGAAAATGTGAGCATATAAATAATGTTGGAGTTACTTTTGTGTTGGATCAGTCTTCTGGAGTCTTAGGAGTATATCTATTAAAGTGTAGGTTTATAGATGTGGAGATTTTTCCCATTACAACCAATCAGATTCTACTTATCATTTATCTAGCACCTTCTAGAACAGGCATGTCAACCTCGTGGCCCTCCAGCTGTTGTGAACCTACAAGTCCCAGCATGCTTTGCCAGCACCCCTTACACTGATCAGCTGGTAAAGCATGCTTGGACTTGTATTTTCACAACAGCTGGATGACCATGAGTTTGACATGCCTGTTCTAGAAGATAATAGCTTGAATCTGATCGGATGCAATGGCTAACATCTCCACTTCTAAAAATCTTAGTAAATATACCCCATACTTAGGCTGCAACTATCAACTCAGGCCACAACCTGGCGCATAGGCAAGGGTTCCCCAACACAACACAGACAATGTTAGAGAAGACACCTGGGGATCACTCAACCTCTGGACCACTTCTCTTCGGATACTGTAACACTGTGTACTTTCTCCAAAGCTCGTTTCAGTATAGTGAGTAGCAGCTCATGAAGTCTTTGGGGTATATTCAATTGTTGTCGAATCCCTTATTTTGTCGAAAAGTGGGGCTTTTTTGACAAAAATCCCATGTCGAATTGGATTCGACAATTCAATACAGCACTTTTTGTCAAAAAAACTGTTGAATCCATTTAGTCTTTTGGCTTTTCGACAGTCGAATGTCTGTAATGTTAAAAAGCCAGGATTTTGACAAAAGTATATTCAATTGAAGATTGTCGAATTGGTATTAGTGCTTTTCGACATGACTTTTTACAATTTCATTGCGCCAAGTTTTTCTGTCATTAGCTGACAAGAAATTGAAATTACTTTAATTTTTTGGTGTTTTTTTTATTTCTAATAGCATATATTTATTTATATTTGAAGTAATTATCTAATTGGTTTGTGTATTTATGACCTACATTATTATGTTTTGATTTTTCCCCTGAATATTTTTTTCTGTACTGGGCTGAGGGAAGAAATGTACCCAGGATTTCACAGTTTTACCCCAGTTACACTTTTTAAAAGCCATTATTCCACAGGTTTCACAGAGTAGCCCTCCCAAAGCCAAAGTACCCTCTCTGGTGTAAAGTGACGCTAAAGTACTCCCCTCTACTATGGACGGCCTATTTGTGATGTGGACCTCCCCCACCGCCATGTTACAAAGACACCCCTCAGGTGAGATGCAGGGACCCAACCTCACTCTTGTTGGTTTAACCAGTGTGTTTGTGCAATATTGCTGGTACCTGTTGTTCTTCTTTTACAGGATGGATGACACGCTTTCTAATACCTTGAAATTAATCCTTTTTCTCTTCCACAGGTTTCACGGAGTAGCCCTCCCAAAGAAGTACCCTCTCATTATACACTTCCATTCACGATTGCAAGACTTTTTTTGGGCTGCACCCACACAGTGGAATGCCCTCCCATGCACAATAAGACTTTCCTCTAATCTCCAAACCTTAATGTGTTTCCTGAAAACTCATCTCTGCAGGCAAGCTTATCAAATTCCGGAACCACCCACATAACCTTCACAAACTGTCCTATCCAATTACATCCCCACAGAACCACACATATCCTCACATATTAGCTCTTTCATCATTTTCCCATCCTCCTGACCCCAGGCCAACATTGCTGTGTGACCTTATCATACTTCCCACCAAGAAACTTTGCACTCTGGTGCCCCATTATGCAATACAGTAGATAACAGTTATCCTTGTGACTTTATGCCTATTTCCCTATAGATTGTAAGCTTGCAAGCAGATCCTTCCTACCCATATTACTGTTTGTTATTTCCCAGTTTTGTTTTAGCACTGTTGTTTCCCAATGTAAAGTGCAACTGAACTTACTGTGCTATATAAGAAACTGTTAATAAATAAATAAATAAATAAATAAATATATAAAATGTATTTATCAAATAGATATCCCTCAAACTTATACAAAAAATATCTGAATGTTGTGTGGAAAACCTTAATACCACAAAGAGGTTAGAAAGACAGTATTTTTTATGCAAAATAAATAAAAATATACAGATAATAAAATCACTTTTTTCATAACAGTGTCAATTTAAATAGGAGATGTCAGTAATGGGCATTCCATTTTTCTGATGTCATACACTTACGTCGTGGAAATGTGTCGATCAGCACTCATAAACGGTGTTGACTACAGGAGGTGTCGTATGAATAAGTTGACATCTTATGATGAGAACAGTTGAGTTGTTTCATCCTTTTTAACTGTAGGCTAGGGGCTCTCATGAACCTCGTCCTGTGCACAAATAAAAAAACTAAATTTAAGACACATTTTTTGAGAGGGAGGTGTCCAACATCCTTTATTAATCTGTCAGACTGAGTGTGTAGCTCTGAGTTGCGACTTCGCTCTCCCAGCCCCTTACTGACATTGAGTACCAGCAGACAGCAGTTATTTAACTGTTAAGAATCTTCTCCTCTTTGTCATAGTCTGGCAACCTTGGTGGGGGTGTAGCAGGAACATTAAAAACACTGAGAGATATTAAGCATCACTCATGCATTGCTAATACATTCCGCTTAGTGGAGTGGTTTGAATTCTGGGCAGAACATAAAAATGATTGGGTAAATTGTGCTTGAAATACTGAAGGCCAATTTCTGCCAGGTGTAAAATTCCTTATTACAGTCATCAGATTATTCTGAGAAAGTTAAAAAAGAAACATCAAATAATACCTTAATTCAGGACCAGTCATGATATTTTGATTCCTCTCGGTAATCATTAATTTCATAGATATATTACACTGAGTCTGTTTCATTTTTTTTAAATGCTAGTTATTATGATGAAACAATCTGTTCAGAAAAAACACTGAGGATAACTCTCCCACTCTGCATATGAAAGCAGGAAAGATTGTGAAAGCAAGAATACAATGCAGATGAGGCTATACATATTTCTAGACTGCTGAACTGAGATTTAAAAAAACTAAGTTTTTCAGATGCTTTGTAAATCATTTAGCTTTTAGAGAATGAATTATACTTGCTACTAAAAAAGAGTATTAGGCTAATGGCTCATGGACCAATAATATATTTGAAAGGGCATAGGAGCTTCTACAGCTTCCCATGACTCTTTGTCTTACTTTTATTAAATGCTTTATCATTCTAGAGAAGACCTCTGAGCATGTTAGCACAGAGGAACCTTCTAACACACTATAAAGTAATACTCTGGACGCCCAAGTCCATTTTTATGAAACCCATTTGGATTACGACGGATGATTTAAAATTGGCATATTAACAGTAAACAATCACTATGGGAGGAATTTAGATTTGCCTCTCAGTGGAATTTTAGATCAAAGCAAATACTTTTCTTTTTTTATTAATTCAGGGCTAGGAAGCAGTAATCTTCTCTTTTATCTGCTTTTAATGCACTTTTCAGTTGCTATTTAACAACTACCGTAGGTACAGGATAAAATATGTGCTGTCAGTTAGTTAACACATTTCTATTCTATTTTAATGGCACTTTTTACAAGCTATCCCTTGTGTTAAAAGGATGAAGTCAGGTGACCGGCGGTCGGGATCCCGGCGGTCAGCATACCTACGCTGGGATTTCGGCCGTCAGGATGCCGGCAGGTCTATTGACACTCGTGGGTCTCCATGACACCCATAGAGTGGGAATAGAACTTGTTTTGAATGCAGCGAGCCACCGAGCCCGCAGCATGGCGAGTGCAGCGGGCCCAGAAGGGGATTTGTTGCACTCACCCCCCTGCTGGCACCCTGGTGGCTGAGATCCCGGCGTCGATATGCTGACCGTCGGGATCCGGACCACTAAGGGGACAGAGAGGAGGGAAGGCAAGTTACAAAGCTCCTTTTAGGGCTTTCAAGGATAGAGTGGCATTAATCGAAGAGAGCCCCAGTAATCACAATGGGGCATGCCCATGCGCATACTTGCTAACCTTTGGGTTGCTCCTTCCAGTTTGGCACTGGGTGGGAATGTTGCGCAGCAAAAGTGGATGGCACCGGGGGAGGAATGTTATGAGAATTTGCATCAATGTGGCCGTTGTCTGTGCTATACAGTACAATGTTGCAATTATTAGCATTGTGGGGTTGAAGGGTGGGGCTATGATATCACAATTCAATGTGAATTGCATCATTAGCCACCTGGAAGGCCCACTTCACTGAGCTCTGGAAGACTTGTCCACTCTTCCAGGAGTCTGAGAATGCCTCCCGATTTCCGAGAGAGTAGGCTCATGCAATTGGCCATGGAAACCCTTAGCGCCATGGCCCAACAGTTCTCACAGTGGTCCTGAGCACAACTACATGTAAAGCACATGGAAATGTAACACTTAAACACATCTATCGTTTCCATTTTATTCTTATAATACTGCTACTTTGAGCTTTAGTTATTTAAACTATTTTTTATAGCATTGGGACTTTATTTCATGCTGTACCCCTAGCTCTCCCTAGTGCAGAGACACCAAATATGTATTCTGTATGTTACACTAATTTTGTTTACACCCATACGAGGCATTATTCAGGTTTGTTAGCAAAACAAAAAAGTACACTAATGGGCAAAACCATGTTACACTGCAGGTGGGCCAGATGTAACATGGAGAGAGAGTTAGATTTGGGTGGGGTGTGTTCAAACTGAAATCTAAATTGCAGTGTAACATTAAAGCACCCAGTATTTACCCTGCACAGAAACAATATAACCCTCCAAAATCTAAATCTCTCTAACATGTTACATCTGCCCCACCTGCAGTGCAACATGGTTTTGCCCAAATGCTTACTTTTTTTGGTTTGCTAAAAACTCTGAATAACCCCCAATGAGAGCTATGACAATAACTGATTTTCTGGGGGATCAGCAAAATGTTAAGAATCTCTAACTCCCTGATTGGATTGGAATCAGTCAATCAAGGATTTCCAACATGTTTCCCGATCCCCAGCACAAGCATCGTCAGAAAGGGGAATTGCTGCAGTTATTATTATTATTAGTGGACCAAACACACCTGTATGTACTATCTCAAGTGGCTTTGCTTATTGACTTTGGAAATGGCTGATGACCCCCTAATATGTTGCTCTCACATATAGGTTTCTCTGTGTTAATCACTGACATTCCTGAATTCAAGGCCTAATTTCTATGACTGTCATTGGAATTCTGGTGTAAAAGATTTGGTCATCTTGGATATGATAGTGTTCAGAAGCTGCAGAGTGGGTGATTTGAGTTCTGGTGTAAAAGATTTGGTCATCTTGGATATGATAGTGTTCAGAAGCTGCAAAGCGGGATGGTGACTCAGTTGTCATTATGTAGTAGTTCTGTGTATCAAGGACATACAATTGCTGACACCATGTCCCTATAACTGTCCCACTTCCTTTTCTTACAATGCACTTTCCTTTAGAATTAACTCTGTAGCCTCTCTACTCTAGTGCGCTGATGACTATAAGATTTATTCCAATCTCTGGTACGCAAAATACATCTGGGTTTCTGCGACTTTTGTTCTTGCTTCAATTTCTAACCAAGCTTTAATTGTCCACTGTTTTGCAACAAACACCCTTTTATTGCCAATCCTTTTGCTTGTGAAAGAGTCACTCACTTAATTTGCTGAATCAGTCCTCATTGCAGCTGAAATGCCTTGTTTTGCCTGAATCAATGTACCAACAATACTTTCTGTGGTAATATGTGACACAAAGGCCTGACTCATCTTTATCATTGCAGTTCTGGATTTGCACAGAATGCATTTTTCTCTGCTTGCAGTCAATTGCATTGTGACCTATCTTTTGACAATTATAAAACTTGAACTTGATCTTTCTGAATGTTTAACTCTTTTCTTGCAATATAGTTGTCTCAGCATTTGATTCAAAGAGTAAATGGTCATGAAACTGTATTACTTTACTCTTAATGTGTCTGTTGTTAACATTGCAGTGTTTGCTTCCAACACAACCAGTAATTCAAAATTGGGTGTTCAATTCTGAAGCATAGCATTTGCTATTTCTTCATCATCTACTGTAACTCTGAGGGCTAACTCATCGTTGCCTTTACTTTTCTGGTTTTGCACAGGATTTAAATTTTTCTGTTTGTTGTCTACTACTTTGTGACTTTTCTTGTGACAACTTTCTGAATTTCTCTATCTTTGCTTGTAATGCAGTTATATCAGCATTTGATTCACATGGTACATGCTCAAAGAACTGTAATAGCTTTGTTCTAAGGGCTTGATTAATACTTGTACGCAAACACAATGGTTTGAGTACATTGCTATGTTCGGGGTCTGTGCAGGTGCAATACCTCTTCTATGAATGTGCAGAATGGGTCTTGCAAAGTTGCTCATAGCCCCCTGTCAGCCACAGCAAGACTGACATGTTGCATTGTTTGAGGTGAAGAAAATGGTTGCCACCCAGCATCATTCATCAAAACAGAGGTACAGTATATCACCCCCATTTTAAAGGCATGATGGGTCCAGGGTCTGTGTCATCAGACACAGACTTCCTAGACCCCGGTGTCCAGATCCTACAGTCAGTCTTTTGGTTGCGACTGTTGGTTGCGATGGTGATCTGAGATTGCATCCTCAGGTGTTTTTTAAGAATTACATGTTTTTTAATAATTATAGAGTGGGGTCTTCTCGAACTGTGCGGGGAAGAGAGATTCATAGAGTCAGAGCAACAAAGCTGAAATTTCAACCCCCAGATGAATTTAGAGAGATTCTAGACACTGTTTATAGTTCTTCATCTATAGATTGCAGTAATCGAGTGATACAGTAAGAAATCAGATGCTGCTTCAAGTACCTTGGGCCTTGGACATGAAGTGCTTTGAAAGTAAGCCAATCTTGAAAATGATTCACCATCTTACAGGTAGCCAGTGAAGGGAGTAGAAAAACAGTGTTATGTGGCTGGAATGGGGTTGGTTGATTAACAGACTGGCAGCTGCATTTTGTACCATCTGCAAGCAGTGTAGTTTTTTCTCTGGGAGACCAAGGTAGAGGGCACTCTAGTAGTCTAGACATGATTATGCAAATGCATTTATGACTTTATGCAGATCTTCTGAGGGAATCAAGTGTTGGATTCTGGCTATGATCCTCTGATCAAAGAATGAAGATTTAAAGTCACCATCCAGAACAAGATTCCACATACAGTATGTTTAGTGTTTTGTAGTTCTCAAACCACAAGCGTAAATCCTGTTGGTTGGCTATTCTGCAGTCTCGTCCTGTGACCTATCATAAGGACCACTATTCTATTAGGGTTCAGTAGCAGCCAACTGGCACTCGTCAACTCCTGGAGTTCAGCTAGACAGCCATTTAGGGTTGTTAATTTGTTATCAGTACCTGGAGCAAAGGCAAGGTACAGTTGTGTATCTACTGCATAGCAGTGGTAGACCTGGCCATGATGTCAGATCAGGGCTGTAACTACGTGTGTGCCAAGTGGGCCTGGTACACAGCGCAGTTGCCCTGAGGGCGCATGGCCAGCGGCATGTAATGAGTCAAATTGACTCATTACATGCCGCCTCTGCTGTGTGCGCCGTGCTGTGGAGGGAGGAAAGAGCAGCGCCAGGCAGCGGAGAAGGAGGAGGAGGGAGGGGGACTGGAGCCGCAGCAGCGCTATTTCATTGGTAGTAAGCGCCGCTGCAGCACTCCGCTCTCCTTCCGTATTGGCTGCCCGGCGCTGCTGTGGATGCTGTGATGCAGTTCCTCCATCCCAGCATCCACATCAGCACCGGGCAGCCAATGCAGAAGGAGAGGGGACAGCTGCAGCGGCGCTTACTACCAATAAAATAGCGCTGCTGTGGCTCCAGTCCCCATCCCTCCTCCTCCTTGTCCGATGCCTGCACCGAGGGAGCTGCCAGCACGAGGAGCCTGTCAGCGGGGAGATGGTAAGTATCTCTCTCTCTTTCTCTCTCTCTTTCTCTCTCTCTCAGGGGGACACCGTCTGCCATAATGTGTAAAAAGGGGGACTGGCTGCCGTAATGTGTAAAAAGGGGGATGGCTGCCGTAATGTGTAAAAAGGGGGACTGGCTGCCGCAATGTGTAAAAAGGGGGACACCGTCTACCGTAATATATAAAAAGGGGGCCTGGCTGCCGCAATGTGTAAAAAGGGGGACTGGCTGCCGTAATGTGTGAAAAAGGGGGACTGGCTGCCGCAATGTGTAAAAAGGGGGACACCATCTGCCGTAATATATAGAAAGGGGGCCTGGCTGCCGCAATGTGTAAAAAGGGGGACTGGCTGCCGTAATGTGTAAAAAGGGGGACGCTGGCTGTTGCAATGTGTATAAAGGGGACACCGTCTGCCGTAATGTGTAAAAACGGGGACACTGTCTGCTGTAATGTGTAAAAAAGGGACGCTGTCTGCCGTAATGTTAAAAAAGGGGACGCTGTCTGCTGTAATGTGTAAAAAGGGGGACGCTGTCTGCTGTAATGTATAAAAGGGGCTCTACCTGGTGTAGTGGCGCTACTGTGCAGCGTAATTTGAATAATGGAGACTACTGTGCACCGTATTATGAATTGCTATTATTTTGTGGCCACACGCCTTCCCCATGAAGCAACGCCCCTATATATTTTTGGCGCACCTACGGCGCGCACTGCCCCTATCTTACATGGGGGGAGCGCCAATGTCGTTTCTTGCACACAGCGCTAAAATGCCTAGCTACGGCACTGTGTCTGATTATTTTACCCAGTGGTAGCATGTATACTGCAAAAAGGATGGGTTATAGTATAGAACCCTGTGGGACACCACATTGCAGTGACAGTGAAATTGTGATATTAACATCAATATTCCGTTAAAAATGTATTTATACATTCTAGTATTTCCTATTTTTCTATTTTTAAACACTTATGAAATAACAACAACCAAGGTTGAGGAGAACAGAACAAAATGAGACTCAAAGTCCATGCTAAACCTTAGGATAAGTATATTTATTCTACATTTTTCACTATTTTCAAGTAACCAGGAAGGCAATGTCATCTCCGACACTGTACCTTAACCTCAATATATTCTGCTTGGGATCTTTGGGATAGATCCTTCAAGTATCGGTTAGGGGCAGCAACCTTCTGTAGTGAAGCACCCCAAGTTTCCCTTTTTCCTGATGGTTTTATAGTGGTTTGGTGGCAGTTTGAAATCAGCTGATTTACTAAGTACAAAATCACCAAAGAGAAAGCAAACTTTAGAGCAGATTAGAACAGAAGTGAATATCAAAGCACCATAAATGTTATAGACCAAAGAAAGAATAGAATAGAAACCCCGGATTTATGAAGTGGCAGATTTGAAAATGGACTTAAATCTACCAGCAAACCTGACATAAAAAATGACTAGCCTCAGACAGTCGTGTTTGCTGAAACTTTTTAAACAATAAGACGAGCTCTATAATGTACTGTATGCATAGGAACAAATTTTAAGATCTTTTATGGAATGATTGTACATGGGTGCACAGCAACCAGGTAGATATGAGAAGAGGCTTGGTGAGCCTAGCAAGCTCTATCCTTACCCTAATACTTACCTTCAGTCTGTGTGGCTTCTATTTGTGCCAGTGGGTCCTTCTCTCTGCTATTTGCTTCAGCTGCTGCGTTCCACACTAGGAATTAGAAATAGCCAGATGATGTGCATGCTGGGAGTTTGGCGATCCATATAACTAATATAACAGCTACCAACAGGTTTCATATGATTGTGTACTTTGTCAAGGATGCTAGTATGGGCATTTTGCAGTCCTATTATTCAAAGGCTCCATTTTTGGGGTTATTAAATTTTCATTTTTTTGTGTTATACTTTATTGCAAAAATAATAAACGTTTAGCCAAAACTTTTTTGAATAGAATATCTTTTAATCTACTGTACTTTTTCTATTATGTCAAGTTAATAGTGCTTTCTATAACATAAAGAGTATAAAAAGTAAATGAATATGAATAGAATGTGTTCTATTTCACATTGATCTGTTTCTATAAATGCCCTATTTCAGATGGAAAGATGTAATTAACATATGACTAATACTTAACTAACAACTAAAACCATTAAATACCATATGGAATTCAAAATAGGTTGAACTTTTTATTTAAAAAAAATGCACACTGGAAGCCGCTGGATGCTTAGCAACGGGCATGATGGAGGGAGATGGCGTTCCCCGTTGCTTAGAATTTAGATAGTTATGTGCAGCAGGGCAGCTGCATTGAATATTTACCAGTAGGTTCCCTGATTGGTGCACACACCATTTATATTCACGTCCCTGTCACTCCCTAACTGCTGGTTATAGTTCCTGCTTCTTGCAGAAACTGACAGTCCTGTGATCTCCTGTTCTCAGAAAACTCTGTCTGATTCAATCCTGCCCTGTTCCTGTCTGACTCTGCCCCAGGTGCTGTGTAGATTTCCCCCACAAACTTTAGTTATTCTCTTATCAGTTTCTTAGAATATTTCTTGCTACCATTACTTATTTATTTTGCTAATACTCTGCCACTACATCTGCCATAACACCTTACTTACCTTCCGCGCCCCCCCCCTCATTTCTACTGCCAACCCTTTGAACATTCTCACTGCACCAAAATTAGATTAGTTCCACATATCTATTTGTTCTCCTCCTCCGACTGATATCTCTGGTCATCTCGGGGAGTAGCTTGTACTGTGGGGTAAGTTCTGGGGTTCTTCCCAGTACCGGTAGACATATAAAGTCTTAATGGAAAAGCAGATTTTATAGGCAAGAAGACCTGCTGTGTGTTACTCTATGAGTCTTACACCCATGCATCCAGGGCTATAGTCAGATGATCGACTGCGTGTCATGTTCTTCATTGTCTGTCATGTCAAGATTCTCATCTTCCTAACCAGTTCTCTGTAAGATTCCATTCATGTATACCTCTCTGTTCATAACACTAGGGTTTAAAGTTCTCTCTCGCACATTGCAGCACACTTGCTCATCATGATGTCAATTGAATGTTGTTTCTATAAGCACCATTAAATGAATATTAATTGAATAGCATCTACAGTAATCCAGCGGTTTCATTTGAAATTGTTGCCAAATAGAACATGTCATGGTAGGTTGTCATTTAAAAACCACCGGGGATTGATAGTTGTTTCAATGCAGACATCAAAATTACCTTTAGTCAATGCTACCTATTGGACATTGAATTACTGTCAATTGATGGTGGTTCCCGCAGTTTCTAAAATACACCAAACCTGCCACTTAGTACATTTTTCCCAATGTTTTCATTGAAGGTTTCTAGTAGCAGAGAGACTCTAAAGATCACAGGAGAGCAGAGGCCATAGCAACATTCCCTTAAAGGATAACTACAGCCATATTTAATAATGAAGTATTAGGTGCAGTATTGGATACTGATTTGTACTAGCTATTGGCATGGGGCTATGGCAATGGTGTCAAACAGGTAAGTGACAGTAATAAAAGAGAGCTTACTACTGAACTACCAAAACATTTAATAGGGGTACTGTTGCAGCCGAGATGAGTAGTGTCTAAGTTTAAAGTTGCGGCAAGCTAGAGTTAACTGTTATTTGAGACTTAGATTCATTATTAATAACTCCTTGGCAAAAGAAAAAAAACAGTTGTGCTTGTTGCCATTTCATTTTATTTAGTTAGTTAAACTCTAAGTTTATACTAGAATTCTAGTACCCTTGAGCTGTTTAGATTTTAAAATGGGAATAAGTGCTTGCCTAAAAACCATATGGTATGAGATGGAAATCAGGCTGATCATTTAACAGCCTAAGGCATATAGTGAGAGTAAGAATTCCTTCTAGATGATTGGTATAATAATCAATTGTGATAAACAGGAAACATTGTGCACAATTATGAATTTAGTAGCCTGGTAATGTGAAAAGAAAAAAAATCATGCATCCGTGTGCCTCATAGATTGATCCAAAATACTTATTTGCTGTCATATGAAAATGAAATACTGCAGGCAAAATCAAATGGATCATTTCTTAGAAGAAACAACTGAACAAGCAGAAACAGAAACTTAGTAAACTTATTTTAAAAGATATTAATTTGCTGAATGCAGGCTATATATATATATATATATATATATATATATATATATATATATACTTACCTACCTCCTCCTGAACCTTGGACATTTGCTGTGGTGTTGCTAAGCTAAGCCCTCCACTTTTATTTATTTATTTTTTTAGCCTTTTTTATTATATGCACTACTTGTTATATGAAAATAAATGCTCCGTGTTTTACATAAGAACTGGAATTTATCTGTACCCTGGTGACATCAGAGCTACTGAGACAATTTGTGGAGACATGAGAATCCTCAATTGTGATATGCATAATTAATATTATCCTTCTGGTACGCATGTAATTGTTACTATTGATATATACAATTGAATAAGAAATTACTGCACCATGAGGTGTTCTTCTCACTCTTCACCATAGACCGTCCTGAGGGAAGCACAAGGCAGACAATTGGGATACACCCAACTGATTTACCTATCTGGTATAAGGTATACCTGTCTAAGCTTGTTTGTGGAAAGGAGGGATTTCCTGATTGTGATACGCACGACTAATATCGTCCGTTTGGTACGCATGAAATCTCTTTTTGTGGCATATATAACTGAACTAGAAATTACTGCGCCATGAGGTGTTCTTTCTATTTATATTAATTGTAGATCATCGTATGAGAAGCACAAGACAGACAATTTGTGATATGTTCGAGTTCATCTAATTATCCGGTACAAAGAATTCCTATTTAAGTGTTGTCTGTGACTCTAATTTGATGGGAAATATTACACTATGAGGCGCTTGTTTCAACTCTATTGATTCCAGATTTTTTGTGCCTCTACCCCAGTGGCGTGTGTGGAAACTGAGCAGCCCTCCATTGAGGAATCTTTGGAACAAAAACGTGTAATCTCCGAACAAGATATAATCTCTTGCATCCCTGTGATCCCTGGAGGAGAAAGGAAGCAGCACACTGACTTACCATTGTTGTTATATATATATATATATATATATATATATATATATATATATATATATAGGTTTTTACCAGGCACAGCTCACTGGATTTCAAGAGCAGGTATCTCTCACAGAGTCTTTTCTTTCCCCCAAGCAGTGTAAGAGAGAAATGATCAGGCTGACAGCCTTTTTAACACACCCATACAGCTGAAAGCCCTAATTAGCCTTCTGTGAGGCTAATAGTTCAAAGACCCAAACTGGGCCTACATGTATGAAGATCCCACCATCTAGTCTCACATCCAACCCCAGGACCCTAATCCGGTTCTTACCAAAGACCATAAACTCTCAGCAGAACCACAACTATATTCCTGGGGTTTTAAAACACATATTTCAGAAACCTGAGGCAAGCATACCTGGCCTCCACCACTATTCCAGTGATCTTGTCACTATATATATATACTATATATATATATATATATATATATATATGTGTGTGTGTGTGTGTGTGTGTGTGTGTGTGTGTGTGTGTGTGTGTGTGTGTTACAGATGAGTAGGTCCTGTTCTCCAGGTACCGGACCCACCCAAACTTTGTAATTCGAGCCGGGATCTGATTCCGGCTTGGGTTTTCCCGCCTAACTCGGATCCCAAAACAAGGCAAAATGTAATCCTTCTGCTGATAGATTCTCACAGATTTTGGATTCTATAAAGGTCTCCGGTGATCGTCACTATTTCACTCCTGCTGTGGAGATTTTATAGTGCAGATGTGTCTGTGCTGTGTCCATCTGGGGATGCTGTGTTGTTATTCCAGGGGCCTACAGTGTTGTCCATCATGTGGAATGGGTTGTTTTATCATCCAGGAATGGTTTCCATGCTGTGTCCATCCAGGGGGTTTGGCAATTCGTCAAACAATTTTTCACTTTTGCACAACTGAAAAATCCTGTGCGCTTCATCTGACAAGACTTCTTCAAGGGTTATCCTTTACTTAGAAGATTATATAATATACATAAATCTTCTTAAATTCAGGAAATATCAGCAAGGAATGAATCAATAATTCCCACAATAAGATCAGGATCACTATTGTCTTTTTATACATAAAGCACACCTTTTATAATCCTTATTGTATACACTGATGTGTTAAAATAAAGATTTAGGGTGGCAAAACAACACTCAAATCCCCATAAAAACAGTATCTGACACTGCTTAATCAACAAAGGAAGAGCCTAAATCCACAGAGACTCTTTTTATGGGGAATCATCTGATTTTTTTCTTTAGCTGAGTTTTATTTTTCCAATCTAAACGTTTATTTGAACACATCATTGTTTACAATAAGTGTATGGAAGTTTTCATTATATCAAATATGGTAGGAGTTTCATCTTTCCTGAGAACATTGCATGATGGGAAAGAATGGCCCCCCAGTAGCCATCTTGCTGCACTGGGGAGGTTCAATCCCCTTTAATATACTGGGTTGGCTAGTTTTAATCAGCAACCCCACCTGTCTGGGTGGACTTTGTGTGTGTTTTTGGCATAAAAGACCTCTCACTTCTTTGCCATAGTGGTCAGGGCAATTGGCCCATGCAGATATTGTTCTAAGTGAACTCTCATTACGCCAATTGGCTCCACTGATTAGCTGGACGTTCCTCTTCTGCCACCATACTATTTTATTTAAATAATACAGCTGACCAATTTTTATGCCACTTATGTCTCATGTAGTTTTTTAAATTTATACGGTACTGTGCAAACGTTATTGGCAGGTGTCGAAAAAAATGCTGCAAAATAAGAATGTTTAAAAAATATAAGTGTTAATAGTTTATTTTGATCAATTCCCAATATGCAAAGTGAATGAACAGAAGAGAAATCTAAATCAAATCAATATTTGGTGTGACTACCCTTTGCCTTCAAAACAGCATAACAACATAAATCCTTCTAGATACACTTATACACAGTTTTTGAAGGAACTCGGCAGAACAGCTGATACAAACTAGAGATGAGCGGGTTCGGTTTCTCTGAATCCGAACCCGCCAGAACTTCATGTTTTTTTTCACGGGTCCGAGCGACTCGGATCTTCCCGCCTTGCTCGGTTAACCCGAGCGCGCCCGAACGTCATCATGACGCTGTCGGATTCTCGCGAGGCTCGGATTCTATCGCGAGACTCGGATTCTATATAAGGAGCCGCGCGTCGCCGCCATTTTCACACGTGCATTGAGATTGATAGGGAGAGGACGTGGCTGGCGTCCTCTCCATTTAGATTATAAGAGACTGAGAGAGATTTACTGGAGCTGACTAGGAGGAGTACTGTTACTGTAGAAGTGTAGAGACTGAGTGGAGAGAGTTTACTAGTGAGGACAGTGCAGTTTACTTTATAATCCGTTCTCTGCCTGAAAAAAGCGATACACAGCACACAGTGACTCAGTCACATACCATATCTGTGTGCACTGCTCAGGCTCAGGCCAGTGTGCTGCATCATCTATTATCTATATATAATATTATATATATCTGTCTGACTGCTCAGCTCACACAGCTTATAATTGTGGGGGAGACTGGGGAGCACTACTGCAGTGCCAGTTATAGGTTATAGCAGGAGCCAGGAGTACATAATATATTATATAGTGAGTGACCACCAGACACACAGTGCAGTTTATTTAATATATCCGTTCTCTGCCTGAAAAAAGCGATACACACAGTGACTCAGTCAGTCACATACAGTACCATATCTGTGTGCACTGCTCAGGCTCAGGCCAGTGTGCTGCATCATCTATATATATTATATATCTGTCTGACTGCTCAGCTCACACAGCTTATAATTGTGGGGGAGACTGGGGAGCACTACTGCAGTGCCAGTTATAGGTTATAGCAGGAGCCAGGAGTACATAATATTATATTAAAATTAAACAGTGCACACTTTTGCTGCAGGAGTGCCACTGCCAGTGTGACTAGTGACCAGTGACCTGACCACCAGTATATATAATATTAGTAGTATACTATCTCTTTATCAACCAGTCTATATTAGCAGCAGACACAGTACAGTGCGGTAGTTCACGGCTGTGGCTACCTCTGTGTCGGCACTCGGCAGCCCGTCCATAATTGTATATACCACCTAACCGTGTTTTTTTTTCTTTCTTTATAGTCATACTAGTTACGAGTATACTATCTCTTTATCAACCAGTCTATATTAGCAGCAGACACAGTACAGTGCGGTAGTTCACGGCTGTGGCTACCTCTGTGTCGGCACTCGGCAGCCCGTCCATAATTGTATATACCACCTAACCGTGGTTTTTTTTTCTTTCTTTATACATACATACTAGTTACGAGTATACTATCTCTTTATCAACCAGTCTATATTAGCAGCAGACACAGTACAGTGCGGTAGTTCACGGCTGTGGCTACCTCTGTGTCGGCACTCGGCAGCCCGTCCATAATTGTATATACCACCTAACCGTGGTTTTTTTTTCTTTCTTTATACATACATACTAGTTACGAGTATACTATCTCTTTATCAACCAGTCTATATATTAGCAGCAGACACAGTACAGTGCGGTAGTTCACGGCTGTGGCTACCTCTGTGTCGGCACTCGGCAGCCCGTCCATAATTGTATATACCACCTAACCGTGGTTTTTTTTTCTTTCTTTATACATACATACTAGTTACGAGTATACTATCTCTTTATCAACCAGTCTATATTAGCAGCAGACACAGCACAGTGCGGTAGTTCACGGCTGTGGCTACCTCTGTGTCGGCACTCGGCAGCCCGTCCATAATTGTATATACCACCTAACCGTGGTTTTTTTTTCTTTCTTTATACATACATACTAGTTACGAGTATACTATCTCTTTATCAACCAGTCTATATATTAGCAGCAGACACAGTACAGTGCGGTAGTTCACGGCTGTGGCTACCTCTGTGTCGGCACTCGGCAGCCCGTCCATAATTGTATATACCACCTAACCGTGGTTTTTTTTTCTTTCTTTATACATACATACTAGTTACGAGTATACTATCTCTTTATCAACCAGTCTATATTAGCAGCAGACACAGTACAGTGCGGTAGTTCACGGCTGTGGCTACCTCTGTGTCGGCACTCGGCAGCCCGTCCATAATTGTATATACCACCTAACCGTGGTTTTTTTTTCTTTCTTTATACATACATACTAGTTACGAGTATACTATCTCTTTATCAACCAGTCTATATATTAGCAGCAGACACAGTACAGTGCGGTAGTTCACGGCTGTGGCTACCTCTGTGTCGGTACTCGGCAGCCCGTCCATAATTGTATATACCACCTAACCGTGGTTTTTTTTTCTTTCTTTATACATACATACTAGTTACGAGTATACTATCTCTTTATCAACCAGTCTATATTAGCAGCAGACACAGTACAGTGCGGTAGTTCACGGCTGTGGCTACCTCTGTGTCGGCACTCGGCAGCCCGTCCATAATTGTATATACCACCTAACCGTGGTTTTTTTTTCTTTCTTTATACATACATACTAGTTACGAGTATACTATCTCTTTATCAACCAGTCTATATATTAGCAGCAGACACAGTACAGTGCGGTAGTTCACGGCTGTGGCTACCTCTGTGTCGGCACTCGGCAGCCCGTCCATAATTGTATATACCACCTAACCGTGGTTTTTTTTTCTTTCTTTATACATACATACTAGTTACGAGTATACTATCTCTTTATCAACCAGTCTATATATTAGCAGCAGACACAGTACAGTGCGGTAGTTCACGGCTGTGGCTACCTCTGTGTTGGCACTCGGCAGCCCGTCCATAATTGTATATACCACCTAACCGTGGTTTTTTTTTCTTTCTTTATACATACATACTAGTTACGAGTATACTATCTCTTTATCAACCAGTCTATATATTAGCAGCAGACACAGTACAGTGCGGTAGTTCACGGCTGTAGCTACCTCTGTGTCGGCACTCGGCAGCCCGTCCATAATTGTATATACCACCTAACCGTGGTTTTTTTTTCTTTCTTTATACATACATACTAGTTACGAGTATACTATCTCTTTATCAACCAGTCTATATATTAGCAGCAGACACAGTACAGTGCGGTAGTTCACGGCTGTGGCTACCTCTGTGTCGGCACTCGGCAGCCCGTCCATAATTGTATACTAGTATCCAATCCATCCATCTCCATTGTTTACCTGAGGTGCCTTTTAGTTGTGCCTATTAAAATATGGAGAACAAAAATGTTGAGGTTCCAAAATTAGGGAAAGATCAAGATCCACTTCCACCTCGTGCTGAAGCTGCTGCCACTAGTCATGGCCGAGACGATGAAATGCCAGCAACGTCGTCTGCCAAGGCCGATGCCCAATGTCATAGTACAGAGCATGTCAAATCCAAAACACCAAATATCAGTAAAAAAAGGACTCCAAAACCTAAAATAAAATTGTCGGAGGAGAAGCGTAAACTTGCCAATATGCCATTTACCACACGGAGTGGCAAGGAACGGCTGAGGCCCTGGCCTATGTTCATGGCTAGTGGTTCAGCTTCACATGAGGATGGAAGCACTCAGCCTCTCGCTAGAAAAATGAAAAGACTCAAGCTGGCAAAAGCAGCACAGCAAAGAACTGTGCATTCTTCGAAATCCCAAATCCACAAGGAGAGTCCAATTGTGTCGGTTGCGATGCCTGACCTTCCCAACACTGGACGTGAAGAGCATGCGCCTTCCACCATTTGCACGCCCCCTGCAAGTGCTGGAAGGAGCACCCGCAGTCCAGTTCCTGATAGTCAGATTGAAGATGTCAGTGTTGAAGTACACCAGGATGAGGAGGATATGGGTGTTGCTGGCGCTGGGGAGGAAATTGACCAGGAGGATTCTGATGGTGAGGTGGTTTGTTTAAGTCAGGCACCCGGGGAGACACCTGTTGTCCGTGGGAGGAATATGGCCGTTGACATGCCAGGTGAAAATACCAAAAAAATCAGCTCTTCGGTGTGGAGGTATTTCACCAGAAATGCGGACAACAGGTGTCAAGCCGTGTGTTCCCTTTGTCAAGCTGTAATAAGTAGGGGTAAGGACGTTAACCACCTCGGAACATCCTCCCTTATACGTCACCTGCAGCGCATTCAGAATAAGTCAGTGACAAGTTCAAAAACTTTGGGTGACAGCGGAAGCAGTCCACTGACCAGTAAATCCCTTCCTCTTGTAACCAAGCTCACGCAAACCACCCCACCAACTCCCTCAGTGTCAATTTCCTCCTTCCCCAGGAATGCCAATAGTCCTGCAGGCCATGTCACTGGCAATTCTGACGAGTCCTCTCCTGCCTGGGATTCCTCCGATGCATCCTTGCGTGTAACGCCTACTGCTGCTGGCGCTGCTGTTGTTGCCGCTGGGAGTCGATGGTCATCCCAGAGGGGAAGTCGTAAGCCCACTTGTACTACTTCCAGTAAGCAATTGACTGTTCAACAGTCCTTTGCGAGGAAGATGAAATATCACAGCAGTCATCCTACTGCAAAGCGGATAACTGAGGCCTTGGCATCCTGGGTGGTGAGAAACGTGGTTCCGGTATCCATCATTACTGCAGAGCCAACTAGAGACTTGTTGGAGGTACTGTGTCCCCGGTACCAAATACCATCTAGGTTCCATTTCTCTAGGCAGGCGATACCGAAAATGTACACAGACCTCAGAAAAAGAGTCACCAGTGTCCTAAAAAATGCAGCTGTACCCAATGTCCACTTAACCACGGACATGTGGACAAGTGGAGCAGGGCAGGGTCAGGACTATATGACTGTGACAGCCCACTGGGTAGATGTATGGACTCCCGCCGCAAGAACAGCAGCGGCGGCACCAGTAGCAGCATCTCGCAAACGCCAACTCTTTCCTAGGCAGGCTACGCTTTGTATCACTGGTTTCCAGAATACGCACACAGCTGAAAACCTCTTACGGCAACTGAGGAAGATCATCGCGGAATGGCTTACCCCAATTGGACTCTCCTGTGGATTTGTGGCATCGGACAACGCCAGCAATATTGTGTGTGCATTAAATATGGGCAAATTCCAGCACGTCCCATGTTTTGCACATACCTTGAATTTGGTGGTGCAGAATTTTTTAAAAAACGACAGGGGCGTGCAAGAGATGCTGTCGGTGGCCAGAAAAATTGCGGGACACTTTCGGCGTACAGGCACCACGTACAGAAGACTGGAGCACCACCAAAAACTACTGAACCTGCCCTGCCATCATCTGAAGCAAGAAGTGGTAACGAGGTGGAATTCAACCCTCTATATGCTTCAGAGGTTGGAGGAGCAGCAAAAGGCCATTCAAGCCTATACAATTGAGCACGATATAGGAGGTGGAATGCACCTGTCTCAAGTGCAGTGGAGAATGATTTCAACGTTGTGCAAGGTTCTGATGCCCTTTGAACTTGCCACACGTGAAGTCAGTTCAGACACTGCCAGCCTGAGTCAGGTCATTCCCCTCATCAGGCTTTTGCAGAAGAAGCTGGAGGCATTGAAGAAGGAGCTAAAAGGGAGCGATTCCGCTAGGCATGTGGGACTTGTGGATGCAGCCCTTAATTCGCTTAACAAGGATTCACGGGTGGTCAATCTGTTGAAATCAGAGCACTACATTTTGGCCACCGTGCTCGATCCTAGATTTAAAGCCTACCTTGGATCTCTCTTTCCGGCAGACACAAGTCTGCTGGGGTGCAAAGACCTGCTGGTGACAAAATTGTCAAGTCAAGCGGAACGCGACCTGTCAACATCTCCTCCTTCACATTCTCCCGCAACTGGGGGTGCGAGGAAAAGGCTCAGAATTCCGAGCCCACCCGCTGGCGGTGATGCAGGGCAGTCTGGAGCGACTGCTGATGCTGACATCTGGTCCGGACTGAAGGACCTGACAACGATTACGGACATGTCGTCTACTGTCACTGCATATGATTCTCTCAACATTGATAGAATGGTGGAGGATTATATGAGTGACCGCATCCAAGTAGGCACGTCACACAGTCCGTACTTATACTGGCAGGAAAAAGAGGCAATTTGGAGGCCCTTGCACAAACTGGCTTTATTCTACCTAAGTTGCCCTCCCACAAGTGTGTACTCCGAAAGAGTGTTTAGTGCCGCCGCTCACCTTGTCAGCAATCGGCGTACGAGGTTACATCCAGAAAATGTGGAGAAGATGATGTTCATTAAAATGAATTATAATCAATTCCTCCGCGGAGACATTGACCAGCAGCAATTGCCTCCACAAAGTACACAGGGAGCTGAGATGGTGGATTCCAGTGGGGACGAATTGATAATCTGTGAGGAGGGGGATGTACACGGTGATATATCGGAGGGTGAAGATGAGGTGGACATCTTGCCTCTGTAGAGCCAGTTTGTGCAAGGAGAGATTAATTGCTTCTTTTTGGGGGGGGGTCCAAACCAACCCGTCATATCAGTCACAGTCGTGTGGCAGACCCTGTCACTGAAATGATGGGTTGGTTAAAGTGTGCATGTCCTGTTTTGTTTATACAACATAAGGGTGGGTGGGAGGGCCCAAGGACAATTCCATCTTGCACCTCTTTTTTCTTTTCTTTTTCTTTGATCATGTGGTGATTGGGGAGGGTTTTTTGGAAGGGACATCCTGCGTGACACTGCAGTGCCACTCCTAGATGGGCCCGGTGTTTGTGTCGGCCACTAGGGTCGCTAATCTTACTCACACAGTCAGCTACCTCATTGCGCCTCTTTTTTTCTTTGCGTCATGTGCTGTTTGGGGAGGGTTTTTTGGAAGGGACATCCTGCGTGACACTGCAGTGCCACTCCTAGATGGGCCCGGTGTTTGTGTCGGCCACTAGGGTCGCTAATCTTACTCACACAGCTACCTCATTGCACCTCTTTTTTTCTTTGCGTCATGTGCTGTTTGGGGAGGGTTTTTTGGAAGGGCCATCCTGCGTGACACTGCAGTGCCACTCCTAGATGGGCCCGGTGTTTGTGTCGGCCACTAGGGTCGCTAATCTTACTCACACAGTCAGCTACCTCATTGCGCCTCTTTTTTTCTTTGCGTCATGTGCTGTTTGGGGAGGGTTTTTTGGAAGGGACATCCTGCGTGACACTGCAGTGCCACTCCTAGATGGGCCCGGTGTTTGTGTCGGCCACTAGGGTCGCTAATCTTACTCACACAGCTACCTCATTGCACCTCTTTTTTTCTTTGCGTCATGTGCTGTTTGGGGAGGGTTTTTTGGAAGGGCCATCCTGCGTGACACTGCAGTGCCACTCCTAGATGGGCCCGGTGTTTGTGTCGGCCACTAGGGTCGCTAATCTTACTCACACAGCTACCTCATTGCGCCTCTTTTTTTCTTTGCGTCATGTGCTGTTTGGGGAGGGTTTTTTGGAAGGGCCATCCTGCGTGACACTGCAGTGCCACTCCTAGATGGGCCCGGTGTTTGTGTCGGCCACTAGGGTCGCTTATCTTACTCACACAGCGACCTCGGTGCAAATTTTAGGACTAAAAATAATATTGTGAGGTGTGAGGTATTCAGAATAGACTGAAAATGAGTGTAAATTATGGTTTTTGAGGTTAATAATACTTTGGGATCAAAATGACCCCCAAATTCTATGATTTAAGCTGTTTTTTAGTGTTTTTTGAAAAAAACACCCGAATCCAAAACACACCCGAATCCGACAAAAAAAATTCGGTGAGGTTTTGCCAAAACGCGTTCGAACCCAAAACACGGCCGCGGAACCGAACCCAAAACCAAAACACAAAACCAGAAAAATTTCAGGCGCTCATCTCTAATACAAACATCTTGGAACTAACCACAGATCTTCTTGCGCAAATCCTTCTGTCTCTTCATGTAATTCCAGACAGACTCGATGATGTGAGATCAGCGCACTGTGGGGGCCATGTCATCACTTCCAGTATTCCTTGTTTTTCTTTACACTGAAGATAGTTCTTAATGACATTTGCTGTATGTTTGGGGTCATTGTCCTGCTGCATAATAAATTTGGTGAGAATCAGACTACTCCCTGACAATATTACATGATGGATAAGTACCTGCATGTGTTTCCCAGCATTAAGGACACCATTAATTCTGACAAAATCTCCAACTCAATTTCCTGAAATGCAGCCCCAAACTTGCAAGGAACTGTTGCTTCACCGTTGCCTGCAGACACAGTTTATTGTACTGCTCTCCAGCCCCAGACAAACTGTTACAGCCAAATACTGTATTTCACATAATCACTCATCAGTCCAGAGCACCTGCTGCCAATTTTCTGCACCCAAGTTCCTATGTTTTCATGTATAGTTTAGTCGTATCAAGGCCAAGCGACTCAACTATGCACGAAAAAATAGACAATGTGCTAATGAGAGAGAAAAGGGGGACAAACAAAAAAATGCAGAGAGTATTACTGTACATATCGCTTCTCGATATGTAATAAAAGGATTTGCTCTGCCTTTTTCCTGGTAGCACAAATAAGATAGAATAATGTGCCGCCAAAGCCACCTATTGCATTGCTATGTGACGTAGGTGTTACTAAGGGGAGAGGTCACTTACCATCAGGTGTTTTCTCCAGTGTTGGCTTCATCTCTTGTAGGTCCAGTTATCTGCCTCTCCTCACTGTAGAAGCAGGAAGTGAGCTAAATAACATACTTTATACGTTTGAAAAAAAAGACAATTTGTCCATCAAGTTCAACCTGTTAGTGATCTCCTACATTGTAATATTTTTAAGACTAATTTTAACTGTGGTGAATTTTTGCCATTATGTTTATTTCTTATTTATTCATTTTTAATTTTTTTAATTACTATAGTGCATGATTTACCCACATAACCCTGTATATCCTTATCCATTAAGAATTTATTTTACCCATTCTTAAAAGCAATGACCGAGGCCGCCATTACTGCTGTCTCAGGCAGGGAATTCCAAATATGTATTGTCCTTACTGTGAGGAAACCTTTCCATCTCTGTGTGTAAAATCTCCTTTCCTCTAACCTAAGTGTGTGTCCACGTGTCCTTTGTGTTGATCTTACCAAAAAACAATCCCCCGCTAGCTCTGTGTATTGTCCGCTTATATATTTGTAAATGTTAATCATGTCATCTCTTAATCTCCTTTTTTCCAGTATAAACATGCCTAGTCTAACAAGTCTTTCCTCATATTATAGCGGCTCAATCCCCTTAATCAATTTGGTTGCCTGTCTCTAAACTTTTTCTAGTTCCAGGATATCCTTTTTGTAGTATGGTGCCCATAATTATGCACAATATTCAAGATGTGGCCTCACTAATGATTTATATAATGGGAGTATAATGCTCTCATCCCTTGCATCAATTCCCCACTTTATGGGGTATATGCAATTGCGGTCGAATTCCCGAAATTGTCGAATTTCGGGTCATTTTCGACCAAAAAAAAAAATCGCCTATGCAATTCAGTGCTTTCCGACCAAAAAACGGACTTTCAAAATTCGACTTTTTGAAATTCGAATTTTTGCAAATTCGACTTTTCTGCAATGATACAAGTGCTGCAATTCGACCAAAGCATATTCAATTCAAGTTTGGAAATTCGACAGCAGGGCTTTTAGACAGCAAATTCGTCATTTTCAATCCGCCACACTTTGGAGGGTGAAAACAAATAAAAAAAATTTAAACATGTTTTTTTTGGTGTTTTTTTTTTGGGAATAGCAGATCTATTTATATTAGAAGGGATTAGGTACTTTTTTTTTTTTTTGGGAGGCACAAATATTATTTATATATTTTTTAAAATATTATTATTATTTTTTTTTTTTTTTTTAATGCTGGAACGGTAAAATCTAAAAAAAAAATGGCGTGGGGTCCCCCCTCCAAAGCATAACCAGCCTCGGGCTCATTGAGCTGGTCCTGGTTCTAAAAATGCGGGGGAAAAATTGACAGGGGATCCCCCGTATTTTTAAAACCAGCACCGGGCTCTGCGCCTGGTGCTGGTGCCAAAAATACGGGGGACAAAAAGAGTAGGGGTCCCCCGTATTTTTAACACCAGCATCGGGCTCCACTAGCTGGACAGATAATGCCACAGCCGGGGGTCACTTTTATGCCGTGCCCTGCGGCCGTGGCATTAAATATCCAACTAGTCACCCCTGGCCGGGGTACCCTGGGGGAGTGGGGACCCCTTCAATCAAGGGGTCCCCCCCCCAGCCACCCAAGGGCCAGGGGTGAAGCCCGAGGCTGTCCCCCCCCATCCAATGGGCTGCGGATGGGGGGGCTGATAGCCTTTTGTGATAATAAAAAGATATTGTTTTTTCCAGTAGTACTACAAGTCCCAGCAAGCCTCCCCCACAAGCTGGTACTTGGAGAACCACAAGTACCAGCATGCGGGAGAAAAACGGGCCCGCTGGTACCTGTAGTACTACTGGGAAAAAAATACCCAAATAAAAACAGGACACACACACCGTCGACAGTAAAACTTTATTTCATACGTCGACATACACATACTTACCTATGTTCACACGCCGACATCGGTCCTCTTCTCCATGTAGAATCCACGGATACCTGAAAAGAAAAGTTCAATATACTCACCTCAGCCATGGTCCAGAGATACATCCACGTACTTGGCAACAAAACAAACCGCAAATACCCGACCACCGGACTGAAAGGGGTCCCATGCTGACACATGGGACACCTTTCCACGAATGAGACCTGTCAGTGACAGCTGTCACAGACAGGTCTCTAAGCCAATCAGGAAGCGCAACTTCGTTGCGCTCACCTGATTGGCTGAGCGCTGTCTGTACTGTGACAGCGCATCGCACAGCTCCCTCCATTATATTCAATGGTGGGAACTTAGCGGCTAGCGGTAAGGTCACCCGCCGGTCAGCGGCTGACCGGCGGGTGACCCCACCGCTACCCGCAAAGTTCCCACCATTGAAAGTAATGGAGCGGCTTTGCGAGGCGCTGTCACAGTACAGACAGCGCTCAGCCAATCAGGTGAGCGCCACGGCAGTAGCGCTTCCTGATTGGCTGAAGGGACATCAGTGACAGGAGTCACGTGATGTCCCGGCATTCGGGGAAAGGGGTCTAATGTGAAAGCATTGGACCCCTTTCATTAGTCCGCTGGATCGGTGTTCGTTTTTTTTTTTTGCCAAGCACGTGGATTATCTCTCTGGACCTGGATGTACCTCTGGACGCTGGAAGGTGAGTATAATTTTTTTACAGGTACCTCGGATCGTCAGAGACCGTGGCAGTCGGCGTGTCAACATAGGTAAGTATGTGTGTGTCGGTAGTGTGTAATAAAGTTTTACTGTCAAGGTGTCTGTGTCCTGTTTTTATTTGGGTATTTTTTTCCCAGTAGTACTACAGGTACCAGCGGGCCCGTTTTACTCCCGCATGCTGGTACTTGTGGTTCTCCAAGTACCAGCTTGCGGGGGAGGCTTGCTGGGACTTGTAGTACTACTGGAAAAAACAATATCTTTTTATTATCACAAAAGGCTATCAGCCCTCCCATCCGCAGCCCATTGGATGGGGGGGACAGCCTCGGGCTTCACCCCTGGCCCTTGGGTGGCTGGGGGGGGGGGACCCCTTGATTGAAGGGGTCCCCACTCCCCCAGGGTACCCCGGCCAGGGGTGACTAGTTGGATATTTGATGCCACGGCCGCAGGGCACGGCATAAAAGTGACCCCCGGCTGTGGCATTATCTGTCCAGCTAGTGGAGCCCGATGCTGGTGTTAAAAATACGGGGGACCCCTACTCTTTTTGTCCCCCGTATTTTTGGCACCAGCATCAGGCGCAGAGCCCGGTGCTGGTTTTAAAAATACGGGGGATCCCTGGCCAATTTTTCCCCGGATTTTTAGAACCAGGACCAGCTCGATGAGCCCGAGGCTGGTTATGCTTTGGAGGGGGGACCCCACGCCATTTTTTTTGGGGGGTTTTTCCCGTTTTTTACCGTTTTTTAAAATCGCGGTAAAATCCGCCAAATCGGCCGATTTTCGCCCGCGATTCTGGCGAATCCGTTTTTCATTGAATATGGTGAATTCCGGAAGCCACCTTCCGGAATTCACCTGGCGAATTTGGTCGAATTTGAAAAACGGCGAAAATTGCCGCGAATTCGACCGCAATTGCATATACCCCTATGCATGCTAATACCTTGGTTGCCTTATTTGCTGCATTTCTACTTTGGGTTCTACTGCTAAGTTCGTTATCTATGTGAATACATAAATCTTTTTCCAGTACAGATTCCCCTAGTTTTACCCCATTTAGTATGTAGGTAGTATTTGTGTTCTTGCTAACAAAGGGGGTAATTCCAAGTTGATCGCAGCAGGATATTTGATAGCAACTGGGCAAAACCATGTGCCCTGCAGGGGAGGCAGATATAACATGTGCAGAGAGAGTTAGATTTGGGTGTGGTGTGTTCAATCTGCAATCTAATTTGCAGTGTAAAAATAAAGCAGCCAGTATTAACCTGCACAGAAACAAAATAACCCACCCAAATCTAACTCTCTCTGCACATGTTATATCTGCCTCCCCTGCAGTGCACATGGTTTTGCCCAGTTGCTATCAAAAATCCTGCTGCGATCAACTTGGAATTACCCCCAAAGTGCATTACCTTACATTTGTGTATATATTGAACCTCATTCTCCATTTTGCTGCCCATGCCTCCAATTTAAATAAGTAGTTCTGAAGAGACTCATCATCCCCCTCCGAATTTATAACCTTACACAGTTTGGTATCGTCTGCAAAAATTGACACCATGCTCTCTAGACCTACATCTAGATCATTTATGAAAATGTTGAACAATAGTGGTCCAAGTACAGATCCTTGTGGCACACCACTTAGTACTTCAGTCCATTTTTAAAAAGTTCCATTTACTACCACTCGCTGCTCCCTATTATCTAACCAATTTCTAACCCAAGTGCATATAGTGCTTCCAAGCCCCAGTTCTCTTAATTTATAGCAGAGATGAGTGGGTTTGGATTTTACTTGGTTTTACTCGGATTTACTCGGTTCTCAAAACGGCATCTTATTGGCTATCCAAAACAAGAGACATCCGTGAGCCAATAAGATGCCATTTTGAGAACCGAGTAAAACCAAACCCACTCATCTCTAATTTATAGATAAGTATCATGTGAGGTACTGTATCGAAAGTCTACTCTGTCACTTGGCTGTTTGTCAATAAAGTTTTGACAGAAAAAAAGTGTCACTGCTGTAGCTCTGCGAGAGAGAGGTGAGTCGACAGTATTTGCTCTACTGACTGACACCGCCAAGGGTGTGACTTAACGTTCACTCTCCTTGGTAGGCATATTATTTGAAGCAAACATGGTAGCTGGATCCGGATTAACAACAGTTTCAAGCAAAGCAGAAGTGTCTTTTTTTCCCTGAATTTTTTTTTACATGTCCCCTAAGAATTTAGTTGAATTTTTAGTTCTCTTTTTTCTTGAATGATATCTTTATAATTTTAACAATCAACAGTTTGGCACTCATATTTAAGTTATAACTTTAATCCTAACCATTCCTAGCTGATAAACTGTGAGATAGACTGTTAATCAGGTGTGTGGTATGCATGACTGGTGGTCAGTAAACCGCCAATCAGCATGCCTCCACCATGATCCCGGCAGCAGAACGCCGGTGAGTGGGGCGGGGGTGAGCGCAACAAGCCCCTTGCTGTTGGCATGGTGGCAACCTGCAGTTGCCACAGGTTCTATTCTCACTCTATGGGAATAATCCAACCATCGGGATTGTGATGGGGCGAGATGTAGGGGGAGGTATTGTGACCAGCGGTCTCCTGACCACCAGTCACATAACTACATCCTGTTAATGAGCATTTTATGGTACAAAAGGCATTTATGAACTTGATACATTTATTAAGTCTTCCACAAACTATCAACTGTTGAAATGTTACTATAGTCTTGAACTTTCTGGTGGGATTCCTCTTGTATAATGTACAAATACATTAAATAGAGATGAGGGGGTTCAGTTTTCAGAAAACCAAATGCACCCAACCTTCAGGGATCTGAGAGAATCCGAGCGCCAGCTCAGGTTTTCCCGTCAGGCTCGGATTCCAAAGTGAGGCAAAACATCATCATCCTGTGCATCAGATCTTGCAGGTTTTGGATTCGATAAAGATGCCTGCAGTGGTGACAGTGACATTTCACAGCAGACTGCAGAGAGATCTGTGTGCATCTGGCATCTGTGCTGAGTGCTGATACCACAAGTTTGCTGTGCTGAGCTGAACTGTTGTACCTGCCCACTCCAGCATGAGTTGAATTGTTTGTCCACCCACTCCTGTCCTATGCTGCTGATGTGAACTATTTGTCCTCCTACACTGACTGCAGTTTTGCTGAGTTGACCTCTCTGAATGTCCACTCCAGTTCCCTTATTGTAATATTGGCCATATGTGATATATTGTACAGACAAGGCATTGTTTATTATTTTTTTTATAGTGCATTAACTTACATATATTATGTAAGTGTGTCTCACTGGTGTTGGTCAATAACCCTTAGCATAACACTGGTGGTGTTGTTGTTTTTTTTTTGTCACTCTCTGTGCCCAGTGCTAATATATTGTTTGTACAAACGGTGTGTCCTGTATGTGCTATGCCCCATTGAATTCACATAAATAATATAAGCACTAAAACACAATGCATTCACATGACAAAAACAGTGTGACCCCTTAGTGACTTGAGTGGTCATTTAAAAAAAAAAGTTCAAGTAAATAAATATAATAACATTTTTCTATAGTTTTTTTTATTGTACAACTTTTGTGTTCTCAGCTGTATCCCAGTGCATTTACGTCATATAAGCAGTGTGACTCCGTAGTGACTTGAGTTGTAATTTTTTAAAAAAAGCTCAAGTAAATAAAAAGTACTATTATACTATACTTTTATTGTACAACTTGTGTGTGTTGTACCTCACTGCATTCACATAAATATAAGCACTGTGATTCTGCAGTGTGAGTTGCCATTTGTAAAATTAACTTGTGCGACTTGTGCATTCAATATAGTCCATTAGGTGCTGTGCCCCACTGTGTTAATAAATATAAGTTGATCTGGATCAAGATCAGTAAACAGAAGAGCAGGAGCAGCAACCAAGTACTAGTGCTGTGGCTGCTGGCAATCACGATGATCATGATATTAGTATGTTGTACTTCAATATCAACTAATGCCAGTGCTCAAGGCATAGAGGGTTTAAGAAAGGGCACCTGAAATTAAAAGAATACTTTACAATGCTAAAGAAAAGAACACCTTTAATAAAAGGAAAATTAACTGCCACAAAATATAAAAATTGCCAACACTGGAATCCACCATTACAGGAGTCTCTGTACTTTGGGCCTAATTCAGATCTGATTGCAGCAGCAAATTTGTTAGCTAATGGGCAAAATCGTAGGGGTAATTCAGATCTGATTGCTAGGCAGCGATTTTTGCAGCCCTGCGTTCAGATAGTTGCCACCTACAGGGGGGGTGTATTTTTGCTGTGCAAGTGTGCAAACGCATGTGTAGCAGAGCTGCACAAACTTATTTTGTGTAGTCTCTGTGCAGCCTAGAGTTACTCAGCCGCTGCGATCACATCAGCCTGATCGAGACTGGATTTGATGTCAGACACCCTCCCTTCAATCGATAGGACACGCCTGCATTTTTCCAGACACTCCCTGAAAATGGTCAGTTGACACCCACAAACGCCCTCTTCCTGTTAATCTCCTTGCGAACGCCCGTGCAAATGGATCCTTCACACAAACCCGTCACTGACCGGCAATCCCCATTGCAGCCGTGTGATGCGCCAGTGCAGTGTAGTGCATACGCATGCGCAGTTTAGATAAGATCGCCCGCTGTGCGAAAATGCACAGCAGCGATCAGATCTGAATTACCCCCTCCCCCCAATGTGCACGGCAGTGGAGGCAGATATAACATGTGCAGAGAGAGTTAGATTTGGGTGGGATATGTTCAAACTGAAATCTAAATTGCAGTATAAAAATAAAACAGACAGTATTTACTCTACACAGAAACAAAATAACCCACCCAAATCTAACTCTCTCTGCACATGTTATATCTGCCCCTCCCTCCTGCAGTGCACATGGTATTGCCCATTAGCTAACAAATTTGCTGCTGCGATCAGATTTGAATTAGGCCCCTTGTTGCATTGGGCAGCAGAGGTCTTCCTCATATAAGTTGTAGTTAATTTTTATGAACATAAGTCTTTTTCCACATTTCATTAGTTGCTACTTCAAATGTTTTTTTTTTCAGTAGCTTGCATTATACAGACATAATTCTCCAGGGGTGGTATTCCATATGCCGACTGTTGGGATCCCAGCACTCAGTATACCGGTGCCGTATCCCGATACCAGGCATACCGACAACTATTCTCCCTTTCGGGGGTCCATGACCACCCAAAAGGGAGAATAAATAGCATGGCGAGCGCAGCGTGGTGAGCATATTGAGCCCACAAGGGTCTCATTTGTGCTCGCCCAGCTGTCGGTATGCCAGCGGTCAGGATACCAGCACCTGTATGCTGGGCGCTGGGATCCTGGCCACCGGCATATCATACTACACCCATTCTCCAGTGTGCTGGAGTAAGATACAATCCTCCTCCTCTCCTTTTATTATAGCTTCTTGTGTAAGTTTAGTATGCTTGTTGCTTTCCCCCAATTGCTAATGCATACAAGGGGTACAATTACACCTGGTCATGTTTCAGTTGGTGGCATGTCAAATGGAACTATTCTTGCAGCAGCTGCAATCATTTACATGTGGTTGCTGAATGAATGATAAAAAAAAAGTCCAGAATTTTTTGGAGCCACAGGCAGCATATCTTGCATGTCCCTGCCTTTTAAAAAAAAAAATATCTGAACCACCAAGTTTATTGTATGGGTAAAATATGGGCCGTTCAAATTCCCCCAGCTGTAATGCTCTCACAATGTTACATGCACTATGGGAAATTACAACAAATAAGAGTCTTAGTGGGGTAAGCCATCTTGTTATGACATCCCTGAGTTTTTTCTAAAAGGTTGACATTGGTATGCTTCTTAGTGAAGCTGGTGATACAGAGAAAATCCTGCTGTGAATGAGCTGACATTGTATGATAGATACTGCTGCTGTAGGCGATACACCCACCCAATAAGCTGTCATAGTCATGTAATCTTTTGTTTGACTACTGTCATTTGTCCACAAATTATTATTATTACATTTTATTTATAAGGCGCCACATGTATTTCGCAGCGCCGTAAAAAGGACAGTACAGGGGACAAAACATTGCATTACAGTAAATAAATAACAGAAATAGAGTACAGGTAACAGAGCACCACACATTCTCAAGACATAATACAGCTAAGATGTAAGTATTGAGGGAGTGATCATCGTACTACTAGAGGCTGGTGGCCATAGATGGAGATGAGCCTTTACTAGCAGGATAAAGATGGTCGTTGAGTAGGGGAGAGCTGTGAGTGAAATGTGTTGAGACGAGGGCTTAGATAACAAGAGGAAAGAGGGCCCTGCTCTGAAGAGCTAACAATCTAATGGGGAGGGGCGACAGACAGATGACAAGAGGTGCAGGCAGGTGGGAGGTAGCCTGATGGCAGTATGCAAGCAAAGCTGAGATGTTCACGGCATGAGGCAGGGGGGTGGAGGCGCGGCTTCACAAATCTGTGACTATATGAATAGTGGGTACTATTGCATTTTGTAGGCCAATGATTATTTTTTTTAACCTTCCAGTACTGGCGAGGAATCAATGTTCTGGAGTTGAGATAGAATTTGGTAGCATGGACACAAATGTGTTCAATTAACCATCTGAAATCAGATGCATTGATGGCCTGCTGGCCTTACTACCACCCCTTCTTCCTCATACATTTTCTTAGACAATCAAACAGTTAAATATAATTAATAATGAATCAATCAATCAATCAATCAATCAATCCTTTCTTTTACAGCATTTGAGAAGAGTAAAGGCCATGGAAGAATAATTTTCAATCATTACTGTCAATAAAGCTACAATTGATTCAATTTTTTACAATCAAACAATAACATCAAAATAACTAACTAGAGCAGTATGGATGGTGTAATGGTTAGCATGCTGCCTCAGAGAACTGAAGTCATTGGTTTGATCCCATCATGGCCCTAACTGTGTGGAGTTTGTATATTCTCCCCAGGTGCTCCGGTTTCCTCCCACATTCCAAAAATATACTGGTAGCTTAATAGGCTCACAACATATATACTGAGATAAGATGTGCACTCGATTTGCCAAGTGGTTCTTATCTGATGCCAAATTCGAATTAATTCTTCTTTCTTTTACAGCAACTTAGAAGAGAAAGGCAATGAAAAAAGAATGTTTGATCATTACTGTCCCCAATGTCGCCATTGATTACAATTTTCATAATAACAATGAAATTAAATGAACTTATTAATCAATGCTTACTTCCTTCTGATCTACAGTAGTTTTTGATTGATCAAAACATTCTTGGTTACTTTCCATGGGGTCACATAGTTTATTAAACTGCCATCCTGTCTGCCACTGCAGTGCTACTCTGTTTCCCAGGTGTGCCATGTTTGAAATTGAACAGCCACGTGTTTGTGCTGCCCCTTTCTGTCGTTTAGCTTATTCAGCCAGCTATAGTAGATTGGTGCCACCTTTAGGCCTAAACTGGATAAAAGCAATATTGTGATTTGCAAGGTGGTCAAAATTTTCTAGAAATTACTGATATTAAGGTTAATAATACTGCAGGAACACAAAAGGCCCAAATTATGTGATTTCAGCTGTTTTTATTAATTTTGGGGGGGGGGGGGGACAGATTAACCACTTAACTGACGATTTTTCCCCCCTCAAAAACCACTCCAAAAGTGTCATTTTATTATGAGTGAATTAGCTGAAGAACATTAATTTAACCCTATCCAAAATTATTTCAGATAAAAAAAATAAACAATATTTTTTTTTTTTAATTACCCTCCGCCTCCCCCCCAAACATTGAAACATCAATCGGGAACAGGAGGGGGCTGGGGGTGGCTTGGGGGGTGGTTAATTTACACTCCCCACTGCAGCCACTGGAGGGGGGGTTCCTGCCGTGCTGACTGATCAGGAGTGATCGGCAGCATGGCAATCAGTAGGGGAGAGTGCATGGAGGCAGAGGGACCTTCCGGTCTCCCTGACCACAGCAGCGGAGGGAGGTTTCCCTTCCCTGCCGCTGCTGTCACTGTTTATCTAACTGGTTGCATCCTGTGTGACCTGGTCAGATAAGACACTTGAAGGAATCAAATATGATATTATAGGTATTACAAAAACATGGTGGGACGACTCCCACAACTGGGTTGCAAATTTGGAGGGATATTCACTTTTCAGGAGGGATAGGGCTACCAAAAGGGGAGGAGGGGTATGTCTCCATGTAAAACCATACCTAAAACTAAGCATAATAGATGTTTTTTAGGAGGGGACTGGAGATAACATAGAATCGGTTGTAATCACAAGTGGGGGCATTGAAGCAAAAAAACTGGTCATTGGCACAAGCTACAAATAACCAAATATTATCATACATGACGAGGATCATCTCTTACAGCAAATTGAAAAAGCTGCGGGAATGGGGGACATCCTAGTGATAGGGGATTTAAATTTTCCTGATATAAATTGGAATAACGATTCGTGAGTAAAAGCTAGGAGCAGCAGGTTTCTAATCACATTAAAGGATCAGTAATTGTCTCAATTAGTCGAGGACCCAACCAGAGGTAATAATATCCTGGACCTAATTATTACCAATAATGTAGACATTATATCAGACATTACAGTTGGGGAGACCTTGGGAAACAGTGACCACAATATGATCACATTCGACTTCAGTTTAAAGAAACATAGCTATAAGGTAACAACTAAAACATTTAACTTTAGAAAAGCTAACTTCAATATGCTGAGACAGGCACTAAACAACATTGACTGGGAAGTTTTATTTTAAGGGTAAGGACACTTCGGAAATGTGGGATGCTTTAAAATCGTTACTTGATAGCAATATTAACAAATTCATTCCCATGGGCAGCAAACGCAGGAGTACTAAACACAAACCAATGTGGCTTTATAAGGATGTCAAAAAAGAAATGGCTAATAAGAGGCGTGCTTTCAAAGCATTTAAATCAATTGGAGGGGAGGAGGCATTCCAGTATTACAAGGAATGCAATAAAAGGAGCAAAAAGGTAATAAGAGCAGCTAAAATTGTAAACGAAAAGCAAATCGCTAAAGAGTAAAGCCAAACCTCAAAGTTTTACAAGTACATAAACAGTAAAAGGTTAAAAAAGGAGAACATAGGCCCATTAAAAGATAAACTGGGAGCCTTGATAAACTATGACAAAATAAAAGCGGATATACTGAACATGTTTTTTTCATCCATATTCACCAGGGAGGATCAGAAGGTGATAGTAGTGCATAACGACAGTTAAGGTAATGACTCTTGGCTAGATGCTTGTTTAAGTGAGGAAGTAGTCCTGAAGAGGCTAAGCAACATGAAGATTAATAAATCACCGGGCCCAGATGCTTTTCACCCAAGGGTTATTATGGATCTTAGGGCTTGTGACGCCACTGCTACTAATCTGATAAAAGGGTTTAGGGACATGGGAGTATGAGAAAAGGCTTACTAGGTAAAATATATATTCCCTTGAAAAGACACTAAGAGGAGACATTATTAATATCTTCAAATATATAAAGGGTCAATACGAAGAGTTAGCAGGGGATTTGTTTATTAATAGTAGTCTGTATAGGACACGTGGGCACTCGCTGAGGCTAGAGGAGTGAAAATTAAGTCCAAATCGTAGGAAAAGGGTTTTCACCATAAGGGCAATAAGGATTTGGAACTCCCTGCCGGAGAAGATAATAATGGCGGACTCTGTAAATGCATTTAAAAATGGATTGGACAGTATTCTAGCTGAGAAAAGTGTCCAAGGCTATAGCATTTAATACAGTATGTTGACATTATGTATATGGGAGTGATACGAAATATAGTTGTCAATAGGTACAAAACCATTATTTCGGCTAGTGCATCATAATGTGCACTGCTTAATACAGAAGAATACAGTTTAACCCGATGTGCTTTTTGCCTCTTTTCAAGCTCATTAACTATGTTACTATGTTACTATGTTATGTCACGTCTGATGCGGGCACGCCAGGCAAGTGGTTAAAAAAACAAAACCAAAACACGCAAGGGCGGTTTTGGCAAAATTAAAACACAAAGGTGGTCATTCCGAGTTGATCGCTCGCTGCTGATTTTCTCAGTGCAGCGATTAAGAAAAAAAATGGCAAAAATGTGCATGCTCATGTTACGCAGCGCACATGCGCTAAGTACTTTCACACAAAACTTTGTAGATTTACACAAGCTTGAGCGACGTTTTTTCATCGTTCGAATGATCGTAGTGTGATTGACAGGAAGTGGGTGTTTATGGGCGGAAACTCGCCGTTTTCAGGGAGTGTGCTAAAAAACCCAGGCGTGCCAGGTAAAAATGCAGGGGTGGCTGGAGAAACGGGGGAGTGGCTGGCTGAACGCAGGGCGTGTTGTGACGTCAAACCAGGAACTAAACGGACTGAGGTGATCGCAGTCTAGGAGTAGATCTGGAGCTACTCAGAAACTGCAGCAAATTATTTAGTAGCAGTTCAGCTAATCTTTCGTTTGCTATTCTGCTAAGCTAAAATACACTCCCAGAGGGCGGCGGCCTAGCGTGTGCAATGCTCCTAAAAGCAGCTAGTGAGCGATCAACTCGGAATGAGGGCCAAAGTTAATACAGATCCAAACCAAAATACAGGGTCAGCGCACATTTCTTACAATAAATGATTTACTCCATTCCTCCCTCTATCTCTCCCTACCTCCATATCTCTCCCTCTCTTATGCCCTTTTTCCCTTGAATGCCTAACTGAAAATAATAAACCCAACCTCTGCAATCTTCAACATTATAAATTACATTTTATTTGTTGAATGAAAATGTGACTGTGTGTAATCTACAGTATATCATACATAAGAGATAAGCTCTCCCAAATCAAGTTGATTTCATATACAGTATAATATGCATGGCTTATCTTTTTGATAGTGTGACTTTCTGTAATTGTTAATCTACTGCAGTATACTGAGTTATCATTTCTCTTTTATATAGTCTTGTGGGATCCATTTGAAACACTTGAACCACTACAAGTGAATAATTCAGCTTTTTTGTTTCATGCAATATCAATTTCTACAGAACACATAGAGGGAAGTCACAATGAACTTTTGTTCATCATTTCTAGAGAAAAATAATAAATAACAATAAAATGAAAATGTTCCTCCTTATATTGTCCATAAAATCAGACTACACAGGTTTTTTAATGTAACATAAGTGCTTTAATAAATAACAAAACTCCCACTTACCATGGAAACTGTCACAAGAATTGTCCTAAAGTACAGATAACAGAATGAGATTGTAGCACTGAGCAGGCAGAAATCACCGAATAAATATTAATCTACAACAATAATGCAATATTGTGAGAATGCTCAGGGATCTTGCAGGTGTCTGTAAGGGTAAGTGAATTGTGAAATACGTATTATTTTTGTCAAATTTAATGCATACATTATTCCTTATAAGAAAAAACGGCCTTTATAATAGATAACCGTGTATCACTTAAATACAGTATACTGTATGTACTGTACAGTAGGTATTCATTTATTTTTATAGTAGGACAAAATGTGCTCTGATTCTTACAGCATGCATTACAAAACAAATTGGACAGCAAATTTGGTAAGAAAACAATAGAAAATAAGTCACAACTCCAAGAACTTGCCACCCCAAGAATCTCAAGCTATACATTTTAAATAAACATACTGCATGGACATAAGCCAATCAGCAGATGTAATCTAATTTCACTATATGGAATGGTATTGTGATCCAAGGCGATTTGCATTCCAGTGGTCAGAATACTGACAGTGGCATCCCGATGTGCAGAATCCTGTCACTTGCTAGGTGAGTATCCTAACCCTCCCCCTCTAACCCCTAACCCTCCCTCCGTACAGCCTAACCATAAACCTCTCTGCTTAGTGCCTAACCCTCCCTCCCAGAAACCTAACCCTAACCTTGCTCCCCTGCAGCTGAACCCTAACCTCCCCTATACTGCCAAAATCTAACCACTCCCTGCTACCCCCCAAAGCCCCCTTCCCCTGTGGCCTAACCGTAACCAGCTTTGGCATACTTATGTTTGGGATGATGACAGTCGGGATTCTGGCACTGACATTGTGACTGATGTCTGGATCCTGGCATCGTTCTTTTGACCAGTGTTAGGATTTTGGCATCGGTATTTCAACTGACAGCATCTTGAGCGCCGGTATGCTGACCGGATCCCCTCTAGCTATGTGTTCATTTATGACAGTTGGAGCTGCAATACTGAAATTCTTCTAACATGTATGCCTAGATGTGATGAAACATAAGCCAGAAGCAACAATGGAATTAGATTACGTATAGTAACGTTATAATGGAACATTGAAAAATATTTTATAGCCTTTAACAAGTATTTCCTTTTCATCCAAGCATTTAGATATATGGGTGCTCTTTTAAACAGTACAGTTTTAATTATGTTTTTAATATGTTGCATTAACAAAAAATAATAATTAAAATATACTTGTAGCATCTAAAATCCACTTGTCCTCATTTACAACCCTCACTAAGGAGTTACAAACTGCCTCTGTAAGCAATGTCAGCAAAAGAACTATGTAAGGAGCTACAGTACATGGTTTGGGTTTCCATGGGTGAGCAGCTGCCCACAACCCTCACAATGATGTACACAATGCCAAAACATGGCTGGACTGGTGGAAAGCACACCGCCTTTGGACTTTGGAGTAGTAGATATATCTTCTCTGGATGACAAATCAAATTTCACCCTCTGGTTGTCTGATGGATGAATCTGGCTTTGGTGAACTCCAGGAGAATAACGTTTGATGGAGAAGAAATAATGCTCTTGGGCTATTTTATCAGATTTGGCTTTGGCCCCTGACTTCGAGTGAAGGGAAATCTTAAGGCTTCAGTATACAATGACAATCTAGAAAAATCTGAGCTTAGTTTCAACTTCATGGCAGCAGTTTTAGGAAGGCCCTTTCATAGTGCACATTGTGAGGTCCATCAAAAAGTGTTTGCTAAGTGTTGTATAGAAGAACTTGACTGTCCTGCACAGAACCCGGACCTGAATCCCATTAAAGATATTTGAGTAAAACTAGAATGCTGACTGTAATCTAGGTCTTATCACCCAACAACAGCAACTGACTTCACTAATACCGCTTTCAGATCGCTAACCCGGTAAAGAACCAGCTTTTGAACACGCTTCCGACCCGGGTCTGAACACGCTATACCCCTTTCACATCGCAGTTTGGAGCCGTGTTATTACCGGGTTATTCCCGGGTTGGTGCCTTTCACACTGAACCCGGTTCACCCTTTGAAAACATTTGTGATGTCATTATAAATGGACTTTTCTGTCTCCTATTGATGAGGTTTGAAAGGTATTACAAGGAGGGGCTGGGGAGTGCTCAGTAGTGCAGCAATCATGGCCGACACAGCACATGTCTCTATAGACTTTGTGATAGTCTCAGCTGTACTGCTCTTGGATTCAGCCTGTGAGAGGATATTTGAGCTTCTCACATTCTGTAGCTTGTTCAGCAGCTATGTTATGAGGAGGAGGAGGCTGCAGTATTTGAGAGACACCGCCATTTGTCGCCGGCAATACCTGCGCAGGAGGAGATCGTTTATATCTGCTTCTGTGACCACCATACTCAACCTTAACCTCACTACTCAACGAAAATTGTGGTCTAGAGAACGGCAGCATGGGCAAGTTTTTATGCAAAGTGTACTGAACTTTCAGGATGTTCAGTGGAAGTGTCACTTCAGAATGTCACGTCACACATTCCACTATCTTTTGGATTTAATGTCCCCAGCACTCTCTAGACAGACCACAAACTTCAGGTCACCAATAGAGCCAAGCAGGAGGCTAGCTATAGCATTGTGGTGGTATGCCACTCCAGGTGAATATCGCACAATTGCATGCCTGTTTGGTGTGGGGATATCTACCGTTTGCACCATTGTACATGAAGTGACCAAAGCATTGGTGGACAACCTATACCACAGATTTATTTCTCTTCCGCATGGCCAGCGTTTGGATGAAACAATTAAGGGATTTGTGGAGTCTGGATATCCGCAGTGTGCAGGTGCAATTGATGGTACCCACATCCCTATAATCGCACCTCATGATAATCCTGCTGACTACTACAACAGAAAGGGATGGCATTCCATTGTTTTGCAAGCTGTGGTGGATCATAAGTATTGGTAATGTTCTTATCATTGTGTTTTCTTAATGCTAATTGTTTATAATTAATTTACAACTTAATATATATTTTTATATATTTTTATATAGTTTCACAGACGTATTCATCGGTTGGCCGGGACGGTCACATGACGCTCGAGTGCTTTCAAACTCTGATCTGTACCGGGTAGCAGAGGACAAGCAAGGGGGCTACCTTTTTCCAAGAGAGGTGATTTTGTTTAATAATTTTAATACTTTTGAAAACATGCCCAAGAAAAGATGTGTTAAAATGACGCAATGTTCATGAATCAAGCAGGTAATAGATGAATGCAATTTAATTTACATTGGGACCAATTAGTTGGCGTTACCTTCAAACATGCTTCCTATGTGCCCACCAGCCTGCCCATCATGGAGTAGTCTGCTCATATTTGTATTCCAATTTCTTATTGCTAACGTACATTTTTTTTAATCTATATTCCTACTAGAAATCCAAATTTGTGGACGGAGTGGAGATCCCGGTACACATAATTGGTGATGCAGCCTACCCGTTACGACGATGGCTCATGAAGGGGTTCACCCAACATGTCCAGCTGAGCCCCAATCAAATTACATATACGCACACCCTGAGCTCGGCAAGAATGGTGGTCGAAAATGCCTTTGGACGATTAAAAGGACGTTGGCGCTGTCTTATGAAGCGCAATGATGTAGACATTAATATCATGCCTAACATTGTTGCAGCATGTTGTATTCTGCATAACCTATGTGAGTTTCAGAGGGAGGAATTCCTACCAGAGTGGACAGTGCAGGCCTCTGCTGCGTACCCTGCACTTGATTGTGAGGCCTATCTGGGCGACCATTCTGGAAGTGCAGAACAGATGAGGTCTGCTGTAATGGCCAACCTTCCCTCATTACTCCGTTAATTTTTTTCAGTTTGTATATTCTGTTAATTGTTGTTGCTACAAAAAATAAACCTGTTTAGTTGACATTCTGCTACTGTGTCGATAACAAATGTATGAAATGGATGTATCAAGCATTTTGTTTGTAAGTAAAAATAGGACAAGTCCAAAGATTAACAAAAGGTCAGAGACCTTAGAATTTTAATTTGTATAAAACTTTGGTAAATAAAGTAGTGAAATCTTTACAGTAATAAAAGTCAAACCAGTAATAGTGTAGGAAAAACACTCCTATGATTTTAAAACCAACCTTTTTTTAAAAACAATAACTATTTAAGGTAAATTACGATAAACAGGAGACTCTGTAGTTGTCTCCGTTTCAGAAGGTGATTGGGTGTGTTGAGGTTGTGTATGTCGAGGATGGGTATAGTGAGTTGGAGTTAGTGGAGGTGGGGTTTGTTAAGGTTGTGTATGTCGAGGATGGGTATAGTGAGTTGGAGTTAGTGGAGGTGGGGTTTGTTGGGGTTGGTTATGTCGAGGATGGGTATGGTGTGGCGTTGGTTGAGGTGGGGTATGATCATAGTAGGAGGGTCCAGGGTTTATTGGGTATACGGTTGAGGGTAGTTTGGTGGCACTGTGTGCAGCCCTTCAATGCATTGGAACATTCGGTCAAATATGGACATTTGAAATTCCTGCATTTCTCTCTGACGTTCTCTTGCATCCCTATTATAGGTTTCCTGCATAGAGATCAGCTGCGTCATAAATGTGTTGTTCATGTCTTGCTCTGCCTGCAAAAATCGCTCGAGACGTGCATCTTCTCGATCAGCCATGGCAGCGTCCATCTGCTCTAATTTCTCCACCAGGACAGTGGTCATAATTCTTGCAGCTTGCTCCGTTTTGTTTGGGCGGCGCCTCCTTGGCGGAACAGTATATACTGCAGACACAAATCAAATAATTATGTTATTGGAATTTGCAAAGAGCTTATATAAAATAGCAGTGTTTGCAAACGTGTTTGTGGCCTCCTTCCACCTACACACTGCATATACTCTGCAACATTTATCATTTTTAATTGTATGCATTTTTTGATCAGATTTAATGACGTTAATGTTTAGAGTTGTTAGTTTGTGTTTAGTTTACGTTAATTGTTAATGTTAGTTATTATGCTTTTAGGATTGTTGTACTTACTGTTTCCACGCAAAGGCTGCGTTTGTGCAATTGGGGCCATTTGACTTGGCCCAGCCTCTGTGTCTTCTGGCGCATCAGTGGTTTCAGTTCTGCTGGGCTCCTGTACAACTGGGTCAGGCATAGTGGTTGGCATCGGTTGCGTATCATCCAGTACGAGTAGTGGAGATGGTGGTGGTGGTGATCTGGGTCCTGTGATCGGGTGTCTTGGTCCTGTACGCTGCAGGTGGAAGCAGCACAGGCCTGTCTTGTTTCTGCTGCTGCTATGCTGGAGGATAAGCTAACCGGTGTTGCAAGTGCTGTGTGGCCAAATATGGTGGCACACTGCTCATAATATTGCCACTCCATACGGGCAGCACCACTTCTTTTTCTGTTGTGGTCGTGGACCTTATGGAAATTCCTTTTAAGGGCCTTTAGTTTATTGATTACCTGCTGGGAGGTACGGTGGAATCCAGAGGCTGCAAGCATCTTCGTTATGTTTTTGTATGTGATTGCATCCTTAACAGTCCCTGTCGTTTGGTGGGTGATTTCCGACTCCCCTCTTATCCGTAACAGCTCCCTAACCTCATCCTCACTCCAGTTTGCCATATTCTCCAAGCACTGTAGCAATGTAGCACTGTGAATGTAGTATAAATAAAAACACACTGTTTAAAGCGTGCTGCCTGTTTATTTCCGGGTTCAGACAGGTGACATCATGCAGGGAGACAGCCTATCACCTCCTTTTTAAGATTACCGGGTTGAATATAGCGGGTCTGATGCTTCACACTGCCAAATGAACCGGTTCTGAACCGTGTAGGATCCTTCTTTTTACACGGGTTGAAATACCGGGTTGTTTGACACGGTAAATTCATAATGGCACTTTCACACTGCACCTCAAACCGGGTTGACACGGCTCAAACTCGGCAATATACCGGGTTATTTTTGCGATGTGAAAGGGGTATAATGTTCTTGTGGCTGAATAAATGCAAATCCACAGACCCATTGTCCAAAATCTGGTAGGAAACTTCCTTACCAGAAGAGTGGAAATAGTTATAGCAACAAAAGGAGGACTAACTCAACAAAAATATAATTTTGCGATGAGGTTTAATGTCACAAAATGTCTACTTAAACTTGCTTACCCTACCTGGTAATGCCGAGTCATGTGTTTGCACAGTTCAGTTGTCTAGTCATATCAGGATTCATCTGTAGCTGTAGTCCATCGATGCAAGGTTGCGGCCTCTTTGCCTAGGGTCAGCTAGGCCGTTCCAGCCATTCACAGCATTCCTATGTTCATATGATTCACACAGCCAATTTACTGGTAGAGGTCCTTATATAAACCGTTGCTGGACACATGTATATTGCTAGTACAATAACACTGCTCGGACTCCTGGTCCTCTGTGACAGACACAGTTTCAGTTCTCTGGTTCCAGTTCTCTGAGCTACAACTTCTGATACAATTTTACATGCATTTGTTCCTAAGTGCTGCTTCCCTGTGGTTCATTCTGTTTCAGCGCTCTCTACTTTCAGATGGGCTTCACTATTCCTGCTATAATCAGCGCTGTCTCCTAAAACTAGTGTGTTGTCTGTTATTAAGCCTAATGCATGCAGTCTCCTTATTAACGCTATCACAGGTAAATATACTAAATGTTCTAAAAATGAAAAGTCGAGATATTGCCCATAGCAACTAATCAGATTCTATCATTTTCTAGGATACAACAGAGAAATGATAGACATAATCTGATTGGTGTCTAGAGTTTGCTACTGACTGTTAAACATGTCTAGCTGCTTCTGCAGATACACATTTAAAGTGTGTTCTCAAGACTATTTCACTCTGGAGCAGATATATTATCCTGGAGAAAGCCTAAGGAAGTGATAAACCAGTGCTATGTGCAAGGTGATAAAGGCACCAGCCAATCAGATCATACTGTTAATTTACATATTGGAGCTGATTGGCTGGTGCCTTTATCACCTTGAACATATCACTGATTTATCACTGCCTTATTCCTTCTCCAGGTTAATACATCTGCCCCTCAGTACTCAACAAGCACTCATGTGTACTAGGCTTTAGGTATTGCTATTACTGCCAGGTAGCAAATACAGTAGTTTAAATCTAGAATTACTCTTTATTCTCACTTATCCATATATTGTAGGTTACTTTATGAGGAGATGTGTTATTCAGCCTCCTTACTTCATTCATCCTAGCCCTAGCTAATCCCACCCTGCGTTCTCAATTCCTAGTCTGAAACAAACTAAGATCCTGACCTTTAACAAGCACATAAACTGTAGATGTGATGTTTGGGTGTCCAAATACTTTTGACTATGTAGTTTTAGTTCAACTCTGAACTGTAAAATTCAATTTTGTTTTATGCACAATAAAACAAATTGGAATTTTGCAACCACAGTAGTTTACGACCAAGTTATCATCATCAGCAGCATATATTTGCTCCTATACATATAATTGCTGGTCTGTTTGAGCCACATTTGCATGAACACATCCTTATTGTATTTTGCATACATTAAATTGTACCTTTCTACTTCTGACCTGCCTCTCCATTCATAGAGTTTTATTATGGCAAATGCATGTGAATCTGCATTTGCACATATGCCTGCATTCCTTTACTGAGCATGCATGGGAAAAATCAAGCTAGACAGTCACACACTATCCAGTTATGGCAGTTTCCAAGTGTATCTTTTCCAATACTTGATATTTGGCCTAAAGGACCATGCTGATGTGGATTACAACCAAGGATCTTTGCAGTATTAAAAAAATGTAAATAAAAAAATAGATATATATTTATAAGCAAAATGTAGCCCCCACTAAGCACCAATACACGTAGCCATGGCTGGATAGACCCAATGCTAAGGCCCAAACATTGCACCCTCAAAAAAGCTGCAACCAGCACCAAACAATACCATGGACTGGCCATTTATAACATTGAACTAGCATCACCTGATCCCCTGACTCTAGTGAGGCTTCACCATAGCAGTATAGCATGGGACTGAATCCCTAGGGTAACTAGGGTTGCAAAAAAAATAAAAATACAGGATCCACTTCATAGGAAAAACAGTCCTTTGCACTGGAAATCTTCTCAACATCCAATGGTCATGTCAAGTATGATAATGAAAGAATGATTATAGTAAGAGATAGTGCTGGACACAAATGTTTGTGAAGAGGTCTCCAGATTGACTGGAGAAGAAGACCATGTTAGCAAAAGGTGAAAATGAGCATCTTGCCAGCTGCTATACTTTTTGTAGCCAAAATTGTGTTAATAAAATTATCAACACCTACAGTTTTGAAAGATTTTTCTACACCCATAAACTGAATAATTGCCTCACTGCCCTTACTCTTTAGCTCATTAAATTGCTTAATCCAGGTGACATGTAAACTTCAAAGAGCCTTTAGCTATAAATGTTACATAAGTAGGAGATGTACAGTAATTGTGTGTTCCCTGACCTGAGGGTTGCTGGAGAAATGCTGCTTGACTTTTCATTAAAGTTTCTCAACATGGAAAAGCTTCCATACTTCTGATGTAATTGTCAATGACTGGAAGCAGATAAGTAGATATATTGGATCTGGCTGATCAATAACTCCAAGCTACTGAATTAAAAATTCATGTTATTCTATAGTCAAAGACCAAATTACTTTAGTTTATTTATCACTGAAGATTATCTGACAAAAATTTGATAGGACACAACAGGCCTCTGCGATCTTATATGACAAAATACAGTTCCAGAAGATTTATGTTTAATAAATAGACTCTGAAGTGGCTTCAAATGTCCCAGTGTCCTCTGCTTCTCTTACAGCCCCAGTTAAAAAAACATTGGTTTCCAAGGAGGACAACCAATCAATTATTGATCCTCTCAATCCTAAAAACCCTCTGCTGCCAATAAAAGTGATAGACAAGTGATAAATGAAACTGTTATACGGTATTAACACTGTGAACTCCTGTCGGGACTGAATCTTAGAATGTTGATGAAATTCTTTCGTAGTTATTAAGTACTTTTTACCGCAACAAAATCTGCTCCATTGATACCGCAGAGGGCATTTTTTTTCCATATGACATCTGAAAATATATAATTGGTTTTATTAATAATGCTGATTTGTGTAGGATAAACATACTTCTTGCTCTTAAATTATTGTGCTGTAAAAATAAGATTTTAAACCTACCGGTAAATCTTTTTCTCGTAGTCCGTAGAGGATGCTGGGGACTCCGTAAGGACCATGGGGATAGACGGGCTCCGCAGGAGACATGGGCACTTTAAGAAAGAACTTTAGGTATGGGTGTGCACTGGCTCCTCCCTCTATGCCCCTCCTCCAGACCTCAGTTAGAGAAACTGTGCCCAGAGGAGACGGACAGTACGAGGAAAGGATTTTTGTTAATCCAAGGGCAAGATTCATACCAGCCCACACCATTCACACCGTATAACTTGTGATATACTACCCAGTTAACAGTATGAAAACAACATAGCATCAGTCCGAAACCGATGAAAACTATAACATAACCCTTATGTAAGCAAAACCATATACAAGTCTTGCAGAAGTAGTCCGCACTTGGGACGGGTGCCCAGCATCCTCTACGGACTACGAGAAAAAGATTTACCGGTAGGTTTAAAATCTTATTTTCTCTTACGTCCTAGAGGATGCTGGGGACTCCGTAAGGACCATGGGGATTATACCAAAGCTCCCAAACAGGCGGGAGAGTGCGGATGACTCTGCAGCACCGATTGAGCAAACAGGAGGTCCTCCCCAGCCAGGGTATCAAACTTATAGAACTTTGCAAAGGTATTTGAACCCGACCAAGTAGCAGCTCGGCACAGCTGTAGTGCCGAGACCCCTCGGGCAGCCGCCCAAGAAGAGCCCACCTTCCTAGTGAATGGGCCTTTACCGATTTTGGTAACGGCAATCCAGCCGTAGAATGAGCCTGCTGAATCGTGTTACCGATCCAGCGAGCAATAGTCTGCTTTGAAGCAGGAGCGCCAACCTTGTTGCCTGCATACAGGACAAAGAGTGCTTCTGTTTTTCTGACTCTAGCCGTTCTGGCCACGTAAATTTTGAAAGCCCTGACCACATCAAGGGACTCGGAATCCTCCAGGTCTCGCGTAGCCACAGGCACCACAATAGGTTGGTTCATATGAAAAGATGACACCACCGTAGGCAAAAATTGAGGACGGGTCCGCAATTCCGCTCTATTCATATGGAAAAAAAGATAGGGGCTTTTATGAGACAAAGCCTTTTAAGTGGTTCAAACCATTGCGACTTAAGGAAACTCAACACCATGTTAAGGTCCCAAGGCGCCACCGGAGGTACAAAAGGAGGCTGAATATGCAGCACTCCCTTCACAAAAGTCTGTACTTCTGGGAGAGAAGCTAATTCTTTCTGAAAGAAAATGGATAAGGCCAAAATCTGAACCTTAATGGAGCCTAATTTTAGGCCCAAATTCACTCCAGTTTGTAGGAAGTGAGGGAAACGGCCCCGATGGAATTCTTCCGTAGGAGCATTCCTGGCCTCACACCAAGAAACATACTTTCGCCATATACGGTGATAATGTTTAGCTGTCACGTCCTTCCTAGCCTTTTCCGCTAGGATCCGGCGTTCAACCGCCATGCCATCAAACGCAGCCGCGGTAAGTCTTGGAACATACAGGGCCCCTGTTGCAACAGGTCCTTTCTTAGAGGAAGAGGCCACGGATCTTCTGTGCGCATCTCCTGCAGATCCGGATACCAGGCCCTTCGCGACCAATCTGGAACAATGAGAATTGTCTGCACTCCTCTTTTTCTTATTATTCTCAACACCTTTGGGATGAGAGGGAGAGGAGGAAACACATAGACCGACTGGAACACCCACGGTGTCACTAGGGCGTCCACAGCCACTGCCTGAGGGTCTCTTGACCTGGCGCAATACCTCTGTAGCTTTTTGTTGAGGTGGGACACCATCATGTCTATCTGTGGCAGTCCCCACTGACTTGCAATTTGTGCGAAGACTTCCTGATGAAGTCCCCACTCTACTGGAGGCAGGTCGTGTCTGCTGAGGAAGTCTGCTTCCCAGTTGTCCACTCCCGGAATGAGCACTGCTGACAGTGCGCTTACATGATTTTCCGCCCAGCGAAGAATCCTGGTGGCTTCCGCCATTGCCACTCTGCTCCTTGTGCTGCCTTGGCGGTTTACATGAGCCACTGCGGTGATGTTGTCTGACTGGATCAGAACCGGTAGGTCGCGAAGCAAGGTCTCTGCTTGACAAAGGGCATTGTATATGGCCCTCAGCTCCAGGACGTTGATGTGAAGACAAGTCTCTTGACTTGACCAAAGACCTTGGAAGTTTCTTCCCTGTGTGACTACTCCCCAACCTCGGAGGCTCGCATCCGTGGTTACCAGAATCCAGTCCTGAATGCCGAACCTGCGACCCTCTAGGAGGTGAGCACTCTGTAGCCACCACAGGAGAAATACCCTGGCCCCGGGGGACAGGGTGATCACCTGATGAATCTGTAGATGTGACCCGGACCACTTGTCCAGTATGTCCCATTGGAAAGTCCTTGCATGGAACCTGCCGAAGGGAATGGCCTCGTAAGATGCCACCATCTTCCCCAGGACCCGAGTGCAGTGATGCACTGACACCTGTTTTGGCTTCAATAGGTTCCTGACCAGAGTCATGAGTTTCTGGGCCTTTTCTATCAGAAGATAAACCCTTTTCTGGTTCGTGTCCAGAATCATGCCTAAGAAGGTCAGACGAGTCATAGGAACCAACTGCGACTTCGGGATATTGAGAATCCAGCCGTGTTGCTGTAACACCTTCAGTGAAAGTGACACGCTGTTCAGCAACTGCTCTCGTGATCTTGCTTTTATGAGGAGATAGTCCAAGTACGGGATAATTGTGACACCCTGCTTGCGCAGGAGCACCATCATTTCCGCCATTACCTTGGTAAAAATCCTCGGGGCCGTGGAAAGCCCAAACGGCAACGTCTCAAATTGGTAATGACAATCCTGTACCGCAAATCTCAGGTATGCCTGATGAGGTGGATATATGAGAACATGAAGGTATGCATCCTTTATGTCCAGGGATACCATAAAATCCCCCCTTCTAGCCTGGCGATGACCGCTCTGAGCGATTCCATCTTGAACTTGAAACTTTTCAAGTATAGGTTCAGGGATTTTAAATTTAAAATGGGTCTGACCGAACCGTCAGGTTTCGGGACTACAAACAGGGTTGAGTAATACCCCCTCCCTTGTTGAAGTAGGGGAACTTTGATCACCACTCGTTGAAGATACAATTTGTGAATTGCATTTAACATTATCTCCCTTTCTGGGGGAGAAGCCGGTAGGGCCGATTTGAAAAACCGGCGAGGAGGCACCTCTTCGAATTCCAGCTTGTAACCCTGGGAAACAATTTCTATTGCCCAGGGATCCACCTGTGAGTGAACCCAGATGTGGCTGAAAAACCGAAGACGTGCCCACACTGGGGCGGACTCCCTTAGCGGAGCCCCAGCGTCATGCGGTGGATTTAGTGGAGGCCGGGGAGGACTTTTGTTCCTGGGAACTAGCTGTGTTTTGCAGCTTTTTCCCTCTACCCTTACCTCTGGCAAGAAAGGACGCACCTCGTACTCTCTTGTTTCTCTATGACCGAAAAGACTGCATTTGATAATGTGGCGCTTTCTTAGGCTGTAAGGGAATAAAAGGCAAAAAATTAGATTTACCTGCCGTAGCTGTGGAGACCAGGTCCGAGAGACCTTCCCCAAACAATTCCTCACCCCTGTAAGGTAAAACCTCCATATGCCTCTTTGAGTCGGCATCACCTGTCCATTGCCGGGTCCATAGGACTCGTCTAGCAGAAATCGACATAGCGTTGACTCTAGAACCCAGTAGACCAATGTCTCTTTGAGCATCTCTCATATATAAGACAGCATCTTTAATATGTCCTAAGGTTAATAAAAAGGTATCCTTATCCAGGGTATCAATTTCCGTTGATAAGGTATCCGTCCACGCTGCTACAGCGCTACAAACCCAAGCCGACGCTATCGCCGTTCTGAGTAGGGCACCAGAATGTGTGTAAATGGACTTCAAGGTAACCTCCTGCTTGCGATCAGCAGGATCCCTGAGGGTAGCGGTATCTTGGGATGGCAGCGCTACCTTTTTGGATTAGCGTGTCAACGCTTTGTCCACCCTAGGGGAGGATTCCCACCGTATCCTGTCCTTAGCTGGGAAAGGATACGCCATAAGAATCCTTTTAGGAATCTGCAGTTTCTTGTCTGGAGATTCCCACGCTTTTTCACATAACTCGTTCAGCTCATGAGAGGGGGGAAAGGTTACCTCAGCTTTCTTTCCCTTAAACATGTGTACCCTCGTGTCAGGGACAGATGGGTCATCAGTGATGTGCAGTACATCCTTTATTGCAATAATCATATATCGAATACTTTTAGCCAATTTTGGCTGTAACTTTGCATCATCGTAGTCGACACTGGAGTCAGAATCCGTGTCGGTATCAGTGTCTACTATTTGGGATAGTGGGCGCTTTTGAGACCCCGAACGTCCATGCGACATAGGGACAGGCAGAGGTTGACTCCCTGCCTGTACCCTAGCCTCAGCTTTGTCCAATCTTTTGTGCAATAAATTCACATTAGCACTTAAAACATTCCACATATCCATCCAGTCAGGTGTCGACATTGTCGACGGAGACACCACACTCATTTGCTCCACCTCCACCCTAGGAGAGCCTTCTACCTCAGGCATGTCGACACACGAGTACCGACACACCACACACTCAGGGAATCCTCTTATCTGAAGACAGTTCCCCCACAAGGCCCTTTGGAGAGACAGAGAGAGAGTATGCCAGCACACACCCAGCGCTAATGACCCTGGAAAAAACACACAATATGTTTACCCAGATAGCACTGTAATCATGTATTTTGAACCTAATTATGTGCCCCCCCCCTTCTTTAAAACCCTCTTTCACTGTGGATAAGCAGGGGAGAGTCCGGGGAGCTTCCTCTCAGCGCTGTGCTGTGGAGAAAATGGCACTGGTGAGTGCTGAGGAAGAAGCCCCGCCCCCTCAGCAGCGGGTTTCGGTCCCGCTCAAATATTGAAAAAACTGGCGGGGGCTCTTTTATATACAGTGCGTAGCTGTATATATGTACTTTTGCCAGAAAATGAGGTTTATATTGCTGCCCAGGGCGCCCCCCCTGCGCCCTGCACCCTTACAGTGACTGCCATTTGTGTGTGCTGTGTGGGAGCAATGGCGCACAGCCCTACCATGTGCGTTACCTCAGTGAAGATCTGAAGTCTTCTGCCGCCTCTGAAGTTTTCTTTCTTCTCATACTCACCCGGCTTCTGTCTTCCGGCTCTGCGAGGAGGACGGCGGCGCGGCTCTGGGACGGACGGCGAGGGTGAGACCTGCGTACCGATCCCTCTGGAGCTAATGGTGTCCAGTAGCCGAAGAAACAGAGCCTAACATTAAAGTAGGTCTGTTTCTCTCCCCTCAGTCCCTCGATGCAGGGAGTATATTGCCAGCAGGCTCCCTGAAAATAAAAAACCTAACAAATATACTTTCTTTTCAGGAAACTCAGGAGAGCTCCCTGTAATGCACCCAGTCTCCTCTGGGCACAGTAATAAACTGAGGTCTGGAGGAGGGGCATAGAAGGAGGAGCCAGTGCACACCCATACCTAAAGTTCTTTCTTAAAGTGCTCATGTCTCCTGCGGAGCCCGTCTATCCCCATGGTCCTTACGGAGTCCCCAGCATCCTCTAGGACGTAAGAGAAAGCTAATTTCAATGTTCACAATGCAAATGTTATTTGATATAATTCATCTAACAGTAACTATGAGCAAGCAGTAAACAGGTGTGTCCTTATACACTGAGGACCTAATTCAGACCTGATCGCTAGGGTGCATTTTTTTGCATCCCTGCAATCATGTAGTCGCCGCCTACAGGGGAGGGGGAAATCGCTGTGCAGGTGTGTGATCGGATGTAAGGAGAGCTGCACAAACATAAGTTTGTGCAGCCTCTGCACAGCCCAGGACTTTCTCAGCCGCTGCGATGATCGGGGCCGGAGCTGACGTCAGAAACCCTCCCTCCAAATGCCTGGTCCCTCCTGCATTTTTTCAGACATCCTCTAAAATGGTTAGTTGCCACCCACAAATGGCCTCTTCGTGTCAGTCACCTTGCGATCGCCCATGCGATTGCTTTGTTCGCATCATCCCGTCGCTCCCCATTGCTGTGGACCAACGCACCTATGCATTGCGGTGCATACGCATGCGCACTTCTGACCTGATCGCCCGCTGTGCAAAAACGCACAGCAGTGATCGGGTCTGAATTAAGCCCTGAGTGTCTTTAAGCCACATGGCATGAGTACCCCGGTTGGACTGAGATGCTCCAGGAGAAGTAGAATACCATATTAGAGGCAGCAAATAGCCACTCACAGTGTACCAAAGACATTGGACAGCGACTTTAACCACAAAGGAATTCATTTTACACATGTACAAAGTCACAGATAAAGCACAATGGAACTTGGCTTGGGGAAAAGCCACAGCCACTAACATTACAGCACTTTTTACACCGATTCAGACTCACAAAGAGATACATTATAAAAAAAAGTTACAAACTCCAGTGTTCTGTGTACGCTAGCAATGTATAAAACAAAATGGGGAGTTTAGTCACTTCCAGTTAATTTATTGATGTGAATAAGACTCACATTTTCAGTAAGTCGCATGGGACCTGGCCGAGGTGCCCGAGACCTGTGGCACCAAGATGGACTATTTGGTGTAATGGAAGCCACAGTATAAGAGGACACATCTGTAACAAGTCTTAGATCATGCAAGAGACAAGTTAATCTATTCTGTCTTGGTAGCTGTATTGTCATATGGGAATTGTTGAGACATGTACCATGGGAAGAAGAAGAAGAAAGAAGAAGATTGACAGTGTGTTTCTCAGTTTAGATGCACCCAGTGGCACATCTGTAATGGGGGACCCCGGGGGCCAGGGAAGCCTATACTGCACACCCTTCATCCATGTATTATACTCACCTCTCTGAAGTCTCACGATGGCATCATTGTGCAGAATGGAACAGGCCTGTTCATGCAAAGTAGATTCTGGCAAAATGCAAGGGGTATATTTGCTAAACTGTGGGTTTTTAGAAGTGGAGATGTTGCCCATGGCAAGCAATCAGAATCTACTTATCATTTATCTAGCACCTTCTAGAAGATAATAGCTAGAATCTGATTGGTTGCTATGAGCAACTTCTCCACTTCTAAAAACCCACAGTTTAGTAAATATACCGCTAAGTGTCTACCCATCTGCAATGCCTAGAAAGAGGAAGATCTGCATGGAAACTGCACATGGGCCCCAACCTCTTTTAGGCCATTCCTTGAGGCACCAGATGCAAGATAGGCATCTAACACTTGGAGCCTGATGTAATGACGCCAGAGTTCAGCGGCTGTGCTGGATGCCAGCCAAACTCCGATGTTTTTTTTAAAGGGGCAATCACTTACAAGGGAAAACCATGCCTTGCAAGTGATTGCCCCTTTAAAAAATATCTAAGTTTGTCTGGCATCCCGAATTCAGGTGTCATTACATCCAGCCCCTGGTGTCTATTATACTGGAAAACAGCACATGCTCTCTATAGTGGAGTTGGTTGGGGATTCTTAGGAAGCACACTGAGCATATCACCCGTTTTAGGGCCCGATTCAGGTTGGATTGCAAAAGGCGATCCAACGGTAAAAATTACTAAAAGGATGCGGGCACATGCGCTGGGCCCATCCTGTGCATGCGCCGGCATTTTCTGTAGGCACACAAAGAAAATGTGAATGCCTCTGCCTGTCAATCAGACAGAGGCGTTCATGCAAGGGGGGCGGCAACGCTCCATTTCCTAGGCGGAGATGAAACGTTGCTGGAGAGGAGGCAGGGAAACGGGGGGTGGCATCATCCAAATGGGCGGCATGGCATGGGTGTGATCTCGGTGGCTGCGCGATGTCACGCACATCCGCAGTTATCAGAAAGGCAGGTGGCAACCCTACTTTCTGCGATCAAGCATAAATTGTAGTGCGATCGCAATTTCTGCTTGGTCAAGTAGGGGGTGGCGGGGGGCGGCATATCAGGCAGCCTTGCCCTGAAATGGGCGACCCCCAGCATGCGATCACAAGGATTGCAAATTCTGCTACTTACAGCAGCAGAATTTTACAATCCTCACTGAATTAGGCCCTTAGCTCATTAACAAGACTCTATATTCACTAGATGTAATGCAGAATTCAGGTAAGTATGTATAAATAAGGGGTGGTCTTCAGTTTGCCGGCTGTCGGGATCCCGGCGCACAGTATACCGGTGCCGGAATCCCGACAGCCGGCATACCGACACTTTTTCTCCCTGTTGGGGGTCCACAACCCCCCTGAAGGGAGAATAAATAGCATGGCGTGCGTAGCGCGCCACCGTGCCCCCAGTGTGGCGAGTGCGACGAGCCCACAAGGGGCTCATTTGTGCTCGCCACGCTGTCGGTATGGCGGTGGTTGGGATATCGACGCCAGTATGCTGGTCGCCGGGAGCCCGGCTGCCAGCATACCATACTACACCCATAAATAAGGCCATGTACTCTATTGTCTGGCAAGGAATTCCTTTTGAATATCCACCCACTCTCATCTTTTAACTCTTTAACTTTTCCCATAAATAACTTATTGAATGTTATTATTACTTTCTTAATTATACTATTTGTATTCTAAATACAATGTTCAAATAATGTTTATGAACAAATTAAGTTTAAGTGGCACTTTTATTGGCAAACCAAGCAGGGTTTGATGAGAAACACAGCACACATTTTAGCTCTGCCATTATGTTTTTATGTGTATTGTATAAACACTGCTGCATTTTGTAAATCAGACATAATTCAAAATATTGAATGCAGAAATACCTACCTAGGTCAGCATTCTGTGAGAGTCTGCAAACAATAAATAGTCAGGCATAGAAAAGATAAAGGTTTACATAAAAGAAACAAAGTTTGAAAAATGACTTAATTAAAATGTTCTTTATCTTCATCAACATTTAGAAAACATTGATTATCATAAGCTAGAATGCCGCGGGGTTGGGGATTGGATCCAAACTGCTACCCTATTATCAGTTTGGCTGTGTGCAATGAAAATAAATAGCTATTTATCAGACTAATATTCAGATTTATTTATTTGAACTTAAATGCTCTCTTAAGGGAATGTTGTGTTGTTTTTCTTTGTGACTATTTCACTATATGAACTAATGCATTTTGGTCTTTTGCTATAGGGGTAAAATGCTGTATATATGAGTATGCTGTAAATACGAGTCTCTATAATCTGGTATTATATGTATCACTGTCTGGAATACACTAGAGCTAATACACTGTCACTGATACGAAGGTTGAAAGTTGCCAATAATGAGTCCACTGTAGATGACAAAAACTCCACTGATTGTGACAACAAGGACTTCAAAGATGATGACAACATGGAATCCATTCATGTGCACCACAAGGACTTCACTGGTAGTGACTACAAAGCCTCTATTGATGTGGACCACAAGGATTTCACTGACAGTGACTACAAGGCCTTCATTGATGGGGACCACAAGGACTTTACTGATGGTAACTCCAAAAACTTCATTGATGTAGACCACAATGAGTTCACTGTTGGTAACTACAAAGACACCATTGATGCTGACAAGATCTTCACTGAAAGTGACTTCAAGAACCCCTGATGGTGAAAACAATGACTCCACTGATGGTGAAAAGTCCTCTGGGGAGGAATACATTGATGGTGACAATAAGGACTTCAATGATGGTGATTACAAAGACTCAATTGATGTGGGTCACAAGGACTCCACTGATGGTGACAACAAGGACTTTAATAATTGTGACCACATGGACTTCATTCATGTGGACCACAAGGACTTCACTGATGGTGACTACAAGGACTCCATTGATGCAGACCACAAGATCTTTACTGAAGGTGACTACAAGAACTCCACTGATAGTGATGACAAGGACTCCATTGATGTGGACAAGATTTCTACTTTGTCAGTATGTTTAACATGTATTATATACTATGATCCAAATCCCATAGGTGTCTTTACAGTAGGTCACTAAACAGGGATTTGTTCAGTTGAATGGTTGATTAAAAAAAGGAAAACTACTGCTGTTAATGAAGATATATGAAAAATATGAGTATTCAGCATCAAAATTAGTGAATTTCAGCCAAACTTTTATTTTCACTAGTGTATGATACTAATTTTCTTAATCGTGCCAGATCCCAATGCTTACTGTTAATGCAGGCAACATGCAAGTTAAAGCAAGGGAGGGTTTTTGAAAGTTATATTTCATTTGTTTTTTTGTGTTTTCATTAATCAGAGTTAAGTGTGGTTTGTATTTAGAGTTTTTAACAATATGTAATAGAACAGAAATATTTTTTTAATTGAAACCATAGGAAAACATTAAACATATGTATGTATAATGGTCTACAGAATAAACAGTTTCCCTTTAGTTAAAACCTCACAATGACAGAACGAATTTACAGAAGAAAAAAAAACATTAACCATTAACCAGTTTAGACGGACGGCCAGCTCTAGGAAGAGTCCTGGTGGTTCCAAACTTCTTCCATTTATGGATGATGGAGGCCACTGTGCTCAGTGGGACCTTCAAAGCAGCAGATATTTTTCTGTACCCTTCCCCAGATTTGTGCCTCAAGACATCCTGTCTCGGAGGTCTACAGACAAGTCTTTCAACTTCATGCTTGGTTTGTGCACAGACATGAACTATCAAGTGTGGGACCTTATATAGACAGGTGTGTGCCTTTCCAAATCATGTCCAATCAACTGAATTTACCACAGGTGGACTCCAGTTAAGCTATAGGAACATCTCAAGGATGATCAGTGGAAATAGGACGCACCTGAGCTCAATTTTGAGCTTCATGGCAAAGACTGTGAATACTTATGTACATGTGATTTCTTAGTTTTCTATTTTTAATAAATTTGCAAAAATCTAAAAAAAAACATTTTTTTTACATTGTCATCAATTTTGAGGGAAAAAATGAATTTGTTCCATTTTGCAATAAGGCTGTAACATAACAAAATGTGGAAAAAGTAAAACGCTGTGAATACATTCCAGATTAATGAAAAAAGTGGTTTGTGATTAAGTGGTGCACCATTCCCGCTAGTGTGAAAATGTCATTCTTTACAGTAACTGACTTTCATGTCTGGTAGGGTCCGGCGATGAAGCAAAGGAAATACTACACCTTAGGCACTTGTTCCCCTCTTTTGTTTATATATGCGTAGAGAGAGAGAGAGTAATAGATGAGCGGCACTCATGCTGAAGTATTAGAGTACTGTACGAACACCCACATATAGCTGCACTGGTTGTCACTTGTTGTGACATTGTTAAGTCCCGGGAGTGCCACCTGAACCAATGCTGCTATACATATATATATATATATATATATATATATAGTGATGATATGAGGTAAATAGCTCAATAGAGGGGTGTATTGGTGCAGTGTCTTATTCACTTCTTCACCACTGACTATTTTTGGACAGCTAGTCTGCAAACAAAGTCTTTTCAATGTATTTTCAGTACTGACTCTCACAAGTACTGTGCATCATAGGCTCCAGCCTAACTTGGTTTTGGCTCCCTGTATGGGATAATATTTTTAATTGATTTTTTTACTCCATTTTGTTCATGTGTGTTTATTGCTTATGCTGAGATATCATATATAATTGTACTTGTTAGTATCTCAGTGTTTTGTAGCAGGCACTAGCTAGAAATATAAGCCACTTTGTATAACAAGCTATATTCCACCTTTTGACCCAGTGTGAAACGGCATAGTAGTGGGGAGTGTAGACACCTGTTAGTCTGGCTGATTATTATAAATATATATCCCTATTATCAAGATATCAGATGGAAATTTAGTAGTACTGTAAGTAATGTTTCAGATATTATGTTACTGTCTGTGTGAAAGGGGATCTTGTCAGGTTTAAGGTAAATTATGGAGTAGTCAATCCATGTGAACGAATACTGCCCTCGGTTTCTCAGAGACTGTGGTTAATATCTCTTAAGTATATTGTTTCAGTTCTCAAGACAAAGTTAGAGTGTCTTCACGTAATTGTCCCAAAATGATGAGGGTGTGCTATAAAGTCTGGAGGTGTGCACATAGCAAATCAGTTCCGATTGGAGCTGGTTCTACCTGCAGCAGGATGAGTTTCCTACAAACTTTTAACTCAGACGGAGTTATTAAGTCGGGACCCTGGAGATGACTGAATTTCATTCTTTGAACTACTCTTAACTGATGACCATTATCAGGGAAAGACCTTAAACATCTGAGAAAAGAGCTGAGTATATTATAAACTTGTTCTTACTTTTATGATATTCAGTGTTGTAACTTAAATAAACAAAATGCTTATCTTGTTTGAAATGTACTGTGTCATTCTCCCTAATTAACACATTGTATCCCAGAACCTGGTCGCTTGAGTTTATTCATCCAAAAACACTACCACACCCGCTCACATGTACAGTCTCACAATCTGGCCTGCTTACTTGCATGTGAAATAGACTCTGGCCTGCTTACATTCAAGGATCATCGACCTGGCTTCATAGTAACATGTTCAGTCCCAGTGTTTAGTGGCCTTCCCTGTCTCTAGCAGGTATGGACTAAGGTCACCTGACCCTCAGCCATTCCCTAGAATATTGAGCTCTTACTGGCTTCACAGTCCCACTTGGACAGCCTGTCCTGATGAGATTGGTAAGTGTTACCGGCTGACCGGATGCTGGCTGTCAGTATACTGACAGCAGCATCCCATCTGCCGGAATCCCAGCTGCAAGGCAGTGAATCCCCTCAACCTAGTGGCAATAACCTGTTGCTGTCAGTATTCCATCTGATGGCATTTCACCGGATGTCAGGATATCGGCGTCAGTCTCCTGAAAGCTGGGATCCTGACAGCCGGTATTTTAAATGCATCCTGACCTGACTGAAAATTACCCTATATATAGATGTCCAAGTGGTCGGCACTCCTGATTAAATGAATATAATACCTGGTGCCTTCTCTTGCAGAGTTATCCACTGTATAAACACATAGAATTGAGCGGCACTCTCAGGACTTTAACAAAGAACGGGTCCTCAGCCCAACTTATGATGGGCTGAGGACCCGTTCTTTGTTAAAGTCCTGAGAGTGCCGCTCAATTCTATGTGTTTATATATATATATATATATATATATACATACATACACACACAGTGTGTGTGCGTGTGTGTAGACTTTTTACTCCAGACTTTTCACTATAAAAATGATAAAATAATAAAAGAAAATATATCTAACATATTCTTTGTATTTTAAATACTTTACATAGTCACTACAGGAAGATACTACAGGCAGTTACATTGGAAGGTGTTTCCACCCTTCGGGACTGCCAGCCCGGGCTGCAATAAGCAGAGAGCTTATCTTCCTTTGGTGTATCCTAATCCTTTCCATCTTCAGTGTCTCCCCTACCCAGCCGCAGCCCTCCTACTAAAGGTAAGTAGGAGCCACCGCTGTATATATATATATATTAGTGATGTGCAAAGGAAATTTTTTGGGTTTTGGTTTTGGATTCGGTTCCACGGCCGTGTTTTGGATATGGACGCGTTTTGGCAAAACCTCCTTGAAATTTTTTTGTCGGATTCGAGTGGTTTTTTTTTACAAAAACCACTCAAAAACAGCTTAAATCATAGAATTTGGGGGTCATTTTGATCCCATAGTATTATTAACCTCAATATCCATAATTTCCACTCATTTCCAGTCTATTCTGAACACCTCACACCTCACAATATTATTTTTAGTCCTAAAATTTGCACTGAGGTCGCTGGATGGCTAAGCTAAGCGACCCAAGTGGCCGACACAAACACCTGGCCCATCTAGGAGTGGCACTGCAGTGTCAGACAGGATGGCAGATTTAAAAAATAGTCCCCAAACAGCACATGATGCAAAGAAAAAAAGAGGTGCAATGAGGTAGCTGTGTGACTAAGCAAAGCGACCCTAGTGGCCGACACAAACACCTGGCCCATCTAGGAGTGGCACTGCAGTGTCAGACAGGACGGCAGATTTAAAAAATAGTCCCCAAACAGCACATGATGCAAAGAAAAAAAGAGGTGCAATGAGGTAGCTGTGTGACTAAGCTAAGCAACCCAAGTGGCCGACACAAACACCTGGCCCATCTAGGAGTGGCTCTGCAGTGTCAGACAGGATGGCAGATTAAAAAAAAGTCCCCAAACAGCACATGGTGCAAAGAAAAAAAGAGGTGCAATGAGGTAGCTGTGTGACTAAGCTAAGCGACCCAAGTGGTCGACACAAACACCTGGCCCATCTAGGAGTGGCACTGCAGTTTTCTAGTGAGAGGATGAGTGCTTCCATCCTCATGTGAATCTGAACCACTAGCCATGAACATAGGCCAGGGCCTCAGCCGTTCCTTGCCACTCCGTGTCGTAAATGGCATATTGGCAAGTTTATGCTTCTCATCAGATGCTTTTAATTTAGATTTTTGGGTAATTTTACTGAACTTTTGTAGTATACTTGACGACACAGAGGTAGAGCAATGGACTACTGTACCGTACTGCTATATATATACTGGTGGTCACAGCAAAATTCTGCACTGTCCCCTCCTACTATATACTGCGCACAACTAAAATGCAGCACAGGTATGGATGCATAGTATACTTGACGACACAGAGGTAGAGCAGTGGACTACTGTACCGTACTGCTATATATATATACTGGTGGTCACAGCAACATTCTGCACTGTCCCCTCCTACTATATACTGCCACAACTAAAATGCAGCACAGATATGGATGCATAGTATACTTGACGACACAGAGGTAGAGCAGTGGACTACTGTACCGTACTGCTATATATATACTGGTGGTCACAGCAACATTCTGCACTGTCCCCTCCTACTATATTCTGCGCACAACTAAAATGCAGCACAGGTATGGATGCATAGTATACTTGACGACACAGAGGTAGAGCAGTGGACTACTGTACCGTACTGCTATATATATACTGGTGGTCACAGCAACATTCTGCACTGTCCCCTCCTACTATATACTGCGCACCACTAAAATGCAGCACAGGTATGGATGCATAGTATACTTGATGACACAGAGGTAGAGCAGTGGACTACTGTACCGTACTGCTATATATATACTGGTGGTCACAGCAACATTCTGCACTGTCCCCTCCTACTATATACTGCGCACAACTAAAATGCACCACAGGTATGGATGCATAGTATACTTGACGACACAGAGGTAGAGCAGTGGACTACTCTACCGTACTGCTATATATATACTGGTGGTCACAGCAAAATTCTGCACTGTCCCCTCCTACTATATACTGCGCACAACTAAAATGCAGCACAGGTATGGATGCATAGTATACTTGATGACACAGAGGTAGATCAGTGGACTACTGTACCATACAGCTATATATATACTGGTGGTCACAGTATACCCTTTTTAAGATAAGAACAATAGGTTGTCATAGAAATAACATCTGATACAGGGTTATAAAATAACAATTACCCTTGTACCCACCTTTAGATTAATATTTTTATACTCTATTACCCCGTCAAATCCTCTGTCTCTTCCATTCACTATCCACACATATCTGGTACTCAAATTATGTTTACATACACCATATATCTTCTGTCTATATTTTCCGATTATTATATTGTTTTTAGTTTTATTACCTTATTAGTTCAATTATATCAAGCACATCACCTTGAAACATTAATATAGAATATATGCAGTCTGTGTACTGCATTTATGAAAAATAAGTACCTTTCTGTGGGTAAAAATAAGAAATTTACATCGCAGGGGAAAAATCCCTTATTTGCTAAAAAAATCCCTTATTTGCTACAAACATCGAAGCAGATACCACGAATAAATAAATTAACTGATAATTAATTAATCCAGTATAATCGAATATATCAAATATATAGTATAATAGCCTTTTCCTTTTGCTATATACGTATATATATATATATATATATATATTTTTTTATTTTTTTAACTTTCTTTTATATACATATATTTTTTTAATATATATTAACCTTAGAGATGTGTGTTTTATGTTGTATTTTTTGTTATGGTCTTGTCTTTTATGTTTAAATTGATATACATTAATATATATACTACACTAAGGGCAAGGAGGCCAGTAACTCCATCCACATTGAGGACGGAAATAGAATGAAGTCCGTGGAAATCATTTAAATAGCGCTGGGTTGTCAAATCCATTATTCAACAATCCTGACGAAGCCTTCTGTGCAAGGTGAAATGCGTCGATCGTGGAGCAACGGATCCCGCTCCGTACAGCCGTCTAGAAGCAAGCCGCCAGAGCTGCTTCATACAGCCACCCGGAAGCACGATACGGGGAGTTGGGACGTCTGCCGGCAGACGAACACCACCGCTATCGCGGACATCTCAGGGACTGAGAAACTACACTACAAACAGGAATCTTATTTTCCCACCATGCAACGGTAGGATCTATTTCATATCTTCTTTTGGTTAGCGCTTTTGTGCTAAAACAAATGCATAAGGAGCAGAGACTGTGCTAATAACTATAAGAAGACTGAGGGTGTAAGGAAGATAACACCAGCTACTAAGTAGCTACAGTGACTATATACACTAAACTAATGTTTGGACTGAGCTATTCCAGCTGAAAAATAGTACATTCAATAAGGACATTGTTTGGCATTAAGTGGTAAACACCATTGCATCCCAGCAAATTGCACCATTCCTAGTGGGGTAAATCGCTTGTCAGTGTACCCACAGGAAAATTTTCTTGTTTGTATGTCTTGTATTGTTTATGTGTTGAATGTGTTGGAGTCTTGTGTACCGGTACGTACCTTTTAAAGAATTTTTTTTTTATTATCCATGGTCTTTATTCTCAATAAAATTTATATACCCCTTTATACTAGACTCTGAAAATCTATTACAATTCCTGTATACTTTTATTTTAGACTATTCTAGATTCCTTTATTAAAACTTTGATGCAAATAAGAATGAGCTAGGGATGCGCTGAACTATTTCTTTTTGAGATAGATAGATAGATAGATTGATTGATAGATAGATAGATAGATAGATAGATAGATAGATAGATAGATAGATAGATAGATAGATAGATAATGGCGAAGCCATATAAGGGCACAATTTTTTGGGATAGAACATAGCACTTTTTCTGCAGCAGCCAATTACACACCAATCCAGAGCCTTAGAACAGGGTTCAAGTAGTCACATCTAGTTTTACTGAGCAGAGCACAAATAAACAAAATATAAAAAGAAATCCTGTCCTGCTAAATACTGTTCTCCATCTCAAAAGCTGGAAGGACCTAATGTCCAACTAACACAAAACAAAACAGAACTTAGGCCCTCATTCTGAGTTGATCGCTCGCTGACGTTTTTCGCTGCGTAGCGATCAGGCTAAAAATCGGCTGTTCTGCACATGCATATGGTACGCAGCGCGCACGCGTGAAGTACTTTCAGACAAAACTATGCTGTTTTACACAAGCTTGAGCGACGCTTTTCAGTCGCTCGAGTGTTCATAGTATGATTGACAGGAAGTGGGTGTTTCTGGGCGGCAACTCAGCGTTTTCAGGGAGTGTGCTGAAAAACGCAGGCGTGCCTGATAGAAACACAGGAGTGGCTGGGGAAATGGGGGAGTGGCTGGCCGAACGCAGGGCGTGTTTGTGACGTCAAACCAGGAACTAAACAGTCTGCAGTCATCGCATGGTAGGTGTAAGTATCGAGCCACTCGGAAACAGCATGACATTTTTTAGTAGCAGAACTGCTAACCTTTCGTTCACACTTCTGCTAAGCTAAGATACACTCCCAGAGGGCGGCGGCCTAGTGTTTGCACTGCTGCTAAAGGCAGCTAGCGAGCGATCAACTCGGAATGAGGGCCTAAAACACAACACTTCCATATAGCAATAATAGTGTCTAACAACAGACAGCCTGCTCCACAGTTAGTGAGAGAGACAGACTAATAAACTAACACAGCTTTTATTAGCCTCTTGTAGTGTATCTAAAAATCAAAGCTGTCCATTAACTTAATAATTACCAGATAGAAGTTAGGAACCTGAGGCATATATACCTTCAGTCAATAGTTTCTCCTGTGGTTTTGTCACAATAAATATATACATACATGAAGTGAAGCATAACAGCGTAAGTCATTTCTCACAGTAGCTCATTGGGAATTATGAGGCAGGTGCATTAAGCCTGGAGAAGTGATAAGGAAGTAATAAAGAAGTGGTAAGTGGAAGATGATAACGCACCAGCCAATCAGCTCCTAACTGTCATTTTTCAAACTCGTAATGATTGGCTGGTCTGTTATCGCCTTCCACTTATCACTTCTTTATCACTGATTTATCAATTCTCAAGGCTTAATACATCTGCCCTTATGTCTGCTGCTGCTACAGTAATGTTTTCTACTGTAAGTCACTTGTTTCATGTAATTCTAGGTAATGCCATTCATTAATAGTTATTCTTTGTAAAGTGTTCCTTTAAAGGAGAAGTTTCTTAAGCATGGCTATCGTCATTAACCTGCAGTACTCCCTGGCTAGAGTGGCACTCTGGAACTCAGTATACCTTTCATAATATGTCACATAGTATAGAACATTTTCTAGGCAGTGTTGGGAATGGCTCAGGAGAACAAAGTTGAAACAGATGCACTGTCTAGAGGAGCAGATTGTCTGCCTCGAATGTTCCGTTTCATTAAGCACAAAGTTGATGCATTATAATTGATGTCTGTGCCCCTTGGGGAAGAGGAGAGTAACATTTTTCCTGGTTTTGTAGCTGCAACATGGGGACCAAAATCTGGTTACAGTGCATTTATGTGCTAAAAGGGAAGAATGGCTTAAGATTTAAAGTCAGTTCATCTGTCTGATGTTTAAATGGTATGCTTTATATTAAATCTCTACATGAGAGAATGTATATTTTATTTATTTATTAAATCAGACATTATTCCTTAATTTCTGAATTATTTGAGAAATGATCAAATGTCATATTGTCCTATGGGCCTTCATTGGTCCTGTATTCCTTTTCTAGGTATACAGTAGTTGGCGGTCTTATTGTATGTATCCAATGAACAAGGCTCCCCCACTAGTACAGTAGACCATACAGGGATGTAGTTATGTGACCGGTGGGGTAACAACACCTCCACCTACATTCCGCCCCCTCACTATCCTGCATACTTACCTACTTTGCAGCCCCCTCCTCCGGGAGGAGGCAGCGTTGTAGGTGCATGGGGGCATGGCCAACAGGGTAGTGGACAGTCCAGGGGCGTGGCATCATGATTGAGTCATCGTGGCTCCGCCCCCTGCTATGCAGTGCCAAGAAAAGAGGCACTGTATAGCAGGGGTGGAGCTACGATGAAGCGATTCAGCGCAAATCGCGTCATCGGACCCCTCGGACTGCTCACTTGTTCTCTGCTGCGGGCGGCCGAGGAAGGTCGTGGAGGGGCAGCACGGAAAGCGGGAGGCTTGCCCACCTTTCCGGGGGGCCGGGAGGGCCACCCGATTTTGGAGAGCCTCCCGGCCATTCCAGGAGGGTAGGCAAGTATGCTATCCTGACTGGCGGAATACCGACCAACAGGGACTATTACCATTTGTGGGTGGCCACGACGCCTATAGAGTGGTTATAGAAAACCTGTGGTGAGTGCCCCTCCCCATACCACCATTCTGCAGCCAGGATGCTGACCGCCAGGATCCCGGCCGCCGGTAACGCATACCACACCCACCATACATGTATGCAGATATGCAGTGTAAGTTAATGCAAATTTAAATGTACTTTGCATAACTTATGAATGACGATAACAGATCCTAAAATATACCTTAACACATTCATGTTAAAAGTATATAATTTAAAAGTATTATACAGGTTCTGTGACCGGTTAACTTCAAGCCTGCATTTCACCTGGTTTTAATCAGACATGTAGGTAGGTACAGTGTCGGACTGGGGCATGTAGGGCCCATCGGTGGGATACAGTAGTAGGGGCCCATGTTTAGGGGTGTGGCCAGTCTCTAAAGGGAGTGTGCCCAGCCGCCACATTGGTTTGCCTAACCATTTTGCAAGTGTTGGTTCCCTAGATAAATATATACAGTAAATACTGTAGTGCATGCATGATAATGTTCTAGATTAGTAACAGTACAGTCTGGAACCTGATCCCTAGAGGAGGGGGTGGGGCCCCAGGCAGTAGGGCCCACCGGTGGTTTCCCCTGTACCCCTGTGGGCCAGTCCAACCCTGGGTAGGTACATTTCATACTATATATCTCATGTAATTTGTGATAATAAAAATCTGAAATACTGATTTTATGTCCCAGAATGGCTAGATAATTCTTTTCTCTTCTTCTGCTTGCTTGCGAGCATTGAGCTGACATGTGCCACTAGCAATGTGCATCATGCAATCTGCCCATCTCATTTTGTACATCAAGTCTTATTTTGCTTTTCAACTCCTACACCACTCATCAGATTGATGTTCACTCAGTCATCTTTGCAGCTGGAAAACTATTTTGTTAGCAGATAAGCTAATTATAGTGGGATAAGTGGAATATTTGTGTTTATAATATACAGTACTTTTGAAATTATTTCTCTTCTTTAATTTTCAGCAATTCGCCTTACTTGTTGCATCAGTTCATTAGCTTGTGTTAAATTAATAATACAAAATTACTTGTAGTACGAATTTATAATCATTCTTCCTTTGTTGACATTCTGAATGTCAACTTTTTGCATCATACCCGAAATATTAGCAGTGTTGTGGCAATCCAGTGCTTGTTTTACTTAAGGGTATATAAATCTTAAAATATAAATACAGGTTGAGTATCCCATATCCAAATATTCCAAAATACGGAATATTCCGAAATACGGACTTTTTTGAGTGAGAGTGAGATAGTGAAACCTTTGTTTTTTGATGGCTCAATGTACACAAACTTTGTTTAATACTCAAATTTATTAAAAATATTGTATTGAATGACCCTCAGGCTGTGTGTATATGGTGTATATGAAACATAAATGAATTATGTGAATGTACACACACTTTTTTTAATGCACAAAGTTATAAAAAGTATTGGCTAAAATTACCCTCAGGCTGTGTGTATAAGGTGTATATGTGACATAAATGCATTCTGTGCTTAGATTTAGGTCCCATCACCATAATATCTCATTATGGTATGCAATTATTCCAAAATACGGAAAAATCCGATATCCAAAATTCCTCTGGTCCCAAGCATTTTGGATAAGGGATACTCAACCTGTATATGGGTTAAAAACAAATATACACACTGTACTTTGTTGCTTACTGTACGGTATACAGCATATGGAATACTTCCCATTCTCATGTTGCTTTAATAAATAGTACTGTAAAAGAAGTGGTAACAGTACTCATTAACTTCACAGTGCTTATTTTCTGTAGAAGACAAATACTAAAGTCATGAAAGCACCAAGAGCTGGAACACTGAAAGATTAAGGTTATCCTAATAGCTTTCAATAAACAGTAGATATGGCCACAGAGATTTATGTTTTAGTTTAGGATCTGTATTAACTACGTGTTTTGGTTCTGGTTTTGCTAAAACCACACTCCCATGTTTTGGTTCTGATTTTGGATCTGTTTTTTTTTTCACATATTGATAAAAACAGCTAAAATCACATAATTTACTCCTTTTTTTCATACAGTATTATTAACCTCAATAACATTAATATCCAATAATTTCTAGTCAATTTTGACCACACCACAGCTCACAATATTGTTTTCATCCAGTTTAGGCCAAAATCTGCAGTGAGCTGGCTGGTTACTAAGTGACAGAGCAGTGGCACAAATACACGGCACTTATACAAAGCATATGTATGAAACACTGCCAAAAAGCAGTGGCAGATAAGAAATTAGTTTAAGATGGAATTGTCCTTGGGCCCTCCCACCCACCTTTATTTTGGATATTTAGCAACAGAGACTGCCACTTTTGTGGTTGAGTTCTTGCTTTGTTTTGGGCTCCTTTTGTAAGAATTACTTCTGATCCTAAGTAAGGGGGTTGATGATGTTAATTACAACAAATTTCATAACCTCGCCGCATATGACATTTCATCGAGGAGGTGCCTAGATGGTTAACGTACCTAGCTCTAGTAACCTCACAAATTGAGCAGATGTCATTGGAAACATTGTCAGGATTTGGGTAAAAATAATCTCACACCCAAGAGGTGACTTATTGGGTCTCATGTCCAGGCATCACAATGGCTTTCTTGTTATCAAGGGCAAGAACTGCAGGCCCTTGATAAGAAGTGGTGGCTGACTTACACAACATCAGCAACATCCTTATCATCAACATCATCATCCTCATCATCCTCATTAGCATCAGATAGTACACCAATATCCCCCTCATCCTGTTCCACTTTCACACTAGCATCCTCAATTTCTATTAAGTCATCATCACCATCTTTACTTGTGCTGCTTATCCCCACATTTGCAGATGGTGCCAAAATGGTGGAAGGAGGCTTCTCTTCAAGGACCATGTTAGAAATTTCAGACTTACACATAGCTAATGTGGACACCTCTAGATTTGTGAACACTTTTAAATGCAAGTTAGCATTTGCATTTAAAAAAATAAATACTATAATTGTTTTATCTTGTGCAACTGGTGTGTAGATGCTGTACCCTACTGCATTCATTTAATACATAAGTACTGTGATTCCACAGGCCGTACCCCACTGTGTTCACAAAACATATACTGTGACTCTGCAGTGGGTGATGATTTTTGCCAAGAAAATGTTCAAGTAAATAAATAATACTATTAAACTGTAGTTGATTTTGTACAAATTGTGTGTGTATTTATCAATATGTATCATGATGATCAGATAAGAGAAGAGTAGGAGCAGTAAGAAAATAATAGCACTGCAGCTGCTGCCAGTCATGATAGTGCAACATCTACTAATTGTGCTCCAAGTGGTAGAAAATTTAGGATAGGATACGTGAAATTAAAATCTTTCAAAATGTTAAAAAAGGTGTAGACATGTCAACTTAAAATGCGACAAATCAGTGCCCAAAAAAGTAACATTAGGGATCAAACATTGTGCTCAGATGGAGTGGCTACTGGTGTCCACAGTAGCTATGTGCGAGTCTGACATTTCTCACACTGTCCTCATAGAAAAGCCTCTTTCACCTCCTTCCACAATTTCTGCACCATCTGCACACGTGGAGAGCAGTACAAGTAAAAATGGCGATGAGGACCAGTGGGTGCAGTTCTTGCCTGTCATAAAAAGAAAGTAATTGTGATAACTGGGCATAAGACCAAAGAATCCCCACTTGGGTGTGGGGTTATTTTTTCTCAAATCCTGACATCTGTGAAGGCATCTGCTCCATTTGTGAGGCCAAAATTAGTAGAGGTAGGGATATTAACAATCTAGGCACCTCCTCCAAATTATGTAATTTGCAGCAAGTTAGTGAAAGTTATTTTGATAGATTATAATGTAATTAACACTCTGAGTCGGTGGGAGGAACCAAGGACAATTCCACCTTGCACCACATTTTATAATGGCCTGTTATTTTGGGATGCATTGAGGGGGCTGATATATATAATAGAGTGTGGACCGCACAGTGATATATGAGGGTGAATAACACAGCTCCCAGCTCACACTATCTCTTTGATTATATTGTTAGTTTTTTCTAATAAACCTTTCAAAATTGCATATAAGACTTTCTGTTTCTAGCGGCCCCACACAAGAACTAGACCTTGATTATTCATCCCAGTTTGGATTTTGAGTTTGACATGCCTGCACCAGACCATCAGTAACCTCCCCTCTCCTTTCCCTGACCACCCTATCCCATGCTTACCAACTCTGACTTCTTTTTCACCTGTTTCTGTAAAGGAAATCATGACCCAATTCCATCCCTCCCACTCCACCTCCACACTTGACTCTATCCACTCCCAGCTACCCTACTACCTCTCTTCTTCTGCCTGTTTCCATCTACTCCACCTCTTCTATCTCTTCCTCTCATCAGGTGCTATTCCCTCTACCTTCAAGAATGTCATTGTCTCTCCTATTCTTAAAAAAACTCTCTCAAACTATTGACCCATCTCTCTTCTTCCTTGTGGCTCCAAACTCCTTGAGCATACTGTTTACATCCACCTTAAGGTCTTCTTTTCCTCTCACTCCATGCTTGACCCACTTCAGTCTGACTTCCGTCCTCTCCACTCCACTGAAACTACCCTCCTTTTTCCCAAAGCATACATTTAACCTTCCCCCCACAGCCTAACCCTAACACCCCCCCCCCCCCACAGGTTACCTGTCCACAGCCCTGGCAAACCCTCCTTTGGGATCCTGGCAGTTGGGATTCCAGAACCAGGATTGTGATCCTTTGTTTGTATGCTGGTAATGACATCCTTGCTATCAAATCCAAGGGCCACTACTCTTTGCTTATTCTCCTTGACATCTCTGATGCTTTTGACACTGTGAACCACCTTCTCCTCCTGCAAATCCTTCACTCCCTTAGTCTGCATGATACTGCTTCCTCCTGACTGACCTCCTACATCAGTTACCTTTCCTTCTCTGTTTCCTCTTTTGACTACACCTCTCCCCACTTACACTAACAGCAGGTTCTTTCATGGACCTCTCATTTTCTCTCTATATATGTCCTCTTTAGGTGAGCTCATTAGCTATTTTGACTTCCAGTATAATCTCATGTTGATGATACTCAAATCTACCATTCCTCTCCTGACTTCTCACCCTCTCTCCTCACTTGTATCTTCAACTGTCTTTCTATAATCCAGTGCTTTCTTAAGCTTAATATGTCTAAGACTGAGCTGATCAACTTCCCACTCTCCCGCATTTCCTTACCTCCCACAATTTCATTATCTATTGAAGGCAAAACTATCTCCTCTAGCCCCCAAGTACACTGTTTTAGAGTAATCCTTGACTCCTCCATCTCCTTCAATCCACACATTTAGTACATCTCGAAATCCTGCCATTTCCATCTTAAAAATAATTCCATGATCAGACCCTTTTTCACCAAGGAAGCTACTTGGACCCTCATCCACTCACTGGTCATATCCATATTAGAATATTGTAATCTCCTTCTATATGGCCTCCCTGACAGCTGCTCTTCTCCACTATGCTGCTGTCCAGCTCATCTTCCTCACAAAATTTAATATGTCTGATTTCCCATTCTTACAAGTCCAACACTGTCTCCCCTTCCCCTTCAGAATTCAATTTAAGCTTCTCAGATTCATTTATTAAGCTCGCACCCGTTACTCTCCCATATACATTTCTGACTTTATCTCCCTTTACACTCCCACCCATCCTCTTCACTCTATAAATGCCTGCCACCTCTACTGTCAACTGATTACTTACACTCCTAACTCTAACATTTTGCATATGTTGTTCTCTACCACTGGAACTTTCTTCCTCTCCCCATTAGACTCTCCACCTCTCTACAAAACTTCAAATGGACTCTCAAGACCCACTTATTTATCAAACCCAGCCGTCTCTCAACCTAACCCTCTTTTACACCCTTACTGTCTATGCCATCCATGTCACTCCTGCCTGTCTGCCCCTCACATTTAGATTGTAAGCTCTCAAAAGCAGGACTCTCCTTATTTATACTTATTTAGACTATACTATTTAGACTAAATAAGTACTCCATACTCCCTACAATGGCATATAACCCTTGGTTTCTGCTACTCTGATGCTTATTTCAGTGTCTTGTCTGCTGTTTCAGAAATGTTGACATACCATGTACTTCTCCTTCCTTGTCTTGTACTGTAAGTCACTGTTTTTTGTTCTGCACATTTGTTTATGTACTTTATTAGGCACTGCAAAACCCTTGTGGTGACCTATAAATAAATGAAAATATTAATTATCAATAATATGTATATATCAATACATCTATTGATACATTAGTATAGCTGATATCTCAGTCAACAACCTACCCCATCCACTCCCTTGTGGCTGAAGTGCTTAGTTTGTTAAACTGTGCATTACATTTTTACATTATTATACAACCTAAGGGTGGGTGGGACCAAGGGCAATTAAATCTTACACCACTTGTGCACTAGATTTAGGAGGAAAACATGGTGTTATCCTTCATACTTGTTACACAATTATGAAGGAGAGGTTGGGGACCGTATGGCCAGCAGGTCAGCCTCCTAACATTTGTTAGTGTAAGACAGGCTGATTTGGAGTTTGCAGCTCTGTAGTGCAAGGATTCATTCTATTTGCTTCTTTTTCAACCCTTGTCAGGAATCCTTAGCTATGAAGATTAAATTCTTTTATGGCCTATTCTCTTCTCAGTTGCTGCAAAACAAACACAGTAGTTGTGATTTTCTTTTAAATTAATTTCATTTTCTAAATTAATCAATTAATCAATTTAATCAATCAATCAATCAATCAATCAATCAATGCTTTACCTGCCTTACACTGCATACTCCACCTTCATTTTTCTGTACTACCTTGAGGCCTTTTCTTTTGAAAATACTCTTTCTATGGGGTCATATAGTTTACTATGCCATCATTCTGTCTGCCACTACTGTGATGCAATATTCTTAAAGTAACTGCCATATGTTTGTGCCACTGCTCTGTTGCTTCATTTAGCCAGCCGACCTTTGGTTATATTGGAGAACAATATTGTAGGGCTGTGAGGTTATCAGATTTGACTGGAAATAATTGGAAATTAATGCTATTGAGATTAATAATACTGAGGGATCAAAAACCATCCCAAAATTCATGATTTTATCATTTTGCTTTGCCAAAGTCAGAGAACAAAAACCAAACATGGGGCCTAATTCCAAGTTGATCGCAGCAGGAAATTTTTTTAGCAATTGGGCAAAACCATGTGCACTGCAGGGGGGGCAGATATAACATTTGCAGAGAGAGCTAGATTTGAGTGGGTTATTTTGTTTCTGTGCAGGGTAAATACTGGCTGCTTTATTTTTACACTGCAATTTAGATTTCAGTTTGAACACGCCACACCCAAATCTAACTTTCTCTGCACATGTTATATCTGCCCCTCCTGCAGTGCACATGGTTTTGCCCAACTGCTAACACATTTGATGCTGCGATCAACTCAGAATTAGGCCCATTGAGAGTGGTTTTGCCAAAGCCAGGGAAAATAATAAAACATTGATGGTGGTGTTGCTAAAGCCAGAACCATAACAAGGGATTTGTGCACGTCTCTACTTCCTATGTATATTTCTGTACCATATACGTAAATTATTTTTATTAATAATAATAATAATAATAATAATAATAATAAATAAACCAATAAAACATTCAGATAAGGAATATATCCAACCTTAATTGTAATACACCATAGATACACTCTATTAACTAAGCATGTGGCACAATTTTTTTTTTAAATTCTCTTTGACTTAAATACAAATTTGAAATTGGTGATTGATTCAGGGAAGCAGTTGTTGTTGTTTTCACCTAAAATGTCTTTTTTGTGAGCATGATGCCTATTTTAGCATGAACATCAACTCATTTCACACTACAAAAGTTTTTTTGTCCTTCAGTGCATTTATCCCTAGAAGACATTTCTGCTGATGCTACTGAGATGTATACTGAATCGTGGCCAGCTGTTGTTTTACAAGCTGATAGTTTGCTACTTAAAAGCTACTGCATAAGCTGTTCCCTAAGAAAGTATTTTTTCAGCAGTTACCATTTACATGAATCTGTGCATTTTAAAGACATTCTGTTTAGTGAAAATAAACACGCCAGATGAATACATAATTTTGAAATTCTATTTCGGACAAATCCATTCGACAATGTTTTATTTAGTCTAGCAGATGAGATATTACTTTGTGTGGAAAATTGAATGTATTGGCAAACAAATACCAGCTTAATTAATAATATGGTAAGAAAATTGTACCATGAAAGCAGTGGTGCAAGTGTGCGGGTACGCTCGGGTACAGAGTGCCCTTAAGAATATGGCAGCGGGTACTCAGTACCACCTAACACACTTTGCACCTGTGACCGTATTACCACAATTATAATGTGCCCCAAAGTAACAAGACCATGGTGCTTGGCAGCATGACAGCGCCTCCCAGTTTGTCAGGGTTACTGGAAGCGCAACGATGATATCATGGTGCCACATCACACTTCTTCCTCTGGCGGCTGTGGCTGGCGTGAAGAGAGGAGCCTGATTGCACTTTCCCATAGCGTCTCTTGCTGGGAGTATTCATTTCTAATATAATGTGGACACTACTATATATGTCTATTATTATGGGTATATTACTACTTATTTCTATTGTAATGTGGACACTATTATATATTTCTATTATACCAGGGGCACTACTACCCTATATATTCCTGTTATAATGGAGGCATTATTATATATTGTTATTACATTTGGGGCATTACTATATATATATATATATATATATATATATATATTTATTATACTGGGGGCATTACTATATATATTTATATTATACTGGAGGCACTACTATATATTTCTAGCCTTGCCTCCAGAGTGCAAAGAAAAGGGGCTTTGTAGTGTCGCCACGCCACTAGTGTCATATAGCCACTCCCACTTGTGGCATCTAGCCATGCCCCTCACAACACATGACTACGCCCATTTTTCAGCACTCAGTAGCACTAAGAAAATATTTCTTCTTGCACCACTGCATGAATGACACAGGCCAATAATCCCGTCAATCTAGTGATTAACTTAAAACATACAATTCTTTAAATGCAGCTCTAATAAGCACAATACTAAGAGACAAAAAGAAAAAGTGATTAATTGCAGTGGTGTTTCCAAATTGATGGGACTTGATGATCCGGTCAGGATAGCGGCGGTCGGGATTCCGGCTATTGAAATGCCAATGCAGGATTCCCAATATTGCACAGAATACCGATGCTGGCATCCCAACAAGGATCACAATCCCGGCGCAGGAATTCTGACCACCGGGATCCCAAATTAGATTTTGCCAGGGCTGTGCACAGGTAAGCTGTGTGTGGGGGGGGAGCAGGTTTATGATGTTGGTGGGAGAGTTAGGGTGTAATAGGGACTGTCTGTTTTGCATAGACAATTTTTTTCTTAGTTATTGCTCGACTACGTTACTCACTTCCTTCCATCCTCCCTTCCCCTCCCCTTCCTTCCTTCCCCTACATACATACTCCACCTCCATTTCCATCATGAACCACTTTTTTTTCCTAATGACCTGCATTCTTTTTTTGCGTGGGGGGTATTGGATCTTTTTTGCATGGAAAAACATTTTTATTGCTTATTGCTCTAATACATTACTAATTTGCAACACAATTAACCAGAAAAGAATACAATCCGTAATACAATTGTCAGGGATTACTGCCAAGGGTTGAAGAGCAATGTTAATGAAAAGAACAAAGACGTAATGCCGCGCTGATTGTAATGAAAAGCAGCAAAGGAAATTTAGTGATATAACTTATAATAAAGTGAAATAGAAAAAATTGTCACCTGTTCCTTTTTAGGATAAAATGTAGTGAAGTCCGGATTTGTGGCAATTCCTGGCAGTGGTTGACAAGCTATGTTAATAGCCAAGGAATCCTAACAAGGGTTAAAGAAAATAGGAGGCAGACCTGCTAGCCATACCACCCCTCGAAACTCAGAAATGTTTTTAGTCCACTAAATAATTAAATTAATTGAATAATCAGTCCTTTCTTCCTTCCTTTCACTACTTAAGGTCTTGACTTGATTATTTGCTGTATATTTATGATTATATAAACTTGCTAACTGTACTAAAGTGTTCTGTCTACTATAGTTCACCTGACTTAAATACCACCATTAACTAGTGGGTGTGCCTCCCACTAATTATGGACTGCACCTGCACTCTTGGACCACCTGGGGTATAATTTTGGGACTGGGTTAATTCTGTGTGGATTTTGACATAGACCCTGTGGCGACCGAAACGTTGATATGCCCTGATATTCCACTATCTGAATAAACTGTAATTTCTGTGTTTAAAAGGTACATTTACTAAGCAGTGATACTGTAAGAGTGGAGAAGTGAGCCAGTGTAGAAGTTGCCCATGGCAATCAATCAGCACTGAAGTAACATCTATAATTTGTATACTATAAAATGATACAGAGCTACTGATTGGTTGATGGGGAAATTTCTCCACTGGCTCACTTCTCCACTCTTATCATTGCTTAGTACATGTTCCCCTAAGCCTGGTGAGTGCAGCCTTTATTCATTTAGATAGTATATGTGTTTTGGAGCCTAATAGTGTGTGTGTGTGTGTGTGTGTGTGTGTGTGTGTGCGTGCGTGCGTGCGTGCGTGCGTGCGTGCGTGCGCGTGTGTGAAGGTAGGGCACGCTATATAAAAAATATTAAAATCTGACAGTGTATTAACTGATGTTTTAGGGCTCAATAATTATATTTTATACCTGAAACTACTAAATCAGAATCAGCTTTATTGGCCAGGTATACTCGCGTATACTAGGAATTGTTTGCGGTTATAATGCATCGCCAAATAACAACATGAAGGAGAGATACAAATGTGATACGTAACATACATATATACATACATTCATATAGGTAAGTATAGCAGCACTGTCTGGCCATTTATATATTTAAAGTGCAATTATTCTGTGATTCATATTCTTCATTACAGAGTTGATCTCTTTTAAATTCAAAATGTGTTGTGCGTTCTTTAAATAAATTATGAAGTGAAGGCTGGTGGGCATTTTGTTTAATGTCTTTCAGTTTAAGTGAGCTCTAGTGAAGACAGGTGGCTTACTGCTTTAATTAGAATTCAGGTGTCTTTTGTTTTACTATGCATATTATATTTCACAAAGCTGTGAATGCTGTTTATCTGGAATTTAATGAGCACTTGCTCTATCATTGCTGAGACAAAAGCCATCTTTAATAACAAATGATAAAACTGCTACAAACAATGGGAACACAGAACGATGACTGTGACTAGAGAACAGGATATTTTGCAAAGGTGTAGAGATCAGGCTATACAATTTTTTTTCTTTTCCAATACTCACTGTCATTTTGGGGGTAATTCAGACCTGATAGTAGCAGTAAATTTGTTAGCAGTTGGGCAAAACCAAGTGCACTGCAGGGGGGCAGATATAACATGTGCAGAGAGAGAGAGAGAGTTAGATTTGGGTGGCTTAATTTGTTTCTGTGCAGAGTAAACACTGGCTGCTTTATTTTTACAGCAACAATCGGGTCTGATTTACCCCCTTTGTTTATTTCGATTTAAGAGAATTAATAAAACTGGGATTTTGGTCAGTGCATTCTGCTGCTTGATATGTGTGAAGTATAGGGGTATGACTGAGGACACTTTAGAAGAAATTGTGCACAAGCGAAATGTAATGGCTCAATGCAGAACATATATTATTATTGGGAGAATGTTGCTATGAATTTTATGAAAAATTTTAGTTTCTGTGTATATTTATTTATTCATTCATTCATTTTTATTTATTTTTAATTTTCTCTAAATGTTGGTCCAAGCAAATAATTTGCGGAACATGTTTGAAAATTGTAACTATTTGTATTTGGAAATTGATCTGTATACTTTAATTCTATCAAATATAGTTTGCACCAAATATGCATAAATCATAACAAAAACTAACAAAAATCAAATGTACAGTATCTCTACTGATATACTGTATTTTTCCGATATACTTTTTTGTTGTTGTTTTGCTGATGCTGAATAGAGGAGATGCCGTTAGCATACTGGCGGTTGGGAGACCGGCAGCCAAAATCCTGGTGCCAGAATCCTGACATGAGGCCAGAACACTGGCACCGGAATACCTACATCAATCACATTGCCAGAATCCCAACTGCTGGAATCCTGATCGTAAGTAGATTAGTGTTAGACCATGGGGTGGTGAGAGGTTAGGTTTAGGCACTCGGAGGTGGGTTAGGGTTAGGCTGTGGGACGGAGAGGGTTGGGGTTAGGGTGCAGGAAGGAAGGGTTAGTGTTAGGCACTGAGAGAGGGTTAGGATTAGGCTGCAGTGTTATGGTTAGGCTGCGTGGAGGGAAGGTTAGGTTTAGGCACTAAGCGTAAGGGTTAGAGTTATGCTGCGGGGGGAGAGTTAGGGTTAGGCATCAGGTAGAGAGGTATGGGGGGGTACAGGGAGATGGTTAGTGTTAACCACACCCTATTGGTATCGGGATGCCACTGTCGGTCTTCTGACCACAGGCACCCTGACTGCTGGCCTCATGTATGTATTCTGGAGGTCAGATAGCCACACATCTAAATGGAGGCATGACTGGGTGTGGTGACACCTGGGGTGCACTCTGCACTACCCCCCATGCCAGAAAAGGGGTGTAACTAAATGAAAGGGGGCATGCTCTCGTGGGGAACTCTATTATGTCACTCCAGGGGTGTGTCCAGCATCCCCAGAAATGCTGGCTATCCCCGGAGACTGGGCTACTGTATGTGTTTGCCAGCTCTTCATGTGTGGCAAAAGCCAAATGCTGCAGGAGAATATCACAATACAGCACCCGACTACTGTCACTGCAGGAAAGTGGGCACTTTGCTTTCACCCCTTCTGAGGTTGACAACCGGGTGTTGACAATCAGCTGTTTACTCCCAAATGCTGAAAGATGGATGGAAACAGTCAAGCCTGTCTGAATTGTAGAAATGGATACATTGCCAGATATCTGTTCCATTTAGCTAACTTGTTTACTGGTTGTAAAGATATTATTTGAGAAGTGTGGCCATCTTTAGTTAGAAAAAACATAAACACACCCCGTGATGCAGTTACATGTTGAATACTGTTTCTAAGAAATACCTTGATGTTATTATTTTATGTACAAGTTTATTAATCCTGTTTTTATGGCTCACTATTATTGGCTATATAGAAACATAGAATTTGAAGGCAGATAAGAACCACTTAGCCCATCTAGTCTGCCCCTTTTTTATCCTTTTTGAACTTTAGTTCTTTGTAAAGATATTCATAAGCCTATACCAAGCATGTTTAAATTGCCCAACTGTCTTAGTCTCTACCACCTCTGATGGGAGGCTATTCCACTTATCCACTATCCTTTTTGAGAAGTAATTTTTCCTTTCATTTCCTCTGAACCTACCTCTCTCCATTTTCAGTGTATGTCTTCGAGTTCTAATACTTCTCTTCTTTTGAAGAATGTTTCCCTCGTGGAATTTGTTAAAACTCTTGGTATATTTGAAAGTTTCTATCATGTCCTCCTTTTTTCCTTCTCTTCTCCAAACTATACATGTTAAGATCTTTTAGTCTTTCCAGGAAAGTTTTTTGTGATTTAGGCCATGCACCATTTTAGTTGTCTTTATTTGTACGCTCTCTAATGTATTAATATCCATCTGAAGATATAGTCTCCAGAAATGGACACAGTATTCTAGATGAGGCCGTACCAATGACCAATACAGTGGCATTATTACTTCTTTTTTCCTGCTACTGATTCCTCTCCCTATGCAACCAAGCATCAGACTGGCCTTTCTCATTGCTTTGTTACATTGTTTTCCTACCTTTAAGTCACTTGAAATAATGACTCCTAAATCCTTTTCCTCCTCATTAGTTTACATCATAGTACCCTTGATACTATATTGAGTCTTTGGTTTTTTGAGACCCAAGTGCATGATTTTGCATTTTTTAGCATCAAACTGTAGTTTGTCATGCTCGTGACCATTACTCAAGTCTACCTAGATCATCAATTATTTATTTTACGCCTCCTGGTGTGTCTACCTTGTTGCATATCTTTGTGTCATCTGCAAAAAGGAAATGTCACCAACAAAGATATTAACCACTTAACTGACAAATTATTTTCCGAAAATCCGCTCAGGAAATGTTTTTTTTTAATGAGTATATTATGTGTAGAATGTGTATTTAACCTTGTTCAAAATGAGTTTAATAAAAAAATATACTGTATATACAAACATCGGTCACCAACATCGTGACCATCAGAAACATTGCGACCATCGTGGCTTTCATTTTGAAAGCCGGGACAGCCACCAGGTACACAGGGAGGGCTTGGGGGGGTTCATTTACACTTCCCCAGTGGCTGCTATTGTCTGCAGCCACTGTTGGGTGTCCTGTCGTGCTGACCAATCAGCAGTGATCGGCAGCAAAGCAAACACTGGGGGAGTTTGCAGGGAGGCAGAGGGACCTTCCGGTCCCTCTGTTAGCAGCAGCAAAAGGGAAGTTTCACCTCCCTGCCACTGCAAACACTCTCTATCTGACTGGTCGCATCCTGTGTGACCAGGTCAGATAAGACGCTTGCTGGTATGGTAACATGTGATGCGACCATGCCAGGCAAGTGGTTAAAGAGCACTAAACCAAGTACAGAACCCTGGGATACTCCACTGGCAACATTTACCTCCATAGAATACACTCCATTTACTACAACTGTAGTAAATTAATAAAACTATACCCGCAATAGCTATCTTTCTCACAAAGATTCATGTTTTTTCAACTTTTATTTAAATGGAATACCTTTATTATATTTTCAACATTTATTTAAATTGAATAATTTTATTATTTCTTAGTGGACATACAGTGCATCCAGAAAGTATTCACAACACTTCACTTTTTCCACATTTTGTTAGGTTACAGCCTTATGAAAGAGGGATCACAGCCCCAGTCTGAGATCAAGAGCGCTCTGGAGCAGGTTTTTATCCAGAGAGTCTCTGTACATTGCTGCATTCATCTTTCCCTCTATCCTGACTAGTATCCCATTTCCTGTCACTGAAAAACATCCCCACAGCATGATCCTGTCACCACCATGGTTCACTGTAGTGATGGTATTGGCCAGGTGTTCAATCTTTGTCTCCTCAGACCAGATAATTTTGTTTCTCATGGTCTGAGAGTCTTTCATGTGCATTTTGGCAAACTCCAGGTGGGCTTCCATCTGGCCACTGTACCATACAGGCTGCATTGGTGGATTGCTGCAGAGATGGTTGTCCTTCTGGAAGGTTCTCCTCTCTCCACAGATAAATGCTGTAGCTCTGACAGGGTGACCATCATGTTCCTAGTCGCTTCCATGGCTAGGGCCCTTCTCTGACGATTGCCCAGTTTAGATGGCTGGCCAGCACTAAGAAGAGTCCTGGTGGTTCAGAACTTCTTCAATTTATGGATGATGGAGGCCACTGTGCTCATTGGGACCTTCAAAGCGGCAGATATTTTTCTGTACCCTTCCCTAGATTTGTGCCTTGAGACAATCCTGTCTCGGAGGTCTACAGACAATTCCTTTGACTTCATGCTTGGTTTGTGCTCAGACATGCACTGTCAAGTGTGGGACCTTATATTAACAAGTCTGTGCCTTTCCAAATCATGTTCAATCAACTGAATTTACTACAGGTAGAGTCCAATTAAGCTGTAGGTACAGCTCAAGGGTGATCAGTGGAAAGAGGATGCACCTGAGCTCAATTTTGAGCTTCATGGCAAAGGCTGTGAATACTTATGTACATGTGATTTCTCAGTGGTTTTTTTTCAATAATTTCCAAAAATCTCAAAAAATTATGAACATGTTAAACATGCTTAGTTTAGGAAAGTACTGAGGCATCCAGTAGTAAATAGCTTATAGACACCTGGAGACATGTGTGATGCGAGTTGGGGAGATGTCAAGGGCATATAATTAGATTTGCATAAAGATGATATTATCTGTTAACAGTGACATGCAAACAATGACATATATACTCAGCAGAGCTTTTTAAAGAATATTTCAATCACACGTCAATGTCTTCCCCATTGGATCTTGCAATCTATGTTCTCTATCACATAAACAAACAAACAAACAAACAAACAAACAAACACACTAGGATTTTTTTTTTTTAAGGATCCAGTAACTTACGAGCATGTTTTTGAAGTGTGGGGATAAGGTCACCTGCAGGAAACCCATGCAAAAACATGGAGAACACACAGGCACCTTGCATAGGGCCATGGTGGCAATTGAACTCAAGACCTGAGTACTGTGAGGCAGTAATGATAACCACTTCACCAACCATGCTACCCATATAGTGAAGGCTAAATAAGTTCATGCTCAACAAGGTGAAATAATATAAAGACAAAAGATTTGAGGGGTGCTGACTAAGGCTAAGACTCCAGGGGTGGTGGTTGCCGCTAATACTCAGGGGGTGGTGGCTACGGCTAACCCCCATCCTCTAGTCCCTAACCCTAACCCTCCACCAGACCCTAACACTAACAGTGACAGTAATACTTACCTTTGGTCTGTGTTCCAGTGCCAGGATTCTGAGCGGTGTCGGGATTCCGGCATTGGTCACATGTCCGGCGACATGCCGACTGCTGGGATACAAAGAAGTATCCCTTGACAATATAGTTTAAAGTGCATGCAAGAGCAAATAGTTACACCAGTGGATATGAATCCTGTCTGCATGTAAGTGTGCTCATTTTTCTTGACTCTGTAGAAAACAGTTCACTGTTAGGTTTTCTTTAGATAGTTCTGGGCCATGTATCTATGAACAAAAAGGTGTACAAATAACCAGGGCTATATCAAAACAAATATAAATGTCAATCTGATATATTCCCATCAATCTGACTCCTGTTAAACATAGCCTTCTCGTGCTCAATGTTTTTTAAATATATATTTTTTCTTTTCACTGGCCAGGTCTTGTATTATAACTTTTTTTTACACCAATATAGTGCATTTATTAATCGCCTTTCAAACATTATTACATTTGCGAGCAGCCATCAGGAAGAACAGCAGCAAACACTTTCAGGAGTTTTGGTCCCACAGTCAGAAGCATTTACTTTACAGATCACTTATGTGATATCAGAGGAATACAAACTAGTAGTCAATTTCAGATGCACACTGTGTATCTCATAAGATAAATCCACAGAAAAGTACATTGCAGCTGTGTCTGGAACAGCAATGTACGCACTACAGTACATCCATTTACAGGGACTAATGTCTCACCTTATTCTATTTGGAAGAACATTTCTTCCTACTGTCTGTTATGTCTCTGTGTTCCTAAATATTTAATTGCAAGGAAATAGGAGCATTTTTGATTTGTAACATTTTAGAAGTGTCAACATTCATATTGTTTCATACTCATAAGTCATCTTTAGAGATTTATTTTTAAATTTGATTAATGGAATTCTCATTGTGACTTGTCCCCATCAATAGCATTGCCTGAAACTGCAAACCACCAGGAGACAATTCTCTTCAATATTGAGGTGGACTGGGTACATTCAGTACTTGTATTAAATAAAAACTGCCAATTCTTGGATTAAGACACAAACATATGAAGCACAGTAGCAATTTATCATAAGGCAACCAAAGTGCCTGCCTAGGGCCCTATAGGTCCCAGGGGGCCCATCTCACAAGGCTGTATTAAGGAAAATCCAGCAGACTGCAAGCTGGGTTGGCTGAATACTCCCGGCAGTCTGTCAGTAATTAGACAGCTGTTGGGTGCTGGCTCCAGCGCATGCCTGTGTCTCCAGTCCTGCAGTATTGTGCGTATGACCCTTCATGATACACATGTGCATGACATCAGATATGCAGAGAGAGGAGCCAGAGAGCACACAGAGAAAAACACACGTTTTTCCAGGGTAGAGTGCATCCGGTAAGTATTCACAGTGCTTCACGTTTTTGTTATGTTACAGCCCTATACCAAAATGGAATAAATTAATTTTTCCCTCCAAATTCTACACACAATACCCCATAATGACAACGTGAAAAAAGGTTTTTTTTGAGATTTTTGCAAATTTCTTAAAAATAATAAACTGAGCAATCACATGTATATAAGTATTCACAGCCTTTGCCATGAAGCTCAAAAATTGAGCTCAGGTGCATCCTGTTTCCACTGATAATCCTTGAGATGTTTCTACATCTTAATTGGAGTCCACCTGTGGTAAACTCAGTTGATTGGACATGCTTTGTAAAGCACACACCTGTCTATATAAGGTCCCACACTTTACAGTGCATGTCTGAGCACAAACCATGCATGAAGTCAAAAGAATTGTCTGTAGACCTCCGAGACAGTATTGTCTCGAGGCACAAATCTGGGGAAGGGTACAGAAAAATATCTGCTGCTTTGAAGGTCCCAATGAGCACAGTGGCCTCCATCACCTGAAAATCGAAGAAGCTCGGAACCACCAGGACTCTTCTTAGAACTGGCCGTCCATCTAAACTGAGCGATCGGGAGAGAAGGGCCCTAGCCAGGGAGGTGACAAGGAACCCGATGGTCACTCTGTCACAGCTACAGTATTGCTCTATGGAGAGAGGAAACCTTCCAGAAGGACAACCATCTCTGTAGCAATCCAACAATCAGGCCTGTATGGTACAGTGGCCAGACGCAAGCCGCTCCTTAGTAAAAAGCACATGGCAGCCCACCTGGAGTTTGCCAAATTGCACCTGAAGGAGTCTCAGACCATGAGAAACAAAATTCTCTGGTCTGATGAGACAAAGATTGAACTCTTTGATGTGAATGCAGGCATCATGTTTGAAGGAAACCAGGCACTGCTCATCACTAGGCCAATAACATCCCTACAGTGAAGCATTGTTGTGGCAGAATCATGCTGTGGGGACGTTTTTAAGTGACAGGAACTGGGAGATTAGTCAGGATAGAGGGAAAGATGAATGCAGCAATGTACAGAGACATCCTGGATGAAACCCTGCTCCAGAGCGCTCTTGACCTAAGACTGGGGTGACGGTTCATCTTTCAACAGGATAACCCTAAGCACACAGCCAAGATATCAAAGGAATGGCTTCAGGACAACTCTGTGAAAGTCCTTGAGTGGCCCAGCCAGAGCCCAGACTTTAATCCGATTGAATATCTCTTGAGAGATCTGAAAATGGCTATGCACCGATGCTTTCCATTCAACCTGATGCAGCTTTAGAGGTGCTGCAAAGAGAAATCGGTGAAACTGCCCAAAGATAGGCATTCCAAGCTTGTGCCATCATATTCAAAAAGACTTGAGGCTGTAATTGCTGCCAAAGGTTCATCAACAAAGTATTGAGCAAAGGCTGTGAATACTTATGTACATGTGATTTCTTAGTTTTTTTTTAATTAATAAATTTGCAAAAAAAAAACTTATTGTCATTATGGGGTATTTTGTGTCGAATTTTGAGGAAAAATATGAATTTATTCCATTTTGGAATAAAGCTGTAACATAACAAAATGTGGAAAACTTGAAGCGCTGTGAATACTTTCCGGATGCACTGTACTTTATTACAGTATTTTTTTAAACCTCCACCTACTTCACATTTCAATCAGGCAGGGGTGGGGTGGACAGTTTTATTATAAGTACAGTGTCTAACATCCACCTGCTGCAATCGTGGCTGGGGAGGAGGCACAAACTGGTGATACATCAATATGCTTGTCAGGGGTGATATTTTAACTACTTTTTTTATGCCATTTTGTCCATGTACAGTATAAATCTATTTTGTATATGTATGACCTTATTGCTTTATGTATGTACTTTTTATTAGTTTTAATGCTTTGCAGACATATAAGCACCAGTTAGAACCATAGTCTCATGTTAAGTTTCAAGTTGTCTTTCACCTTTGACCTATTGTAAAAGACATAGGGGGTCATTCAGATATGATTACTGCTGTGCATTTTCGCACAACAGGCGGTCAGGTCCTAACAGCACGTCAGGTCCTAACAGAGCATGTGTCTGAGCTGCAATGCGCACATGCGTCGGACAGCTATAACGGGCATTGCCGGTCAGCGATGGGATGGTGGGAAGGATCCATTTGCATAGGTGTACGCAAGGTGATTCACAGGAAGAGGCTATTTGTTGGTGACAGCTGACCATTTACAGGGAGTGTCCTGAAAAACGCAGGTGTGTCCAAGCGTTTTGAGGAATGGTGTCAGACTTTAGCTCCGGCCCCAATGAGCAGGATTCCATCGCACTAGAAGAGTAAGTCCTAGGTTGCACAGAGACTGCACAAACTGATTTTTAGCATCTCTGCTAACATATAGGCTTGCCCACTTGCAAAGAGAAAATACACTCCCCCTGTAGGTGGCGACTATCTGATCACAGGACAACAACAAAGGCAGCCCAGTGATCAGATCTGAATTAGGCCCATTGTGATTGGGAAGTGTACACAACTTTTAGGCTGGCTAATTATAATAAATATATGCTGCTTTCTTTATATCTTTAAGCAATGGCTCTTTATGCCCAGCGCCCATGCGTACAAGGTCTTTTAGGATATTGTTCCAGGTAGCAGATACTTCTGCTGATCTAATCCTACAGTGCCATAGTGGTCTATTTATTAAGCCTTGGATGGAGATAAAGTGGACGGAGATAAAGTCCCAACCAACCAGCTCCTGTAATTTTTTAAATACAGCCTGTTACATGGCAGTATGGAGCTGATTGGCTGGTACTTTACCTCCATCCAAGGCTTGGTAAATAGAATCTATAATCTCTTAATGATCCCTGGGTTCTCTTCTCAAACTATTCTTCCAAGAATTTCATTTTTGGTCCATGTTTCCGTTGTACCCTAGACAATGCAAAGAACCTTCCCACTTGTCTGCTTGTCTGTATAAGAATGAATATAATTTGTCACCAACATTCTTATTATTAAAAAAAAAATCACTCAAGAACACGTTTAGGTATGAGTTGACCTGAATGAACTTTAAAACTGTAATAAATGTTATACTGTAAATTGACCTTCAAAATTATCAATTGAAATTTTCCTACAATCTGTAGAATGACAAATTTTGATTTATATTTTTTCATTTCTTTATTTACTTACTGTAAATGTTACTGTATGTGGTTATTATGTTACCCTTTTCATTTTAATGCTTGAAGAACTGTAATTGAAATGGAGGTCATGACCTTGTCATACATTTATATGTAATCTCACACCACCTAAAACCCATTTATCCATGAATTAATCAAAATTGCAATGTTCTTTTTCTTCGTACTTATAACTATGTCAGCCCCTACAAAGCCAAACATTGTAACAACATTTTATTGCCACACACAGTGGACGAAACTGCATCTGCTGCTTGTGGCAACTGAGTACCCCCAAACACCAATGCAAGTCAAGATGAAAGTGCCAAATAAGAAATGAGACAGCAAGAAGTCTCCTCAAATTGTAACAGACCCAAAAAATGGGTTGGAGCATGCCTCTTAGACATAATGTGTGTGTGTGTGTGTGTGTGTGTGTGTGTGTGTGTGTGTGTGTGTGTGTGTGTGTGTGTGTGTCACCGGATCACTGCCCCTTTATCATCTTTCCTCTTTAGCAACTATGACTCCATGGGAGATGTACTAGGCAGACATTAAAGCGGAGAAGTGAGCCAGTGGAGGAATTGCCCATAGCAACCAATCAGCTGCTCTGTATACTTTTATAGTATGCAAATTAAAAATGTCACGTCAATGCTGTTTGGTTGCCATGGGCACCTTATCCACTGGCTTACTTATCCACTTTTTCATATATATATATATATATATATTTATATATGTGAACCTCAAACCCCCTTGTTGCGCTATTTTAACTAGTGAATGGATGGTGAAAAAACTACTGGGCTGCCTTTTAACACTAAGTTCTATGGCCCTCATTCCGAGTTGTTCGCTTGCTAGCAGATATTAGCAGCATTGCACACGCTAGGCCGCCGCCCTTTGGGAGTGTATCTTAGCATAGCAGAATTGCGCACGAAAGATTAGCAGAAGTAGCAGTGCGCATGTGCTAAGTATTTTAGCACAAAACTTAGTAGATTTACTCACGTCCGAACGAAGAATTTTTATTGTTAAAGTGATCGGAGTGGGATTATGAATTGATGTCTTAAAGTAATCATGTTCTAACATTCTAGATACACCCCTGATGAATTCTCTGTGTGAGATGAAATGCATTGGGTATTCTATCTTGTTTTGATGTGACCTCCAATTTGCAATAGCAAATGGAGGAAATTATGAAAGAAGCTTTTTGTACCAATGTGAAGTTAGACCATGTATGTTATAGGGGGCTTCTATTATGTATGTGAATATTGTTGTTTTTTTATAGATTTTAAATAAAATCTAAGTATTAGAACTAATCACTTTTTTATGATGCATGTTATGATATGTAGAATGACAATATTAATTTCAGCTAAATAAGTATTCAATGATAGTATCCCAGGGCGCCAATTACACTATTGATTTTTATTATTAAATATATATATATATATATATATATATATATATATTAAATAATAAAAATATATATTAGAGATGAGCGTGTTCAGAGTTACTCGGTTCTTAACACCAGAACTAACGCTAGTTCAGATTTTCCGGATTTTTCTTACTGGCTAACCAAAATACGTGACATCCGAGAGCCAATAAGAGATCTGGGTAAATCTGAGCAAATCATAGTAAATCCGAACCCGCTCATCTCTAATATATATATATATAACAGTCCACTGTAGGCGGCACACTGGTCACAAAAGGTACAAAACAGCAGGTTGCAGCAACAACGTTTCGAAGTTTATTCTTCGTCCTCAGGTTACCTGGTAACCTGAGGACGAAGAATAAACTTCGAAACGTTGTTGCTGCAACCTGCTGTTTTGTACCTTTTGTGACCAGTGTGCCGCCTACAGTGGACTGTTGTATTGACCCGTGGCTCTGCGGGTCTAGGAGGGCACCGGGACTGAGTTATTTGTACCTGGGAGTGCTGCCAAAAGTCGTTTGTATATATATATATATATATATATATATATATATTCTGTATATATAATATTAATAAAGAACATAGAAAACTAAATTATGTTAACATATCCAAATATTATTTATATTCTCTTTACAAAATATATTTTTTACAACATTCAGAACATTATTTTTCAGTGCCTTTTTTTCCTTCGTTATACGGGTCAGGAAGTTTACGCTTTTCTGGCCTAAAGGTAAACAACAATATTTCATATTAACACTTGCTTGGATTAATATTAACTATCAAATGCTTTTTGAGACTGCAAGGTTTTCAGACCACTCAACTCATCACCTAGGGCAATATGTTAGAACAACGTAGACAAAATGAACTTTAGCTCCATCTGAAATATATTGCTGTAGGAAGAACAAAATAGCGAAGCTTGACAATTAAATCACTCATTATATTAGAATCACATTACCCAGCTTGCTCTCAAAATGGAAAATGGTTTGTTAAAAAATTAAGACACTAAAATATTTTAAAATATCCAGGACTAAATAAATACATTATATATATATATATATATATATATATATATATATATTAGTGATGAGCGGGTTCGGTTCCTCGGAATCCGAACCCCCCCAAACTTCACCCATTTTACACGGTTCCGAGGCAGACTTGGATCCTCCCGCCTTGCTCGGTTAACCTGAGCGCGCCCGAACGTCATCATCCCGCTGTCGGATTCTCGCGAGATTCGTATTCTATATAAGGAGCCACGCGTCGCCGCCATTTTCACTCGTGCATTGGAGATTGAATGGAGAGGACGTGTGCAGCGTTCTCTCACTTGTGTTCAGTGTGCTGCAAATATCTGTGCTCAGTGTGCTGCAAATATCTGTGCTCAGTGTGCTTGCAAATATCTGTGCTCAGTGTACTGAAAATATCTACGTTCTCTGCCTGAAAAACGCTCCATATCTGTGCTGCATTGTAGTATATAGAAGGAGGACAGTGCAGAATTTTGCTGACCAGTGACCAATAGTATTATATCAGTATGGTACAGTAGTCCACTGCTCTACCTACCTCTGTGTCATCAAGTATACTATCCATCCATACCTGTGGTGCATTTAAGTTTTGCGCAGTATATATATAGTAGGAGGACAGTGCATAATTTTGCTGACCACCAGTATATAATATATAGCAGTATGGTACAGTGGTCCACTGCTCTACCTACCTCTGTGTCATCAAGTATACTATCCATCCATACCTGTGGTGCATTTAAGTTTTGCGCAGTATATATATAGTAGGAGGACAGTGCATAATTTTGCTGACCACCAGTATATAATATATAGCAGTACGGTACAGTAGTCCACTGCTCTACCTAGACTCTGTGTCGTCAAGTATACTATCCATCCATACCTGTGGTGCATTTAAGTTTTGCGCAGTATATATAGTAGGAGCACAGTGCATAATTTTGCTGACCACCAGTATATAATATATAGCAGTACGGTACAGTAGTCCACTGCTCTACCTACCTCTGTGTCGTTAAGTATACTATCCATCCATACCTGTGGTGCATTTAAGTTTTGCGCAGTATATATATGGTAGGAGGACAGTGCATCATTTTGCTGATCACCAGTATATAATATATAGCAGTACGGTGCAGTAGTAGACTGCTCTACGTACCTCTGTGTCGTCAAGTATACTATCCATCCATACATGTGGTGCATTTAAGTTTTGCGCAGTATATATAGTAGGAGGACAGTGCATAATTTTGCTGACCACCAGTATATAATATATAGCAGTATGGTACAGTAGTCCACTGCTCTACCTACCTCTGTGTCGTCAATTATACTATCCATCCATACCTGTGGTGCATTTAAGTTTTGCGCAGTATATATATAGCAGGAGGACAGTGCATAATTTTGCTGACCACCCGTATATAATATATAGCAGTACAGTACAGTAGTCCACTGCTCTATCTATCTCTGTGTTGTCAATTATACTATCCATCCATACCTGTGGTGCATTTAAGTTTTGCGCAGTATATATATAGTAGGAGGACAGTGCATAATTTTGCTGACCACCAGTATATAATATATAGCAGTACGGTACAGTAGTCCACTGCTCTACCTACCTCTGTGTCGTCAAGTATACTATCCATCCATACCTGTGGTACATTTAAGTTTTGCGCAGTATATATAGTAGGAGGACAGTGCATAATTTTGCTGACCACCAGTATATAATATATAGCAGTACGGTACAGTAGTCCACTGCTCTACCTACCTCTGTGTCGTCAAGTATACTATCCATCCATACCTGTGGTACATTTAAGTTTTGCGCAGTATATATAGTAGGAGGACAGTGCATAATTTTGCTGACCACCAGTATATAATATATAGCAGTACGGTACAGTAGTCCACTGCTCTACCTCTGTGTCGTCAAGTATACTACAAAAGTTCAGTAAAATGACCCAAAAATCAAAATTAAAAGCGTCTGATGAGAAGCGTAAACTTGCCAATAAGCCATTCACGACATGGAGTGGCAAGGAATGGCTGAGGCCCTGGCCTATGTTCATGGCTAGTGGTTCAGATTCACATGAGAATGGAAGCACTCATCCTCTCACTAGAAAACTGCAGTGCCACTCCTAGATGGGCCAGGTGTTTGTGTCGGCCACTTGTGTCGCTTAGCTTAGTCACACAGCAACCTCATTGCACCTCTTTTTTTCTTTGCATCATGTCCTGTTTGGGGACTATTTTTTAAATCTGCCATCCTGTCTGACACTGCAGTGCCACTCCTAGATGGGCCAGGTGTTTGTGTCGGCCACTTGTGTCGCTTAGCTTAGCCATCCAGCGACCTTGGTGCACCTCTTTTTTTCTTTGCATCATGTGCTCTTTGGGGACTATTTTTTAAATCTGCCATCCTGTCTGACACTGCAGTGCCACTCCTAGATGGGCCAGGTGTTTGTGTTGGCCACTTGGGTCGCTTAGCTTAGCCATCCAGCGACCTTGGTGCACCTCTTTTTTTCTTTGCATCATGTGCTCTTTGGGGACTATTTTTTAAATCTGCCATCCTGTCTGACACTGCAGTGCCACTCCTAGATGGGCCAGGTGTTTGTGTCGGCCACTTGGGTCGCTTAGCTTAGTCATCCAGCGACCTTGGTGCAAATTTTAGGACTAAAAATAATATTGTGAGGTATGAGGTGTTCAGAATAGACTGGAAATGGTGGAAATTATGGTTATTGAGGTTAATAATACTATGGGATCAAAATGACCCCCAAATTCTATGATTTAAGCTGTTTTTGAGGGTTTTTTGTAAAAAAACACCCGAATCCAAAACACACCCGAATCCGCCCAAAAAATTTCAGGGAGGTTTTGCCAAAACGCCTCCGAATCCAAAACACGGCCGCGGAACCGAATCTAAAACCAAAACACAAAACCCGAAAAATTTCCGGTGCACATCACTAATATATATATATATATAGATTACCTTTTTGACTACTGTCCTGTCCGCTGTTATTGTATATATGCAAGCGTTGCTATATGTGAGCGATGACGCTCATGGCTTATGTTTTTATAATAACTGTTTTGTTTATTTTGATTGTACATGTATAAGTGTTACTGTCTGTTTACAACTATGTTATGGTTTACGTTTTGCTCCTTTAGGTGCTGGGGGAGGCCGGGGAGGCATTGCAGCGGCTGGCGTCGGGTCTCCATGGTTACGCATGACGCGTCTCCGGGTGCACGCTGGCGCCTGCACGCTGATGTCATCGGAGGCGACCAGCGCGGGCGGACGTACCGCGGGAAACCATCCGGACCCGGCTTCCTTCAGCATCAGGGAGTTCGGTATTTAGGTAAGTGTGGTTTCTCTTACCTTGTTTGTTATTTACAGCTATTTAGCAAGCGGCTTGACAACGGCACCTGCGAGTGCTGAAACGTTGCCGCTCCTTGTTCTTGCTAACATGCTACTATGATGAAGTAAATCCATACCAGATTTACCCTTGGAGTGCCGCAGCCTCTTGTGTCTTTTTCTATACATTTATTCACTGATGGCACCCTACAAGCTACATCTATGATTGCTACGAGTGCGGGTTCATTTTTTGGACTATTCACTATGAGTCATTGACTCTGCACGGAACCCTGCACCAATTGCTGCATTTTTTTCATACCTTTTCCCTTGGAACAAAACCATTTGCTATCATGGAGTCCCAGCTGGGCGGAGATGTCGGCTCCAATGTGGGATGCAGAATTATGCCCTCAGCCAAGGGCCTGCTACACAGCTTTACTGATGAAGAGGCCGAGGAAATCTTATCCAAAGAACCATGGCCGTTTTCAGCATCTGAATTATCCGCTATGGAAATCTACAATAAAATCGTGAAATTAAAAAAACGTGAGGTCGACTATTCAATGCACGGCATCACGCTCACTAAATATTATAAGGAGAAGATGATTCCTCGCGGCTTTCGCTGTCGTAATACACCCACTATTGGCCGCTACAGTCCAGAATTCTGCCAACAGTGGATAGGGATTGTCAACAAATGCGGGCTGGATCTCATGCTGCTGGTTATCAAAGAATCAGAAAAAGAACTGAATCTCATCCGAGATAAAATAAAACAATTTGAACCATTGAGTGCACCAACTTTACTAGCAGATACCAGCACCGACTGGCACTCCAAGATTAAAGCAACTATTGAAACGTACCATAAGGAACTAACTAAGTTCAAATTACGAAAATACGACACAGTGGTACAGGATTACGAAACCAATAAGGTTTATCATTGGTTGATGGGTGGGGACCGTGTTCCACCAAGATCACAGAAAGGAGGATCCCGTCAAAGTTGGCGTCAGCGCCGCGAAAACAAAGGGAAAAACACCTTGGCTTCCAATAGTGACAGCGATTTTCAAATACAAGATTCTGATGACCCTTTAGAAGGGACTTCTGGTTCCAGGGAGGAACCCGTCAAAAAAACAAAAGAATCAGCTGTCAAATCAAAGCCACCCGCCGCGGGGGTCAGAACACGCGGCAAAAGAGAAGAACTCTCCCAAAAGAAAAAATGATCTATAACCTCTCCACCCGCATCCTTACAGAGACCGAGGAAAGGGTCCTCAATAAGGGCCTCTCCTTCGTCCCAACGAATAGACATAACGACTTCAAGTGGAATATCGACTTACATCGTTTTTCTCGGAATCTACGACTACGGGAGCACTTCCAGCATCAGGTTGATGAATCAATTCTGACACCTACACAATCATTCATCAGAAAGCGAAGTCAATCAAGATTTGACCCTCATTCGCAAAATACCTCAATCCAAACGTTTAGCAGGTTGATGGATGATTCGGTACAAAAATTTGTCAAAGCACCAGCGGTCCAACACTTTAATTTAAGTAAACAAGAACACTCAGCCTTACAGGACCTCTCTGGTTACAGAGATATTGTTATCCGGTCAGCGGATAAGGGGGGTGCTGTTGTGGTCCAAAATCTCAGTGATTACATGTCAGAGATCGAACGCCAGCTGGCAGACACGGATGTTTATCAAAAACTAGATGCAGATCCAACTCAACAATATCAAACGGAGTTATTTGATATTTTACATCAAGCCAGATCTGACGGTCACATTGATGACGCATTACTGATAGCACTGCAACAACCATTCCCGGTTAGCCCTATTTTATACACTGTCCCAAAAATCCACAAGGACCCGACACACACCCCTGGCCGCCCAATCATTTCAGCAAGGGAATCACTATATCAACCCATTGCGATGTATTTGGATAGTATATTACAACCGTATGTCATCAAACAAAGTCGACTGATTAAGGACACTACCAGTTTTCTCAATCGACTGGCAGATATGGAGATCATTCCAACAGGTGCACTGTTGTGTACGATGGACATTAATAGTCTGTATACCTCTATCCCCCATAAACAGGGCCTTTCTGCGGTCAGGTCCTTTTACATTCAAGAGGGGATCACCGATTTAAATGTGGACGTCTTCATCAAATTGTTGGAACTCACTTTAACCCGCAATTATTTCATCTACAATGGCGCCTTCTACAGACAACTGTCGGGGTGCGCGATGGGGAGTAATGTCGCACCCAGTTATGCCAACATTTACATGCTGTTTGAAGAAGAACTCATGTTTTTCTCCATTCCCGAATTTAAGAGCTGCATCAAGTCGTACATGCGCTACATCGATGATGTTTTCCTAGTATGGACTGGAGACCCTATGGGGCTAATGCGGTTAATTGAGTTCATCAACACAAGACCATCAACCATCAGAATTACATCGAATTACAGTCCATCTTCTATCCATTATTTAGATGTGAAAGTGTCCATCGTTGATCACACATTACGGACTGAAGTTTTTTCCAAGCCGACAGATCGGAACACGTTACTGTCATCCTCAAGTTTCCATCCTAAACCCCTGAAAAAGGGACTGCCCAAATCCCAGATGATTAGGGTGGCCAGAATAGCCAGCAGTGATGAGATAGCAGCAGCCAGTATTGACACTGTTATAGATAAATTCGTAGCTAGAGGCTATAATTTAACAGCTTTGAAAAAACAGAAAATGGAGGTTCTGGCCCTAAATAGGAGTCAGTTACGTGTGCCACAGGTCAAGGATAAGCAATCTGTCATCCCTTGGAAGATGGAGTTTTCTACCTCCAGTCAGGTGGTACAGAGGGCTAGTCGAGCCCTGTGGCCCATAGTGGCTTCTGATAAAAATTTGCCATGTTTTAAATCTAAAAGACCCATGCCTTGTTTTACTAGAGGCCGTAACCTTAAGGACATGTTGGTCCATACGGACATAACGGGCTTTTCAAAACCAATCCCCCCTTCACATTTTCTTTCTAAACCTACTGGTTGCTACAAATGTCTTCGTTGTACCACCTGTGCACACATGCTTACAGGTCCTTCATTCAAACATCCTCACACTGCTAAAACCATCTTCATCAAGCATACCTTGACTTGCCTTTCCACCCATGTAATATATGTCATCATATGCCCATGTAATTTGTATTACGTGGGCAAAACTATACGCACTGTTCGTGAACGCATGGCTTTGCATCGGTCAGCTATTGCCAAAGCTATTTCAAGTGGCAGTTCCGATCAGCCAGTGGCCCGTCACTTTCAGATGGCTGGCCACTCTTTAGCATCTTTAAAGCACATGGTCATTGATCATGTTCCAGCCTCTATAAGAGGAGGGGACCGTAATGGCAAGCTCATGAAATGCGAGATGAAGTGGATTCATTATTTAAATACAACTTCACCTGCGGGTCTCAATGAACGCTACAATTGGAACATTTTTCTTTGATTAGTGTAGTGTCATTTATTCTTATTTTCAGCCAATGCTGCCTGTGCGCCGTAGTCCTAAAAGGGTTCCTTAATTGAATTACTACTATTACCTTTTTGACTACTGTCCTGTCCGCTGTTATTGTATATATGCAAGCGTTGCTATATGTGAGCGATGACGCTTATGGCTTATGTTTTTATCATAACTGTTTTGTTTATTTTGATTGTACATGTATAAGTGTTACTGTCTGTTTACAACTATGTTATGGTTTACGTTTTGCTCCTTTAGGTGCTGGGGGAGGCCGGGGAGGCATTGCAGCGGCTGGCGTCGGGTCTCCATGGTTACGCATGACGCGTCTCCGGGTGCACGCTGGCGCCTGCACGCTGATGTCATCGGAGGCGACCAGAGCGGGCGGACGTACCGCGGGAAACCATCCGGACCCGGCTTCCTTCAGCATCAGGGAGTTCGGTATTTAGGTAAGTGTGGTTTCTCTTACCTTGTTTGTTATTTACAGCTATTTAGCAAGCGGCTTGACAACGGCACCTGCGAGTGCTGAAACATTGCCGCTCCTTGTTCTTGCTAACATGCTACTATGATGAAGTAAATCCATACCAGATTTACCCTTGGAGTGCCGCAGCCTCTTGTGTCTTTTTCTATATATAGATATATATAGATATATATACAAGCAGGTATGGCACTCCATAACGCTGTAATCCACGATAAGTCAATGCCTCAGTTTTGGAACATGTATAGAAGATTAGGACATGGCACTCCCAGCAGAAACAAAACTTATCACACTATCAATATAGTTAGCATAACTATATTGATGGTGTGATGAGTGTTGTTTCTGCGATTGCCACAACATAACCTTCTATATATATATATATATATATATATATATAAAACACTATTCCACAGCACTCACCTATTCCTAGATTTAGAGTGCAACATGGTTTGTGACCACATTGTTTACATAGACATCACAGGGGCTCTGCACATCGCTATAGTAACTAACAATAATAATAAACAGTGGAGTTTTAGTTCATGTATTGATCAATGCATTTAAGCCTGCAGCCCTGGCAAGGAACCCCACTTTTCTGCAGGTCCTACTCTATTGCTCAAAATAGTTATCATGAAAATAGCTATCACATTAGTGTTAAACTTTGGGCATGCTATCTGGTCTAAAGCTCACAGCAATTTTGCTTAAATAGGTGAGACAGTTACCAACACACCTGTTGTAAAGCATACAGTTCCTTGCTAAAGTTTTCACCCCCTTTGCTTTTTTCGTGTTATGTTGCCTTACAACCTGGAATTAAAATGGATTGTTTGAATGTTTGCATAATTCCATTCATAGAACATGCCTACAACTTTGAAGTATTATTTTATTATTATTGTGAAGCAAACAACAAATAGGACAAAATAACAGAAAACTTCAGCGTCCATAACTATTCACCCCCTAAAGTCAGTACTTTGTAGAGCCACCTTTTGCAGCAATTACTGCAAGTCACTTTGGATAAGTCTCTATGAGCTTGCCACATCTTGCCACTGGGATATTTTCCCATTCCTCAAGGCACAACTACTCCAACTCCTTCATGTTGGATGGTTTCCGCTTGTGAACAGCAATCTTCAAGTCTGACCACAGATTCTTAATTGGATTGAGATCTGGGCTTTGATTAGGCCATTCCAACACATTTAAATGATTCCCCTTAAACCACTCGAGTGTTGCATTAGCAGTATGCTTTGGGTCATTGTCCTGCTGGAAGGTGAACCTCCGTCCCAGTCTCAAATCACAGGCAGACTGAAACAGGTTTTGCTAAAGAATATACCTGTATTTAGCACCATTCATCTTTCCCTTGACTTGAAACAGTTTACCAGTCCCTGCTTCTGAAAAACATCCCCACAGCATGATGCTGCCACCACCATGTTTCACTGTGGGGATGGTATTCTTGGGCTGATGGGATGTGTTGGGTTTGCACCAGACATAACGTTTTCCTTGGTGGCCAAAATGTTCAATATTAGGCTCATCTGACCAGAGCACCTTCCTCCATACATTTGGGGAGTCATCCACATGCCTTTTGGCAAAGTCAAAATGCGCCTTCTTATTTTTAACACTAAGAAATGGCTTTTTCTGGCCACTCTTCCATAAATCCCAGCTCTATGGAGTTTACGGCTTATTGTGGTCACATGCTCTGATACACCAGTCTCTGCTGTGGAACTCTGCAGCTCCTTCAGGGTTACCTTTGGTCTCTGTGCTGCTTCTCTGATTAATGCCCTCCTTGCCCGGTCTGGGAGTTTTGGTGGCCAGCCCTCTATTGGCTGGTTTGTTGTGGTACCATGTTCTTTCCATTTGAAGATGACGGATTTGATTGTGCACCGGGGGAATCATCAAAGATTTGGATATTTTTTTATAACCCAACCATGACTTGTACTTCTCAACAACTTTGTCCCTGACTTGTTTGGAGAGCTCCTTGGTCTTCATGGTGTGACGCCTCTTGCTTAGTGGTGTTGTAGCCTCTGGGGCCTTTCAGAAAAGGTGTGTTTATACTGACAGATCATGTGACACTTAGATTGCACACATGTGGACTTCATTTCACTAATTATGTGACTTCTGAAGGTTATTGGTTGCACCAGTACTTTTGAGGGGCTTCATAGCAAATGGGGGGAATACATATGCACATGTCAATTTTCAATTTTTTATTTATAAAAATTATTTTTTATATAACTTTTTCTCATTTCACTTCACTAATTTAGACTATTTTGTACATATCCATCACATAAAATTCAGATAAAAAAAATTACATTGTTGTAACGTAACAAAATAGGTAAAAAGCCAACAGGGGTGAATCCTTTAGCAAGGCACTGTATATATAATCTCACAGTAAATGATGGTACATGATGCTACACTTAATTAAGAGATTATTATTAAGAGATTATGTGATAATCCTTATAGGAGTTCAAATATTCAAATGCAATAAGCTATAGAAACTATAGTCCAAGTACACAGTTAATCATACACTCCCTTACATAAACAGGGTGGCTGTTCATCTCCACACGACTGTTGTTCTGTCAGACCAAATATTTATCTGTAGAAAAAATTTAGACATAGCACCTCCAAAATCACAGGAACAGTGCATATATATATATATATATATATATATATATCCAATGAAAAATAGGAGCACTCACCAGTCTTCTTAATATTCTCATTATTTATTAGCAGCAAGACATCAATAAAGGGGTGTAATCGACGTTTCGGTTCCCAAGTGGAACCTTTGTCAAGATCATGTAGTACAATAAAATGTCCCCTTATAAACCCTCAGGGTCACTCTTGAGTTATCCCCCTTGGGCTTTAATGAATCTTTTGAGATTGCACCTTTCTTATGAATTTCCTACGAATCTTTTATGAATTAGAATGGCCGTCTACATGCATTTTATTTATCCATTTTTACTTATATTTTACTTTTTGCACTACTGTCACTTTACACACACAGTAACTTTATATATGCCCATATATTTCTTATATATTTTACCTTTTTATGATTGTCACATATGTATGAAATAATACTCATTGAGATTTCCATATTAGCACAGATCACGGAATCAATTGGAATCATCACTTCAGCTGCTTATATATCACTTATACAGGACTACCTCAATTAATGGACCACCAAAGGATTTATAATATCAATGAATCTTATTTAAGATTGGACCAGCACTTTACTGACATCCTAACAGATGAACTTTGCATACAAAATAATATTGTATTAATTTGCTACACATCCTGAGTCCGCAACAATGACTAACTCTCCGTGACCGAAAGTCTTCTTGCGCTCCACGGCCCCACTTCCGCGTTCCACGACCTACAGGAAGTGCGTTCCATTGAGCTGACAGGAAGCATGGTGTGCGAGTCAGCAGTGTATAGCGTACAGGAGCAATCGGAAATGTGATCCCTGGCTGACTTCCTTTTAGCTAAAGCCTGTTTATATGTTAAGACACTAGTAGCCATATACTTATATGTTACTCCATTGTTGCACTTATATTGGTTTTAACACATTCGCTGCTTCCGGCAGGGCCGTAACTAGCGGGGGGCTAGGGGGGCACGTGACCTGGGCGCAGCATTCTGGGGGGCGCAGAGAGAGAGAACAGGTGGCAGACCCGGCAGCAGCGGTATACATAACTTGGAGCTCGCGGCTGTGAGAGGCGGACCCGCGATGGAGCTGTGACACAGATGCCGGCTTCTCCTTGGAGCACTGGTGAAGCCGCGCCACCCGAGTCTGCCTCTCACAGCCGTGGCTGTCACTCACCACCAGTCCAAGGTTCAGGCACCGCTGTGATGTCTCAGCTCTCTGGCAGCCTGCTGAAGTCACTAGCAGGCGGCCCGGCCAGAGAAGAGGAGGCGGCCAGCAGAGTATCAGTGCACTCTCTGCTACGCCCTGCCTCCCACCCTGCAATCTCTGCTACGCCCTGCCTTCTCTGCAAGTGACCTTTATTATATGGCGGCTGGTCCGTGCTCCAGGACCAGCCACCCGTGTGCTGCGCTGATGTGAACCAGGTGGCCCGCCCCCCTTCATCCACCGAGCCCACTCCATGCTGCACTAATTTAAACTATGGATCTCCATAGTAGCACAGAGGAGCTAAGAATTAAAGACACATCTTACTTAAGGTATGCTTATGTGGAGTCAGTAAGATGTTGTAATGTTATTGTAGGGAATGGGGGCTGTAGTGTAGTTATGTAGTGTAGTAGATATGGTATGTAGTGCAGTGTATAGGAACATGTAGTGTAGTAATGTAGTGCAGCGTATAAGGGGTTATAGTGTAGTAATGTAGTACAGTGTATAGGGGTATGTAGTGTAGTGCAGTGTGGCATATAGGGGGATATTTGTGATGTAGTATAGTGATGTAGTGTAATGATGCAGTGCAGTTACATCGTGCAATGTATGGGGACAAACGGGGCATGTAGTTGAAGACGCTGTTAGGGAGGCCATGTGACAGAAGTTAAGCACATCTGGGGCACACAGTGGACATGTGGGGAACACGCTGCTGTGTGCCATATGACAGATGCTTAGGGCATCTGGGGCACACAAAGGGGCAATATAGTCTAATAGTATCCACTTTTTTCTAAATATATGGTCATTTAGTGTGATAATGTGTGTGTGGTGCGTTGGGGGGGCGCCAAATTGCAGCCTTGCCCCGGGTGCCGAAAATCCTAGTTTCGGCCCTGCTTCCGGGGCCGGAAGTGACATCAATTACATATCACAAATGCGTTTTAAGAAAGTTGCTCATTTTTAACATTAGATTGACATTTTGCAATTAAGCTATAACCCCCCTGTTTTCTATCTTTCTCTACTCTCCATTACAAATTAAAGAGTTTTTGTATATATTGCTAATCACTTCCTGTCAGCTGATAACAGGAAGTGAGGTCATGTTGTTTGTTCCACATTGCTAATCACTTCCTGTCAGTTGATGACAGGAAGTGAGGTCATGTTTGTTCCATATTGCTAATCACTTCCTGTCAGCTGATGACAGGAAGTGAGGTCATGTTGCTTGTTCCACATGTCTCCACCATCTTAAGTGCCAGAGGTATAAATACATCTAAATTCCTCTGGAACATTATCCCCTTGATGAATCTCATTTGCATTGGGACGAAATGCGTCGGGAGTTGCCCTGGACCCTCTTTTGATGGACAGATAAGCTTTTATATCAATTGTTTCTTGTACGTGTGATACCTGCTCATTTTAAACTGTGGGTTTAATTTATGTACTAAAGTAAATGTGAACGGAGATATCCTGGACCCTATTTTTATGGACAGATAAGCTTCTATATCATTTGTTTCTTGTATGTGCGATACCTGCTCGTTTTAAACTGTGGATATATTATATGTACTTAATTAAATGTGAAAAATTATCTTCCTACTATGCTATTGTGGAGTGTGATATTCTGGGAGCATTTCCAATTAACACTCACTAAGTAGAAAAATGCTATAAGTACATATAGGTTTAAATGGTACACACTATTGGTTGTTTCTTTTTCTCTTTTGCATATCACTGTGATGATATTGGTCTGAGGACCGAAGATTCCTATCTGAAATAAGTGCTTGTACCATTTTTTTCACTAAATTTCATTCTATGTCCCCACCGTCATTTTCTGGGCATTATTAGGCTCTGATTACTTCTATTTTTTACACATTCTAATTGCCATAATTTGTTATCAGCTGCCACCCACGTTTGTGAGGAATGCATGTGAAAATATTTTAAATTATAAGAAAATATTTTAATATTTTACTACAGATTATATTTGATCCACATGAGCGTACACTTATACATTTTGACGATATATATATATATAGATATATATATACATATATATATACATATGAAGAAGTAAAGTGCACAGGTACTATGAATAAAACAATTATCAAAACCAATATGTATTGTTTAAAGTGACATCCCTCTTTCCATCTGCATCTATAAGTGGCAACTTTAAGCCAGTGATGATAAGTGTTTGTGGGCCACACATATAAAAAAATTTAAGCAAATGTTAATAGCACCTAAAAAGTGTGATTAGAAATATAGAAAATTGTGACACCTCTTAGTGCAATACAAATAATGATGAGTACGCCCAGCTTAATGTCTTTGGTTATATGACAACCATATCATTCAAGGCATATAAAACAAAACATAAACAAAAGATAGTGTGCACTGCTTCAACACTGCATATTTCAATAATAAGATCTGCAAACCAAATTAGGAACAGAATAGTTCCAAACAGCCAGACTGGAAGTGTCTAAACAAGGTGACATCACTTCCTGTTTGCCAGACATATGCCTTTAATCAAATAGTGATCATAAGACCAAATACATCCTGATTAATTTAGGTTGGGCCTACTCATCATTACTTGTAATGCAAGGAGTCACAGTTTTTTATATTTCTAATCACACTTTTTAGGTGCTTCTAACACTTCATGTGCTTTTAAACTGTATATAGGGGGACACAGGGAAGTATTCATAGTGTGATACAAACATTTTCCAAAAAAAATAAAGAGCTCTGTACAAGAAATATAAGAATACTTCACTTTCCTCAATTCTGTGAGTGTAGGTGAATCATTTTGCTTCCTAGTGTTGTTCTTCCCGCTCTGTATAGATTCTCAAACCAAAAGGTTGAATAAGGGAATGAGATCTATTTGGGGAATAGATAGATCCTGATAATGAAGTATCCAACTCACCACAAGTTGCAGTGGCTGATACTTAAGTACCAGAGAAATTAAGTATTGACCCACTGCAGGAACAATTGCACCAAATGATCACTAACATTGTACTAACACTAGCAATGTTACTTACTCCTCTACAGCTGGCCGACTTGAGGTCACTCATTTTCACAACCTATAGTCTTGGAGTGAGGAGACAATGGAGAGATCCACTTGTATACCTTTTTGCAACCCAAGGCCTTCTTCCTATGGGATGGAGTGAGTCACTGGGAATCAGTGCCATCTCAGTTATTAGCATTTGCTTTATATTAGGCAGGCCTATCAAGCACCACATTATGAGTAGGCTGATTATAGAGATGAGAAGTTTGGATTTTAGGAAATCTGAACCTGCCTGACCTTCTGGGATCCAAAGCAATCCGAGCTGCGTCTTGGGGTTTTTGCCAGGTTCGGATTCCAAATTGAGGCAAAACATCCTCTCCCTGGGGTTGGATTCTCATAGATTTTGGATTCTATATAAGGGCACTGAACTGAAGGATGTGCTATCCAGACTCATAGTGGTTGTGCTGTGTCAAGACTCACAGTGGCTGTGCTGTGCATTCAAGTGGCTGTTCTGTGGACTCCAGACTCATACCAGTGAAGAAAAAAGTGCATAGGTAAATCTAATAGCACAGATAACCAGAAATAATTTGTGGAAAAAAATCTGTGTTTGTGAGCCACACATAGATAAGAACATACAACATATGAAATGTTAAAATTGCCTAAGAGTGTGATTTAAACAGCTCACACCTTTACGTATTAGTGCAAAAGTGATTTAAATAGCAGGTAGCCCACGTTTAAGAAATAAAACTATTTAAAGCTTATCTATCTATGGTGGAAGTCCAAGTACAGTGCAGTTCCAATGTGGTTCATACTATTCTAAAGACTTCTACAAAGAGTTAACAGTATGGGACCAGTTGGGCATATATATAGCTTAATAACAATTAAAGCGGAGGCCACATGTGGTCCAAACAAGGTTAAATAACTTCCTGTTCTAAATTACATGGGGCGTACTACTTATACTGTATATACAGTGTTAGGAAACATTACTCTATATAGAAAATCAATTTATACACATAGGCAAATACAAAGATGTAAGGTATAAACAAGTTTAATATTGCCTCTTATGTATGTAAAACACCTTAGACATTTGTATTTGCCTATGTGTATGTACTGTGTAGTACTTCCTGTTTAATTAGAACAGGAAGTGACATCACCCAGTTTGGGCAAAATGCAGCCTCCATGGTAGACAAATTATAAGTGGTGCACTAATGATATTGAGGTGATATATACAGTACAAGCATCTTGCAAATGTAAATGGATACATGAGTCAATGAATACCTGAAAAATTTCTGAACATATATTTGGGATAATGGAAAGAGAAATGTATTCAAGATGCGAGCTCTACTCCCTTTTTTTGCCACATAATATTGTTTGTTATATTGATGACGTATTTGTTGACTGGGAGTGTGTGTGCGTGGAGAAGAGTTATTAAATTTTCTTGATTTTATGTCTAATTTGAATGATTTCAACTTAAAATTTACTCATTCTTTTCAGACTCAGAAAATAGAATTTCTAGATCTGTTTCTGTACACATACTATTGGAAAGCAGGGGAGGAAATTGATACATATATTAAACTGGTTTACAGTACCAGCTACCATTATAACAGCAGCCAGTTTGAAAAGTGTAAGTTGAAAATTCACTTTTTGCAGTTTATCAGGCTCAGAAGAAATTTTCTTAATGAAAAAAAACTTTGAGAAACAGGCAGGGATAATTATTCAGAAAAACATATTAAATATCATGTGAAAAAAGCCAATACTATTCCATGGCAAAAAATATTCCCCTACAAGGGAGACACAAGTTTATAAATAATTAATTTTTTGTCCCCTTCATCACTACTTACATAAACAAGGAGAAACCAATTTGAAAAAAATTCTAATTAAATATTGTGATATTCTTACTTTGGATCTTGTATTAGGAAAAGTCATTCCAAAGGAACCTCAAATCATGTTTAAAAAAAAAAATGAAACTTTTGAAGGGGTCCTTGGCTCCATATCTTCTCCCCACAATAAAACATACTACTGACTGGATCATTAAATCAGAAAGTTTCCATCCTTGTAATCACTGTACAGTTTACCAATTCTTCAGTAAAGATAGGATGAAATTTGGAAACTCTATGAATTCCAAAACATGTGAAAAATGGAGTTTGATAAATATATGTTATATATGACTGGATGTCAATGTGGTAAGAAACATATTGGCAAAACTAAAATTCAGCTTTAACTTTGCATTATACAGTATATGCACAATATTTTAAATAAAGTTAAAATTCATAGTGTCCTGAGATACATTGCAGATTCAAGGCTGGAAAATTGCTTTAAAGCATTTAATCATGTAGTTTCAGATGATAGAAAAGAAGATATTTTAAATAAACGAGACAAGAAACCTTTTTCATTCACAAACTAAATACATTAGTCCCATTTGGTCTCAGTTTAATTAAGTAATATTAATATTTTTTGTGTGTTTTATAATGGTGAATCACAGAGTATTTGGTTGAATTATTCCTGGTTGATTCTGTCCTAACATCAATTTCCATATTTTAGCTGTATAGAATTTATGAATGTATTTATTAATTTATTTATTGTTGTGTGACATGAAATAAGCATGTAAACAGGAATGGGCATTTTGAATGATTTTCTGCTATTCAACTTGTTATATATGTATATTGATATTAAAATTATTATAATGATTTCTACCAATACTTTTAGTAGGTTATTTAATACAATTTGGTTAAATTTTTTAAAAGTTTTTTTCTAAAGTGTCTATTTGTTTGAAAAAAAATATTTTTGTAACCAAAAAGAATTTACCAGTTAGCTTTTGAATAAATCGAGTAAATAAACAAAATGGCACTGATGTGGAAATACTGTATGTCACCTGTCTGATGACCAAAACTGGCGACCAGGTTAGTAAATATGAATTGTCAGGGAGAATGTTTTAAAAATGTATTTCCTGATTTGCCTATATAATTTTTGACAGATTGATGGAAATTCCATTTGCAAAGAGTTATACTGCTGTACGTATAATAAATTAATTGCTTATTGAGCATTAAGTAGCCCATCTATTTAGACATTATAAACATCCAGCCTGGATACACACCCACTGACAAAGTCATTAATGTGACAAAACACATTTGGGAGGATTACTGTGATGCAGGCAGCAGTGATGTTGATGGCAGAGATTGAGGCTTGGACCGCATCCACTGCCTTGGTGTGCCACTTAGTGGTTTGGGACAGCAGCACCAGTCATCCTATATCCAGGTTACTTATGCTTGAATTTTACTGATCTGAGTGATAAATTACAGTAACATTTTGCCTCAACCCACAACACCAGTGTGCGCTTCCTGTTTTTGTGTACGCCACATTCCAGATACAGCCCTGGAGTAAGGACTAAGGAGTAGTGGGTCACTTGCATTGTTAATTGGTGCTGAACCTATATCAAAAAGTCTGCTGAACCTTTGTATCTTAAAATTGTTTGTGCAGAAGGAATTTTTGGTGTGATTTAGATATAGATAAATAGATAGATAGATAGATAGATAGATACTGTAGATAGATGATAGATAGATAGATAGATAGATGAAATATATATATATATATATATATATACACACACACTGTTGGACTGGGGCATGAAGGGCCCACCAGGGAATGCAGTTATAGGGGCCTATGTTTGAGGTTGTGGCCAACCTTCAGAGGGGGTGTGGCCAGCTGCCACAAAGGTTTAGCTGATCATTAGAGAGTAAATAGTAAAGTATAGTAAATACTGCTAATGCATGCATGATAATGTACCTAATGAATAATCTCAATGCACTGTAGAAAATACACCATACTCCTGTGCAGGATAAGGTAACATATGTATAATGTATAATACAAGTGCACAGTCTAGAACCTGATCCCTAGAAGAGGAAGTGGCGCCCCATGCAGTGTGGCCTACCGGTGGTTTCCCCTGTACCCCTGTGGGCCAGTCCAATCCTGTGTGTGTGTGTGTGTGTGTGTGTGTGTGTGTGTGTGTGTGTGTGTGTGTATATATATATATATATATATATATATATAAAAACACATCAAAATCCAGAGTACGCTGGACAGGATATTTTGCTGACTGCGGTATACCCAGTTCAGAGCTCTCATTTGTAGGCCTTCTTAGTCTTTTTCAACCTTTTTTGGGTCTCCCCAGCAGGGGCCTATAGATACACCCTACATATATATACTAGTATTGTAATTCCATCAAAAAGTGCAGATTTAATGTGCATCTGTGATGTTTACAGCCTTTTGCGATCATTAAAAGAATTACAGGAGAGTGAAGTCAGTGGGGAGGGCATCTTCAGCTTGTACTAATGATACATGCATCTATATCGCTGATTGAGAGTGATTGTCCTGTTTCTTCTTCTAACTACTCAAACAGCCGCAGGCAGGCAGGGAATCTTTCTTTTTTTCAACTCAGAATTCATTTTAATGAGCTGCCCTGGTTCTTCCTATCGCCTCTGAGAAATTGTTCTTACCGAAGACAAGGGCTGAGAACAACATGCAGCTGAAAGGCAACAGTGCTGTTAGGTTGATGTTAAGAGAGGTGAAACTATTGCTTTTGATTTCCTATGTCATTTGCAATGAACTCAGAAAAACAATTTGCTAAGATTCAATAAAACAAATGCAGGCATGATTTTATGGATTTCAGCACTCAGTATTATTACTCTGCCCGTGGACTTGGGCTTAGTGTATTGAATGTTTTAGATTAGTTTTCTTGTCACCATCAACAGTACAATAGATTGAAGGAGTTCAACTCTTGTAAATGCATATGCTTTGGAATTATTATTATTATTATTATTATTATTAGTAGTAGTATTGTTATTATTATTATTATTATTATTATTAGTATTGTTATTATTATATATTATTTTTTTATTTATTTATTACCAGTTATTTATGTAGCGCACACATATTCTGCAGCGCTTTCCAGAGAATATTTGGCCATTCACATCAGTCCCTGCCCCAGTGGAGCTTACAATCTATATTCCCTACCACATGCACACGCACACACTTACACACTAAGGTTAATTTTTGTTGGGATCCAATTAACCTACCAGTATATTTTTGGAGTGTGGGAGGAAACCGGAGTACCCGGGGGAAACCCACGCAAGTACGGGGAGAATATACAAACTCCACACAGTTGGACCATGGTGGGAATTGAACCCATGACCTCAGTGCTGTGAGGCAGTAATGCTAACCATTACACCATCCGTACTGCCCTATTATTATTATAGTAGTAGTAGTAGTAGTAGTAGTAATAGTAGTAGTAGTAGTAGTAGTAATAGTAGTAATAGTAGTAGTAGTCCAGCGGTCAGTGGGGTGTGATTGCTTGCTCCTCCAAGCAGGGAGAGACAGGAGCTGCCTGTGCTGCCTCTCTCCCCAGCTCAGCACACAGCACAGGCCTGGGCTGGGTAGACAGAATGCTGCAGCAGCAGTCAGTTCTTTTTCTCCCTGCCTGGCTCTTTGCAACTGGGAAGGGGAGGGGGGGCAGCGGGACCTGGGGCCCCTCCAATAGGCAAAAGGGTACACGCCCCCTCCCCCGTTCTGTGTCACTAATTTTGTGTGTATGTATGTGTGGATCATGGGGCCAAATTCAGACTTGATCGTTGTTGAGCAGATTTGCACAGCGGCCTATTATCGAATGACTGTGCATGCTTATGCACCGCAATATGCAGGTGCGTCGCCAAACAGCATCAGGATAGTGCAAAAATTTGATCGCAAGGCGTTTGCAAGGTGATTGACAGAAAAAGGAACTTTGTGGGTGGTAGCTGGCCACTTTCAGGCAGCGTAAGGAAAAATGCGAGCGTTCCCAAGCATTTTCAGGGTGGGTGTGTGATGTCAGCTCCGGCACCGAACAGTATGTTTCTATCACACTGTAGGAGAAAGTCCTGGGCTACGCACAGACTGCAAATATCATTTGATGGTGAGTGAGTTGCGAACGGATTTGCAGCTGTCCGCTGTCTGGCGGAATTTTCACACGGCGTACACATGCATTTGCACACTTGCATGGGGCAGGTTTTCCCTCTCCCTAATTGCAGACCTCTGCAAATTTGCTGCTGCGATCAGGTCTGAATTAGGCCCATAGGTTTGTAAGCTCCACTGGGTGAAGGAATGTGAATGGCCACATATTCTCTGTAAAGTGATGCAGAATATGTGTGCATTGCATAAATAACTGGTATTAAATCATATATAATATAGAATAAGGCTAAGATATCTCCAGCTGTGCATAATGCTCAGCAGTATCTAAACATCAAACCATTTCATGGAATAGGAACATATTTTATCAACAAATGTCAAATAACTCAACTGATGTTTGGAATAAAATACTACATTCACTGTGGGAATTGAATCTACAATTCCATCTATCTATAGAGTGAACAATAATTTTCATGCCATTGATTTTGCACCACACCAGAAACTGATTGTGATGTCATTTATAGTGAGATAAACCAGCCCTACATGGAGTGAAAGATTTACAGTTGCACCTGACAGATACCATGAGAGTCATTGATACTGGAGGACAGGTGACAAGTGCACTTACAGTAAGTAGATGATCACTAATATTAAGTGAAGACAATAAGAAGCATCTCTAAAATCTTGTCACTTTCAACAAACAACAAAGAACAAAATCCTGGAATATGCTGTACATCATACAAGCTTGCACTGCTTTAACACGAAGATCTTTGGTTTATGTGTATTCAGACATTGTTGTGTTTTACAATACATTTTAATACTTAACTAGAAATGAAATTATACTTTACACTGAATAGGAACTTGTGATTTTCAGATGATTTACTAGTGCGTGTTATCCTTTACACCATGATGGAGAGCAGTGGCATCACAAGGCGGGTGCGGGAGGTGCGGCCCGCACCTGGGTGTGACGCCTAGAAGGGGGTGACACCAATCTGTGGGCTCTTTTGCAGTGACAGGAGCCAGGTGCTGCAGTGTGAAATTCTGCTACAGCACACTGCTCATGTCATAGCAGAGAAGCCGACAGCGCTGCAGACGACGAGCAAGACCACACCCCTTTCTTTGCAGCCACGCCCCCTTTTTGCCATGAGTGTGCCTCCAGCGCCCGCTGGCATATGAAGGGTACGCACTGGGTGTCACCACAGCCGGTGACGCCTCTGATGGAGAGGTTATTTAAAACATTGTGATCACTATACTGAGCTACTGTAAGCACAGATTTCACAGACATGATCATTATAAATGATTTGGTCAAAGGCAGAGATACCAAGTTACCAAATTGTAATACATTATCGACTGCAGTTATTCCGGGATGGGTGAAAAGGTCACATTAACTAACAAACACTTTTCTGGATGACTCTCTTCTTGGCGGTGACTCAACTCATCCTCTCTCTTTTTTTCTTCCAGGGTTCAGCTAAAAAAATAGCCTATAATAACAATTCCCCAACTTTTTCTAATCACCGCACCCTAGAGTATCAGGTTTTTTTTTCACGGCACCTCTAGACCAAAGGTTTCCAATTGATAAATTTAGAAAGAAATATTAATTTAAGTACATTGTGTTTATATGTCATGATTGGGTTTAGGTATGTGGTGAGGCTTTTGTTTGTCCACATATTTTATGTTTGGCAGCCACCAGCACTAGTTATGCCTCTTACATTGACCATAAAAAATGTAAACTGGTCCTGGACCACAAATCCAAGGCAGCCTCACAAGTGCCCCGTGGCACCCCAGGGTGCCATGGCACACAATTTGAGAACCACTGCCCTATAACCTATAGTGTAGGTAGTGAACATTGTAGACTTGATTGCATGCAAGAAACGAAATACATATATTCTCCCACTTATTAAGCTACACACTTTTGCATGGCTTGACCACCCCTTTCCACAGAGATGGACTGGAGCTGCTTCACAGCCCGGCACATCGGTGTGTGCGCACACTGTAGGCATGCACATACAGCAAGGGAGATGTGGACATGGCTCATGGGGGGCATGCCATGAATCAAGGGGGCCTGGCGTCATGGCATGCTGCTATCTCCTTAAGAAAGACTATAGGGAATTAGGCAAGAAACTTAAGGCAAGGACATCTAAGGTAATATTCTCAGAATTATTACCCATGCCACGCGCTAGCCCAGGGAGGCAGAGGGAGATTAGGAAGGTTAATGTGTGGCTTAGTGATTGGTGCAGGAAAGAAGGGTTTGTGTTCCTAGAACACTGGGCGGACTTCTCAGTCAGACTCCATCTTTTTTGTCGTGATGGATTGCACCTGAATAAGGAGGGGGCAGCGGTGCTGGGGGGAAGGATGGTTAGAAGGTTGGAGGAGATTTTAAACTAGGTGCCTGGGGGGAGGGTTTAGCAAGAAATCACAGGTCATTAAGTAAGAATAGCAGGGGTGGCGTTAGTGAAAAAAATGAGGGAGGAGAAGGGGGGAGGAATAGAGCAGACAGCAAGGGTAGTAACATGGGAACTAAAAAGGGTTTTAGAATAACAGTAACCAATGACGATTACGGGTCATCTTTGCTGCATAAGAATTATGATGTTCCTACCATAAGAGGTAATACATATCTCAATTGTATGTATATAAATGCTAGAAGCCTTAAAGGTGAAAAAGGGGAACTAGAAATCCTCGCAGCAAGCAAGGAATATGATATTATAGGCATTACTGAAACGTGGTGGGACTAATCTCACGATTGGACTGTCAATCTAGAGGGTTACACACTGTACAGGAGAGACAGACTAAATAAACGGGGTGGAGGGGTATGTCTTTGCGTAAAGCCGTTTCGAAAACCTGTTAAACAGGAAGATATTCAAGAAGGGACTGTAAATACTATTGAGACGTTATGGGTAGAAATTGCATGCAGGGGTAAAGGAATAAATAAGTTTTTATTGGGGATATGCTACAGGCCACCTGGTATTAATGTGTCTGATGAGAAAATGTTACTGAATCAAATTATTATTATTATTATTACATTTTATTTATAAGGCGCCACATGTGTTTCGCAGCGCCGTACAAAGGACAGTACAGGGAGACAAAACGTAGCATTACAGTAAATAAATAACAGAAATAGAGTACAGGTAACATAGAGCACCACACATTCTCAAGACATAGTACAGCTAAGATGTAAGTATTGAGGGAGTGATCATCGTACTACTAGAGGCTGGTGGTCATAGATGAAGATGAGCCTTTACTAGCAGGATAAAAATGGTCGTTGAGTAGGGGAGAGCTGTGAGTGAAATGTGTTGAGACTAGGGCTTAGATAACAAGAGGAAAGAGGGCCCTGCTCTGAAGAGCTAACAATCTATTGGGGAGGGGCGACAGACAGATGACAAGAGGTGCAGGCAAGCGGGAGGTAGCCTGATGGCAGTATGCAAGCAAAGCTGAGATGTTCACGGCATGAGGCAGGGGGTGGAGGCGCGGCTTCAGCTCTGGGTTATGCATTAGAAAGAGCAGTAGGAGTAGGAGACATAGTAGTGATGGGAGACTTTCAATTCATGTGATACTGCTGGGGCAATATGTTTTTAAACACACTAAATGATAATTACTTAGTTCAATTAATCGAGGAACCAACTAGGTACAATGCAATCTTAGACCTGGGGCAATATTTACTAATATTCGTGTTTGATTCGGTTTGTGTAGTGTTTAAACTCGTTTTGTATCGGTTGCATTATCATGCAACTTTTTGAATCCATATACGCAAAGTTACGAAACAGTCGACTTTATGGTTTTCGTGTTTTCCGATGTCGATGCCAGTCGTTTTTTTTTGGCACATTTACGGCCGTCATTGTCGTTTGCGTACGTATTTTTGTTGTATTTGCTGTTTTTTTTCCTAAGTTAAACACGGCAGGGTTTTTTTTTTCCGCGGCCGCATTTTCACTTTCAGTTTCGATTTTCATCCCCGTTTGTGTTTTTTTGTGTTTCAGATGGTAGGAGTGTCTGTGCGCAACCATATAAATACGCCCCAAACCGTCCGCACCTCGTGGGTTTAGTTAGTGGTGAGGAGGAGGGAGGTTGTGCTGTGGAGGTAGGTGAATTTGTGGTTTGGTGAGGAGTGTTGGTAGCGATTTCTGAGTGTGGTATTGTGTTTGAAAGTCGTCTTGTCATTCTTGTAGTCTTGTATTTTGTGGTTTTGTTTCATTTTTAGTCCAAGTTATTTTTCTTTATAGTCCCTAGTCAGTGTTTGTGTGTGTTTGTGTGTGTGTGTGTGTGTGTGTGTGTGTGTGTGTGTGTGTGTGTGTGTGTGTGAGTTGTGTAGTGGTAGTGGAGGAGTGTGTTGTTTGTCTTTTTTTTCCTGTGTTAACTGTTTAGAAACACAATTATGTGTGACTCAGAGGTGGGTGAGGTGGAGGGTGTGAGTGAGGGGGAGGAGGTTGGTCAGGTGGAGGAGGTGAGTGTTAGTGAGGTTAGTGAGGTGGAGGAGAAAGGTGAGGTTGCTGCAGCAGCCTCAAGTGATAGTGACAGTCAGCCACGCACCACTACTAAGACTGGGCGAAATGTAAAGTTTAGTTTTGCAGAAAATGTGGCATTGGTGCATGAGCTGATGAAGTATCAGAGGCAGCTATTTGGCCCTGAGTCCGCCAAGGTGCCAACACGGAGGAAGACGGTGTTGTGGGCGAAAGTTGTTGCTGCTGTCAATAGTGAGGGGGTGGTCAAGCGGACGGAGGACAGCCCTATATTACAAGATATCTGGAGTATGAGGAGCCCATGCAGAGTGTAATACCTCCTGAAGTTGTCTCTGCAACCCATGTCCGGGATTCAGATAGGCCCACGAAGAATGGTGAGCATGTGTATTTGCATTCACATTCTATGACCTTTTTTTTTTTTAATGTGTGTCATGTGACATTGCATATTACTCCCATCTTCAAGTGTGTGTCAGCAAATACATTGTTTTGGTTAATGTTTTATACAAAACCCAATGTAACATCTTACTTTATTTTATGTCATGTGTTTTTATGAAAGATATTTTGCATGTGTAGTTTGGACTTGGTGTGTCTCTGAATTGTCCTGCAATAATGTTTTCCTTTTGGGCCTTTTTTTAAAAATAATTGTGACTATGTTTTATATTTATGTGATCCATGTGCAATGTTTAAAAAACAGTGGTTGTCATGTTAGAGGCTGGAGTAGTGGAAAGTGGTTTGGAAACCACTTACATGTGTAATGTCATTATTAGATAATGTAATATTTTTTTTAAAAATAACACTATTTCTTTGATAATTTTTAGCTTGTATTTGTACCATGACACCACACTGCAGTGTAATTTTTAAAATATTTATAAATTTTGGTTTGGCTCATATAGTGGTAATGTGTGTTTGGAGTGTCACATCACAGAGCAATTTATATATTGCATCTGTAATATTTTTCCTTTCATTACAAAATGAAGATGTGTGTGTTTTTGGTTGGTAATGTTTTTTTTATTTTACTTTTGGCCTATGTCAGTGTCCTGTACATGTTTTCCTGTGTTGATTTTTCCATAGTGCATATGTCTATTGGACAATGTTTATTGTTTTATGTATTTTTTTTTTGTTTCCGGTCCTTATGTTTTTTTAAGAAATAAAGCAAGCATATCTTAAAGAATAAATGTTTATAAGCATAATGGGTGGATGTATCAACAATAGCATGAATATTTTTTTTTTTTTATATACAGTGTTTGAAAAAAGCAGTACTACTCGTTGGCCAGTAACTCCTATCACATCTGATGATGATGACGCTGCGGAAGCAGGTAAAGTGTCCATTGTAGTATAGGGTATGTTTGTAAAGGAATGGCCATAACAAAATTGCACTTTCATTAAAAGGTCCATCAAAAGAAGTATGGAGCAGCAGAAGTGGGACTTGAAGATTATCGTCCGTATGTTCTGTCCCCCCACTCCAAATTTTGGACACACCTCCAAGATGTCATCCACACTCCCCTCATCTTGATTGTGAGTATCAAACTGAAATAAATGTAAAAAATTTCAGAACGTAATAAAAATTTTTCTTAACCGCATTAAGTCAAAACACATCAAAAACTTAGATACTTACCGCAGTAAGTAAAACCTGAAATGGACTCCAAGCTAAATGGCCTTGTCCATATCCAGTAAATATATGTATGTCCACTTGAGCCATACAGTGTGACATTGTGTGTAAGATGCTGCAACAAAAAAGCATGTTTTTTTTTATTAAAAAAAGTAAGGTTGTTTTTCCAAATTTCACATGTGTGTTTGAGGTAACATTGCAAAATACATATAAAAACATTACTATGTTTGTTTGATCAAAGCTATAAGGTAACACATTATGGATTCCAATGTGTTTTTATGGTGGAGTATGTGTGAGCTACAATAAAACTAAAGTGTTTGCTTTCACAATTAAGTAACCACACACATTTGCCACAAACAGGCATATGTATGTATTTAAGTTATGAGTGATGATGTTGCTAGGCAGAATAGTTGAAAGCAACAGTGAATGACATGTGTTCCATGTGTAGTGATTTGTTTACATTTCTCAAACATATGGATAGCTAACGGAGATTTGTTTAACATTTCAGCTTCTAGTCCTGGGAACAGCATCCCTCCGCAACAACAGCAACACAGTGACATGGAGGAGACAAACATCTTAGAAATGCAGCCATTAAGGCAAGGAATGAGCCCCCCAGCACCTGTGAGTACACCACCACAGTAAAGCACACCACCACCACAACACAGCCCAACAACACCAGTAACACAAGGCCCTGATCAGGTGTTTTGTACCATTTGGGCTAGACAGCAGGCCACTAATGAAGATTGCCTGCGTAGGCAGACACAAATGTTTGCAAGCCTACCATCTCACCTCAGAAGAATATCAAGAAATCTGAGTAGACAAAATGAAAAAACAACCAGAATTGGCAATACCATGGAACTCATGCGTACATACATTACACAGGTCATGGGCAACTTACAGCGCATAATGGAAGAACAGCACAGACTAATGGAAGAACAGCACAGACTAATGGAAGAACAGCACAGACAACAACAAAGTTATATGAACATTTTTCAAAACAATCAAAAGATTAATGAAAGTTTATTCCGAATTGCAGACAATCAAAATGCTGCTACACGTGAACTCAATGCCACCCTCACTAACTTGAATGAAACACTCAGATGCATGCACCAACAGCAAACAAGCAGCAGTTCTGGTACGACTACTCCAAATATCACGCCAGTCTCATCACCACCAAGACGCTCCACCAGAGCACGACAACATGACAGTGCTAAAGGCAAAGGGCAGGACAAGCAGCCACCAAAAAAATGTGAAAAAAATACAAGTTAGACATTTGTGATAAGTAACTCAAAATAGTTAGTAAGTGTATGTTTGGCAAAAAAATATATAACACTTAGCTCCTTGACAATTTATACAACATCATTAATTATAAGTGGTACAAACAACAACATAAAATTTGTATGCACATTTATTCTTTACCATTTTTTTTGTATTGGAGGAGGGAAATGTTGATGGAGCCGCACATACATGTTAGCAGGAAGTAAACAGACCACTTGATTTTTTTCTAATCATGACTCTTTCTAGATTCCAATCATTCTCATTTCCTGCAGACACAATAATTGGCAGCCAGGCAGAATGTCTTTAGCAGGAAGTAAACAGACCACTTGATTTTTTTCTAATCATTACTCTTTCTAGATTCCAATCATTCTCATTTCCTGCAGACAATCCAAATTACAATGTTATTGATAACTATTTTACCTTTTTTCTCTATACAACATTACAAGAAGAACACAATTGAGTTGCGTAAAAAGCTTTTAATATGTTGGCATTGAATTTTTTTTAAAACATTGACAAAATGAATGTCAGTATTGTTGGGACATGTTTGTGTGTGTTAAAAATTAATAAGAATGTTATTACACATGATGCAGAAACCAATAAATAAGAACTTTTTAACCAAAAAACAAAGAATGTGTATAATAATGTATATATGTGGCAAACTGTGTATTTACTTACACATCAGCAAGTTTACTGCATCAAACATTAGGAAATAAATTATTTCTGATTACAGTAAGTTTGTGTCCCTTAAATATGATGGAGCATCACACATATGGACACATGTATTCCTCAAGGCTAACATATTATATGTTGAGGAGTATTTTTTGGGAACACAGGTTCTCAAACTCGGCCCTCAGGACCCCACACAGTGCATGTTTTGCAGGTCTACTCACAGAATCACAAGTGACATAATTAGCTCCACCTGTGAACCTTTTAACATATGTCTGTGAGTAATTCATACACCAGTTCTTCTACTGGGTTACGTGAAAAACATGCACTGTGTGTGGTCCTGAGGGCTGAGTTTGTGAACCTGTGCATTAGGACGTTACACACAATGATAAAGTAAAATACTAAATGGATTATGTGTGCTTGTAATAAATTAGCACTGCAAGTTTACGATCACTTATCCAGACTTAATGCATGCCACTCATAATCTGTTGTTTTGAATTTTAAAATACACACAATACACATGCGACATTTGTTTTGCATAAAGCGAGGGTATGTTTGTATGTGTCAAGGAGATAGACACATTCTGAGTAATGGTTTTGCCAATAAAAATGGCAAAACATCTATTTATGAATACACAACAAATGAAATAAGCAAACCAAACTTACCTTAGAAATAGCGAGTGATGAGCTCTTGCCTAACCTGCCTCCCTACATCTGTACTCCAAGTATCAACAGATGTCTCTAATTCCTCTGCTTGCTGGCGGCTTTCTTCCTCCTCCTCCTCCTCCTCCTCAACATGTGGCAGATGTTGTTGCAAACACATGTTATGAAGAAAGCAGCAACAGAATACAATTTGAGTCACCTTGGAGGGACTATACAACAAAAGGCCACCAGACTTATCCAGACACCGAAACCTAGATTTCAGCACACCAAAACATCTTTCTATCACATTCCGGGTGGACTTATGTGCATGATTGTAAATGTGTTCAGCAGGGGTATCAGGTCGGGACAATGGAGTTAGAAGCCAAGAGAAACAGCCATATCCTCCATCACCTAAAAGACAGATATAGTAACGTGATTCATGTTAAGATACAGCAACACATAAGTAACACACTGTGGGGCAGATGTATTAACCTGTACAAGGCATAAGGAAGTAATAAACCAGTGATATGTGCAAGGTAATAAAGGCAGCAGACAATCTGTTCCTAAATGTTCATTTACATATTGGAGGTGATTGGTTGGTGCCTTTATCACCTTGCACATATCACTGGTTTCTCACTTCCTTATGCCTTCTACAGGTTAATACATCTGCACCTGTATTTGGACAAAGTATACGCAGGCCTACACATATCAAATTACATACCCAGCAGCCATCCATCTGTCATTTGTCCATCCTCAAACTTATCAAAGAGGGATGACTGACTAAGGATGAAGGAGTCATGGCAGCCCCCAGGGTAACCAGCAACAACACTCATTATTTTGAGATTTGCATCACAAACCACCTGCACATTTGTGGAGTGTTCGAAATGGCAATTAGTATATATGTGCTGCCTGCCCCTAGGTGGTCTCAGCTGAATGTGTGTGCAATCTATGGCTCCAAGCACATTGGACATGCCAGCCAGCTCATAGAAATCTACCCTGACGGCATGCCACTGAGACTCCTGGGTAGGGAAGCAGATTGAGGCCTCGATGTGGGGCTGCAAAACAGCCAACACCTGTGTGTATATTTTAAAGAACAATAAACATGAGATTTTAGGACAGATCTGGCCACTGAGAAATTAAAACAAACAAAAAACAGAAGAGGTAGTTAGGTATACATCAGCTGTGTTAAGATTCTGGAAAATGAGGGCTGTGAGATTCCTATGACATCCCCAGACACAGCCTGAAAGCTGCCAGTAGCCAGAAAGTGCAACACAGCCAGGAGTTTGTGCAGGCCTGAGACAGAGCGAGAGCGTGCTGTCTCAGGGTCTAGGCCCAGTTTGACAAGGTCATACAGATGGAAAATGTTGTTACGATTTAGACGGAACAGCTGTATGACCTTATCATCGGACAATGCGTTCAAATTTAAACGCCCCCTAAAAAAACGAGGCCTGCACAGCCTCCGCGGAACCTGTACAACCTGCTGACCATGTTCAGTTTCTTGGCCCTGGGTACTTACAGGCTGATGTCTGAGTCTGAGGAATCCCACAGCACACAAAAGATCACTGGCCCACAGTCCTGCTGCCATTTCTGAGTGTAGGTGTATTGAAATGGGCCTAACATCCTTTTATAGGCATCCTAATTCAGGTGTGATTGATTTTTGAGTTGCAACACATGTAAACACGATTGAAAAAAGCAGGTCTATTTTTTTTAGTGATGTGCACCGGAAATTTTTCGGGTTTTGTGTCTTGGTTTTGGGTTCGGTTCCGCGGCCGTGTTTTGGATTCGGACGCGTTTTGGCAAAACCTCACCGAAAATTTTTTGTCGGATTCGGGTGTATTTTGGATTCGGGTGTTTTTTACAAAAAACCCTCAAAAACAGCTTAAATCATAGAATTTGGGGGTCATTTTGATCCCATAGTATGATTAACCTCAATAACCATAATTTCCACTCATTTCCAGTCTATTCTGAACACCTCACAATATTATTTTTAGTCCTAAAATTTGCACCGAGGTCGCTGGATGGCTAATCTAAGCGACACAAGTGGCCGACACAAACACCTGGCCCATCTAGGAGTGGCACTGCAGTGTCAGGCAGGATGGCCCTTCAAAAAAATTGTCCCCAAACAGCACATGATGCAAAGAAAAAAAGAGGCGCACCAAGGTCGCTGTGTGACTAAGCTAAGCGACACAAGTGGCCGACACAAACACCTGGCCCATCTAGGAGTGGCACTGCAGTGTCAATCAAGACAGGATGGCACTTCCAAAAAATTGTCCCCAAACAGCACATGATGCAAAGAAAAAAAGAGGTGCACCAAGGTGGCTGTTTGACTAAGCTAAGCGACACAAGTGGCTGACACAAACACCTGGCCCATCTAGGAGTGGCACTGCAGTGTCAATCAAGACAGGATGGCACTTCCAAAAAATTGTCCCCAAACAGCACATGATACAAAGAAAAAAAGAGGCGCACCAAGGTGGCTGTTTGACTAAGCTAAGCGACACAAGTGGCTGACACAAACACCTGGCCCATCTAGGAGTGGCACTGCAGTGTCAATCAAGACAGGATGGCACTTCCAAAAAATTGTCCCCAAACAGCACATGATGCAAAGAAAAAAAGAGGCGCACCAAAGTGGCTGTTTGACTAAGCTAAGCGACACAAGTGGCCGACACAAACACCTGGCCAATCTAGGAGTGGCACTGCAGTGTCAGGCAGGATGGCCCTTCAAAAAAATTGTCCCCAAACAGCACATGATGCAAAGAAAAAAAGAGGCGCACCAAGGTCGCTGTGTGACTAAGCTAAGCGACACAAGTGGCTGACACAAACACCTGGCCCATCTAGGAGTGGCACTGCAGTGTCAATCAAGACAGGATGGCACTTCCAAAAAATTGTCCCCAAACAGCACATGATACAAAGAAAAAAAGAGGCGCACCAAGGTGGCTGTTTGACTAAGCTAAGCGACACAAGTGGCTGACACAAACACCTGGCCCATCTAGGAGTGGCACTGCAGTGTCAATCAAGACAGGATGGCACTTCCAAAAAATTATCCCCAAACAGCACATGATGGAAAGAAAAAAAGAGGCGCACCAAAGTGGCTGTTTGACTAAGCTAAGCGACACAAGTGGCCGACACAAACACCTGGCCAATCTAGGAGTGGCACTGCAGTGTCAGGCAGGATGGCCCTTCAAAAAAAGTGTCCCCAAACAGCACATGATGCAAAGAAAAAAAGAGGCGCACCAAGGTCGCTGTGTGACTAAGCTAAGCGACACAAGTTGCCGACACAAACACCTGGCCCATCTAGGAGTGGCACTGCAGTGTCAATCAAGACAGGATGGCACTTCCAAAAAATTGTCCCCAAACAGCACATGATGCAAAGAAAAAAAGAGGTGCACCAAGGTGGCTGTTTGACTAAGCTAAGCGACACAAGTGGCTGACACAAACACCTGGCCCATCTAGGAGTGGCACTGCAGTGTCAATCAAGACAGGATGGCACTTCCAAAAAATTGTCCCCAAACAGCACATGATACAAAGAAAAAAAGAGGCGCACCAAGGTGGCTGTTTGACTAAGCTAAGCGACACAAGTGGCTGACACAAACACCTGGCCCATCTAGGAGTGGCACTGCAGTGTCAATCAAGACAGGATGGCACTTCCAAAAAATTGTCCCCAAACAGCACATGATGCAAAGAAAAAAAGAGGCGCACCAAAGTGGCTGTTTGACTAAGCTAAGCGACACAAGTGGCCGACACAAACACCTGGCCCATCTAGGAGTGGCACTGCAGTGTCAGGCAGGATGGCCCTTCAAAAAAATTGTCCCCAAACAGCACATGATGCAAAGAAAAATGAAAGAAAAAAGAGGTGCAAGATGGAATTGTCCTTGGGCCCTCCCACCCACCCTTATGTTGTATAAACAGGACATGCACACTTTAACGAACCCATCATTTCAGCGACAGGGTCTGCCACATGACTGTGACTGAAATGACTGGTTGGTTTGGGCCCCCACCAAAAAAGAAGCAATCAATCTCTCCTTGCACAAACTGGCTCTACAGAGGCAAGATGTCCACCTCATCATCATCCTCCGATTCCTCACCCCTTTCACTGTGTACATCCTCCTCCTCACAGATTATTAATTCGTCCCCACTGGAATCCACCATCTCAGGTCCCCGTGTACTTTCTGGAGGCAATTGCTGCTGGTGAATGTCTCCACGGAGGAATTGATTATAATTCATTTTGATGAACATCATCTTCTCCACATTTTCTGGAAGTAACCTCGTACGCCGATTGCTGACAAGGTGAGCGGCTGCACTAAACACTCTTTCGGAGTACACACTGGAGGGATGGCAACTTAGGTAGAATAAAGCCAGTTTGTGCAAGGGCCTCCAAATTGCCTCTTTTTCCTGCCAGTATACGTACGGACTGTCTGACGTGCCTACTTGGATGCAGTCACTCATATAATCCTCCACCATTCTTTCCATGGTGAGAGAATCATATGCAGTGACAGTAGACGACATGTCAGTAATCATTGGCAGGTTCTTCAGTCCGGACCAGATGTCAGCAGTGGCACTCGCTCCAGACTGCCCTGCATCACCGCCAGCGGGTGGGCTAGTAAATTCTTAGCCTTTTCCTCGCACCCCCAGTTGCGGGAGAATGTGAAGGAGGAGATGTTGACGGGTCACGTTCTGCTTGACTTGACAATTTTCTCACCAGCAGGTCTTTGAACCTCTGCAGACTTGTGTCTGCCGGAAAGAGAGATACAACGTAGGTTTTAAATCTAGGATCGAGCACGGTGGCCAAAATGTAGTGCTCTGATTTCAACAGATTGACCACCCGTGAATCCTGGTTAAGCGAATTAAGGGCTCCATCCACAAGTCCCACATGCCTAGCGGAATCGCTCTGTTTTAGCTCCTCCTTCAATGTATCCAGCTTCTTCTGCAAAAGCCTGATGAGGTGAATGACCTGACTCAGGCTGGCAGTGTCTGAACTGACTTCACGTGTGGCAAGTTCAAAGGGTTGCAGAACCTTGCACAACGTTGAAATCATTCTCCACTGCGCTTGAGTCAGGTGCATTCCCCCTCCTTTGCCTATATCGTGGGCAGATGTATAGGCTTGAATGGCCTTTTGCTGCTCCTCCATCCTCTAAAGCATATAGAGGGTTGAATTCCACCTCGTTACCACCTCTTGCTTCAGATGATGGCAGGGCAGGTTTAGGAATGTTTGGTGGTGCTGCAGTCTTCTGTACGCGGTGCCTGAATGTCGAAAGTGGCCCGCAATTCTTCGGGCCACCGACAGCATCTCTTGCACGCCCCTGTCGTTTTTTAAATAATTCTGCACCACCAAATTCAATGTATGTGCAAAACATGGGACGTGCTGGAATTTGCCCAGATGTAATGCACACACAATATTGCTGGCGTTGTCCGATGTCACAAATCCCCAGGAGAGTCCAATTGGGGTAAGCCATTCTGCGATGATCTTCCTCAGTTGCCGTAAGAGGTTGTCAGCTGTGTGCCTATTCTGGAAAGCGGTGATACAAAGCTTAGCCTGCCTAGGAACGAGTTGGCATTTGCGAGATGCTGCTACTGGTGCCGCCGCTGCTGTTCTTGCTGCGGGAGGCAATACATCTACCCAGTGGGCTGTCACAGTCATATAGTCCTGAGTCTGCCCTGCTCCACTTGTCAACATGTCCGTGGTTAAGTGGACATTGGGTACAACTGCATTTTTTAGGACACTGGTGAGTCTTTTTCTGAGGTCTGTGTACATTTTCGGTATCGCCTGCCTAGAGAAATGGCACCTAGATGGTATTTGGTACCGGGGACACAGTACCTCAATCAAGTCTATAGTTGCCTCTGAATTAACGATGGATACCGGAACCACGTTTCTCACCGCCCAGGCTGCCAAGGCCTGAGTTATCTGCTTTGCAGCAGGATGACTGCTGTGATATTTCATCTTCCTCGCAAAGGACTGTTGGACAGTCAATTGCTTACTGGAAGTAGTACAAGTGGTCTTCCGACTTCCCCTCTTGGATGCCGATCGACTTCCAGCAGCAACAACAGCAGCGCCAGCAGCAGTAGGCGTTACACTCAAGGATGCATCGGAGGAATCCCAGGCAGGAGAGGACTCGTCAGACTTGACAGTGACATGGCCTGCAGGACTATTGGCTTTCCTGGGTAAGGAGGAAATTGACACTGAGGGGGTTGGTGGTGTGGTTTGCAGGAGCTTGGTTACAAAAGGAAGGGATTTAGTGGTCAGTGGACTGCTTCCGCTGCCACCCAAAGTTTTTGAACTTGTCACTGACTTATGATGAATGCGCTGCAGGTGACGTATAAGGGAGGATGTTCCGAGGTGGTTAACGTCCTTACCCCAACTTATTACAGCTTGACAAAGGCAACACATGGCTTGACACATGTTGTCCGCATTTGTGTTGAAATAATTCCACACGAATCGCTGATTTTTTTTGTATTTTGACCAGGCATGTCAATGGCCATATTCCTCCCACGGACAACAGGTGTCTCCCCGGGTGCCTGACTTAAACAAACCACCTCACCATCAGAATCCTCCTTGTCAATTTCCTCCCCAGCGCCAGCAACACCCATATCCTCATCCTGGTGTACTTCAACAGTGACATCTTCAATTTGACTATCAGGAACTGGACTGCGGGTGCTCCTTCCAGCACTTGCAGGGGGCGTGCAAATGGTGGAAGGCGCAAGCTCTTCCCGTCCAGTGTTGGGAAGGTCAGGCATCGCAACCGACACAATTGGACTCTCCTTGGGGATTTGTGATTTTGGAGAACGCACAGTTCTTTGCTGTGCTTTTGCCAGCTTAAGTCTTTTCTTTTTTCTAGCGAGAGGATGAGTGCTTCCTTCCTCATGTGAAGCTGAACCACTAGCCATGAACATAGGCCAGGGCCTCAGCCGTTCCTTGCCACTCCGTGTCGTAAATGGCATATTGGCAAGTTTACGCTTCTCCTCAGACGCTTTTAATTTAGATTTTTGGGTCATTTTACTGAACTTTTGTGTTTTGGATTTTACATGCTCTCTACTTTGACATTGGGCATCGGCCTTGGCAGACGACGTTGATGGCATTTCATCGTCTCGGCCATGACTAGTGGCAGCAGCTTCAGCACGAGGTGGAAGTGGATCTTGATCTTTCCCTTTAACCTCCACATTTTTGTTCTCCATTTTTTAATGTGTGGAATTATATGCCAGTATCAATAGCAATGGCCTACTACTATATTTACTGCGCAAAACTAAAATGCACCACAGGTATAGAATGTAGATGGATAGTATACTTAATGGATGACGAGTGACGACACAGAGGTAGGTACAGCAGTGGCCTACCGTACTGCTATAAGTATATATATAGTATACTGGTGGACACTGTCAGCAAACTGCAAAACTGTCTAAAATGCACCACAGGTATAGAATGTAGATGGATAGTATACTTAATGGATGACGAGTGATGACACAGAGGTAGGTAGTACAGCAGTGGTCTACCGTACTGCTATAAGTATATATATAGTATACTGGTGGACACTGTCAGCAAACTGCAAAACTGTCTAAAATGCACCACAGGTATAGAATGTAGATGGATAGTATACTTAATGGATGACGAGTGACGACACAGAGGTAGGTACAGCAGTGGCCTACCATACTGCTATAAGTATATATATAGTATACTGGTGGACACTGTCAGCAAACTGCAAAACTGTCTAAAATGCACCACAGGTATAGAATGTAGATGGATAGTATACTTAATGGATGACGAGTGACGACACAGAGGTAGGTACAGCAGTGGCCTACCGTACTGCTATAAGTATATATATATATATAGTATACTGGTGGACACTGTCAGCAAACTGCAAAACTGTCTAAAATGCACCACAGGTATAGAATGTAGATGGATAGTATACTTAATGGATGACGAGTGACGACACAGAGGTAGGTACAGCAGTGGCCTACCGTACTGCTATAAGTATATATATAGTATACTGGTGGACACTGTCAGCAAACTGCAAAACTGTCTAAAATGCACCACAGGTATAGAATGTAGATGGATAGTATACTTAATGGATGACGAGTGACGACACAGAGGTAGGTAGTACAGCAGTGGCCTACCGTACTGCTTTAAGTATATATATATATAGTATACTGGTGGACACTGTCAGCAAACTGCAAAACTGTCTAAAATTAACCACAGGTATAGAATGTAGATGGATAGTATACTTAATGGATGACGAGTGACGACACAGAGGTAGGTAGTACAGCAGTGGCCTACCGTACTGCTATAAGTATATATATAGTATACTGGTGGACACTGTCAGCAAACTGCAAAACTGTCTAAAATGCACCACAGGTATAGAATGTAGATGGATAGTATACTTAATGGATGACGAGTGACGACACAGAGGTAGGTACAGCAGTGGCCTACCGTACTGCTATAAGTATATATATATAGTATACTGGTGGACACTGTCAGCAAACTGCAAAACTGTCTAAAATGCACCACAGGTATAGAATGTAGATGGATAGTATACTTAATGGATGACGAGTGACGACACAGAGGTAGGTAGTACAGCAGTGGCCTACCGTACTGCTATAAGTATATATATAGTATACTGGTGGACACTGTCAGCAAACTGCAAAACTGTCTAAAATGCACCACAGGTATAGAATGTAGATGGATAGTATACTTAATGGATGACGAGTGACGACACAGAGGTAGGTAGTACAGCAGTGGCCTACCGTACTGCTATAAGTATATATATAGTATACTGGTGGACACTGTCAGCAAACTGCAAAACTGTCTAAAATGCACCACAGGTATAGAATGTAGATGGATAGTATACTTAATGGATGACGAGTGACGACACAGAGGTAGGTAGTACAGCAGTGGCCTACCGTACTGCTATAAGTATATATATAGTATACTGGTGGACACTGTCAGCAAACTGCAAAACTGTCTAAAATGCACCACAGGTATAGAATGTAGATGGATAGTATACTTAATGGATGACGAGTGACGACACAGAGGTAGGTACAGCAGTGGCCTACCGTACTGCTATAAGTATATATATAGTATACTGGTGGACACTGTCAGCAAACTGCAAAACTGTCTAAAATGCACCACAGGTATAGAATGTAGATGGATAGTATACTTAATGGATGACGAGTGACGACACAGAGGTAGGTAGTACAGCAGTGGCCTACCGTACTGCTATAAGTATATATATAGTATACTGGTGGACACTGTCAGCAAACTGCAAAACTGTCTAAAATGCACCACAGGTATAGAATGTAGATGGATAGTATACTTAATGGATGACGAGTGACGACACAGAGGTAGGTAGTACAGCAGTGGCCTACCGTACTGCTATAAGTATATATATATAGTATACTGGTGGGTACTGTCAGCAAACTGCAAAACTGTCTAAAATGCACCACAGGTATAGAATGTAGATGGATAGTATACTTAATGGATGACGAGTGACGACACAGAGGTAGGTAGTACAGCAGTGGCCTACCGTACTGCTACAAGTATATATATATAGTATACTGGTGGACACGGTCAGCAAACTGCAAAACTGTCTAAAATGCACCACAGGTATAGAATGTAGATGGATAGTATACTTAATGGATGACGAGTGACGACACAGAGGTAGGTAGTACAGCAGTGGCCTACCGTACTGCTATAAGTATATATATAGTATACTGGTGGACACTGTCAGCAAACTGCAAAACTGTCTAAAATGCACCACAGGTATAGAATGTAGATGGATAGTATACTTAATGGATGACGAGTGACGACACAGAGGTAGGTAGTACAGCAGTGGCCTACCGTACTGCTATAAGTATATATATAGTATACTGGTGGACACTGTCAGCAAACTGCAAAACTGTCTAAAATGCACCACAGGTATAGAATGTAGATGGATAGTATACTTAATGGATGACGAGTGACGACACAGAGGTAGGTACAGCAGTGGCCTACCGTACTGCTATAAGTATATATATAGTATACTGGTGGACACTGTCAGCAAACTGCAAAACTGTCTAAAATGCACCACAGGTATAGAATGTAGATGGATAGTATACTTAATGGATGACGAGTGACGACACAGAGGTAGGTAGTACAGCAGTGGCCTACCGTACTGCTATAAGTATATATATAGTATACTGGTAGACACTGTCAGCAAACTGCAAAACTGTCTAAAATGCACCACAGGTATAGAATGTAGATGGATAGTATACTTAATGGATGACGAGTGACGACACAGAGGTAGGTAGTACAGCAGTGGCCTACCGTACTGCTATAAGTATATATATATAGTATACTGGTGGGTACTGTCAGCAAACTGCAAAACTGTCTAAAATGCACCACAGGTATAGAATGTAGATGGATAGTATACTTAATGGATGACGAGTGACGACACAGAGGTAGGTAGTACAGCAGTGGCCTACCGTACTGCTACAAGTATATATATAGTATACTGGTGGACACGGTCAGCAAACTGCAAAACTGTCTAAAATGCACCACAGGTATAGAATGTAGATGGATAGTATACTTAATGGATGATGACACAGAGGTAGGTACAGCAGTGCACTCTGCACTGTACTCCTATATAATATTAATTATACTGGTGGTCCCCAGTCCCCACAATAAAGCAGCACACTGAGCACAGATATGGAGTGTTTTTCAGGCAGACAATGTGTACTGGTGGTCACTGTCAGCAAAACTCTGCACTGTACTCCTGCTATAGCTGCTCCCCAGTCCCCACAATTAAGCAGTGTGAGCACTCAGCACAGATATATTATGCAGCACACTGAGCACAGATATGGTATGGAGCATTTTTTTCAGGAAGAGAACGGATAAAAAAACTGGTGGTCACTTAAGTTATCAGCAAAACTCTGCACTGTACTCCTCCTCCTAACAGCTGCTCCCCAATCCTCCCCACAATTAAGCAAAAGCAATAAACCAATCAACTTCTCTAGTTCTACAATAAACGGAGAGGTCGCCAGCCACGTCCTCTCCCTATCATCTCCAATGCACGAGTGAGAAAATGGCGGCGACGCTCGGCTGCTTATATAGAATCCGAATCTCGCGAGAATCCGACAGCGTGATGATGATGTCCGGGCGCGCTCGGGTTAGCCGAGCAAGGCGGGAAGGTTCGAACCTGCCTCGGACCCGTGTAAACAAGGTGAAGTTCGGGGGGGTTCGGTTTCCGAGAAACCGAACCCGCTCATCACTAATTTTTTTGCCGCTTTTTTTACTGATTCGCAAAAAAATACGACCGCAATTGAGCACTCAGAAACTAACACCCAAATACGAATGAATAGTGAATTCCCGTATTGTATGAAATAACAGCCGCGTTTGACCGATGGTCTATTCATTCGTATTTCGGAACTTTGCAAATCAAACCATTACGAATAGTCCAAACAATGCCGAGATTGGTGCTTAGTGAATTCCCGGATTGGGACTTAGAAAAAAAACACAAAACGGACAAACTCGAATTCTTAGTAAATATTGGCCCTGGTATTAACTAATAATGGGGAATTGGTATCAAATATTGAAGTAGGAGAGCCCATAGGTAACAACAACCACAATATGGTCACATTCAATATCAGTTTTTATAAGCAGTCCTATACTGGCTCAACTAGGACTCTAAACTTTAGCAAAGCCAACTTTGACATGATGAAGGAAGCGTTAAGGGACATTGAATGGGAAATTCTGTTTCAAGGAAAAAATACTACAGAGAAATGGGATGTTTTAAAATCACTGCTAATTAATAATACTCATAAATTTATTCCCACCAGCAGCAAAAAAAGGAATAAAAATTTCAAACCAATGTGGTTTAACAAAAATATAAAGGAATTGATGGACAAAAAAAGACGAGCATTTAAAAAATACAAATCTGAAGGAGATGCAGAGTCATTCCAGCACTATAAGGACTGTAACAAAATATGCAAAAAAGGAATAAGAGTGGCTAAGGTAGAAACCGAAAAACTAGTAGCAAAGGAAAGCAAAGCGAATCTTAAAAAAAAATTTTTAAGTACACCAACAACAAGAGACTAAAGAAGGAGAGTATAGGCCCTTTAAAGGTCAAGAGGGAAGTCTTAATCAAAAATGATAATGACATAGCAAACAAACTAAACAAGTTTTTTTCAACGGTATTTACCAGAGAGGACCAAATGCTGGGTCTAACACAAAATCTCAACAAAGATAATGTCCCACTGCTAATTGCTTATTTATGTGAGGAGCTAATCTGTGACCGATTATAAAAGTTAAAGATTAATAAGTCACCTGGTCCAGATGGAATTCACCCGAGAGTTCTTATGGAGTTGCACGCTGAACTAGCAAGACCTCTATTTTTGATCTTCATGGATTCGGTTAAATCGGGTATGGTTCCCAAAGACTGGTGTATAGTGGAGGTAGAGCTGATATTCATAAAGGGGAGCAAAGCTGAACCAGGTAATTATAGACCAGTTAGTCTTACATCTATAGTGGGGAAAGTATTGGAAAGTATTCTAAGGGACAGTATTCAAAAGTTCCTCGAAGCAAATAAGGTCATTAAAAGGAACCAACATGTATTTGTGAAGGACAGATCATGTCAAACCAACTTACTTGGCTTTTATGAAACAGTAAGTGACTAATAAATTGTCTTCCTGTCATTAGGGGATTGGCAGTCACATTATCTAATGGAATTTGTTTCTTTTATGCATTGTAGGCCTCCTTATTATTGGGACAAAACTCATTTTTGACAGAGATAAGGTATCTCCCTATTAACTAAACCCCACCTGCTGGTGATGGGAGGCAATCACTTTGGCGGCTGTCGGGATCCCGGTGGTCAGGATACCGATGTCGAAATCCCGACAGCTGACAATGCAAACAACTGGAATACCAGCTCACAGGGGCTATTCCCACTTGAGGACACTTATAAAGTGGGAATAGAACCTGTGGCAGGCGCAGAGAGCCACAATGCCTGCATGGAGCTTCATTGCGCCGGCCCCCCACTGGCAATCTGACGGGGGCGGGATTCCGCTGTTGGCATACTGATAGCCAGCATCCTGATAACCATTACCTGGTATCACTAGTGATAACTTTCACTAACACACTCTAGCAAAGGTTTTCTCATATTTAATGATAGTGGTGGTATAAGTACCATTGTTGTCATCCTATTACTTTTGCCATCACAGGATCTTTTAAAATAAATTAGTATTTATATAAAGCATTTTTTCCTCCTTAAGTACATTTATTTCACTTTTTTCTCTCTGAAAGTGGACTGGTATCCCAAATCTGGGCTGCATGATTGTGCATGTGTGATCTATGAATGTGTAGATGCATGCAGGAATGACGATTCACCAGTCTGTATCACCAGTGTGCAGGGTTCTCACCACTAACTGGAAACATTTTATTAGTAATGGCAACAATTGGAAATTTTAGAATACAATGGGAGGGGCATTGCTAAGTGGGAGGTGCTATGATTAGAGGGGAGGAGTCACAATTCTTAAACGCTCCCCCCTAAAAGTTAAGTCTAGATCCATCACTGATGTGAACATGCATGCAGATGGTGACACTAAATTCCTGTGGTGCCTACATGTCATGGTCAAATTTTGGCCACTGTTCCGCTGCTAAGATTCTTAGGGGTCTATTTACTAAGCCTTGGATGGAGATAAAGTCACTGGAGATAAAGTACCAGCCAATCGGCTCCTAACTGTCATTTTTTCAAACACAGCCTGCGGCATGGCAGTTAGGAGTCGATTGGCTGGTACTTTACCTCCAGTGACTTTATCTCCTTCCAAGGCTTAGTAAATAGACCCCTTAGTGTCCATGCTTCTTCCACTGTAGATGGATACTGCTCACTGTCTTCGAGGGCATACCATCAAAATCCACCATCTCCTGTAGGCTATGGCCATGCTCTTGGCCACTCAGTCACGTCATGTGTAAAACCCATGGTTCCACCTGAAAAAGAAACAATATTTCAACAAATTTGCATTGTATCAATACCACAGACATTCACAATGATCATACATTAGTATTAGTGTCACAAGCTACACGCGTGTTTACCTCCTGCGTTGTTAAACGTATACCACGTGTCAATATTATTTTGTCCAGTCTATTTACATCCTACATAGTAATAGTAATGCAGGGATCTCAGTTACATACATTTGCATACATATTGTAAGCCACTAACCACGGCAAGGCTTCTCTCTTCTGATGGTCCTATACTGATAAAGATGCCATTATTTGAGCAAAATGGATAAAGGATACTTCCCTGTGAATCCAAAATTTCCCTGGAAACAATAACAGTACAAGTTTGAGTTAATGGCAACTTCATTTATTTTCCACAATTACTTTAAAACATTTTAGAATATTATCAACATACCTGCACTCTGGTGAAATGATAATTCCACAACAGCAGATTACTCCAATGTTTCACGGCTAGTATAAGTTGTCATTAGGAACACAATCCACTCCATGGTCAGTATACATTGTTGTCAGGGACCCACTCCATTTATATAGAAATTAATGTAGTGGATCTACAACATTGCATACAGATTCTGTAAACTCTAAGCATCAAACTGTTACTCAAAGATAGTCTTGATAAAATGTATCTGTTCTATAAATGTTATTTATTATTTATTAACAGTTTCTTATATAGCGCAGCATATTCCATTGCTCTTTACAATTAGAACAACAGTAATAAAACAAACTGGGCAAAAACAGACAGACATAGAGTTAGGAGGGTCCTGCTCGCAAGCTTACAATCTAGTCTTGTGGCACGTGTAGTGAAAAACCACTTACAATCTACAAGAGATGCTAGACAGTGACTTTAATGGCAATTGATCTTAGCGTGAGGAAAATCAGTGGCCTCTTGCATCAGAACCCTTTTTACTCAGATATACAAATGTTACACATCAAAGTGTTCAGTGTGAGCCAGAAATGTAGTTTTGATGCTCCCAGTTGTTTTACATGGAAATACCAATTTTACCGATAATGTGCTCCACGGATGAACAAGTCAACCAAACAGTATACTCTAGCAAACTCTGGGGGTCATTCCGACCCGTTCGCAAGCAGCGGTTCTTCACTGCGTTGCCAACGGGTCAGGACTGTGGCTGCGCGGCGCACGCAATGCACACGCGTGTCGTTGCCTGGTGACAGACGTCGCCGGGCAGTGATGTCGGCAGTGCTGAAAGTGATTGCAGCAGCAATTGCAAGAAGATTGATGGCGGGGAGGTGTTCCGGGGCATCTACTCACTGTTTTCTGGGCATGGAGATCTGAACACAGGCGTGTCCAGGCGTTTGGAGGGCGGATGTCTGACGTCAATCCCAGGACCTTCGTCGCTGGATTAATCGCACAGGGTAAGTAGGTCTGACCCTGGTCTTGTTTTGCAGGAAACATTTTTAGCATAGCAGGGCTGCACAAGCGATCGTAGCCCTACTATGCTAAAATACACTCCCTTATAGGCGGCATCTAGTTGATCTCACGAGCAGAAAAAGTTGCTACATGCTATCAACTCGGAATGACCACCTCTGTCTGTGAGCATATAGCTGGTCTGGCACATGCACAGACACTGATTACTCTCTTTGGTGCATGCACAGTGTCCAGATATCCATGATATCCATTCACATTTTCATTTCCATCTCATAAAAATAGGCAAAATCAACAAAAATATAACTTTGAATAAAAACATTTATGTTTTCAGAAGTGCACTATTGGTTAATTACATTCAGCAGAATCTTAGTACAGGACATTCAAATTTAATGTACATTCACAGACCCTTGTTAGGTTCTTTTGATGTACTGGTCTGTCCACTCACAAATAGGAAGTTTAATTGGAATGGTAATGAACTGTGGAAGTATAAAGCAAATTGTCAATTTGACTGTGCATTTAATTATGCTAAATTGGTCAGCAGGAAAAGCCACATTGTCTGACAGGACCTGTAGAGTGCAAGTTCTTTTGTCTTTAGGTAATTAGGTCACATGTTGGACACTTTGTTCAGAATACAAGGTTACCTACTCTAAATGGATAATTCATTTTAGCCCTTTTTTTTACTCTTCTTCACGGTGGTTTCTACTACACCTATAGTTCCACTTCATTTTAAATTGAAAACATCACTATAATTTATTGGTAGAGTCTATATGTAATTATCAGTACTACCACTGACACTGATATAGGCATTTTAGCCGCTATATTGTTTAAAAATGGTGGTAATTTCCACCACCGATATCCAAAATGGTGGTGCGTCCAGTGTTTTCCAATGCTATAACTGAGTCTAACCCCGTTTTTCTACTTGATGTCACTTTTTCTATAACATATTACCCATTCACCCCTGTTAGATAACCATATTTTATGTTCACTGTGTTTCAGTAATCTTACACTAGATGTGTGCCTCTCCCCCGGACACTTCCCAATTCGCGGCGGAAGTAATGTAATCAAAATGGCGGTGCGTTCCAAGTGCACTCCACCGCTAATTGAGACAGCGGTGCATTTCAGCGTTCATTCCACCGCCGTCTTCTGTATAGGAGCCTTGTTTATAGGCTCGTTTTTGAATCTATTTTTCTCACTTGTTAAAACTAGTCACTCATTCCACTACTGGGTTGTTTATATAATATTTAGGTTCTTCCTTTTTTGGTTTATCTTGTTTCCAAATGACTCTAATCACAGGAAGGGATGTCATAATCACTAGACATGGGCAGTCCCCACTCTCCAGGTATAAATAGAGCACTCAGGCTCACTATGCCTATCCACTTGATGAAGTCCAGACACTGACGGACGAAACGCATTGGAACGGTCTGCCGATAACTCCTTTTATGGACAGATAAGCTCTATATGTTTTTTAAATCTTGTACATGTGTTTTTCAGCCATTTTATGTCATTGTTTATATTAGATTTATATATTTTAACTTTTCACCTAAAGATGCCCTGTGAAAATATGCAGTAACATACCACAATTTTGTGAATAGTACACACTATGTTTGCTGTTTTCTCTTTTTGTCCACATGTTCTATGCTCCAAATGACGGCTGCTTGATCGAAGCTCCCTTAACCAGATAAGTGTTCTGGGCCACATTGTCTGACAGGACCTGTAGAGTGCAAGTTCTTTTGTCTTTAAGTAATTAGGCCACATGTGGGATGCTCACATTGTTCACTACATTAGATTAAAGAACGTTAATAACGTTCGATTACTGTCAAATCTGGTCTACGCACAGGTGAATTGCAAATTACATATCTCTATGAAGCATTGTTTCCAAGATATGAAGTATATAGGCCAATCCCACCTCATAATAATGTATCATATTTAGTGTCATTTTGTGGATAAAATAGCAGAGAGTACTATAGGCACCCCCTAAATTTTAGATCATCATGTCACAGGGAAATTTATGCCTAATTATGTGAATCTGAGTTATAGTCATATGACTAAGTCAGGGAGGGTCCCCAGCCTCAATTTTCTATCCAGCTAATCCATAGGCATTTATGTGACCTCACCCCAGGTGTGATACTCTGCTCATCAAATGTATGCCAACCTATGGTTCTCGGTTGAGACTGGGAGATCAATGATGCATTGAAGTTTAAACCTGCATTTACCATAAATTTCTTCCATTCTCCCCTGGACAGATTTGCTGGGTGTGAACTGTAAGATTTGTCATTTTATTTTTAATGCTTGTTCGTATGAACTTTGTAACCATTCCATGTTAACATTGTACCCTTTTGTAAATAAAGCTTTTCTTTGTTTAGTTCATTCATATATGTTCCCAGACTCAATCCTTGGAAGAGGTTGTGAGACCGCTAGAATAGAGTATGCTACACATTGTTATTGCTGAAACAGTAGGCACCTAGCAATACTGTGTGGATGTCTGTGTAACTCTGTGGATGTCTGGGTAGCTGAACCTTTAAAATTGGGGATATTAAAAATACACTGTAAGGTTACAGCAATTTAGGTTATCCCAGACTGTGTGTATGTGGATATCACTAAAGGGCCCCATACACTAGGATGATAATGCCCGATTTCATCCGATTTTGGGCATTTTGCAAGATGTATCGGACAAAAACTGGCATTTAGGAGGTGTTTCCGATCCGATGCGCATTCCCGTGAGCATCGGATCCTCCAGATTGAATGTGCTGCACACAGGGCCGGTTCCGGGGCTTCTGGCGCCCCGGGCGGCATTAGGGGGCGTGACTTCGTACAGGGGGCGTGGTCATTTACGCCCCCTGTACAGACTGAAATGATGTGCGGTACGTGATGACATCATCGCGCACCGCACAGTAAAGGACCTCTCCACGAAGGGAAACTAGACACGTACGCGTCTAGTTTCCCTTCCCAGTGGCAGCGGGGGGCAGCGGCCAGCGGCAGCAGGGGGCAGCGGGGGGCACACAGCAGCAGCGGATCTTGCCCTGGTGCAGCGCCCTCCGGATGGCGCCCGTGGCAAGATCCGCTACTGGCTGCACATTCAATCTGGTCCAACCCCTCAGGCATGGCTGGGATCGGCCAGGATCACCCAAGATACATCATATGCAAAAGGACAGCATACAATGTATCTTGGGTGATCCTGCCCCCCTGGGAGGCTGCCGGGGGTGATCACCAGCAACATGTCAGACGTTCATGTCACGGTAGTGCAAGGTCCTTCAGAGAAAGTCATGGTTAGAAGTGAGGTCCCTGACATGCACTATTCAAATCAGAGATCTACTAACAGTTGATCGACCAACAATTGCCATTTCCAATGTAACCAACAGACACAGGGGGTAATTCAGTCTTGATAGTAGCAGCAAATTTGTTAGCAGTTGGGCAAAACCATGTGCAGGGGGGGGCAGATATAACATGTGCAGAGAGAGTAGATTTGGGTGGGGTGTGTTCAAACTGAAATCTAAATTGCAGTGTAAATATAAAGAAGGCAGTATTTACTCTGCACAGAAACAAAATAACCCACCCAAATCTAACTCTCTCTGCACATGTTACATCTAACCCTCGCCCCTGCAGTGGACATGGTTTTGCCCAACTGCTAACAAATTTGCTGCTACAATCAGGTCTGAATTACCCCCATAGTTCTAATTGATTTTAAACAATGTTGAATTGCCTGAAATCTCAACATGATGGCAAAAACATGGGAGAGAAGCATGTGGGGCACTGTAGCTGCATATAACAGGCATTTAAAGTAGAGATGAGCGGGTTCGGTTCTCAGAGAACTGAACCCTACCGGACTTCACCATTCAAGTCCGGATCCAAGTCAGCCTCTGGTTTTCCCGCCTGACTCGGAAACCAGAACTAGGCAAAACGTCATCATCCCGCTGTCGGATTCTTGCGGGATTTGTATTCCATATAAGGAGCCGCGCGTCCCCACCATTTTCACTCCGGCATTGGAGAGTGTAGAGAGAGGACATGTCTCCATTCTCTCAGTGTCCGTGTCTTGTGCTGTATTTGGCCAGTCATAGTAGTTGTGTCCTCTTGCTGCCATATGTCCATTGCTTCTGTGTTGTGCTGCATCAGTTCAGTGGTAGTGTATTGTGCTGCATCAGTCCAGTGGTAGTGTCCTGTGCATCAGCCATCAGTCATTCACAGTGGTTGTGTCCTCTTGCTGCCATATGTCCATTGCTTCTGTGTTGTGCTGCATCAGTTCAGTGGTGGTGTATTGTGCTGCATCAGCCAAATGGTAGTGTCCTGTGCATCAGTCATCAGTTATTCTAGTGACCAGGCAGTCACAATGAATGTGTCCTCTTGCTGCCATATGTCCATTGCTGCTGTGTTGTGCTGCATCAGTTCAGTGGTGGTGTATTGTGCTGCATCAGACCAGTGGTAGTGTCCTGTGCATCGCCATCAGTCATTCCAGTGAGCAGGCAGTCACAGTGGTATATCTGCAGCCATATGTCCACTGCTGCCGTATAATAATAAATTATAATAACACCAAGTCCTTTACAGTGTTGCTGTGTTGTCCTGCATCAGTCCAGTGGTAGTGTCCTGTGCATCAGCCATCAGTCATTCCAGTGACTGGGCAGTCACAGTGGTATACTCTGCGGCCATATGTCCAGTGCTGCAGTATAATAATAAGTCCCTTACATTGTTGCTGTGTTGTCCTACATCAGACCAGTAGTAGTGTCCTGTCCATTAGTCAGTCCAGTGACCTGTCACAGTGGTATACTCTGCTGCCATATGTCCCGTGCTGCTGTATAAATCCAGTCCATTGCGGTGGTGCTGTATTGTCCTGCATCTGTCCAGTGGTGCTGCCATATAAGTTCAGTGGTGCTGTCCTATGCTGTATATTATTTACTCCAAATAAAAGTGGTTATTAATATTTAATCCAAATAATTTTTACAGGGTTTGCCCTGTGAGATGTAGGGGTACGCTATCCTGTGCTGCATATTGTGTTATATAACTCCAGAAAAATAATGGAGAACAAAAATTTGGAGGATAAAAGAGGGAATGATCAAGAACCACTTCCTCCTAGTGCTGAAGCTGCTGCCACTAGTCATGACATAGACAATGAAATGCCATCAACATCGTCTGCCAAGGCCGATGCCCAATGTGATAGTAGAACAAACCACTCATTTCAGCCACAGTCGTGTGGCAGACCCTGTCCCTGAAATTACTGGTTTGTTAAAGTGTGCATGTCCTGTTTATACAACATAAGGGTGGGTGGGAGGGCCCAAGGACAATTCCATCTTACACCTCTTTTTCTTGTTATCATCATGTTTGGGGACTATTTTCTTAAAGTGCCACCCTGTCTGACACTTCCGTATATGTCCAGTGGTACTGCCATTTAATTCCAGTGATTTTGCCATATAATTCCAGTGATTTGGACATATAATACCAGTGATTTTGCCATTTAATTCAAGTGATTTAGACGTATAATTCCAGTAATTTGGACGTATAATACCAATGGGAATTGTTTGTGTCACTTGGCTTAGTCATACAGCTACCTCATTGCATCTCTTCGACATCTTTGCATGAGGTGCTGTTTGGGGCCTAGTTTTTGAAAAGTGCCATCCTTTCTGCCACTGCCGTATGAGTCCATGGGTACTGATGTATTAGTCCTGGGGTACTGATGTAGAAGTCCACCAATTGCAGAATTTTAGAAAAATGACAGGGGCTTGCAGGAGATGCTGTCAGTGAACCGAACAATTGCGGACCACTTTCGACATTCAGCCACTGTGTGACACTACTAGATGGGCCAGGTGGTTGTGTCGCTGAGCTTAGTCATACAGCAACCTCGTGCACCTCTTTTTCTTCTTTGCATCATGTGCTCTTTGGGGCCTTTTTTTTGGATATCTGCCCTCCTGTCTTCCACAGCAGTGCCACTCCTAGATGGGCCAATTGTCTGTGTTGCTTGGCTTAGTCATACAGCTAGCTCATTGCACCTCTTCTACATCTTTGCATGAGGTGCTGTTTGGGGCCTTTTTTTGGATATATGCCCTTCTGTCTGCCACTGCTGTGCCACTCTTAGATGGGCCAATTGTTTGTGTTGCTTGGCTTAGTCATACAGCTACCTCATTGCACCTCTTCTACATCTTTGCATGAGGTGCTGTTTGTGGCCTAGTTTTAGAAAAGTGCCACACCTAGATGGGCCAGGTGTTTGTGCCGCACATTTGTGTTGCTTGGCTTAGTCATACAGCAGCCTCGGTGTACCTCTTTTTCTTCTTTGCATCATGTGTTGTTTGGGGACTTTTTTTTATATATGCCCTCCTGTCTGACACTGCAGTGCCACTCCTAGATGGGCCAAGTGTTTGTGCCGCACACTTGTGTTATTTAGCTTAGTCATAAAGCCACCTTGGTGCAACCTTTTGGCCTAAAAACAATATTGTGAGGTGTTTATAATAGACTGGAAATTAGTGGAAATTAATGTTATTAAGGTTAATAATACTATAGGATCAAAATTACCCCCAAATTCTGTGAATATAGCCATTTTTATGTTTTTTTAAATATCATCCAGATCCAAAACCAAAACTAAAACCAAAACACGAAAGGGTGGTTTTGGCAAAGCCAAGACAAAAGTGGAATTAGAACCAAAACCAAAACACAAAACATGAAAAGTGCCAGCCACACATCTCTAATTTAAAGGCACAGCAATGAGTCTTATAAACCCATCAATCTGCAAATTAGCACTGGAATTAAGGTGTGTGTGGGTAATACAGTGCATGTCATATGTTTTGGGCAATATGGAGGCTTTTGTATAATTTGATTTTTTGGTAGAATTTTCTTGGTCAGTTTTTGTTTCTATGAGGGTGCATAGAACACATTTACAAGACAAAACAATTGACCATCAAATTCATAATGGAACAAAAAATCAACTGTTAATTATTATAGTAAATAATCTATTTGGAATGGAAACTAGAGATGAGCGCCTGAAATTTTTCGGGTTTTGTGTTTTGGTTTTGGGTTCGGTTCCACGGCCGTGTTTTGGGTTCGAACGCGTTTTGGCAAAACCTCACCGAATTATTTTTGTCGGATTCGTGTGTGTTTTGGATTCGGGTGTTTTTTTCCAAAAACACTAAAAAACAGCTTAAATCATAGAATTTGGGGGTCATTTTGATCCCAAAGTATTATTAACCTCAAAAACCATAATTTACACTCATTTTCAGTCTATTCTGAATACCTCACACCTCACAATATTATTTTTAGTCCTAAAATTTGCACCGAGGTCGCTGTGTGAGTAAGATAAGCGACCCTAGTGGCCGACACAAACACCGGGCCCATCTAGGAGTGGCACTGCAGTGTCACGCAGGATGTCCCTTCCAAAAAACCCTCCCCAAACAGCACATGACGCAAAGAAAAAAAGAGGCGCAATGAGGTAGCTGTGTGAGTAAGATTAGCGACCCTAGTGGCCGACACAAACACCGGGCCCATCTAGGAGTGGCACTGCAGTGTCACGCAGGATGGCCCTTCCAAAAAACCCTCCCCAAACAGCACATGACGCAAAGAAAAAAAGAGGCGCAATGAGGTAGCTGACTGTGTGAGTAAGATTAGCGACCCTAGTGGCCGACACAAACACCGGGCACATCTAGGAGTGGCACTGCAGTGTCACGCAGGATGTCCCTTCCAAAAAACCCTCCCCAAACAGCACATGACGCAAAGAAAAAAAGAGGCGCAATGAGGTAGCTGTGTGAGTAAGATTAGCGACCCTAGTGGCCGACACAAACACCGGGCCCATCTAGGAGTGGCACTGCAGTGTCACGCAGGATGTCCCTTCCAAAAAACCCTCCCCAATCAACACATGATGCAAAGAAAAAGAAAAGAAAAAAGAGGTGCAAGATGGAATTATCCTTGGGCCCTCCCACCCACCCTTATGTTGTATAAACAAAACAGGACATGCACACTTTAACCAACCCATCATTTCAGTGACAGGGTCTGCCACACGACTGTGACTGATATGACGGGTTGGTTTGGACCCCCCCCAAAAAAGAAGCAATTAATCTCTCCTTGCACAAACTGGCTCTACAGAGGCAAGATGTCCACCTCATCTTCACCCTCCGATATATCACCGTGTACATCCCCCTCCTCACAGATTATCAATTCGTCCCCACTGGAATCCACCATCTCAGCTCCCTGTGTACTTTGTGGAGGCAATTGCTGCTGGTCAATGTCTCCGCGGAGGAATTGATTATAATTCATTTTAATGAACATCATCTTCTCCACATTTTCTGGATGTAACCTCGTACGCCGATTGCTGACAAGGTGAGCGGCGGCACTAAACACTCTTTCGGAGTACACACTTGTGGGAGGGCAACTTAGGTAGAATAAAGCCAGTTTGTGCAAGGGCCTCCAAATTGCCTCTTTTTCCTGCCAGTATAAGTACGGACTGTGTGACGTGCCTACTTGGATGCGGTCACTCATATAATCCTCCACCATTCTATCAATGTTGAGAGAATCATATGCAGTGACAGTAGACGACATGTCCGTAATCGTTGTCAGGTCCTTCAGTCCGGACCAGATGTCAGCATCAGCAGTCGCTCCAGACTGCCCTGCATCACCGCCAGCGGGTGGGCTCGGAATTCTGAGCCTTTTCCTCGCACCCCCAGTTGCGGGAGAATGTGAAGGAGGAGATGTTGACAGGTCGCGTTCCGCTTGACTTGACAATTTTGTCACCAGCAGGTCTTTCAACCCCAGCAGACCTGTGTCTGCCGGAAAGAGAGATCCAAGGTAGGCTTTAAATCTAGGATCGAGCACGGTGGCCAAAATGTAGTGCTCTGATTTCAACAGATTGACCACCCGTGAATCCTTGTTAAGCGAATTAAGGGCTGCATCCACAAGTCCCACATGCCTAGCGGAATCGCTCCGTGTTAGCTCCTTCTTCAATGCCTCCAGCTTCTTCTGCAAAAGCCTGATGAGGGGAATGACCTGACTCAGGCTGGCAGTGTCTGAACTGACTTCACGTGTGGCAAGTTCAAAGGGCATCAGAACCTTGCACAACGTTGAAATCATTCTCCACTGCACTTGAGACAGGTGCATTCCATCTCCTATATCGTGCTCAATTGTATAGGCTTGAATGGCCTTTTGCTGCTCCTCCAACCTCTGAAGCATATAGAGGGTTGAATTCCACCTCGTTACCACTTCTTGCTTCAGATGATGGCAGGGCAGGTTCAGTAGTTTTTGGTGGTGCTCCAGTCTTCTGTACGTGGTGCCTGTACGCCGAAAGTGTCCCGCAATTTTTCTGGCCACCGACAGCATCTCTTGCACGCCCCTGTCGTTTTTTAAAAAATTCTGCACCACCAAATTCAAGGTATGTGCAAAACATGGGACGTGCTGGAATTTGCCCATATTTAATGCACACACAATATTGCTGGCGTTGTCCGATGCCACAAATCCACAGGAGAGTCCAATTGGGGTAAGCCATTCCGCGATGATCTTCCTCAGTTGCCGTAAGAGGTTTTCAGCTGTGTGCGTATTCTGGAAAGCGGTGATACAAAGCGTAGCCTGCCTAGGAAAGAGTTGGCGTTTGCGAGATGCTGCTACTGGTGCCGCCGCTGCTGTTCTTGCGGCGGGAGTCCATACATCTACCCAGTGGGCTGTCACAGTCATATAGTCCTGACCCTGCCCTGCTCCACTTGTCCACATGTCCGTGGTTAAGTGGACATTGGGTACAACTGCATTTTTTAGGACACTGGTGAGTCTTTTTCTGACGTCCGTGTACATTCTCGGTATCGCCTGCCTAGAGAAGTGGAACCTAGATGGTATTTGGTAACGGGGGCACACTGCCTCAATAAATTGTCTAGTTCCCTGTGAACTAACAGCGGATACCGGACGCACGTCTAACACCAACATAGTTGTCAAGGACTCAGTTATCCGCTTTGCAGTAGGATGACTGCTGTGATATTTCATCTTCCTCGCAAAGGACTGTTGAACAGTCAATTGCTTACTGGAAGTAGTACAAGTGGGCTTACGACTTCCCCTCTGGGATGACCATCGACTCCCAGCGGCAACAACAGCAGCGCCAGCAGCAGTAGGCGTTACACGCAAGGATGCATCGGAGGAATCCCAGGCAGGAGAGGACTCGTCAGACTTGCCAGTGACATGGCCTGCAGGACCATTGGCATTCCTGGGGAAGGAGGAAATTGACACTGAGGGAGTTGGTGGGGTGGTTTGCGTGAGCTTGGTTACAAGAGGAAGGGATTTACTGGTCAGTGGACTGCTTCCGCTGTCACCCAAAGTTTTTGAACTTGTCACTGACTTATTATGAATGCGCTGCAGGTGACGTATAAGGGAGGATGTTCCGAGGTGGTTAACGTCCTTACCCCTACTTATTACAGCTTGACAAAGGGAACACACGGCTTGACACCTGTTGTCCGCATTTCTGGTGAAATACCTCCACACCGAAGAGCTGATTTTTTTGGTATTTTCACCTGGCATGTCAACGGCCATATTCCTCCCACGGACAACAGGTGTCTCCCCGGGTGCCTGACTTAAACAAACCACCTCACCATCAGAATCCTCCTGGTCAATTTCCTCCCCAGCGCCAGCAACACCCATATCCTCCTCATCCTGGTGTACTTCAACACTGACATCTTCAATCTGACTATCAGGAACTGGACTGCGGGTGCTCCTTCCAGCACTTGCAGGGGGCATGCAAATAGTGGAAGGCGCATGCTCTTCACGTCCAGTGTTGGGAAGGTCAGGCATCGCAAACGACACAATTGGACTCTCCTTGTGGATTTGGGATTTCAAAGAACGCACAGTTCTTTGCGGTGCTTTTGCCAGCTTGAGTCTTTTCAGTTTTCTAGCGAGAGGCTGAGTGCTTCCATCCTCATGTGAAGCTGAACCACTAGCCATGAACATAGGCCAGGGCCTCAGCCGTTCCTTGCCACTCCGTGTGGTAAATGGCATATTGGCAAGTTTACGCTTCTCCTCCGACAATTTTATTTTAGGTTTTGGAGTCCTTTTTTTTCTGATATTTGGTGTTTTGGATTTGACATGCTCTGTACTATGACATTGGGCATCGGCCTTGGCAGACGACGTTGCTGGCATTTCATCGTCTCGGCCATGACTAGTGGCAGCAGCTTCAGCACGAGGTGGAAGTGGATCTTGATCTTTCCCTAATTTTGGAACCTCAACTTTTTTGTTCTCCATATTTTATAGGCAGAACTAAAAGGCACCTCAGGTAAACAATGGAGATGGATGGATTGGATACTAGTATACAATTATGGACGGACTGCCACGGTTAGGTGGTATAAAAAAACCACGGTTAGGTGGTATATAATACAATTATGGATGGACGGACTGCCTGCCGAGAGCCGACACAGAGGTAGCCACAGCCGTGAACTACCGCACTGTACACTGGTTGATAAAGAGATAGTAGTATACTCGTAACAACTAGTATGACGACGGTATAAAGAATGAAAAAAAAACCACGGTTAGGTGGTATATATTATAATACAATTATGGTTGGACGGACTGCCTGCCGAGTGCCGACACAGAGGTAGCCACAGCCGTGAACTACCGCACTGTACACTGGTTGATAAAGAGATAGTAGTATACTCGTAACAACTAGTATGACGACGGTATAAAGAATGAAAAAAAAACCACGGTTAGGTGGTATATATTATAATACAATTATGGTTGGACGGACTGCCTGCCGAGTGCCGACACAGAGGTAGCCACAGCCGTGAACTACCGCACTGTACACTGGTTGATAAAGAGATAGTAGTATACTCGTAACAACTAGTATGACGACGGTATAAAGAATGAAAAAAAAACCACGGTTAGGTGGTATATATTATAATACAATTATGGTTGGACGGACTGCCTGCCGAGTGCCGACACAGAGGTAGCCACAGCCGTGAACTACCGCACTGTACACTGGTTGATAAAGAGATAGTAGTATACTCGTAACAACTAGTATGACGACGGTATAAAGAATGAAAAAAAAACCACGGTTAGGTGGTATATATTATAATACAATTATGGATGGACTGCCTGCCTGCCGAGTGCCGACACAGAGGTAGCCACAGCCATGAACTACCGCACTGTACACTGGTTGATAAAGAGATAGTAGTATACTCGTAACAACTAGTATGACGACGGTATAAAGAATGAAAAAAAAACCACGGTTAGGTGGTATATAATACAATTATGGTTGGACGGACTGCCTGCCGAGTGCCGACACAGAGGTAGCCACAGCCGTGAACTACCGCACTGTACACTGGTTGATAAAGAGATAGTAGTATACTCGTAACAACAACTAGTATGACGACGGTATAAAGAATGAAAAAAAAACCACGGTTAGGTGGTATATATTATAATACAATTATGGATGGACGGACTGCCTGCCGAGTGCCGACACAGAGGTAGCCACAGCCGTGAACTACCGCACTGTACTGTGTCTGCTGCTAATATAGACTGGTTGATAAAGAGATAGTATACAATACTACTAATATACTGGTGGTCAGGCACTGGTCACCACTAGTCACACTGGCAGTGGCACTCCTGCAGCAAAAGTGTGCACTGTTTAATTTTAATATAATATTATTTATCATGTACTCCTGGCTCCTGCTATAACAACCTGCAGTGCTCCCCAGTCTCCCCCACAATTATAAGCTTTATATACAATACATTGATGTGCAGTACACTGGGCTGAGCAGTGCACACAGACTGAGTCACTGTGTGACTGTGTATCGTTTTTTTCAGGCAGAGAACGGATATATTAAATAAAACAAACAACTGCACTGTCTCTGGTGGTCACTGGTCACTGTGGTCGTCAGTCACTAAACTCTGTCTGCACTCTCTTCTAATCTACAGTATCACAGCAATCTCTCTCTCTCTCTCTCTTCTAAATCTAATCTAAATGGAGAGGACGCCAGCCACGTCCTCTCCCTATCAATCTCAATGCACGTGTGAAAATGGCGGCGACGCGCGGCTCCTTATATAGAATCCGAGTCTCGCGAGAATCCGACAGCGTCATGATGACGTTCGGGCGCGCTCGGGTTAACCGAGCAAGGCGGGAAGATCCGAGTCGCTCGGACCCGTGAAAAAAAAAGTGAAGTTCGTGCGGGTTCGGATTCAAAGAAACCGAACCCGCTCATCTCTAATGGAAACACTGTGGTTGATAAATCCATTTGAAATCGATCTAAAATGATCTTTAGTAAATTTACCCCCAAGTCTCAATCCAACACTTTTTCTAGGGCAAATCATGCATTATCCAGTCACATAAAGGGGGTTATTCAGATCCTGAAAGATCTGCACCAGGATACCCAAGTACGGATTATCGGTTCTTTGTGAATGCACAGGACCCATTCTGTGTGTGCAATGAATGGGTCCTGTGATGTCAGAAGCAGTCTAGCATAAGACTGTCAGTGAAAACGGTGGCATGTCACAGCCACTGGGAGGGAGGGAGAGACCAGGGATCTCCATGGTTGTGCAGAGATTTCATAGCCTCTGCAATGGGCAGCTTGAATGTCTCCAGGTGTGTCAGTGATCTGATGTTGTGTTCTATGACGCAGCTCAGATCCCTACTGCAGCAGGGGGCGTGTGCTTGTAATAGACGACTCTTGCTGCATTACCATACCAAGGAAGCAGCAGTGATAGCAACTCCACATCTGAATTAGACCTATATATTTTGGGAAAGTGCATGTGACACTGGTGACAGCGGTAATTCTAAAGTCCCAATAGTTTGAACTTATTTTTGTTTTTTCCACCCTGTGCATTTACTAGAGAATGACCCAACCCACAAACACAGGTACTTTAGTGATTTTAAAGTAGTGTTTAAAAAAGCAAAACAAACATAAAGTGAGCACATCAAAATGAGGAATGAACTTTTTATTAGATAAATAACTGAGTCTTGACATCTCTTTTATGTGTTGTGGCTGTTTAGATTCATTAAATTTTTTTACTTGATTCACTCCACCCCCCCTCCCGCCAAAAAAAACAAACAAAAACCTGACACAGTGAGTATAAGATATAAACACTAATATGTTAATGTTATCAAAAGTTAAATTGTTTGTACTGTGTACATTCTGCCATGAAATATCTACAACCTAAATAGCTAAAAAAGAAGGTCTATAACATTGTTTTGACTCTGTGTCATCTCCTGTTGGTTGTAAGTGGTATTACAGCTGGAGCTCTTCCTTTTCCTAAATTGCCAGTGATACAGTATTTTTTTCCTGGTGAGAAAGAAAACGCGTTCCAGACATAATGTTGTTCCCTAGCATTGAGGTAACTCATTCTCGCCTCCTAAATTCTTTATTTCCAAGTTAAACATAGAACATTGTAAAGGAGATATGTTTTCAAAATATGTTGATTGTATTATCAAACAACCAAATAGGTGGTGTTCTATATTTGAGCTCCATTGCTGTTTTGTAAAGTAATACAACGATACTGTATTGCACATCCTAAAATATCCATTACGTAGACTATCAATCTGGAGAACAGCTGGGTAGCCCCGGGACTTTTCTAGCACAGAACACTTATGGCTCTACTAAAATACCTTGAAATATCACAGAGAGAATTCCATTCAGAAATGGGAAATTCAGATTTGTTACATGCATGTGCTGCTATTTATACTTGCAGTTTTATTATAATTAAATCATTTATTTACAAGATTAAAACAAGGTTCTGTCGTGTTTCCGAGCAGTACACCGCATTAGAGATAAGACAGATTTAACTGCTATTTCTGCAGGAAGAAAATAAGGTTATGCTAGAAATAATCTGCAAATCTGAAGAACAGAAATGAAACTAAATTAATTTTATTAAACGATAAATTTGGATATATATATCTACTGATTTTCTGTGAACTTGTTTTATTAATTTTTAGAATCTGTTAGAAAAAGCAGACACTTACATAAAATATGCTAATAAAAAATACTGTTTTAATAGGCAAACAAAATTAGTATGTACAGTACAGTGCAACATTATTTAATTGTAATTTGAACAGTGCCTACATAAATTATTATGCTGCACTTAATAAATATATATGTTGCATTGAGCATTAATAACTTCGAAAATACGATAATAACAAATATATTAATGCATGGTTAAAATGTTTTAAGTAGTATTCAAATGTTTATCCTGATTCAGAGATAGACGCAGTTCACACATCAGCTGCATTGCGTAAATATGCTAATGATGCGTAATTGTGTGCGGCCTGCTTCTGTGATCCACTGCTGTGTTGAAGATGCAGCATTGGATCCTCTGAGTAACCCCCAGGTTACTCAGGATGGTAAGAGCTTGCCCTAACAAATTTGATGCCCTAGGCAAGATTTTGTCTGGTGACCCCTAGCACTGCCACTAGTTCTGCCTCTGACCCATCACCCTCTTCCAGCACAGCAACAATCACCCAGCAGCAGAGATCACAACAGCCGCCAGCAACACCCATCACCCCTCACCCATACCAATCCTCACTTTGGGGCCCTATCCCAGGAAGGGCATTTGTGCCACTACTCACCATATTTGGAAATGGACGTGGCCACACAACAGTACCCTCAATTCAAATTACAGCACACACTAGTGCAATGTTATTCACATTATATCACAAGATAGTTCTCCTTATTCACATTATGCCCCAAAGTAGTGCCCCTTATTCACATTACACCACACCATATCACCCCTGTTTACATTACACCACACCGTATCACTCCTTGTTGACATTACACCACACCATTTTGCTTTTTGTTCACATTATGCCACTTGATAGTGCCCTTTATACTTGTTATGCCACACAGTAATAGAGCCCTCTCTTTTTGCTTGGTGTGCACTCTGTGAATCCTTGACTGCAGTTCTCCCACGGCCATTTTTGATGCTCCCCACTGCCTTTACTCCCAGCTCATCTGCTCCCACTGCTGCCGACTCTTGGCTGAACTACCCAATTGGAGCTGAGAGCTCTGATCGCAGTAGCGAGCCCAAAGCAGGACCTCCACTGGCTCTGAAGATGGTCATGTCATTCATACTTCCAGGGCTGGTGAAACTGTATCCAAATATGGCCTGGGCACACCAAGAAAATGGGGCATACATGCCCCCTTTTTCTGTATTATTGGCTGTCTCCACCCCTTCCCCGCTCCAAACATGATGCAGCTTAAGGGGCACTGTGATCATCATCGCAGACTTATTACAGATCCTGTACATGCACAGATCAACAAATATTGTAGATTTACGTAAACCATTGATGTATCGAGTTGATAGAGTCATGTTTGCCCTCAGTGGATAGATAAATCAAGACCCTGAAGAGTTTAAACATATATTTAAATAGATAGAATATAAATAACACATTAAAAGCTATTGCATAAAAACTACTATATGAGTAGAAATAATCTAGCAGCAACAATAATTTCATATAACAGCCTCAGTCACCAATGTGCTCTGTTGATCATAGAGAAACAAAGTCTCAGGTTGTTGCAAAACTTGGATGACTTGTATCAGTATTGTATCAAAATGGAAAGTTCCCTTAATTAACTCCAGAGTAAATAAAAGATCAGATATAGGGGGTAATTCAGAGTTGATCGCAGCAGCAAATTTGTTATCAGTTGGGCAAAACCATGTGCACTGCAGGGGGCGGTGCAGATAAAACATGTGCAGAGAGAGTAGATTTGGGTGGGGTGTGTTCAAAATGAAATCTAAATTGCAGTGTAAAAATAAAGCAATCAGTATTTACCCTGCACAGAAACAATATAACCCTCCCAAATCTAACTCTCTCTGCAAATGGTTTTGCCCAACTGCTAACAAATTTGCTGCTGTGATCAACTCTGATTTACCCCCATAGCACTACATTTTAAGTATCTCAAACAATTTATATAAGTAGGTGACTTCCACTTCCGGATACATGATCTTGCTGCTCCGTTCTGCACCCAGTAATTGAACCTTTTCATGGCTGCTGTCAGCCTCCAGCGCTTTTCAGTCCACTCTCCACACCCCCTGGTGCACCAGATGGAGAAGTTTATTGCTTCTCCACCCGCCACCAAGCTGCAGTAACCCCGCCAGGAGAAGCACCATGCAGAGCCCATCATGGCGCCAGACACAGACACAGCGCCCATCCTCCCAGCACAAAGAAAGCTGCTGCCACAGCACTGCAGGATCCTGACACACTGCAGGTACGGCGGTCCCCTGATTCCCCTGTCACATGCAGGGATATAGTTGATGCAATAAAAAGCACCATGACCCACCTACTGACACAAGCTGTGTCTGATATCACACAGCAATTGCAGCACCTGCAGGGGAGAGTAGCTGACACAGAGAACCATGCTGGCTCAGTTTGTCATGACCTATCTGAGGCACAGTGCTGAATCCTAAGGCTTCAGAAAGAAAATCATCAAATTTGGTATAAAGTTGATGATATAGAAAATCGTTTCAGGAGATGCAATATAAGAATAGTTGGGTTCTCAGAATCGGCAAAAGGCCCTGCTTTGATGTTATTTGTAACTGTCACTCTCCCAAAGCTTCTGAAGATTGAAGCAGAATGCAAGGATTTAGTAGTCGGTCCCCCACTTAAACCGCATGACAAGAGGCCACATGTCATAATTTTCAAGTGCCTAAATTATCTACACAAAATTGCTATCTGAGAAGCGTCTCGTCAGATACAGGATTTGACATGGAAGTGCAAATGTATCCGCCTTTTCCAGGACTTTTCAGTTGAGCTCACCAGAGCAAGAAAAACCTTTTCTCTAGTATGCTCAGCTCTCGTTTCAGTGAAAAGAAAATTTGCTCTTATGTATCTGACACGCTTGCGCATCTTTACTGTAGACAAGCATTATGACTTCAACACCCCAGAAGATGCCCAAGCAATCCTGTGAGAAGAAAGTCTTCTGATTTCTGATGATATTTCAGACCCTCCAGTTATCCAGAAGTAACCTTTGCCCTTTTATGTCTACTCCATTATATGCATCAGTATGTCAACTTACTCGCTTTTGTATATAAACTTATATAACTTGTTATTGCTGACTTCTCATCCTATGATAGTCACACTATTATTCTGCCTCTTGGATTTGTTACTCCCTGGAAATTATTTCTTCACCTCCCCTTCAATGTTGCCTTATGACGCGAGTTGCTCCTATTGTTTACCCTGTATCGACCTCTTCTTATTGTTCTTAACTAACAGCCTGAGGGTGTTAGAATGCCTGACATGCTCCATTATGTACTATACCCTATACTTGAACACTTTAATTAGTGTTGAATTGTAGTATTTTCTGTATTTCCTAAAGCGGAAGCAATATACTTGGTTGCATATTGAATTTATATCAGTCATGCGGTCCAAACCCGTGAAATGTTCGATTCCTACTATTGTTTTGATGTCTTGGCTCCCCCCTCCCTCTTGTTTTTCCATCCTGTGTAGCTCCTTTTTCTATAAGACATTCTACAGCCTAACAAATATGTACACCTCCCAGAAGATGACACCTTCTCGTAATCTAATGTGACTTCTATAAAGGTCGGCTCGATTAATTTAGGGGGCTTCAACTATCCAGCCAAGCGACGTAAGATACTGATTTATTTGCATAGACAGAAACTAGACATTGTCTTTATCCAAGAGTCCCATCTTACTGCACAAGAAACTGTCAAACTTCAAATGCTTAATTGGCGTTTACTTGCTTCCTCACCTTTTAAATCTAAATCTAGAGGAGTTGTAATACTAATTTCTAAATCACTTCCATTAGAAGTTTTAACTACTGAAAGCGATCCAGAGGGCAGATATATCAAAATCTTGGTTAAATTATACTCTGCTATATATACTTTATGTTCCCTCTATGCCCCTAACTCTTACTCCAACCATTTATTTCAAAATCTAATATATAAGATATATACTACCCTATGCCTCTTCTTATCTCATTTAAGGTGGAGACTTCAATTTGATCTCCCACTCTCGTCTAGATAGATCTCACCTCAGGAAAACTCCCCCAACCTTACAATAAATTGGGTATACCTTCCTTCTTATCCATACTACAGCTAGTTGATGTGTGGAGAGCTTTCAACCCAAGTGAGAGGGAATATACTTGCATGTCCTCCACTCATAACACTCTATCTCGCATAGTTTATATTACTGTATGTAACACTCTATTCACTCAAGTCATAGATTCTGGTATAGAACCAATAATAGTATCAGATCATGCCCTAGTGTGGCTGACACTGAAAACCCAAAATGAGAAATCCACACATAGAACGTGGAGATTCCCAGCCCAATTGTGCAATTCTCCAAGGTTTAAATCACATCTAGAATAAACCTGTGATGAATATCACGAAGCCAACAAACATTTTCTTGCCTCAAATCCATCTCTGTACTGGATGACAGTGAAAGCTGTTTTAAGAGGTTCCATCCTATCATATGAATCTTAGGAACAGAAAAGATGTTCTCAGTCATATATTCCTCTTCAACAATCACTCTCTAATGCCTATTACACCTATAGCCTAAACTCCTCTGCCACCAATAAATCCATTTACTTAACAGCCAAAGTAAAATTTGATGGAATCCTCCAATCTCTAACAGATAAATATCAATTCTGATCTAACTACCGCTTCCATAGATACGGTAATTAAACCAGCAAACTTTTAACTAATATCCTGAACGGTACTTGACTGCCAATGAGAGTCCATCCTTTAGTCCTTCCTGATGGATCACATACTTCCTCCAACAAACATATCTCAAATAATGCAGGACTATTATGCGGATATCTTTTCCCTGCCCCAGTCTGCTCCCTCTCCTGTTACATCTATTCCTTCTTCTTCCTCCCTAGCTTCATCTCAGTCTCTTTGGTCTACACTATCCTACCCTATGATCCCTTATGATCTTACTACTACTTTATCACAGCTAATCACTCTTGATGAAGTTAAGCTGACTATCAAATCATTAAAGTTAGCTAAAGCTCCTCGTCCTGATGGATTCTGTGGGGATTTTTACAAATCATTTGATGAACGACTCAGACCAATATTAGTGTCCTTTTACAATTATATCCTATTTAATGAGACCCTCCCTTTATATTCTAACTCAGCAATTATTAAACCGTTACCAAAACTGGGTAGAAATTCAGCCCTCCCTGGCTCATATAGGCCCATTTCACTATTGAATTGTGATTATAAGCTTCTCACCAAAATACTTGTGACTCGTTTAAATCCTCTTCTTCCCTCAGTAATCCATCAGGACCAGACAGGCTTCATCAAGGGCAGACATTCTGTTGTAAACATCCGTAAAGCTTTGGCTGCAATTCAGGCAAGTCATGGGGAAACAGGTGCACCCAATGGAAAAATTATCCTTTCAATTGACGCTGAAAAAGCTCTTAATTTAGTACATTGGACTTTACCTTGGAATGCTTTGGATTACCTTCCACCTTTATCTCTTTCATTAAAACAAATTTATACATCACCATCTTCACAAATCGCATGTAATGGTTTCTTATCCCCTCCCTTCCCAATCCAGAAAGGAACACACCAGGGTTGCCCCCTTTCGCCCCTCTTGTTTGCCCTGGCAATCGAACCCCTTGTAATTGCCCTTCGTTCTGCCCCCAAATTTTCAGGCATAAAAAAATCTCTCCTCCGAATTAAAAGTCTTGCTATTCGCGGACGATATGCTCCTCTTTATTTCTGACCCGGCCATTTCCCTCCCAGCACTTTTAATTTCTTCCTTTAGCCCCATCTCGTATTATAAAATTAATGTATCCAAGTTGGAAATTCTCCCCATCCATGCCCTAGCCCCCAATCTCCGCTCCCTCCCTGTCATTACTCAATTTCGTCACAAATTAAATACTTAGGTAATCCTTGCACCTTTTATTCAACTAATTAAACTCCTCTTTTTTCTAAAATCTTTACTCAACTGGTCCAAACTTCCATTATCTTTATTTGGTAGAGCAGCTGTCTTAAAGAGTATCATCTTTCCTAAAATCTATTACCCCTTACAAATGCAACCGTGCCTTATTACCAAACATGACAGGCCTTATCCACCTTTCTATGGAATGGAAAAAGATCGAGATTGGCTTTAAAAAAGCTTTATAGGCCTAAAGCATCAGGTGGTCTTAATATTCCAAATTTCACATTATACACACTCACCTCACACTTTCGATTTATTGCTGATTGGCTCATGGAATCATCAGTCTTCACAGGTAAGGTTCTAGAACAACACATCTTTTATACATTTTCACCTGGAGCACTGCTTCACACACCAATTAGCCTCATACCTCAACATATCTTAGGTCACATACTATTTAGGGAAACTTATAACAGCTGGATTTTTTTAAGTAAATCCCTCAGATCTACACATACTAGCTCCTCCTTCATTCCACTGTGGGGTAACCCTAATTTTGTTTTTCCGTCTCTCTCTAACCCTGCTTCCCACCTATGGTCTTAGAAAGGTCTCAACTTAGCCACAAAACTATTCGACCCTGGGGGCTACATATTACCATTCTCATCCATCAAAGACACTTAGAATCTTCCATACTCCCACTTCTATGTATACCTACAAGCGAGACATTTTGCCCAATCTCTATAACCACTCAACTCTTCTCTTAATCTAGTCCACCCTTTGGACGCTTTACTAAATTTGCTTTACTCACATATATTTAAAACTAAATCTCTATACTCTCTTCTCATCAAATCTCAAGCTGATGATAACCTAGATATACTTGTTCATGCCTGGAGTGTTGATATCCCTGTAGTTTCTAAAGCTGACAACTTTACTGTGCAGACTTCTAGGATTATGAATATACTTCATCCAGTTTATTTACAAGAGGTGCACTTTAAATCAATACACAGAATCTATATAGCACCTGCACAGAGGAAACATATAACACACTCAGAATCTGAATCCTGCCTTAAATGTTCTATTGCTAATTCCAAATACTTTCATTGTTTCTGGTCCTGTTCAAATATTCTGAAATTCTGGTGGAAAGTCTTAGTTTTCCTCAACTCATCTATTCAATTGAATTTAGATGTAAACCCTCTTGCTTGCTTATGTCTGAATTTTAAAGATTGGAATCTTTCTACCAAAGATCGTAGTCTCTCATCATTCCTTATAATTGCCTTAACTATGGCGAAGAAACGCACCCTAATACACTGGATTAAAAAATCCGCTCTGACCATCCAAGAGCTAAAATGTAAATTCCTACAGCTGATTTATTTCGACAAGAGAGCTCTTCCGCTTAATTCCCCCCATGAAAGGTAAGATCATAATAATACTTTTCACTTACAGTACATTGTCAAACCCAGGTATCGGAGCTATTCAGCTCAATGCAGAAGTAATCACTGGAGATATGGGAAGAGTTGTGACTCAAGATGCAGGCAGACTGATGTATCAGCTTTTACTGACTTGATGCTTTGGAATAGTACTCTGTTTACACTGCTATACCATGTTTTTTACTTTACCAGTCTCCTGCTCCATTTGTTCTCAGCTTCTGGGATGCTACTAAGGGTGTCCAATTGATAGATCTACGTCTAGATCTACAGTAAAAAGATAGACAGTCAAAAGGTCAACAGGTAAAAGGTAGAAAGTGCTTAAGGTCGACAGGTACAAAAGTTCATAATGACAATGGTTGACATACACATGACCAACACAAGTTTTTTTTTATTATTTACATGTTTTTAAACCTTCTCATCATTTACCATCCACTTGGACCACAATTAGGAATAGTAACCTTGCCTGAAGCATGGCAAGCGAAGCAAGCCCACGAGGGTACATGTTTCCACTAATTTTGCACAGATATGGTGAACCATACAAAATGACACCAAAAAAAACTCGTCAACCATTTTTGTGTAGACCATTTTCATGTAGACCTTTCGTACCTTGCAACTTTTCTACTGTCTATCATGTCGTTCTTTGACCCTGTTGAACTTCTGCATGTTGACCATTAACTGTGTATTGAACCACACCTTTTCTAAGAATACACGCATTTTATCCAGGAAAATCTATTAGCTATTACACAATGTCCTTCAGCAGCTGCTAATCCCATTTTAATATATTCATTTATATATAATTATATATGATACATGGTTGGAAATGCATAAACTACAGACTGAAATATTGTCAGACCTCTTACAGTGTTTAAAGTATGTGGTTCTAAATACCACGCAGTACAGCAGCACTCATGGGATTGTCAAAAGAAAATCGATAACATTTATTTATAGGTATTTAGTCACATAGATTTTCTAATCTTATCTAGGGACCTTTGGGTGGGACTGCAATGTCAATGTGCCTAAATACCTTTGAATAAGTTCTATTGATTTTCACAGCCCTGTGAACATTGCATTACAATGTTCACTTACATCCTTCCAGCCATGTTCCCCCCCTCAGGACTCAGGCTTTTCTCTCAGGCATACAGTGCTGCAAATCTCATGATTCTGTTTTTCACTTACAAATGTGTAACAAAATACCTGAGTGCTAACGTTCTTTGCAGAAATGGTGCACTGCTGAAACTAGAAGCAGTATAAGAAGCAGCTCAGGTTTGTAACCAAGTGGTTCACATTTCTTTACTCTACACCTGTCACAGTTTTGTGTGTATAACTTCTGGAAGTAATAAACTGTGTTCTATGGGCCTTACTTAGGTTTATTAGCAAAGCAAAAAAGTTAGCAAATGGGCAAACCATGCTGCACTGCGGGTGAGGCTGATGTAACATGTGCAGAGAGAGTTAGATTTGGGTGGGGTGTGTTCAAACTGAAATCTAACTTGCAGTGTAGAAATTAAGCAGCCAGTATTTACCCTGCACAGAAACAATATAACTCACCCAAATCTAACTCTCTCTGCACATGTTACATCTGCCCACCGCAGTGTAACATGGTTTTGCCCAATTGCTAACTTTTTTGCTTTGCTAACAAACCTGAATAACCAACCCCCTACAGCAGTATCGTACTGGGGCATGTAGGGCCCACCGGGGGAATGCAGTGGTAGGGGCCCATGTTTAGGGGTGTGGTCAGTCTGCAGAAGGGGAGTGGCCTGCCACCACATTGGTTTGACTAACCATTAGAGAGTGCAACGTCTGGACCCCTTCATAAATATATACAGTCAATGCAGCTGCTGCATGCATGATAATGTACCAGATTAATAACAGATTAATAACAGCAATGCACTGTAGAAAATACACCATAGTCCAGTATAAGGTAACATCTGTATAATGTATAATTCAAGTGCACAGTCTGTAACCTGATCCTTAGAGCAGGAGGTGGGCCCCCAGGTAGTGGGGCCCACCGGTGGGTTTCCCCTGTTCCCCTATGGGCCAGCCCAAGCCTGCCGTACAGTATAAAGAAAACATATATAGTGGTCTGCTAATATTTTTTCATAAAGTATGCTGTTTTTTATGTTCAATCTAGTCAGCAGGAATAACCTTTTTTCCTATCTGACGTGGCTTTATCCTATTTGTGTTATAGACCTTTGTTGACCGTAGGCATCCAAATTCTGTTTGGTTTTGTATGCATAAACATTGAGTTCTGATGCTATTGCTGACAATTTATTATTATTTTTATGTACATTTTAAGTGTATTAGGATAACATAGCTGTATGTTACAGATATATAATAACTTATCATAGAATGTGTTTTAATTATATTATTGCACACTATCATAAGACAATATCACACAATTTTATATGGATGAATACCCATTTTATATTTGTTTCCTCCATGTAGAACTGTGTTCTTCCAAATTCTGTATACAAAGAAACTGGTTTTCATTAAAAATAGCAACTAATATAATGTCTGAATATTTCAACAAGATCATAAAGCAAATTCTAAATGGATAAGGACATTTGAGTCTCCTTAGTGGGTCACATTGCAGGATGTAATGTCCAGAAACCCATCATTTCTAATTTTAAGAAATATGGAGCACTGACAAACCACTTCTCACACTCTCTCTTGCGGAAGTCCTCTCAAACATTTTACTCCTCTTACAGTAATGTCACTGGTTGTATAGACACTGCATGGATCAGCTGTTTAACAATTGTTGTTGCAAAGTGTCTAGTTGCATTAGATAATCCCATAAAGTAAACACATTCTCAGCATTTGCTGTAAACCACTCACTGTCATAGCAGGGTGATAAAAAGTGACTGATGCGTTTCGTCAGGCCACCCAATTTCCACAGAGAGTACCTAGGGAATGAACTCCATATGTAATAGCAATAACAAGCCCTATCCAGCTCAGGCTGTGGCATAAAACAAAAATGGAGTACCTGCAAACAATTCTGGGCTGATACAACCATGACAATTGTCAACCTTTGGGGTACCAATTAGATATTGGGCCAATTAGCAAAATAGTTGCTAAAGTTAATAGAAAAGAACCATAGTGCTAAAAATAGCAAATAATAGTAATAGTAAAAATTAAATAACAAATATGATTATAAAACTACAAGTGCCAGCATCTACCAGCAGCCAAGGCCCACTAGGACGCATTGTAACATATATTAAAGAGACTGTAAAAGTAACGCGTTATTTTAAAACTATTGAACTTAATATAAAGTCTCTGCAACTTCCTACCTCCTCTCCATTCTCCTTGCCTCAACTCACCTAGCCTCTTCTCTCGAACTATAATTATCTCCTTGCCTATAGACCCATATGGAGTACGAATGAACTTTTATTATCACTGAAGTTCCTTCATAAAATGTAACATAAAATTTGAGTGCTAGTATAACACAGGCATATGGATAATAAAAATAATAATAATAAAATTCAATGTTTATAGGGGGTCATTCCGAGTTGATAGCACGCTGCCAATTTTCGCTGCACTGCGATTATGTCTCTACTGCGCATACGTATGCACCACAATGCGCACGTGCATCGTATGGGTACAATGCGGATCATTGCTGAGCTATGGATTTAATGAAGAATCCATACGCACAGCTGATTGCAAGAAGATTGACAGAAAGAGGGCATTTATGGGTGTCAACTGACCGTTTTCTGAGAGTGGTAGGGAAAACGCAGGCGTGTGCGGGCGTTTGGAGGGCGGGTGTGTGACATCAATTCCGGCACCAAAAATACTGAAGTGATCGCAAGGGCTGAGTAAGTTCAGACCTACTCTGAAACTGCACAAAATGTTTTTGCAGAGCTTGGCTGCACAGGCGTTCTCACACTTGTAAAGCGAAAATACACTCCCCCATGGGCGGCGACTATGCGTTTGCATGGCTGCTAAAAACAGCTTGCGAGCGATCAACTCGGAATGAGGGTCATAGTCTCTTCAGATTAAATTTGGGGCATGAAGAAAAATTACTGCAAAGGTTATTTGTAGGAGGCAAAGCTGCAGATGTGATGATCCTGACCCTGATTGACCCTACCTTTAATCTTCTGCTTTGCCCGATATGTCTCACAAGTGCATCACTCAGCGCTTTGGGTGCATGGATGGCAGTGGGTCTCCAACTCTCACTCCAGTCCGCCTTTCACATGCATGGAGTAGGTGTTATTGGGTGTGGCATATTCCAGAACATCACTTCCGACCTACATGTAAGTAACTTTTTGCTAGAATAGCACCACGGTTCCTAGTCCCAATAAAGCTTAAAAAAAACAACTTGTTGCAAATTATCTGTTAGTGCTGTGATGTTAAAAAAAATGTGGTTTTAGTAATATAAATGGATTAATTAATAGTATTTAAAAAGTTACTGTATGCAGAATGATGCAGAATGATAGTGACTTTATGGATAGCAGTATATTTTTCATAATTTAGAGACCTATGCATTACATCAAAATAAATAAATAATTTCTATATGAACATTGTCCTCAATTGCCTAGACCAATGGTATTCTGTGAGAATGAAAATGAGTGTGTGTAAATATTACAAATGTGCGTAGAGACCTGTGTTTTAGATCTAAATCATTGCCATGTTATGGTAATGATTTAGGTTTTGTTTTGTGTTTAGTTTTGGATCTGGATTTCTTTGAAAACTTGATAAAAATCTATAAAAACACTTAAAATCAACTTGGACCTATTTTTGTTCTTATATACATCAAATTCTAGTCACTTACAGTCAATTTTGCGCACCTCACCAGACACTCTCCTGAGTGAAACAGCACCTGAAATCATGAGGGAAGGACTTACATGCAATCTAAAACTCAAAATTTATTTTTTTAATTGCAGTTTCAAACTTGAGGGAAGACTCTGTCCGCTTGAATTCCCTAAATTGATCCAAGTTAGCACTCGGGTCTACTTCAATCCACAAAATTGTGGTGTCTATGTTTTTTGTCAAAATCTGTACTATTGTAACTGTAGACATGAAGAAAACATGAAGATGGTAAGTTAAAAAGGTTTCATTTTTTCCCCCTAGAATTCTGCTTGGTTTGCCCTCCACGCTGCAAGTAATGTATCTAAATCCGCATTATTTTTACCTCTTTATGTCCCTTTTTAGATGGTATATCCCAGTTGTAGTAGTCTTTATTTCTGACTCAGGGGAACACCATCATCCAACATACATCTGGAGTATTATCCATGGAAGTGGCCCAATAAATGACATAGGTAACTGGTTAAGCAAATAATCAACACAATTTTTATTTTCTCTCTGTAAATCCTTCCTGGCTACCCATACCCAGGCTAGAGGTAAGGGAGGGAGCTAGTGCGGAGACATCTACCCTTATATATAAATCACATAGGCTCTGCGCTCACTATATTACCTATCAAAAATAAACAGTGGGATTTTAGTTCATGTACAGTATTGATCAATGCATTTAAGCCTGCAACCCTCGGCAAGGGACCCCACTATACAGCAGTTCCTACCTTATTGCTCAAAATAATTACCATAAAAAAAGCTATCACATTAGTGTAAAACTTCAGGCAGAGGCGTCACTTACTGCAGTGACTCCCGATGGGGTGCCGTAAGAAGGGGGTGGGGCTTAATGAGAAGTGAGATGGGCTTCATGAAAGGAGGCAAAGCTTTGTGTCCTGACCCCCATTTTCATCATTTCGGGGGTTCGGGAGATGCAGGCTGCCCCCGGGGAGTGCTGTGGCTGCAGTGCAGACTCGTACACAGTGATAGGAGCTGAGTGCTGATCGTAATGTTACAGTGTAGCACCAGGCTCCTGTCACTTAACAGTAGCCGGCATTTTAGTGCCACACCTTGACTCCCCTTGTGATGCCATTAACTTCAGGTATGCTACCTGGTCTAAAGCTGACAGCAACTTTGCTTTTAAAGGTGAGGCAATTACCAACACACCTGTTGTAAAGCACTTAGAAAATCAGCTGACAAGAGCTTTAATAAATACTGTAAGTTAAAAAAGGCTGCATGAGAAAATGTGATTGTAAAAAGATTAATTAAAATAATAATCAAATTTAAAAAAAGCACTATTACAAGGCATTCACCTATTCCTAGATTTGGAGTGCAATACGGCATGTGACCACATTGTTTAATTAGAAATCACAGGGGCTCTGTACTCACTATATTTACTAATATTAATAAACAGTGTGATGTTTATCTAAACAATGTGGCCACATATCATGTTGCACCCCAAATATAGGAATAGCCGCCACCAGCGGAAAAAGCGTTCGCAAGAAGACTGACACGTGGGAGGCATTCCGGGGTGTCAACTGACCATTTTCCAGGCGTTTGGAGGGCGGATGTCTGACGTCAATTCCGGGACCTTCGTCGCTGGATCCGTTGCACAGGGTAAGTAAGTCTGACCCCGGTCTTGTTTTACAGGAAACTTTTTTAGCACAGCAGGGCTGCACAAGCGATCGCAGTCCTGCTATGCTAAAATACACTCCCCCATAGGCGGCGTCAAGTTGATTGCACGAGCAGCAAAAAGTTTCTACGTGTGATCAACTCGGAATGACCCCCATGGTTTTGCCCAACTGCTAACACATTTGCTGCTACGATGAACTTTGACTTACCCCCATTGTTATTTCTGCATGATTTTAGTGGACTCAAAGCTTAATAAATGACACTTTGTTTATTATTGAGGCTGAAATATATTCACGTTTTAATTATCACAAGAACAGCAACATTCATTAGCAAGACCAAACTTGAGTGTGCTTAACTAATACTGTATTTTTCTTTTGGAGGAAGTACCTCTTATTTCTTTTACAATCAATACAGTAGACTTTTTAATCACTAAGATTTCAGTTAGAGGGGATGACAGACTGATTATTATTAGTGACAACTGCATACCTCCCAACATTGCAGCGCAGTATGGAGGAAAACTTTTGCGCGCTGTAGGCGCGTACCCGAAATTAAGGGGCGCAGCCTATTGGAAAGGGGGCATGGCCTCGTGACAAGGGCCATGATCACAAGCCACGCCCCATTTTCATCATTATGGGGGCATGAACAGCGCTCAGAGAGCTGCTGGGCACGCCCCCTGTCCCTCTCTACCGTGAATAGACACTGTGCGCATGCGCACAGCATCTATTCACCGCTGCTCTGCTCAGAGCAGTGAGTGGCAGGGGGGATCTCCCAACTGCCTCCCCACCCGCAGGACACTGTGACCCGCGGGTGGGACAGTGGAACAGATCGTAATAAACGGGACTGTCCCGCCAAAATCGGGACAGTTGGGAGGTATGCAACTGCAAAAAATAAAAGTCAGTAGGTTGCTAATAAAAGTACCCAAAATATTCTTTGGGTATTTTGGTGCATAAAAAGGAAATTACACAATTTTTGCCCTTTGCTCCCTATTGGGCCATATTGGGTATTCTGCGTCAGCACCAGCGCATGTCACCTGGGAGTTGGGAGCTCCGTGCAGCCGCTAAAAAGACCATACTGCAGGTATGGATTCAGCTGGGAATTCCTCCTTTCTCTCTCTTTAAGAATTTTTTTTTTTTGTCTAAGATTGATTGCAGTCACCAAATTTGTTTAATGTCTGGTAATATTACATACTGCAACAATACTACTGTTGCTGACACAGCAACTGCTTATCCAATGCTTTTCATCTTCCTCGTGGTACTCACTATGCCTAGTAGATAATCACACTTACAAATGGAGCCACGTTAGCCGTGGCAACGTCTGTGACTAGGGAGGGTGCTCCTATCACCGAGAGCATCCCACGTCTGGGCGGGCGTGTGCACCCACAATGGACACATGCCCCTTTCACTTGAATGGAGAGTGCCTCCATCCGTGTGCTTGGACAGAGATGCTCTGAATGTTAGCGTCTCTGTGCACTCCCGGCTAGTCACACCGGGAGTCCACTTTTTTGATGGATCCGCCTCAGATAAGCATGGCCCCATCTGTATTTCATTATTGTCTGTCTCCTAGTCTGCACAACACTGTTACTATGCTTATGTTAAGTTTTCTAATCATTTTACTTTGTGAATTATATTTCTGGACTAGATACAGAACATGTTTGGCACATTTAATTATTTGCCTTGGCACATGTTAGTCATACAGTATTATATATCCGTAAGACAGTGGTTCTCAAACTGTGTGCCGTGGCACCCTGGGATGCCTCAGGACAGTGGTGCCCTGGGTTGGTGGTCCAGGACCAATCAAAATTATTTATGGTCAATGTAATAGGCAAAACCAGTGTTGGTGGCTGTCAATCATAAAATATGAGGACAAACAGAAGCAATTATTGTCCCTCATCACACAATTAAACCTAAGGATGACATATAAACACAATGCACTTAACTTAATATTTCTTTCTAAATTTTTCATTAAGAAACTTTTGGCCTAGGGGTGCCGTGAAAAAAATTCTAATACTGTAGGGCACCATGATTCAATAAAGTTTGAGAACCACTGCCGTGGGATATACTAATGTGTTATCTTGTCTTTTCATGATCAATATGATACTGTACACTGTTTGATTCTTTGCTTAATATGCTTTGGAATCAATAAAACACATATTTGTAAAAAATTATACTATTGACATTTGAAGGAAACAAATGTATTTTTTTTATAAGCTGGCCATACATTGCACAATAATCATGCAAACCAACAAGCTAGAACTGTATATGCCAATTGTTTACACTTCTTAGCATTCGTACATTTGTGTAGGCCGCTACAGTGATCTGGCAGTGTACCGGCAGTAAAATAAAGTGATGGGTGGCTGTGGGGGACCTCTGTTGTCAGTGGGGAGGAGGGTGCCATGACTGCAGCTGGACAGACCCTGAGACCCGGCAATTAGGAGAAATATATCGCTTTCCAAAAAAAATGTCTTCGCAAAAGGAGCAGTTTTTCGGAAGTGATACATTTCTTATGCAGAAATTATGAATTCTGAAAAAATTATGAATGAGAAGGCTGAGAATTGAAAACTAAAAATTCTCAGTTAACAATTTTTTCATGATGAATATACCCCCATATGAGATAACAAGCAATGTCTATACAAATGTACAAATACCTTGAAGTGGAAAAGATTGGCATATACAATGACTCTATGGAGACCACTTTTCATCACCCATATGGAAGGCCTTACTATCTGCTTATTGCAGGAGAAAACATGGTCAGTGAAGATAATTATGCTGACAGAAGCAGACACTGCCTATTTGAACATGGTAAGTTTTCAGCTTAATGTTTTTAATAAGCACAGGGAGTGGCAATAAAAGAGGATAAAGCAGTGTCTCAAACATACAATATATTCCTTGCTGTGCCTCAAAGTTCTATATATAAGGCTCCACTACCAAATGCTCAAGTATCAAGTCCACCAGGCAAAACAGTACTGGTGAATGTTTATACAGTACTTCTATGACAATCTAGTGCCACCATAACACTTGTGATTATCTGACATCTGGCTCTCCAACCACAGTCTCTGAAGTGGTCAGCTGACTTATCTTCTCAGTCATCTTAAACAACATCGCTTCATAGAGCTGCATCCTTGGGTTCCACATTTCTGGTATCTGCTGCTTATGCAGTATTGTCCTTAGTCTGTATATCTGCTGATCTAGTTCAGCCAGAAAGCATGTGTCACTTCTAATCTGACTCCTGATTACAGCTGCTGATTCCAACCCAGCCAGAAAGCACTTGCCAGTTCTAGCCTGACTTCTGATGACACTGTCTGATTCCAGTTCAGTCAGAAAGTATTTGTCTGAGTTGCAACATTGGTTCCAACCCAATAGCTGAATAATTGGTTCCAGCCCAATACCTTAATAATTTGTTCCAGCCTAATGCCTGAATCATCAGTTCCAGCCCGTACCTGAATCATCTATTCCAGCCTGATGCCCGAATCATTGGTTCCAGCCCGTACCTGAATCATCTGTTCCAGCCTGATGCCTGAATCATTGGTTCCAGCCTGATACTTGAGTCCTTAGTTCCAGCCAGATATCTGCAACATGGGTTCCCGCCAAATATCTCCATCATCACTTACAGCCCAATATCTGCATCATCAGCTTCAGCCTGATATTTACATCATCAATTTCAAGCTATCTATATCATCACTTCCGGTCCGATACCTGAATCATTAATTCCAGTCTGATAGTCACTGGTTTCAGTCCAATATCCAGTACCATTCTAGTTCCTGCTAAGTCATTCATCTGTGAAATTCTAGCACCCATACCAGGAGACCCAGTCAGATGGCCATGACCTGCTTGTCAGGCGCAACTAATCCTAAACTCCCTTGGGGGAGTCCCTGGTGAAAACCACTGGCATGTTGGACTGCACACCTCTGTCCTGGGTTCTCACCAACTACCCAGTACACACTAGTCTCCATGTTCCTGATCATGTGCACAGACTATCTTAACCACCCAGCTTTCTACATCATGCTTGTACCACTGGTCCACTAGAGACATTGACATTATAATCATTTAAAAACATTGTAAAGTATTATGGTCTAGCTCTGTTGATAAATCTATATTTGACTATTATCATTGTTCAGATGTCTTTAACACTGTCGCATGGCTAAACTTTTCATAAAATACACTGATCCCTGACCCTGTTTTCAAAATATCACTGACTTTATGATCTTACACAAGCTTTATTTTTAACGTTTATTTCTCCATCTAGTGGTAAAGAACCACAATAAATTGACTTTAAACTAAAATGGTTCTTAATATCTAAAATGGTTGTACTGTAGATTTGAGTGTCAACAGACTGGGACCTTTCAGGGTATTGAAAGTGCTAATCATAATAGATGTACTTTAGATAGATAGATAGATAGATAGATAGATAGATAGATAGATAGATAGATAGATAGATATTTTAAGAAATAGATATATTTTCAATAGAGAAATTTGTTTCTGATTCATCCTACTCATTATAATACTGTCTGGATGCATTTTTAGTGTAAGAATATAAAAATACAAAATTAAATGGTAAATACATTTCCCAAAACTCTCAGCATTTCAAATCTAAAATACCATATTCATTTGTCAGGCATAATGCATACTGAAATAGAGCATCAGCTGAAAAGGTCAACTAACAACAATGCAAAAACAATTTGAAAAAAAAAAGTAAATTATGGAGGAAGATTTTGCTACATTTTCTTGTCTGTTTTTTCACCATTTCCCAGGAGCCATGGCAAATTCTAAATCATTTCAAAATCAATATGTGCGAGAGAATAGAAAAAAAGCATGTTGTGCCATTATGAATGCCACATCTAAATAACTTCAGATTAACATGACTAAAGAACTACTGTAAGTTATTGATCCACTTTACTTTTTGAGAGCTTAATAGTACTTTACAAATCAGTTATAAGAATTCTCATATTTCATTTGGGAAAAAGTCAGTATTTGAAAGGATTTACATAGTAAAAGTTAATTACCGTATATTGCATTGTAGTTACAATAATTAAATATATAAGTATTAGAACTATATTAAACATAAAATAAAGTTTCAAACTGTTACATAAAGTTTTTATTTAATATAATATTAATTATGGATTTTAAAACACATACAGTGGGTCAAAAAAGTATTTGGACAGCCACCGATTGTGCAAGTTGACCCACTTAAAAAGATGGGAAAGGTCTGTAATTTCCATCATAGGTACACTTTAACTGTGAGAGACAGAATCTGAAAATCCCAGGAAATCACATTGTATGATTTTTTAAAAATGTATTTGTATATTCTTGCGGAAAATAAATATTTGGACAATCAAAAAGTTTAACTCAATACTTTGTAATATAACCTCGGTTGGCAATTACAGAGGTCAAACATTTCCTGTAGTTCTTGACCAGGTTTGCACACACTGTAGCAGGTATTTTGGCCCACTCTTCCATGCAGATCTTCTCTAGATCTGTCCTGTTAGTTGGCTGGTGTGGCTGCGGCGCATAGGAGCTGCAGCAGCGAGGTCCTCCGGTGCGGCTGCCAGGTGTCTGGAGGCCGGGTGTCCGTGTCCTGGGGAGCGGAGCATGGCAGCTGGAGGTGTCTGTTTCCAAGTGTCCTGTTGCTTGAGTGCGACATCTGGGAGGCTGAGGCTAGAGGTAGTGGCTGTGTGCTGGTTCAACATGTGTCCTCTGTGCAGGGAGCCGCCATGTTGGAGACCATGCCAAGCCAATATGTATCCCAGTTCACTTCCAGCCAATCAAAGTTTTCACTTATAAAAAGGGGTTGATGCTTAGCTATGGTGCCAGTGTTTCAATTTACTTGCTGCTCTATGGTGCTCAAGCTCTGTGCTCCCAGGTTAACCTCTGGTATCCTGGTTCTGTGGGGGCCGCCCGGTGGTTAGTTCTGTTATTGCAGTCCTTTGCTTCCAGTCCACCTGCCCTTGTGGTTTAACTGCTGGGTCCTCTATCTGGTAGAGGGTCTATGTTTGCTTTCAGTGCTCACAGTGATCCTCTCTTCAACATAGTTCTTCAAGTCATGTCGTCATTCAGTGTTCTTCAGCATCGTTTACAAATCACAAGTCATCTCCTCATTCAGTGTTCTTCAGCATCATTTACAAATAACAACTCATCTCCTCCTTCAGTGTTCTTCAGTATCGTTCACAAATCACAAGTCATCTCTTCATTCAGTGTATTTCAGCATCGTTTACAAATCACAAGTCACTTCTCCATTCAGTATTCTTCAGCACTATCTATAAGTCACAAACATTTTGTTCTTCAGAACTCACTCGGACTTATCTCTTAGTTGTGGTGTATTATTGAAGTCTCATTAAAATTTAATTCATCTTTCTTCAGTGTATCGTTCTCAGTCATAGCTCTATTTGCTTACCCCTCTTCATCTTCGGGCCAACTCTTCACTCCTTGAGAAAGAACTATATTCAGCCACCTCATTTCCTTCCTTTGCAGAAAGCTGCTCCCTTAGTCAATTGTCAGTCGTCAGATCCTCAACTCAAGTCTTCTCTAATATTGATCTTTCCCCTGAAGAAGTCCCATGTAAGGGATGAAATGTGTTGGGTACTGGTGTTTTGACCCCTCTATCTATACCGGGATCCCCACCATAGAGCTCACACCTGACATGGTGGATGGTAGGAATCTACGACATCTGTTCCTGTGTAGCGATGGTTCAGTGTAACACCATTTTATGATTTAAGAAAATATTTTTAAATATACTTTATTCTGATTTCTATGAATACATTTATTTATTCTACTAATAAGAGTCTATTGGTGCCATATTTGGGTTGTTTTCTCTGGTGAGAGGGTATATTCCAGGATGCCAGATTAACCAGCTTTGTGGTCCAAGCTTCATTGATGAACATTATGTCTCTGGATTAAAATCATGTCCAGATGAAACTAGTTATCTATATGGACAATTGAATTCCACGTGTATATAAATAAGATGCTTTCACCAGGAACTTCTTATCGCAGGCAAAATTAGGGGTAAATTTACGAAGATGGGAGTTCTATTTCAGATGGGATGTTGCCCATAACAACCAATCAGATTCCATGTATTATCTTCTAGAAGGTGCTAGATGAATGAAAAGTAGAATCTGATTGGTTGCTATGGGCAACATCCTATCTTAAATAGAACTCCCATCTTAGTCAAGTTACCCCATAGTTTTATTACTCACAAGTTAACACATTGTGTCACAATATGGTGACTTGTGAGTAATAAAACTATTTATTTGCCTGCGATAAAAAGTTCCTGGTGAGTGCTCCTTTCTTATATACATATATAGCATTGGGTGCCTTCAGCAGAGGAGCATTAGGTTAGCACCTTGGGCAGTTGTGAAAATATTAATTGAGTATGCCAACCCATCCATGGAATATATATATTTTTGAAATGTGCGGCGGACACTTTTCTGGTTTTGTGCTTTGGTTTTGGATCTGTATCTCTGTTCGAGTTTTAGATCTGGACTGATTTTGCCAAAACCATCCTTTCGGGTTTTGGTTTTGGATCTAGAAAAAACATAAAAACAGCAAAAATCACAGGATTTGGGGGTAATTTTGATCCTACTGTATTATTAACCTCAATAACATTCATTTCCACTCATTTCCAGTGTATTCTGAACACCTAAAACCTCAAAATATTGTTTTTAGGACAAAAGGTTGCCCCGAGGAAGCTGGATGACTAAGCTAAGCAACACAAGTTGGCGGCACAAACACGTGGCCCATCTAGGAGTAGCACTGCAGATGGCAGTTTTGAAAACTAGCCCCAAAAGAGCACATGATGCAAAGCAAAAAAAAAGGCGAAAGATGGAATTGTCCTTGGGCCCTCCCCCACCCTTATGTTGTATAAACAGGACATGCACACTTTAACAAACCAATAATTTCAGCGACAGGGTCTGCCACATGACTGTGGCTGAAATGATTGATTTGTTTGGGCACCCACCAAAAAAGAAGCAATTAATCTCTCCTTGCACAAACTGGCTCTACAGAGGCAAGACGTCATCCTCATCCTTCAAGTCCGCACCCCCTTCAGTGTTTACATCCTCATCCTCACAGAGAAATAATTCCACACCAAAGAGATGGATTTTTTTGGTATTTTGCCCATGCATGAAAATGGGCTTTTTCATCCCATGGCCAACAACTGTCTCCACTGATGCCTTATTCAAACAAACCACATCACCATCAGAATCCTCATCGTCAACTTCCTCCTCAGTACCAGCTACACCAATATCTTCCTCATCCTTGTGTACTTCTACAGTGACATCTTCAATCTCAATACCAGCAACTGGACTGGCAGTGCTCCTCCCAACACTTGCAGGGGTGTGCAAATGGTGGTAGGAGCCTCCTCTTTCCATACAGTCTTGGGAAGGTCAGGCCTAGACATAGCAACCGTGGACACACTTGGACTCTCCTTGGGGATCTGTGATATCAATAAACGCACAGTTGTTTTTTCCGTAGCTTTAACAAGCTTTATTTTTTTTACATTTTTTTAGAGGGAGGAGGGCTTCCATCTTCATAAGAAGCTGAACCACCATTCATGAACATAGTCTAAGGCGGGATGCGGTCAAGATGCCGCCGGCCAGAATCCCGGCGGTCGAAATACCGACGCCGGAATCCCGACCGCCACAATCCCGACATATTCTTCCTCCGTGGGTGTCCACGACACCCATAGAGGGAGAATATAATAGTGTGCCGAGCGTAGCGAGGCACCGTGCCCGCAGCGTGGCGAGTGAGCCCGCAAGGGGCTGCGTTCCGCTCGCCACCCCTGTCAGGATTGTGTGGTCGGGATTCCGGCATCGGTATTTCGACCGCCGGGATTCCGGCTGGCGGCATTTAGTACTGATCCCGTCTAAGGCCTTAGCCTTTCCTTGACACCTCATTTTGTGAATGGCATGTTGTCAATTTTATGTTTCTTATCAGATATTTTTTTGTTGTTGTTGGTTCTTAATTTTTGCTTCTTGGATTTTACATGTCCTCTATAACATTTGGGCATCGGCCTTAGCAGACGACGTTGATGGAATTGCATCATCAATGTCATGACTGGTGGCAGCAGCTATTTTTTAGTCCAAATTTTTGTTTCACAGGACAGCACACCTTTATTATTACAGCACAGAGAACATTGTCCCTTTATTTTCACAGCACCTCTGTAATTTTACAGCATACAACACAGGGCCAGTGTACCTATATTTTAACAAAAGCGCCCCTGTATTTTTACAAGACAGGGCCAGTGTACTTTTATTTTAACAACAGCACCTGTGTATTTGGACCAGTGCACTTTTCTTTTAACAACAGCACTCATGTTTTTTTACAGCATACTGGGCCAGTATACTTTTATTTTAACAACAGCTTCCCTGAATTTTTACAGCATACAGGACCAGTGTACTTTTACTTTAACATCAGCACCCCTGTATTTTTACAGCATACAGGACAAGTGTACTTTTATTTTAACAACAGCACAGCTCTATTTTTACAGCATATAGGACCAGTATACTTTTAATTTAACAACAGCACCACTGTATTTTTACAGCATACAGGACCAGTGTAATTTTATTTTTACATCAGCACCCCTGTTTTTTTACAGTATACATGACCAGTGTACTTTTATTTTAACAATAGCACCCCTCAATTTTTACAATCTTTTATTTTTCAAGACAGCAGCACAGCGATGTGGCATTGAGCCAACCAATGTTTGGAGCTCTTCCTTCTTTATTATGTGGTGCCATGAGATAATTATAGCCTTTTCAAATGGAACCACAAATGTTCTATAGGGTTCAGGTCAGGGCTGTTTCCTGGCCATCCCAGCACCGGTATGTCATTCTCCGTGAACCACTGTTTGCATATCCCTGCAGTATGGCAGGGAGCTGAATCCTGCTGGAAAAAAATGGGGCATTACCTGGAAAAAGATCCCTGATAGAAGGTAGAAGTTTATGTTGTAAGATGGTGTCAATGTACTTTCTGCTGTTCAGTGTGCCATCTATGACATGATGGTGGCCTACAGCATCTGCTGTCGTACATGCCCAGATCATAACACTTGTAGGATTCTTTGTTGTTACTTGAATGCAATCTGGATGTACCTCTTCCCGGATGCGACGTCTCACATATTTTTTCCCATCACTACCAAATATCGATATCTTAGTTTTGTCACTCCATATCACTTGTTTCCACTGTCCTTCTATCCATGCAATGTGTTCTTTTGCCCACTGAATTCGTTTCTGCAGCTGCTTTTTTTTCAGAAATGGCTTTTTTCGTGGAATCATACCTTTTAGGCTAACCTCTATTAGTCTACTCCGTACTGTTCTTGCACTGACAAAAACACCAGTTGCACTCAGTTCACTGCTAATGGCTGCAGATGGCATCCAGCAGTCCCTGACGCAAATTTGTTTTATTCTTCAATCATCAACAGCTGTTGTGCACTTTTTCCAGCCTTTTCCTTCGTTGTTTTGTATAGATTGTGTTTCCTGATTACGTAAACAAAACTTTCCTACTCCTGATGTTGTCACATTCCCACCATGTTCTCTCACAATTGCTACATACAAAAGACCATTTTCACGCAACACCACAATCCTGGATCTCTTCCTGGGTGACTAGTCACCACTTTGCCTGGACGACATTGTTGTATTTATTTTTTACATCGTCAATAGCACTAAACAATACACACAAACATCCAACTGTAATTGCCCTTTAGTAACCAACTTAATCCTACAAAATGAAACAGCCACACTGACCTTTCCCACCTTTGAACATGACCTTGGACATGCTCATAAATAACAGCTGATTGGTCCTCAAAATGACCATTTCGATTGGCTGGTAGTAGCTATTACTACAATCCATTTCTTGAATCTTACGCATCTGTGCTTTTTTCTCTGACTGAATGTAGCATAACTTCCCTTGAAATGCAAATATTTGACCTCCATTTATTGTTTTGAATTCAGCATTAAATTTCCTTTCATTTGATATATGAATCAATGTACTGTGTGAAGTAAAACAGTTTTTATAAGCATTCAAAGTTGAAAAACATTCAAATTTCAAAAAGTGTCCGCAATTTTGGCCACCACTATATATATTAGAGATGTGCGGCGGGCACTTTTTGCGTTTTGGTTTTGGATCTGGATCCCCACTCATGTTTTGGATCTGGATTGGTTTTGCCAAAACCACCCTTTTGGGTTTTGGTTTTAGATCTTGATGATTTAAAAAAAAACACATAAAAACAGCTAAAATCACAGAATTTTGGGGTAATTTTGATCCTACGGTATTATTAACCTCAATAACAATCATATCCACTCAATTCCAATCTATTCTGAACACCTCATGCCTCACAATATTGTTTTTAGGCAAAAAGGTTGCACCAAGGTCGCTGGATGACTAAGCTATGCGACCCAAGTGGGTGGCACAAACACGTGGCACATATAGGAGTGGCACTGCAGTGGCAAACAGGAAGGCACTTTAAAAAAATAGTCCCCAAAGAGCACATAATGCAAAGAAAAAAAAGAGGTGCACCGAGGTTGCTGGGTGACTAAGCTAAGCGACACAAGTGTGCTGCACAAACATGTGGCCCATCTAGGAGTGGCACTTTTAAAAACTAGGCCCAAAGAGCACATAATGAGAAGAAGAAAAAGAGGTGCACCGAGGTCACTGGGTGACTAAGCTAAGAGACACAAGTGTGTGGCACAAACACCTAGCCCATCTAGGTGTGACACTGCAGTGCCAGACAAGATGGCTCTTTTAAAAACTAGACCACAGCACATGATGCAAAAGAAAAAAATAAGAGGTGCAATATGGAATTGTCCTTGGGCCCTCCCCCCCACCCTTATGTTGTATAAACAGGACATGCACACTGTAACAAACCAATCATTTCAGTGACAGAGTCTGCCACATGACTGTGGCTGAAATAATTGGTTTATTTGGGCCCCCACAAAAAAGAAGCTATTAATCCCCCCACCAAAAAAAGAAGCAATTCATCTCTTCTTGCACAAACTGTTTCTACAGAGGCAAGATGTCATCCTTATCTTAATCCTCCGATTCCTCACCCCTTTCAGTGTACATCCTCCTCCTCAAAGAGTATTAATTTGTCCACACTGGAATCCACCATCACAGGTCCCTGTGTACTTTCTGGAGGCAATTGCTGGTAAAGGTCTTCCTAGAGGAATTTATCATTAATTTTGCTGAACATCATTTCCTCCACATTTTCTGGAAGTAACCTCCTACGCCGATTGCTGACAAAGTGAGCGGCTGCACTAAACAATCTTTCAGAGTACACACTGGAGGGGAGGCAACATAGGTAAAATAAAGCCAGTTTGTGCAAGGGCCTCATATTTGCCTCTTTTTCCTGCCAGTATACATGCAGACTATCTCACATACCTACTTGGATGCTGCCACCCATATAATCCTCCAACATTCTTTCGATGGTGACAGCATCATATGCAGTGACAGTAGACATGTCAGTAATCATTGGCAGGTCCTCCAGTCTGGACCAGATTTCAGCACTTGCTCCTGACTGCCCTGCATCACCGCCAGTGGGTGGACTTGGAAATTTTATCCTTTTTCTCACAGCCCCAGTTGCAGGAGAAAATGAAGGAGGAGCTGTTGATGTGTCACGTTCCGCTTCAGTTGACAGCTGTCTCCCCAGTAGGTCTTTAAACCTCTGCAGACTTGTGTCTACTGGAAAGAGAGATACAACATAGGCTTTAAACCTAGGATTGAGCAAGGTGGTCACAATGTAGTGCTCTGATTTCAACAGATTGACCACCCTTGAATCCTGGCAAAGCGAATGAAGGGCTCCATCCACAAGTCCCACATACTCAAGGATCTTCCGGAGGAATCCTGGTTAGGAGAGGACTCGTCAGTCATGCCAGTGACATGGCCTGCAAGACTAATGATGTTCCTGACTGAGAAACTTGATGTTGAGGGAGTTGGTGGTGTGGCTTGCAGGAGCTTGGGAACAATAGGAAGAAGGGATTTAGGTGTCGGTGGACCTCTTACGCTCTTACCCAAAGTTTCTGAACTTGACAATGACTTCTGATGAATGCGCTGCAGGTGATGTATAAGGGAGGATGTTCCTAGGTGGTTAACGTCCTTACCCCTTCTTATTACGGATTGACAGAGGCAACACATGGCTTGACGCCTGTTGTCCGGAATTGTGGAGAAATAATTCCACACTGAAGAGGTGTCTTTTTTGGTATTTTGCCCAGGCATGACAATGGGCTTTCTCATCCCATGGACAACAACTGTCTCCCCCAGTGCCTGATTTAAACAAACCACATCACCATCAGAAACCTCCTTGTCAACTTCCTCCTCAGCGCCAGCAACACCCATATCCTCATCCTGGCATATTTCAACAGTGACATCTTCAATTTGAATATCAGAAACTGGACTGTCGGTGCTCCTTCCAGCACCTGCAAAGGGTGTGCAAATGGTGGAAGGAGCCACTTATTCCTGTCCAATGTTGGGTAGGTCAAGCATTGCAACCGCTGACACACTTGGACTCTTCTTGGGGATTTGTGATACCATCTTAGAATGCACAGTTCTTTGCTGTGCTTTTGCCAGCTTAACTCTTATAATTTTTTTAGTGGGAGGATGAGGGCTTCCATCGTCATGTGACGCTGAACAAAGGCCAGGGCTTTAGCCGTTCCCTGCCATTGCGTGTCATGAAAGGCATATTGGCAAGTTTACATTTCTCCTCAGACCAGAGGTTCCCAAACTGTGTGCTGTGGCTCCCTGGGGTGCCTCGGGACACTTGCAGGGGTGTCCTGGGTTGGTGCTCCAGGACCAATTCAAATTATTCATAGTCAATATAATAGGCAAAACCAGTGCTGGTGGCTGTCAATTATAAAGTATGTGGACAAACAGAAGCAAATCTTGTCCCTCACCACATAACTGAGCCCAAGGATGACATATAAACACAATCTACTTAATGTAATATTTCTTTCTAAATTTCTCAATAAGAAATTTTTGGCCTAGGGGTGCCGTGAAAAAAATTCTGATATTCTAGGGTGCTGTGATTCCAAAAAGTTTGGAAACCACTGCCTCAGACCATTTAAATTAATTTTTTGGTCATTTTACTGAACTTTGGCTTTTTGGATTTTACATTCCCTCTACTATGACATTGGGCATCGGCTTTGGCAGGTGATTTTTATGGCATTTCATCATGACTAGCGGCAGCAGCTTCAACACTAGGAGGAAGTGGTTCTTGATCTTTCCCTATTTTATCCTCCAAATTTGTATTCTCCATTATTTTTCTGGAGTTATATAACAATATGCAGTACAGGAGAGCGTACCTATACACTGCACAGGGCAAACCCTGTGAAATTTTTTTGGAATAGATATTAATAACCCCTTTATTTGGAGTAAATAATATACAGCACAGGACAGCACCACTAAATTTATATGGCAGTATCTCTGGACTGGATTTATACGGCAGTACCACTGGATTTATACGGCAGTACCACTGGACATATATGGCAGTATCACTGGAATTATATGGCAGTACCACTGGACTTATATGGCAGTACCACTGGACTGGATTTATACGGCAGTATCACTGGAATTATATGGCAGTATCACTGGAATTATACGGCAGTACCACTGGACTTATACAGCAGTACCACTGGACGGACTGGATTTATACGGCAGTATCAATGGCCTTATATGGCAGTACCACTGGACTTATAAGTCAGTACCACTGGACTGGATTTATACGGCATTACCACTGGATTTATACGGCAGTACCACTGGACATATATAGCAGTATCACTGGATTTATACGGCAGTACCACTGGACTTATAAGTCAGTACCACTAGACTGGATTTATACGGCATTACCACTGGATTTATACAGCAGTAGCACTGGACATATACGGCAGTATCACTGGAATTATATGGCAGAACCACTGGACTTAAACGGCAGTACCACTGGACTGGATTTATGTGGCAGTACCACTGGACTTATATGGCAGTACCACTGGACTGGATTTATACACCAGTACCACTGGACTTATATGGCAGTACCACTGGATTTATACAGCAGTACCACTGGACATATACGGCAGTATCACTGGAATCATATGGCAGTACCACTGGACTGGATTTATTCAGCAGTACCACTGGACTTATACAACAGTACCACTGGACTGGATTTATATGGTAGTACCACTGGATTTATATGGCAGTACCACTGGACATATATACAGCAGTATCACTGAAATTATATGGCAGTACCACTGGACATATACAGCAGTACCACGGGACTGGACTTATATGGCAGTAGCACTGGATATATACAGCAGTATCACTAGATTTATACGGCAGTACCACTGGACATATACGGCAGTATCACTGGACTTATTCGGCAGTATCACTGGACATATACCGCAGTATCACTGGACATATACCACAGTACCACTGGACTGGATTTATACAGCAGTACCACTGGACAGATATGGCTGTACCACTGGAGTTGATTTATACGGCAGTACCACTGGATTTATACGGCAGTACCACTGGACATATATGGCAGTTTCAATGTAATTATATGGCAGTATTACTGGACTTATATGGCAGTACCACTGGAGTGGACTTATACGGCAGTATCACTGGACTTATACAGCAGTACCACTGGATTTATACGGCAGTACCACTGGACATATACGGCAGTTTCACTGGATTTATACTGCTGTACCACTGGACATATACAGCAGTATCACTGGACATACAGTATACGGCAGTATCCCTGGTCATATACGGCAGTACCACTGGACTGGATTTATACTTCCTCATGCCTCATTACCGTTTTCAGTAGTGATGTCACACCAGAAGTGACGCTGTCCGGCCTGAAAGCCAGTGGAGCTCTGGGACTGGCTGTGCATCACTGTGGCAACTCATAACAACACATTGTGCATAAAACAATATCAGAACATACCTAGAAACCGCATGTTGGTAAAGACAGTGTGCTCAAAATGAAGGAGCTAATAACATTGCCCTGCAAATCCAAATATTCATGTGTCTAAACCATACTTGCCTGCTTATGAAAAAGCATTTCAGGGAGATTGTAAAAGTAACAGCTTTACTGTGGATGTGTACTGCTACATGTGGGAAGCATGTCATACAAATGACTTAGATCCAAATGTAAATGCGACCCACAGTTAGTAAGATCTACTTGTTGAAGAAAAGACACTGATATTTTTCAGGATTTGTTTGTGTATTATATTTTACAAGAGGTTCCATATACTGTAAAGGGCCACGAGAAACCTTATTTAAATTGCATAAAGCCATATGTATTATTGTGCCTTATAACCAATGAAGATAAATGGCAATGATGATCCCATTTGAATCTATGTATCTTGGATATCTTTTTTTCCCAAGAATGTAACAGCTACATAATGGGGGTAAGGTGCAATCAGGGAGATTGCTGGTCTATTCAGGGAGTCTCCTGCAGATTTCTGCTATTTCAGAGAGTCTCCTGCAGAATGTGGGAGGGTAGGCAACTATGGTCAAAACAATGCATCACTATAACAAGTGAGACATAAAGTTGCTAGCAACAATTGATATTAAAATATTGAAATATTAAACCACATTTTTGTGTTGCTATTATTATTATTTTGTTGTTATTTTGCTATATTGCCTGCTGTGTTGATTTTACGTGATCCTTGGTGACATATTTGCACACCACCATACACAAATAATTTTTTCATGTAATCCCAGACAGACAGGCAAGTACTTACCCATCCTGGAATACAATCAGGGAGGCATCTGATTGGTTCCAAATTGATTCTGTAGCAGTATATCGATCCCAAACATACAGCCAATGTCATTAATAACCATATTCAGTGTAAAGAAAAACAAGGAGTCCTGGAACTGATAATATGGCCTTCACAGAGCCCTGATCTCATCAACATCGAGTCTGTCTGGGATTACATAAAGAGTAAGAAGGATTTGAGCAACCCTACATCCACAGAAGACACAATAAAATACTCAGGGCTGCAGGCATAGTTCTCTGTACCAGCTGTTTCTCCCATGGGCAGCTATAGGTGACTTGCTCACTAGTTACTAGCCCCACAAATCCTTTTATGTTAATCCCTGAAGGAAAACTGCAAATATTGTATACAAATACATTTTGTGATCAATGTACACAATATAAAAAATACATTACAATAATAGCTAGCACTACTGTCTTTGTAAAATTAGTTCCGCTGAGCAATAACAGAAATCCATGTGTGAAAATGTTAGTTTGCAGATAGTCCTATACTATGAATATCATTTTAGTGTTTATATCATCTGTGATTTTCAGCATAATTATATTTATTAATGTGGGTAAGTGCTGTTAATTTAAAATATAACAAATGGACAGTATTATAACATAGCAATGTAGTAGACAAACCCAGGAACTTTGATAAGGTTCATAAAGGTTCCCTTATCATAATGGATATGGTTTTAAGAAAACATCCAATGTTATTAGCATAGGGCTCTCGCTAAAAACTGTACTGTGCAATTGTTTGGAAGTCATACAGTTCCAATTCAGATATTATATGGTATATTTAAAGAGAAATAAAGACAAAAGTCAAATAATTCAAGGTAGAAAAGCATATAGGATATCATGTAGCATAGTTTAGTATAGGGCTGACATTGATAAAACGACGCATTGAAATTGAGATAATGAAGACACGGTAGGCTGGATATTAGATGAATGCTGCTAGGAAGGAATGTCTAATGGAAAATTACTGCTTATTTGACACACTCGTGATGCCAGACCAACTAGAAATCTAATACAAATATCACAAATTCTGTTTAAGTAAACAAATTTGATGCTAGAGTATATCACAAGAGTATATTATTAAACTACTGTATGTTAAGTTGTGTCATTTTACACTGTGGATCAAGTCTAGCCAAACAGCACCCCAGAGTGTCTGGTACCATGCTACTCAGCCAAGCCTAGTGTCTTTTTCACCCAAAAGGTTTAAAATTGTTAACATAAACTGATCACTGGGGCTTGCGCTACTTGTATATCTGTGTGCGACTAACTTTAAATCTGTGTGAGAGGGGCTTCGATACTATGAGGTAGGCTTTTCCTCACACCTTCATCTGCATCACTGACAGATACTGTATGAGTGGTTCAGATTTCCTGGAATCCGAACCACTTTGAAATTCCAGGATCCAAGTCAACCCATGCTGCAGCTTAGGGTTTCCTGCCAGGCTCAGATTCCACATCGAGGCAAAACTTCATCCTCCAGGCATCTGATTCTGAAGGGTTTTTTAGTCTATCTAAGAGCACCATGGCCGGGACCTGATGCCATTTCATTATGCTTAGGCACGCTGCTGTATGTTGCACTTTCCTCTGCTGTATTGGCTGAGCTGTGTTATTATAGTCACTTTCAGTATATACAGGGGCACGCTGCTGTATGTGTGCTTTACTGTACTCTGCTGTATTGGCTGTGCTGTGCATTATAGTCACTGTGAGTGTAACTGAAGGGGTATGCTGCTATATGCTGCACTGTACTGGCTGATCTGTGTATTATTATTATTATTATTATACTCAGAGTATACAGGGGCACACTGCTGTGTACTGAGCTGTACTCTGCTGTTTTGCTGAACTGTGTATTACAATCACTGTCAGTGTATACAGGGGCACTCTGCTGTATTTGTGTTGTAGTCTGCTGTATATGTGTATTGTAGTACTATTGCCAACAACAACTGTGAGAGCTTCATACATATTTGTTCATTATTTTTTACCATGCAGTTTTTTATTTTGGTTCTATACTAATACCAATTGGTGAATTACTCACTGGCCTAATTGAGTTTGATGGTGTGGAAACAATACATTGATAATCATTGTAAATATTTTTCATTAGGAGTTGTCTTTTGTAGGGTTTCACTGTTTTATTATTTATTTATTATTTATTTATTAACGGTTTCTTATATAGTGCAGCAAATTCCGTTGCGCTTTACAACTGGACACAAGTAGAAGACAAGTCCGACTAAAAACAAACAGTCATAGCGGTAGGAGGGCCCTACATGCAAGCTTACAATCTATGGGGAAATAGGCATTGATAGAGGAGGATAGGTGCTATCTATTGCATAGTTGTCCACCAAATTTCAAAGGTTCTTGGTGGGCTGCATGATATCACATCACAGCAGTGATGAACCAGGTTCATAAGGACGGGAGCGTGAAGAAAGAAAATATATGGGGGATATGTGTGTAGTGTACTGTGGGGATATCATTGGATAGGAAAGCTGTGAAGGTAATGTAATCGGTTCTGGAATTTGATAAGCTTGTCTGAATAGGTGAGTTTTCAGAGAACGCTTGAAGGTTTGAAGACTAGAGGAGAGTGTTATTGTAAGTGATTGGGCATTCCACAGAATGTCCTGTAATCGTGCATGGGAGCAAGTAATGAGTGTGGATGAGAGACGTAGATCTTGTGAAGAGCGAAGGGGCCGGGTTGGGAGATATTTTGAGATAAGCACAGAGATGTATGTTTGTGTAGTATGGTTAATAGCCTTGTATGTAAGTAACAGTATTTTAGAATAAATACAGTAGAATACCGGTAGCCAATGGAGGGACTGACAAAGTGGGTCTGCAGACGATGAACGTCTAGCGAGGAAGATTATCCTCGCAGCTGCATTCAGAATGGATTGTAAAGGTGAGAGTCTGTTCTTAGTAAGACCAGTAAGAAGACTATTGCAATATTCAATGCTGGAGATAATGAGAGCATGGATTAGGGCTTTAGCAGTGTCTTGTGTAAGGTATGATTGTATTTTCGATATATTTCTTAGATGCATGTAATATGATTTTGAGACAGATTAAATGTGGGGCTCAAAGGACAGTTCTGAGAGAAGTATGACACCTAGGCAGCGAGCTTGTGGTGTAGGGTTAATTGTAGAGTTCTCAATATTGATAGAAATATCAGGTTGGTAACTGCTATTGCAGAAATAGGATGTACCCAGAGGTATTCGGGCGCTATAAGAATAAGGTGCTTTACTGAGCTACAGCCAAATTAAGAGGGAAGTCACTCCCACTGTAACAAAGATACAACAAAAGGAAGGCTGCAATCAGATAGGAAAGAACAATAATACTTTCGCCAAATTTATCAATTTTAAAAAAGACAATTTAATAAAAACCAGTATCCTATGCAATAAACAACATACAACATGAATTCATGTATTTTAAAAAGGGAATACTGGGTCAGGACATGTATTAATGATGCAGTACAAGGAATATGTTCCAAATAGTGCCCTTCATTACAATAGAGTCCAGTAGCAAGAGTCTCTTATGTAAATTGAGAGTCCAATTTGTTCTTTGCGTTCACCATTAAAGAAATAAGCAATGGAATTAGTCCCGTATGGTTAATGGGTACCTCATGCGACACGGTGTTTGGATGATGCCTCTCTGAAACTCCTCTGATTGACTGGTGAATGGCAAGGGCTGGTTCAGATCCAAATAAAAAGTTGTCCTGGTCTAGTAGATAGCACTGACGCGTTTCGCTGCATAAAGCTTGCAGCTTTTTCAAAGGTATCTGCTATTGGCCGGTGGAAATATAATTAACTCTGTTTTGGAAATATTAAGTTTGAGGTGGCGAGATAACATCCAAGATGAAATGGCAGAGAGGCATTCAGTGACCCGACCCAATACAGATAGAGACAAATCAGGGAAGGATGGGTAGATTCAAGTATCATCTGCGTACAGATGATACTGAAATCCAAAAGAACTGATTAGTTTCCAAAGACATGAGGTAAAGATTGAGAAAAGCAGAGGACATAAGACCAAGCCTTGTGGTACTCCAACTGAAAGAGGTAGCGAAGAGGAGGTAGATTCAGAGAAACGGACACTGAAAGAGTGATTAGATAGGTAGGATAGGAACCAAGAGAGGGCCGTGTCCTGAAAACTCAGGGTCTGCAGTGTTTGTATGAGAAGAGAGTGGTCAACAGTGTCAAAAGCAGCAGAAAGATCTAGAAGAATGAGTAGTGAGTAATGGCCTTCGCAGTGACTAGATCATTTACTACTTCAGTCAGTGCTGTCTCTGTGGAGTGTTGGGAGCAAAAGCCTGATTGATGTGGGTCCAATAAGTTGTATGAGTTCAGAAAGTGTGTGAGGTGAGTGTAGGCAAGTTTCTCAAGTAGCTTGGAGAGACATAGCAGCTGGGAGATAGGACGGTAGTTTGAGAGAAAGTTAGGGTAAGAATTTTGTTTTTTCAGATGCTTGAACAGTTAGTTAGATGTTAGTTAAGGTTGGGATGAGCACAGGAGACAGAGCTTTACTTATTTGTGAGGGTATAGGATCAAGAGGAGAGGTAGTAGAGAAGCAGTGTTGAAGAGTGTTGATACTTAATCTTCATTAGTGGGATCAAATGAAGTGCCAGAGGGTTTTGTAAGGAATTGAGTAGATCACTGGTTGAGGAAGAGCATACCATTTCATATTGGATCTTGTAAATCTTGTCCTTGAAGTAGGAAGCAAGATCTTGCGCCATGATAGTGGCTGGCGGGTTGGGTGAAGGAGGGTTGAGAAGTGATTTAAATGTATTATTAAATGTAAACCCTCTTCTTCTGCAAATCCTTCACTCTCTTGATCTACACGATACTGCCCTCTCCTGGCTGTCCTCCTACCTCTCTGATCGTTCCTTCTCTGTCTCCTCTAATGATGCTACCTCGCCCCCACTTCCACTAACTGTTGGTGTCCCCCAAGGTTCTGTTCTTGGTCCTCTCCTTTTCTCTCTCTATACGTCCTCTTTAGGTGAACTCATTAGTTCTTTTAATTTCCAGTATCACCTCTATGCTGATGACACTCAAATCTACCTCTCCTCCCCTGATATCTCCACGGCTCTCCTCTTTCGTGCCTCTAACTGTCTTTCTGCTATCTCTTCCTGGATGTCCCAGCGCTTTCTTAAACTCAACATGTCTAAGACTGAGCTGATCATCTTCCCACCCTCCCGCACAACCTCACCTCCCACAATCTCATTATCCATTGATGGCATGACTATCTCCTCTAGCCCCCAAGTACGCTGTCTTGGTGTAATCCTTGACTCCTCCCTCTCCTTCAAACCACACATTCAGCACCTTTCACAAACCTGTCATTTTCATCTCAAAAACATTTCCAGGATCAGACCTTTTCTCACCCAGGATGCCACTAAGATCATTATTCACTCACTGATTATTTCCAGACTGGACTACTGTAATCTCCTCCTAACTGGCCTCCCTGACAATTACCTCTCTCCACTCCAATCTATCCTCAATGCTGCTGCCCGGCTTATCTTCCTCACCAAATGCACTATGTCCACCTCCCCTCTCCTACAAAGCCCTTCACTGGCTTCCCTTCCCTTTCAGAATCCAATTCAAACTTCTCACACTCACTTACAAAGCACTCACCCACTTCTCTCCCATTTACATCTCTGACCTTATCTCCCTTTACTCTCCCACCCGTCCTCTTCACTCTGCTAATGCATGCCGGCTCTGCTGTCTTTTGATTACTTCCTCCCACTCCTATCTCCAAGATTTTTCACGTGCTGCTCCCTTCCTCTGGAATTCTTTACCTCTCCCCCTCAGACTCTCCACCTCTCTACAAAACTTCAAACGGGCTCTTAAGACCCATTTCTTTACCAAACCCAGCCAAATCTCACCCTAACCCTCTGTTCCACGCTTTCTATGTACCCCATCTGTGTCACCCCTGTCTGTCTACCCCTCCCCTTAGAATGTAAGCTCTCACGAGTAGGGCCCTCTTCCCTCATGTGCTTATCCTTTTCTTACTTTAATAATCCTTAACTGCCCAAATCACGCAGTTTTTTGGCCACCTGGAACTTATTTACTGGTGTAGTTATGCTTAGTTACACTGTACTTGTCCTAAATTGTCTTCAACTGTAAGTCACTGTTTTCCTGTATTGATTATGTGCATATGTACTCTGTAATTGGGCGCTGCAGAACCCTTGTGGCACCATATAAATAAAGGATAATAATAATAATAATAATAATAATAACTAAAGTTTGGGGTTAGAGGCTTGAGCAGAGATGAGAGTTTGGAAAGATGTTTGTTTGGCAGCGTCCAGAGCATTACAATAAGAATAGTAGATAGTCTTATATGTGAGGAAGTCACTTGGAATACGAGATTTATGCCACTGGCGTTTAACTTTACGTGACAGTTTTTGTAGGTGTCTTGTTACTGTAGAGTGCGGTGGTTGACATCTAGGTCTATGTGGAGTGTGATGGGTAGCTGGAGCCACTTCATCAAGGGCTATCTCTAGAGTCTGGTTCAGGTGTGATACAGCCATCTCAGAAGTGAATGCAGAAATAGGTGAAAGCTGTTGTTGCAGTGTGGTGGAAAGTTCTTGAAGATTAATTGCATTAATATTTCTGCGGGTTTGAGGAGGGTTGGAGGATGTCAGTGGCACTGAGTTTGAAGTATTAGAGGAGCGCATGCAGGTGATTAGGTTGTGATCTGAGAGTGCAAGGAGTGTTAGTGAGTTAAGAAATGGAGCATAGTCTGGTGAATACTAGATCAAGGCAGTGGCACTCCTGATGAGTAGAGGAGTCAGTCCATTGTGAGAGGCCGAAAGAGGAGGTTAGATAGAGTAGATTAAACATAGAAACATAGAAACATAGAATTTAACGGCAGATAAGAACCACTTGGCCCATTAGTCTGCCTTTTTTTTTTATCATATTTTTATCTCAAAACTTATTTATCCTTATTTTTTTGTAAGGATATTGTTATGTCTATCCCATGCATGTTTAAATTGCTCTACTGTCTTAGCCTCTTCCACCTCTGATGGGAGGCTATTTCATTTGACCACTACCCTTTCTGAGAAGTAATTTTTCCTCATATTTCTCCTGAAACCCCCCCTCCAGTCTCATTGCATGTCCTCATGTCCTATTGCTTCTCTTCTTTAGGAGAATGTTTCCCTCCTGCACATTGTTAAAACCCTTGATATATTTGAAAGTTTATATCATGTCCCCCCTTTCTCTTCTCTTCTCCAAACTATACATATTGAGATTTTTTTTGTCTTTCTGTGTATGTTTTGTGATGTAGGCCATGCACCATTTTAGTTGCCCTTCTGTTTACAGTCTCTAATGTATTAATATCCTTTTGAAGATATGGCCTCCAGAATTGAACACAATATTCTAGATGAGGCCGTACCAATGACCTACACAGTGGCATTATTACTTCTTTCTTTCTTTCTGCTGCTGATTCCTCTCCCAATGCCGCCAAGCATCTGACTAGCCTTCCTCATTGCTTTGTTACATTGTTTACCTGCCTTTAAGTCACCTGAAATAGTGACTCCTAGATCCCTTTCTTTCTTAGTAGTTTCCGGTATAAGGCCATTAATACTATATTTAGCCTTTGGATTTTTGAGACCCAAGTGCATGATTTTGCATTTTTGGGCATTAAACTGTAATTGCCACACTCTTGACCATTCATCTAGTCTACCTAGATCCTCAGTCATTTGTTTTACCCCACCTGGTGTGCCTACCCTGTTGCATACCTTTGTGTCATTGGCAAAAATGCATACTTTCCCTTTAATGCCATTTGCAATGTCACCAATAAAGATATTAAAAAGCATTGGTCCAAGTACAGATCCCTGGGGTGCTCCACTGGTAACATTTCCCTCCTGTGAATGCACTCCATTTTCCTCAACTCTCTGTTTTCTATCCTGCAACCAAGATTTTATCCATTCAATAATCCTAGTATCCAATCCCAAGCTTCCAAGTTTATTGGAGGCATGAGCATCAGATTTTGGACTATCAATAGCAATATTGAAATCTCCCATGATAATGATGGAGATGTCAGAGGATAAGAAGTGAGGGAGCCAGGCAGAAAAATAATCTAGAAATTGTTTGGGTTGACCAGGTGGGAGATAGCTGCAACACGCAGGGAAAAAGGAGCGTAAAGTTTGATAGAATGTACTTCAAATGATGTACAGTAAATGTGAGTGATGGTACCTGTTTAGAACTGTGTATGTGAAAGATTGGGATAGTAATAATCCAAGCCCACCTCCTTTACAGTTACCAGGCCTGGGGTTGTGTGTGAAGTGGAAGCCACCGTGTGACAGTGCTGCAGGGGAGACCGTATCCGGTTGTGTGAGCCATGTTTCTGTGATAGCCAGCAGGTTGAAGTTGTTAGATATGAAGCGGCAATGAACAGATGTTAGTTTGCTACAAACAGAGCGTGCATTCCATAAGCCACATTTTAGTGATTTGGAGGGTGATGGGAGACATGTGATATTTATGATGTTAGCTGTATATCTATATTGCTGTGAATCAGGTGAATGTGAGTGGGGCAGGTGTTTGGGGCCTGGATTAGTGAAATGTCACCAGCTAATAGCAGTAAGAGAGAGAAGTAAATATAGTTGTATGAGGTTTGGTAATTTTTTTTATGGTGTCCAGTTGTGGATTTTATTGTTAAAGTACAAAGATGAGTAAAAAGCTTGAGTGTTAATAAAAGGTGTGTGGATAATTGAGGTGGCAATATGTACAGAGGGTGGGTTACAGGGAGAGTAGACAATGTATTTGCTTTGAAGAGAATACCATGGAGTGCAATGAAGTACAACAATTTGAGGTGCAGGTGTGTTTGCGAAAGAAAGTATTGAGGTATTGTTACATCTGTGTTGTTTATGCTGCTCTTATGTGCCCATGTGCTATTTGGGCATGGTGAATTAGTTGGGTTGATCTGAGGCGTAAGAGCGCTTTTAACTCTCATGAGATTTATACTCATAGTAGTTTTTTTAATCTTCTTAAAATTGAATGCTGACTGTCATCGGAGTGAAGGGCTTGAAGGTTTGAATCTGTTCTAGTGAAATTTATCTGTTGTATCATATAAAAATTATTCTATTTATGTGAATACATAAATATTATCGGACTGTTCAATATACTGGGTCACTCAAAATATAATTTCTTTAATAGTGCTGTTTTTGGTGCATTCATTATATATCTACTGTATATGTTTGTCTCTTTAATATTTTAAATATCTTAAAAATACGATTATATTGCTATTCCTTCTTTGCGGAATATGAATGAATAACATCTAAGCACATAATAGTGTTACATGAGTGCAACTTAGTTGCATATTTTGCCACACTGTCTTAATGTATATCTTAATTTGTCACAATATTATGTTTTACGAGTAAATGGTCCGTACGATGAAACTGAGGCTTGGAATTTATGTATAGTGCACATGTGTACGGTAACGCAATGGGTTTAGAAGGATCCACCTGCATCCCTTACCTTTCATTCTGATGAATCCACCGATATCAGAGTTAGGCGGGGAAACGTGTCAATTCGACTGAAAGCATACCAACCGGCAGCAGATTTTGATCCCTAAACCTTGAGAAAGCCAGCCGAGTCTCCACATCATACCCTGTAATGGTGCACTGACGGAGCGGCACAGCAGCAAGAGTGGTGTACCTGTGGGAGTGGAGGGGGTGTCACTGCCATCTTGGCACTAGCTGCAAACCGGTGCCGACTGCTTGGGGAGATCCACTCCCATATTAATATTATTACCAGCCTATTTTCCTCTGGATATGACTGCGATAAAAGGAATTGCTGGTGCTACCAGCGGCCGGGAGGACTGTTTCTAATGAGTAACCTCGCTGATGGGTAAAGTACCCTTGCATTTAAAAAGCTGCTTAAGGTTACTGTTCTCTGCTGAATATTCAGTTAATTATTTCTGACAAGTGACACAGTGGTCTTACCTAAAAGGTTCTTTTTTTACTTGCCGGCTGGTGTTGAAAATTAGAGATGAGCGTGTTGTTTTACTCGGATTTACTCGGTTCTCAAAGCGACATCTTATTGGCTTACAGATGTCTTGAGTTTTCAATAGCCAATAAGATGCCATTTTGAGAACCGAGTAAATCTGAGTAAAACCGAGTAACACCCGAACCCGCTTATCTCTACTAAAAATATATATATTTAAAGTACTTCTTTCATATATATTGTGATATTATTTTTATTTTTAATTTTAAGTAATATGTATATATTGTACTAATTATTAAAGTATTTATATTGTTCAATTATCAACACATTTTTCATCTCCACTTGTGGAGTTTTCTTGTGTATATCTTTGTACCTTTGTTATACTGTAATAATTCCTGTGCAGTTATTGTCACAGCCCAGTGTCACTGCATCTGCGATGTGACTAAGATGCAAAAGAAAAATAAGTTATACCACACATCATGAGCAACTCCGTTGCTCCCTCTTAGCTGGGAAATCAATAAGAAGCTCATAGGCTTCTATAGGATAATGCTAGCAAAAGCTGACATTACCCTCTGCAGCGGAGCCCTGGTGACCAGGGCTTAGTACATTTGGAAATGCACCAAAAAACATGAAAATAAGGGTTTTTTACCTCATTGTTGTTTAAGTACATTCCGCCCCTAGAGTGAAAAATCCTTTTTATTGCTATGTGCTAGTGATGAGCGCCGGAAATTTTTCGGGTTTTGTGTTTTGGTTTTGGGTTCGGTTCCGCGGCCGTGTTTTGGGTTCGAACGCGTTTTGGCAAAACCTCACCGAATATTTTTTGTCGGATTCGGGTGTGTTTTGGATTCGGGTGTTTTTTTCAAAAAACCCTTAAAAACAGCTTAAATCATAGAATTTGGGGGTCATTTTGATCCCAAAGTATTATTAACCTCAAAAACCATAATTTCCACTCATTTTCAGTCTATTCTGAACACCTCACACCTCACAATATTATTTTTAGTCCTAAAATTTGCACCGAGGTCGCTGGATGGCTAAGCTAAGCGACCCAAGTGGCCGACACAAACACCTGGCCCATCTAGGAGTGGCACTGCAGTGTCACGCAGGATGGCCCTTCCAAAAAACACCCCCCAAACAGCACATGACGCAAAGAAAAAAAGAGGCGCAATGAGGTAGCTGTGTGAGTAAGCTAAGCGACCCTAGTGGCCGACACAAACACCTGGCCCATCTAGGAGTTGCACTGCAGTGTCACGCAGGCTGGCCCTTCAAAAAACTACTCCCCAAACAGCACATGACGCAAAGAAAAAAAGAGGCGCAATGAGGTAGCTGTGTGAGTAAGCTAAGCGACCCAAGTGGCCGACACAAACACCTGGCCCATCTAGGAGTGGCACTGCAGTGTCACGCAGGCTGGCCCTTCAAAAAACTACTCCCCAAACAGCACATGACGCAAAGAAAAAAAGAGGCGCAATGAGGTAGCTGTGTGAGTAAGCTAAGCGACCCAAGTGGCCGACACAAACACCTGGCCCATCTAGGAGTGGCACTGCAGTGTCACGCAGGCTGGCCCTTCAAAAAACTACTCCCCAAACAGCACATGACGCAAAGAAAAAAAGAGGCGCAATGAGGTAGCTCTGTGACTAAGATAAGCGACCCAAGTGGCCAACACAAACACCTGGCCCATCTAGGAGTGGCACTGCAGTGTCACGCAGGATGGCCCTTCAAAAAACTACTCCTCAAACAACACATGACGCAAAGAAAAAAAGAGGCGCAATGAGGTAGCTCTGTGACTAAGATAAGCGACCCAAGTGGCCGACACAAACACCTGGCCCATCTAGGAGTGGCACTGCAGTGTCACGCAAAATGGCCCTTCAAAAAACTACTCCCCAAACAGCACATGACGCAAAGAAAAAAAGAGGCGCAATGAGGTAGCTGTGTGAGTAAGCTAAGCGACCCAAGTGGCCGACACAAACACCTGGCCCATCTAGGAGTGGCACTGCAGTGTCACGCAGGCTGGCCCTTCAAAAAACTACTCCCCAAACAGCACATGACGCAAAGAAAAAAAGAGGCGCAATGAGGTAGCTCTGTGACTAAGATAAGCGACCCAAGTGGCCGACACAAACACCTGGCCCATCTAGGAGTGGCACTGCAGTGTCACGCAGGCTGGCCCTTCAAAAAACTACTCCCCAAACAGCACATGACGCAAAGAAAAAAAGAGGCGCAATGAGGTAGCTCTGTGACTAAGATAAGCGACCCAAGTGGCCGACACAAACACCTGGCCCATCTAGGAGTGGCACTGCAGTGTCACGCAGGATGGCCCTTCAAAAAACTACTCCCCAAACAGCACATGATGCAAAGAAAAATTAAAGAAAAAAGAGGTGCAAGATGGAATTGTCCTTGGGCCCTCCCACCCACCCTTATGTTGTATAAACAGGACATGCACACTTTAACCAACCCATCATTTCAGTGACAGGGTCTGCCACACGACTGTGACTGAAATGACGGGTTGGTTTGGACCCCCACCAAAAAAGAAGCAATTAATCTCTCCTTGCACAAACTGGCTCTACAGAGGCAAGATGTCTACCTCATCATCATCCTCCGATATATCACCGTGTACATCCCCGTCCTCACAGATTATCAATTCGTCCCCACTGGAATCCACCATCTCAGCTCCCTGTGTACTTTGTGGAGGCAATTGCTGCTGGTCAATGTCTCCACGGAGGAATTGATTATAATTCATTTTAATGAACATCATCTTCTCCACATTTTCTGGATGTAACCTCGTACGCCGATTGCTGACAAGGTGAGCGGCGGCACTAAACACTCTTTCGGAGTACACACTTGTGGGGGGCAACTTAGGTAGAATAAAGCCAGTTTGTGCAAGGGCCTCCAAATTGCCTCTTTTTCCTGCCAGTATAAGTACGGACTTTCTGACGTGCCTACTTGGATGCGGTCACTCATATAATCCTCCACCATTCTTTCAATGGGGAGAGAATCATATGCAGTGACAGTAGACGACATGTCCGTAATCGTTGTCAGGTCCTTCAGTCCGGACCAGATGTCAGCATCAGCAGTCGCTCCAGACTGCCCTGCATAAGCAGTCGCTCCAGACTGCCCTGCATCACCGCCAGCGGGTGGGCTCGGAATTCTGAGCCTTTTCCTCGCACCCCCAGTTGCGGGAGAATGTGAAGGAGGAGATGTTGACAGGTCGCGTTCCGCTTGACTTGACAATTTTGTCACCAGCAGTTCTTTGAACCCCAGCAGACTTGTGTCTGCCGGAAAGAGAGATCCAAGGTAGGTTTTAAATCTAGGATCGAGCACGGTGGCCAAAATGTAGTGCTCTGATTTCAACAGATTGATCACCCGTGAATCCTTGTTAAGCGAATTAAGGGCTCCATCCACAAGTCCCACATGCCTAGCGGAATCGCTCAGTGTTAGCTCCTCCTTCAATGTCTCCAGCTTCTTCTGCAAAAGCCTGATGAGGGGAATGACCTGACTCAGGCTGGCAGTGTCTGAACTGACTTCACGTGTGGCAAGTTCAAAGGGCAGCAGAACCTTGCACAACGTTGAAATCATTCTCCACTGCGCTTGAGACAGGTGCATTCCACCTCCTATATCGTGCTCAATTGTATAGGCTTGAATGGCCTTTTGCTGCTCCTCCAACCTCTGAAGCATATAGAGGGTTGAATTCCACCTCGTTACCACTTCTTGCTTCAGATGATGGCAGGGCAGGTTCAGGCATTTTTGGTGGTGCTCCAGTCTTCTGTACGTGGTGCCTGTACGCCGAAAGTGTCCCGCAATTCTTCTGGCCACCGACAGCATCTCTTGCACGCCCCTGTCGTTTTTTAAATAATTCTGCACCACCAAATTCAAGGTATGTGCAAAACATGGGACGTGCTGGAATTTGCCCAGATTTAATGCACACACAATATTGCTGGCGTTGTCCGATGCCACAAATCCACAGGAGAGTCCAATTGGGGTAAGCCATTCCGCGATGATCTTCCTCAGTTGCCGTAAGAGGTTTTTAGCTGTGTGCGTATTCTGGAAAGCGGTGATACAAAGCGTAGCCTGCCTAGGAAAGAGTTGGCGTTTGCGAGATGCTGCTACTGGTGCCGCTGCTGCTGTTCTTGCGGCGGGAGTCCATACATCTACCCAGTGGGCTGTCACAGTCATATAGTCCTGAGCCTGCCCTGCTACACTTGTCCACATGTCCGTGGTTAAGTGGACATTGGGTACAACTGCATTTTTTAGGACACTGGTGAGTCTTTTTCTGAGGTCTGTGTACATTTTCGGTATCGCCTGCCTAGAGAAATGGAACCTAGATGGTATTTGGTACCGGGGACACAGTACCTCCAACAAGTCTCTAGTTGGCTCTGCAGTAATGATGGATACCGGAACCACGTTTCTCACCGCCCAGGATGCCAAGGCCTCAGTTATCCGCTTTGCAGCAGGATGACTGCTGTGATATTTCATCTTCCTCGCAAAGGACTGTTGGACAGTCAATTGCTTGGTGGATGTAGTAAAAGTGGTCTTACGATTTCCCCTCTGGGATGACCATCGACTCCCAGCAGCAACAACAGCAGCGCCAGCAGCAGTAGGCGTTACACGCAAGGATGCATCGGAGGAATCCCAGGCAGGAGAGGACTCGTCAGAATTGCCAGTGACATGGCCTGCAGGACTATTGGCATTCCTGGGGAAGGAGGAAATTGACACTGAGGGAGTTGGTGGGGTGGTTTGCGTGAGCTTGGTTACAAGAGGAAGGGATTTACTGGTCAGTGGACTGCTTCCGCTGTCGCCCAAAGTTTTTGAACTTGTCACTGACTTATGATGAATGCGCTGCAGGTGACGTATAAGGGAGGATGTTCCGAGGTGGTTAACGTCCTTACCCCTACTTATTACAGCTTGACAAAGGCAACACACGGCTTGACAAATGTTGTCCGCATTTCTGTTGAAATACTTCCACACCGAAGAGCTGATTTTTTTGGTATTTTCACCAGGCATGTCAATGGCCATATTCCTCCCACGGACAACAGGTGTCTCCCCGGGTGCCTGACTTAAACAAACCACCTCACCATCAGAATCCTCCTGGTCAATTTCCTGCCCAGCGCCAGCAACACCCATATCCTCCTCATCCTGGTGTACTTCAACACTGACATCTTCAATCTGACTATCAGGAACTGGACTGCGGGTGCTCCTTCCAGCACTTGCAGGGGCGTGCAAATGGTGGAAGGCGCATGCTCTTCACGTCCAGTGTTAGGAAGGTCAGGCATCGCAACCGACACAATTGGACTCTCCTTGTGGATTTGTGATTTCGAAGAATGCACAGTTCTTTGCTGTGCTTTTGCCAGCTTGAGTCTTTTCATTTTTCTAGCGAGTCAGTGGCACTCTGGCAGCAAAAGTGTGCACTGTACTTAAAATATGTACTCCTGCTATAACTGCTCCCCAGTCTCCCCCACAATTAAGCTGTGTGAGCAGTGAGCACTCAGCACAGTCAGATATACAGTATTACATATGATGCAGCACACTGAGGCTGAGCACAGATATGGTATGTGACTGTGTCACACTGTGTATCGTTTTTTTTCAGGCAGAGAACGGATTAATTAAACTGGTGGTCACTGGTCACACTATCAGCAACAGCAAGTAGTACTCCTAATATGCTCCCCAAAATTAGTAAATCAACAATCAAGTGTCTCTACTCTAGTCTAAACGGAGAGGACGCCAGCCACGTCCTCTCCCTATCAATCTCAATGCACGTGTGAAAATGGCGGTGACGCGCGGCTCCTTATATAGAATCCGAGTCTCGCGATAGAATCCGAGCCTCGCGAGAATCCGACAGCGGGATGATGACGTTCGGGCGCGCTCGAGTTAACCGAGCAAGGCGGGACGATCCGAGCCTGCTCGGACCCGTGTAAAATAAGCTGAAGTTCGGGGGGGGGTTCGGTTTCCGAGAAACCGAACCCGCTCATCACTACTATGTGCAGAAACTTTGGTATTATTATGTAGTCATTAATAAACCTTTATTTGTGAAATCAACATTTGAATTGCATGACACTCGGGGCCTAATTCAGACCTGTTGAAGCAGCAAAATGATTCTCTAATGGGCAAAACCATGTGCACTGCAGGTGGGGCAGATATAACATGATATAACATGTGCAGAGAGAGTTAAGCCCCCTACACACCGGACGATGTAGTGAGCGATATGGATGATATTGTTCATTTTTTTAATGATATATCATTCATATCGTTCAGTGTGGAGCCACCAACGATGAACGATGCACGTCCCCGCGATCGTTCATTGTTGGTTTCACGCCACTTGAACATGCTGGTTGATATGGACAACTGCATGTTGGGTCTTGCGTTGGATTTGTCTGTAGACCATCAGGTTCATGTACAAATCTGACTTAGGCCCACGGTTTGTACCAATAATTTTTTAAGCATTAAATTCAATAGAACCTGAGTAACACTTGAAAATTGTGTAAACATGATATTATCAGAGGCTAATATAACTTTGTTCTCTGAATTTATGTTTAAAATCTGGTAACTTTAGAATAAAAAAAATCACACCAAACTTGTAAAACATTTCAAACAATCAAAATTAGCCTAGTCGAGAAAAATAAATGCAAGATGAGCTAATTTTCCAATCTCAGTATTGCTGGCTAAGATGTAGGACAAGGTTCAGTTGAAGTTTGTGACCAGGTAATCCCTTTAAAATGCTGTGAAGCGTGATGGCTACTTTCTGTAATGTGTAGAGGGAAATGCTGAGAAGATTAAATAACACTATTAAATGTGTGTATTGCAGTAGTTACAGTATATTGTACTCTATAAGCCCGCTAGTGTAGAATATAATAATGAAATGATTACAATGGGTTTTCTCCAATTAGTAGGGTTTGTCTAATCTTGGGACTTGTCGAGTTTAATTAGAATAAGAGAGGATTTATTATAACCTCACTATCAGTAGGTACAATTTACAATGCCTGTAAAGTAAGAAAGTTGTTCCTTACATTAAATATCTATCCCTCTCTATCTTTATCTATCTATCTATCTATCTATCTATCTATCTATCTATCTATCTACCTATCTATCTTTGTAAAGTGATTGCCCTGTAAAAAAAAAGTCAAAGTTTGTCCGGCATCCTGCATACCTGCTGGTAAGCCCCTTGTGTGTAAATCTGGCTCTGGTACTAGCCAGTGCCTCCTGAGCCATTTACCTCATGGCACACTCCTGCATGAGCGCCATGTATCACAGCCTCTACAGCCAGAGCAGAGCAATCAGCATCTCATCCTGCATATGCCAGTCCCCAGACTCCCATTGGCTGGTTTACACAGGAGTCTGGAGGGTAGGCATATACATGAAAGAGGTGATGATTGTTCTATCCTGGCTGCAGTGGCTCTGATAGACGGTACTGATCCCCAGAGAGTTTAAGTTCCTGCAGACACCTACCGATATTAAAATTGTGTTTTAAAGGTGCAGTTAGAGTTCTGTTTTATCTGCCTGTCCTCTTCTAATATTGGTCTGCACTGCAACCCCTACTGAGCAACCACTACTGGTTGTTCTCCATGTTTGACAGCTTCTGCTATCACCGAGGAGACAGTGGAGAAAATCAAAGGAGAAGCAGAGATGGTAACCGCAGTAACATTTCAGCTCAATTCAGCAGCTGAAATAATTTCCGTATATGTTCCAAACAACTCTTGTACTTGGTTATAGGATTCCATAGCACTGCCAAATAATGTCCAACTGCCTTTGCACATAGTTAACTATTATTTGCTTTAAGATGAAAGGTAAAAATTCAGTAACAGCACTAATGGGTGAGTTTACAAACAAACAATGGCTAAAAATAGTACTATTTAAAGTAAAATATACAGGGTGATTCAAAAGTCGCAGTACACCCTTTTGTTTCAAAAACTGTGCAGGAAATAGGAAAACTGAATACTCCAGTAAGGTAAGGGTGAGGTAGGATATCTTTTAGGGTATGTACCGAACATGGGCGCCATTTTAAAATCGGCCATCTTGAATCTAAGTCAGTTTTTTCAAATGGAAAAGGGATCATGTAACATATCAAGCAACATCATAATTTGCTGAAAAGTTTATTGCTGCAAACAGGATTTTAAATATCAGTTATGTTTGAAAAGTTACAACACTTTTTTTGATGCAGGTAACTGAAGATGGCTTTGACAAAAGAGGAGAGAATTTAGGTTATTTTGATGTCTGGAGAATGAAGTTTCCGTGTCATAGCTGCAGATTTTTGGATGGTTCCATCCAGTGTGGATTCTGACCACTCCAGTACCTGTGGTTGTGATGGTTAACTTCACCACTGACATAAAAGTTTGCCTCATCACTGAAGAAGATGCCTTGTGCAAAAGAGGTATCCTGTTGATGTTGCTCTAAGGCCCACGTGCACAACAGCACATGTCTGTCTGGGTCATTCTCTGCTAGGTACTGGAGCATCTGGATCTTGAATGGATGCCATCGATGGGCATGAAGGATTCGTGCGATCGACGTCTGGCTGATTCCACATTCTGCTGACAAACGTTGTGAGCTGCATTGTGAGCTCTTCACAAAGGATGCCAAAACCATTGTTGAGGTTGTCTCATCAGTAGCACTTTTTGGATGACCACTCTGTGACTTGTCAGCCACATTCCCAGTTTCACGGAATTTGGGAATTAGGCACCTGACAGTGTTATGTGAAATTGCAGGTCTTTCTGAGTACCGGTTGTTAAAATCTGCAGCTATGACAGGGAAACTTCATTTTTCAGACATCAAAATAACCTCAATTCTCTCCTCTCTTGTCAAAGCCATCTTCAGTTACCTGCAACAAAAAAGTGTTGTAACTTTTGATCCATAACTGCTATTTCAAATCTGTTTGCAGCAATAAACTATTCAGCAAATTCTAATGTTGTTGACATGTTACATGACCCCCTTTCCATTTGAAAAAACTGACTTAGATTCAAGATGGCCAATTTCAAGATGGTGCCCATGTTCGGTACATACCCTAAAAGATAGCCCACCTCACCCATACCTTACTGGAGTATTCAGTTTTCCCTTTTCCTGCACAGTTTTTGAAACAAAAGGGTGTACTGCAACTTTTGAATCACCCTTTACATAGAATTTATTTTCATAAAATTAACACAGGAAAAACAACACACAAAATTCAGTACATCAACACATTAACTTTTCACACAGTGAGTCAGAGAAAATCAATTCTGCACATTTTTAAAATCTGACAGATAGAGTCAGATAGCATGTTTGTATATTATGCAACGTCAGCTAAAGTCCAGCTGACTGTGGTTGCATCTCATTTGATCACGCCAGATAAATGAACGTATGCTCACCCATTTTTGTATGCATGTACATAAACGCATAGTAGCTATCAGACATTATGTCAGTAAGAACATCACCACCTTATCCAAGTACACCCTTGTTCTATTTGCAAAATTTTATATCAATCAATTGATTCCCAGTGGACCCTCCACTTCATACTAAACTCCTGACTGAAGCCAATGTCTCTAACTTAACTTCCTCAAAGTGTTGCATTGACTGGAAATGTCACAGAAGCAGGACTTATTTATACACTTCAACACCTGTTCCTGCATAAATCCCATGGGCTGGATGGCCTGTAAGGTGATTGTTGTTAGATACTAGCTGTTCTAACCATTCTTCTCACTGGAGTTTCTGATTTTTACGGTTGTAAATATAAATGAATGTCAAAAAGTTGGTAAATCTATAGAGATGAAAATTTGAGACATATTAATGTCCAGTAAGTAAATATTAATCCATGATTCTTGGCATTACCTGAGGAGCTGCCGTAGCAGATACGGTTAAAAGTGACAGGAGTATTTTTGTAGTTTATTAAATTATACACACTAGAGGTGCAATCAATATTTTTATCCGATTGTCCATTTAGGCATTATCGTTCACACAACGCAAGCCATGCATTGGTAATGACGTAATTATGTCAACCCCATTTTCATCCTATTAGGGAGGTTTATTAAAATTCTAATTACGTAGTTTTCCTATTTCCCCCCTGCAGAATACCTACAGTATGTTACATTTCATGATCCTAACATATCGGGAAGTAAGAGAATCAGTGATTAGTCAGTCAGTCAGTCAGTCAGTGAGGGCTTTCGCATTTATATACAGTATATAGATTACAACGTAATTTGGGTCCAACTCTACTAAAACTATATACAATGATATAGAATGGTTCTTCACTGTTTCCTGCTTTTACTGAATCCCTTTACCATTCTTCTCTCTAAGCCCAATAAAGTTCTCTAACACCTTCAGTCTCATCCCACTATCACTTTACCAAATGTAGAGTTAAAGATCTTGTCTAAAATGATTGTGACTAACTTCCAAAATATACAGTAATGCCAGATTTACTCACCTCAGGTTAATTGATCTTGTTAAAGGATAATATTCCATACTGGGTATTCGGACAGCATTTACAACTGTATTAGTGTCTTCTAACCAGCCACAGACTGAAGCCTTACTGACACTTTATTGTGGTCACAACCATGGCCCTCATTCCGAGTTGATCGCTAGCTGCTTTCGTTCGCAGCGCGGCGATTAGTTGAAAAAGCGGCACTTCTGCGCATACTTTCACAAAAGACTATGAAGTTTCACACAAGGTCTAGCAATGCTTTTCAGTCGCACTGCTAGCCGCAGAGTGATTGACAGGAAGTGGGTGTTTCTGGGTGGTAACTGACCGTTTTCGTGGGAGTGAGTGTAAAAACGCAGGCGTGCCGGATGAAAACGCAGGAGTGGCTGGCGAAACGTAGGCGTGGCTGGCCGAACGCAGGGGGTGTTTGTGATGTCAAAACAGGAACTAAACAGTCTGAAGTGATCGCTAGCTAGGAGTAAGTCTCGAGCTACTCAGAAACTGCACAATCTTCTTTGTAGCAATGCTGCAATCCTTTCGGTCGTACTTCTGCTAAGCTAAGATACACTCCCAGAGGGCGGCGGCCTAGCATTTGCACTGCTGCTAAAAGCAGCTAGCGAGTGATCAACTTGGAATGAGGGCCCATATGTGGTGAGGGAGCATAGGCATTTTGACCCTTTTTTATTGCCCAAAACCACTATTTTTACTCCTCTCCAACTACATCAATAATTATGGCGTGAGGGGAAACAGAATGGCATTACTACAGCGGGACATTCCAAGAATTCCAAGAATTACCTTATTTTTGCTTCTACAGTATTTGACCTAGCATTTTTTTCCGCTTCCATGCCTTCTCTTTAACCCAGTAGTGAATAGTAATGAAGAGCTCAGATTCTTCTGTTCACTACTGGGTAAAACTTTGCTGCTAATTATGGAGCCTTTATGGAAAAACTAAAGAAGCGAGTTTAAATACTATTTGCCAGTGCTTCCTCTTTTCTTCTGTTAATTATTTTTGTTTGAGTGGTGGGTAGGGTACCGCCAATATTGGAAGCAGTAGGCTAACAAGACTTTGCTCTCAAATTTTGGCTCCAGGTAGTTTTTTCTATATCCGGTTCTAATACAGAATTAATGACTGACATAGGAAACTTGTGGCATTGATAACTTTAATTATATTTATTCTATTAACTTGTGGCACATTACAGAGCCATTTCTAATATTGTTTGCAATTACAGTGGTTTTAAATATTTGTGTTTAGCTGAGAGATGTGTGGCGAGCACTTTTCGTGTTTTGTGTTTTGGTTTTGGTTCTGGTTCCATGCTTGTGTTTTGGATCTAGATTGGTTTTGCCAAAACCACCCTTTAGTGTTTTGGTTTTGATTTTGATTTTGGATCTGGATGATTTTTGAAAAAAACATAAAAACAGCTAAAATCACAGAATTTGGGGGTAATTTTGATCCTACGGTATTATTAACCTCAAAACATTCATTTCCACTCATTTCCAGTCTATTCTGAACACATCACACCTCACAATATTGTTTTTAGGCCAAAAGGTTGCACCAAGGTGGCTGTATGATTAATCTAAGCGACACAAGTGTGCGGCACAAACACCTGGCCCATCTAGGAGTGGCACTGCAGTGTCAGACAGGATGGCACTTAAAAAAACTAGGCCCCAAACAGCACATCATGCAAAGAAGTAAAACAGGTGCAATGAGGTAGCTGTATGACTAAGCTAAGCAACACAAGTGTGCAGCACAAACACCTGGCCCATCTAAGAGTGGCACTGAAGTTGCAGACAGGATGGCAGATTTAAAAAATAGGCCCCAAACAGCACATCATGCAAAGTAGTAAAAGAGGTGCAATGAGGTTTCTTTATGACTAAGCTAAGCGACACAAGTGTGCGGCACAAACAACATGGGATGTGCTGCAATTTGCCCAGATGTAATACGCACATAATATTGGTGGCACAGGAGAGCGTACCACTAAACCACACACACACATTGCAAAGCCTGTAAAATTAATTTGGATAATAATAACCCTTTTATTTGGAGCCATTATAGAAATATGCAGCACAGGCGAGCGTACCCCTACACCACACAGGGCAAACCCTGTAAAAATTAATTGGATAATAATATAATTAATGTATATAACCCTTGGAGTAAATAATATACAGCACAGGACACCATGACTGGACTTATGGCAGCACAAGATACCACCACTGGACTGATGCAGCACAAGATAGCACCACTGGACTGGACTTATACGACAGTACCCCTGGACTTATATGGCAGTACCCCTGGAGTTGTACGGCAGTGTCAGACAGGATGGCACTTTAAAAATCTAGTCCCCAAACAGCACATGATGCAAAGCAGAAAAAGAGGTGAAAGATGGAATTATCCTTGGGCCCTCTCACCTACCCTTATGTTGTATAAACAGGACATGCACACTTTAACAAACCAATCATTTCAGCGACAGGGTCTGCCACACTACTGTGGCTGAAATGACTGGTTTGTTTGGGCCCCCACCAAAAAAGAAGCAATCAATTTCTCCTTGCACAAACTGGCTCTACAGAGGCAAGATGTTAACCTCATCCTCATCCTCCAATTCCTCACCCCTTTCAGTGTGTACATCCTCCTCCTCACAGAGTATTAATTTGTCCACACTGGAATCCCCCATCACATGTCCCTGTGTACTTTCTGGAGGCAATTGCTGGTAAAGGTCTACCTGGAGGAATTTATAATTCATTTTGATGAACATCATCTTCTCCAAATTTTGTGGAAGTAACCTCCTACGCCGATCGCTGACAAGGATACCGGCTGCACTAATAATCTTTAGAGTACACACTGGAGGAGGGGGGGGAAACTTAGGTAAAATAAAGCCAGTTTGTGCAAGGGCCTTCAAATTGCCACTTTTTCCTGCCAGTATACATACGGACTGTCTGACATGCTTACTTGGATGCTGTCACTCATATAATCCTCCACCATTCTTTCAATGGTGACATAATCATATGCAGTGACAGTAGACATGTCAGTAATCGTTGGTAGGTCCTTCAGTCCGGACCAGATGTCAGCACTCACTCCTGACTGCCCTGCATCACTGCCAGCAGGTGGGCTAGTTAATCTTATCCTTTTCCTCATAGCCCCAGTTGTGGGAGAAAATGAAGGAGGAACTGTTCACGGGTCACGTTCCACTTGAGTTGAAAATTTTCCCACCGGCAGGTCTTTGAACCTCTGCAGACTTGTGTCTGCCGGAAAGAGAGATACAAGGTAGGCTTTAAACCTAGGATTAAGCATGGTGGCCAAAATGTAGTGCTCTGATTTAAACAGATTGACCACCCTTGAATCCCGGCAAAGCGAATGAAGGGTTCCATCCACAAGTCCCATGTACTTTATGGAATCACTCCATCTTAGCTCCTTCTTTAATTTCTCCAGCTGCTTCTGCAAAAAGCCTGATTAGGGGAATGACCTGACTCAAGCCGGCAGTGTATGAACTGACTTCACGTGTGGCAGTACCCCTGGAGTTGTACGGCAGTGTCAGACAGGATGGCACTTTAAAAATCTAGTCCCCAAACAGCACATGATGCAAAGCAGAAAAAGAGGTGAAAGATGGAATTATCCTTGGGCCCTCTCACCTACCCTTTTGTTGTATAAACAGGACAAGCACACTTTAACAAACCAATCATTTCAGCAACAGGGTCTGCCACACTACTGTGGCTGAAATGACTGGTTTGTTTGGGCCCCCATCAAAAAAGAAGCAATCAATCTCTCCTTGCACAAACTGGCTCTACAGAGGCAAGATGTTAACCTCATCCTTCAATTCCTCACCCCTTTCAGTGTGTACATCCTCCTCCTCACAGAGTATTAATTTGTCCACACTGGAATCCACCATCACAGGTCCCTGTGTACTTTCTGGAGGCAATTGCTGGTAAAGGTCTTCCTGGAGGAATATATAAATTATAATTATAATTCATTTTGATGAACATCATCTTCTCCACATTTTGTGGAAGTAACCTCCTACGCCCATCGCTGACAAGGATATGGTGGCCAAAATGTAGTGCTTTGATTTAAACAGATTGACCACCCTTGAATCCTGGCAAAGCGAATGAAGGGCTCCATCCACAAGTCCCATGTACTTTATGGAATCACTCCATCTTAGCTCCTTCTTCAATTTCTCCAGCTGTTTCTGCAAAAGCCTGATGAGGGCAATGACCTGACTCAAGCTGGCAGTGTATGAACTGACTTCACGTGTGGCAAGTTCGAAGGGTTGGAGAGCCTTGCACAAAACAGAAATCATTCTCCACTGCGCTTGAGTCAGGTGCATTCCCCCTCCTTTGCCTATATTGTTGGTGGATGTATAGGCTTGAATTGCCTTTTGCTGCTCCTCCATCCTCTGAAGCATATAGAGTGTTGAATTCCACCTCATTACCACCTCTTGCTTCAGGTGATGGCAGGGCAGGTTCAGGAGTGTTTGCTGCACTCATTTTAGAGATGATAATAAATGCTAGTTATCTATTATGTCATTATATTTGTTTGTTTTATAAATACTCATTTTTTTACTGCTGTTTTTTTTTGGACGTTGCAATGGTGAGATGATATATTTATTGTTAATTCTTACTAAGGCTCTTTATTCTGGCATTGATAAGCAATTTTATACTCTGTGTAATGCTATATTACATTTGCTGCTCTTTGCTTCAATAAACACATTTATGGAAACAATACACAAATATAAAATAAGGAATCACATTGTGTCAGTCTCTGATCACAACTACAGTAAATGTTATTAAACTGATGTTATAGGAACACAAATGAGTAGAAAATTTGTAAATTACTTGCATGCACTTTGATTAACATGACAATCTGTAGATTAGCAAAATGACCCACAGTCTCAAGTTTCAATTGCAGATATTTTGAGTAGTGTCAACGGTTGGAAAATTCTGAAAAGCAGTTCCAATTCTCCAAATGATTTATGCTGAGCCGCTGGATAAATTAACAAAATGACTTGCAGTTCTAGTTGCACACTCCAATGAATAACCCACGTTCTGTATAGTGAACACTGGTTCTATAATAAACAGATGAAGGCTCTTTGAATTCCATTTGGAACCTATCCACATTTTGCCAATTGGACTCTCTATACTGAAACTACAGTATACGACTGTGTAGTCATGGAAGACCGAGCAATCTACACGGATCTAATGCAAGAATCTGTTCAATATAGAACAAACATTGACTATACCCATTGATACTATTATTTTTACTTTCCATCTTCTGTTTATGCTCTACTGGTTACACACAGCACCAGTTACAGCAATGGTGAGGTCATCTACTGTATAAACATTATTTGTGAGAAGATTTTTATATCAGATGTTGAATATAGATCAGGTCTAAGTTGACTGCTTATAGATCAGACATAGTTGACTGCTTTCTGCATCATAATAATGAAGTTAATATAAGTATAAAGATTTATTAAAAAATGGTGCAAGTAATACGTTCTGATATCTTTGAGTTCAAAGGGGGTCATTCCGACCCGTTCGCATGCTGCTGTTTTTCACAATGACCGTCGCTGGGCAACAACAAGAAGACCGAAGAAAGTGATCGCTGCCACGAGCGCAAGAAGATTGACAGGAGAAAGGCATTCCAGGGCGTCAACTGACTGTTTTTTGAAAGTGGTGCGGCGAACGCAGGCGTGTCCAGGCGTTTAGAGGGCGGATGTCTGACATCAATTCCGGGACCTGCAATGCTGGAATCATTGCACAGGGTAAGTAACTCTTACCCTGGTCTAGTTCTACACAAAACTTTTTTTGCATAGCAGGGCTGCACAAGCGTTCGCAGCCTTGCTATGCAAAAAAACCTCCCCCATAGGTGGCGTTTAGCTGATCGCACGGGCAGCAAAAAGTTGCTACATGTGATCAACTCAGAATAACCCCCAATGTCCATTAGAAAACATGTGACCTTTATAATTGCCAATATTTATAACTTGGAATTTATTTTACAGAACCCTCTACCTACTGTACAGTCTTTTGCTTTTAAATGGTTACAGAATATTATAAATAAAACTATGCTGAAGATATGAAATCACATGGAATAACAAATCACTCAAGTGAATTTTTTTTATTCTTTTGATTCTATAAAAAAGGAGATGGTATAACAATTTTTACAGATGAAAGAACAAAGGGAACAAGATGATCCAATTTAAACTATGTTTCAGCATTTTCTGTCTTAACTACTAGTAGAGTAGGACAGAAATAATAGGATATAATATATTGTTTTTGGCTTTAAATGATTTTTACTCTATAGCTGTAGCATCCAAGTTATCAATGATGAATTAGGTTTTGCTTTCTGGAATATATCACAGAACAATATGTTCTATTCCCTACCTATTCCCTACCTAGTTAAGCATTAATTATTGATTATTCAAAACATAATCAAAACAAATACATTTAGCAAATTGTCTTATATTGGGACATATATAGTCTAAATTAATTTGTAGAGTCTAAAATTAATTTGTAGAACAATATTCTCATTGTTTTATCTGGAAATGTGTTTTAAAGTATTTTAGTTACAATAGTTAAAATATTAAATTGTGTTATTATTGCAGTGCACCAATAAACTCTGTATAGAACAGCTTAACATTATTTTTTATTTTGTTCTTTCAATCAATAAGTACCATTAGCTGTTTGAAACCATATTTGAAAAGTTATTAATCAGCACAGTCTCCTTATGAATCCTAGTCACATTGCATATTGAGGCAATATGTAAGAGGACACATCTGTACAATGGATTTGGTGGTTGGCAAGATAGGGTTCACGGTTATGGAAGTGTAAAAAGTAAGGAACTCGAGAAAGGGAATGTGATGTGTGAACCTTATCATGTGGGCCTATAGTAAATAGTTCCAGAAGTGGCTTTGAATGCAGAAGACTCAGGGGAGCACCCAACAAACTGTTTCTTGTGATGCAGCCAGCCTAATGTTTAGACATTATTGGGTCATGCTTCAGGAGCAAGAAGGGGTGCTAGTCTTAGAGGGCATGACTTCAGTGGTTCATGGTGTCTACTGCTGGGGCATTCAAGAATGGGGCTTGGACATCGTTATGAGGTTGAGTGGGTTTTTAAGATTGGCAGTGTTGGACAGAAGCACAAAAATTATATGTCAAAGAATGCACAAATAAGTATTGCGGTGTACTGTACAGCAGTCTAACAGTTAACAAAGTGTCAACAATAGTATGAGTATTTGGACTGCATAGAAATTTCAAGTTAACTTATGTTGTGTGTCCTACTATTTGTCAGTGAGTATGAACAATTGAAAGTGAAACATTATGTGTTCCATCTGAAGTAAGATGTGACAGAACATGAAATAACTGGCAAAGACAGTCCCTTCCAGCAAGATATAGACTAAGAGTAGTCATTGGATGTGCAGTTGAATAGATTGAGCTAAGTAATGCTTTACTGTTGAGATAATTCAGAAGAACTTCACAAATATTTTTGCAAGACAGCATAGTTTGTTATATTGTATGGTAATAATTAAGCCTTAATACTATGCAACATTGCAAATGACCCAGTGATGGCTTAGGTCACAATGTCAGTGGGCAATATCCAGGGTTAACAGCTCATTGGTTGACTCTAATAACAGTTTGAGGAATAGCTCTTCTCAAATTGCAAAGAGTTGACTTGAGGATAATACATTTCCATTACCTGTAGGAATTTCCAGACGGAATCTGTTTTGCACTCTAAGGTTTTAAACACAAGCACATATATGGAGGAATTCTGATTTGAGTACCTTCATGAGTTTCACTTGGAAAGTAGTCCTGATTTCTTCTATATGTATTACACTTTGAACTGAATGATATCCTGTGAGATAGTAGTATCTTGCGGGGGTCCTTGCAGTCACCAGTATGTTTGATTTTGCAACTTTGTCATTATTTGTGATAGAACTGGAAAATAACACCACATTTATTCAAACTTGCAGTTCTGCTGCATATATAAGTCTGTTTCATGTTATGGTCCCTACAATGTACAGAACTGCATGATATTTATAGATAGAGTAATACTGTTCATCACAATACTTTGTCTTGCCTTATGAAACACAAGTGAAAACAATTAAATACAGGATGCGGATACCAATAGCTGGCTACTATATACAATGAACAGATCTTGAGATTACAGTAGGCAGTGCTGCTCTGCCAATGCATGAGAGTTCCAGGTAGGGGCTCCTTGGGGAAAACTCCTACTGAAGGTGCCAATATGAATGCAATGATGTTAGCATGTGTCCAGGTGATGAGGAATGATGGGCCTAATGTGAGTCCTCATTTTACTTGAGGTCTATATTTGGGTTGTGTGGTCATGGAATGTATAATTTTCTTCTTGGTACCAATCACTACTTATTTTCTTCTTTAAGTTTCTCTCCTTGGGTCAGTGTGGAGCATGGTTGTTAGATATTTGCTCTAATGTGAGCCTAAGACTGCACAATATTCAAAGCAATTGGATGGAGGTAGGCCACTTTCTTTAAGCTTGTGGAAGACATTGCAGTGAATCAGAGCTTCCATAATGTGGACTCTTTGCCACTCTTGTCACAGTGATACGATGTGAAGAAATGGGGGGATAGACTTTAAATATAGCCTGCTATGAATTTAACAATGAACGAGATTATTGGTGAAAGAGTCTTTGGACACCCCTTTCTTGTTTGTTACCTTGAGAAAGCACTTGGGAAAAGTGTACCTTTGGCAATAAGACATCAGGGATAAGTTAGTTCAAAACTCCTGGGTTTGGTAGAACCAATACTAGCTTGCCTGGGGGAAACCAAAGATGCCCAGCATTGCAGGTATATCAAAATGCTGTGCGGTATATGAAGCCACAGGTCAAGTGGTGAATTACGGCATGTAAGTGAATGCCCGAATTCCAGATTTATCTTTATGTCACAGCCCCCTCTTAGTAGCTGAAGAGCAGGCTGAAGGTAAAACTTTTGCATTAGTATACCCAGGAATGCAATCTTGATACCAAAATAATGACAGTAAAACATGTGCTTATCCACATGTTCAGATTGTAACAGTGTAGAGAGGAACTATCATTGCTTAAAGACTAGGATTCACACAAACAGGAGTGTCAGAAAACACAAACACTGAAAATGATTGTGTGGCCACACTCACTCTATTTTTTATATGTTGTTTTCTGGTCTTTTTAATTTAAATTTGAGGATATCAGAACATAGCTACAAAATAAAATACACAAAACTAAAGTTAATGTGTACAAATTATTTTACTTTTTCTCCCATGTGTATGACCAATATGCAGAATGGGCAGTGGCATAGCCAGTTTTTGGCAGGTAGGGTTGCAAAAATTTAAAAAATAGGTACTGCAGGCCCCATAAATCATGCACAGAAATGTTCTTTACTCGCGATATGTTCCATATTGCCCCCTACATCCTAAACTCTATGGGGTATATTTACTAAGGTGTGAGTTTTTTAGAAGTGGAGATGTTGCCCATAGGAACCAATCATATTCTAAATATTATCTTCTAGAAGCAGCTAGATAAATGTTAAGTGGAATATGATTGGTTGCCATGGGCAACATCTGCACTTGTAAAAATCTAACACCTTGGTAAATATACCCCTATGTCCAGTGGGGGCTCCAGAGGTGGGGTTGATGCGCAGTTCAAATTTCAAATAGGGGAGCCACACCAACTGCCAGTGAGTCAGTTTGGGATGACAGTGGTGGCAGCTGGTGTGACTCCCCTATTTGAACTTTGGACTCTGCTGCATCCCCACCTCTGGAGACGCCACTGCCTATGTGCCATGTTGCTCCCCACAACCCCAGCTCTACCTTTCATATTGTACCCCACTCTCCCATCTCAATAGTCCATAATATCTTGTAAACCTCCTCACCCCTCCTTTCTTGTATTGTTCTTCCCCTTTCACTGTAATTAACATACATATGGATGCTTCCGTTTTCTTCTCTCTGTTCTCAGCTCCTCTCTCTGTAGGATGCCACTGGGGACGGGTACAGATGACACTGAAAAACCAGTCCAGGGATCAGTGTGCCAAAAGGTGGCACCCAATAATACATATGCACCAATTTTGACAATTTTTCCACAACCTCTCCTCCTGCTCCTCCTCTGGCTGTGCAACAGAGAAAGTGGCTTGTTTGAAATTAGATATTTTGGTCATTGAAGTAGAAAGATTTGTTTTTGAAAATCATCTATACTGTATATTTCACTTATTATAGCAATGAAGTTAAGGCTTTATGCATGGATTACTGTAAAAAAAAATATTTTTCAGACTTCCTCTGTCATCTCCTATACACAAGCTTTTAGTATTTTCATACTAATATATTGATTGCAGACAAATAATGAACTTGATATATTTTTCAACCAATGGATTATATTGTGATCTACTATAAATTAAATTTTTTCTCATTATGAAAACTTGATTAATGAAGATGTTTCTCTGAATAAGGATACATTTGTTTATTAGTAAACTGAAATTATTGTGAACAGCAAAATAAGTTTCTGGATGCCTTATAACATTTTACAAATAAATAATTTACAGTAAAACAGAATCTGCTATTTTTCCAATTTTGATGTTTTGCTAATTTTTTGGCACACTTCTTTGTGATCTCCTGGTTGAAGCATCCCATAGATTTGGGAACCCTTCTACTACATACATGGTATCCGGTCTTTAGGTCGACAGCTCTTAGGCCGACACTTATTAGGTTGACCACTGTTTGTCGACATGCATTAAGTTGACATGGTCTTTAGGTTGGCTTGGTCACTAGGTCACCATGGTAAAGGTCGACACATGAAAAGGTCGACAAGAGTTTGTTTGTTTTTAATAAATTTTTTTTAAAATTCATACATTGCGATCCACGTGGACTCCGATTGGGAATAGTAACCTGCTGAGCGCAGCGGTAGCGGAGTGAGGCACCTTGCCCGAAGCATGACGAGCTAAGCGAGTCATGCAAGGGGACACTGTGCACTAATTGGGGTTCTCGGTCACTTTATGAAGAAAACTACCAGTTTTTTTTTTTTAAAACTCATGTCGACCTTTTGTTATGTTGACGTTTTCTATTTCAACCTATTGACCGTGTTTACCTATTTCAGGTGTCAACCTAGTCACTGTCGACCAATAGTGGTCAACCTAATGACTGTCGACCTAGTTACTGTCGACCCAACGAACCACACCCACATAAATAATCAATGCAAACACAGGTACTGTACCTCTAATAGTGTGAATAAACTTTGTGAAAGACATGAAAAAGTGAATATAGGGTAAACTTACAATATTGTAAAATATTTCTATTATACAATGTGTATTTTTGTTTTTTGTTTTGACTTGTATGTGACATTTTGGTGGGAAGTCATATTACATTTTGTTTGCTATTATGTTAACTCTGTTTCATCGAGAATCATACTAATTGTAAGAAAAAGCTTGCTTGAGTAAAACTGATAGAATACAATTTTCTTGACTGGAAAGAAATTCACTAAACAGTATATATTCCATTTTTACACATACCTCATGGACATGTTTACAAAAATATACTTGTAAGCAAAGGTTGTAAATCACACAATAAAATGGCATGTATGCAAAATATATTTAAAATCCATTTGGTGCATTCAGTTTGCAGTTGCACTAAAATGAAATATGACACTAAAATCAAAACTCCATACTTAAAAGGATAGACACTGAACTGAATTTCCTTTCTTATACTAATATATTTAAATACTCTAGGACTGATGTATTGTAGATCAAACACATAATTAATTTAATTGCTCTATTTCAGACAGCACTGGTTTGAGGTTCTTTTTCAATATAAAAACGAAAAAATATCTTTCACCCCTTTATGCGTTTCTGACATTTTATATAAAAAGCAAGGACAACTTCAAATACTGACCCAAACATGTGTGAGATTTGATATGTAAATGTTGTCTTTGTTCCTATAATTTAAGATTAATAAAACAGTAGCTAGGGATTGATCATTTTTTTGAATATGTCTTTGCTCAAATATGACGTTAGATAGGCTTGTGATTGCTGCTTAATCCCCCTAGCCTGTGTTTGGTGTTGTAGGCTTCAAAACATATTTTTCTTTTTTTCACCTTATACATTTCAAAAGTATGGATGTTGTAGAGTCCTCTTCAGTTGTTTTAATAAAGAAAGTTTCTAAATATTTTGCCCTTTATTGTGATTAGACAAAACATGACAGTGACTACGGGGTCTATTCATGAAGCAGTGTAAAGGGTGAAAAATTGTGCCAGTCAGGGGCATTTCTACAGAGGAGGGGGCCCATGTGCACCTCCGGGTGGGCCCCCTCCTCTGAACAGCGCTGTAGACTCCAGCAATGTGCAGCAGGTCTCCGGAAACATGGCGCCCGCCATGAACCGGAGACCAATTTGGCTACCACGCATGCGCTGCGGCCATTTTGGCAGAGATTTCCACCGCGGACGCTGCACCCGCCGCTGGACTCCGGTTAGGTAAGTATTTAAATGGGTGCAATGTGTGCGTTGTGGGCCCCATCTGGACCCAGGGGCCCATGTGCATCGCACACATTGCATCCATTATAGAAACTCCAATGGTGCCAGTGGAGAAGTTGCCCATGGTAACCAATCAGCATTGAAGTAACATTTATAATTTGCATACTATACAATTGTACGGAGTAGCTGATTGGTTGCCATAGGCAACTTCTCCACTTTTTTCACAGCTTCATGAATAGACCCATACATGTAACCACAATAAGCTGATCCATTCAGCTATTCATTTAAAAAAATAAAAATAAACAACTGTCATTAAAAAAGTTGCATTCAAATTAGAACTCTGGAGACAGAAACACTATGTAGCCAAAAGTATGAGGACACCCAAACATTACACCCATACAGTACATGCATGTTGAAAAATTAAATGAAAAACAATTAACATTGGTTCACCTTTGTTGCTAAAAAAAATCCACTCCTCTGGGAAGGCTTTCCACAAGATTTTGGAACATGGCTTTAAGTATTTACATAAGATCAGCCACATGACCATTATCAAGGCCGGCCACTGATGCTGTACTGTGGTAAACATAGAGCATTACAATTCAGCTCAAAGATGTTCACTGCATGGTCATTCTGAAACAGGAAAAGGCCTTCCTCAAACTCTTGCCCCAAAGTTGGAACCGCTCAAGTTTTTAGAATGTCATTGTAGACTAGAATATGACATTAACATTTCCCCTCACTTAAAGTCATTGTCCCAGGCCAAGCCCAAAAATAGAACAGCTGCAGACCAATAATCTAAACTTTACAGGTGTGGGTGGAGTTGCTATCTCCACTGTTTACTTTGAAGTAGCTGCGATAGCACTTACTGTATATGTTAATGCAGCATGAGGCGTCATGCCTCCTGCTTGCATTAATGATCTTAGCTGTGTCCATTTTTGCAGCATCTAATAATCTGCAACATAATAGGCCAGCTGCATGACCCCATGGGTCACGCAAGCCATCCACTACAGGTCCTACTAAGAGGCCAGAAATTCTCCATCCTCTGTTTGAGATCCTGGTTACTTCGCTCCCTGACAGTAGCAAGGACACCCTGCTGTTTTGAGAAATACTGTAGAGGCTCTATGTGTAGCAACTCTGCCCACATCTCAATACAACCCATTGTGCCATAACCATCTCTTTTATCAGTTGTTTATATGCAGTTATCAACGTGATTGTCACTTTTTGCTAATAAAATATATATACAAAAAAAAAAAAAAAGAAAGAGAAAGAGAAGCAAAATAAACTGCAGTATTTTCATTTCTTTAAAATATTTTGAACTTTGAGCTCAGTCTGTGGTGCACTGGGATGCTATTTCTCTCTCAGGAAACACAATTCCTAATTTACGTAAGCTTTTTAAAAATATATCACCACAACTGCCTTCAATACGTCACAGACCAGGTTCTTAGATATTCCAGTCTCTATCATCTGTTAATAACACTTGTCACAGTCAGCCCTCGCTTAAGCCTGTGCAGCATTGCAATTAAAATAACTGCTCCTCCGTCTGCTTATTTTTAAAATCTTCTTACACTAGCTAAGTCTAGATAATTTTGCATATTTGACACACTTTGTTAGATATTTTCATTCTGAAAATTATATTCCCCTCACAATTCAAGGATATCCAGAGGCTTCCTGTTATACAAAGCTCAAACTGCATAAACCCAACTGAAGCCCAGGGAATCTCTTGGACCTCAAATAAGGAATTGAAGATAATTGCATCGCATTTGTTCCCAGTTTGAACAAACAATTCTTAACATTGCGTTTAATATGCAGTTAAATCACTGGATTATAGAGTCAGTCTGTGATATCTAAGTGGAGCTTCGGTAGCCTCAGGATCACATGCATTGATTGAGACATGTAGTTTGTGTTTTGGTAAATGATGACAACTTCTGTCAGTTTTAGTAACCTGCTGGTGCAATTTCAAACTATAGCAGAGCACAGGGGGAAAGCTTTTGATTTGTTAAAGTATAAACTACAGCCAACAAAATATACTCATATCCCATTAGATACAGGTTACACTGCACTCATCAAGGCTTACCTTATTTTTTTAATGGAACGCACACTTTTGAAAGAGAAATAATTGTGATACAGTATCTGGGAGCTGTCATGTGACTGAAGAAAAAGTGCAAAATTAAACCATCCCAAAGGCTGTAAAAGATTGGAACTCTGGGTTTGGATGTAAAACAGTGCGAGAAGGCCAGGGCTCTGAGATTCTAGATGAAATCGTACGTTTTCTTTTAAAGTGGAAATCATTTACAAGGCAAAACCAGGTTGCCGCTTTAAAAAAATGTACGAGTGCAGCTGGAATCTCGGAGCTCTGGCCATCTTGCACTGCATTGCATCCGACCCATGGTCTTATCCCTCCCTAAATAACCACCTCATGGAATTATGTGAACATAGGTTAATACATGTTTCTCAATATGGCAGACATCAAGAAAAAAACAAAACTGACCCTTTTGTTTATTTTGTTACTTGTTTATAATATATCATTTTGCAAGACCAACTAAGGGTTTTTAATCTCTTCCTTTGCAGTTATTGATTTACCATTCACCATGACATTTCTAAAGCTTTATACAAAGTAGGAATTTGTCTTTAAACTATTCGGGAAAAGGTAGAGGTGCAAGGGGAAATGTTAACATCTTCAGTGAACTGAGCTCATATAATTCTGTATCAGATTAATCAAGACAAAACCTTCCTTAGTAGGACATCTCATAAGATCAAGGGGGACATTTACTAAGCAGTGATAAGAGCAGAGAAGTGAGCCAGTGGAGAAGTTGCCCATGGCAACCAATCAGCACTGAAGTAACATCTGTAATTTGCACACTATAAAATTATACAGAGCAGCTGATGGGGCAACTTCTGCACTGGCTCACTTCTCCACTCTTATCACTGCTTAGTAAATGTCCCCCCAAGTCCATATAATCCATTTTACTCTGTTCCTGGGTTTTGTTTTGTTTTTAAGAGAGCCAAAAAAATATAAAACAAAAATAAATTATCCTTCTTGGGTTAACCATCTGGTAACACATCCAATACTTTCTGAAACATACTGTAGGACAGAAAATTACTACCAGATGCAAAATCAGCCTGGTTGATGCCGTCTCCCTTTACTTGAAAGATAGATAGATAGATAGATAGATAGATAGATAGATAGATAGATAGATAGATAGATAGATAGATAGATAGATAGTGTCAGGTCTCTAGGTTTGTCTGTCCCCGGCGGGGGCGCTAGTGGGTCAGTGTTGGTCTGATGGAAAAACGTGGAGGCAATATAAAAGTCCTGCGCATAGGCGCTGATGTTTTATTGTAACAGAGCAAAAGGGATAACACAGCGTGAACAGAAAACCGATAATGGAGTGACAATGACTGATAACGGAATTTGTATTACTGAAGTCTCTTGCAAAAGAAATATGAAACAACAAATACTGAAGGCAGATGATATAAACCAAAGTCCAGTAGTACTTGATAGCACACAGTCTCAGTATAACATAAAGTAACGTAACTTGGAAAGCAGAACTCCGATATGCAAAAGAAACACACAGTCTCTGTAAAGCACAAGTCCAGGTAGCCTTACTAGGCTCAAGCAGGAGACAGTCTCTAAGCACAAGTTGTTATATTGCAGGAATGCACAGATGGAATACTGATAGCAAGTACACAGGTAAGTTGGTAATACGAACACCTGAGGAGAGTCTCTGCAGCTGGTGATTGTGGCTGAATGGAATTGGAATCCGGAGTTAACAGGAAAGCTGTGAGAATGAAGACTGGAACAAATGGAAGTAACCAAGGGGATCGCTGGAAACAGGAATACAGGAACCAGGAGAACTAAAGCACACGGTATGTGACTTGTTGTCCAAGGCAATGTGAGAGAGCCACAAGCTGGAAGTTATACCTCCTGCTCAGCAGTGATTGGCCACAAACTGCAGGCGGAGATACAGTGCTAGATTGAACATCAGAATCAGCTGCGTGCAGGTGTCATGGTAACGTCCACACAGTCTGGACATCGGCACACAGCAAAACCCACACAGGACCAGACTCAGGAGTACTCAGCAATGTGAAATAGAACGCTCGCGGTTACTACACCCACAACTGGGACCAAGACCTCCGGAAGCCCGCACACCAGCGCGCTGGTAAGTGAGACGTAGCAGAGCACCGATTCCTGACAGATAGATAGATAGATTAATTTTATTCTGGATCTTAATCCTTTTTTCTAGTCGGCTACTAGGCACACAAATTCCTTATGAAATATGCTCTGCAAATATTAGTTGCCATCATAGTTGAGTCTCTCAACTCTTGATATAATTGTTTAACTGACCAGACTAAGTAGAACAAGCTGAGTCAGCCAGTAGCAAATAGAGAATATCACCCATTACATAAAGTTTCTTTTAACATACATCATTTGCAGAACCACAACAAAACAAATTGACTTGTCAAGTTAAATGGAAATATTAGCACAGATACATCTGTATGTGTTTAATGCTTTGTTAATTCAATTTAAATGAATGGTTTATTATGACTGAATAAGTAATAAAGTGTATAGACAGCAAATGACAAATTACTCAATACACCACGCGGAGGCTAGAGAGCTCCCTATAAATATATTTGAAAGGAAAGATTATTCGTGTTAGATCTACAGTATTTAAAACATTAAACAATACTCTATTAAAAATTGAAACTCAAAAAACCACAAGCCATTCATATTCCTGCACATTTTTTTTATTTTGTATCTCTACACTACGTCAGTAGAATCTTCTAATCCTGGAAAACAATAGGTTTAGTAATACATACCTGTAAATAGTCTCTTTTGTCATGGGAACGTCACAATGACAGAATCGCAATCAAGTGGGAGTAATTTACTTAAAAAGAGACATTGTATATGTGTGACTTTTATGGATCTGAATGAGATTTGGGCACATTGGGAATGTGTGTCCCATTGTTCAGTGAGTTTTAATTTGAGAACACAGGCATATATGATAACATCAGATTATTATTACCATATTAAAACAAGAGGAAATATGAAAGGGCAATTTCCTAGCTACAGCTTTAGTCTTCCTTATACAAACACACACACACACACACACACACACACACACACACACACACACACACACACACACACACACACTCAGACCCTTATATCTGCAACAAAGTGTTTCAGTAATATTGGGATGGTAGCTAAAGATCCTGATTCTGGGTTATATGCAAAGTGGCCACACAAGCGTAGATGGCTGTGGCAGCCAGAATTACTACTTTCTGCTAATGAAACTAACCATACAGTTCATCTGTGTAGTCACATTGCCGTTTGCAGTTGCAATGACCATTATTAGTATAGACAGGATGCTGGCAGTCATGTGACCGACGCCGGAATCCCGACATCACTTAAGAGACCGGCGCTGGATCACAGACAGTGGACATCTCAAAGGTATCATGGAGAGGATTAGGGTTAGGGGCCGGGGAGGGTGGAGGTTAGGCTTAGCACTATAGGGGTTAGGCACTTTGGAGATTAGCTCTAGCAGCCACCCCCTGAGGGTTAGCCATAGCCAACACCCCCAGATGGTTAGCCCTAGCCATCCCCCCAATGGTTAGGGTTGGGGACAGGGGAGATTAGAAATACTTACCCCCTCTGATGACGGAATCTTCAATGCTGGGATGCCACGGTCAGTCATGTGACTGCTGGCATCCAGACCGCCGGCATATAGTACGTATTCCTTATAAACACTTAAACCTAAACTATGTTAGCTGTCAAAGACTCACCTGAAACAGACGTCCTATTCATCATAGCACAGAATTCTGAGTACATCTCATGACACTCTCACTAAACTGACCTCTTGCATGTATTTGCAAGGCAATCACCAAGTAAACACAAAGAATTTGCATTTCACAGACAGTGAGAACTGGCCGCTCACATAGCCTCCATAAAGGCGTATGCATGTGAACTGTATGAATGTTCTGGTGCATGCATAGTGTACTACATATCACTATGTGCATCTGGACTTGCATGTGAAAATGTGAATCATGCCCCAAATTTTCCAAACAAGAATATGAATGGATCATGACAAAATGTATGTAAGATATAACTTGAAAAATTCAAAATAATAAACTATAAACCTACTCACTCATATTATTGTCATATATACAGCAGCTGTAGACTATGGGGCTGACTATGATTTGGGAGCAATGCAAAATAACATCAAATACAGTTGTGCCCAGCCTGGCCATTGCTGTGACGTGTATGCACACTTGCACATACATCGTATCTGCAATTATACTCGACCGGGTGCGAAGAGTTTCACCCGTGATCGCACAATGCATTGCCTATAGGTAGCAGGTGCAACTATTTCCACATGCATGTTACTGTGCCCACTAGTCATGGCACCCATAATATGGCTGAGAATACAGTATCTGTAACTTTGTAAACCATGTTGCAATGCAAGATTGCAAGTACAGTACATTAATTTTATATACAAGGTAAATACTGGCTGCGTGTAGCCCACAAATGCTGGCAGGGCCAGTGCTAGGGTGTTCGGGTCCCCCCTGCAAACTATAAATTTGTGTCCTCTCTCTCACTTTTAAAAGGGATGGTGCGCAACATAAAAATGGTGTGTGTTCTCCTAAGGAAGGGTTGTGGCCACAAAACAGTGCCCCAAATTCAAATTGCACAGTAGCACAATCTTATTCACATTACATCACAGGTAATTCCCCTGATTTATATTACACCACATTGTAGTGCCCTTATTCATGTTACATCACAATGTAGTGACCCTAACACACAATGCCCATAGTATTACTCCTTATAAACAATGCCCATTGTAGTGCCCCTTATACACATATTGTCCACAATAGTAGTGCCACTTAGACACATAATGTCCACAGTATTAGTGCTCCATATATACACATAACGCCCACAGTAGTAGTGCCACATATACACATATTGCCCACAGTAGTAATGTTAGGTATGCAACATAGTCGGTGAGGTTGGAAAAAGACTACTAGTCCATCGAGTTCAAGCTCTTCTATGCAGATTAAAGGCTATATCCTCATATATCTTTTTCTGTTAGAAATTTGTGTAACCCATTTTTAAATGCATTGACTGAGTCCATCATTACGACCTTCTCTGGCAGTGTATTCCATATTCATATTGCCCTTACCTGTGCTGGGTATGAATAGGGGAAACAAGCACATACTTGAAGGTAGAGGGGGCAGTGCCTAAGGAGGAGAGATACAGGAGGAAGACAAAATGGGACCAGGCAGAATGAGAGAGGTAGCAGAGGAGGCGAGCATGGGCTATATGCTAGAGGGGAGGTGGTGGAGGGTGGACCAGAAGAGAGACATTACTTCATCTCCAGATACAGGGGAAAAAGAAGTCAGAGTTGGTGATAAGGATGGGGAGGCATGGTCAGGCAAAAAAGGGGCAGGTTGTTGAATATATATTGGTATGTGATGTCCTAATGTATGGTGCCAATTTTGGATGTGAAGTAGGTGGCGAAATCAAGGGCAGAGATTAAAGAAGAGAGTCAAGGTGGGGGTGGGCAGAGGAGGAAGGTGACAGTGGCACAGAGATGCTGGGGTTTCTAAGATTGAGAAGAGATGAGGTTATTAAATTATGACTGGTTAGATATGGAAAGGACAGCACTGTAGGATAAGAACATAAATTTAAAATGGAGAAAGTTCAATTTACATCATGATTTCCTCCACTGTCGCTCAGCTGTAATTGACATTTTTTTCAGATGTCTGATGAATTTGGAATGCTATGGCTGAGGTGTTGATCTGAATTTTGTTCACTGGAGTCAAGCACCAAAGAAATGGAGGCATTGTATAGGGAAGTGGCTTGTTCAGGACAGGGGAGAGAGAATAGGACAGAGAAGTGAGTCAAACAGACTGAAGGCAGTCAATTTACTGACTGTCAGGATCACGGCTGTCAGGATACTGATGTCGGAATCCCAACACCTGGTAAAATACTGGCAGTCAGAATCCTGACCATCGTCTGGAATCCCCACTCGGGCCTAAAGCGTGGCATGTGCAGCGAGACCATGAGGGAACATGCTGCGCTTGCCTGCTGGTATCCCGGCTGTTGGGATCCCAGAGTTGGTATTCTAACCACTGGGATCCCAACAGCTGGGATATCATACTATTCCCAAACAGACAGGATAAGGAAACAGTGTCGATGGCCTCAGTGTCAGTTGCCTTAGGAGACAGAGGTGGAGAATTAGATAAGTTAAAAGAGAGAAGGTTATTATCTGATAGGGGGAATGGGGAGTTGAAGAAGTCAGAAATCTCACAGTGGTGATTAAAGACTAGAAAATTTGAGTGCCCATTCACATGGAAGGGTGAGGAGGACCACTGGGAGAGACTAAGCGATAATGTGAGGTTAAAGAGTTTAGAGGCAGTGGATTCTGTGGAGATGTCAATTGAGATGTTAAAATTCACCTAAGATAATGGAGGGAATGTCTGAAGATAAGAAGTGAGTGAGCCAGGAAGCAAGCCAACCGAGAAATTTTATAGGAATGCCAGGGAGATGGTAAATGACAGCTTCTCAAAGGTGAACAGATTGGAAGAAGTGTATAGCATGGACCTCAAATGTAAAGAATGTACTGAAGGTTTTTGGGGTATGATTTGGTAGGAGTAACCAGAGGATATAAGGACCCAACTCCATTATCACGTCAACCCTGAGCTGGGGGAGGGGGTGTTTCTGAATATGATGCCCCCAGCAGGTAGTGCAGTAGGAGAAGCGGTGACATAGGGGGAAACCCAGGTTTCTGTGAAGGATAGGATATTTGGGGAGTTGGAGATGAAAAGGTCATGGGTGGGGACCAGTTTGTTACAGACAGATCTGGTATTCCAGAGGCCACAGGAGAAAGGAAGAGTTGGAAATTATATTATTAGTGTTTCTGTAGCATTGATGTGAGATTACTTTGGAGGGCAGGGATGATAAGAGCGTAGTGATGGTGTGATTGCCTGCGCTCTTAAGTAAAACTACATGAGGTTGGGTAAGGAGGGAGTTCAGCATTATGCAGATGTAGGTGAGTTGAGATGACAGGGAGAGAAGGGAGTAGGTCTGATTAGTGGAGTAGTTGGTCTATGGTGGGGCAAATAAGAATGAAAGTAGGAGAGGGGAGAAGAAGGGAAGCAGAGGGGTGGATGGGAGACTGAAGGGGGGGAGAGGAGGAGGTGTAGGAGACTAGATGGGAACAGGGGGCAAGGTACAGTATAAGGTAGACAATTAGTGATGAGGGTTGAAGAAATCCTGGACATAGTGTGGAGTAGGCAAATAGGAGGAGGAAAACTAGAAATGTTAGTGGAGGAGTGGAGGCTGTAAAATAAGCTGAGCAGTAGATTTGCTGGAATGCAGGTGAGAGTACAGTGTTAGTAAATTTGTAAGCCAATGGGCAAAACCATGTGCACGGCAGGAGGGGCAGATGTAGCATGTGCAGAGAGAGTTAGATTGGGGTGGGTTATTGTTTCTGTGCATGGTAAATACTGGCATGATGGTATAAGAACACATGCAACTACTACATAACATGTTCAAAATAAAACATTTATTATTTTCTTAATAAATAATTCTGAAGCGATTACAAAGAAAGGATAATAAAACAAAGCATCAAACTCTTTTAATGATATCCTCAAACTGGACATTAATATATTGGAGCATGTAAGCTTAAACACATGGTAACAATTGCTCACAGCTATAATCATTGTGAGATGTTGCCTTTCCATCTGCCAAATGAGAATCATTCAGCCGCAAATACAATTAATCAATGTTGCTTCTATTCATAGTGGGCATAACATAATTACACTGCACTCATTGCCATGAATGGTTTTGTTGGCATTCCCTGGAAATATAACATGACAAAAAAAATTGTCACTAATAAGATAAAATCATACATTTCACATAAACAATTGTCCTATACAGGAACAGATTATATGAGTCTATATGATACCCAAGACAATAGATAATTAGGTCTCTGTGGGTTATCATGCTTACACAAAGTCCCATCCATTCTACCATAAGTCAATACTGTTTGTGATATGTTCTTTTAAGAATATATTGTAATCATTCACAAAATTCACTAAGAAAGTCTTTTGGCAAAAAATCTTGAGGATTTTAGTGAGATATTTTAATACAGATAACGAAAATTGATAAATAATATGCACGAAAATAATGTTCAAAAATTAAGAAATTAGAAACTAGCAGTGCAAGATTGGAATGAAATAATTTTAATGGCCCAACCAAAAGTGGGTCCTTCCCAACATTTACTGAATGTTAACCAAAAATGAACTGTAGTGTTCTTGCTGAAGGTTTGTAGTTTCCTTTTAATAACATATGTTCCTGCTTGAGATATAGTTTTCTGTATTTGTAGAGGATCTTTTATCATCATGATAAAATAAAAAAATCTTAGAATTTGAAATATGTCAAAATTAATTTTTTTAATTAACTGCACAAAACACAACATTTTGAGTGTTGGTTTCCTACAAATTCCTTTAAGCTTCAATTTTTACACCATCAACTGAAATAAATAAGAAATGCAGTCTAAAATTATATTTTTGCATATTGTATGAAAAGGAAAAACACAATGTAACAACAAATTGTGTTCAGCTATTCTAAACAACATTTTTGTTGTTTTTGAAATGTACCGGTTGTGTGAGTATCTGAATCTGCTTATTTACAGATTTTAAAGTTGAGAACACACTTGTCCATTTTTCATCCAATCCAACCACCAACCCACCAGTTGGTCAGACATTGTTAGAATGTGTACACTCACACAACTTCTGGTTTTATCCAAGCGTGGTTGTCTGGTCTTTTCAATTTTTTTTAATGTGCTGAAAAACCAGGAGACCAGATTGCTAATCACAAGACCAATATAAGTATGCATGCTCTTGAGACTGTATTGCTAAATTATTCTCCCATCCTGGTGAATGGCAGCTGGTCTGCCAAAAATTGGAAGCATGTGTATGGCAACTGAGAGGGTAATTCAGACAGTCTGAATTACTTTGTGGAGTGTGCACACACAGCGGCCGCACTGCGCGAGCGCACCCTGGGAGCCCAGTAAGATGCTGTCAGCATCTCAGGGCTGTGATCGCCTCTGCATCATTGACGGGCTGAGGCAGTCGCGGAGCAGGAGGGGGCATCTCAACGGCGTGTTTGGACCATTGGAGCTGTGCTGGCAGGGAGGTACTCATCAGTAACAAAAGCATCGCCGCCATGCAATGCTTTTTTTACCGGTGCGTGGGGCAGAGCCAGACATGCAAGGTGGACTAGCCCTGTGCTGGGTGTCCCCCCGCATGTTTGTGAAACTGATCGTAGATGTACTAAATTTAGCACGTCTATGATCAGATCTGAATTAGGCCCTGAATCCTTTCAGCAGATGGTTTAAGCAGATTCAGATTAAAGTTCTGCAGCAAAATTGGCCAGGTGTGTAGGCATAGATTGGGTGTTGTATCTGTGGCCTACAACAGATCTCCAGTAGAATTGTGTTAACAGTCTGTTCTGCAGTTGGATACCCTGAAGATTGGACAAGTGTGTAACCAGCTTTAGTATTGTGTCTGGCACAAGTAGGGCCATAGTTTCAATTATATCTTTAATGATGTCCCTATAGGAAACTGTACGTTTGGAAAACAAGAGGTAAGAAGGGTGAACCTTTTTCTTTTAAGCCTCCAATTTCCTATAGGAACATCAGTGAAGTCATAATGAAAACTATGGCTCTATTTGAACTCACAATACTAAAGCTGGGTAGACATTTGTTCAGTCCTTCAGGGATCAAAGAAGAGTCTCATTTTGCAGATCTACTATAGCTCAATCTGATATGTCTGAGCCAAAAAAGAAGGCAGAACCCCACTTTGGCCAAAACTGCGACTCTTCACATGGCAGACAGAACTGGAAGCCAAAATATGTTTTTTAATAAATGTTACTATTTTAAGAATGCCTATCTATGTTGGAATAGTCCCCACTTTAACCTCTTCATTGTTGTCGATGAGTTGGACACGTCTTCTGCATATACATTAAAACTGTGGTGGAAGAGTCCTATTCCTTGTCAGCTGTGAAGCAAAGAAATAAAATAAAAAAAATACTCTTCTTGCCTCCTGCTAATCAGGTCCTTTGGGAAGGCCATAATGTAGTGAAAATGTTGCATATGTGCGCGATAATGTCACTTAACACCAGGCATGTGCGGTGAGGTAAGGCACTGGCTAGTAGCAGAGCCAGATTTACACACAATATATGAGCCAAATGTTTGTATGACAGGAAAGGCTCTGCCTCACCTGCCTCACCCCCACCGCACGTCACTGCTGGACACAATGGCACACCACTCTGTTGTAGAAAAAAAAAGTTCTATATTATAATGGTTGGGAGGGGACTGAAGGACCCCTATCTTACCTAGCCTGGCACAATCAGAGCTGAGGGCACTCTCATGTGAAAAAGTCGTGTCTCCACTTGCAAACAAAATGCACCCATACAAGTTGAACACCGCACAATGGGGGTAATTCAGACCTGATCGCTCGCTAGCTGTTTTTTGCAGTCCTGCGTTCACATAGTCGCCACCCACCGGGGTGTGTATTTTAGCTGTGCAAGTGTGCGATCGCATTTGCAGCCAAGCGGTACAAAAAGATTTTGTGCAATTTCTGAGTAGCCCAGGACTTACTCAGCTGCTGCGATCACTTCAGCCTGTCCGGTGCCGGAATTGACGTCAGACACCCGCCCTGCAAGTGCTTGGGAATGCCTGCGTTTTTCCAACCACTCCCAGAAAATGGTCAGTTGACACCCACAAATGCCTTCTTCCTGTCAATTACCTTGCGATCGCCCATGCGAATGGATCCTTCACACAAACCCATAGCAGAGCAACAAACCGCTTTGTATCTGTGCTATGCGCCTGCGCATTGCGGTGCATACGCATGCGCAGTTTGGACCTGATCACAATGCTGCAAAAAATGCTAGCGAGCGATCATGTCTGAATTACCCCTAATAACTACAGAACACTAAGGGGCACTCATATTTGAAAAAAACATGTATTGTGCAATCGATGTATGTCTAGAAATTGGCCACTCTCTTACAAAAAATCATAAAAAAACTCTACATTTGTTGTAAATGGCTCCAAATGACACATCTGGTAAGTTATTTGCAAGATTTAATTCCCATCTTTAATGTAGAATGTAATGATGGTTGTAAAATAGGATATCTGTTTAATTGAAATAAATGTATAATGTCACAGATGTTATAAAGATGCATTTAATGTGCACATTTTATGTTTTTTTATTTATAGCAACAAAAGTTAAAATGTCAGGATAAAGTGCTCAACTAGACATATTTTTATGTGAGCGGTGATGCCCAAAAGCATGAATGAATTGTTTCTGAAAAACAATGAGAACATGTGTGCAAAGGTTATGACGATGGTAAAAATCTGACAAGCAGGAAGGAATGTCTACCCTACAATTTGTACCTTTTTTATAAAATAAAAACTGCCTTGCAATAAGGAACAGTTCAATATTTAGCCACTAGGTGGCACAATTCAAAAGCTGCAGTCCCAAACATAATAGAGGATGGAATGGTGGGATTAGCATTCAATCTCTAAAACCTTTTAAATCAGTGTTCTTTAAAATACTACATTAAATCACCCTATTTGCAAACCAGGAAGATTTTAATAAATAGAGAGTAGTTTAGTTAGAGCAGTACACTGCAAAATTGCCCTTTAAGTAATTTTTATTTGCACCAGTTTTTTTAATTTTTTTATTATTAAGACCATATTTAGGATCTTGGTTCACAATGAGTGAAATAAATTGTACTGTAATTTTTTTGCAAATAGTTTTGTACACTTCCTTTGTGCCCCGCACCTACTTGCATAACAGGATACAAAGTAGCAAACATTTCCTCTTAAGCTAGATACACACTTATCCAGGTCTCATCCTCAGACCAACCAGTTTATCAGACATTGGTGGTCATTTAGAGTTAATCGCAGCCAGCAACTTTTAGCTGCTGCTGCGATCAATAGTCCACGCCTATGGGGGCAGTGTATTTTAGCTTAGCAGGGCTGCGATCGCTCGTACAGCCCTGCTAAGATAAAAATATTTCACGAAGAAGTACATTAGGGCTGGACATACTTACCCTGTGCGATGGATCCAGTGATGATGGGCCCGGCTTTGATGTCACTCCTCCGCCCTCCATTATCCTGGACACACCTGCGTTTTACTCACCACTCCCCGAAAATGCTCTCCAACGGTCCGGAGCCACCCATCCATGCCTCCTTCCTGTCAATCTTCTTAGCGGTCGCCGCTGCGACTGCTTCCTTCGGTAGCCGCGACGTAACCCGGCGAACCCTGTCGCCGGGCAAAGTTGTGCACGTGCACAACACCCACCGCGCATGTGCTTTCCGCACCCGTTCACACCGCAGTGAAAAACCGCTGCGTGCGTATGGGTCGGAATGACCCCTATTGGGCCTAATTCAGACCTGATCTTAGATGTGCTAAATTTAGCACATCTATGATCAGTCACACAGACATGCGGGGGGATTCCCAGCACAGGGCTAGTCCGCCCCGCATGTCAGGCCCGACCCCTCCCCCATCCCCGCGCAAGTACAAAAGCATTGCACATCGGCGTTGCTTTTGTACTTTAGGAGCAGCTCCCTGCCAGCGCTGGCAGGAGCTACTTGTCGCTGTGAGGGTCGCAGCAACTGAATGTGATTTTACGCAGCTGCCGCAACCCCCCCCCCCCAATGGTCCGGGCATGCCTGTGTTGCCCGAACTGTGCCTCCTAAACGGCGGGCAAACGCCACAGCCACACCCCCTCCCACCCAGTGACCGCCTCTATCTGTCAATCAGGCAGAGGCAATCACAGGGCTGAGACAGCCGTCGGCTGTCTGGCAGGCACCGGCGTAGTCAGACCTGATTCAGTACCGATCAGGATTTCCTATCTTGGTCATCTGGTCTTGACAAAAGATAAACCTGCTAAAAATCAGATCAGATCACCAATTGCCTGGCGAATATAGAAGTGTTTGTTCCTGTATCTGGTTTGTCCAATTGTTCTTCCAATCCTCCTTGCAAGTTGCATTTGGTATGTCAATGATTGGAGGAGTGTGTATGAGGACATGATCCTTATAGCAGATGGTTTTAGCAGATGCAGAAAACTTGGACAGGTGTGTATGCATCCATTGGATGTTATATCTGTGGCCTAGGTCTCCAGTAGAATTGTATACACTGTCTAATCAGGGATCCCAGAGGATAAGACTAGTGTGTACCCAGCTTTAGTCTCAGCTACATTTTGGTTAAAGAAAACCTGATGAAGAAAACAATTTGCTGAGCAAATGACAGTACCTTGATGGATACCTAGGACTGATGTATAGTGAGATCTAAGGCCCAGATATCAAGCCTTAGAGAGTAATAAATAGCATGGTGATAAAGTACCAGCCAAACCAGCTCCATTTATGTTTCAAACACAGCCAGTAACATGGCAGTTAGGAGCTGATTGGCTGGTACTTTATTTCCATCCACTTTATCTCTATCCAATGCTTGGTAAATATACCCCTTAGGAGCTGATTTGTTGGTACTTTATCACCATGTTATTTACCATTTTTTCAAGGCTAGCTATATGAGGGCCTAAGTCAGTTTCTGTAGGTAACTCCATGCTTGTCTATGGCTGGATGGTGGAAAAGGGCAAAACAGCTTTGTTGTAATAATGGGCAAGTGTTCACATAATTTCCAACACCTGCAGACTGGAAAATAAAGCCACATATACAATATACCTGGGAAAGCCGTCTTATTTGCGATGGTTAGGGAATGTGCAAATAACGGGAAGTGGTTACAATACCGCTAGTTGGGATCCTGGAGGTCACAATGTTGATGCTGGAATCCCGACTAGCGGTTAAATGCCACTGTTGGAATACTGGTGCCATAGGCTTTTCTCCCTATGTGGGTGTCCACGACACCCATAGATGGAGAATATAACCTATGGTTAGCATAGGGAGCCAACAAGGGGTTATCTAGCACTTGCCCCGCTGCCGGCATAATGGTGGCTGGGATCCCGCTGTCGGTATAATGACGTCCGGGATCCCGGCCGCCGGTATTTCATACTGTAGGCAAATGCTTCACTGTAACAGATTTGTGCTTTCGTCATCACTTGGGCAGATATGTCTTTGTTAGTGTACTTGAGTTTATTTTATTTTTTTACACACTTTTGGAAAGTTTTTAGGTTTTAATGGAAGCCTAATGGTGAATGTTTTTGCTGCACATAAAAAAAGTGGTTTACAACTTGGGCACAAGTGAAACTAAGTTCTATAACAAGTTGCTTGGAGATGCAAACGCTATTCTGCCAACCAGGGCGCATCTCAAGCTGTGCATATGGGTCAGAAATAACTTATCCCCATTTGTAACCAACTCTGCATCAGCCACATAGGAGCTATTTCTGAGTCACACTTTGGACACACCATCAAAACTTGCAACAGTCCTAAGGAAGGTGCAGTTTGACTGTCTGAACATGGCCTTCTGTGTTAGCAGCTGTGCGTCTTTGGACATAGCCGCTTACAGTGGCATAACCCTGACATGTCCACATAATTCAGAGTTGATCGCAGCAGCAAATTTGTTAGCAGATGGGCAAAACCATGTGCATTGCAGGGGGGAGAAGGGGGGGCAGATATAACATGTGCAGAGAGACTTAGATTTGAGTGGGGTGTGTTCAAACTGAAATCTAAATTGCAGTGTAAAAATAAAGCAGCCAGTATTTAACCTGCACAGAAACAAAATAACCCACCCAAATCTAACTCTCTCTGCACATATTATATCTGCCCAACATACAGTGCACATGGTTTGGCCCAACTGCTAACAAATTTGCTGCTGCGATCAACTCTGAATTACCCCCTATGGGGGTAATTCCAAGTTGATCGCAGCAGGAAATTTTTTAGCAGTTGGGCAAAACCATGTGCACTGCAGGGGGGCAGATATAACATGTGCAGAGATAGATAGATTTGGGTGTGGTGAGTTCAATCTGCAATCTAAATTGCAGTGTAAAAATAAAGCAGCCAGTATTTACCCTGCACAGAAACAAAATAACCCACCCAAATCTAACTCTCTCTGCACATGTTATATCTGCCTCCCCTGCAGTGCACATTGTTTTGCCCAACTGCTAAAAAATTTCCTGCTGCGATCAACTTGGAATTACCCCCTATGTTTGTTCAAAATATTGTAATATTAACATCACACTTGTCTTATCGTTATGGATATCGTGGCAGCACCAAGGGAACAAAAGGCTTGCATAAATTAATAGAGGCTCTCATATGGAACTTTTAAATAATTGCTTAATTTTTAGGTATTTAATTTTCACTTGTAATATCGTACATCTTCATATTATGATAGATTACTGTAGAAGATTGCTGGTAAAGAGGATCAAATAAAGTCCGGCATAATATGAGTCAACAAAAAGAATGTACATTGATGAGCATTGATTATGCAAATCTGTTTGTTGCAGCTACTTTTAATTACAGAGCTGTTCAACAGCAAGAAGGGCAACTTTGGGGTGAGACACAAAAATGCTCTCATTATAGGAAATGTAAAACCTCTACAGTGCATAATTCCTTAGGCCAAAGTATCAGAAGTATATTTTATGTACTACAGACAATTGGACAATTCACCTTTGTATTAGGTCATGGTAATGGGTTAGTGATGGTAATTTAGTAACAAATATGTCATTCTAATTACATTGACCTTTAGCCTATCTTCTTCCACACTCCAAGGGCACACAATAGACCAACAAACAATTTTTATTAAATCCACAATACACACATTTAACAAGACTGAAAAAATACATAGAATTATTTTATCAATGTCAACATTACTGTTCTATAGAAAAAGAGAGGAAATATCTCACTGCACTGGTCTAGAGAGCATACCTAAATTGAAATTCATTATATAATACAAAGAACCACTATAAATTATCTATAAGTGGTGGTGCTCCCACAGAGTCAATGTATTGCAACAAAAAAAAAAAAAAGAAAAGATCAAACTTATAAAGAAAAGCTTGAAAAAGGACTCTAAAGGTGGTAGAGCACTCTTATAACCTTGGGATGGATCAATAAAACATAACTTTTATTAGAACATGATAATAAACCTTCTATTGGGTCTAAGGACTAACATTACTGGAACTGTCATTCCAAAAGGCAAAATATAAAGACAATACAACACATAAAGATAAAATACACAAAATTAAAAAGCACACAGGTTCAAAACTTTCAGTGAATATTTATCATATATATGTGTATAAATTTGGTATCCAAGGAGATATGTAGATATGAGGTATCGACTGCTATGTTTTATTTCTGGTAAACTTTATTGTTTTATATATATATATATATATATATATATATATATATAAAATGTGGCAATGGTGCCCGGCACTCCTGGTCCTGCAGCTTTAAGTTGCCTGGGTGCCTTCAGAGCTGGCTTGAATACGCATTCAGAAAAAAACGGCGTCACTCCAGGTCTTAGGGTGTTAATGGTGTATTTCAAATTTTCATCAAGGAAACCAACGTTTCGGGGCCCGTAGCCCCTTTGTCAAGGTGAAATACACCATTAACACCCTAAGACCTGGAGTGATGCCGTTTTTTTCTGAATGCGTATATATATATATATATATATATATATTAGAGATGAGCGGGTTCGGTTCCTCAGAATCCGAACCCGCCCGAACTTCAGTTTTTTTTACACGGGTCCGAGCGACTCGGATCTTCCCGCCTTGCTCGGTTAACCCGAGCGCGCCCGAACGTCATCATCACGCTGTCGGATTCTCGCGAGGCTCGGATTCTATCGCGAGACTCGGATTCTATATAAGGAGCCGCGCGTCGCCGCCATTTTTCACACGTTTTTAGAGATTCATAGGGAGAGGACGTGGCTGGCGTCCTCTCCGTTTATAGAGATTCGAGAAGAGAGTGAGACAGAGAGAGACACAGTAGTAATTTTGGGGAGCATTAGGAGGAGTACTACTACTACTAGTACTTGCTGAAGTGATAGAGAGAGATAGTGTGACTGTATTATCTGACTTGTGGGGGAGACACTGACAGTGGGGAGCAGTTAGAGTCTGAGAGCAGGACTCAGGACTCAGGAGTACATATAACGTACAGTGCACACTTTTGCTGCCAGAGTGCCAGCCACACTGCCATTGTTTGTGACCACACTGACCACCAGTATAATATATATTGTGATTGTCTGCTTAGGACTCAGGAGTACTACTTGCAATTTGCTGATAGTGTGACCAGTGACCTGACCACCAGTTTAATAATCACCACCAGTTTATGAGTTTAATATATATATATATATATATATATATATAATTGTATATAATATATATATAATATTGTATACCACCTAGCACCTACATGTGTTTTTTTTTTTTTCTTTCTTCTTTATACATACTACTATAGTAGCTTACTGTAGCAGTCTGCGGTGCTGCTGAGCTGACAGTGTCCAGCAGGTCCGTCATCAGTCATTACATAATAAATATATAATATATACCTGTCCGGCTGCAGTACTAGTGATATTATATATACATATATATTGATTTCATCTCATTATCATCCAGTCTATATTAGCAGCAGACACAGTACGTTAGTCCACGGCTGTAGCTACCTCTGTGTCGGCACTCGGCAGTCCATCCATAATTGTATACCACCTACCCGTGGTTGTTTTTTTTTTCTTTCTTCTTTATACATACTACTATAGTAGCTTACTGTAGCAGTCTGCGGTGCTGCTGAGCTGACAGTGTCCAGCAGGTCCGTCATCAGTCATTACATAATAAATATATAATATATACCTGTCCGGCTGCAGTACTAGTGATATTATATATACATATATATTGATTTCATCTCATTATCATCCAGTCTATATTATCAGCAGACACAGTACGTTAGTCCACGGCTGTAGCTACCTCTGTGTCGGCACTCGGCAGTCCATCCATAATTGTATACCACCTACCCGTGGTTGTTTTTTTTTTCTTTCTTCTTTATACATACTACTATAGTAGCTTACTGTAGCAGTCTGCGGTGCTGCTGAGCTGACAGTGTCCAGCAGGTCCGTCATCAGTCATTACATAATAAATATATAATATATACCTGTCCGGCTGCAGTACTAGTGATATTATATATACATATATATTGATTTCATCTCATTATCATCCAGTCTATATTAGCAGCAGACACAGTACGGTAGTCCACGGCTGTAGCTACCTCTGTGTTGGCACTCGGCAGTCCATCCATAATTGTATACCACCTACCCGTGGTTGTTTTTTTTTTCTTTCTTCTTTATACATACTACTATAGTAGCTTACTGTAGCAGTCTGCGGTGCTGCTGAGCTGACAGTGTCCAGCAGGTCCGTCATCAGTCATTACATAATAAATATATAATATATACCTGTCCGGCTGCAGTACTAGTGATATTATATATACATATATATTGATTTCATCTCATTATCATCCAGTCTATATTAGCAGCAGACACAGTACGGTAGTCCACGGCTGTAGCTACCTCTGTGTCGGCACTCGGCAGTCCATCCATAATTGTATACCACCTACCCGTGGTTGTTTTTTTTTTCTTTCTTCTTTGTACATACTACTATAGTATAGTAGCTTACTGTAGCAGTCTGCGGTGCTGCTGAGCTGACAGTGTCCAGAAGGTCCGTCATCAGTCATTACATAATAAATATATAATATATACCTGTCCGGCTGCAGTACTAGTGATATTATATATACATATATATTGATTTCATCTCATTATCATCCAGTCTATATTAGCAGCAGACACAGTACGGTAGTCCACGGCTGTAGCTATCTCTGTGTCGGCACTCGGCAGTCCATCCATAATTGTATACCACCTACCCGTGGTTGTTGTTTTTTTCTTTCTTCTTTACACATACTACTATAGTAGCTTACTGTCGCAGCCTGCGGTGCTGCTGAGCTGACAGTGTCCAGCAGGTCCGTCATCAGTCATTACATAATAAATATATAATATATACCTGTCCGGCTGCAGTACTAGTGATATTATATATACATATATATTGATTTCATCTCATTATCATCCAGTCTATATTATCAGCAGACACAGTACGTTAGTCCACGGCTGTAGCTACCTCTGTGTCGGCACTCGGCAGTCCATCCATAATTGTATACCACCTACCCGTGGTTGTTTTTTTTTTCTTTCTTCTTTATACATACTACTATAGTAGCTTACTGTAGCAGTCTGCGGTGCTGCTGAGCTGACAGTGTCCAGCAGGTCCGTCATCAGTCATTACATAATAAATATATAATATATACCTGTCCGGCTGCAGTACTAGTGATATTATATATACATATATATTGATTTCATCTCATTATCATCCAGTCTATATTAGCAGCAGACACAGTACGGTAGTCCACGGCTGTAGCTACCTCTGTGTCAGCACTCGGCAGTCCATCCATAAGTATACTAGTATCCATCCATCTCCATTGTTTACCTGAGGTGCCTTTTAGTTGTGCCTATTAAAATATGGAGAACAAAAATGTTGAGGTTCCAAAATTAGGGAAAGATCAAGATCCACTTCCACCTCGTGCTGAAGCTGCTGCCACTAGTCATGGCCGAGACGATGAAATGCCAGCAACGTCGTCTGCCAAGGCCGATGCCCAATGTCATAGTACAGAGCATGTAAAATCCAAAACACCAAATATCAGTAAAAAAAGGACTCCAAAACCTAAAATAAAATTGTCGGAGGAGAAGCGTAAACTTGCCAATATGCCATTTACCACACGGAGTGGCAAGGAACGGCTGAGGCCCTGGCCTATGTTCATGGCTAGTGGTTCAGCTTCACATGAGGATGGAAGCACTCAGCCTCTCGCTAGAAAAATGAAAAGACTCAAGCTGGCAAAAGCACCGCAAAGAACTGTGCGTTCTTCGAAATCCCAAATCCACAAGGAGAGTCCAATTGTGTCGGTTGCGATGCCTGACCTTCCCAACACTGGACGTGAAGAGCATGCGCCTTCCACCATTTGCACGCCCCCTGCAAGTGCTGGAAGGAGCACCCGCAGTCCAGTTCCTGATAGTCAGATTGAAGATGTCAGTGTTGAAGTACACCAGGATGAGGAGGATATGGGTGTTGCTGGCGCTGGGGAGGATATTGACCAGGAGGATTCTGATGGTGAGGTGGTTTGTTTAAGTCAGGCACCCGGGGAGACACCTGTTGTCCGTGGGAGGAATATGGCCATTGACAAGCCTGGTGAAAATACCAAAAAAATCAGCTCTTCAGTGTGGAAGTATTTCAACAGAAATGCGGACAACAGGTGTCAAGCCGTGTGTTGCCTTTGTCAAGCTGTAATAAGTAGGGGTAAGGACGTTAACCACCTCGGAACATCCTCCCTTATACGTCACCTGCAGCGCATTCATAATAAGTCAGTGACAAGTTCAAAAACTTTGGGTGACAGCGGAAGCAGTCCACTGACCAGTAAATCCCTTCCTCTTGTAACCAAGCTCACGCAAACCACCCCACCAACTCCCTCAGTGTCAATTTCCTCCTTACCCAGGAATGTCAATAGTCCTGCAGGCCATGTCACTGGCAATTCAGACGAGTCCTCTCCTGCCTGGGATTCCTCCGATGCATCCTTGAGTGTAATGCCTACTGCTGCTGGCGCTGCTGTTGTTGCTGCTGGGAGTCGATCGTCATCCCAGAGGGGAAGTCGTAAGCCCACTTGTACTACTTCCAGTAAGCAATTGACTGTCCAACAGTCCTTTGCGAGGAAGATGAAATATCACAGCAGTCATCCTGCTGCAAAGCGGATAACTGAGGCCTTGACAACTATGTTGGTGTTAGACGTGCGTCCGGTATCCGCCGTTAGTTCACAGGGAACTAGACAATTTCTTGAGGTAGTGTGCCCCCGTTACCAAATACCATCTAGGTTCCACTTCTCTAGGCAGGCGATACCGAGAATGTACACGGACGTCAGAAAAAGACTCACCAGTGTCCTAAAAAATGCAGTTGTACCCAATGTCCACTTAACCACGGACATGTGGACAAGTGGAGCAGGGCAGGGTCAGGACTATATGACTGTGACAGCCCACTGGGTAGATGTATGGACTCCCGCCGCAAGAACAGCAGCGGCGGCACCAGTAGCAGCATCTCGCAAACGCCAACTCTTTCCTAGGCAGGCTACGCTTTGTATCACCGCTTTCCAGAATACGCACACAGCTGAAAACCTCTTACGGCAACTGAGGAAGATCATCGCGGAATGGCTTACCCCAATTGGACTCTCCTGTGGATTTGTGGCATCGGACAACGCCAGCAATATTGTGTGTGCATTAAATATGGGCAAATTCCAGCACGTCCCATGTTTTGCACATACCTTGAATTTGGTGGTGCAGAATTTTTTTAAAAACGACAGGGGTGTGCAAGAGATGCTGTCGGTGGCCAGAAGAATTGCGGGACACTTTCGGCGTACAGGCACCACGTACAGAAGTCTGGAGCACCACCAAAAACAACTGAACCTGCCCTGCCATCATCTGAAGCAAGAAGTGGTAACGAGGTGGAATTCAACCCTCTATATGCTTCAGAGGTTGGAGGAGCAGCAAAAGGCCATTCAAGCCTATACAATTCAGCACGATATAGGAGGTGGAATGCACCTGTCTCAAGCGCAGTGGAGAATGATTTCAACATTGTGCAAGGTTCTGATGCCCTTTGAACTTGCCACACGTGAAGTCAGTTCAGACACTGCCAGCCTGAGTCAGGTCATTCCCCTCATCAGGCTTTTGCAGAAGAAGCTGGAGACATTGAAGGAGGAGCTAACACAGAGCGATTCCGCTAGGCATGTGGGACTTGTGGATGGAGCCCTTAATTCGCTTAACAAGGATTCATGGGTGGTCAATCTGTTGAAATCAGAGCACTACATTTTGGCCACAATGCTCGATCCTAGATTTAAAGCCTACCTTGGATCTCTCTTTCCAGCAGACACAAGTCTGCTGGGGTTGAAAGACCTGCTGGTGAGAAAATTGTCAAGTCAAGCGGAACGCGACCTGTCAACATCTCCTCCTTCACATTCTCCCGCAACTGGGGGTGCGAGGAAAAGGCTCAGAATTCCGAGCCCACCCGCTGGCGGTGATGCAGGGCAGTCTGGAGCGACTGCTGATGCTGACATCTGGTCCGGACTGAAGGACCTGACAACGATTACGGACATGTCGTCTACTGTCACTGCATATGACTCTCTCACCATTGAAAGAATGGTGGAGGATTATATGAGTGACCGCATCCAAGTAGGCACGTCACACAGTCCGTACTTATACTGGCAGGAAAAAGAGGCAATTTGGAGGCCCTTGCACAAACTGGCTTTATTCTACCTAAGTTGCCCTCCCACAAGTGTGTACTCCGAAAGAGTGTTTAGTGCCGCCGCTCACCTTGTCAGCAATCGGCGTACGAGGTTACATCCAGAAAATGTGGAGAAGATGATGTTCATTAAAATTAATTATAATCAATTCCTCCGTGGAGACATTGACCAGCAGCAATTGCCTCCACAAAGTACACAGGGAGCTGAGATGGTGGATTCCAGTGGGGACGAATTGATAATCTGTGAGGAGGGGGATGTACACGGTGATATATCGGAGGATGATGATGAGGTGGACATCTTGCCTCTGTAGAGCCAGTTTGTGCAAGGAGAGATTAATTGCTTCTTTTTTGGTGGGGGTCCAAACCAACCCGTCATTTCAGTCACAGTCGTGTGGCAGACCCTGTCACTGAAATGATGGGTTGGTTAAAGTGTGCATGTCCTGTTTATACAACATAAGGGTGGGTGGGAGGGCCCAAGGACAATTCCATCTTGCACCTCTTTTTTCTTTAATTTTTCTTTGCGTCATGTGCTGTTTGGGGAGTATTTTTTGGAAGGGCCATCCTGCGTGACACTGCAGTGCCACTCCTAGATGGGCCAGGTTTTTGTGTCGGCCACTAGGGTTGCTTAGCTTAGTCATCCAGCGACCTCGGTGCAAATTTTAGGACTAAAAATAATATTGTGAGGTGTGAGGTATTCAGAATAGACTGAAAATGAGTGGAAATTATGGTTTTTGAGGTTAATAATACTTTGGGATCAAAATGACCCCCAAATTCTATGATTTAAGCTGTTTTTAGTGTTTTTTGAAAAAAACACCCGAATCCAAAACACACCCGAATCCGACAAAAAAAATTTGGTGAGGTTTTGCCAAAACGCGGTCGAACCCAAAACACGGCCGCGGAACCGAACCCAAAACCAAAACACAAAACCCGAAAAATTTCAAGTGCACATATCTAATATATATATATATATATATATATATATATATATATATAAATAAATCTACAGTACCAGTCAAAGGTTTGGACACACCTTCTCATTCAATGGTTTTTATCTATTTTTTTAGTTACTTTCTACATTGTTAGTTAAAACTGAAGACATCAAAACTGTGAAAGAACACATATGGATTTATGTTGTAAACAAAAAAGTGGTAAACAAATCAAAAAATGTTTTATATTTTAGATTCCTCAAAGTATCCCCCTTTTGCTTTGATGACAGCTTTGCACACTCTTGGCATTCTCTCAATCAGCTTCATGAGGTGGTTTTGGTGGAATGGTTTTGATTTAAGAGGTGTGCCTTGTCAAGAGTCAATCTGTGGAAGTACTTGCCTTAATGTCTTTGATACGAAGAGTGTGCAAAGCTGTCATCAAAGCAAAAGGGGGCTACTTTGAGGAATCTAAAATATAAAACATATTTTGATTTGTGTAACATTTTTTTGTTTACAACATAAATCCATATGTGTACTTTCACAGCTTTGATGTCTTCAGTTTTAATTTACAATGTAGAAAATAATAAAAACAGATAAAAACCATTGAATGAGAAGGTGTGTCCAAACTTTTGAATAGTACTGTATATATATATATATATATATATGTCTTGATCCAAACCCAGCTGTCAAAACAGGGCAGCGCAACCCTACTTCCAAAGAAGCTTGCTTGTTTGCCATACTTGCCTACCTGACCCTCTCCATGAGGGAGAAAATGCTCTGTTCCTGGACTTTCCTGGTAATGTATGATTGCCATCACCTGTGGTGAGCTAGTTAATTGATAAGAAAGGCGTTTCACCACAGGTGATGGAAATCATACATTACCAGGAAAGTCCAGGAACAGAGCATTTTCTCCCTCATGGAGAGGGTCAGGTAGGCAAGTATGTTATGTGCCTTCCTGTTGTATGATGGCCCCACATACAGCAATAAACAGAAGAGGCAGTACTCCAAGTCTTTAACAAAGTGGAAAACCTTTAGTGATAAGGCATCAATGTTTTGGTTTCCTGATGATGGGGTGCAAGTTCCCAAAACATTGATTCTTTATCACTAAAGGTTTTCCACTAGTTTAAAGGCTTGGAATGCCACCTCTTCTGCTGGACTGGTATTGTTTACAGGAATCGTGAGGCACTGGGCTGGACCGGAATTGCCCTCAGGAGGCGAGAGGCACCGGGCTGGGCCGGTATTGTTTATAGGAGGTGTGAGGAACCAGGCTGGACTGATATTGCCCTCAAGAGGTGTGAGGCACCGAGGTGTACTCAAGAGGCAGGAGTTAAAAGACAGGACTGGTATAGCACACAGGAGTTAACCAAAGGGACCCAAACCTGGAAACAAGGGAGACTTGATCCTGCTACACACCACATTAGTATGCTGTTGTTCAGGCCTCAGGCCCAAGGAGTGAGCTTCCTTTATAGCACAGGAAATCAGGCATGAGAGTGGCTGTAAGAGACTACATGCTGACTGGCCACCACTGTCATGTGATCTGTAAGCAACATGGCTGCACACATGGAGGAAGTACATGTGTCAAACACAACACCAGACACATGTGACCTGAAGAACCCGCACAATCCGCCGCAGCTAAGCCAGGCGCAGGCACCTGACCACCGTGGAGACCAAACAACGCAAGGTCAGCTCCAGGCCTACTAGTGCCCTTAGCGAGAAAATTTCAAAATGCCACCCCACCACACCATGCCGCTTATAAATTTAATCAGCAGAAGCTGCTTGTGCATCCTAGCCACATAGTAGTGCTAATATGTCGCATTTTCATAAAAAAAAGGCACCCGACATTAGCAGAGCTGCCAGCTGACTCATGCCAGGCATCTCCTGCTGCATGGCGATTTGAGGCAACATGTATGAGGTCACATCTGTATACAAGCAGAGGCAGAGGTCACAGTGTTAGAGGCCACATGAGTGCTGTATGCAGGTGGGTTGGTTGTGCAGTAATGTTTAGCATATGTGTAAGGGACATTATGTGTGTCATGTGTATAAATGCATTAATAATGTGCAGCAAATGTGTAAGGGGCACTATGTGTTCCATTATGTGTTTAAGAGGGTGATTTCGAGTTGATCGCATGTAGCACCTTTTTGCTGCTCGTGCGATCAACTAAACGCCACCTATGGGGGAGTGTATTTTAGCATAGCAGGGCTGCTATTGCTTGTGCAGCCGTGCTATGCTAAAAAAGTTCTGTGTAAAAAAAGACTAGCCCCGCAGTTACTTACCCTGTGCGATGGATCCAGCGATGAAGGTCCCAGAATTGACGTCAGACATCCGCCCTCCAAACATTTGGACAAGCCTGTGTTCGGATCTCCACTCCCGGAAAACAGTGAGTCGACGCCCCGGAATGCCTTCATCCTGTCAATCTTCTTGCGGTCGCCGCTGTGACCACTTTCTTCATACGTTCTGGGCAACGATACGCCTGCGCAATGCAGCCGCCGCGCATGTGCAGTTCCGACCCGTTCGCACCGCTGCGATGAACCGCAGCACGCAAACGGGTCGGAATGACCCCCTAAGTGCACTAATAATGTGACGCATATGTGAAAGCGACATTATATGTGTCATTATGTTTAGAAGGGCATTAGTAATGTGCGGCATATGTGTAAGGGACATTATGTGTATGAGGGCATTAATAAAGGTTGGCATAATGTGTAATGTGCATTATGTTTATAAGACATTAATAATGTGTGTCATATGTGAAAGGGACATTACTGTGTGGTATTCTGTGTATAAAGGCATTATTAATGTGTAGGTAGATTGGAAGTTCTTATGGGCGCTTCAAAGAATGGTGGCTGCCTTCTATCTTCACTAATATGTATAGTTTGGAGGAGAGAAGGGAAAGGGGGGACATGATAGAAACTTTCTTGTCACCTACAGGTAATTACAATTGACTACAGCTACCATCATATTCTGCTGCATTAGATCTATACATGCAAAGCTAATTCTGCTGGGTAATTACAATTGACTACAGCTACCATCATATTCTGCTGCATTAGATCTATACATGCAAAGCTAATTCTGCTGGGTAATTACAATTGACTACAGCTACCATCATATTCTGCTGCATTAGATCTATACATGCAAAGCTAATTCTGCTGGGTAATTACAATTGACTACAGCTACCATCATATTCTGCTGCATTAGATCTATACATGCAAAGCTAATTCTGCTGGGTAATTACAATTGTAAAATTATTGCATAGTATGTGATTTTGAAGTACTTTTTTAAGTTTTGAATGAGATAGACCCAGTTTATTCTTTGTGGAATGCCTGGTTGTTGTTTTTAAGGTAATTTATTGCCTTGCATTTGAGGGGGTGGGGTGTGGTTACAGATTTCATTTATTGGTTTCACTTGTAATAGTCTTCTACTTAAGTCCACTGGTGTAGGCTGTGCAAAGCCGTTTGGCTGTGCATTTAGTATCGAAGCGTGCATTTTATCAAAGCGTGATAAAATTGACACATAACAGCAGCGTTCAATCAGCGTTCAATCGAAGTGAAAAAGAAGGAACACAGAAGCACAACAATCAAACAAAACCAAAAAAAACTGAAGAACTAATAACAAATGTGAGTCACTTACTCCTCAGATCACTTACCTCCTGATCGTTGCATCTGATTAAATAGCACGGAAATACCTTACTTGGACATTTCAAAAACCATCCATTTCACCTACAAATGCTTGTATCTGCATTGTAATTTTGTTTTTTAAGCACAGCTGCACCAATGCAATTTAACCTGCAAACACTTAAAAAAAATCTAATATAATTACTATTGCTTCTTAAACCTCTCACAATCCTTTCATTTCTTACACTCCAAATACATTTCTGCAACCACTTTATCTACGCTTTTGACTCTTTTCATACTAAATCTACACCCCTTGAGCCTACACTGCTTTTCTCACCTGCATTTCAGCAAATCTTCTGCTTGGATTCACTTGCAGTCTCCTCTCCTACTTCCACTTTCCCTCAACCTATTTACCAACTTAACACTATGTCAAGGCTTTCCTATACTCCCCACATCACTCAGTGTCTACCTAATAATGTATCTTTATCCTTCCCCCCTAGTCTCCTACACCTCCTCCTCTCTCCCCTCCTCTGTCTCCCCTCCATCCCTGTTTCCTACCCCCACCTTTCCTGTTACCCCACTTTCATTCACCTCTGCCCCATGGTCCTGCTACCCCACAACTCAGCCCTGCTCCCTCTCTCCCTTCCCTGTCACCTGCCCACACCCCCATCCACATCACACTGACCTCCCTCCCTGCCCGCCTCCTGCAGTTTCCCCTCCTAGCTCAGGCACCCGTACCATCACTACTCTCTCATCATCCCTGCCCTCAAAGTTAATCCCACCTCATCGCTACAGCAACCCTGAAAATCTCATTCACATCTCTCCCACAAACTCATACCCCCTATCCTGTGCACTCTGGAATGCCAGATCTGTTTGTAACAAACTGGTCCCCACTCATGACCTTTTCATTTCCAACTCCCTACACCTACTAGCCATTACTGAAACTTGGATTACACCCTCTGACACTACTTCTGCTGCTGCTCTCTCTGCTGGGGGCCTCACATTCACACACACACCCCGACCTGGGGGTCGCCATGGGGGTGGTGTTGGGGTCCTTTTACCTTCTAGTTTCTCCTACCAACTCATACCACCAGAACCATCCCTTATATTCTCTACATTTGAGGTCCACGCCATACGCCTCTTCCAACCAGTCCATCTTAGAGTAGCTGTCATTTACCGCCCCCCTGGCACTGCTTCCAAATTCATCGACAACTTTGCTTCCTGGCTTCCTCACTTCCTCTTTTCTGACATTCCCACCATTATTCTAGGCGATTTCAACATCCCTATTGACATCCCCACACAATCCCCTGCCTCTAAACTCCTTAACCTCACCTCTTCACTTGGTCTCTCCCAGTGGACCTCCTCACCCTCCCATGTGAATGGGAGCTCACTGGATCTGGTCTTCACTCACCGCTGTGATATTTCTGATTTTTCCAACTCCCCATTTCCCCTCTCTGACCACCACCTGCTCTCCTTTAACCTATCTCTCTCGACTTCCCCATCTCTACCTCCTAAGGCTACCATCACTAAGCGTAACATTGAAGCTATTGACACCACATTCCTTTCCTCCCTGTTTGACTCACTTCTCTCTCCTATCCTCTCTCTCTCATGCCCTGAACAAGCCACTTCCACATACATTGCTTCCCTTACTTCTGCTCTTGACTCTGTTGCTCCACCAACCACTATTCACCCTCGCAAATTAACACCTCAACCCGGGCACACCAAATGCACCAGATATCTGCAAAAATGCTCACGTACTGCTGAGCGACACTGGAGGAAATCACGCTCTAAGGCAGACTTCCTCCATTTCAAACTTATGCTTTCATCCTTCAGTGCTGCCCTTTCTCTTGCTAAACAGTCATACTTCAAGAACCTCATCTCCTCCCAGTCTTCCAACCCCCGGCGCCTCTTTGCCACTCTCAACTCACTCCTCTGCCCACCTCCACCTCGTCTCCCTTCCTCACTCTCTGCTCTTGACTTTGCCACTTACTTCACATCCAAAATTGACTCCATACGTCAGAACATCACATCACACCAGACCATCAGTAACCAGCCTTCTCTCATCCCTTACCAACCCTCCGCATCCCTCGCACAAACTCTGTCATCTTTATCCCATGCATCTGGAGAGGAAGTCATGGCCCTCATTCGTTCCTGTCCCCTCACCACCTCCCCACTTGACCCTATCCCCTCCCGCCTCCTCCGCTACCTCTCTTCTTCTGCTTGTTCCCATCTTTCCCACCTTCTCAATCTCTCCCTATCATCAGGCACTGTCCCCTCTGCCTTCAAGCATGCACTCATCTCTCCTATTCTTAAAAAACCTACCCTTAATCCAAACACTCTCTCCAACTACCGACCCATCTCTCTCCTCCCTTTTGCCTCCAAACTCCTTGAGCGTATTGTCTACAACCGCCTTACTTTCTTTCTTTCCTCACACTCACTGCTTGACCCATTCCAATCTGGCTTCCGTCCTCTCCACTCCACTGAAACTGCCCTTACAAAAGTATGCAATGACCTCCATGCTGCTAAATCTAAGGGACACTACTCTCTACTTATTCTACTTGATCTCTCTGCTGCTTTTGACACTGTGGACCATCCTCTCCTACTGCAAATCCTTCACTCCATTGGTCTGCGTGACACTGCCCTCTCTTGGTTGTCGTCCTACCTTTCTAACCGTTCATTCTCTGTCTCCTCTCATGACTCCCCCTCCCCCTCACTTCCACTAACTGTAGGGGTACCCCAAGGTTCTGTCCTTGGTCCTCTTCTCTTCTCTCTCTATACGTCCTCACTAGGTAAGCTCATTAGTTCTTTTGGTTTCCAATATCATCTTTATGCTGATGACACTCAAATCTATCTTTCCTCTCCAGACCTCTCCCCTACTCTCCTCACTCGTATCTCCAACTGTTTCTCTGCTATCTCTTCCTGGATGTCCCAGCGCTTTCTTAAACTTAACATGTCTAAGACCGAGCTGATCATCTTCCCTCCCTCCCGCATAACCTCGCCTCCTACAATCTCATTATCTATTGATGGCACTACTATCTCCTCTACCCCCCAAGTGCGCTGTCTTGGAGTAATCCTTGACTTCTCCCTCTCCTTCAAACCTCACATTCAGCACCTCTCACAAACCTGCCGTTTTCATCTAAAAAATATTTCCAGGATCAGACCCTTTCTGACCCAGGATGCTACTAAGACTCTTATCCACTCACTGGTCATCTCCAGACTGGACTACTGTAATCTCCTCCTGACTGGCATTCCTGACAAATACCTCTCTCCACTCCAATCTATCCTCAATGCTGCTGCCCGGCTCATTTTCCTCACCAAACGCACTACGTCCACCTCTCCTCTCTTACTAGACCTTCACTGGCTCCCCTTCCCTTTCAGAATCCATTTCAAGCTTCTCACACTTGCTTACAAAGCCCTCACCCACTCCTCTCCCATCTACATCTCTGATCTTATCTCGCTTTACACTCCCACCCGTCCTCTTCGTTCTGCTAATGCTCGCCGACTCTCCTGCCTACGGATTACTTCCTCCCACTCCTACCTCCAAGATTTTTCACGCGCTGCACCACTTCTCTGGAATTCCCTACCTCTCCCCCTCAGACTCTCCACCTCTCTACAAAACTTCAAACGGGCTCTCAAGACCCACTTCTACACCAAACCCAGCCAAATCTCATCCTAAACCTCTGTTCCACGCTCTCTATGTACCCCATCTGTCTCACCCCTGTCTGTCTACCCCTCCCCGTTAGAATGTAAGCTCTCACGAGCAGGGCCCTCTTCCCTCATGTGCTTACCCTTTTCTTACTTTAATAATCTTCAACTGCACCAAATCCAGCAGTCTTCTGCCACCTGATACTTATTCCAGTGTCATCTGCTGATGTAGCTATGTTTATTTACCCTGTACTTGTCCTATATTGTCGTCAACTGTAAGCTGCTGTTTTCTTGTTTGATTATTTGCTTATGTACTCTGTAATTGGGCGCTGCGGAACCCTTGTGGCGCCATATAAATAAAGGATAATAATAATAATAATAATAAAATATATCAAGGGTCTTAACAAAGTTCAGGAGGGAAACATTCTTCAAAGGAAAAGAAGTATTAGAACTCGAGGGCATACATTGAGACTGGAGGGGGGGAGGTTCAGGGGAAATTTAAGGAAAAATTACTTCACAGAAAGGGTAGTGGATAAGTGGAATAGCCTCCCATCAGAGGTGGTAGAAGCTAAGACTGTAGGGCAATTTAAACATGCTTGGGACAGGCATATGAATATCATTACAAAGAATTAAGGTTAAAAAAGGGTTGAGATTGCCTAAAGGATAAAATAAAAAAGGGGCAGACTAGATGGGCCAAGTGGTTCTTATCTGCAGTCAAATTCTATGTTTCTATGTTAATAACCTACCCCATAATGGTCCAGAATAGCAATAGTGTAAATATGAGGGGTGTGAAGTAGATGGCACTACCACTAGGTGGGTTGGAGTAATGTGTGACATTATGTGTATAAGGTGCTCTACGGTGTAGCGTAATGTATAGAAAAGGCACTACTGCATGGTGTAATGTGAACAAGGAGCAATTCAGTGTGATGGTATTTGAATAAGGGGCACTGATAAAATATGAATAAAGTTGCAGTACTGTGTGGCGTAATTTGAATTGGGGGTACTATTGTGTGGCCATGCCCCTTGCCTGCAAGAACACAACCTTTTTTGGGCTGTGCGCTGAATGTGCGCACTGTTCCTGTTTAAAATATACTGGGTAGGAACACAAAAATGAGGACTGCTATGGGTGAGGGGTGATGGTGCTGGGAAAGGGGTGCAGGGTCAGAAGTGGAACTAGAGGCGACGCTAGTGGGCACCAGCCAAAATCTTGCCTAGGGCATCACATTGGTTAGGGCCAGCTCTGATCCACCCATTAACCTTGCAGAAGTTGAGGTATCTCACTTAGATCTGTGAGATTAGTGCAATTTAGTCCAACCCTAAATTCCATTCCTGTGCATCTGTTCCTCCTGCAGAGCAAAATTGTTTGCTCAGGTTTAAATTCTGCACCTGGGCAAATTTTGCACCTACTGTATGTACTGTAACATATTAAATCATCCCGGAGTGTTCTTCTACAGAACATGGGCCCTCATTCTGAGTCGTTCGCTCGGTAATTTTCTTCGCATCGCATCGTTTTTCTGCTTAGTACGCATGCGCAATGTTCGCACTGCGACTGCGCCAAGTAATTTTGCTATGAAGATAGTATTTTTACTCACGGCTTTTTCTTCGCTCCGGCGATCGTAGTGTGATTGACAGGAAATGGGTGTTACTGGGCGGAAACACAGCGTTTTATGGGCGTGTGGATAAAAACGCTACCGTTTCCGGAAAAAACGCGGGAGTGGCTGGAGAAACGGAGGAGTGTCTGGGCGAACGCTGGGTGTGTTTGTGACGTCAAACCAGGAACGACAAGCACTGAACTGATCACAGATGCCGAGTAAGTCTGAAGCTACTCTGAAACTGCTAAGTAGTTGTAATCGCAATATTGCGAATACATCGTTCGCAATTTTAAGAAGCTAAGATTCACTCCCAGTAGGCGGCGGCTTAGCGTGTGTAACTCTGCTAAAATCGCCTTGCGAGCGAACAACTCGGAATGAGGGCCATGGATCTACAGGATGACTTCTAATACCTATGTTGTTGCTCCTTATAACCAGAGAGCAGTCTTTAAAAAGAAGTTAAACATTGCAATATTTTCTGACATTCTTAAATGATGATTTAGTCAAATGCATAGATGTGATGTCTAAGCTGCATAACATTTGAGCTTCTCAGTAACATGAAGGAGGTGGGGGATCTCTGCTTATGAGGGGGGGGCAGGGAGGTGCACGGGTGATGATTACTTATCTCTATTTCTTATGACTGCTTCTGGGTGCGTTGTGGGTGGCTTTCTCTGACTGCAGTCATTAGGATGGAGGAGTGAGGGCTGAAGTAAGAAAGTGGCAGAGAACTCAATGTAGGTGAAATGTATTGTTATCTTTAGCACTCTCAGCACGGATGATTTATTCCACAAATGGGCATCACAGTAAAAGAAATTATTTTTGGCATTTCCAATCTACGCATCAAAGCTAAAGATGTATTTTATAATAGCTTATACAAGTATTCACAACAGTTATGCATAATGCTACGTCTGAATCATGACCATCTAAATGGAAAATCACTAACCTATGTGGATGACACATTAAATCCTGTCTGACTCTGACCTGATTTTTGTGGCCATATTTGCAATCTTCCCTTGTATCATACGGCATCACTCGCTGTATAGTATCTATTTCATTTTCTCTAGCTGACATGTCCCAAGGGGAAAGCAGGTAACACTTTCTTATTCTTTCCTGATGAAAGGTCAGCAACAGATCTCCTTTAACGCCTGGTCTCGTTGAGTGGCAGCACTTTTCACCTAGTGCCTCTCAAGCTGCATGATAGATGTGTGTGTATATACACCAGTGTACATTATGCTTGGACAGCCTGCAATATGACTGCAGCACACCGAGCCCAAAATAGAAAGACCTTTAGGAAATCTGCAGCGTTATGATACTTTGCGCTTGATTGATTACACTGTATGTGTTTATTCAAATGGAGCACTTCCTGCTGGCATGAAATATGATTTTTTTTTTTCTAATTCTATATGTAGGAATATGTTACTCTACATACAGCTTTGTTACTCACTAAAATCTGCTATGATCTGTTTTTCATATCTGCATGAAATTTCATCTTTGCTCATTCAGCTGAGATTAAAAAAGCAGTGATAAGAGCAGAGAAGTGAGTTATTGGAGAAGTTGCCCCATCAACCAATCAGCAGCTCTGTATCATTCTATAGTATGCAAATAATAAATGTTACTTCAGTGCTGATTGGTTGCCATGTGCAGCTTCTCCACTGGCTCACTTTTCCGCTCTTATCACTGCTTAGTAAATGTCCCCCAAAGTCTAAAATGAGCGGCATTTGATGGCTAGAATGTTTAACCGGATTTTATTACTAAATGTTAAGATTTATAAACACACTGGCTCCCATTTATCAAGCCTTGAAGAGTGATAAACAGCATGGTGATAAAGTACCAACCAATCAGCTCCTAACTGCCATGTCATAGGCTGTGTTAGAAAAATAACAGCTAGGAGCTGGTTGGCTGGTACTTTATCACTGTGCTATTTATCACTCTCCAAGACTGGATTAATCGGGTATGGGTCATTAGGTTGACCACTAGTGGTCGACATGCATTATGTCGACATGGTCATTAGGCCGACATGTACTAGGTCGACATGGAAAAAGGTTGACATGAGTTTTTTTACTTTTTTGGTGTCATTTTCTTCGTAAAGTGACGGGGAACACTGATTGCTCCAGCCCTTCCACAGTTATGCTGTCTGCTGACATACTCTGTGCTGCTGTCCCACCTCTAGGGGTGCAATGGGTGTCTGACCCCCACAGTGTTTGTTCCCAGAGTGTAAGTCATATGTGTACCAAGTTTGTTGTAAATTGCTGCAGGCATTCCAAAGTTATGCTGTTTGCTGACATACTCTGTGCTGCTGCCTCACCCCTAGGGGTGCTAGGGGGGTCTTACTCCCACAGTGTTTGTTCCCAGATTGTAAGGCATATGTGTACCAAGCTTGTTGTAATTTGGTCCAGGCATTCAGGAGTTATGCTGTCTGCTGACATACTCTGTGCTGCTGTCCCACCCCTAGGGGTGCTAGGGGTGTCTGACCCCCACAGTGTTTGTTTCCAGAGTGTAAGTCATATGTGTACCAAGTTTGTTGTAAATTGCTGCAGGCATTCCAAAGTTATGCTGTCTGCTGACATACTCTGTGCTGCTGTCCCACACCTAGGGGTGCTAGTGGTGTGTTACCCCCACAGTGTGTGTTCCCAGCTTGTAAGGCATATGTGTACCAATTTCTGAGTACATTGATCCAGCAATTCCAGAGTTATGCTGTCTCCTGATATACTCTGTGCTGCTGTCTCCCCCCTTAGGGGCGCCAGGGATTTCTAATTTTTTTTGTTGCCTCTGTCGTGTTTTAATACGCTTGTATATCAAATTTCACGATATTCGCTTGTAAACTGTGGATTTGTATAGAAATACAGACAAAAGGACACATTTTCACTTTTATATAGTAGATTACTAGAGCTGCTACCACAACATGCAGCATACTTGCCTACCCGACCCTCTCCATGAGGGAGAAAATGCTCTGTTCCTGGACTTTCCTGGTAATGTATGATTGCCATCACCTGTGGTGAAACACCTTTCTTATCAATTAACTAGCTCACCACAGGTGATGGCAATCCTACATTACCAGGAAAGTCCAGGAACAGAGCATTTTCTCCCTCATGGAGAGGGGCAGGTAGGCAAGTATGACATGCAGTGTAAGGGACAGAGCAGAGCTGCTGCACATGCCCAGTGGTAGCAGCCTCTCCTACCATGTTTGTTGTGTGTGTGTATCTGAGCCCTCAATCAGTGTACTGGACCAGAGAGTAGCTGCCAAGAAGAAGAGACCGGAGCCTTACAATGAAATGGGAGAATGTGTGCTTAGAAAGTGCAGATCTGGTTTTATTATGTTTGTGTATTTATTTATTTTTTAATTTTTTTATATTACGTTTAAACCTTTTCTTGACAACTTATCTTATTTATATTATTTCAATATGTTCGAAACAGCCAATACTATAGACCAGTGGTGGGGAACCTGCTGTTGTTGATCTAAACATCCCAGCATGCCCTGCAACAGTTTTAGCATGGACAAATAGCAAAACTGTAGCAAGGCATGCTGGTATGTGTAGTTCAACAACAACTGGAGGACCAAAGATTCACTATCCGTGCTATAGATCATCTACTGTATAGTGTTAAATTTTAATACTGTATTCCATGTCTCGCTCAGTGGGAGATTGTGGATTGCATTTGGAAACCCCCCTCTACAAATCCTGCGTTTGAGACTGACACCCCCATTGCAGTGTTAGTTTACTTAGGGGGTAATTCAGAGTTGATCGCAGCAGCAAATTTGTTAGCAGTTGGACAAAACCATGGCCCTCATTCCGAGTCGTTCGCTTGGTAAATTTCATCGCATCGCAGTGATTTTCCGCTTAGTGCGCATGCGTAATGTTCGCACTGCGACTGCGCCAAGTAAATTTACAATGAAGATAGTATTTTTACTCACGGCTTTTTCTTCGCTCCGGCGATCGTAGTGTGATTGACAGGAAATGGGTGTTACTGGGCGGAAACAGGCCGTTTTTAGGCCGTGTGGGAAAAAACGCTACCGTTTCTGGGAAAAACGCGGGAGTGGCTGGAGAAACGGGGGAGTGTCTGGGCAAACGCTGGGAGTGTTTGTGACGTCAAACCAGGAACGACAAGCACTGAACTGATCGCAGATGCCGAGTAAGTGTGAAGCTACTCTGAAACTGCTAAGAAGTTTGTAATCGCAATATTGCGAATACATCGTTCGCAATTTTAAGAAGCTAAGATTCACTCCCAGTAGGCGGCGGCTTAGCGTGTGTAACTCTGCTAAAATTACCTTGCGACCGATCAACTCGGAATGAGGGCCCATATGCACTGCAGGGTGGGGTTGGGGGGGCAGATATAACATTTGCAGAGAGAGTTAGATTTTTTTTTTCTGTGCAGAGTAAATACTAGCTGCTATATTTTTACACTGCAATTTAGATTTCAGTTTGAACACACCCCACCCAAATCTAACTGTCTCTGCATATGTTACATCTGCTCCCCCTGCAGTGCACATGGGGGGGGGTCATTCTGAGTTGATCGTAGCAGGAATTTTGTTAGCAGTTGGGCAAAACCATGTGCACTGCAGGGGAGGCAGGTATAACATGTGCAGAGAGAGTTAGATTTGGGTGGGTTATTTTGTTTCTGTGCAGGGTAAATACTGGCTGCTTTATTTTTACACTGCAATTTAGATTGCAGATTGAACACACCACACCCAAATCTAATTCTCTCTGCACATGTTATATCTGCCTCCCCTGCAGTGCACATGGTTTTGCCCAACTGCTAACAAAATTCCTGCTGCGATCAACTCAGAATTACCCCCTTAAACCTTTTAAGCCAAAACAGCATCCTATGTGATTGGAAATTAGTTTCCACCCCTTCCTTAAACTAAAATGCACTATGTATATGGCCAGTGGCTGTAAAGCATACTTGCCTACCTGACCCTCTCCATCAGTGACGTGCAGTGAAGTCAGTGGCCGGGGAGGCACTGCCTGATTCACGCCAACCCCCAACCCCCCCCCCCCCCCATGCCCCCTCGGTCCTCGGTGTGGTGTTCCCCTGCAATCACATTAAACACCCCCCAAACCAGTCAGCCCAGGGATGGAATTTCTCTGAAAGTGGGAACCCCCACCCCACCTATCACCTCCATTCCTGCTCGCCGCCGGACGCCATCCCGGGACTCCGGTGGGAATGGAGGTGATTGTAAGTATAAATTTGTTTTTCTGCACTTGCACTTGTTATCCTGATGATGGGGTATCATTCCCCGAAACGTTGATGTGTTTGCACTGATGTGTGTGCACTAAAGTATCTCACCGTATTACATGCCTTGGAGTGCCACCTCGTTTTTTGCATATGTGAAGGGGGTCGCTACACCTCAGGAGGGCAGACAAGCCAGGTTACAGATTGGGGTGAAGGCTGCCCCATTGTTGTGCTGGGTTTGTATCGTTATATAGTGTATAGTGCAGAGCTGGCCAAACCAGTACTCGAGATCTACCAACAGTTCACATTTTCCAGATCACCTAGCTGGTGCACAGGTGTAGTCATTACTAATTAAGATGTGCTGCATTCATTCCTAACTGACAATTCTACAGGTCTCCAGGAGGCCTGGAAAACATGAACTGTTGGTAGATCTTGAGGACCGGTTTGGCCAGCCCTGGTATAGTGTATCCAACCAGAGTCAAAGTGTGCTGGGACTTCTAGTTCCACAGCCACCTGCAGTGTGACATAAAGTGGGACAGGTATAAATTCCATCTGAGAATGGCCAGTAACTCGCATCTCCTAGTACAGATTGGTAAGTGCCTGAAGGACAACCCCTAATGTAGCTGACATCTGGTCACTCCCCTGAGGCTCGTGGTACAAGAGTGGTCTGCAGCGGTGCATTAGCTGCCATGCCTGTTTAGATCCGAGCACTGAGCTGCGGGGAGAAACCCTTCACTTTAATATGACAATACTATCAGCCGCATGCTGGAAAGTTAAGATACAGGCAGACAGAGAAAACAATCTATTTGCTCAATGATGTTATGTATAATCCAGTAGCCGTCTCAGAAAAAAAATAACTGGTTTATAAAACAACAATTAAATAAACTTAAGAAAAGGCTGTGCTTGAAGAAAAGCTGCACTCCGATAGTTCCAGCAGTGTTAAAAAAAACCCAGACAAAAACAAAACAGATATAACCTTTAATACATAGAATATTATAAATCACAATGTTTCACTTGAAGCCAGATACTATAGGAGAAACATTGTATCAGTAAATACATTATGCTGGAAAGTGCAGTGATTCTTTCACACAGCTCCCTGTATAACACACACTCACTATATTATTTTTATTACCAGTTATTTTATGTAGCGCACACATATTCTACACACACACACACACACACACACACACACACACACACACACACACACACACACACACACACACACACACACATAAATAACATTAATACACCCCCATTCAAAGATAACATTAGTAGACACCATGCTACCCACAATAATACTGTATATCACCACGACACATAGCATTAACACATCTACATAATGTACCACAGTAACTCTTCTAGAGAACATTAATACTCCCCCACATCACACTATTCCCTCATAGCAAACATAAATACACCCCCACAGCATAATACCCCATCCTAGAGACACTTCAGTACACCCCACAGCACAACACAACACAACATCCCCTCTAGTTAACATTAATACACTGCCTCCACGGATACTTAACCTTTAAATGAGATCTCAGGTCAGTAGGCAGGTGTTAGAGGAGAAGGAAGGGGAAAGGTTTTGGGACAGGAGGGAGCCAGAGTACAGCCTCCCTGCAGTGTCCCCAACTGAGAGAGGGAAAAAGCAGCAACCACCAATCAGCAATGTATCAGATGACAGGCCAGCCCAAAAAAAAACCCAGCCAGCTCCTCACCCCATACTACAACACACACACACACACACACACACACACACACACACACACACACACACACACACACGCACACCTCTCCTTCCTCCACCCACAACTCGTACTGTGCTTCCCCAGTACTATAGTGTACTTACAAATATGGCTGTCTTCTTTCTGCTGTCTCGGCTCCTCTGAGGCATCGTCACTTCATCATCTGCCAGGAGCCGGATGCAGAGCTGCCTGGACTGTGGAGAACATTGCAGGGGACATCTGCACCGGCCCTTTTTAGGATGAAGAGCAGCCGGCACTGGAAGGCGATCCTCAGGATTTTACTATGCAAAATGTCTTCACCCATGCTGAATGCAAGGCCAGTATTGGCAGCATACAGCGCCCTCTAGTAGTCGGCCCTGACTGAGGCACTAATACTAGTGCCGCTTCTAATACTTTTTTCAATGGGCTTTTACAGCCCGGAGCTTGGCCCCGACCCCACTTCAGCTCCTTCAATATTGTCAGTGGGAGGAAGTGTTCTTTCTGCCTCCCAAACATATTTGTCTGCACTTGCACAGCAAAATGATTAGAATAATACAAAACAGATATTAATGACACAGAATATGTGTTAAAAATATCTTCTTTGTATTTTTTAATCATTAATGACAGGGGAGGCACTGCCTCCCCTGCCTCCCCTGACTGCACGTCCCTGCTCTCCATGAGGGAGAAAATGCTCTGTTCCTGGACTTTCCTGGTAATGTATGATTGCCATCACCTGTGGTAAGCTAGTTAATTGATAAGAAAGGTGTTTCACCACAGGTGATGGCAATCATACATTACCAGGAAAGTCCAGGAACAGAGCATTTTCTCCCTCATGGAGAGGGTCAGGTAGGCAAGTATGCTGTAAAGAAAGAATAAAACATTAGTTCCGGATTAATGTAAGGTAACATGCTGCATATATAATTGTCCTTGTTGTATTAGAACAGGCATTCCCAACCGTGATTCTCAAGGCACACCAGCAGTGCAGGTTTTAGTGATATCCAGGCTTCAGCACGGATGGTTAAATCAAAATAACTGAGCTACTAATACAGTCACCTGTGTTCAAGCCTGGAGATCACTAAAACCAGAACTGTGTGCCTTGAGCAGGGGTGTATCTAGGGGTCCGAGCGCCCCTGGCAAAGTCAGGGGCAGCCACCCCCCCCCCCCCCCACACACACATTGAAATAAGGGAGGAGTGTCAAAAAGGAAATGTGGCCTTGAGGGGAAGGGGCATGGCCACACAATAGTACTTCCAATTCAAATTATGCCACACAGTATCATATTACACCGCACAGTAGTGTCTCTTATTCACGTTATGCCACCCAGTATCACATTACACCGCACAGTAGTGTCTCTTATTCACGTTGTGCCCCACAGTATCACATTACACCACACAGTAGTGTCTCTTATTCACGTTATGCCCCACAGTATCACATTACACCGCACAGTAGTGTCTCTTATTCACATTATGCCACACAGTATCACATTACACCGCACAGTAGTGTCTTATTCACGTTATGCCACACAGTATCACATTACACCGCACAGTAGTGTCTTATTCGCGTTATGCCACACAGTATTACATTACACTACACAGTAGTGTCTCTTATACATGTTATGCCCCACAGTATCACATTACACTGCACAGTAGTGTCTCTTATTCACGTTATGCCCCACAGTATCACATTACACCGCACAGTAGTGTCTCTTATTCACGTTATGCCACACAGCATCACATTACACTGCACAGTAGTGTCTTATTCACGTTATGCCACACAGTATTACATTACACCGCACAGTAGTGACTTATTCACGTTATGCCACACAGTATTACATTACACTGCACAGTAGTGTCTCTTATACACGTTATGCCCCACAGTATCACATTACACTGCACAGTAGTGTCTCTTATACACGTTATGCCACACAGTATCACATTACACTGCACAGTAGTGTCTCTTATTCACGTTATGCCACACAGTATCACATTACACTGCACATTAGTGTCTCTTATTCACGTTACGCCACACAGTATCACATTACACCGCACAGTAGTGTCTCTTATTCACGTTATGCCACACAGTATCACATTACACTGCACAGTAGTGTCTCTTATACACGTTATGCCACACAGTATCACATTACACCGCACAGTAGTGTCTCTTATTCACGTTACGCCACACAGTATCACATTACACCGCACAGTAGTGTCTTATTCACGTTATGCCACACAGTATTACATTACACTGCACAGTAGTGTCTCTTATTCACGTTATGCTCCACAGTATCACATTACACCGCACAGTAGTGTCTCTTATTCACGTTATGCCACACAGTATCACATTACACCGCACATTAGTGTCTCTTATTCACGTTACGCCACACAGTATCACATTACACCGCACAGTAGTGTCTCTTATTCACGTTATGCCACACAGTATCACATTACACTGCACAGTAGTGTCTCTTATACATGTTATGCCACACAGTATCACATTACACCGCACAGTAGTGTCTCTTATTCACGTTACGCCACACAGTATCACATTACACCGCACAGTAGTGTCTTATTCACGTTATGCCACACAGTATTACATTACACTGCACAGTAGTGTCTCTTATTCACGTTATGCTCCACAGTATCACATTACACCGCACAGTAGTGTCTCTTATTCACGTTATGCCACACAGTATCACATTACACCGCACAGTAGTGTCTCTTATACACGTTATGCCACACAGTATCACATTACACTGCACAGTAGTGTCTCTTATTCACGTTACGCCACACAGTATCACATTACACCGCACAGTAGAGTCTCTTATTCACGTTATGCCACACAGTATCACATTACACTGCACAGTAGTGTCTCTTATACACGTTATGCCACACAGTATCACATTACACCGCACAGTAGTGTCTCTTATTCACGTTACGCCACACAGTATCACATTACACCGCACAGTAGTGTCTTATTCACGTTATGCCACACAGTATTACATTACACTGCACAGTAGTGTCTCTTATTCATGTTATGCCCCACAGTATCACATTACACCGCACAGTAGTGTCTCTTATTCACGTTATGCCACACAGTATCACATTACACCGCACATTAGTGTCTCTTATTCACATTACGCCACACAGTATCACATTACACCGCACATTAGTGTCTCTTATACACGTTATACCACACAGTATCACATTACACTGCACAGTAGTGTCTCTTATTCACGTTACGCCACACAGTATCACATTACACCGCACAGTAGTGTCTCTTATTCACGTTATGCCACACAGTATCACATTACACTGCACAGTAGTGTCTCTTATACACGTTATGCCACACAGTATCACATTACATCGCACAGTAGTGTCTCTTATTCACGTTACGCCACACGGTATCACATTACACTGCACAGTAGTGTCTCTTATTCACGTTATGCCACACAGTATCACATTACACCACACAGTAGTGTCTCTTATTCACGTTACACCACACATTAGTACCCCTATAGAAAACACAGTCTATACAGGGCATATGGGGAATGCAAATAGAAACTGGAAATGTGGACCAGTGCTAATAAATATATTTCTAATTGTATATTGGGAATGCGGTCAAACCACATTTGCCATTAGTATATTTGATTCTGCCCATATGCACACACATATACACTTACATACATAGTCACACACAAAACACATACATATGACATACAGTACAGTCACACATGCAGTATATACAAATACATCACATACATACTGTACATAGTTACACACTTATTCACATCCATATTCACACACTAAAACACACATAAATATAGTAGATACTTATACACACACACACACACAAACATACATATATACAGTCACACACATACATAAATTCAGTCACAGATACACATACCGACAGACTGTATAGTGACCCCCCCCCCCACACACATTACAGACAGGGTAAGCTTACTGCATGTACTTCACTAGCGCATTGTCCTCTCTCCCTCTCCTCCATGCTGCTGGCTTGCCCGGCAGTGAGTGCCATGCTTCCACTCCGACCACGGCCCTAGCCCAATGCAGGGCAGTGCAGTCCTGTGCCTTGACACCCCCCCCATAATCTGGCTCTGACTGTACCTGGTGACTGTCTGTCACTGCCGGCGCCAGTGTCCAGCGGCACAGCTCAGCACTAGTGATCAATCAGACTGAAAGAAAACTACAGCTCCTAGCGGCCCTTGCTTCCTGGAGCTTCCGGCAACAAGGGCTGCTGGGAGCTCTATTTTATGTTGTGTCTGATTACAAGCGAGGTGCAGTGCACTGCTGCCGGACACTGACGCTGGCACTATCAAACAGTCACCAAGTCTAACAGTACCACTTGGTTCTACCCCCTGGCCATGGATGGCACAGCCGGATGGCGCCCCCTCCTTGCCTGGCGCCCCTGGCGAGTGCCATCCTGGCCAATAGGTAGATACACCCCTGGCCTTGAGGACCGATGTTGGGAATGCCTGTATTAGAAGATATGTATCACACTGTACATTTCTTTGTTACAGTGCAAACATCTAACTAAAGCAGATGGGAACATTTTATGTATGTCAACTGGGGTGTGATCAGCGGTGCAAGTATGCGGGTATGCTCAGGTATGGAGTACTCTTAAGAATATGGCAGCAGGTACGCAGTACCACCTGCCACACACTTTGCCATTACTACAATTATAATGTGCCACCAGGGGCATTTTAAGAGAGGAGGAGGCCCGTGTTCAGCCTCCTCCGTCGGGCCCCCTCCTCTCTGCCCGGAGCGCCATAGAGTCTGAGCACTAGAGGGCTCAGACTCTACTGCGCATGCGCAGATCTCTGGGAAAATGGTGCGGCGGCCATTTTCCCTGAGAGCTTTCTACTACGCATGCGCAGAATGCCGTGAAAATGGCCGCTGGGCCATTTTCACTGTGTTCTAGCGGCGCTGCGTATGCCGGCGCTGGACTTCGGAGGGGTAAGTATTTTACAGATGAGTGCAGTGTGTGCGGTGGGGGCCCCCTCTGGACTCAGGGGCCCATGTGCACCGCACACACTGCACCCATTACAGAAACGCCAATGTGTGCCACAAAGCAACAAGACCATGGGAGCTTGGCAGCATGACGGCTCCTTCCACTTTGTCAGGGTTACTGGGAGTGCGACAGTGGCTGTATTTTCCTGTTATAATGGAGGCATTACTATATATTGTTATTACATTGGAGGCATTACTATATATTTCTATTATACTGGAGGCATTACTATATATTTTTAGCCTTGACTCCAGAATCACCGCAAAAAGGGGCTGTGTCATGTGGCCATGCTGCTAGTGTCATGTAGCCACTCCCACTAGCAGCATGTGGCCATGCCCCATCACAGCAAAGGACCACGCCCATTTTTTGACACTCAGTACCACTAAGAAAATAGTTCTACTTGCACCACTGGGTGTGATACTCAGGTAGGATGCATCTTGTTGCTTTTTGACAGTTTGTTCATTTGTTTAATGCTTAGTTTGTGTCCAAGGGGCCTATTTATCATCGGGGGGCATTTGTGCTCCTGGTGAATTTGCATGGCTATTTACCAGAATTATTTTTCCAGAATAACAACTCTTATAAGAGCCTATCTCAGCGAAGGTACTGTAGGGTACCGACACATCTTACCTCAGCATCCTTCCAAGTAGATGGTAGTACCTATATTAATACCATATAACGTAGATTACATCACAGTGACCACTGTACAATATAGAGAGCATCACGGTGACTGCAATATAGTGCAGAGAACAACACAGTGACTGCCATATATAGAACTAGCAGTGACCACCATGTAATGTAGAGAACATCACAGTAGCCACCATATGATGAAGAGAACATCAAAGTGTCCACCAAACAATATATATATAGTATCGCAGTGACTGCAATATAATGAAGAGTACTAAACAGTGACCACTGTATAATGCAGAGAACATCATGGGTGGTGGGCAGGAAAATCCCTCCACCCGCCACTGGTAGAATGTTTAGTTTCTCAATAATGATAGTGGGTAGGTAAGTACAGGGAAGTGAGAGAGCAAGGGTAAAAAGGTGTCAGGGGACTACAGTAGGAGACTGGTGGCAATACAAACTTGTGATTTAAAGTGAAGAAATTGATGAAATGGCACTCAAGGAAAAGGGGGAGAGGTAGTGTAAAATAGGAAGCCTACTCCCCCAACTTGTCAGCCACCAGGGCAAGAAGGAGAGCCCACAACAGGAGAGAGCCAGGGTACATTATGAAGCCTACTCAATCACCTTGTCGGTCAGTAGTTTGAGGAGTGTGGACAAAAGGAAAAACCTGTGTATACTGTACGCGGTTCAAGCATGGGAATTTAGTAAGAATTACATGGCCCACCATTTAGGGTGATGTCCCTAGCACATAGAAGGTAGTGATGGGTGAGAAAGAGGATAAGGAGAGGTAATATGTGAGTATGAGAGTTTTTGCAGCTTGTGCAGTCTGCACAATGAGGAGATTAGTATGAGCAGAACATTTTGCAGGAGACAAGAAAGTTGGAAGCATGAGTAAGTACTTAAGGAAAGGGTTGTTGGAGATATATTGAAGAAAGGATAAGGGTGATAAATGCTTGCATGGATTGTTGGTAAAGGAGATACATATGTGTCCTTACTTGACCATTCATCTGGCCAGACATAACTTATGCTGAGCATACTCCAGAAAGATTTTGTTCCAACCATTCAACTAGTTGGCTGGCTGTAATGATTATCTGGCAGTGTGTGGGAGCAAATGGTAATCAGCCATTTGCTCTCACATGCCAAAAACTGCAATAAACAGTTGGTCCAACCAGTTGGGAAAATCAACCTGTTGACTTTTCCCAACTACTAGTTCTAATGTAAGGGGAATTTTTGACCCAACTGAACAATAAGTTTGCTGACAATGGGCAGCAGTGTCCGCCTGCTTTTGTGACAGTCACCTCTCTCCAGCATGTACATGATTCTCAGCACAGGACAGCACCTCGGAGAGCTGGTACCACTGCTGTTGCTGCCACACTGCATCCTGGTCCAAGCACCACCAGGCTGGAGCAGAGGTGCTTTGGCATGAAATGCTGGGGGCATGCTGCTCCGATGCCGCTAGCTGCATGCAGGCAGCAGGAGGGAAACACAATAGCTCAGAACCCACCTCCCTCCCCCAGAACAGTGAGCAATGTGAAACAATAGAGCTCATACTGTACAGCCAGCACTATCTCTTTCTCCATACAGCTGGCACTGTCTTCCCCCATACAGCAGGTACTGAGGCAGTAGTCCCCCTCCCACCCCCCGAGCAGTCAGAAGCATGCAGCACCCTCCCTCCTAGCAATCCCCCACCCCTGGATAGCCGACATTGTGCACCCCCATAAGACCATACTATAAAGCTGACACTGTCCTATTTCTTGTACAGCCAGCACTGTTCACCCGCAAGAGACATTCGTACTGTATAGCCACACTGTTCCCCACCCCCAGACAGCCAGAACTGAGACAGCAGCTGCAGCTAGCATCCCCCTCCCACCCACTGACTTTGCCCTTCTGCTCCACGGGAGGTTTCTGTCCTCCTTGAGCTCACTTTAGGACACCTGCATTACGGTTTGACAGGTGTACTGCCCCAGTCAAACTCCCCACCTGCCACTGTCCCAAATGGATGAGGGAACACAGAGCACGGCAGACAGGCCCCTGATATCAATTACCTCAATACAGGCTGTGGGTGGCTGACTTTCATGGACTGTTCATGTTCTTGGAGGTCCCTGGCCGAGCCATCAGCAGTGGCAGTAAATTCCCCAGCAGCTACAGGTCATTTCCTCCATTGCTCCAGAAGAGGAAGGGAGGGCTGTCATAATAAAAGTGACAGGGGACCTGCAAACCCACCAAACAATATTACATGACTTTCCCCATTAACTTCGCCCCTTACTATCATGTACAATCATATACTCCCCTCCTAACTATACTGCAGGACTTTCCCCACTAACCTTTACCCCTACTGTCATGTATAATGATATACCCTCATTTTAACTATACTGTAGAACTTTCCCCACTAACTGCACCGCCTACTGCCAAGTATAATCATATACTCCCTCCTAGCTATACTACAGGACATACCCCCCTAACTTCACCTGTTCTGTATAGCCATATACCCTGTCCTTCCACCCCACCTGTGCTACCAGTCCTGCCCCTGTAATCTGACCCTTTACATTAGGTGATCCCTTATACTGACACCCTGTATGGCCATATACTGTATTGTCCCACACCCCTCCCTTGCCAACCAGTGTTTTATGCAGTTAAAAAAAAGTTTACGATGTATACATTTTCCCCAAAATTTCTCCAAAATTGTTATTTTTTTAAGTGATTAAATTATTTAAACAATTGCAATTTAACCCTTATTCGGTATAATTATGTTAACAAATCTGCACATTTGTTAATACAATTAATACAATGTTACTAAATCAGGTTTAAATTTGCATAATCGGAAAATAAACAAAATAAAAAATGTTGGGGTTATTTTTGTAAAAAAAATATTAGCCAGTTAAGTGATTAACAGTGTACTCAATTTTAAAATAAATAACTACACATACTGATGGTCAAATTTTCAACAAATGTTTATTTAAAACATGCAGAAGAAAGAAGACTCTGTCCACCTACTGCTGTGACATCACAAGTTGGAGACAAGTTGGCTGGTTGGATGGTCTGATGAGCAATACAAAAGGTTGGTAGCTGCTCAATCTAATTAGTAAAATCATCCAGGTGCATAAAAGGGGGGGGGGGTTATTCTAGACAAGAAACAAAAAAACAGGTATCCCCAGCACACGGAATGACATCATCAACAAGATTTAAAAACTACACGGTGGTATATATTTGCAAAGATATGGTTAGTCTCCAGGCCAATGACATGGAGGCCCCTAAAACTAACTCTAAGGCCAGGTAGTGGATCTCCACAAACTGGTGAAGGTCAGTCACCCCAGGGACGCACACCAGTGAGGAGCTAAGGTGTTACTGAGTGTTAATAAGAAAGGAGCAAAACCTATGTATTAAAAGGTGATACACAAGTGAAAGGTGTTATTAAAATGCTTAAAGTAGTAACATAAGTAAAAACATTATTTAAGTATTTAAAAAAGTGCAAAATAAAAAGTTATTGTGTGCTACCTCAAAGCAGCCTGGCCACACCAGTTTAGGGGGGCACCGTGCTCCATCTATGCCTCTTAGAACAGCAATACAAAATGTTGCTAGCTGCTCAAGCTCAATCAAATTAATAATGACATCCAGGTGCATGAAAGGGAGTGGCATAAAGTGATACAGACGATAGGGTGAAATTAGGGGTGTGCACCCGGCCATTTTTCGGGTTTTGTGTTTTGGTTTTGGATCTAGATATCCTTCATGTTTTGGATCTGGATTGGTTTTGCCAAAACCACCCTTGCGGGTTTTGGTTTTGGATCTGGATTTTTTTTTTTAAATCATCAAAACAGCTGAAATGACAGAATTTGGTTTTTTTTGTTCCTACATTATTATTAACCTCAATAACATTCATTTACACCTCACACCTTACAATATTGTTTTTAGGCCAAAAGTTTGCACCGAGGTAGCTAGATGACTAAGCTAAGTGACAGAAGTGGGCGGCACAAACACCTGTCCCATCTAGGAGTGGCACTGCAGTGTCAGACAGGATGGCAGTTTTAAAAACTAGGCCCCAAAGAGCACATCATACAAAGAAAAAAAAGAGGTGCAAGATGGAATTGTCCTTGGGTCCTCCCACCCAACCTTATGTTGTATAAACAGGACATGCACAATTTAATAAACCAATCATTTGAGCGACAGAGACTGCCACAACTGTGGCTGAAATGATTGGTTTGTTTGGGCCCCCACAAAAAAAGAAGCAATTGATCTGTCCCTGCACAAACTGGCTCTACAGAGCAAGAAGTCAACATTATCCTTCAATTCCTGTGACTGTGACTACTCTTTATCCCTGGTCACCATGACAAACTTTAATTTAAGTTAGAGGTGTGTTATATTGTACCCGTTATATTTGAAATATGTTGTTTTTTATATTGTGTTCAGTGTGTGTTATTGTTAATAGGAATAATTCGATACCTGAGGATTTCCCAGACAGATAGCAGCTGAAATCCCCTGTAAAGTATGTCACAGAAGCATATTTGCTTTGAAGTCTATGGGGGAAATTAAATTCTTTGAAAAGTCGGTTGGGTGTCTGTTTTTCCTGTCTATTAGATAGGGGGAAAAAGACACCCAACTGACTTTTCAAACAACTGAATACCCCCGTAAGGGTTTCTGGTCACTGTCTGAGATCTGAATGAAGGGTAACTTCATTAGCATGTACTCTTCTCTCCTATGATTGTGTATACTTGGTGTCAGGTAATCAGTAGTTTTAACCTGAACTGAACCTGTTTGTCCTCCCTCCCATCTCGAACCCCTATTTTTGCAGCTCCAATAATCAGAGAGTATCACGCCTTGAACAGCCCTGGAAGGTAGGTCTACCCCTGTGGGAATGGGAGACTTTGAAATATGATCAGCACATGTTGAGTTGGGTTTGTATTCAGGCCTAGGGGTAAATTTACTAAGGTGGGAGTTTTTTTTAGAACTAGTGATGTTGTCCATAGCAACCAATCAGATTCTACTTAACATTTATCAAGCTGTTTTTAGAAGATAATAGATAGAATCTGATTGGTTGCTATAGGCAACATCACCAGTTCTAAAAAAAAACCCCACCTTAGTAAATTTACCCCCATGTCTGGTGTTGAGATATTGAGCTCTACCAGAACCTAAGATATACATGGGAGACATTCTGCTGGACTGTTGGAATTTTGTTTCACCTTTGAGGACATGTGAGACTTCATGGGGGATAATAATGAGAATTGGAATACCCTGGCATGTTATTTAATGTGTTACATTTTGCAGTGTTCACTTGCTGTACAGAATGTGCAATACAGTTGCTGTTGTACATTTCTTTTCTCCTTACCTATGTGTTTGCCAAACCTAGAATTCAGGCCCAGTTAGCAAACTATAGGTCTAATTCTCTGTGTTCTCACAATGATTACATGCCACTAAGCATCAGATCAAAATTTAGAGACAGTGGGTCTGGAAGAGTGACACACAGATGTGTCCTCCCTTCAGCGTTGCTGCAGTCATGTTAAACAGTGTTATTTAATAAAGAGTATTGTGACTGAATAAAAACAAGCAACCAAGCCCTCAAGTTAAGTGCATGGATGTGGTATATTGGGGTATATTTTCTTGCATTGTATACAGAATACTCTATATATGGGATGCAGTCAATTTACCTCCAATCAAAATCCCGACGGTCGAAATCCAGACAATTGACCGACGGTCAAAATCCCGACATGGACTAAATACCAACATTTAAAATACAGACAAGGTCAAAATACCGACATGTGGAATGCCGACAGGTCAAAATGCCGACATTAGTTTTTCACGATTTTTTTCATTGAAACCAACTTGTTCATACTTTACCATCCCAGTGGACCTGGAGGGGGAATATAATAGTGTGCTGAGCGCAGCGAGGTACCGTGCCCGAAGCATGGCGAGCGCAGCGAGCCATGCGAGGGGACGCAGTACAATTATATGGTGTCCATGTCAACCTATGTTGACATACACACAAAAAATGAAAAACACATGTCGGTATTTTGACCTGTTGGCATTTTACATGTCTGTATTTTGACCTTGTTGGTATTTTAAATGTCGGTATTTTGTCCATGTTGGGGTTTTGACCTTCTCGGGATTTTGACCATCGGTTAATTGCTGTCGGGATTTCGACCGTCGGGATTTTATTTGGAGGTATTTCATACCGATCCCATATATATATATAAAGTATAATCTGGGAAGGGGCATAATAACATGGGCTTTCCCTGGGATCAATCTTGTCATGCCCCCTCCCCACGAGGCATGCACCTTATGTCCCTGTTGGAAAAATGGGGGGGGGGGGGAGGTGCCAAATCTCTCTCTGGCACAGGGGACCAAAAAGTTTAGTTACAGCTCTGTATCACTATGTAATAAAACTAAATTTTTTGAGCAAATACATTTTGGTATATAAACCTTTTTTATTTTTAAAAACATTTATAGAAACCACAAAAAATGATTTCCGTGGCATAGAGTACTGTATATTATTGAGTCACAACATTGTGCACCTGTGTTCTATAATATACATTTCCTATAAAGTATATATAGCATACCTGTTTCCTACCAATGGAAGGTTAAAGTTTTATTTAGGTATTACAAATTTAGGAAGTAGCCTAAAATATTTTTCATAATGGCAGAAAAAATACAAATACTCTTGCAGAAATGCAAAATCTTCATAGTATATACATGAGTTGGCTATTCCTGCTGGGATTTGCAAAAGAAATGTTCTGAGTGGGTAATATTTCCTCCCCCACTTTTGCATGTGTTAAAGTTACTGTACTTCATTGACATTTGAAAAATGTATCCAACCTACGAATAATACTTTTAACAATACAAGTATTTAAATGCACTGCATGAAAAGAATTGCTTATATAGTGGGGAAAAACTGTGCAATGCAATAGGAGTTATATGTGTTTATGTCTAACAATCTGTAATCAGTAGTTTAACTGTGCTTCAAATACATTCATTTTGCTTGCAAGTTATTATAATATGGTGACTTATGTAGAATTTTTATTTTCAACTAGACAGTTGTATAACACAATATATTACTTTGAAAAATGGATTATGTACTTGTTTACCTTCCATGCATCTCAATTTTGATAGGACAGTACCAGTTTGATCGGAATATACCATTGTTCCATTATCAGCACATTTATTACCTCCGCTTGTGATAACCCCACAAATGCAAGAGTGACATGCAGCCACAAGGTAAGGTTATCCATCGACGATTCGTAATCATCGATGGTTTATGGCCAATGTCGAATACTTTTGCCATAGATGGGAGGGAACCAGATGGTTTCCCTCCATCAATGGCACAGCACAAACAAATTTTTTTTTTCCCCCGTGTGATAGGACATGGAGCATATATCCACCCCCAACACAAACAAAGCCCCACCCCTAGACTGTGATTGGCTCATGGGCTAGCCACTGAAAGTACAGGGATGACCATCGGTGGATGTAATCATCTATGATCTCACATATCATGGTTGGTCACCATCAATGGACTCTCACAGATTCACAATCAATGGCAACCATCGATGGTGAGCACACTGATGGTGACGGCCATCCCTACTACAAAGGAGGATTGTAGCAGTGTTCTCTACTACATTTCCCAGAGTGCTCTGAAGGAGGAAGGAGGCAAGATGCATGTCCAATACACCTAAGGTGGTTATATGTGAAAGAGCAAATCTGGGAGAAGAATGACGTGGGCAGCAATGTGTGGTGTGTTGTGCTGGTGTCTAAGAGTGTTACGTGTAAGACATGATACTGTTAGGCTGCAGAAGAGTGGATATGTATCATAACTGCACAGTTTGTGAGCCACAGTTGTAAGGTCTGGAGCAGCCTTGGTGGAAGGAGTGGATAAGCCTTGATGAAATATGCATTCCCACTTCATAGATTTGAAGGAGAAGTCCATTTCACCAGCCAAATCTAGGTGCATTGGTGGAGTGGAGTAAATTCTTCAGAGAAGAGAGAGTTAGACAATGATATGATCATGTGACCTATGGAGAGTAGTTGCAGCCCAGCATGGGAGTAAAAGTTGCCTTCCAAGTCAGGCATACATTAAGCTAAGGATAAGGGTATTGCAGATGAGTTTTTAGAACTTTTCAAATCTCCGAGACAAAGCTGTCATCAACTTACAGTAAGTAGACACAAGTTGTAAAAGGCAAAAACATTTCTGAAACCTGCTGTGCTACAAATAAGGTCAAATGTTCTAGTGTTACTTTGCCCATCTTTTGAAGGGGAAGTCAAGCCAACATTAATCTTTGCTCTAGGTGAGTGGAAGCCATTGCTTTTTGTTTGTAAAGTCACAACTGCCATTTAGAAAGGCATTGTTCAAAGTTTGTATTTACCAGCACAGCAATGCACATTGTAAAGTCTCCACAATGAGCCAAATGCAACCAGTGTACAGGGGTGTGTTTAGGGGTCCGAGCGCGCCTGTCAAACTAAAGGACTGCTGCCTCCCACCATAATTGAAATAGGGAAGGTACGTGTGCCAAAAAAGGGGCGTGGCCACTCAATAGTACCCCAATTCAAATGAAACCACAATAGTGTGCATTACTCACATTACACAGCACAGTAATGTACAGTACATTATTCATGTTATGCTACACAGTAGTACCAGGGGCATCTGTAGAGAGGTGGGGGCCCAAGTGCAGACTCCATGTTTGGTCCCCTCCTCTCTCATAGCCATCACCGCTGCTGCTAGCGCTCTGAGCGCTGTAGCCCCCACAGTGCCAGAAACACATATGCCCCCACAGTTCCAGATACACGTATGCCCCCACAGTGCCAGACACACATATTCCCCCATGTTGATTTTACTATTAAAGGCAGCACTTTTAGGTAGATTCACTTTTAGAGACGGCAGCTATCCCCCACCCCCATGTAGTTCCTCAACAGCAGGGATGCCCATTAATGATCAAAGAATGCAGCAACAACCACTGTAATTGGCGCTGGGGTCCAGCACCACACCACAATACAGACAAGAAACTCTACATACTGTAAACTACACCTCCCAGCAGCCGCTGCTGCATACTGTGATCATTACTGGGCATCCATGCTGGTGAGGAACTACACGGGGGTGGGGGGATAGCTGCTGCCTCTAAAAGTGAATCTACAGTACCTACTGTCCACGGGTGGCACCTCTGGATGGCTCCCAGGGCCGGTTCTAGCCCTTGTGGCACCCCAGGCGAAAATAGGGGTGTGGCTTCATAAAGGGCCATGGTCAATTATGCCCCCTGTAGAGTTGAGCCCCTGTTTGTGCCCCCAGTAGAGTTGTTCCCCTATTTGTGCCTCTAGTAGAGTTGTGCCCCTATTTGTGCCCCCAATAGAGTTGTGCCCCCGTTTGTGCCCCTAGTAGAGTTGTGCCACTTACAAAAATAAATAAATAAATGAATACTCACCATCCCCACTCCTGATTCCTGACCGCTACTGACCTCCATCTCAGGCTGCCGGCACCGCTCCTCCTCGGATCTATGGGAGCGACGTCACAGCATAGACACAGCATAGACACAGCATAGACACTAGAGGTCAATTATGACCCCTAGCGTCTATGTGTCGGTCCCACAATGCCGTGCTGTGCACAATGACGTCATCGCGCACCGCACAGCGGTGACAGCACAGCACCGGGGGGCACCACCAGTAGCAGATCTTGCCACGGCGGTGGTGCCCTCCAGATGGTGGCGGCACCCACCGGAAGGCGGCGCCCCGGGCAAAAATCCTGTGTGCCCATAGCAAGATCTGCTACTGATGGTGCCCATCCTCGACTGGCACCCTTTGCAAGTGCCCTCCTGGCCAATAGGAAGATACACCCCTGCCAGTGTATGCCAATATTCACAACAAGAACACAGAAATGTCATAAGGAAGCGCATATATAAATTAAATTTTATCTAAAAAAAAATGTATTTAATTCATTCATTATATAATAATGCACAGCACAATACTGTATATGCTAAAAACTTGAAAACACACCAATATCAATACTGCAGTATAAGAGTCCAGTAGACTAGATTATTGCTATTACCGTCCATAGATATACATGTACCACTGGAGCTCCACTTAAGGATGTTCTTTAAGCACACATAGTGCTATTTTTGTAACTCCCGGTATAGGACTGGTTAATTTGTGATTAAACACGTTATTACTTTGTATCCATAAGCCAGAGGAATGTATATTAAGTGTCTAAAGACGTTCCCAGTGTGCCTGCTGCGTGGCAGCTAGTGTCCCCTTCTCTCCCCACCGCCAATGATTATTGCTCACCACAACCGTGCAGCAGACTTTCAGTGCGGCTTGCACTTAGGCAGCTTGAGCCAGAGTTCTTTGGTGGGAGCGGCGGTAACGGCAGCGTCCACGGGGGGTAGGGTGCACACTTCCAAGGGTAATTTAGATAATTAGTCCAAGACGTCCTCTGGCATAAATGAGTTCTGGACAGCCTGCAGATGATTTGTATAAAATCCTTAACGCGTTTCTCCGTGCTTATGATCTCACGGTATTCCCAGTACAATTAAAAACTAATAATTAGTAATTGGACAGATGCAGAGTTTAGCACAGTTTGGACGTAATTACTCTTGCATTGAGTGCACGGTACTAAATAAATACAGTACTGTAGATTCACCCATACAGTATGCAGAGTTATACACATCTCTCTGACCAGACCACCCATATTGGTATGCTGTCTTCATAGCCATCAACAAACATAAACTGAACAAGTTTAGGAAGTAATATTAAAATAAAATTATTATTTTTTTGCAAGTAAAAGTGATTGAGAAATACCATGATAGTTATTTTTTGTTTATTGAGCTCAATTGATTAAGAAAGCATGACTCTAGTTTACAGTTCTGTTGGACACAAATCTCGTATCAGATCACACATTTGTAAAGCAATAGACAGAGAGGTCTAGACTAGGCAAAGGGAAGACAAGGGAGTAACATGCAGGTTGCCCGCAGAGCAGGAGACATCAGCCCTGGATGCTGTCTCAGTTGTTAGTACTGGCAGCAAGTTTGTCAGACCCAGGGAAAGGGACAATAGTGGATACATAATTTTTTATATGCTTTTGATCTATTATAGTTCAAGTGTATCTTTTGCATCTGAGTGTCTTGTAGACCAAAACATTATAGATTACTAGGTACCAGCACGTCAAAATGTAGGAACAACATGACAGTAATGTCAACACTGGTTGCTGTGCACTCCCGAACAGAGCAATACTTGAATTGCTCTATCGGACACCATCTAGTGGCCGCTGGTGAATAAAATACTTGACATCCCCCCATAGAGGTAAAGAACAGAGATAGCGTTTAATATATAGGATTTTTATATTATTATTATTATTATTATTATTATCATCATTATTTCAATGATTACTTTTATGAATATTTATCTATTTTAGATAGCTTTCAGATTAATAATATAATATATAAAATAAAAAAAACTCCATACTAAAAATATACATACAGTACAGTCAACAGCTTTATCAGTATTACGTTTTTAATTAGTGAAACCTTCATAAAGCATATCGTATTTCTGAGATGTGCTAATTTAATTAATGCCACCACTGCACATTTCTTTGTAACAGTATGGACCTACTCATTAGGCACATTGCCACGAACGTACTGCAGCCTCCTGGGTGCGCTCCTACCCCCACACTGCAGCTCTTGTGGTGTCACATACAGCCGTCATCTTATCTCACATTTTGTTAATATAATTGAGCATTCAGAGGAGCTATTTTCAAAAGTAATTTAATGATGTACTGTATTTGAAGAGTGAAAGCTCAGGAATGTTATAGACAGGCATGAGTGATAACAGGTACATTTTAATTGAGTTCTAGCTTTATACCTTGCATATTGCAAGAATGGATATACAGTAGGTAGCTAGGGCTCTAGACTGCACACCCTAGTTGCTGTATTGAGAGGTGCTACCTTGCTGAGATTTACAATGATACACATAGAAAAAAAGGAGATGCAGGTGCACTATGCAATCATTACTACTCAAAATTGAAATAAATATTACAATAAAATGTCATATAAGAGGTTGCTAGCATACATTTTGCCAAAGATATGGGCTTGCCCACCAACGTCCAGGTCACTTCTTTATTGTGCAAGTCCCTAACATTCTATGGGTACACATCTGGGTATCAAGGCACCCCCAAACCAGACCAGCCAAACTCCCCACTCCACCCCAGCACCACACAAATGAAAGATACTGTGGCAGTGAAGTGTTATAAAGTATCAGATTAGTGAAAGCAGCTACTCAGTGTTAGGAGGTGTTATAAGAGAGAAAATATACAGAGAAAGTGATATAAAATGTTAATATAAGTGTTAACTAGTGATGCCCTGAAGTGGACAATCTAGAGCAGCTCAGGAGACTCCATGCCCCAATACTCACCCTGTAACTGGCACTATATAAATATATAAGAGAACTCACTTATAAGTATGCCTTGTTCAATGCACAGTTAATTGCTATTTGGGGCACTGGCATTGGACCCATCTCAGAACAGTAATATAAAATAGTGGTTGCGCAAATCAATTTAATGGTCCTTCACAGGTGCATGAAAGGCAGGGGTTAATCTTGACAAGAAAAAAATTACCAAGCACAATGCAAAGGACTAGAAATTATATTTGAATATTACATGATAATAGAAATTCAGAGATTTGAGTTTGCATATATTTGCTAAAATATTTTTAAGCCATGTGGCATTATGTTATATTACCCGGAAGAGTAGTTATTATTATTAGTACCTGGGACGAGTCTGGGGTGCGGTTCCCCCCTGGATTGGTGTGGCTGGGCTGCTTTGGGATAGCACACTGCGAGATATTATTTATCACCGCCTTAACACATTTATCAATCCTTTGGTCTTTTAATTACACCTTCACTAGTATATTCATTTTGGTATATAGAATTTGCTTTCTTTTTATTAACACCTACTAACACTTTACAGTACCTTCTCACATTGTGCTGCCCTAGGGTCACTGGCCTTTTCCGGTTTGTGTAGTTCTGAACCTCAGGCCCAGACCTAGAGTTAGGGACCACCAGTATCAGAGGAGCCATGTCAGAGCCTGGTGGCTTATCATATATTTGAAAATGTATGTAACTAAGACCTCTGGTTTTCTATTATGTAGATAGTATTTCAAGCTTGGAGTTCCGGGGGACAATAGGGGGTTTAATCCCTAATGTTTTTCTTGCTTAGACTACCCCTGCCCTTTCAGGCACCTGAATTGTATTGTCTAATTGATATGGACGACTTACATTTTGTTCTGTTATAACTATTGAAGGAAAGGAAGGTAACAATCACACAAATTGTACTGTTGCTGTATTTAAGTCGGTACATGTTGTTAACACATCACACCAATAATGTAGCAATTGGATTCTAGTCAGTCTTCTATCTGAGGCCAGAAAACAGAGATTAGCAACATGGGATTGGATTCAATTTGTCCACTTTATAGCTTGTCCATTTAAAATGTTTGCTTTCAAGAAGTTGAATTTAATGGGACAGTGCGGAAAATATATTATTTTGTGAAATGTATAATTCAGATAGGTGTGATACAGTTTACTGGCGGTCGGGATACTGGCGTTCACGTGACCAACACCAGCATCCCAACAATGCGAATCCGGACAGGGTATGGGGTAATTATTTATCCCTCACCTGTGCCCTACCCTAACCCACCTGGGGTGGTGGCTGGTGCTAAGATTTTTTGGTGGGGGCAGCTATAGCTAACCCCCTCTCTCTAGTGCCTAACCCCCTCATCAGGGCCCCAACAGTGACAACAATACTCATCTTCAGGAAGACGGTGGTCGGTGTTTTGGCATCGCGATTCCTAGTGGTTTCGGGGTTATAGCATCGGTCACATGACCGGCGGTATCCCAACTTCCGGGATGATAACCACATCCCATTCAGACAAATGTGTGTATTAGAAGTTTTAAATATATTGTTCCCTTTAAGCTCAGCAATGTGAATAGTATACTGTTAAAAATGTAACATGCTGTTACATATTCTGCAGATTGAGAGTTCAGCTATTTAAAAGAGAAACAAGTGGTTAATTTTTGCTGAATAATGAACACACCTGAATTTTGAGTGTTTGAGACGAACCGGGTCCAAGTTTGTGTCACTTTGAGGTTCCAAATCAAACCAACTTTCAGGTACATTCCTCCCATGTCCACTGCCACCATTGGGCATGAATGCTCTGTATTTTTGCCCATTAGTACCATGTTTAGCCATATAAAGCAGCTAAACCAATCTAAAATACAGGTTTGAGCTGTCAAACTCCTGTTTGAGCACCCAAACCAGAGTTCTCATGCACATTTCAGCTTGCACCTCAAGAGGCTGCAAGCTGAAATGTATCATCCCGGTTGCATGCATGCCGAACAGACCAACAATTGAATTGCTCCATTGGGCACCATCTAGCGGCAAACAATTGAATCGGCCCCAATATGTCTTACCCTAGGACCTCTAAGATTTAATACAAATTAACTAAAATTCTAAAGATGAGCAAGATCATAATAAAACTATGAAAACATTAATACTAGCAATTAGGGGTGTATTAAGAGATGAGAGGGCCCCGTGTGCAGTTTGCGTCTGGGCCCCCTGCTCTCTAGAAAGCAGCAGAGGTAGTGACAGTGACTCAGAGCACTAGGTGGTGCACAGGTCTCTGGGAAAATGTCATAGTGGCCATTTTTTCAAACAATTTTCCCTACTGTCAGGAAAATATTTTCCTGGAGACCTGTGAAAAAACTGCCGCAAGACACCGGAGAGGTAAGCATTGAAACATTGGTGAAGGATGTACGGTGTGGACCCTTCTGAACCCGGGGGCCATTGTGCACTGCTCACACTGCACCCATTACTGATGCACCGCTGCTAGCAATACATATTATTGAAACTAGTAATACTTTAAAATGAAATACAGATGAGAATTCAGATATATTTCATTTGACACAACATTTAAAAATTCCCTCCCATTTAGTTTTCTCAATTGTTTCTTTACCAAGTGTCATTAAGAATAGCAAGATTATTTTACACGTGCACCACTGGTGTCCTCTTTGTAATTTATTAAAAGGATTACTTGTTTTCCCTGAGCATCAGTGATGTAGAGATGTGTTAAAACATAGCAAGCTGCTCCAGGTGATTGATTTTTAATTACTGTTACTCTGCAATATACACTTTCTCTAGAGCTTTCACTTATAGCTATGGGGAATAGTGAGACAAAGAGTGAGGGGTCACATCTTATAATACATCTCTTGAAAATATATTATCTAAAGATAATTTGTGCTCCTTACAGTGCTAGTTATATTTAACATTTTGTCTTGAGAAACTACATTTCCGCAGTGAAAAACAAACAAAAACGTTTTAGTTCTAACTGTAAATTGGGCAGACGAAACTGTAGATGGCATAATTGTGCTATTGGCAGGCATATCAACTACACAAAATGCATTTAATAAATACTGTACAACAAGCATGCACAAGGTCAGGGAGAATGTTTTTCTATTTCAGATAAGGAAAATATTACAAAAACAGATTACAATGTTAGTTATTTACTGTGCGTATTATTAATGTTTATATCCTAATCCTACTTAGAATGAAAGTAAATATTTATATGTTTCTGGTAAATTAGCATTGCAAAGAACATATCTTGGCATTGGAAGTGCAAAAATATCAGAACTGATACACACTCTGTGGCAATGAGGCCACAGTGCCACCTGGCAACCTGGGTGTAATGTGTTTAGCAGATCTGGTGCGGGATTTGCAGCCTGTTGGGAACAACATACAAGTAATCAGCAGCACCTGAGAGCTTTGCTTAAACGTCTGCTAGGAACAGAGTTCAGGGCTCCTGATGGTGAATTAGTCGCCCAGGTGATAAGCCAGGGGTGGCTACTGTTAGGAGTCCTGGAACAGGTGATACTTGTATTTGCAAAATCTTGCATAAACTGCTGTGACCGTCATGAACTTCTGACTATGGAAGCTGTGGAAAATAAACACTGCATTTGTCACAGCTCATATACGTATGTCTGCAAAACTACCAAGAGGTAGCACAAAGGTATCGTTAGTGCTGCCCTGGCAAAGTAACACTGAGGTCCTGATTCAGTGTTGTGTATGCTCTTTCCTCCACTGGCAGAGACGCAAGAGCTAAAATATAAAATGCAAATGCTAGTATCAACCTTCCCCTGGTGTGCAATCCCTGAATGCCTGAATGTGTAACCCTGAGATGCCCACTTTAAGCGCCTCTGCATGCTGTAAAGCTGCCGAAGAATCTTGGTATACACCATTGGCGAACTATCGCACACACACCCAGTCACCACCCAAGATAGCTGATCGCTCTGCTGCTCCTTTCCTGATACCATGTGACATGATCACCACAACACCCTTGTGTGACTATTATTCTGTATTGCTGATTTGATACAACACTTGTAGATCTGTGTACGAATGAGTCTCTGAATCTCTACATGAAGTGCTACAATGTAGTAGCAGCAGCTTTTTTCCAATACAAGTTCTGTTGTCCTTCAAATATGGACTCAGTCGCACACAATATACTGTACAAGTCAGGGGTGTAGCCAGAACTTTGTGGGCCCCATAGCAACATTTTGAAGGGGCCCCCATCCGACTGCTTCTAGAGAGACACTTCTGTGCTGCAGTTGTTCATTTTATGCCCTGTAATAGTGCCCTAGTTCATTTTCTGAACCATAGTAGAGCCTTATTGAATGTTATGCCCCATAGTAGTGCCCTAATTTCTTTTATGAATCGCAGTAGTGCTTAAGTTCACCCTATGTCACATTTCAGAACTGCCAATACACATTATGCCGCACAGTGCTCCCAATTCACATTATGATATATAGTGCTCCCCGTTCATATTGTGCCTTCAGTGCCCCGGGTTCATATTACATAACATTAAAGTGCCCTCCAGTTCATTTTATACCATACTACAATGAGCAGGTCCAGGGGCATACCTAGATGTATTGCAGGCCCCAAGGAAAAAGTTTGAAAGGACTCCTCCGTACCACTTAATGGCGAAAAATGTATATAACACATGTAACTGTCACAGGGAAGGTGGGCCCCTCTCAGCTCTGGGCCCCATAGAAGTTGCACTGCTAGCACCTATGGTAGCTATGCCCTTGGTACAAGTGTCATATAGCAAATTAATCAGTACAGTCTTCTTGTGTGTCCTAGTTGCACAGGATATGGTGGCTCACTCATGCCAGGCATCTCGTGCTATTGACGTATTGATGCTAGATGTGTGAGGACACATCTGTATGTAGAGTTCCACCAAACCCACTTAATACTGTATGTTGCACATGCAGGTGGATTTAACAAGGTTAAAACTAGGGATGTGTAAGTGCTGATGTTTCCCAGGATGCAGAGCCTTATGCGCACACTGTCACTTCCCCGGGGCATCATGCAATACCATCAGGGAGGCATCTGATTGGATTCCAAATTTCAGTGTAAAGATGAGCAAGGAGTCCTGGAAGTGATGATATGGCCCCCATAGAACCCTAATCTCAACATCATTGAGTCTGTCTGGGATTACATAAAAAGATAAAAGGATTTGAGCAAGCCTTCATCCGCAGAAGATCTGTGGTTAGTTCTCCAAGATGTTCGGAAGAAAATCCCTGCCAAGTTCCTTCAATAACTATGTGCAAGTGTACTTAGAAGAACTGATGACATTTTGTAGGCAAAGGGTGGTCACACCAAATATTTATTTGATGTAGATTTCTGTTCATTCACTTTGCATTTTGGTAATTGCTAATAATAAACTATTAAAACTTCTATTTTTGAAAGCATTCTTACTTTGCAATCCAAATGTTATGCTTATTTAAAGATACAAAGTATGTTTACTGTGATTCTTCTTTTATCTGGTACACTATTGTTTCTAGCCCTCTCCTGCATATATATAATTATATTATTCAACAGGAATATGCAATTTTAAAATAATTCAATCAGCCAACTAAATTATGCAAGGTGTTTGGTTATAGCCTGTCATCTTTTGAGATTTCCATTATGTTCTGAAAGCTCACCTTGTGTATGACGATTGGGGTCAGCGCAGTGCGCACTTCTGTCACCACACTCCATTATCGCATGCTACAGATGTCACTTGCATGTCAGATCTGAAAATGTTGATATCATTTCTCCCCTGCAACACTTCCAAATTACAGGAAATCGTATCTAACTTGAAAAGAGTGGAAAATATTCCATGCCATTTTATTAGTGACTTCTACCCTTTTTCATCACCCAGCTTAAGAGAAATCCTTATTCACATTCTAGGTACAGCTGTTCCTGTGTTTCAAATATATTCTATTGTTACATTTGAACAGTATTTACATTTTGATTGATATACAGTATTTGCTGACGTGTGATTAAAATCTCAGATCAGTTCATTTTTATTTATTAACCTGTACAGACTTTTCTAACAGTATACCAGACCACCTGAAATAGACAAAAACAGCAATACTATGGATAAGAGCCCTGGACTCTAATAGGTCAGTTAACAAAGTAGTGGGTGGTTAGATCACGATAAATGCAGTAGTAGAAATATGTAAATGTGAATTTATTGCAGTGCACACATTAGCTCATGAAGAGCAATAAGGAACACATATGGATCACAACAATAAGCTCACATAGAGCAGGTAATAAAAGACATAAAGCAATTACAAGGTTAATATATGCGGAACAACAATCAGCTCATATAGGACAAGCAATGAAGATTATAAAAACAAGCAATAATTAGCTCAGAATAGAGCAGTGCACTAGAAGATTTTGTCTGGGATGTAATGAAGTCCGACTTTGGTGACAAAACCATGTCTTGTACATAATTGTCCCTTTAAAAAAAATTCCAAGTTCGTCCGGAATCCCGCGCGGGCGCTGAACTCGGACTTCATTACATCCCGCCCATTGTATTAGCTCAACCAAGAGCAGTCTATTACTAGAACCAGGGCGGCAACTGCGAGGACTAAGGGGCGCATGTGACCCAGGTGCAAGATTTTGAGCGTGTGCGTGTTTTGGTGGTGGTGACAAAAATGATAGCTTCGGCCCTGGTAGAACAGGCAAAATTATAACCGTACCAGGACTGGCACTTGAATCAGCACAGATCTTGTATGCAAGACTGTGTATACTCTTCTGGGTGGGCACAATAATTGGAAGTTGTTGACACAGTGACTTCCAGCAGGTCTGAAAACTGGAAATGGTCATTCAACTTTTATAATTCCACTGGAAGTTATTATCTCCATAATAAATGGTCCATATACTGTATTAGTTGAAAATAGAAAAAACATTAAAAAAAAGAGAAAAAGGGGATTAAGTGTTATTCTCATCAAAACATAGGTGGTTTAATATAAATTTTGTAAAATATATTTAAAATTCAGATATAAAAATTATCATGTCATTTTTTTAAATGTAAAAGAATTATTTGGAAATAAAGAATGCAAAAAAAAAAAACACTCTCCAAAAGTCTACAAAAAGCAATCCATTCTAACTTGAAATCTTTTTTTAAGCCATCTGGATTGATTGTTTTCAAAGTTTGTATCCACTTCATTTAATTTCTTGCCAACTTTTATTCTTTGACTCTATCTCTCCAGCTTGTTCTAACATTCTGTATACCCATATTTTAATGTAATTGACAGAACAGCCCCTTCTGGTAAATGTGGCAGCCTCTTTTACACTATTTGAGGACTCCCAATCCACATAGCATGCACTGCCTTGAGAAAGAACCCCGCTTGAAATGTGTTAGCAGCAGCTGCTTGCTATACCATCATCCTCATACCAGTGGACTGTACTCGGTGGCATAAAGTGGAATCCAGAACCATCTTGCATACAAGATCTGAGATGATTCAAGTGTCAAATTGCTCTTTGGGTGAGATGCAGCAAACATCGAATCTTGCTTGTGATGCATCCCGCCACCCTCCGCATGCCTATTGACGCGTTAAAAAAACGTCCAAGTTTGGACGGGAACCAGCACCTCTAGCCAACTGGAACTTCTGTACATCCAGCCCTGTTTTGTACATTAAATTATCCAAGCATAACGTCATGGTCTCGAACAGGATTAATAAGGGAGAAGACCTGGTGGAACATATAAATTATAGGGGTGTTCTGCGGAAAACACTGACAGATAAATGTATTAAATTTCAAACCCAAATAAGGATTGAAACAAGTATTCTGCAACAGTTTTAAAAGTCCTGCATATACAGTACATAACTACAGTGCGTTTAGAACTATTCATCGTCAGTGAAAAATACATACCTTCACAAATTCCCAACTATCCCTCCAAGGGAAACATGAATCAATATTTCATCCACTTAATACTTGCGTCTTTTGTACAACCTCAGCAAAATGGCAGAGAAACAACTCAATAAACATGTAGAATAAAGCTTGATACGTTCCATAGAATGTAACTTGGACCCCAATTTATGTGTAAGGGTTTGGAATTGGATTTCTTTGAACTTTGTAAAGCAAAGATACATGAAGGAGCAAAATCAATGTACTGAGCAGCTGAAGGTTTAGACTGAAAAGTCAGAGCAAGTGGTCATTGTGTTAAAGGTCGCTTATTACTTCCAACACGGAATAGAAAAGACAACAGTTTACCAGTATATTACCCACTAATGATAGCTGTTCAAGATACAGCATGTTTCTAGTCTAGAGTTAGAGGCTAAATCAATATTTTCTTTTTTCTTCATATTTTTATTTTCTTTTTACAAAACTAGTAGAAACGGTCAAAAAACAGCCAGTCAGTAAAAGAGCAGAGAAAAGGTTATTATTTTATTTTCAAAGCTTATCTGGTGGAATTATACCAAGTTTAATCAGACAATATTACTCAATATTAGAAGTGAGAAAATTTTTCTGTTTATCAAAATCTACTATTAATAAAATTCTAAACATAACAAAAAAATGGGGGCTCTTTATATTCTAATAGCTTTCAATGTATTTATTTATTTATTTATTTATTTTCTATTCTCAGAAGAAGTAAAGATTTGGCAATATATTATATCATTATATGACAGTTCTTTGGACTGAACCACTAGAGATTTCTAAACTGAGGTCTAACCAGAATCCTCTGGGAGAAACAGAAAGTTTTAGTGGACTAATATAACTTTGCCCAGCTTCATATTTGATGTATTTGCCATTATTTGATCCATCGCGTTTCGAAATGGAAACACAGATTAGTAAACTTTTTGACTTTATTCCATTTTTTCAAATAAACAATCCAATTGCGCTTGTTTTTTTTCCATAGAAAATCTTATAATAAAGATATTATCATAATAAATACCACAATAGGGACAGTCAGAATCCAAATATACAGTAAAAACTGATTTCATATGCTGTACTTTTATGATCTAAAAGTTATTTACTAAGTGTAATTAACCAAAAAGGATTAATTATGAATATGATACCATTGATAAATACCGAATACTGAAAAAATCGATAGGCCATAGTCCCTGGCACATGATTCCTGATGTGCCATGATTTTACGTTATCATGTTGTCCAAGTGTTACCATGTTGTATTGTAGAATGTATTCACTGCATTGACCGGGTGTGTCAGGGAATGTAAAAAATACACCACTAAACATGTGGAGGGTTTGCAATGCATGGATAGAGAGAACACCAACATACTGTATTTATGTGACTATCCATTTGGGATCAGTATGATATGCCGACTGTTGAGATCCCGGCGATCAGCAGACCGACGCTGGAATCCCGGCGGTGAGTGCAGCGTGTCCCCTCGCGGGCTCACTCGGCACGCCACGCTTCAGGCCAGTGGCGACTTTAGGTCGCCAAACTAATCTATTTCTCCTCGGGTGGTGGCCTGGACCACCACCCGAGTGGGGATTCCAGGCAGCAGTCGGTATTCCGACTGCCGGTGTTTTACCAGGTGTAGGGATTTCGGCATCGGGATGCAAACAGCCGGCAAAATGTCTGCCTCCCTTACATTTATATATTGCATTTAATGATGTACTGTTTATTATATAGTTCCCATACAATAGTGTGACCCAGTATCAGCCTAGTCAGTGAGTGGACTATTGTGGCATGAGGTAAAATGTAAATGCATGAGATAAATTCTGTGGGATAAACATGTGTACAACATTGGCAGCTTTGTACTGTACAGTTGGAAAAAGGGAATGTTCTTTACATGTATATTACATGCTTGCACACTTCAGTTTTACAAGTTTTTCATTGTATTGCACTGTTATATACTGGACCTACCAAGGCTTCTAATAGGCTTCTAATACCCTATGCAGTTTTCAGAGATTTCTGTGCAATGATATTTAAAACTTTTAACGTTATCTTACGGTTGCAGCCAGAGCTGAAAAGAATGTTGGGGGGGGGGCTCCTACTCTTTGCCTACTTCTGATCATTTTATGTTGTATTTTCTTATGTGAGTAAAATGGACTTACATCCAAGTCAGAGGTGAATTAAGAGAGAGGAGAGGGCCCATGTGCACAGCATACCATATCAGAGGCAGAACTCTGGGAGGCAACGGAGTCATCTGCCGCCGGGCTCCTGCTCTGAAGGGGGGCACCTCTCCTCCCATTCTGTGACACCATTCAATTGAGTTAATTGATGGCTGCCGCTATCTTTTCACTACATGAAGTTACTTCTCTGACAATTACACATAACTTTATATAGTTACAATTCTCATGTTTCCTGTACAGGAGCAAATAGCTCCATCAGTAAAGTGTCTGCTGTCAGTATAACAGGTCATGGGGTTCTAATCCTGGGTATGACTGCTAAGAAATATGTGATTTAAAATAAAAGACAATTAAATGTATATTTACAGTATATACATGTTTTTTTTCCAGAACATTTCATACATACACACACACACACACACACACACACACACACACACACACACACATACTGTATATATGCGTACGTACGTACGTACGCACGCACGTACGTACGTACGTACGTACATACATACATATATCTATCTAAATATAGGGGGGGGCAACTGGGATGAACTTGCCTCTGGGCAACTGGGACGAACTTATGCCACTGCACCCTATACTCATTATATTTATGCCAATGACCCCATCCCATTTCCTGGGGCTATGGGTGTCAGATCAGATCTCCTGGGATGTTCACAGCCAAGTCATTACGTGATGGGCTAATGGCCTAGTGCAGGAGTGCATGGCACAGAAATGTTACGGTGAATTGACTGACATGCTGGTCACTTCTCAGGGAACCAGTCTGCTTCCTCTCTCTCTGTGTACCCCCTGCTACTGTGTCACATGTACTGTAAGCGGGTAACAAAATAGAAGGAGAGTCTGCTTATTGTTTAGCACTTGCAGAAGGAAGGATTTGTGGAATCTAATTACAGATGTATCCTCAATCAGCTTTACTGCAATGCGTTTGCATCGCAGCTCCTGTTTTCCTACACGGTGTATTGTAGCTTACTGTCACGGGAAGTGATTGCTTTGTGGCTGCAAACAGCCACAGGCAATGGGGCAGCAGGGCACTCAATGCCCTACAGTACATGGGGATGTGGCAGCACCTTTTAAGAATGGGTAATGGGTACGCAAACAATAGGCTGCATCCATCCTGCTGTGCACCACGGTACTGCCATGCCAGGATTCTATTTAAGGTAAAGCTTATTAAGGACACACCTGTACCTTACTAGGGGTTCTGAACACTCTTCTAGAAGATAAAGGGTACAATTAAGAGGTGGATGCAGATGCAACTGCTTTTCTGTCTTTTTGTAGTTGCCCGTCTGCAACTTTATATAAATGTGGCAGCCCATCAGAGCTGCCTCGGACATTTAAGTGACTTCTGTGCCCTTTCCCCCCCTACAAAAAAGCATCCTGCTAAATGCTTTGGGGCTCGTAGCAGGGAAAAGGTTAAAGACATATTATTTGTTGTAGCTGGCATGGGCTGTGACAGTCAACAGCTGGATGCTGAGTCTGTTGGCAATTGGGCGACAGCCATTTTAGGAGGATGGAGAGAGTGAAGCAGCGCCTTGGAGCAGAAAGGGCTTTGGGGTACCTATCCTGATTTGGTGGTGACCCCGGTGACCAGAGGAGGCTCCTAATCTGACGGGCACAAAGGTGGTCCCTCTTTCAGCAAGGCAGCCAGTAAGCAGTGAGGTATAAGAAGGGCAAAGGGCACCTTATCTCAGTCCAGCAGCCAACAGAGATAGAGAAGGTCTAAAGGCCCATACACAAAAATCAATTCACTCCAGGAAAGATTTCCCATCCCAGGCCGAACCGCTGACATAGTGCATACACACTGTACGATATCACAAGATATATCGTATAGTGATGTCATGCCGTGGCCGGGCCATGCATGCAGTTTTGAATGATAACTCCAAATTGAGCCGCATACACAGCAGATGGAGGGGGCGATAACGTTGCATGGGAACACACATTTTTCATCATCAATAGCATACATACTGGGCGATATCACACCTGATCAATACACACGATATCGCCTAGTGTGAATGGGCCTTCAGGTGCGGTGAGCAGATTATGTCAGCCCTGTGGCAAAATAGCCATTTCTAGTGAGACTAGGAGCGGCATTGCAGACTATACATTCTCACACTTACAATATTAGGAGTCTGTCATTTTTTAATAATCCAGTTGACTGTCACAGGCTCCCTGCTGAAATACCTGGTATATGAGAGGGGATGCAGTCATGTGACCAGAGCTCAAGATCCCGGTGGTCACCATGCTGACTCTGGGATTCTGAGCGTTCAAAATACCAGCAGAGAGATAGTCGACCCACAGGGACTATTCCCACTTGTGGGTGTCCATGACGCCCATATAGTGTAAATAGAACTTGTAGCAAGCAAAGCGAGCTACTGTGCCCACTGCATGGCAAGCGCAGCGAGCCTGCAAGGGGCATTGTTGTGCTCATGCCCCCCACGAACATTCTGTTGATGGGAAGCCGGGGTTGGTATGCTGAACGCCGGGATCCAGAGCGACGTTCTCTTAGCCCCAACCCTATGAGAGAACACAGTTTTGAATATTAAATTAGCTGACTTCTATAGTCCCAGCACCCTTTAGGAGACTGATAAGAGCTGTCAAATAGCAGTAGGCACCTCTATGCAGAAGCAAACAGTCCGCTAGATCGCATGCTGCAGTTTACTCAGCACACAGCCAGAACGCAGTAAGGAGCAATATTGTCTTAGTTACATGGAAAGCTCAAATGATTCAGGTGTCAATATCACAAGGACCTGCAGCCAGAGGCTTAACTAGGGTCTTCAGTGCTCCCATAACAAAATAAAGAATGGCGCCACCCCATTCCACCTTCACACATAAACTATGTTCCCAAGGTGTGCAGGGAAAAAGTGGGTGTGGTCATATAACTGAAGGGGCATGGACACTGAAATGGGGCTTGCTAATATGACATGCCACCCATTTCTCGTCAATCTGGGAACATTCCTTTCCATTGCATATGCACCTTACCTAAATTATGCCTTGGCCATCTGTTACCTTTCTGGTGGGGTTGGCTCTTACTAGTCTGTCTGTGGTGGTCTCTGGCTGCAATATGCCTGTTGGAGGTCACTGGTGCTCGTGGGAGCGTGCTGTCTTGCATGCTTCTGGTGGGTTCTCCACTTGTCCAAGTACCTCTGCCATGAATGTGAGGATCCTTAATGTGAATGCACCTTGCCATGGCAGCAGGCATCCCCGAGATTGAGCCACAATCAGATGCCTGTCTGGTTCCCCTGTTGCTCATTAGGTCCCGATGATGGGGACCGTCAGGGGCAGGTGTGCAAAACAAATGTTTGGTAGGCACCGGTCAAAAAGGTACATGAGCCAAGGGTCTGAGGTTTCTTTGGATGCAGCAGCACAGGGTTACCAGCTCTGGGTCCTGGTCTAGTGCCTGGAGGCTGGCCAGCCCTGCTAGTGAGCAGGAGCAGGCTCAAGTGGAGCACAGGGTAGACATACTGGGGGGCAGCAGCAGAGTAGGGCTGTAGGATAATATTAGGGTTCACAGGCGGACTAGACAACAGCACAATTTTAGGTTCAGCAAAGATGAGGATGAGACTGAGATTGGTAGCAGCTCTCATTTGATTACAGGCAATGCATCAGGAAAGGTGTACCAGGTCAGGTCAATTTGTTTTTGGCACCTGCTGCTAGGGTCATAAACCAAGCTGGGCTGCCTCTGTGCGGGGCAGATATAGGTCCTAATCTGAGGTAGTGGCGCAAGCTTTTGTGGGGGTGACCGAGCACCCATGTGTTGGATTGGATGTGTCACTTTGTTCCTTGGTTGTGTTGGCACTGGTTCCCATTCTTACCACTACACACAGTTGGAGGAATCCAGAAAGGGTATCCGGTTTCAGCATCTCTTTGCTGATGACACAGATGGTGCAAGCTGTAGTGCCTGCCATTAAATCAGCAGTGGCTGGTTCGCTAGTTCTGATATCTCTGGGGCTGAGAGTCTGATGTCTCTGAGGCTGTGAGGTCCGTCTTGTCAGGCAGATCATGCCGCAACAGAACAACTAGGGGTGGGAGCGCATGCTATGGAAGGGGCGATAGTGAGGAGAGCCGATCTACCTCTTCTTCCTCTTCTTCCACCTACAGGGACAGGGACAACAGATGCAGTCATCATCGCTCTAAGCGTAAGTGTATGTCATCCAGCAAGAGCATGTTGGTAGACTCAGTTCAGTTGGATGTGGTGGATTGCACCAATATGGCTGCACTGTGGGGCCTTCAACACAGAGTGAGGGACCATATATGCAAGAGTATACATTATGTACATATTTTGCTTTAACAAGTAAGGCAAAGAAGGTGCTCACAAGAAAGGCAAAGAAGGGAGGAGCAGTGGAGGAGGCCCACATGTCTACCACAACTGGTTACAGGGCATGTATGTCTTCTCTTCGTGCTACCTAGAAATGGCTTGATATTTTTCCCTCTCATTCAGGCACAGTCTACCTCAGATTGGGTTTTATGAAGAGTTTTTCATTTACTGATTGAAAGGGAGGTTAGATCCAGTCAGGATAGGAATCTGTGCTCTTCTCTGGATTTTCCACTGGATTTGCATGATAAAGTTATGCAGGAGGTTGAATTAGGCTGCATGGTAGGGCATTTTAGTGAGCTCCCTGTGTGTGGTTTGGTACTTTTGCAGTTGGAGTTGTGCCTAAAAAGATTGATGGCTGGTTGAACATCTGCTTTTGTCTCTTTGGTGCTTTGGTGAATTAATGCCACAGCGGATATTCACTGCTGGGTGGTCTACCAGTCCTTTGATGAGGCACTGCATATGATTCGATCTCATGGACACAGAGCTCTGATGTGCAAGTTGGATATTGAATTGACCTTTAATTTGCTCCCTCTTCATCCGTCAGCCTTCTGGTACATGGGTTTTCAGTTGGATGATGGGTTTTATGTTGATATGTATCTGCAAATGAGGTGTTTGGTCTCCTGTGTGTAATTTGAGCGTTTTACCACCTTTTTACATTGGTGCCTGAAAAGGGCCATGTTGGAGGCCAGTATTGCGCATTACTTAGATGACTTTCTCTTGGTGGGACCAGCCGCATCCCCACACTGTGCTGTGCTATTGTGTGATGCTACAGTATGACTGTTTTTTGCTGACTTTGGAGTCCCATTCGCTCGGGATAAAACTAAAGGGCCAATTGAAGTCTTTGTCTATTTGGGGATTGAGATTGTTACTTTAACAGGACTTACACTCAAACCTGGATGGTAAAGTATGTCTGTCAATAGTAAAACTCTCAAATAAATCACTGAGTTAGTTATAGGCTGCCTCTACACTGTTTAAAGTAATGCAGGGGTTAACTGCTGTTGTAGTGAAGTGATTGCCTCGCTGCTTTAGCAACTGTAGTTTGCATGTTGCAGTATTTTAATGAGAGAGATAGCCAACACTATGTATGCCTTTTGTTACTCAGGACCTTATCCCACTGACAGCACTGGCAAGCTGCACACTCTCCCTGATCCTTCTACCAAGCTTAATTGGTCTCTGGGTCTCTCACTCCTTGTTGCACAGCCCGGACCATCCTTATCTGCTTCTCTGCTCTATATATGACAAATTTCAGCTTCTCCATATCTACAGCACACCTGTCCAGCACCCTTGGTAATCTCTCCCTCCAGGCAACTGCTGCTCTACATGCACATTTCACTAACTGCCTTTCTTCAGTGTCTCATGCTTCAGTTCTACTCAGCCTGGCATGGTCTTCTAGACCTTTCTCTAGTGTGCAAGCAGCTGCAGGGCACCTTATAAGTCACTGCCACAATGTATAAATTAACAAACATGACTATAAATATATTACATAACTATAATATCTTTATATAAGCTACCTATGAATATATATATATATATATATATATATATATATAAAAAACAGAACAGAAAAGCCGCACACATTTCCATAGTTCAGTCCGGGTGCTGTAATTCCATATAGAAAGTATAGTGAGACGTTCCTATAACATGAGAATCCCTCCTCAGCCACAAGAAAGAAACCAGCACACCAGCAATAATCAATTCAAAGAGAGCTCTATTTCAGCATGGCAACAGTCAGAGTTGAAACCACATTATTTTCCAGTTAGGATAAACATGATACATCACATGTCCCTCTGGTGAAAAGGAGAATCCTGATCCCCTCTGCCCAACAGCTGTTTCGATGTCACCACCTTCCTCAAGGGCATCCATACTAACACTGAGCCAAACGCTGCCATTTATCCATAGCCTGACGCCTGTCAACAACCTCATAATCCCACTCACCTGTCCACACGAACCACCATCACCTGGGACCAGTCACGTCCACACCGCTCAAGGCCGGAAGTCCCAGTCTTGGAACGCATTCAGCCCGCGGTGGAACGCACTTCCTGTCCCGGCTTCCATCACGGGAGCACCATACATCCGCATGACGCGGCCGGGCGCTCGCGTGAGCCAATCCAGTGCATGTGTAAAAAATTTTACACACGCACTGGATTGGCTCACGCGAGCGCCCGGCCGCGTCATGCGGATGTATGGTGCTCCCGTGATGGAAGCCGGGACAGGAAGTGCGTTCCACCGCGGGCTGAATGCGTTCCAAGATGGGGACTTCCGGCCTTGAGCGGTGTGGACGTGACTGGTCCCAGGTGATGGTGGTTCGTGTGGACAGGTGAGTGGGATTATGAGGTTGTTGACAGGCGTCAGGCTGTGGATAAATGGCAGCGTTTGGCTCAGTGTTAGTATGGATGCCCTTGAGGAAGGTGGTGACATCGAAACAGCTGTTGGGCAGAGGGGATCAGGATTCTCCTTTTCACCAGAGGGACATGTGATGTATCATGTTTATCCTAACTGGAAAATAATGTGGTTTCAACTCTGACTGTTGCCATGCTGAAATAGAGCTCTCTTTGAATTGATTATTGCTGGTGTGCTGGTTTCTTTCTTGTGGCTGAGGAGGGATTCTCATGTTATAGGAACGTCTCACTATATATATATATATATATACACACACACACACACACACACACACACACACACACACACACTACAGCAGCATATGTATCTCTGTCTGTATATGTCTTTATCGTCTAATACTGTTATGTGACTTTAGGGATTACATTGTCCACCTGGTGCTTAGGTACTGAGATACTATATATTCTGCTTTCAGAACCCAGAGCAATAATTTTAACAGGACATTCTGTTTTACTTTTACTAACAGCGCATCAAGTAGTGATCAGTATGTCATAGTATCCTTATTCTAATAACCACTCCCAAAATATGGCCACATATTTACCTAATATGGCTGTACTACCCTTGGTACTGCTACAGATATTCCAGGCTTCTTATAAATCACTATAGGTGGTTTCTGCTCTCGCGCTGGTTGGTTACCAAGAGCTTCATCTGATTTCGGCGTCCTTGCCACCTCCAACTCTCCCGATGAAACGCAAGATTCAGAATCTTCTGATACATCTCTAAAGCTTGATTCACCCTCATATACCACTGAGGGTATGCTGTCTCTGTAATAATATCCACTAGCTCTATGGGGGTCATTCAGACCCGTTCGCAGGCTGCCTTTTTTCACAGCCGTTCAATCGGGTCTGAACAGCGCATGCACCGCAATGCGCAGGCGCATCAGCCGCCGGGTACAGGGATCGCCGGGCAGTGACAGAACTTATGAAGAAAGTGATCGCACTGGCGATTGCAAGAAGATTGACAGGAAGAAGGCATTCGTGGGTGGCAACTCACCATTTTCAGGGAGTGTCCGTAAAAACACAGGCATGCCCAGTCGCTCGGGAGGAGGATTCCTGAAGTCAGCATCGGCCCGGATCGTTGCAGCGGCTGAGTAAGTCTTCGTCTATGTAGAAACTGCACAGACTTTTGTTTGTGCAGCTCACTGCACAGCAATTACCCCCTCCCCTGTAGGCAGCGATTACCTGGTCGCAGCAGTGCAAAAAACCGCCTGCGTGTGACCAGGTCTGAATGACCCCCCCATATTCAAAGCTATCATCCTGTATGTCATCACTTTCTGTATAAGGGGGTGCACTAACAAAGGCCCTGTGGATTGATGTTTTCCTGCTCTACGATTAGGGCAACTAACTCCTTTCCCACTAGTGGGTCTCTTGAAAGATTTTTCCATAGACTCAGGTAATCTAATTTCATGACTAATAGGTAACAGATGTTGATGGTAGTACATTAACACCTGCCCCGACCCATTTTCCAACCTAAATCTGTTAACTAGGAGATTGTGGAGTATTTCTACAATAATGTATGGTTCTTTCTTCCAATGCTTATACAACTTCGTTCTTTTGGGTTAACCTAATTGACTCATGAGTACCCTATCCCAAAATTTTCAAATTAGGACCTTTTACTTTCTTATCATATTGGGTCTCAATTATTCCCCATACTCAAAGAAACTGTGAGTATGGCAATCCTTCGATCTGTAGGTTTAGAAAATAGTAAAGTACCCAATTTGGAATCACTAATGGTAATTGCTGTATCACGAAAATTAACTTTGCACATTTTAAAGGTAAATTTGATAGGATGTGTAAGGCTGTTATGACTCTAATAAATTAGAAAGTTCTATAACTGGCCCTGACCACAGAATAAGTAAGTCATCTACTATATATAATGTCAATATAAGAAAAACTATTTTTTAAGAAACATTATTATTATAAAAGGTGTTTTTCAATCATAAACAGAAAACAACTTGCAAAGAATGTGGCCACGCTAGAGCCCATCGCGCATCCTGCAGTCTGTACATAAAAAATCCCATCAAAATAAAAATAATTGTTTGTGAATATAAGTTGCAGAAGTTTTAGAAAATAATTAACATCAGGAATTTCATACAATGAATTCTGTAAGATGAGTCTTTTCATCACCAGCAGTCCATCCATAAAGTATTTGGAATGCTAGTGTACAGACTTTTTACATCAACTGTACACAATTGGGAATGAGCAGGTAATGGTGGTGAAGAATCTAACACATTTAATAGCATCATAGTGTCTTTTAAATATAAGTTTTCATTTTGCACACACAGTTGTAACCAGCCATCAAGATTTACTGCCACTTGTTTGTATAGTGACCCCTGACAGATATGATCAGTTTGCCAGTGGGCTTGTCAAACAATTTGTGAATTTTAAGTAGTATATAAAGAAGGAGAATAAATCAGATAATTAACAGTTAAAGCTTGCTTTACAGTACTTCATATGTAATATTGTTCTCATTGAAAGCCTGTTGTAAAATAGCATCAAATTCACATTTATATCCCACAATAGGATTTCCTCGCAGTTTTATGTATGTCTTTGTGTCTGCTAATTGCTGATACACTTCAGTCCTGTAATTCTCTATGTTTTGAACAGTGATTGAGAAACCTTTGTCTGAATGTTGAAAAACAATGTCCTCACAGTTGTTCAGTTTCTTTAATGCTTTCCTTTCTGCAAACCTTAAATTTGGGTATATAGGCAGAGCATCCAACTCTTCAGAATGCACCAAGTTATTTAATAATTTTAAGAAAGTTTGATAGAACTTTTGGCCGTTATTGGATCAAATTGAAAACCCTGAATTTATTAGTGATGTCTTCATTGCTAGAGGCAGTAGACTTAGGGGAGATTTTGAACATTTTTCTTTAAACATAGGCTTCTATTTAATTTGACATTTTCAACTTGCTATTGAAAAGAATTGAACTGTAGTGTAGAAACAATGTACAATCCACAATTTAATGCTCTCATATTGTACATCAATCAGAGTAAATTCACGATCTGATAAATAAAATATTAGGTTCTCAGTGGTAAGGGAGTCCTGTTTGCCACTCTGCCTCTGGTTCTGCCATGCCCTGCGGGTTCTTTTTAACCTGATGCCAGAGCCCTGGTGGTTACCCAAAAAGGGAAAGTTGAAGATTGTCAAGGAATTTATGTCTAGTCACAGTCACTATTCCCCATCACTGATACTGAGACTTATGCTGTGCTGGATAATACATGATGTCTCCACAGTTAAGACAATAATAGAGAAACAAATATGCAATTCTGGAATGCAGAACTACATGAAAGACCTGATGAACTGAATAGAAGGCACAGAAAACTACTGGGTTCCTTGCTGTAGCAATTTGAATTGAAAAAAATGCAGGTACACACTCTAAATACTGTACTAAACACTGATAATCAGAATTATTATAATAAACTCTGCAATATAACAGAGAGTCAATTTGAGGTGATTAGCATAGTTTTGGCCACAAATATGGGCCCACCAACTATGACCAGGTGACCTCATCTGGTGGATCCATAACACAAAGATTCAAGTCCAGGGCACAGGACCCCCCAGGCCAGCATAAATCAACTACCCCAAGGCATCACACTAGTGAGAATTGTAAGTGTTAAAAAGTGTTACATTAGCAAGAAGCTGCAGCCACTGCATGTGGTGAGAGTGTTACTGTAAAAGGCAGGTGCACACTCTAAATGCTAAACACCAAATTATGCTAAACACTGATTAGCAGTTTTTAATATTTAGAGTGTGCACCTGCATTTTCTCTTTTTTCTGTGTGGAATTACAAGTCTCACATGGTAGCACCTCTCATTATGTTTAGAATTAGAGTGTGCAGTCTAAGGCCCCACCCATATATTCTATAATGTGTACATGTGTACACTTGAAGGTGGAGACTCCTTCAGCTTGGATTATCACCGCTTCCACCTGCCCAATGGTGTTTTTAATTAGCATGGATCCCTGGCATTTGCAGACTGCATATTGGAAAAGGCACTAATAATGGTTAGTCCTGAATACATTTATACAATTTGTCAGTTTTAGGGATGCGTTTAGGCTGCAGGGTCCCCTGGGTTACTGTGGCCCTGTTGCTTTGGGGCATCATATTGTAACACTTAATCTAGCACATTTTTAGCACCTACATTGTTTTTACCAATGTGACACATTTTAACACTGTAATTATTACCTATCACCTACAGTATGGAACACCTTTAACACATAGCTGCTACTTCTTACTAATATACTGTAACCTATTTTAACACTTAAACTTTTCACTAGTGTGATGCTTTGGGGTGGTTGACTTGTTCTGGCCTGGGGATCCTGTACCCTGCACTTCAACCTTAGTGTTATCGACCCATCACATGAGGTCACCTGGTCGTGGTTGGTGGTGCCATATTTTAGCCCAAAATGATGCTAAGCACCTCAGATTTGCTCTATGTTAAATTGCTCTCTATTTAAGGTAGGCTTATTTTTCATTTTTAGAATCCTTACAAAACAATGCTCAACACAAGTTCTGAAATGTTGATATACTTACCAGGAGTTTGTGCTGCCTTCTTTCATACTGATTTGTACTCTTACATCTAGCCTCAATATGCCACACAGTGTGAGATGCTTGGTGCGGGTGAGCCACCAGGTCCTCTGCAATTCTGCTAGCATTGGGCATCTTTTTTGCTGAAAATGTATCTTAGATGCAACGCGACATGACTAGCATGCACCAGGAGACTGTTCTGACTTATTTGACATGTCACACTTGTATATTGTGTATGATTGAGTCTGTATACAGAGCAAAATGGAATTTATTTCGGAAAAAAGTACTTTGTGTACAGTACTGACACAAAGATGCATTTTCAGCAAAAAACAAATGCAAAATAGATGGCTGAAGTTAGCAGAATCTCACTGGACCTGGCATGATGAGAGTGTCTGTTTGGCGCAACTGCAACAAAGATATACGTATGAGGACACATTACTAAAATTATAGCTACAGTAAATTGTGCAATCATTTGTAATTCTTTGATAAAAATGTGGTAAGAAGCATTGATGAAGTACAGAAAATATTATTGAAGTGCAAATGTGCTATAGAGTTTCATGAAAATTATTTATTGCAATGCAATTTTTTATACACATTGCACTAAATTATTTCCTGTTGCAAAAATATTTTATTTTCTCTTTTTAGAATAATAACAAAGTTTTTAAAAACTTGCATCATTTTCATTTTATCTTCATTATGTACGAAAATCATGAATCATTCATATTAGTGTAATGTAAGAAAGAAAGAAAGAAATATTGGTGGTCATTCCGAGTTGATCGCTCGCTAGCAGTTTGTAGCAGCTGTGCAAACATTATGCCGCCACCCACTGGGAATGTATTTTAGCTTAGCAGAAGTGCGAACGAAAGGATCGCAGAGCGGCTACAAAGTTTTTTTGTGCAGTTTCAGAGTATCTCAAAACCTACTCAGCGCTTGCGATCACTTCAGACTGTTCAGTTCCTCTTTTGACGTCACAAACCCGCCCAACATTCGCCCAGCCACGCCTGCGTTTTTTCTGGCACACCTGCATTTTTCCAAACACTCCCTGAAAACGGTCAGTTGCCACCCAGAGACGCCCACTTCATGTCAATCACACTGCGGCCACCAGTGCGACTGAAATGCTTTGCTAGACCCTCTGCAAAACGACATTTTTCCTTGTGCTCGTACGATGCGCATGTGAATTGTGGCGCATACGCATGTGCAGAAATGCCGTTTTTTAGCCTGATCACTGCGCTGCGAACAAATGCAGCTAGCAATCAACTCGGAATGACCCCCATAGTCAGAAATAAGGAACAAACATGCATTAAAAGCTCAATTGATACTCCTGTGCTCAGATTATGGAAAAATAGCACTTTACTTGCAGAAAAGGTACATTTGAACTGTGTGCTCTGTCTTGAGCTTTTGATTCCAAGATCTTTTAGTTTTCCAGGATCATGAATTCAGCCTTATTTCATTTTATGTGTAAAGTCTTTTGAATGTTGTTATAACCCTAAACATTTACACTTTTAATTTTTTCAAAATGCAGTAAATTAAGGATCGTAATTTTAAGTGATTAGTGGTTAGATTTTACTAAGGGGCAGTTTGTTTAAAATACCTTGTTTTTTTGTGGTTTGTCAGTGGTTTAGAAACTGATGATTTACTAACAGTCAAAGCTTCCAAAGAAAAAACTCCAAAAACACGAACATTTAAAACTACCTTCAACCACATTGCCATTCTAATATTTCATTATTATAGACTAGCTGCTCTACCTGTTCTTTGCATGGGAGTTTCTGATTTTCACCGTTGTAAATATAAATGAGTGTTAAAAATTTGGTACATTTGTAGAGGTGTACATTTGAGACATCTTAATGTAAGTAAATATTTATCTATGGTTCTTGGAGTTACCGGAGGAGCACCCATAGCAGATATGGTAGAAAGTGACAGAACCATTTTTGTACTTTATTAAATTCTACACACTGGAGGTGCAATCCAAATTTTGATCCGATTATCCGTTTGGGCGTTATCATTCATGCAACGCAAGCCACGCATCGGTGATGATGTCATTATGCCAACCCCCTTTCATCCCCTTAGGGGAGGTTTATTAAAATTACAATTACGTAGTTTTCCCATTTCCCACCTGAAGAATACCTATGTTACATTTCAGCTTCCTAACATATCTGGAAGTAAGAGAATTAGTGATGAGTCAGTGATTGAGTGAGTGAGTGAGTGAGTGAGTGAGTGAGTGAGATAGAGAGAGATACGGTAAAAAGTGGCGGGACCATTTTTGTAGTTTCTGAAATTCTACACACTGGAGGTGCAATCCAAATTTTTACTGTTTCCGGTCTTCTGTCTGCTGGAGGTTACTGTCCGATACTTATTACTGTCAGCTGCAGAAAACAGGAGCTGGTTGCAGGAAGCTTTAAAGCGGATGTATCTTCATGGATTTACACTGGACAGATGCAACCATCCCCTCCTTCATTGGACTGTCTCTGTGTAACATACATATTTTCATGGTAGATGATATCACATAGCACTAAGGATAAGCACAACAAAGCTCTAAGCATCTGTATACTACGATTTACCAGTGTATTACTCTACACTGAAAATAAGAAACCTTGCAATCTACATATAAAATGTCACTTGCGGTGCTGAAACAGATGGTTTCTAACTCACTGAATCACACCCATATAATGCTCTACTTAAATCATTCAAATGATTCAGGAACATTTTATACACCAAAGGGCAGAGAACTGTTGGATACTTACATGACATGAGTATCTGATAAACGACTCGTTGACAAATTTCATATTTTCTTAATCATTCAAAAATCTTGCAGTGTTCAGTGTTCATAGCTAGAAATGATAAAAAAAGAAAAATCCCAGACAGTAAAATCAATCATTTAGAAAAGTTCTAACATACAAGATAAAAGATATGTTCTTAACTCCTTCAAAACATTTACTTTTATATAGCACAAAATCCAGATATGAATATTTACAGTGTATGCCAGGTAAATGTTTGTCTGAAGCTAATAGAAAAGAGTATTTTATTGAAAACTACAAGACAATAACTGTGTTGAGTGAAGTTGTCCATAGACTACTGCCCAATCCCATCCTTCTGCACCCGATAAGAGCCCTTATTCCGAGTTGATCACTCGCTAGCTACTTTTAGCAGTCGTGCAAACGCATAGTCGCCTCCCACAGGGGAGTGTATTTTACCATTGCAAGTGTGCGAGCGCGTGCGCAGCCGAGTAAGACGAAAACATTTTTTTGCAGTTTCTGAGTAGCTCTGGACTTACTCAGCCGCTGCGATCACTTTCGTCTTTTTGGTCCCGGAATTGACGTCAGACACCCGCCCTGCAAATGCTTGGACACGCCTGTGTTTTTCCAGACACTCCCTGAAAAAAGTCAGTTGCCACCCACAAACGCCCTCTTTCAGTCAATCTCCTTGCGTTCGGCTGTGCACATGGATTCTTCGTTAAATCCATCGCCCAGCAATGATCTGCTTTGTACTTGTATGACGCACCTGCGTATTGTGGTGCATACACATGCGCAGTATTAACCTGTTCGCTGCGCTGCGAAAAACTGCAGCGAGTGATCAACCCCCAAGGGCAACAACATGTCACTCAGGTTATCATTCAAATAAATGCAATGTCAAAATACAATAGTAGGCTATTAGTCTAATCAACTAGCATTCACATATAATTAGAGAAATTCATTGTATTTGTACCTGCCTGCTCAATGGACACTTGTTACTAAAACTTTGGTCCAGCAATGACAACACCAACGCTCTTATGCATTTCTGCACTTTAATCAACAAACTTAAAAACAAGAGATACAGTATCTACATGCACCTTCACCTATAAATAGCTATATACAATTTGAATTGCATCATGTCTGCAATATTTGAAGTGTGGTCCTGTGTAACAATACACCGGTATAAGAAGACAGGCACGCAGAACAAAACAAGTACTTGTATGTAAGTGTCCATGCGTCAATAAAAAAATCAGATGCTGAAAAAAAAAATCTGCATGCAGGCTAAATACTGGCTGCATTTGCGTGTACAGTAGCCCACAAATACTGGTCAGCTGTATTTTTTTCACTACCTCCTAATTCTAAATTTCTCTGCACATTTTAAATCTGCCCCACCTGCAGTGCTACACAGGTGCCATCACCACCTCCTCCCCAGCCCCAAAGGCTGCAGGCCATCAGTCACCTGACGTCTGCAGCCCTGTTGCCTCCAAGGACTGCACAGATGCAGTATGGGTCCTGCAGATGCGCAGTGTACCAAGTATCAGTACATTGCAATTTTTTTTTTAAATCAATCATTTTTATTGAGTACATTGCAAATTTTACCTACAGTAATAGCGATGGGATCAGGCCCACAATTTATTTCTTCTACAAATGATAAATGCATTGCCAATGCTAAAACCAAAAACATGAGTACTGCAAGTACAGTTGGGTTTATCTATAAAATCTGAGACAATTTTTAAGACCTGTTAAAAAGAAATTCTTAGTAATATACAAGGTGATTCAAAAGTTGCAGTACACCCTTGTCAAAGTCGCAGTACACCCTTGTCAAAGTCACAGTACACCCTTTTGTTTCAAAACGTGTGCAGGAAATGGGAAAACTGACTTAGATTCAAAATGGCTGATTTCAAGATGGCGCCCATGTTTGGTACATACCCTAAAAGATAGCCAATCTCACCCATACCTTACTGGAGTATTCAGTTTTCCCATTTCCTACACAGTTTTTGAAACAAAAGGGTGTACTGCGACTTTTCAGTCACCCTGTATAATGCAAAAACAAAATAATCTTATACTGTACTTTGAATTTGTGGACATTATGAGACGCTTCTAAATTTATATTTTTACAATATAATAAAACTGAAATACATGGAGAAATAGCTTCACAATGACTTCAGTCTATCTGCAACAGTCAGTATAACAGCTTCAGGCAAAGTGCATGATGTAGGTGAATCTTTGGGGAGGCATAAACTGTTTGTGGTATCATTCCGTTGCTACTCAACTTGTTTGACATGTGATCCATTTGTCGCCTCTCATGGCATAAAATGTTCATTTAATGAAGCTCTTGCTTTATATATGGCTGTATTAAGTTTTATGAAGTTGTCATAAGCAATATCAAGTATTAATTAGGGTTGTTTCTCATCTCAGCAGGGTGTTCAAAACACATTGATCAATCATTTCATGTTTTCATTGGTCATGTGTTTAGGATTCACTTGTAACAAAACACACATTGGTGATATATTGTTTAATAACTTCACAGTTACATCATGTGAAAGATCTTTGAATCACACCAGACTTAATGATAAAATGTACAGCATATTCATTTTAATTCATTCCGTTTATCTTTGCAGATTAAAAGAGTAGCTCATATAATGTTTATCCCATGGCATTATATTGTTACTTAAAGCTTCCTTTGTAATATCTGCACATTTTACTAAACAGGTTATTTTTGTAGCCTTTTGGGATTTTTTCACATTACCGTTCCACCTTCTTTTATTATGTTGCACATTTATTATCCCCTTTTTTGTTGTTACTTTCTATTGCTATTGCTTGATCTTTTTAAGATGTTTTCAGTCTGTGATTACAGCTTCCTAAATGGCTCTAGAGGCAACACATCTGGGCATGTACTTATTAAGCCTTTACCGTTTGCTTTTAAACCTCATGCATCGAAGAAGAATTTTATATCTTTTTAGTTAGGGCCCTGCAGGGAAATTGACGCTATTTGCAATACTTGACCACCTCCCTTTTAACAGAAACAATTTGGATTTTTCATTGAAGAACCTCTTGAAGCAGAGACTGTGTTCACTTACTTTCATTTATAACAGATTGTTCTCAGCTCTGTCCAAGCTGTCACTACAAATGAACCAAACAGCATTGATGTCTGTCTTCCTAAAGATTTACTCTTTCTGTTGTGGTTATATACTGTAACTTTTTTTTTTTTCTACTATTTTTCCTCACAGCTTTTGTTTTTAGCAACTAGACCAGCACTTCTTATATCCAGTACTTAGGACAGGCTAACAGTGCATGTTTTCCAGATCACCTTGCTTGTGCACAGATGTATTCATTAATGACTGTCATATTTTAATTGATCTACAGGTCCTTCTAATGGATGTGTATAGCGTGATACCATACCTACGCCGGAATCCCGGCACTGAGATGCCTGGCGGTAGGAGGGCAGACAATGCACTTTCTAATTGTTAGCATAGCCTCTATGGTGGCGGGCAACACCTCTAAGCATGGGCCCCTACCACTGCATTTCCCCATGCTCCAGTCTGACACAGGATGCATGGGTACTGATTACCTGTGACCCAGCTTGACATCCTCTCCACCCTCCCCCTGCCACATGACAACATTCTTTCCCATCTCACCCAGTCACTCCCACCTGATGACTGTTTTCAGATTGTGAAAATGTTTAACCTATCCTGTGCCTTTGGCACCTCCCCCCTGTCTTTGTGTCCCCTATTATTAATAAACAATTCCTTGACTCCTCCTCCCTTTATAATTTAGGTCAAATCTCTCTCCTCTCCTATGCTTTCAAATTCATTCAGCGGGTTGTGTATTGCTACCTTATCTTCTTTCTCATCTTCAATTTCCAAGCTAAATCCAAGGGACATTTCCACTTTCTGATTTTTTTTTTCTCATGAAAATATTTGACTGTTGACCACCATTTCCTTCTGCAAACTGTGGGCTCTGAGATTTAGTTGATACATCTGCAGTATTTTTTTTACAACTGCTTCTTCTTTGTCTCTACACCTACCTTCCCCTTCCATTCTCTTCCTCTTCCTGTTGGTATCTTCCAAGGTTTTACCCTTGGCCCCTTCTTTTCATAATTTTTACCTTTTCCCTTAATAGGCTTATCACCTCCTATAGCCTCCAATACCATCTACAGTATATGCAGACAATACTAAAACTTACTTCCTCTGCATTGTCTTACCAGTAATGTCCTTTCCCACATCATCTGTTGTCATCACCTCCTGAATGTCAGAATGCTTCCTGGATTCTTACCTCTCTGTATTTCCTAACATTGAGTACCACCCACAATCTTGTCCTGAAATCTGCGTCACACGCCTTTTAATCCCTCAGTGTTTAACCTTTGCTGCCCCTATCTGCCAGGTTGTCCACTAGCTCACTATTCCATAGAGTAATATTCAACCTTTTCTCTCTCACCTACAAAGCACACAGCTACACATCTCCTCCCTACATATTCAGCCTGATTTCTGCTCCCACTTACTTTGAAAATGTTAACATGTCATTGACAGGTTACGTTATTTTATCATTCTTGTACTTGAATAAATGCAATTTCCTCTGTAATGTCTGTCTCTAATGTACAAAAGACATCCCATTTAAAGTGTAGACTGATACTTTATTTTCAACACCTCCAGAGACGGTGGAAAATGAAGTCGTTATGCAAGGTTAAAACTGCTCTGTCCCCTTTCTGACTATATAGGGAACAATTCCCCAAATACTGTACAGTATGTCTTTTTTGCTATGAGTATTCATGAGTCTAGCCAGGGGCATAGCCAGAACTTTGTGGAGCCCAAAGCAACATTTTGAAGAGGCTCCATTCCAAATGATTCTATAGAGACACCTCTCTGCAGCAGCTAATTTTATGCCCCATAATAGTGCATTAGTTCATTTTCTGAACCATAGCAGTGTCATAGTTAATGTTATGCCCAATAGTATTGCCCTAGTTTGTTGTATGGACCATAGTTTATGTTATGTAACATTGGGGGTAATTCTGACTTGATCGCATGCTAGCTTTTTTCGCTGTGCGGCGATAAGGTCAGAACTGCGCATGCATATGCATCACTCGGGTACAAAGCGGAGCATTGCTATGCGATGGGTTTTACGAAGAGTCCATTCGCACAGCCAATCACAAGGTGATTGACAGGAAGAAGGCATTTGTGGGTGGCAACTGACCGTTTTCTGGGAGTAGTTGGAAAATTGCAGGTATGTCCAAGCATTTTCAGGGCGGGTGTCTGACGTCAATTCCGGCCCTGGACAGGCTGAAGTGATCGCAGCAGCTGAGTAAGTCCTGGGCTACTCAGAAACTGTAAAAGATCTTTTTGTACCACTCGGCAGCGCAAGCACTCGCACACTTGCACATTTAAAATACACTCCCCTGTAGGCGGGGACTATCTGATTGCAGCACTGCAAAAAACTGCTAGCGAGCGATCAGGTCTGAATTAAGCCTATTGTGTGGCTGCCAGTGTACATTATGCAACACAGTACTCCCACTTCATATTATGACATACAGTGTCCCCAGTTCATATTATGCCACATTACAGTGTCCCCTGTTCATATTATACCACATTATAGTGCCTCCACCTCATATTGTGCCACATTACAGTGCCCCAGTTCATATTACTTTATGTAACATTATAATGCCCTCCAGTTCATTTTACACCCCATTACAAGGAGCAGGTTCAGTGGCACAACTAGATATATTGTAGACCCCAAGGCAAAAGTTTGCAAGGGCCCCTATTATCTACAAATAGTGAAAAATGTATATAACACATGTGACTGTGGCAGGGAAGGTGGGCCCTCTTAGCTCTGGGCCCAATAGCAGCTGCACTCCCTGCACCTATGGTAGCTTCACCCTTGAGTCTAGCCTACACTTACTAAGAAGCACTCTAATCTGCCTGGCTCCTCCTGCCAGAATATACAACAATTTGTACTCCCAGCAAATGTCAAGAACTTGGCTTGCACAGTTGCACATCCTTTCTATTCACTCTATGGCCCTCATTCCGAGTTGTTCGCTCGCTAGCTGCTTTTAGCAGCATTGCACACTCTAGGCCGCCGCCCTATGGGAGTGTATCTTAGCATAGCAGAGTAGCGAACAAAAGATTAGCAGAACTGCTACTAAATAATTCCTTGCAGTTTCTGAGTAGATTCAGACCTACTCACAGATTGCGATCAGCTCAGTCTGTTAAGTTCCTGGTTTGAAATCACAAACAAACACTGCGTTCGGCCAGTCACTCCCCCGTTTCTCCAGACACTCCTGCATTTTTCCCTGGCACGCCTGCGTTTTTTAGCACACTCCCGGAAAACGCTCAGTTACCACCCAGAAACGCCCCTTTCCTGTCAATCACTCACCGATCAGCAGTGCGACTGAAAAGCGCCGCAGAATCCACAGCAAATCTACTAAGTTTTTAGTTAAATAACTAAGCGCATACGCCCTGCGTGCCTTGCACATGCGCATTTTGCAACAAATCGGAGCATAACAAAAATCGGCAACGAGCGAACAACTCGGAATGACCTCCCAAAACAGATACTTTTGCACTGAAATACTGTAATTGCATGGAATAAAATAAAATGGCACTTGTGCTCTGGGAGTGTAATTTCACAGTTTTATAAATGACGATAAATGAGTTTAATATTTGAATCAAATTTTCTGCAAGACTATATGTTTTATGAATCATTTATAGACATTATTTATGAGGGAATCTATAAATAATAGGTCTATAAATAATTCACAAAAATATATGAATCACCGATGTTCAGGTCTACTGTTTTTCATTCTCTTCCTTTCTTATCATGTCTCATTGTAAATCTACTTGTCAATAGTTTACTACCCTCATTTCACCACATCATTTCTTCCATCAACTATTGTTGTTATCTCATTCACAAGTCTTCATTAATACAGTATATTTTTTTTCTATGTTAGTCGTTAGCTGCCTTTTTTTTTTGCTCCTGATTAGCATCTACAGTATTCCCATCATCATTCTTCTCTTATAGGACATATTCTTATTTGAGAGACAGAACATTTGGCAAAGCGGTTATCATTACTACTTCACAACTCTGAACTCATTCCAGGTCAATGTCATATTTGTGTGGAGTTTGCATGTTCTCCCTGTGTTCGTGTGGGTTTTCTGCATTTCTTTTATCATAGTCCAAAGATATACTAGTAGGTTAATTGGCTACAGACAAAAAAATAATGTACACGTGTGTCCTTGTGATAGGGAATATTGGCCCTCATTCCGAGTTGTTCGCTCGCAAGTGAATTTTAGCAGATTTGCTCATGCTAAGCCGCCGCCTACTGGGAGTGAATCTTAGCATCTTAAAATTGCGAACGATGTATTCGCAATATTGCGATTACACACCTCGTAGCAGTTTCTGAGTAGCTTCAGACTTACTCGGCATCTGCGTTCAGTTCAGTGCTTTTCGTTCCTGGTTTGACGTCACAAACACACCCAGCGTTCGCCCAGACACTCTCCCGTTTCTCCGGCCACTCCTGCGTTTTTTCCGGAAACGGTAGCGTTTTTTCCCACACGCCCATAAAACGGCCTGTTTCCGCCCAGTAACACCCATTTCCTGTCAATCACATTACGATCGCCAGAACGATGAAAAAGCCGTGAGTAAAAATCCTAACTGCATAGCAAATTTACTTGGCGCAGTCGCTGTGCGGACATTGCGCATGCGCATTAAGCGGAAAATCGCTGCGATGCGAAGATTTTTACCGAGCGAACAACTCGGAATGACCCCCATAGAGTGTATGCTGCAATGATGTAGGGACTTATGTGAATGACTGAAACTGCTGCTTAATATGTTTGTATTATATAAATAGATGTAATAAATACATTTATTTTTACACATTTAAATGTGCAAAGCCAACTATTTTTTTTTTTTGTATTTCAATTAAAATGATTACCTATCTACAATTGTTGATTATACACCAACAAAGTGATTCTGGCAGTATCTGAAATCAGAAAATATATTTCTGCATTTCTGGGGTGAGAGCTGTATGGAAAAGACAGTATGGTACAGTATTCAGTATGGTACAGTATTGACTCCAAGTTATCAGTCATTCACATAAGTCCCTACATCATTGGGGCTTACACTCTATATTCCCTATCACAAGGACACACGTGTACATTATTTTTTTGTCTGTTGCCAATTATTATCGAAATAATTTTTACAGGGTTTGCCCTGTGTGGTATAGGGGTATGCTCTCCGGTGCTGCATATTGGGGGTAATTCCAAGTTGATCGCAACAGGATATTTTTTAGCAGTTGGGCAAAACCATGTGCACTGCAGGGGGGGCAGATATAACATTTGCAGAGAGAGTTAGATTTGGGTGGGTTATTTTTTTTCTGTGCAGGGTAAATACTGGCTGCTTTATTTTTACACTGCAATTTAGATTGCAGATTGAACTCACCCCACCCAAATCTATCTCTATCTGCACATGTTACATCTGCCTCCCCTGCAGTGCACATGGTTTTGCCCAACTGCTAAAAAATTTGCTGCTGCGATCAACTTGGATTTACCCCCATTATTAGAATAACTCCAAATAAAAGGGTTATTATCCAAATAATTTTTACAGGCTTTGCCGTGTGTGTGGTGTAGGGGTACGCTTTCCTGTGCTGCATATTATTATGATAACTCCGAATAAAAGGGTTATTATCCAAATAATTTTCACTGGTTATGGCATGTGTGTGGTTTAGGGGTATGCTCTCCTGTGCTGCATATTATTATAATAACGACTCCAAATATAAGGGTTATTTTCCAAATAATTTTTACAGGGTTTGCCCTGTGTGGTGTAGAGGTACGCTCTCCTGTGCTGCATATCATTATAATAACTCCAAATAAAAGAGTTATTATCCAAACATTTTTATAGGGTTTGCACTGTGTGGTTTAGGGGTATGTTCTCCTGTGCAGCATATTCTGTCATATAACTCCAGAAAAATAATGGAGAACAAAAATTTGGAGGATAAAATAGGGAAAGATCAGGACCCACTTCCTCCTAGTGCTGAAGCTGCTGCCACTACTCATGACGTAGACAATGAAATGCCATCAATGTTGTCTGCCAAGGCCGATGCCCAATGTCATAGTAGAGGGCATGTAAAATCCAAAAAGCCAAAGTTCAGTAAAAAGACCCCCCAAAAAAATGTAAATCATCTAAGGAGAAAACTAAATTTGCCAATATGCCATTTACGACACGGAGTGGCAAGGAATGGCTAAGGCCCTGGTCTATGTTCATGACTCCCGCTAGAAAAATGCACAGCAAAGAACTGTGCATTCTAAGTAGAGATGAGCGGGTTCGGTTTCTCTGAATCTGAACCCGCCAGAACTTCATGTTTTTTTTCACGGGTCCGAGCGACTCGGATCTTCCCGCCTTGCTCGGTTAACCCGAGCGCGCCCGAACGTCATCATGACGCTGTCGGATTCTCGCGAGGCTCGGATTCTATCGCGAGACTCGGATTCTATATAAGGAGCCGCGCGTCGCCGCCATTTTCACACGTGCATTGAGATTGATAGGGAGAGGACGTGGCTGGCGTCCTCTCCGTTTAGAATAGATTAGAGAGACACTTGATTTACTAATTTTGGGGAGCATTAGGAGTACTCAGTACAGTGCAGAGTTTTGCTGATAGTGACCACCAGTTTTATTTATAATCCGTTCTCTGCCTGAAAAAAGCGATACACAGCACACAGTGACTCAGTCACATACCATATCTGTGTGCACTGCTCAGGCTCAGGCCAGTGTGCTGCATCATCTATTATCTATATATAATATTATATATATCTGTCTGACTGCTCAGCTCACACAGCTTATAATTGTGGGGGAGACTGGGGAGCACTACTGCAGTGCCAGTTATAGGTTATAGCAGGAGCCAGGAGTACATAATATATTATATAGTGAGTGACCACCAGACACACAGTGCAGTTTATTTAATATATCCGTTCTCTGCCTGAAAAAAGCGATACACACAGTGACTCAGTCAGTCACATACCATATCTGTGTGCACTGCTCAGGCTCAGGCCAGTGTGCTGCATCATCTATATATATTATATATCTGTCTGACTGCTCAGCTCACACAGCTTATAATTGTGGGGGAGACTGGGGAGCACTACTGCAGTGCCAGTTATAGGTTATAGCAGGAGCCAGGAGTACATAATATTATATTAAAATTAAACAGTGCACACTTTTGCTGCAGGAGTGCCACTGCCAGTGTGACTAGTGACCAGTGACCTGACCACCAGTATATATAATATTAGTAGTATACTATCTCTTTATCAACCAGTCTATATATTAGCAGCAGACACAGTACAGTGCGGTAGTTCACGGCTGTGGCTACCTCTGTGTCGGCACTCGGCAGCCCGTCCATAATTGTATATACCACCTAACCGTGGTTTTTTTTTCTTTCTTTATACATACATACTAGTTACGAGTATACTATCTCTTTATCAACCAGTCTATATATTATCAGCAGACACAGTACAGTGCGGTAGTTCACGGCTGTGGCTACCTCTGTGTCGGCACTCGGCAGCCCGTCCATAATTGTATATACCACCTAACCGTGTTTTTTTTTTCTTTCTTTATACATACATACTAGTTACGAGTATACTATCTCTTTATCAACCAGTCTATATTAGCAGCAGACACAGTACAGTGTGGTAGTTCACGGCTGTGGCTACCTCTGTGTCGGCACTCGGCAGCCCGTCCATAATTGTATATACCACCTAACCGTGTTTTTTTTTTCTTTCTTTATACATACATACTAGTTACGAGTATACTATCTCTTTATCAACCAGTCTATATATTAGCAGCAGACACAGTACAGTGCGGTAGTTCAGGGCTGTGGCTACCTCTGTGTCGGCACTCGGCAGCCCGTCCATAATTGTATATACCACCTAACCGTGGTTTTTTTTTCTTTCTTTATACATACATACTAGTTACGAGTATACTATCTCTTTATCAACCAGTCTATATTAGCAGCAGACACAGTACAGTGCGGTAGTTCACGGCTGTGGCTACCTCTGTGTCGGCACTCGGCAGCCCATCCATAATTGTATATACCACCTAACCGTGGTTTTTTTTTCTTTCTTTATACATACATACTAGTTACGAGTATACTATCTCTTTATCAACCAGTCTATATATTAGCAGCAGACACAGTACAGTGCGGTAGTTCACGGCTGTGGCTACCTCTGTGTCGGCACTCGGCAGCCCGTCCATAATTGTATATACCACCTAACCGTGTTTTTTTTTTCTTTCTTTATACATACATACTAGTTACGAGTATACTATCTCTTTATCAACCAGTCTATATTAGCAGCAGACACAGTACAGTGCGGTAGTTCACGGCTGTGGCTACCTCTGTGTCGGCACTCGGCAGCCCGTCCATAATTGTATATACCACCTAACCGTGTTTTTTTTCCCTTTCTTTATACATACATACTAGTTACGAGTATACTATCTCTTTATCAACCAGTCTATATATTAGCAGCAGACACAGTACAGTGCGGTAGTTCACGGCTGTGGCTACCTCTGTGTCGGCACTCGGCAGCCCGTCCATAATTGTATATACCACCTAACCGTGGTTTTTTTTTCTTTCTTTATACATACATACTAGTTACGAGTATACTATCTCTTTATCAACCAGTCTATATTAGCAGCAGACACAGTACAGTGCGGTAGTTCACGGCTGTGGCTACCTCTGTGTCGGCACTCGGCAGCCCGTCCATAATTGTATATACCACCTAACCGTGGTTTTTTTTTCTTTCTTTATACATACATACTAGTTACGAGTATACTATCTCTTTATCAACCAGTCTATATATTAGCAGCAGACACAGTACAGTGCGGTAGTTCACGGCTGTGGCTACCTCTGTGTCGGCACTCGGCAGCCCGTCCATAATTGTATACTAGTATCCAATCCATCCATCTCCATTGTTTACCTGAGGTGCCTTTTAGTTGTGCCTATTAAAATATGGAGAACAAAAATGTTGAGGTTCCAAAATTAGGGAAAGATCAAGATCCACTTCCACCTCGTGCTGAAGCTGCTGCCACTAGTCATGGCCGAGACGATGAAATGCCAGCAACGTCGTCTGCCAAGGCCGATGCCCAATGTCATAGTACAGAGCATGTCAAATCCAAAACACCAAATATCAGTAAAAAAAGGACTCCAAAACCTAAAATAAAATTGTCGGAGGAGAAGCGTAAACTTGCCAATATGCCATTTACCACACGGAGTGGCAAGGAACGGCTGAGGCCCTGGCCTATGTTCATGGCTAGTGGTTCAGCTTCACATGAGGATGGAAGCACTCAGCCTCTCGCTAGAAAAATGAAAAGACTCAAGCTGGCAAAAGCAGCACAGCAAAGAACTGTGCATTCTTCGAAATCCCAAATCCACAAGGAGAGTCCAATTGTGTCGGTTGCGATGCCTGACCTTCCCAACACTGGACGTGAAGAGCATGCGCCTTCCACCATTTGCACGCCCCCTGCAAGTGCTGGAAGGAGCACCCGCAGTCCAGTTCCTGATAGTCAGATTGAAGATGTCAGTGTTGAAGTACACCAGGATGAGGATATGGGTGTTGCTGGCGCTGGGGAGGAAATTGACCAGGAGGATTCTGATGGTGAGGTGGTTTGTTTAAGTCAGGCACCCGGGGAGACACCTGTTGTCCGTGGGAGGAATATGGCCGTTGACATGCCAGGTGAAAATACCAAAAAAATCAGCTCTTCGGTGTGGAGGTATTTCACCAGAAATGCGGACAACAGGTGTCAAGCCGTGTGTTCCCTTTGTCAAGCTGTAATAAGTAGGGGTAAGGACGTTAACCACCTCGGAACATCCTCCCTTATACGTCACCTGCAGCGCATTCATAATAAGTCAGTGACAAGTTCAAAAACTTTGGGTGACAGCGGAAGCAGTCCACTGACCAGTAAATCCCTTCCTCTTGTAACCAAGCTCACGCAAACCACCCCACCAACTCCCTCAGTGTCAATTTCCTCCTTCCCCAGGAATGCCAATAGTCCTGCAGGCCATGTCACTGGCAATTCTGACGAGTCCTCTCCTGCCTGGGATTCCTCCGATGCATCCTTGCGTGTAACGCCTACTGCTGCTGGCGCTGCTGTTGTTGCCGCTGGGAGTCGATGGTCATCCCAGAGGGGAAGTCGTAAGCCCACTTGTACTACTTCCAGTAAGCAATTGACTGTTCAACAGTCCTTTGCGAGGAAGATGAAATATCACAGCAGTCATCCTACTGCAAAGCGGATAACTGAGGCCTTGGCATCCTGGGTGGTGAGAAACGTGGTTCCGGTATCCATCATTACTGCAGAGCCAACTAGAGACTTGTTGGAGGTACTGTGTCCCCGGTACCAAATACCATCTAGGTTCCATTTCTCTAGGCAGGCGATACCGAAAATGTACACAGACCTCAGAAAAAGAGTCACCAGTGTCCTAAAAAATGCAGCTGTACCCAATGTCCACTTAACCACGGACATGTGGACAAGTGGAGCAGGGCAGGGTCAGGACTATATGACTGTGACAGCCCACTGGGTAGATGTATGGACTCCCGCCGCAAGAACAGCAGCGGCGGCACCAGTAGCAGCATCTCGCAAACGCCAACTCTTTCCTAGGCAGGCTACGCTTTGTATCACCGGTTTCCAGAATACGCACACAGCTGAAAACCTCTTACGGCAACTGAGGAAGATCATCGCGGAATGGCTTACCCCAATTGGACTCTCCTGTGGATTTGTGGCATCGGACAACGCCAGCAATATTGTGTGTGCATTAAATATGGGCAAATTCCAGCACGTCCCATGTTTTGCACATACCTTGAATTTGGTGGTGCAGAATTTTTTAAAAAACGACAGGGGCGTGCAAGAGATGCTGTCGGTGGCCAGAAGAATTGCGGGACACTTTCGGCGTACAGGCACCACGTACAGAAGACTGGAGCACCACCAAAAACTACTGAACCTGCCCTGCCATCATCTGAAGCAAGAAGTGGTAACGAGGTGGAATTCAACCCTCTATATGCTTCAGAGGTTGGAGGAGCAGCAAAAGGCCATTCAAGCCTATACAATTGAGCACGATATAGTAGGTGGAATGCACCTGTCTCAGGCGCAGTGGAGAATGATTTCAACGTTGTGCAAGGTTCTGATGCCCTTTGAACTTGCCACACGTGAAGTCAGTTCAGACACTGCCAGCCTGAGTCAGGTCATTCCCCTCATCAGGCTTTTGCAGAAGAAGCTGGAGGCATTGAAGAAGGAGCTAAAAGGGAGCGATTCCGCTAGGCATGTGGGACTTGTGGATGCAGCCCTTAATTCGCTTAACAAGGATTCACGGGTGGTCAATCTGTTGAAATCAGAGCACTACATTTTGGCCACCGTGCTCGATCCTAGATTTAAAGCCTACCTTGGATCTCTCTTTCCGGCAGACACAGGTCTGCTGGGGTTGAAAGACCTGCTGGTGACAAAATTGTCAAGTCAAGCGGAACGCGACCTGTCAACATCTCCTCCTTCACATTCTCCCGCAACTGGGGGTGCGAGGAAAAGGCTCAGAATTCCGAGCCCACCCGCTGGCGGTGATGCAGGGCAGTCTGGAGCGACTGCTGATGCTGACATCTGGTCCGGACTGAAGGACCTGACAACGATTACGGACATGTCGTCTACTGTCACTGCATATGATTCTCTCAACATTGATAGAATGGTGGAGGATTATATGAGTGACCGCATCCAAGTAGGCATGTCACACAGTCCGTACTTATACTGGCAGGAAAAAGAGGCAATTTGGAGGCCCTTGCACAAACTGGCTTTATTCTACCTAAGTTGCCCTCCCACAAGTGTGTACTCCGAAAGAGTGTTTAGTGCCGCCGCTCACCTTGTCAGCAATCGGCGTACGAGGTTACATCCAGAAAATGTGGAGAAGATGATGTTCATTAAAATGAATTATAATCAATTCCTCCGCGGAGACATTGACCAGCAGCAATTGCCTCCACAAAGTACACAGGGAGCTGAGATGGTGGATTCCAGTGGGGACGAATTGATAATCTGTGAGGAGGGGGATGTACACGGTGATATATCGGAGGGTGAAGATGAGGTGGACATCTTGCCTCTGTAGAGCCAGTTTGTGCAAGGAGAGATTAATTGCTTCTTTTTTGGGGGGGGGTCCAAACCAACCCGTCATATCAGTCACAGTCGTGTGGCAGACCCTGTCACTGAAATGATGGGTTGGTTAAAGTGTGCATGTCCTGTTTTGTTTATACAACATAAGGGTGGGTGGGAGGGCCCAAGGACAATTCCATCTTGCACCTCTTTTTTCTTTTCTTTTTCTTTGCATCATGTGCTGATTGGGGAGGGTTTTTTGGAAGGGACATCCTGCGTGACACTGCAGTGCCACTCCTAGATGGGCCCGGTGTTTGTGTCGGCCACTAGGGTCGCTAATCTTACTCACACAGTCAGCTACCTCATTGCGCCTCTTTTTTTCTTTGCGTCATGTGCTGTTTGGGGAGGGTTTTTTGGAAGGGACATCCTGCGTGACACTGCAGTGCCACTCCTAGATGGGCCCGGTGTTTGTGTCGGCCACTAGGGTCGCTAATCTTACTCACACAGCTACCTCATTGCGCCTCTTTTTTTCTTTGCGTCATGTGCTGTTTGGGGAGGGTTTTTTGGAAGGGACATCCTGCGTGACACTGCAGTGCCACTCCTAGATGGGCCCGGTGTTTATGTCGGCCACTAGGGTCGCTAATCTTACTCACACAGCTACCTCATTGCGCCTCTTTTTTTCTTTGCGTCATGTGCTGTTTGGGGAGGGTTTTTTGGAAGGGCCATCCTGCGTGACACTGCAGTGCCACTCCTAGATGGGCCCGGTGTTTGTGTCGGCCACTAGGGTCGCTAATCTTACTCACACAGCTACCTCATTGCGCCTCTTTTTTTCTTTGCGTCATGTGCTGTTTGGGGATGGTTTTTTGGAAGGGACATCCTGCGTGACACTGCAGTGCCACTCCTAAATGGGCCCGGTGTTTGTGTCGGCCACTAGGGTCGCTTATCTTACTCACACTGCGACCTCGGTGCAAATTTTAGGACTAAAAATAATATTGTGAGGTGTGAGGTATTCAGAATAGACTGAAAATGAGTGTAAATTATGGTTTTTGAGGTTAATAATACTTTGGGATCAAAATGACCCCCAAATTCTATGATTTAAGCTGTTTTTTAGTGTTTTTTGAAAAAAACACCCGAATCCAAAACACACCCGAATCCGACAAAAAAAATTCGGTGAGGTTTTGCCAAAACGCGTTCGAACCCAAAACACGGCCGCGGAACCGAACCCAAAACCAAAACACAAAACCCGAAAAATTTCAGGCGCTCATCTCTAATTCTAAGATGATATCACAAATCCCCAAGGAGAGTCCAAGTGTGTCGGCGGTTGTGATGCTTGACCTTCCCAACACTGGATGAGAAGAGGTGGCTCCTTCCACCATTTGCATGTCCTCTGCAAGTGCTGGAAGGAGCACCCACAGTCCAGTTTCTGATATTCAAATTGAAGCTGTCACTGTTGAAGTACACCAGGATGAGGATATGGGTGTTGCTGGCACTGAAGAGGAAGTTGACGAGGAGGATTCTGATGGTGATGTGGTTTGTTTAAATCAGGCACCGGGGGAGACAGTTGTTGTCCGTGGGATGAATAAGCCCATTGTCATGCCTGGGCAAAATACCAAAAAATCCACCTCTTCAGTGTAGAATTATTTCTCTACAAATCTGGACAACAGGTGTGAAGTCATCTGTTGCCTTTTGCCATAATAAGTAGGGGTAAGGACATTAACCACCTTGGAACATCCTCCCTTATATGTCACCTGCAGTGCATTCATCATAAGTTATTTTCAAGTTCAGAAACTTTGGATAATAGCATAAGCAGTCCACTGACACCTAAATGATGTGGTTTTGTTTGTTTGAATATTATTTCTCTGTGAGGATGTAAACACTGAAGGGGAAGGGGGGAGATCTGAGGATGAGGACGACATCTTGCCACTGTAGAGCCAGTATGTGCAAGGAGAGATTAACTGCTTCTCTTTTGGTGGGGGCCCAAACAGACCAATCATTTCAGCCACATTTGTGTCACTAAAATGATTGGTTTGTTAAAGTGTGCATGTCCTGTTTATACAACATAAGGGTAGGTGGGAGGGCCCAAAGACAATTCCATCTTTCACCTCTTTTTCTTCTTTGAATTATGTGCTCTTTGGGGCCTAGTTTTTAAAAGTGCCATCCTGTCTGACACTGCAGTGCCACTCCTAGATGGGACAGGTGTTTGTGCTGCCCACTTGAGTCGCTTAGCTTAGTCATCCAGCGACCTCAGTGCAACCTTTTGGCCTAAAAATAATATTGTGAGGTGTGAGGTGTTCAGAATAGACTAGAAATAAGTGGAAATGAATGTTATCGAGGTTAATAATACCATAGGATCAAAATTACACCCAAATTCTGTGATTTTAGCTGTTTTTTTTTTTAAATCATCCAGATCCAAAACCAAAACCAAAACCCGAAAGGGTGGTTTTGGCAAAACCAATTAAGATCCAAAACACGAGTGGGGATCCAGATCCAAAACCAAAACACAAAACCCGAAAAGTGCCCGCCGCACATCTCTAGTAGAAAGAGTTTGCAAATACATGTATACAGTACACAACCTATTTTAGCACATGCAAACCTGTCCCCTTATATAGAAACACCTTGCGTAGAAACATACTAAGTAAATAATAAGACACAGACTACTGTATAGCATCTAAAAAGGTGGTCTTTATTTATTGCTAAGTTAATTTAGTAGGAAATGGTGGAAATGAACAATGGAAGACAGATCATAATATACCATAGAGGCCTTGCCATGCAGTGACATCAATGGTGTCAGAAGTGGGTCATTAGCCTGCCCGCTGGGTGCATAGCTCAGAAGGTTACACCTCTATTCTATAATCATACTTAAAAAGGAGAACAATCTGCCTGGTAAGTGATTGCCCCTTGAAAAAAATGTCTGAGATTGTCTGGCATCTCATACCTCCGGCGTCATTATATCTGGCCCATAATGTTTAATAATCTGCCAGACCCACTCCAACATCACAAGATGCTCTCTCAGCTTCAGCTCTCTCCACCAAACAGGAAGTAACAACTAAAAAGTTGCTGAGCACTCAGAAAAACAAATTAACTCAATCAGGCTGGAAGATGTGGGAGTCATGTGAGAGTGAACGTAGTAGTTTTATTTATGTGGATCAATGTCAGACCAGACAATTTGGACCCAGGCCACACAGCTGGCAAATTGCATAAGTCCTAGATGATGGCACTTCGTAAGGCTAAAGATGTTCTCCTCACTGAGTCTTAACTACACAAGTGAACAACATTATATTGTTATGTCAACATTATATTTGCCAACATTATGAATGGGAAGACATACTATTTATAACTTGGCTTTTCTAATTATTAATGAAGTTTCTTTTAATGATCACTTGCTTCTAAAAAATGTATTATTCTATGTATTGTGCAACTTCCAATTTTCCAATTCCATCCCCCTACCCCATATTTATGTTATTATCTGTGCACCTTCCAAATCCCCCCACCCATATGTTAGGTTCTGTGCTTCTCCCTTGCCACTTACCCCATTCCACTTTGTTTCTCTTTCCCCTCTCAGCTCCTTTCTCTCCATTGGGGGCAGTGTCACAATGTCAGAACCGGGGAGAACAAGGATCATCTTCATTAAATCAGGTGTCAGTTGGCAGATCACTGTATAATTTATTTTTATGAAGTCGAGTATGGCGTTCCAATATTTAGGAGCTATGCATGAGATGTTCCAGGTACCGTGTGATTCTTCATCTTGGAATGTGAAAGGATGCTTGGTCTGTAGATTATATCATATAGCGAGGATATAACTGCAGTAGGGGTGCAGGAAAAGTAGTGTTGGGAATGTTGTGTGTGCATGTGTTTATATTGCAGTTATATATAGTAGGCAAACACTAGCAGATGATTCAAACTATGTACAGCCATACTCACTATTATATGTACACTGGTAATGGAGCAAAGCTTAAGTGGAATGGGGTTTTATAGAGCTCACCAGCCAGTGAGTGTATGCTGCAGTTTAGTAGTGGAGCAGGGATGCTGGAAAATCTTAATAGCAGATAATAATCTAATTTTCTCATAGGATCTAAGCAGGAGACTTCTGTCTCCCACCATGTCACTCTGCACAGATGGCCCCTGCACATGCTCAGGAGAGACCTTGATGGCCATCTTGGGATAGGGAATGAAGCCTATATGGAGGACAGGAAGACTGAAGCTTATTCAGTAGCACACTCCACTTTAAACAAGGAGGACATCTTCTGTGGCCACACAGTCTGAAAGGCATTGATTAGAGTCAAAATCTGTACACGGCATAGGCATCTTTAGTATGCCCCAAAAGAAAAACAAAACATTTTTGATGTTGGACTGTTTTGGTGGAGATAAACAGTGACTGACACTGTGTGGAACCTTGAGGGGCTTAACATCTGAACCGTGGAGGAGTTGTGCCCGGGATTAACCCTTTCATGCGATTCATATGCCTTGTATAGGCCCACTCTGGTATGCAGTCACTTTTTATGGTGGTGATAATCTTTTATGAGATTTTATGTATTTTAACTTGTTTTTGATGTGTATAATTAAGAGAGGCACATCTTTTTTCCTTTGAGGTATCTCGGTAAGAAGATACGATAAAGGACATCTCACTGGAATACAATCCTACACGGATTGGACAGACATTTGACTTGGTGATACATGCCCTATCTTGGGAGCGCTAGTCACATTATATTTATTTGTTTGCTATCTGGAAGTAGCATAAATCTAAAACTAGTTGGATATTCCTATTTACTTGCATTTTGATAATTGCATTATTTGGCTAGACAAATATAGGAATTTCATGAATTTCTCTTTCATTTATTTTATACAATGTAGATTCACTTAGACATAATTCAATATCCATCTTCAAATTCTATTACAATGACCAACATTCCTATCAATAGAATTTATTGTGTAGAGTTAAAGCCACTTACTTTTATGCTGGTTATTTATGGACTGCTGACATTGTGCATTTTTGTTGAAAGTTGTTTTATCAAAGTTTTTCCTTTTTGTGAAGGCACATTTTAAAGGATATGTCCAGACCACTTCATACATCTAGAAAGATTTCAATCATACAGATGTGTCCTATGGCTGCAGGTACAGTACGCCAAACATCTACTTTCGGCAGGTCAGGTTCTGTGTGACTTTGCCTCACTGACTGTCCTTTTTGCTCAAAATGTGCTTCTTATTTGCAATAATAAAATAGCTTGGAGTGACAAAATTAATCTGCCTGATTACACTGATCAATTTCATGTGTGGCATTTGTACATATGTTCGCAAATGAGTCTGATTCTGTGCACAAAGTTGTACGATGCAGCAGCCGCTGCTTTTTCTATTGCCATGTTTCGTTGTGCATCATCTGCGACTTTGTTAGTGTGTAGAACTAATTTCTGCGTCACAGCCCAGCATCTCTGGTGCACTGTGAGCAGCTTTTCATTGTATCTATAATGCAAATAAGATGACAATTATAAAGAAAGAGGGGGTTCTCTACACTTCTCAGAGCGGCTCAGTATGAAAGAGGGCACATCTGCAGTTTGAACTGCTGAATCCTACCTTTTGGCCTGTATTTTAGATCACTTTACAAAAGTTAGGATATCAAATGTAGAATAGCAGTAAAGGGTTGGTACAGAGTATTACAACAGTCTATGTACTGTACAGTATCTCATATGATTTCACTCTGAAAATCCTCAGAAAGCATACGCAACCTATTGCAGTCCTGGCAGGCCAGCAAGTAGGCACACAATGTATTAGGCCTAATTCAGGTCTGGTCACTAATCTTGAAAAGTCGCAATGTGCTGATGTTCAGTACATTGCACATGCCCATTACCCTTACTCATAGGCAAATGCATGGGGGGGTTAACGGTTGCACAGAATCTCCCCTCCTCTTGGCAAGTTGGCTCAAATTATTACAATAGCAATAGTATATAATATGATTACTAGAGCTGCAGCCACACCATGCAATTTTAGGGACAAAGCAGAGAGGCTGCACATGACCAGTGGAAGCAGCTTCTTCTATGAAGTTTGCTGTGCGTGTGGATCTGAGCTCTCAATCAGTGCACTGGACCAGGAAGAAGAGACAGGAGCCTTACAATTAGAGATAGATGAGCGGGTTCGGTTCTCAGAGTACCGAACCCCCCCGCGAACTTCATGTCCCAAGCCCGGATCCGAGTTATTAAGTGCCATCCTGTCTGCCACTGCAGTTCCACTCCTGGATGGGCCAGGTGTTTGTGCCGCACACTTGTGTCGCTTAGCTTACTCATACAGCTTCCTCATTGCACCTCTTTTACTTCTTTGCATGATGTGCTGTTTGGGGACTAGTTTTTTATTAAGTGCCATCCTGTCTGCCACTGCAGTGCCACTCCTAGATGTGCCAGGTGTTTGCCGCACACTTGTGTTGCTTAGCTTAGTCATACAGTTACCTCAGTGCAACTTTTAGGCCTAAAAACAATATTGTGAGGTGTGAGGTGTTCAGAATAGAATGGAAATGAGTGGAAATGAATGTTATTCAGCTTAATAATACCGTAGGATCAAAATTACCCCCATATTCTGTGATTTTTAGCTATTTTTATGTTTTTTTAAAAAATCATCCAGATCCAAAACCAAAACCCAAAAGGGTGGTTTTGGCAAAACCAATCCAGATCCAAAACACTAGCGAGGATCCAGATCCACAACCAAAACACGAAAAAAGTGCCCGCCGCACATCTCTACTTACAATGAGGTGGGAGATATATGTATGTATATATGTAATGTATATATATATATATAATGTAATGTATATATCGTTGTACATTTTTTTAGATTCAGGTAACAAAGTATGCCATTATTAGAATGCCGGATAATGTAATATTGGTGTTTAGGTGACATTCATAAAGATGTATTACAGTGAGACAGTCATTTTACAGTGATTAATGCAATTAAATTCCATTAAGTAATAAAGATAGGTCTTTTTGCTATAAACCTATTCTACTGCTGTGTACTTAAAGATCCATTTTGGCATAGACCACGAGTTGGCACCAAGTTATAATTGCTATGATAAGTGGGAGCCCATCAATTCATGCTTCAAGAATTATCTATTTGAGAAATGGTCACATTGAGTTGGGAAACTAAATAATTATGCCCTTATAGCAGGATTTATGAACCTGGTTCAACTACTCTTTTGTAGAAGCATACAAGAATAATGAAACACCCTATTCAGTTAATAGGAATAAAATGAAATTCAGATTCCATTTTGGCCTAATTAAATGTTAATTTCATGGTTGGGTGAAAATAATGCTTCTCCCTCACAATTTTTTTTTATTTCCTTTGAATAGAAAATATATTTAGCTTAGAAATAGTTCCGTGGTGTTTGCTTTGCAATCAGCCAGAGAGCTGTCTTTTTTCTGTAGCAGCTGACCGAGATACTAACGTGTTATTTGAGCATGATTTACTAAGAGATATTGAATAAATAATGGGAGTAATGGGCCCTCTACTTTAAAATAGAAGGGTGTTAGTCACCAACAAGGAGATCCTTCACCATACAAGCAATGCAAATCATGCACCTCTATTTGAGTTCTTAGAGTCTTAAACCACATACAGTAGTAAGGGTGCACAAGTATTATTTATATATTGCTAGCATTCAGCATAAATTTGGTTAAATGAAGGAGCAGGGCATTTTCTAGAGGGGCGACATTCCAGTGATACAATATTTGAGTTTCACATTTGAATTGCTATCCATCACTGGAAGGATGATCATAAATACATTAAGCTGGGTGGTGCAGTTAAAAAAAGAAAAATCAATAAAGAGGAAATTTGGATATACTTTGTAGTGACGCTACTACTCTGTCTACCACCCATAAAAAAACAAAAAAGTTGACATTGAATAATTATACAGAGGAAGTTCTGAGGCACAAGGTTGACTCTCAGGCCTTTGTGAATAAATGAGATATGTAAATAAAAAAATTATAAATACAGTATATGTATATATATATATATATATATATATATATACATATATATACAGTGTATATTTATATGCATATACTGTATGTAATAGATATACCACTGACTGTGCATTCAATCACCCATATCTATCTTAAAATGGCCCCTGTTATGACAAAATACGAGAGGTGAGCAATACGTTTCCGGATGTGCAATGCATAGGTAGAGTAGACCCAATATTACTGTCTGGGTGTGAACTGTAGTCTCTGACTAATATTCTTCTGAAATGTCCAGGCACAGAACGGTATATAAGCAGCACTACATACTGAAGATGTCAGCATGTTCACTTCTTTCACAAAATGTTGTGGAGCTCAACAGAGGCCACTGGAGAGCCATGATCTTCTTCTAACAGTGATCTCCGACAGCAGGAGAGATTTGACCAACCTCGACCTGTTTTTGGAGAGTAAGCACCATCCCGAACCACTGTGTTTGAGTGGTGTGCAGAATTTTAGTGTGGGAAATGGACCCTGGAACATGAAGAGCACTGTAGCTGACCTGTGTCTGCAACCACAAGGACAACGTTTCTGCCGTGCAGGCCATAGTTGAGATGGACACCAAGGCGACCATGTCCAAGTTAGAGAAGGAGATAAGCATCTCAAATGGAACCATCTACTTGATACACCATAAAAAGCTGACTGGAGAGCAGAAGATGGCTTCGGTGACTTGGTGCTGCAACATGCTGGTCAGGTTTGATGGCAGACGCTCAAACTCTGTCTGGGAGATCATCAGTGGTGATGTATCCTGGATCTACAATTTCAACACAGAGACCAAACAACAGTTGTCACAGTGAACCCTATTTGGAGGAGCACCACCACAGAAGTTCTGATATCAGAACAGCGTGACCAAGCAGATGGTGGCTGTTTTTGTGGCCATGGCCAGTAATGTCTTTGCTGCTCTTGCAGTCTAATTGCGGCAGACATCACTCATTTGCTGCGATTAGCATGTCTGCAGATGTGTGTGGGCACTGCGCACACACCCGTGATTTAATGCCTGCCACGAGAGCTTTAAGCCATTTCCAGGTGCCATCCAATAACTCATGCTCATGGTGCCCTTCTCCATCATGACAATGCACCTGTTCACAAGTCCAGGAAAGTGGTGGATTTTCTGTCCCATGAAGTCATCCAGGAGCTCGGTCATCTGCCGTATAGACCAGATATGTCCCCCTGTGACTTCTTTGTGTTCCCACAAATCAAGTGCAAGATGTGTGGGATTAATTTTGAGGCACCAGAACTGGAAACCTTCATCCAGGATATAGAAGACATTCCTGCTTTGGACTGGTCCAGCTGCTTAACCAAATGGTTTGCGTGCATGCAACTTTGCATAGACTCCTTTAGTGAATACTGTAAAAAATTAGTGTTCACTTTGATTGTAAATATAATACTTTCTGTGCACCCGGTGACAATTTGCACACCTTATAGGGTGAAACAGATACAAAAAAAAGAGGAAATAATAGTTCAGAATAGGATGCTTAATTCAAATGATTTTTTAATGAATATACATACAGTATATACTATATAAAAGTGAAAATCTGTCCTTCTGTCTTTCTATACAAATACACAGTTTACAAGCGAATATCATGAAATTGTAAATACGAGCGTATTAAAACACGGCAGAGGCAACTAAAACAATTAGAAATCCCTAGCACCCCTGGGGGGAGACAGCAGCACAGAGTATAACAGAAGACAGCATAACTCCGGAATTGCTGGAGCAATGTACTCAAAAATTGGTATGCATATGCCTTACAATCTGGAAAAAAAACACTGTGGGAGGAAGTCACCCCTAGCACCAAAAGGGGTGAGGAAGCAGCACTGAGTATTTCAGAAAAAAGCATAACTCTGGAATGCCTGCAGCAATTTACAACAAACTTGGTACACATATGACTTTCACTCTGGAAACAAACACTGTGGGGGTCAGACACCCCTAGCACCCCTAGGGGTGGGACAGCAGCACAGAGTATGTCAGCAGACAGCATAACTGTGGAAGGCCTGGAGCAATTTACACCAAACTTGGTACACATCTGACTTACAATCTGGGAACAAACTCTGTGGAGGTTAGACACCCCTAGCACCCATAGGGGTGGGGCAGCTGCACAGAGTATTTCAGGAGACAGCATAATTCCCAAATGCCTGGATCAATTTACAACAAACTTGGTACACAAATGCCTTACAAGCTGGGAACAAACACTGTGGGGTTAAACCTCCCTAGCACTCTAGGGGTGAGGAAGCAGCACAGAGGTTTTCAGCACACAGCATAACTCTGGAATTCCTCAAGCAATGTATACCAAACTTGCTACACATTTGACTTACACTCTGGGAACAAACACTGTGGGGGTAACATACCACTAGCAACCCTAGGGGTGGGCCAGCAGCACACTATATCAGGACATGCATAATATGTCAGTGATGACAGAGCTGCATGTGACAGGGCCAGTGACATGAACATGATGTGAGGAGGGGAATGCAGGTAGCACAAACCCACACACTGAGAGTTATATAGTGGAAGTAGCATGGTCCCCCAGCAGCACAGAGTATATCAGGAGATACATAATGTGCTGCGCTATATAAGAAACTGTAAAAAAAAAATATAATTTTACAGGGGCACTGACATGATGTGAGGAGGGGAAAGGAGGCAGCAGGAAGCCACAGACTAAAATAAGCTTTGGAGGTACAGTACACCATACACAGGTGAACGATGCACAGTTCCTACTCACCAATCCACAAACACTCTAGTACAGTTAAAGACGCAGTTTATACTCCCTCAAGGAGGTTGGTGCTGAGTCATCCCCCCCTTTCCCCCACAAAGTGGCAGTTGGAGAGCGTTGGCTCCCTTTGAAGGAGTCTTGACTCCACACTGACCTCATATATGCTGTCAAGTAATGCTTGCAGCTCCACATGCTAATTTAGCCTTTTAACTTTTAACAATTTTAGACAATATGTCCATTGTTACATTACACAGTAAATTGGTTTATACAGCACAGAGCACATTTTGAATACATCACAAAATTACACAGAGTGGATCATCATAACCAGTATTTTTGATTTAGTTTTAGTCTAAGTCGCTTACTTAAAATTGTATTTGGTTTAAAATAACATTTTAGTGTTATTCTTTTGCCCTGTTTTAGTCAAGATTAAGTCAGTGGATCTCAGTTTAGTCAATGTTTATAGACCTAGTTCACCAAGGATTGCAAATGCAGAGTTGTTCGAAGCAGCCCTTAGCAATGCAAATGTATGAGGAGGTGCATACTACCTCCTACCTGCATTTACGATGCGATCGCTACTCAGATGAACATTGCGATCATCGAACATCACAACCATTGCTGATGGCTCTGTTACACTTAGCATGGGGCTGGTGTTCTATAGTTCCAGTTAATAATGATGACGGTTGTATCTTCAGAAGAAAACCTAGTAGGTTGCACAAGTTATCTGCACCCTTCAGTGGGTTCTCATATTTGCATATGAAAGTACTGTATGCCATGGGCCCATGGAAAAACATCAGCAAGTGCCTAAAATCAATCCTCAATCCACATATCAAAAAATAGGATATAAGGATATTTTAGAAATTAATAGAGAATGACAATTTATTTTCTAAATATTATGAGCTCATATCCCAAGCTATATTTTTTAAAATATTTTCTGTTGCTTCTTTGCAATGTTTTTTAAGTATTCAAATTTTTGCAAATGAAGCTCAAGACGAAGAGTAAAATTAAGTGCCTATAATTTGGCACGTCTATCACATCGGTTGCATTAAACTATAACAATCTCTTGCAAGTTGCTATCATTGTTTTCAGAACATTTTAAAATAAATGTATTTTTATAGAAACACATATTGATGGATTAAATATTCCATACTACATTACTTGCTGGTAATTCACCATTGTCTGCCTGCACTAAACTTCATATCTATATTTATTCTGCACAATGTTAATATGCAAATTCAACAACCAATAACCGGAATATCATTCAACCAAGCAGACAATTACATGCCTTTGTCATTACAGATTAAAGACATGCCTGACTCACAGCATTTGTATTCTGTCACTGCATTCCCATAAAAACAAACAAGGCAATTCGCTGATTAACCTATTGTCTGAAAATAAAAACACAACAGGAATATAATTACACAGGCTTTTATTGGGATTGCTATGTTACACCTAGCTTCCCTCTGGATTTATCATTGTGGTATGTATGCACAGTACAAAAATGACTCAAAGAAATCACCAGTGACTTTGGTTGGGACTTTGACGAGGACAAACCATTCTTCTATGTTTTTAACAAATAACATCTGACACAATAAAGGACATGTGAACTATTGAGTGTAAAGATGTATAAAAGACATACTGTAAGACTATAGTCGCAAATAAAACTGTCATGTTATTTAAATTGGAATGGTCAGGCTCAGGGATGGCTCCAGAGGTGGGGCTGCAGCTCAGTTCAAAATTCATATAAGGGAGCCGCACCAACTGCCAGTGAGTAAGTTTGGTGGCAGTTGGTATGGCTCCCCTATTTGATATTTGAACTGACCTGAAGCCCTACCTCTGGATTCACCACTGGCCAGGCTCATTTTCAAGAGTACATTATATTGCAAAATATGCACCTTTTGTCATTATCAAAATAATGTTCATTTTGGATGCCTTTCTCCAAGTTCAAAGAAATATTACATCTAATTCAATGTACGTTCACATTGTTGCTTTCACAGGTAAAATTTACATTTACACCTGTGGCGGAAATGTGCATCACCTGGCCCCCACAATATAATTCTGGAGGGAGGGACCACCAAAGCCACATCTTCCTGCCAGATCATGGATGCGTGGTCTTCCCCACAGCATACAAGGCTGGTTCTTGTTGCAATGGGTTAATGTGCTGCTTAGAAGAAGGCTCCGTAATGCTCTTTCAGAGCAGATTGGGAGTATCATAGAGGGTGGTCCAGAGTCCTTGAAGTAGGAAGATCTAGCATTGTGAGCCACCTCACCTCAATGTCTTGTAGTGGCTATAATTATTGTACCACTGATTTACACTGTTTATATCAGTGGTTCCCAAACTTAGCCCTCAAGTCACCCTAGCAGTCAAGGAAACCCATGTTTGAGCACAGATAGTTCAATAAAATTGAATTATGTACTGATTAAGTCACTTACTGTATGCTTAAGCATGGATATCCTTAAAGCCCAATTTGTTAGGATGCCTTGTGGACTGCAATATATATTTATATTATTTTTGATGTGGCCTCCAAATAAACTCTGTCACCATTTCCAGTTTGTCCTTTTCTCTGTACCATCAACAAAAATCTGCATCAGTAACCCCTGTTCTAAGTCATTGATCACAGTGTGACACCAATAATTGTCATTTTTGCTGACCGATCTTAATTTTTTCTATGCATCAACTTTGATCAGCATTGTATGCACCTCCACTTGTTGCTGAGTGGGTGTAAGTGGATAGAAACTGGGCAGTCACATGAAGGCAAAGTGTTCTGATGGCATGTTGTGGGCATGAAGGTGGAAATGGGTGCTATTCAGAGGTGAGCGTATGAGCATGATGAGCGGGACTTCTAAGGGATCTCTGGCATCAAGCATTAGACTAGTGCAAATGAAATGCTGATAGTGGTGACTGCTACTTTCAAATGCACATGGATAGCAACAGTGCACATCTGTGGCTGACTTGCATCCAAAACTGAATCAGATTTCAAGGGGCGGGATGTAACGCTGGCCGAGTTTGGCAGCCATGCGGGATGCTGGCCGAATTCTGACATTTTTTTTTTAAAGGGGCAATCACTTACAAGGCAAAACCATGCCTTGTAAGTGATTGCCCCATTAAAAAAATGTCTGATTTCGACTGGCATCCTGCATGGTCGCCAAACTTGGGTGGCATTAAATCCTGCCCATTGTCTCTGTTTGATAAGCTGGTAATTGAAAGCATGAAAAGAGGACCAGTGTAGTTACTTTCTTTAATTTATCATTGGGAAGTGGCCAATTTGATATTGTGGCTCAGGTAGAATTCCACATCTGTGTTCTACTGTACAGTATAAATTAAACAATAGAGTTAATCTTCCAGGAGCAAAAAACATTACTAAATTGGAGATTCATTTGCATGCATTGGGGGTCATTCCGACCCATTCGCATGCAGTAGTTCTTCGCTGCGGTGCAAACGGGGCGGAACTGCGGCTGCATGGTGCCCGCATTGCGCACGTGCGTCATTGCCCAGCAACGGTAGTCGCCGGGCAATGATGCCAGGACCAAAGGAAGCGATCGCAGGCCCGATCGCAAGAAGATTGACAACGGGAAGGAGGATTGGGGCATCTACTCATTGTTTTTGGGGTGTGGTAAGGTGAACGCAGTCGTGTCCAGGTGTTTGGAGGGTGGATGTCTGACATCACAGCCGGGACCTTTATCGCTGGATCCGTCGCACTGGGTAAGTAGGTCATGGCTGGTCTAGTTTTGCAGGAAACTTTTTTAGCATAGCAGGGCTGCACAAGCGATCGCAGCCCTGCTATGCTAAAATACACTCCCCCATAGGCGGCATCAAGTTGATCGCAGGAGCAGCAAAAAGTTGCTACGTGCGATCAACTCAGAATGACCCCCATTGTTCACAGCTTTGCATATGACTTTTCAGAAATACCTGTGATACAAGTGACTTTGTTTTGGGGTTCAAAATAATTATCCCATTAAAGATGTATTATCGAATTACACAAGAGCTTACTGAAAATTGGTATGCCTATTGCAGAGGTTCCTGAGAAGTCAAAATTTTCTATACAGTATGTGGGTATTTTCTTTTACAGCTTAAGATGAAGTTTTTATTGTGTGTATTTATGCATCTGTTTTTTTATTTGATATTAAACTAGCTGGAGTATCCGGTATTGCCCGGGATTTTAAGAACGTCTGTTTCCAAAAATAAATGTAAATATTAAACACACAGTATAAACAACATCATAGATAGATGAATACCTTTGCTTTGCTACGGGATTAGGATGGTAAATTAGAATGATAGTTGTTTGTTAATTTACATTGGTTGGAGATCTAGTATATAGGCATATCTTGCTTCCCTGATGCACTTTGTGTAGTGGCTGGACCCCTTTTTGGTCCCCCAAGGGACCCTGGTCTTCCCAATATACAACTCTCAGTCTGTGGCTTCCTGCTGCCTCCATTCCTCTCCTCATATCATGTCAGTGACCCTGTGAAATTATCAATTTTTTTGTTTCTGTAGCACATTATGTATCTCCTGATATACTCTGTGCTGCTGGGGGACCATGCTACTTCCACTATATAACTCTCAGTGTGTGGGTTTGTGCTACCTGCATTCCCCTCCTCACATCATGTCACTGGCCCTGTCACATGCAGCTCTGTCATCACTGACATATTATGCATGTCCTGATATAGTGTGTGCTGCAGGCCCACCCCTAGGGGTGCTAGTGGTGTGTTACCCCCACAGTGTTTGTTCCCAGAGTGTAAGTCAAATGTGTAGCAAGTTTGGTATACATTGCTTGAGGAATTCCAGAGTTATGCTGTGTGCTGAAAAACTCTGTGCTGCTTCCTCACCCCTAGCATGCTAGGGAGGTTTTAACCCCACAGTGTTTGTTCCCAGCTTGTAAGGCATTTGTGTACCAAGTTTGCTGTAAATTGATCCAGGCATTTGGGAATTATGCTGTCTCCTGAAATACTCTGTGCAGCTGCCCCACCCCTAGGGGTGCTAGGGGTGTCTAACCCCGACTGAGTTTTTTCCCAGATTGGAAGTCAGATGTGTATCAAGTTTGGTGTAAATTGCTCCAGGCTTTCCACAGTTATGCTGTCTGCTGACATACTCTGTGCTGTTGTCCCACCCCTTATGGGTGTTAGGGGTGTCTAACCGCTACTGAGTTTGTTTCCAGAGTTAAAGTCATATGTGTACCAAGTTTGTTGTAAATTGCTGCAGGCATTCCAGAGTTATGCTGTTTGCTGAAATACTCAGTGCTGCTACCTCACCCGTAGGGGTGTCTTCTCCCCACAGTGTTTGTTTCCAGATTGTAAGGCATATATGTACCAATTTTTGAGTCCATTGCTCCAGCAATTCCGGAGTTATGCTGTCTCCTGATATACTCTGTGCTGCTGTCTACCCCCTTAGGGGTGCTAGGTATTTCTAATTGTTTTAGTTGCCTCTGCCTTGTTTTAATACGCTCGTATGTAAAATGTCACGATCTTTGCTTGTAGACTGTGGATTTGTATAGAAAGACAGAAGGACAGATTTTTACTTTTATATAGTAGATATATATGTATAATTATTCCTGTATAGAGCTCTATTTAGGTTGTTACTCAAGTATATTTAGGGGATCTATTCAATTTTCCGGCTATCTGGATCTCGTTGGTCAGGATGCCGACACCAGAATCCTGCCAGCTGGCAATACCGCCAACCGGAATACCTGCGCACTGGGGCTATTTCCACTCGTGGGTGTCCACAACACCCATAGAGTGGAAATAGAACCTGTGCAGGGCACAGCTCGCCACCAAGCCCACAAGCGGACTCGCACCGCTCGCCCCCCTGCTGGCATTTCTGCCAGGAGGTATGCTGCTCTAGGGATTCTGACATTTGTCATCCAAGCCTGCTGGATTACGTATGTAATCCATATTTTGGGGTACTATTTGGCTCCATATATTAATAAGAGATCACTTATTCCTCTTTTCAATTTAAATATTGTACATACTGTACACTGGTCATGTCTTTTTTTTTTTACAAATGATTCCAATGTCTACTAACAAACGAGAGAACTTCCTTTACTAGAAATGGCTTTAATGAAATGTAGCAGAGGAGATCTTGGTTTAAAATAGCAAATGATATTACCAGATAAAAATATTCTGTATAAAAAGGCTATCTGTTTAGGCTGTACCAGTTCTTGTTATATGCTATATCAAAAAAATAAACAGTTGAGAAAAACTAAGAAACTAGCAATTTTCTGTAAATCAGAATAAAATCTTGGCTAGCTATAAATACAGTGGTGGCAATAGGGCAGTTCGGGGGTGTGGACCACACCTGGTTGTCACCCTTCCATTGTGTGACATCATAATGCCATCTCTTAAGTAACAGGTAGCCGGGTGCTGCACTGCGACATAATCTTGCAGGACACGTCTCCTGTCACTAAGGAGGATCCAGCAGAGCAGGCATGGTCTCCAGGGTCGACCCAATATTGGTCTTAACTTTCCCTACCACTACTTGCCTTGTCCTGCTTCTTCTCTGGCTGGAACCCTGCAGTGTGCGGCCGTGCATGTGTTCTTTGGTGCTTAGCTTCAGACATAACTATCCCATGGCTCCTGTTTCCATCTCTGTCTCACTGTTCACCAACAGTGAGACAGAGACCAGAGCCATGGTGTTGTAATTAGATAGGAAAGATAATGAAGAGTATGTGGGTGGTTTCAATTTGATAAGATTGCCTGAAGAGGTGAGATTTCAGGGAATGCTTGAAGGTTTGGAAACTAGAGGAGAGTCTCATTGTATGTGGGAGGCATTCCACAGAGTGTGTACAGCCCAAAGAAATTACTGCAATTGTGAATGGGAGTGAATAATGAATGTGGATAAGAGATGTAAACCTTGTGAAGAGAGAAGAGGTCAGCTTGGGAGATATTTTGAAATAAGTAAAGAGATGTACATTGGTGACGTTTGGTTAATGGCCGTGTGTGTGTGTGTGTGTGTGTGTGTGTGTGTGTGTGTGTGTGTTGACAATGTTAAATTCCTTTGTCGTATAAACAACCCTTAATGAAGTCTAAGAACACTGTACGCTGTTTACTTAAGAAGTACCGTAAGGGTACACTAGTTGCGTAACGATCGCTTAGCCGTAGGCGAGACGCTCAAGCGTCACGTTCGCTCACGGCCCAGTGATCACAGGACAGCACGTTATTGGTGATGACTAGAGTAATGATTCGCTATGGCGTAGCAGACGCTCGAGACCACGAGGAGATCACCAGCGGCGCAGACGCTCACAACGCTATACCTTTATGTCAAAACCTTTTATCAATGAAATACACAGAATACCTTAATGTGAATACAGGGTGTAAGTGCAACCTTGTGTAACCTGACTAATTACAAAGCTGCCTGAGCGTCACCGACGCTCAAGTGAACACTTAAAACTATGAGAAAATACACTGATACTTGTTTAGGGTCCAAAGCCTATTATCTGTATTATGACTATTATACTTGCAAAAAGAATCTCAGTACAAATGATACACTACAATATAACAGAGACTTCCTAACCAAATAACTATACAAGAAATACAATACAATACAATACTAATCAAGGGAAAATACGAGAGAAAAGAGAAGGGAGAGAGAGAGAGAGAGAGAGAGAGAGAGAGAGATATATGAGAGAAATGGCTCACAGAAAGACAATGATTACGGAGAGAAACTTACGCACAAGGGTAACGATCGCAAGCGCTTCTGGACAGCCAGCTTCCCGATTATCAGCAATGAGAACCGTTTGATGAGAAGTGCCAGCTGGATGCCACAGGCCCGTCTTTTATGCTACTCACACAATGCAATCCAATGGTCCCTACAATCTCATTGTCCATTGGACGCAGGAATTCGGCTTCGCATTATAACAAAGGTCATAGGTTGATTCATACAGGTGGGCTGTGTTGTATCAGTGGCCTTGTTTATGCAACACAATGGGTGATGACCAACACATTCCTGTCTTCTGGAGAGCTATTGTTTGACGAATACAAAACAGAATCCTGTCTGGGTTTTGTTCTATATTCATGATGTCCACTTTCAGTTGAGACAATGACATCTCAGCCCTCATTCTCCTGGATACAAACCCTAATCCATTCGAAAACACAGGTGTTGGCCCTCCTCATTGAGTCTCAAAGCTCAGTGTAATTAAAGACTATTGTACTCCGTCTGCGGGAAAGATACTGATTTGGAGTACAATTGATCTTCAATTACTATTCCGGTGCTTACCTTATGCATGTAAAGTTATGAGGCCCTCCCAACATGCAAACTATTGTTTGGGGGATCTCTGAGGTCAAAGAGCCATTTGAGACCCACTGATACCTGTCTCCACTGTTCAGGTGCATGACTAAGTAAGAACAAATAATAATAAATGGACATAACTTCTTATGTCCATAACTATTCGCACGAGCGATTAATCCGCTCCAAACCAACACCGGAATATTGCTATTTAAATACTCTTCCGATGGGTACCAAACACCACTGTATGACTCCTGTTAGACCCTTCGCACAATACAAAGAGGGATCCCTCCGTTCAGGGACATTCTATATTAACCAAACTTTCAGAATCTATCAAAGGGACCATGATCTATAAAATACATTATTTATAAAAATGTGTAACGAATGAGTCGCACGCTACGACTACATACTCTTTACCGTAAATACGCATACCGAGTGCGAGCGAGTGCACACAGTAGCGGGTATGCGCCTTCACGGGAAAGCGCACGCATGCGCAGCGCGTACCAGGGTGAGGTGCAAATATGGCAATGTGTATAGAAACATTTTTCTGACTTTGACAGTCCACCCTTTGGCAGTCAATAATAACTGCCACCTTCTAAAACATTTCAAAAGGAGAAAAATGTAAGTCAGGGGTTAATTGATTTCCATGGTGGGGTAAGGAAGAAGAGTGGAGCAGGTGTGAAGAGGGTATGACCTAGTGAGAAAGCAGAAGCATGTGTGTATGAGTCCATGTTTGGAGGGTCATGTATCATCGTGCCGTACGTGTGGTAAATCAAGCTTCGAGGTATTGCGAAGTATACATTTGAATTCCTTCTTATCCCGTGGTACAGGTCTGTGGATGGGCTGTCAAACTTTACCGAGCTCATTTCGGCTTTCAGTTGTAACAAAATGGGGATGCACATTTTAGTTGATGATACATGAATGGGGGAAGTATGTGGTTGCTGATATCTGTGCCTGTATTCCCTATCGACTATGTGTGTCATTACCTGAGGGTTGTAGAAATGAAGAAAAGACATAATTACGGTAAATGCGGTGGTATTCTATGTCAGGGAAATGTACATCTGTTGTTGAAGTTTTGTTCGGTATCTGTTGAGAGTCGTCTTCTTTGCGCTGTATTGCTCCTTGGGCATGAGCAAATAGCTTTGTCAGTGCCATCAGATTTACAAAAATGTTGGGCTAGCGTGAGTTTAAAAATACTAGGGAAACTGGGGATCCATGGCAAAGTTCATCAAGTGTCCATATCATAGGTTGTCAAAACTTCATCTTTGGTGCTTGTCTGTTGTCTGTATAGCGTCTCGTCAACTTCCTCGTCCAAGGGGGTCTTTGTACCTTGGTGAAAAGCAGAAAAACAGGTGAAAGAAACTGACCTTATAATCGCATTTTCATCACATCATGGTTTCTATCATTGGGTCATAAATCAAATCCAGGTTAATTACAGTTTCCTCACTCCTCAAACTCATCACTCTTGTACTTTGTTTGCACCTCATTAAAGCCTGCCCGCATCTAAATATCAATCCAATAAATATAACAACACCTAAGATACATAGGAGGAACTTTCCAACATCCATTATGACTCCTTGAGCCCAGTCTCCTAAACCGGAGAACCAATTTCGCGGGTTCAACCATGACACCCAACCAGTCAGCTCATTACCTACAGCAGCAAGGGTGAGATTGTGTTTTCGACGAAATTCCCACTTCAATTGGAGAATATCGTCCATCTTTTGGTCTATGACCTCTACCGGATCCTCGGTGCTATTTGTGATATACGTGCAACACTTTATACCGTACTGTGTTGCCAATGTAACACAATATCCGCCCGTTACTGCTGTAAGATAATTAAGAACCATCCTATGCTGAACTAGTTCTGTTTTATAAGCTTGAAGTTCTCTTCCAGTGTATCTGAACGTGTCATCATACATTTCAGTGATATTATCTAACAAATTGGCGAGTGCGGAAATGTATCTATAATTCATCACTCCTCGAGCGGTGCGAGTGAAATCTAACGCTACCAGAACCTGAATCCCGGTGGATTCATGGATAAGATCAGAGGCCGGATGCTCTAACCTTTCTGACAGTTGTCTTTTAACTCGGTGCTCGTAATGAGTGTGAGTATAAGGAGCTTGGGCACCACGGTGTATGTCCTTCATTTTGTCATGTGTAACAGTCATCACTTCAGGCAATACTTTTCCAATATAACACAATCCTTCAGAGTTTGGGGCAAGCCACTTGTACGCCTTTCTCCCGCATATGAAATATGCATCATCGGGGAGAACATATGGGACAGAGAAGGACATTACCATATTACACACCTTCCAGGTGAATTCTCCTGACCCTAATTCTTCCATCTGCTTAATGCACGTATCAGACTGTACGATATGTGCACAGTATCCTGGTGATACTTCTCCAACTCTAGTAATTCTATTTCCTAGGGTGTATCTATACCGGAAAGATTTTCCTCTACTGGCTATGTGGCGTACAAGCTCTGTATCTGTAGGCATTCTATCTGCTCTATGCGAGAAGGTCATGGTTAAGTTGCTCCATGACACTTCCCAATTTCCCGGCTTTCGGGGATTGGAGATGTTGAAACATAAGAGGGACCTATCCACATGGTATTGGTGGAGCTTCAAACTAGGAGGGCTGGAGATGTTAAACCTCCGGTCCACCGGTCTCCCACCACTTAGCTCAAGTACCTCCCCTAACGTTAAAGGAAATGGTACTAGCCCTGATTTGCTATGACCCTGAGGTACTTGAGAGCATACCCAACAATCTGTTTGGTTTAATACGTTACCCACTAAGGAGTGATAGTCACTCAATGGATGCCGGTCCATATGGATATTAAAACTGGATTGGCATTATAGTTACAGAGCCTACAGATACAGTTTTCTTTTTAACTAACAATCCTTCAAAGAAAATGTTTACAGATAACATGGTTGTTAGATCGTGCCCGGTACTCGCCTTTGCTTGGTGATTGGGTTGCTATTGGAAATTTACACCTCCGTCTCAGTCATCAGGACCTTTCTGGATCCTTTCTCGACCTCACTGGTACTCTCACCGAAACAGACTGCTCTGGTCAACATCATGGTTAACGGGAAAATCCATATCACAGTCTCTTGGGGCAAGTCCATCTTACAGGAGGAGAAAAGGAGAAATTTGTAAAGGGGGTATAAGAAAACAGTTTGAGGGGGAGAGAACTTGTTACGATAATAAGTTCTCTCGTCTTGTTGTTCTTCTTGTTCTGCTGTCCTCTCAAAGGTGCTGTCTCTCAGTCTTCCAAACGAACATTCTGGTGATGCAATATTCCCTTCCTAACCGACGATCTTTCTGTAAGGAGCAAAAACCTGGCATTACCATTGGTCCAACTGAGGGGTGACATAGCATCTTTAAACCATGGAAACATGAGTGAGAAGAGAGAGAAAACACAAAAAAAACAAAAGAGATAGAGAACAATTCATGTGCATATATACATTACATAACTCGACAATAACCATCAATAAGAAAAGAGAAACAAAACATTTTTTTTAAACATTGTCAACATTAAGAAAACATTGTTAGCATTAGAAAAACATTGTCAGACTTATTAGGCTGTCATATCTATGTGTCTAATGGTCTCCTTGAGCAGTCCCTCCCCACCAGCACCTGCATTACTCCACTGTCTGTATCTGGCCAGAAATACATTGTGGCGGAGGTCATGCTGGGGTTTGGTAGACTTCTGCAAGGACCAAGTGGATATGCAATGTGTGAATTCTTACCACTACTCGTCAGAGATGGGGATAGAGAGAGAGAGAAAAAAAAAAACATTTTTCACAAATACATTTACAACTTTTCACCTGGTCATTCCTGTGTCTTCAGTGAATGACCTCCCACTTTGTTAACCGTTACCTCAGGCTTACCATCCGTCGTATGCTCATCTTTCTTGACTACCTATCATGGGTGTGGCTCAAAATTCCTCCTATCTGATCTCTGATTATAATGGTGTGTGTTGTAATTTTGCTCATTTCTTGGTCTAGGGGGTCTAACTTTATGTGGGTTATTACAGTTGTTGGCATAATGCCCTTCTCTTCTACAATGGTAACAGATCCTTGGCTTTCTCCAAGTGTCAGTGAACTGGGGTCTTGGCTGATTTGATGCCTCCTCAAACGCTTGGATGCTCATCACCATCAACCGCTTTCCCTGTACCTACCTGATTCCTTGGATACCATGATTATGTCGTTGTCTAGGGAGTTGATATACCTTCTGTGAATCTTTGATCATACAGTTAGATCTTTCCTAGGATCTGGGTAATCAGATATGATTGATCTCAATTCTGTCCGGGACCAGGGATGGCGCATTGCACTGTCCTTGACGGGAATGGTTCCCTGATCGCCAGTCTTCCCATTGGGGACTGCAATCACCCTGACCGGATCGAACTCAGCTACATCACCTTGTTTTGGTCTTACAATATGGGGTACATTTGTTTGTGCGTGATATAAAACATTGTACGTACCTGTGGACACGACCTCACCTGACCCTCCGTTAGGGGGTTTGATTATTGCCTTTACCGATTTGATCGTGTCCACCTGGATGTCTTGTAGGATGGCTTCTGGAAGAGGTGCCGACATTGTTCTGGGCTCACTTTCTTGTTTGTATTCCTGGGGAAAGTTTGACATGGGGTGCAACTTGCATAGGTTAATAGTTGTACATTCAACAACATTACAATAATCATTGTTACATTTATTACACTTATTCTTATGATCTATACTACAGTTGCTAAGAGCGTTTTTATTGTTCAACCTTGTGCTTTTCTCCGCAACCACAATCCTCCCTGATGCCATGTCTCTCTTCTCAAGATAAGAGTCAGAAAAGTCAATTGACTCTCTTTGTAATTCACCTTCCTGTTGCCATAACTGCAAATAATCATAATGTTTACTTCGTCTCTTTGTTGGTTCAATGAGACATATCCTCCTCCTTAAATTTTGTAACACTTTTGGGCTAAAGCTGTCTATATTTGGGAACTTCTCCCCATCATGTACAGTCATTCTTTCCCATTCATCACATAAAACTTCTGTGTGACTTCCATGTTTCTCACACATTATGTACCTGGCCGCTCCTACTGGACGGTCTTCTGAATCAACCCGAACCGAGGTTGATCGCCCCCTACCTGAACAACTGGCCCCCATAATCTGCAGGTGTTGCTTACTACTCCTTTGATCTTTATATCACGGTCTTCAGCGAACCCTTAGAGCAAACCAAATTATTCACAATAGGCCGGCGGTGGCGGTTTACCGAGTACCCCACTCACTCGCCCACCTCGACCAATACGACCTGATCACACCGATATGGTGCTGGCGTACTCGATACAGGGCCCTACCAAAAAAAACCTTCTGTTTACTGGAACATATGAGGGTTACCCGCAGGACACTTACTCTTTCCAGTAAAGGTGGGGTTGTTAGATAGTTCCTGAGTGACCAGCGAACTTCCCTTTAAAAATAAAAAATTACACAAATCACGTCAGAATGTACAAATAGCGTTTGTGACCACTTTACTCTAATGGTATTAGGTCAGATTACTAACTACTGCACACAATTACGTGCGGTACAATCGTTCAGTACATAAGCACTACCTGTTATGTACTGAGAGATCAGTGGAATCGAAAATTGCGGCTGCGAATTCCTTCAGCCAGAGCTTCCAATGGCCTATATGGGTTTTAGCACCAACCCCCGGGGTTGTGCTTCTTGTATCTTTATAGCGGACCTTCTTTGTCTCCTTATGACCTCCTGGTCTTGTTCTGTACGACCTCCTGGTCTGACCTCCTGGTCTTGTATACTGGTCCGCTATACTCTAATGCTCATATTTTATTTAACCAAGGATGCCTCCTTAGCCACCGTATATGTCACTTACACGTATGTCCTACCCGATTTCTTTTTGGTTCAACCTCTAAGTTATATAAACTTATGTAATAAAAACACACTCACTCAACACATGTACACTTTCGTTTCTATATCTATTTCTGCGCAGAAATTTTCTTTAGCCCAGCTGTGTTACCAATTAGGAGCAGGATCTGTTAAACTAAATTTCAGATTTCCAAAAATAGACTTGCGTTATTTACCGCGTCGCGTTATCTACCGCTTTGCGCTAATTATCGCTTATCGTGACTTGAGCTACGTGGGCGTAACCGGACGCTACGTTGCGTAATGAACGCTGCGTGCGTCGGCCTTTGGATTGCGTACGCTAGTCTTTGTTAGAGACACGTGTACGCAAAACAAAGATCCACCGTAACACAATATACTTTTATCAATGTAAACGATCCCTGATCATCTACCGCGTACCCCACTGGCTTTGCCTTATCTCCCAGGCAAACCTGTGTGTTTGTCTACACTTTTAACTATTACCTCTATTCTTAAACTATGAAATAACAGCAAGTCTCTTTTAGCACTTTTCTTTCAACTATAAAACTGGCAAACAGGATAGTGATATACGAAAAATGAAATACACAGATGGAAAAGAAATGCAGATATATATATGTATGCGTGCGTATATACGCAAGACAGAAGAAAAATAAACAGTTTTAAAAGACACAAGCGTTTTGTTCTTACTTCCGGTTCCCGGATTCCTTCAGCACTCTTTATCTAAGCGAAGCAGACGCTTATCCCGTCAGCACTGTGAGACAACCTCCCACCCTTTGCTGGGGGATAATGTCTGCTGATCTACCTAGTGCAGATATGTGAAGGACTGGACGGCCCCCAATTGACAATGTTAAATTCCTTTGTCGTATAAACAACCCTTAATGAAGTCTAAGAACACTGTACGCTGTTTACTTAAGAAGTACCGTAAGGGTACACTAGTTGCGTAACGATCGCTTAGCCGTAGGCGAGACGCTCAAGCGTCACGTTCGCTCACGGCCCAGTGATCACAGGACAGCACGTTATTGGTGATGACTAGAGTAATGATTCGCTATGGCGTAGCAGACGCTCGAGACCACGAGGAGATCACCAGCGGCGCAGACGCTCACAACGCTATACCTTTATGTCAAAACCTTTTATCAATGAAATACACAGAATACCTTAATGTGAATACAGGGTGTAAGTGCAACCTTGTGTAACCTGACTAATTACAAAGCTGCCTGAGCGTCACCGACGCTCAAGTGAACACTTAAAACTATGAGAAAATACACTGATACTTGTTTAGGGTCCAAAGCCTATTATCTGTATTATGACTATTACACTTGCAAAAAGAATCTCAGTACAAATGATACACTACAATATAACAGAGACTTCCTAACCAAATAACTATACAAGAAATACAATACAATACAATACTAATCAAGGGAAAATACGAGAGAAAAGAGAAGGGAGAGAGAGAGAGAGAGAGAGAGATATGAGAGAAATGGCTCACAGAAAGACAATGATTACGGAGAGAAACTTACGCACAAGGGTAACGATCGCAAGTGCTTCTGGACAGCCAGCTTCCCGATTATCAGCAATGAGAACCGTTTGATGAGAAGTGCCAGCTGGATGCCACAGGCCCGTCTTTTATGCTACTCACACAATGCAATCCAATGGTCCCTACAATCTCATTGTCCATTGGACGCAGGAATTCGGCTTCGCATTATAACAAAGGTCATAGGTTGATTCATACAGGTGGGCTGTGTTGTATCAGTGGCCTTGTTTATGCAACACAATGGGTGATGACCAACACATTCCTGTCTTCTGGAGAGCTATTGTTTGACGAATACAAAACAGAATCCTGTCTGGGTTTTGTTCTATATTCATGATGTCCACTTTCAGTTGAGACAATGACATCTCAGCCCTCATTCTCCTGGATACAAACCCTAATCCATTCGAAAACACAGGTGTTGGCCCTCCTCATTGAGTCTCAAAGCTCAGTGTAATTAAAGACTATTGTACTCCGTCTGCGGGAAAGATACTGATTTGGAGTACAATTGATCTTCAATTACTATTCCGGTGCTTACCTTATGCATGTAAAGTTATGAGGCCCTCCCAACATGCAAACTATTGTTTGGGGGATCTCTGAGGTCAAAGAGCCATTTGAGACCCACTGATACCTGTCTCCACTGTTCAGGTGCATGACTAAGTAAGAACAAATAATAATAAATGGACATAACTTCTTATGTCCATAACTATTCGCACGAGCGATTAATCCGCTCCAAACCAACACCGGAATATTGCTATTTAAATACTCTTCCGATGGGTACCAAACACCACTGTATGACTCCTGTTAGACCCTTCGCACAATACAAAGAGGGATCCCTCCGTTCAGGGACATTCTATATTAACCAAACTTTCAGAATCTATCAAAGGGACCATGATCTATAAAATACATTATTTATAAAAATGTGTAACGAATGAGTCGCACGCTACGACTACATACTCTTTACCGTAAATACGCATACCGAGTGCGAGCGAATGCACACAGTAGCGGGTATGCGCCTTCACGGGAAAGCGCACGCATGCGCAGCGCGTACCAGGGTGAGGTGCAAATATGGCAATGTGTATAGAAACATTTTTCTGACTTTGACAGTGTGTGTGTGTAAAAGCATTTTATAATAAATATGGTAGAATACAGGTAACCAATGGAGGGACTGAGAGACTGGATTCATAGACAATGAACACTGCTGACATTAAAGTTTACATGAGTGTTTTTGTCCATGTTTCTTAATTTAGAGTGCCATGGTTGATATCTAGGCCTATGTGGAGTGTGATGGATCACTGGAGCCACTTCATCAAGGGCTGTTCTACAGTCTGGTTCAGGTGTTATACAGCCGTCTCAGGAGAAGAGGGAGAGCAGATGTTGCGGAGAGGTGAAAAGTTCTTGAAAATTAATTGTGATAATATTTCTGTGGGTTTCAGGAGGATTGGAGGATTTCAGTGATATTAAGTTTGAAGTAATGGAGGAGAGCATGCAGGTGATGAGGTTGTGATATGAGAGAGGGAAAGGAGTGTTAGTGAATTCTGAAACTGAGCATAGTCTGGTGAGTACAAGATAAAGGCAGAGGCCCTCCTGATTTGATAGAGGGTGTCGGTTCTTTGGAAGAGGCCAAGAGAGGAAATTAAAGAGAGTTTGGAGGCATGAGCAGACTATCAATAGCAATATTAAAATAATGCATGATGATGGTGATGTGAGAGGATTGGAATTGAGGAAGCCAGGCAGAAAGATATTCCAGAACTTGTTTGGGTTTCCCAGGTGGACAATAGATAGATTTAACACGCAGAGAGAAAGGAGTGTAATTCCTGATAGAGTGTACGTTAAATGATGTGAATGTGGCTGTGTATATGAAAGATTGGTTCAGTAATATTCCAAACCCACCACCTTTACTTTTACCTGGCCTGTATGTGTGTGTTATCTGGAGACCAATGTGTGACAGTCAGGGGTGTAGCGAGGGTGGCTCCGGTGGAGCGCGAGCTCCGGGCGCCAAAAAAGTTAGTGGGTGCAGATGGCGGGCACACTAACTCTAACTCAGAGACTAGGTGGGGAACATGTCAGGCCAGTGGTGACAGCAGGAGACACTGACATCCAGCACATGCTGAAGCTCTGCCCACCCTCTTTATATGTCTCACTGTCTGCCTGTAGCTGTGCAGTCGGGTTACTTTTGTCCTGCAGCCCTCACTGCTGCAGCACCTCTTTCTGCCCTGGCTGCTGCAGCACCCCTCTCTGTCTTGAATGCTGTAGCACCTCTCTCTGCCCCGGCTGCTGCAGCACCTCAGTCTGCCCCGGCTGCTACAGCACAGCACCACTTTCTGCCTCGGTTGTTGCAGACCTCTCTCTGCCCAACTGTTGCAGCACCCCTCTCTTTTTCCCCCGGATGCTACAGCACCTCTCTCTACATTGATGCTGCAGCGCCTCTTTATGCACCAGCTGTTGCTGCTGAAGAACCTCTCTCTGCGTTAGAAGCTACAATATAACATGTATAAATGGCTCTTCTGTGGTGTAACGTGTATAATTTATTATTTATTATTTATTAGCAGTTTCTTATATAGCGCAGCATATTCCGTTGCGCTTTACAATTAGAACAAGTTATAGAACAAAACTGGGCAAAGACAGACAGAGGTAGGAAGGCCCTGCTCGCAAGCTTACAATCTATAGGGAAATAGGCATTGATACACAAGGATAGATGCTACCTGTTACATAATGGTTCCCCAGATTGCTAGGTTCTTAATGGGTTGTATGATATGATCACCCAGCAATGTAGGAAGACAAAATGTGAGTTTATGTGGACTGTACAGAGGGGATGTAACCTAATAGGGAAGCATTGAAGGTTATGTGTGTGGGTCTGAAATTTGGTAGGCTTGTCTGAAGAGATGAGTTTTCAGGGAACGTTTTAAGGTTTGGAGACTAGAAGAGAGTCTTATTGTGCGTGGGAGTGCATTCCACAGAGTAGGTGAAGCCCGGGTAAAGTCCTGTAATTTTGAGTGGGAACAGGTAATACATGTGGATGAGAGATGTAGATCTAGTGCAGAGCGGAGAGGTCTGGTAGGGAGATATTTTGAGATGAGTGAGGAGATGTATTATGGTGCAGTTTGGTTAACAGCCTTGTATGTAAGTAAAAGTATTTTATATTTGACACGGTAGAATACCGGTAACCAATGGAGGGACTGACAGAGCGGATCAGCAGATGAAGAACGTCTGGCGAGTAAGATTAGCCTCGCAGCTGCATTTAAAATGGATTGAAGTGGTGAGAGCCTATGTTTGGGAAGACCAGTAAGGAGACTATTACAATAATCAATGCGGGAGATGATGAGTGCATGGATTAGAGTTTTTGCAGTGTCTTGTGTAAGATAAGGGCGTATTTTGGATATGTTTTTAAGGTGCATTTAACATGATTTAGAGACATATTGAATGTGTGGAACAAAGGACAGTTCAGAGTCAAGGGTGACACCTAGGCAACAAGCTTGTGGGGTAGGGTGGATAGTTGTACTGTCAACAGTTATGGAGATATCAGGTTGGTAACTACTCTTAGCTGGTGGGAAAATAATTAATTCTGTTTTGGATATGTTGAGTTTGAGGTGGCGAGATGACATCCAAGATGAAATGGCAGACAGGCATCCAGTGACACGAGCCAATACAGATGGTGACAAATCTGGGGAGGATAGGTAGATTTGAGTATCATCAGCGTACAAATGATACTGAAATCCAAAGGAGCTGATTAGTTTACCAAGAGAGTAGGTAAAGATTGAGAAAAGCAGAGGACCTAAGACTGAGCCTTACGGTACTCCAACTGATAGAGGTAGAGAAGAGGAGGTAGAATCAGAGAAGTGAACACTGAAAGAGCGATTATATAGGTTGGATGAGAACCAAGAAAGGGCTGTGTCCTGAGGACCTAGGGATTGTAGTGTTTGTATGAGAAGAGAGTGGTCAGCACTGTCAAAAGCAGCAGAGAGATCTAGAAGAATAAGTAGTGTGTAATGGCCATTAGATCTAGCAGTGATTAGATCACTCACTACTTTGGTCAGTGCCGTCTCTGTGGAGTGTTGGGCACGAAAGCCTGACTGAAGTGGGTCCAATAAGTTGTGGGAGTTAAGAAAGTGTGTAAGGCGAGTGTAGTCAAGTCTCTCAAGTAGCTTGGAGGACTGGGTAGCTGAGAAATGGGATGGTAGTTAGAGAGTGTGTTTGGGTCAGAGTTGTGTTTTTTTTTGAATGGGAGTAATGACTGCATGTTTAAACAGAGAGGGAAAGATACCAGTAGAGAGTGAGAGATTACAGATTTTAGTTAAGGTTGGAATAAGCACAGGAGACAAAGTTTTACCGACCTGTGAGGGTATAGGATCAAGAGGAGAGGTAGTGGAGTAGGAGGATGAAAAGAGTGTTGATACTTCATCTTCACTTGTGGGATCAAATGAAGAGAAAGTGCCAGAGGGTTCAGGTACGGAATTGAGCAGGTCACTGGCTGAGTTAGAGCATATCATGTCATCTCGGATTTTATCAATCTTATTCTTGAACTAGGAAGCAAGTTCTTGTGTACGGATAGTAGCTAGTGGGGGAGGTGAGGGAGGGTGAAGAAGTGATTTAAATGTGTTAAAAAGTTGCTTGGGGTTGGTGGCATGATAAGAGATGAGAGATTGGAAATATTTTTGTTTGGCATTGTCCAGGGCCTGACGATAGGAGTGGTAGGTTGTCTTATATGTGAGAAAGTCACTTGGATTCTGAGATTTCCGCCACTGACGTTTAACTTTACGTACAGTTTTTGCAGGTGTCTTGTTGATTTAGAGTGCCATGGTTGGCAGCTAAGCCTACGTGGAGTGTGATGGGTAGCTGGAGCCACTTCATCAAGGGCACTCTCTAGGGTCTGGAGGAGGTGGGATACAGCAGTGTCAGGTGTAGTAAATGTAGAGGTTAGCGAGAGCAGTTGTTGCAGAGAAGTGGAAAGTTGTTGAAAATGTATTTTGTCAGTATTTCTGCGGGTTAGAGGAGGCTTGCTTGGTTTTAGTGTCCTAGAATTTAAAGTAATAGAAGAGATTGAGAAGGTGATCAGGTTGTGATCAGAGAGAGGAAAAGAAGTGTTAATAAATTCGGAAACTGAGCAGAGCCTGGTGAACACAAGATCAAGGCAGTGGCCCTCCTGGTGAGCAGAGGAGTCGGACCATTGGGTTAGGCCAAGAGAGGAGGTTAGAGAGAGGAGTTTGGATGCATGAACAGATTGGGGACTGTCAAGAGCTATATTGTATAAGCGATTCTACTGTGGTGTAATATGTATAAGTGGCTCTACTGTCGTGTAACATATATAATCAACTCTATTGTGTTGCGTAACGTGTATAAGGGGCTCTACTGTGATGTAATGTATATAATTGGCTCTACGCTCTGGCATAATGTGTATAAGGGTCTCTACTGTGGTGTAACGTATATAGAGGGTTATTCCAAGTTGATTGCAGCAGGAATTTTGTTAGCAGTTGGGCAAAACAATGTGCACTGCAGGGGAGGCAGATATAACATGTGCAGAAAGAGTTAGATTTGGGTGGGTTATTTTGTTTCTGTGCAGGGTAAATACTGGCTGCTTTAATTTTACACTGCAAATTAGATTGCAGATTGAACACACCACACCCAAATCTAACTCTCTTTGCACATGTTATATCTGCCTCCCCTGCAGTGCACATGGTTTTGCCCAACTGCTAACAAAATTCCTGCTGCGATCAACTTGGATTTACCACCATAAGCGGCTCTACTGTGTGTTATAATGTGTATAAGGGGCTCTACTGTGGCATAACGTGTATAAACAGCTCTTTTGTGGTGTAACATGTATAAGCATCTCTGTGTGGTGTAACGTGAATAATGATTTCTACTGCGTGGTGTAAAGTGATTAACAGAAACTGCTGTGCAATGTAATGTGAATTGGTACTATTCTGTGGTCACACCCCTACCCCATGAAGCCATGACCCTATATATTTGTTGCGTGCCTGGGTCAGGCACTGTCCCTGTTTTAAACTTGGGGTGCCTAGAAGAAACTTTCGCCTTGAGCTCTACAAGGTCTAGAACCAGCCTTGTCACCAATTTAGAATTTTTTTAAATATTTTTAATTTTCAAATATAACAAGCCACCACATGTTGACCAGTCCCCCAATTCCATACAGTGCACCGAAACATACCCTTGATCTGGGCACCATGGCACTTAGCTACACCTCTGGTGACAGTGTTTCAGGGGAAGCCATGTCTGATTGTATGAGCCATGTTTCTCTTATAGCCAACAGGTCAAAGTTGTAAAAAATGAAGAGGTCATGGATGTATATTAATTTGTTACAAACAGATCATGCAATCAATAAAGCCCATTTTAGTTATTTGTAGGGTGATGAGAGACAAGCGATTATGAGGTTAGCTGGATTTATATATTGCTGCAAATTAGGTGAATGTGAGTGGGGCAAGTGGTTGGTGCCCAGATTTAGTGAAATCTCTCCTTATCGAATCAATAGAGAGATAAGTATAGTTATATCAGGTTTGTGAATGGTTTTTTTATGGTGACAGGTTGTGGATGTTATTTTCAAAGTATAAAGAAAAGTTAAAAGCTCATAAGTGTAAATAATAGGGGAGTGTATAATTGAGGTAGCAATGTTACAGAGGGCTTGGTTGCAGGGAGAATGAAGGATGGAATTTCTTTGGAAAGAATACTGTGGAGTGGAATTAGGAAAAGCAATTTGTGGCACATGGTGTGTTTGAACTAAAAATAAAGTTATTTAGGCTTAGAGTGTAATAAACTTGCAATTGTTAAGTTAAACATGTAATTACCTGTTTACTGGTGTTGTTGAGCTGTTCATTTTCAAACATTTAGTGATATGAAAAAATTGTGAATGTGAACACACATTGACTAGCACAGTTGACTCTAGATTGCATCTCAAAAAATACTATGGCTAATACAGGTTACCAGTAAGACAAATGTTTAGCTGATGGAAGGTGATAACACTGTATTTGACTATGCGAACACCATCCCAGTATGCCTTCATTAACTATGCATAATTGTATTGACTATGCCTTCATTAACTATGCACTGTATTTGACTATACAAACACCATCCCAGTATGCCTTCATCAACTATGCATAATTGAGCAAAATTTGAAGTGCAAGTATTTACAGTAATCATGATATTCCAAATGTTGCTAAGCATAAATTGGTTGCATAGTGTTCACAAAGTGAGGATTGCAGATTGATATAAATACATTTGAAATTGCAAAGAAGTTCATCTGTAGTTTTATAATTGCTAGATGGTTTTCTTTCAGTTTTTGTTCAGTTTAAGTGCAGGCCATGGTTATTAAATTGTAACCGTCACACTTAGAATTCTTCACACTGCCTATATCAGCCTCCTGTCTCTTAATACATGTGTATAGATGTTGACTGATTAGGACCCCACCTCAATGTCGAACGCCCACTAAGGAGGTGAACAATAAAAATGAAAATAAACAAATGGTAAGAGAGGAAGATTTCATCACAGATTCCCAAAAATACAAGCATAAATCAAGTTTAAAGCTGCTGATAAAAATAATAGCACATTGCCTAAAGTATTCAGTTATATTGGCCCTCATTCCGAGTTGATCAGGCTGCGTATGGGACGTAATGCGCACGTGCGGTGTACTTTCACAACAAACGATGCAGTTTTACACAAGGTCGAGCAACTCTTTTCAGTCGCTTTGCTGATCGGTGAGTGATTGACATGAATGGGGCATTTTCTGGGAGGTAACTGACCGTTTTCCGGGAGTGTGCTAAAAAACGCATGCATGTCAGATGAAAATGCAGGGGTGCCTGGGGAAACGGGGGAGTGGCCGGCCGAACACAGGGCGTTTTTGTGACGTCAAAACAGGAACTAAATAGCCTGAAGTGATCGCAAGGTAGGAGTAGGTGTGCAGCTACTCAGAAACTGCATGAAAATATTTTGGAGCAGTTCTGCAAACCTTTCGTTCGCACTTCTGCTAAGCTAAGATACACTCCCAGAGGGCGGCGGCTTAGCGTTTGCATTGCTGCTAAAAGCAGCTAGCGAGCGATCAACTCGGAATGAGGGCTGTTGTCCAATAGCTTTGCTTGTTGAGACAAATGCATTAGTGTCTGCTGGGAGCTGTAGTTCCACATAGTCTAAAGTATGCAGATATCTTATTTAAAAGCTATCCTTATTGATCCAAATGCATTAGTGTCTGCTGGTACCAATAGTTTTATATTACCTATTGTATGCAGTTATATTATTCAAAAGTTATGCTTATTGAGATAAATGCATTAGTATCTGCTGGGAGCAGTAGTTCCACATTACTGTAAATGTTAAGAAGATAGAAATTAGATCACAGTCTTTTCAAGTGTTGTATAAGACTGATAAGAAGTCCAGACTAAGTGCTGGCTATAGTTATTAAATTATAATTGTCACACCTTAGAATTTTCGCACTTTGAGTTCTTAACACTATCTATTGCAGCCAAGGCTATTATAATATTATAGGTATAACTAAAACTTGGTGGGATGAAACTCATGATTGGACAATTAATCTGGAGGGTTATATGCTGTTCAGGATAGACAGAATAAATAAACATGGTGGGGGGGTATGTTTTTATGTCAAGCCTTTTTAAAGACCTGATATAAAGGATGACATTTGCTATGGGACTCTAAATACTGTGTAGACTTTATGGGTAGAAATTGCATGCAGGGGAAAGGGAACAAAAAAGCTACTAATACGGATATGCTACAAGCCACCTAATATTAATGTGTCTGATGAGGAATTGTTACTAAAGCAAATAAAAAAAAAGCGTCAGGATTAGCAGAATGTGATAGTGTTGGGAGATTTTAACTATCCAGAGATTAATTGGACAACTGATTCATGAAACACTTCTGAGGGTAATAGGCTTTAAGCACACTAAATAATCACTTATTACTTCAATTAATCGAGGAACCAACTAGGTACAATGCAATCTTAGACCTGGTACTAACAAACAATGGGGAATTTATATCAACTATTATAGTATGGGAGCTCATGGGAAACAGCGACCACAATATGATTATATTCAATATCAGTTTTCACAAACAACCCTATATAGGCTCAACCAAGACTCTAAACTTTAGCAAAGCCAACTTTGCCATGAGAAGGGAAGCTTTAAGGGACATTGACTGGGAAATTTTGTTTCAGGGCAAGGATACCACAGTGAAATCAGAGGTATTAAAAATGTTGCTCACTAGTGATGCTCGTAAATTTATTCCCATGGGCAGCAAACGAAAGAGTAATAATTTCCAAACCAATGTGGCCTAACAAAAATATTAAGTAACTAATGCACAAAAGAGGTGAGCCTTCAAAAAGTATAAATCAGACAGGAAGGCGGAGTCATTCCAGTAGTATAAAAATTGTAACAAAATATGCAAAAAATAAATTAGAGCATCTAAAATAGAAACAGAAAAGCTAATAGCAAAGGAAAGTAAATCATACCCACATTTTTTTTTTCAAATACATTAACAGCAAAAGATTAAAGAAAGAGAGTATAGGCCCTTTAAAACGCATGTTGGGCGTCCTAATCAAAGACGACAATGGCATAGCGGAAAAATTAAACAAGTTTTTCTCGTCAATATTAACATGAGAGGACCAGATGGATGGATTGAAGTATAACCTCAGCAATGAGAATGTCCCACTGCTAAGTGCTTATTTAAGTAAGGAAGTAGTCTGTGACCGATTAAAAAAATTCAGATTAAAAAGTCACCTGGTCCCGACAGAATTCACCCAAGGGTTCTCATGGAGCTTTACTCTGAATTAGCAAGACCCCTATATTTGATTTTCATTGACTTACCTACATCAGACATGGTTCCCACATACTGGCCATTATAGCGGAAGTAGTGACAATATTTATAAAGGGAAGTAAATCTGAACCAGGTAATTACTAGTGATGAGCGGATTCGGTTTTACTCGGTTTTACTCGGTTTTACTCGGTTCTCAAAACGGCATCTTATTGGCTCAGGGATGTCACGTGTTTTGGATAGCCAATAAGATGCCGTTTTGAGAACCGAGTAAAACCGAGTAAAACCGAGTAAAACCGAACCTCGCTCATCACTAGTAATTACAGACCAGTCTTAAATCTATAGTGTGAAAAGTACTGGAAGGTATTTTAATGGATAGAGTACAGGAGCTCCTTGAAACCAATAATTTAATCAATAGGGACCAACATGGATTTGTGAAGGATCGATCACGTCAAACTAACTTAATAGGCTTTTATGAAACAGTTAGTGCAAACCTAGATCAGGGTAAAGAGGTGGATGTAATTGTTTGCAAAAGCTTTGGATACTGTTCCTCACATTATGCACTTGGGTGAGTAATTGGTTGGATAAAAGGGAGCAGCAAGTGGTGGTAAATGGAACTTTTTCTAAATGGGCTGAAGTACTCAGTGGTGTGCCACTATTGTTCAACATTTACATAAATGATCAAGAAGTAGGCCTAGAGAGCACAGTGTCAATTTTTGAAGAGGATACCAAATTGTGTAAGATTTTACATTTGTTGGAGGATTCTGAGTCTCTTCAGAATGACTTATTCAAACTGGAAGCATGGGCTTCGAAATGGAGACTAAGGTTCAATATAGACAAATGTAAGGTAATTGATGTAAGGGATGAGAGTGTTATACTCCCATTATATAAATCACTAGTGAGGCCACATCTTGAATACTGTGCACATTTATGGCACCATACTACAAAAAGAAAATCCTGGAACTAGAAAAGGGTCATAGCTGGGCAACCAAATTGATTAAGGGATGGAGACACTAGAATATGAGGAAAGGATTGCTAGGCTAGGCATGTTTACACTGGAAAAAAAGAGGTTAAGAAGGGACATAATTAACATTTACAAATATATAATGGTCAATACACAGAGTTAGCGGGTGATTTGTTTTTGGTAAGATCATCATAGAGGACACATAGACACCCGCTTAGGTTAGAGGAGAGGAGATTTTGCACAAAGAGACGGAAAAGTTTCTTCATAGTAAGGACAAAGCATATTTGAAATTCCCTGCCTGAGAAACAAGTAATGGCAGACTCGGTCATTACTTTTAAGAATGGGCTATATAAATTCCTAATGGAAAAGGAGATACAGGGTTATCGTGGATAGATTATGTACTATAGTAAAAAAAAAAAAAGATTATTTTAGTTTACAGCTAAACATTCACCACAGTTACATTTTAATCTTAAAAATATTTCAGTCTAGGAGATCATTAACAGGTTAAACTCGATGGACAAATTGTCTTTTTTTTCAACCTCAGAAACTATGTTATTATTTTACTGTTTAGCCTCCTATCCTTTACTACAGTATGTAGAAATGTAGCTTTCATACACCTTACCACCAAAATAGTTGAAAAAGCAGCAATAGAAACCTGTTGAAGATTGCCCTTAGTAGCCGAAAAATTAAAAATATAAAAAAAAAAATATTTAACTAAGATAAAGTCAAACAAATCATCTAAAAGTTAGAGACGAGTGTGTTCAGTTTGTTTTAAACCCACCTAAACGTAATGGTTCCAAGCAGATCTGAGTCCCAGCTTGGACCTTCTTGCCAGACTCTGATCTGAAAATGAGGCAAAATGAGAAGAGCTTCTGGCTATAGATCTTCTTGTTTTGGCCTGAATAGCTGTGTCTCAATTCTGCTGTCATATCCAATCAGTGGCTGCTACCATGGTAACAGGCCGCTGGTTGGCTGAGAATTGCTGTCTCTCAGCCAACCAGCGGCATGTTTCCATGGTAACAGGCTGCTGATTGGATCTGACAAAGAAGTACATTACTGGGATGTATCACTGCCCCAACCCGAAGAGATACCCAGTGCACCTGAGGTGAGAGAGTGGGAGCTGACATGAGATGCCAAGGATTAGGGTTGGTCTGTCACTGATACCGGCCAGAGCACTTCAATGAAACCTCACCCAGTGGGGGCTGCTGTCTGCCAGACCTAGGGGGCTGCTTTGCCGGAGAGGCCCCCACATTCCTGGTATTAAAGGTTTGTGTCTCCACCACCCTTTGCTCCCCTCCCTCATCATGTGCACTCTGAGAATCACTGTCTTACACTGTGTGAACCTGAGCCCCCCTGCCCAATTCTGTGCCCCCCTGAACATCGCCTTACTCTAAGCCCTCCTAAACATCTCCACTTACACTGTGTCCACCTGATCTCCCCTTAATAATGTGTCCTCTTGAGTGCCCCCCTTACCATGTCCCCTGAAGCTCCCCTCCCCTATCATGTGCCCCTTGAGCATCCTATCTTGAATGGCACCCCCAACCCTGTGTCCCCCTAAGCATCCCCCCCACCCCAGTGCCCCCTGATCCAAACCCAAAACACATGAGGTGCTTATTCACAAAACAGAACCCAAAACCAAAACCTTATAAAGAATTACAGGCAAAACCAAATACATAAAAATTGGGTTGATGCACATCTCTAAAAAAAATATACATTTAATCAAATTGTGCCTTTAATGGGCTTTGGAATACTTCAACTTTTCTTTTTTAGATGTCACAGGAGAAAGAATTGTCCCTTTTTGTGTTTATTTTGTTTTTTCCATTGTTAACTCATCATGGCAACATAGCTTCCATGAATATGATTGGATTTTTACATGTGTTAGAATATAAATCATTAGGCGTTAAAGCCCTATTATACTTACATAATACTGGTAGAGATGAGCGCCTGAAATTTTTCGGGTTTTGTGTTTTGGTTTTGGGTTCGGTTCCGCGGCCGTGTTTTGGGTTCGAACGCGTTTTGGCAAAACCTCACCGAATTTTTTTTGTCGGATTCGGGTGTGTTTTGGATTCGGGTGTTTTTTTCAAAAAACACTAAAAAACAGCTTAAATCATAGAATTTGGGGGTCATTTTGATCCCAAAGTATTATTAACCTCAAAAACCATAATTTACACTCATTTTCAGTCTATTCTGAATACCTCACACCTCACAATATTATTTTTAGTCCTAAAATTTGCACCGAGGTCGCTGTGTGAGTAAGATAAGCGACCCTAGTGGCCGACACAAACACCGGGCCCATCTAGGAGTGGCACTGCAGTGTCACGCAGGATGTCCCTTCCAAAAAACCCTCCCCAAACAGCACATGACGCAAAGAAAAAAAGAGGCGCAATGAGGTAGCTGTGTGAGTAAGATTAGCGACCCTAGTGGCCGACACAAACACCGGGCCCATCTAGGAGTGGCACTGCAGTGTCACGCAGGATGGCCCTTCCAAAAAACCCTCCCCAAACAGCACATGACGCAAAGAAAAAAAGAGGCGCAATGAGGTAGCTGTGTGAGTAAGATTAGCGACCCTAGTGGCCGACACAAACACCGGGCCCATCTAGGAGTGGCACTGCAGTGTCACGCAGGATGTCCCTTCCAAAAAACCCTCCCCAAACAGCACATGACGCAAAGAAAAAAAGAGGCGCAATGAGGTAGCTGTGTGAGTAAGATTAGCGACCCTAGTGGCCGACACAAACACCGGGCCCATCTAGGAGTGGCACTGCAGTGTCACGCAGGATGTCCCTTCCAAAAAACCCTCCCCAAACAGCACATGACGCAAAGAAAAAAAGAGGCGCAATGAGGTAGCTGACTGTGTGAGTAAGATTAGCGACCCTAGTGGCCGACACAAACACCGGGCCCATCTATGAGTGGCACTGCAGTGTCACGCAGGATGTCCCTTCCAAAAAACCCTCCCCAATCAGCACATGATGCAAAGAAAAAGAAAAGAAAAAAGAGGTGCAAGATGGAATTGTCCTTGGGCCCTCCCACCCACCCTTATGTTGTATAAACAAAACAGGACATGCACACTTTAACCAACCCATCATTTCAGTGACAGGGTCTGCCACACGACTGTGACTGATATGACGGGTTGGTTTGGACCCCCCCCAAAAAAGAAGCAATTAATCTCTCCTTGCACAAACTGGCTCTACAGAGGCAAGATGTCCACCTCATCTTCACCCTCCGATATATCACCGTGTACATCCCCCTCCTCACAGATTATCAATTCGTCCCCACTGGAATCCACCATCTCAGCTCCCTGTGTACTTTGTGGAGGCAATTGCTGCTGGTCAATGTCTCCGCGGAGGAATTGATTATAATTCATTTTAATGAACATCATCTTCTCCACATTTTCTGGATGTAACCTCGTACGCCGATTGCTGACAAGGTGAGCGGCGGCACTAAACACTCTTTCGGAGTACACACTTGTGGGAGGGCAACTTAGGTAGAATAAAGCCAGTTTGTGCAAGGGCCTCCAAATTGCCTCTTTTTCCTGCCAGTATAAGTACGGACTGTGTGACGTGCCTACTTGGATGCGGTCACTCATATAATCCTCCACCATTCTATCAATGTTGAGAGAATCATATGCAGTGACAGTAGACGACATGTCCGTAATCGTTGTCAGGTCCTTCAGTCCGGACCAGATGTCAGCATCAGCAGTCGCTCCAGACTGCCCTGCATCACCGCCAGCGGGTGGGCTCGGAATTCTGAGCCTTTTCCTCGCACCCCCAGTTGCGGGAGAATGTGAAGGAGGAGATGTTGACAGGTCGCGTTCCGCTTGACTTGACAATTTTGTCACCAGCAGGTCTTTCAACCCCAGCAGACTTGTGTCTGCCGGAAAGAGAGATCCAAGGTAGGCTTTAAATCTAGGATCGAGCACGGTGGCCAAAATGTAGTGCTCTGATTTCAACAGATTGACCACCCGTGAATCCTTGTTAAGCGAATTAAGGGCTGCATCCACAAGTCCCACATGCCTAGCGGAATCGCTCCCTTTTAGCTCCTTCTTCAATGCCTCCAGCTTCTTCTGCAAAAGCCTGATGAGGGGAATGACCTGACTCAGGCTGGCAGTGTCTGAACTGACTTCACGTGTGGCAAGTTCAAAGGGCATCAGAACCTTGCACAACGTTGAAATCATTCTCCACTGCACTTGAGACAGGTGCATTCCACCTCCTATATCGTGCTCAATTGTATAGGCTTGAATGGCCTTTTGCTGCTCCTCCAACCTCTGAAGCATATAGAGGGTTGAATTCCACCTCGTTACCACTTCTTGCTTCAGATGATGGCAGGGCAGGTTCAGTAGTTTTTGGTGGTGCTCCAGTCTTCTGTACGTGGTGCCTGTACGCCGAAAGTGTCCCGCAATTCTTCTGGCCACCGACAGCATCTCTTGCACGCCCCTGTCGTTTTTTAAAAAATTCTGCACCACCAAATTCAAGGTATGTGCAAAACATGGGACGTGCTGGAATTTGCCCATATTTAATGCACACACAATATTGCTGGCATTGTCCGATGCCACAAATCCACAGGAGAGTCCAATTGGGGTAAGCCATTCCACGATGATCTTCCTCAGTTGCCGTAAGAGGTTTTCAGCTGTGTGCGTATTCTGGAAAGCGGTGATACAAAGCGTAGCCTGCCTAGGAAAGAGTTGGCGTTTGCGAGATGCTGCTACTGGTGCCGCCGCTGCTGTTCTTGCGGCGGGAGTCCATACATCTACCCAGTGGGCTGTCACAGTCATATAGTCCTGACCCTGCCCTGCTCCACTTGTCCACATGTCCGTGGTTAAGTGGACATTGGGTACAACTGCATTTTTTAGGACACTGGTGAGTCTTTTTCTGACGTCCGTGTACATTCTCGGTATCGCCTGCCTAGAGAAGTGGAACCTAGATGGTATTTGGTAACGGGGGCACACTGCCTCAATAAATTGTCTAGTTCCCTGTGAACTAACGGCGGATACCGGACGCACGTCTAACACCAACATAGTTGTCAAGGCCTCAGTTATCCGCTTTGCAGTAGGATGACTGCTGTGATATTTCATCTTCCTCGCAAAGGACTGTTGAACAGTCAATTGCTTACTGGAAGTAGTACAAGTGGGCTTACGACTTCCCCTCTGGGATGACCATCGACTCCCAGCGGCAACAACAGCAGCGCCAGCAGCAGTAGGCGTTACACGCAAGGATGCATCGGAGGAATCCCAGGCAGGAGAGGACTCGTCAGAATTGCCAGTGACATGGCCTGCAGGACTATTGGCATTCCTGGGGAAGGAGGAAATTGACACTGAGGGAGTTGGTGGGGTGGTTTGCGTGAGCTTGGTTACAAGAGGAAGGGATTTACTGGTCAGTGGACTGCTTCCGCTGTCACCCAAAGTTTTTGAACTTGTCACTGACTTATTATGAATGCGCTGCAGGTGACGTATAAGGGAGGATGTTCCGAGGTGGTTAACGTCCTTACCCCTACTTATTACAGCTTGACAAAGGGAACACATGGCTTGACACCTGTTGTCCGCATTTCTGGTGAAATACCTCCACACCGAAGAGCTGATTTTTTTGGTATTTTCACCTGGCATGTCAACGGCCATATTCCTCCCACGGACAACAGGTGTCTCCCCGGGTGCCTGACTTAAACAAACCACCTCACCATCAGAATCCTCCTGGTCAATTTCCTCCCCAGCGCCAGCAACACCCATATCCTCCTCATCCTGGTGTACTTCAACACTGACATCTTCAATCTGACTATCAGGAACTGGACTGCGGGTGCTCCTTCCAGCACTTGCAGGGGGCGTGCAAATGGTGGAAGGCGCATGCTCTTCACGTCCAGTGTTGGGAAGGTCAGGCATCGCAACCGACACAATTGGACTCTCCTTGTGGATTTGGGATTTCGAAGAATGCACAGTTCTTTGCTGTGCTGCTTTTGCCAGCTTGAGTCTTTTCATTTTTCTAGCGAGAGGCTGAGTGCTTCCATCCTCATGTGAAGCTGAACCACTAGCCATGAACATAGGCCAGGGCCTCAGCCGTTCCTTGCCACTCCGTGTGGTAAATGGCATATTGGCAAGTTTACGCTTCTCCTCCGACAATTTTATTTTAGGTTTTGGAGTCCTTTTTTTTCTGATATTTGGTGTTTTGGATTTGACATGCTCTGTACTATGACATTGGGCATCGGCCTTGGCAGACGACGTTGCTGGCATTTCATCGTCTCGGCCATGACTAGTGGCAGCAGCTTCAGCACGAGGTGGAAGTGGATCTTGATCTTTCCCTAATTTTGGAACCTCAACATTTTTGTTCTCCATATTTTAATAGGCACAACTAAAAGGCACCTCAGGTAAACAATGGAGATGGATACTAGTATACAATTATGGACTGCCTGCCGACTGCAGACACAGAGGTAGCCACAGCCGTGAACTACCGTACTGTACTGTGTCTGCAGCTAATATAGACTGGTTGATAAAGAGAAGATGTCTATGTAACTATGTATGTATAAAGAAGACTGAAAAAAATCCACGGTTAGGTGGTATACAATTATGGACGGACTGCCTGCCGAGTGCAGACACAGAGGTAGCCACAGCCGTGAACTACCGTACTGTACTGTGTCTGCAGCTAATATAGACTGGTTGATAAAGAGAAGATGTCTATGTAACTATGTATGTATAAAGAAGAATGAAAAAAAACCACGGTTAGGTGGTATACAATTATGGACGGACTGCCTGCCGAGTGCAGACACAGAGGTAGCCACTGCCGTGAACTACCGTACTGTACTGTGTCTGCAGCTAATATAGACTGGTTGATAAAGAGAAGATGTCTATGTAACTATGTATGTATAAAGAAGAATGAAAAAAATCCACGGTTAGGTGGTATTACAATTATGGACGGACTGCCTGCCGAGTGCAGAGACACAGAGGTAGCCACAGCCGTGAACTACCGTACTGTGTCTGCTGCGACTGGATGATAAATGATATAAAATATATATATATATCACTACTGCAGCCGGACAGGTATATATTATATATTATATAATGACGGACCTGCTGGACACTGTCTGTCAGCAGAATGAGTTTTATTTTTATAGAATAAAAAAAAACAAAACACACAAGTGAAGTCACACGACGAGTGTTTAACTTTTTCAGGCAATCACAATATAAGTATACTACTAACTATACTGGTGGTCAGTGTGGTCAGGTCACTGGTCAGTCACACTGGCAGTGGCACTCCTGCAGCAAAAGTGTGCACTGTTTAATTTTAATATAATATGTACTCCTGGCTCCTGCTATAACCTATAACTGGCACTGCAGTAGTGCTCCCCAGTCTCCCCCACAATTATAAGCTGTGTGAGCTGAGCAGTCAGACAGATATATAATATATATAGATGATGCAGCACACTGGCCTGAGCCTGAGCAGTGCACACAGATATGGTATGTGACTGACTGAGTCACTGTGTGTATCGCTTTTTTCAGGCAGAGAACGGATATATTAAATAAACTGCACTGTGTGTCTGGTGGTCACTCACTATATAATATATTATGTACTCCTGGCTCCTGCTATAACCTATAACTGGCACTGCAGTAGTGCTCCCCAGTCTCCCCCACAATTATAAGCTGTGTGAGCTGAGCAGTCAGACAGATATATATAATATTATATATAGATAATAGATGATGCAGCACACTGGCCTGAGCCTGAGCAGTGCACACAGATATGGTATGTGACTGACTGAGTCACTGTGTGTATCGCTTTTTTCAGGCAGAGAACGGATATATTAAATAAACTGCACTGTGTGTCTGGTGGTCACTCACTATATAATATATTATGTACTCCTGGCTCCTGCTATAACCTATAACTGGCACTGCAGTAGTGCTCCCCAGTCTCCCCCACAATTATAAGCTGTGTGAGCTGAGCAGTCAGACAGATATATATAATATTATATATAGATAATAGATGATGCAGCACACTGGCCTGAGCCTGAGCAGTGCACACAGATATGGTATGTGACTGACTGAGTCACTGTGTGTATCGCTTTTTTCAGGCAGAGAACGGATATATTAAATAAACTGCACTGTGTGTCTGGTGGTCACTCACTATATAATATATTATGTACTCCTGGCTCCTGCTATAACCTATAACTGGCACTGCAGTAGTGCTCCCCAGTCTCCCCCACAATTATAAGCTGTGTGAGCTGAGCAGTCAGACAGATATATATAATATTATATATAGATAATAGATGATGCAGCACACTGGCCTGAGCCTGAGCAGTGCACACAGATATGGTATGTGACTGACTGAGTCACTGTGTGTATCGCTTTTTTCAGGCAGAGAACGGATATATTAAATAAACTGCACTGTGTGTCTGGTGGTCACTCACTATATAATATATTATGTACTCCTGGCTCCTGCTATAACCTATAACTGGCACTGCAGTAGTGCTCCCCAGTCTCCCCCACAATTATAAGCTGTGTGAGCTGAGCAGTCAGACAGATATATATAATATTATATATAGATAATAGATGATGCAGCACACTGGCCTGAGCCTGAGCAGTGCACACAGATATGGTATGTGACTGACTGAGTCACTGTGTGTATCGCTTTTTTCAGGCAGAGAACGGATATATTAAATAAACTGCACTGTGTGTCTGGTGGTCACTCACTATATAATATATTATGTACTCCTGGCTCCTGCTATAACCTATAACTGGCACTGCAGTAGTGCTCCCCAGTCTCCCCCACAATTATAAGCTGTGTGAGCTGAGCAGTCAGACAGATATATATAATATTATATATAGATAATAGATGATGCAGCACACTGGCCTGAGCCTGAGCAGTGCACACAGATATGGTATGTGACTGAGTCACTGTGTGCTGTGTATCGCTTTTTTCAGGCAGAGAACGGATTATAAAGTAAACTGCACTGTCCTCACTAGTAAACTCTCTCCACTCAGTCTCTACACTTCTACAGTAACAGTACTCCTCCTAGTCAGCGCCAGTAAATCTCTCTCAGTCTCTTATAATCTAAATGGAGAGGACGCCAGCCACGTCCTCTCCCTATCAATCTCAATGCACGTGTGAAAATGGCGGCGACGCGCGGCTCCTTATATAGAATCCGAGTCTCGCGATAGAATCCGAGCCTCGCGAGAATCCGACAGCGTCATGATGACGTTCGGGCGCGCTCGGGTTAACCGAGCAAGGCGGGAAGATCCGAGTCGCTCGGACCCGTGAAAAAAAACATGAAGTTCTGGCGGGTTCGGATTCAGAGAAACCGAACCCGCTCATCTCTAAATACTGGTTTTCAATCCTATGGTCAATTTCATTAAGTGACTTGAAAAATGCCTGATTCTTGCTTGTTCTGTCAGGGGATGTAAAGCAAATTCAGAAATTTAGTTATTCCTAAAAGACAAATTTGGTAACTTTTCTCAAGAGTTTTATAAGAATTATTCAAGAGAACTATAAGAAACATTGAAATAATTGACAGTGGATTCAGATCATGTCTTAAAGGTAACAGGCAAGGTCATTATATTTTACTTTTTATATATGCAGTAAGGCTGACAAAATGTAAATGGTTTGAAAAGAAAGCTGGTAAGGTATTTTTTGCAATAAGGCAAATTATAATGCCCAGGAAAATTTGCACCAGCCTATACTTGGTAAAATTAAATGCATGGCAACAGCCATATTTACAGGATACTTCCAGAGAGTTTAGTAGGCATGTTGTGAGCAAAATGTATTGTAGCATATATATAAGATCTGTTATGAAATAATAAGAAATAAAGTACTGTTGAAGAATTTAGTTTTTCTTCCTTTATTGATATGCTTGGTTAAAATGGAAGTACTGTAGATAGTTGAACCTGATTCTGTAATTCTCTTGCAGTATAGAACCACATTGCTAAGTAAAGACTGTTGAGTTCTAGGTGCTACACATTCTTTGCTTTCTACTTGTAGTAGCCTATGTTTTTTTTAAATAACTAGAAAATGCATAAATTGTTTAATTGGGCTACATATTTGCAGCTTACCATTTGGCTTATTGTATTCTGCAGATATGCAAAATTTGTACTTCTGCTTAATACTATTGATGCCATCTGTCTGTCAAGCTACAATAACTTTCATTCCCTTTACCTCTAACATTCTGGAGAGACTTGTATCCAGATGCATTGGCTTCTCAGCTAGCTCCCTCATTTGCCCTTTCCAATATGACTGTCCCACCCTTCACTATACTTAAATTGCATGGACTCTAGTCCCCAAAGACATTCTCTCAACTAAATATAAGGGTCAATTTTCTATCATCATCATCATCATCCTCCTCATCATCATCATCCTTCTTGGCCTGCCCACAGCCTTCAACATAGTTGTCCATGCACTTCTTGTCTGCTTTCTTGACTCAATAAGTCTAAGCAACACAGTCCTACTCTATGTTGGTTTTACACCTATCTAATATTCCTCCTTCCACCTCTCTTGCCCTTTGAGTCCCACAAGGGTTAGATCTTTGCCTCCTACTTGTCTCACTCTACACATCATCCCTTGATGAACTTATCAGCTCTTCCAGTCTCCATTACCACCTTTATGCTGATGATGTCTAAATCTACCTGTCCTCTCTTGAGTTATCCTCTTCCCATGTCTCTTGCATTTCTGTCTATTTACTATTTTCTATGTCTCAACACTTTCTCAAATTTAATATGTCCAAGACTGGACTAACTAGGAAGTAGGTCTTTGGTAGATAGTGAAAGGGCTACTTGGGAGCTTATGTGAGGAGCTGCGGACCTTTGACAGTGGATTGTATGAACACTAACAGTACGCTGGAAACTAATCTGCAGTAATCAGGACAAAGAAAAAATATAGTGCACAATTCCAGATTCAGTGTGTGCTTCCATTACAAAGCCTTTTTTTCTCTACTCTGTATATATGTGTGTGTGTGTGTGTGTGTGTGTGTGTGTGTGTGTGTGTGTGTGTGTGTGTTCAAAATGGAAGTAGTCAGCATCCGTTAATGCCCAGGAAATAGAGGTGGGGGAGAGGAGGGAAGTTAAGTGGACTAAAGAATAGGGAAGTTAAAAAGCACTTATCTCAATAGGCAATCTTCAGTCCTCAGACCAATAGTAATTCATGGTGACATGCAAAAGAGAAGAAGCAACAAATAGTGTGTACCATTTTAACATGTATGTACTCACAATACATTGCTATTAAGTGGATGTTAAATGGCTTTTTTTGAGAAACAAATTCCAAAATATCACACTCCACTATGTTATAGCAAAAAAATTTTACACATATGTTTAATTAGTACACAAATTAATCCAGGATAAAAATCGAGCAGGTATCACATGTACAACAAACATACATTTTAAAAGCTTATCTGTCCATCATAAGAGGGTCCAGGGTAGTTCCCGACGCATTTCTTCTTTACAGGCAAGACTTCATCATGGGAATAATGGCCCAGAGGCACTGAGATGTATTTATACCTCTGGCAATTAAGATGGAGGAAACATGTGGAACAAACAGCGTGACCTCACTTCCTGTCAAAATCTGACAGGAAGTGATTTCAATAAATATAAATTCATTGTTTTTAAATGCACATAAAATAAAATAAAATACATGAAGTAGAACAATAGAAAAATAATTTCTCTTATTTATGAGAGAAGACCAGACTCGACAGTCTTTATACAAGGAAAAAGAACTACCTTGAAACGCATTTGGAATGCATACTGAAGTCACTTACGGTCCTGGAAGTAACGGAGCTAGCTAAACCAAACGATTGTATGGTGTATATATAGGGGAATAACAGTGAGGCACACTACAATAGTGAGTAGAAACAAAACATCTTACATAATGTTATATATACAGCATTCACAAGCGCTCCTGTGCGGTAAGCGGTGCTGACACGCAAGGCACACATCCTGTGTGCCCGCTGGAACGCAATTCCTGCCTGATGATTCAGATTTAGGGATGGAATGCGGAAGTGAGGCTGGGTAACGCAGGGAGAACTTCCTGTTTCAGAAAGTGTACAACCATCATGGACTTGTGATATATGACATGTCAATATATAGAAAGTAGTAGTCCAATTTCAGACTGTTCATTGTGTGTGATCAGATGTAGCTGAAAAGTTGGACCAATATCATACTTAATCTGTGATCTGTACTGATATGAAAATATCAATCAATATATATGCTTTCATAAATATTTGAAGGTCATAAAGAAAAAATAAATATATAGAAAAGTTATAAAGTGACATAGTGAGTTAGGGTGATAATAATATATAGACTATAGTGGTAATAAAAAAGATTGCAGAGTATAATTTAGACTGCCAATGATATTCATAAAAAAGGTGCAATCTCGAAAGACTCGTTCAAACCTTGGGGGGGGGGGGGGGGGGGGGGGGGTTCCAAGCTCAAATATCCAAAACATCTCTCTGTGATAATTTCTTAAGGATGTCTATATTTTTATTATCACCCTAACTCACTGTCACTTTATAACTTATATAATATTAATATTAATTCTATATATTGACCAGTCATATATCACAAATCCGTGATGGTTGTACACTCTCTGAAACAGGAAGTTCTCCCTGCGTTCCGCAGCGTCACTTCCGCGTGTCTTGCAAGTGTCAGGGATTAACAGACCCAAAGCCTGGGGGGAGATGAGGGTCCCGAACTTTAGATCCTTCAACAACCGCCCTATAGCCAGGTACCTCAGTATAGCAGTCAGCCACTCCTCAGCAGGGATAGTCCTCCGCATCTTGGTGTCCTGCCTCTCGATGTAGGGAGTCACAAGGCCAAGCAACTCCTGGAAAGTGCTGTCATCCATTCGAAAGTAGTTGCGATAATCTTCAGAGTTATTATCCCTAATCTCGGTCAGGAGCGACATGTGAGAGAGAGTTCAAGGTAAATCTGCTCCGACTTCAGCCTCAGACATATTGTTGTAGTGTATGGGGCCCTTTACTTTAATAATCTTCAACTGCACCAAATCCAGCAGTCTTCTGCCACCTGATACTTATTCCAGTGTCATCTGCTGATGTAGCTATATTTATTAACTCTGTACTTATCCTATATTGTCTTCAACTGTAAGTTGCTGTTTTCCTATTTTGATTATTTGTTTATGTACTCTGTGATTGGACGCTGCAGAACCCTTGTGACGCCATATAAATAAAGGATAATGATAATAATAATAATAATAATGCTGTACATAAATTATTGTGTGCCCATTTACTCACTTATCAAAGAACCTTTTATTGTTTCAGCAGTATTTTACATAAATTAGTTTAGGTACAGTGTATTTACTATTTATATATCACCTTTTATAGCTAATTTTTTTATCAGTAATTGCAAGAGATGTGCGGCAGGCACTTTTCATGTTTTGTGTTTTGGTTTTGGTTCTAATTCCCCGCTCGTGTTTTGGTTTTGGATTGGTTTTGCCAAAATCACCCTTTCGTTTTTGGTTTTGGTTTTGGATCTAGATGATTTTTGAAAAAAAACATAAAAACGGGTATAATCACAGAATTTGGGGTAATTTTGATCCTACGGTATTATTAACCTCAATAGAATTCATTTCCACTCATTTCCAGTCTATTCTGAACACCTCACACCTCACAATATTGTTTTTAGGCCAAAAGGTTGCACAGAGGTGGCTGTATGACTAGCTAAGCGACACAAGTGTGTGGCACAAACACCTGGCCCATCTAGGAGTGGCACTGCAGTGGCAGACAGGATGGCAGATTTAAAAAATAGGTCCCAAACAGCACATAATGCAAAGAAGAAAAAGAATTGCAATGAGGTTGCTGTATGACTAAGCTAAGCGACACAAGTATGCAGCACAAACACCTGGCCCATCTAGGAGTGGCACTGTAGTTTCAGACAGGATGGCAGATATAAAAAAAGGCCCCAAACAGCACATCATGCAAAGATGTAAAAAAGGTGCAATGAGGTAGCTGTATGACTAAGCTAAGTGACACAAACAATTGGCCCATCTAGGAGTGGCTCTGCAGTGTCAGACAGGATGGCACTTTAAAAAACTAGTCCCCAAACAACACATCATACAGTGAAGAAAAATAAGTGCACCGATGTTGTTGTATGACTAAGGTAAGTGACACAACCACCTGGCCCATCTAGTAGTGGCATGCAGGGCTAAATGTTGAAAGTGGCCCACAATTTTTAAGTCCACTTTCAGTCTCCTGCCCTGTCTTTTTAAAAAATTCTGCAATTGGTGGACTTAAACGGCAGTACCCCTGGACTAATACAGCAGTACCCCTGGACTTATATGGCAGTGTCAGACAGGATGGCACTTTGAAGAAAACATGCCCCAAACAGCACATGATGCAAAGATGAAATAGAGATGCACCAAGGTTGCTGTATGACTAAGCTAAGCGACACAAGTGTGCGGCACAAACACCTGGCCCATCTAGGAGTGGCACTGCAGTGGCAGACAGGATGGCACTTTTAAAAACTAGGCCCCAATCAGCACATCATGCAAAGACGAAAAAGAGGTGCTATGAGGTAACTGACTAAGCTAAGCGACACAAACAGTTGACCCATCTAGGAGTGGCACTGCAGGGTCAGACATGATGGCACTAAAAAAAAAATTGTACCCAAACAGCACATTATGCCAAGAAGTAAAATAGGGCAATGAGACAGCTGTATGACTAAGCAAAGTGACACAAGTGTGCGGCACAAACACCTCGCCCATCTAGGGTTGGCACTGCAGTCCCACTGCACTAATGGTGGATACCGGATGCATGTCTAACATCAGCATAGTTGTTATAGCCTCAGTAATCCGCTTTGCAAAAGGGTATGTGTATATTTATATATATATATATATATATATATATATATATATATATACGACAGCATCACTGGAATTATATAGCAGTACCACTGGACATATATGGCAGGATCACTAATCTAGATTTATATGCCAGTACCACTGGAATTATGCAGCAGAATCACTGGACTTATACGCCAGTACCACTGGACATATACGGCAGAATCAATGGACATATACGGCTGTATCACTGGACATATACGGCACTATCACTGGACTGAACATATATGACAGTACCACTGGAATTATATGGCGGATCACTGGATTTATACGGCAGTACCTCTGGACATATACGGCAGTACCGCTGGACATATATGGCAGTACCGCTGGATATATATGGCAGTATCATCAGACATATATACGGCAGTATTACTGGGCTGGACTTATACACAAGTACCACTGGAATTATACGGCAGGATCACTGGAATTTTATGGCAGGATCACTGGATTTATACGGCAGTACCGCTGGACATGTACGGCAGTATCAATGGAAATATATACGGCAGTATCACTGGACATATACGGCAGTATAACTGGACTAGACTTATACATAAGTACCACTGGAATTATACGGCAGGATCACTGGACTTATATGCCAGTACCACTGGAATTATGCTGCAGGATCACTGGAATTAAACGGCAGGATCTGGACTGATGCAGCACAAGACACCACCACTGGACTGTTGCAGCACAACATAGCACCACTGGACTGGACTTATACAGCAGCACTGGACATAAGGCAGCAGAGGACACAACCACTGTGACTGGACTGATGCAGTACAAGACACCACCACTGGACTGATTCAGCACAACACAGCACCACTGGACTGGACTTATACAGCAGCACTGGACATATGGCAGCAGAGGACACAACCATTGTGACTGGACAGATGCAGCACAAGACACTACCACTGAGGACACTGAGCATGGAGACAAGTCCTCTCTCTACACTCTCCAATGCTGGAGGGAAAATGGTGGGGACGCGCGGGTCCTTATATGAAATCCAAGCACCGAGAGAATCCGACAGCGGGATGATGACGTTTTGCCTCGCTCGGGTTTTTCCGCCTGACTCGGATCCGGGCTCGTGACGTGAAGTCCGGGGGGGTTTGGTTCTCTGAGAACCGAACCCGCTCATCTCTAATTGTAATTTAGTGGAAATTTATACACAGTAGTTTAGAAGAAAAAAATACATAGTTTAGGTAATATATTACCACATACAGTATGTTCACAGTGTTCACAGTGACAATTCATTCATACTAGTCTATAAAGAGGAGGACAAATATTTTTCCCGCACAGTAATTAATTGCTAGGCAACCAGTATACCATTTCTTTTTTCAATTATTCCATGTCATAATCACTTTAAGCAATGCTACAGAATTGCAATAATTACTAATAAACTTATAGAAACTCCGTCTTTTGGAAATTCTAAGCCTGTGATTGCTTACAGCCAATATTCTGCTTTGTTTACATCATGTGGGTTGAAAATTGTGAAACCTGGCTAAAACTACCGTTTAGCAGTATAGTAGGTTCCTTGTTTCATTGAGATCATGTGACCTGCTATAGCCAATCAGCGGCTTTGTTTACCTTAAACAAGTGTCTGTCAGACTACCTATGATTTCATATTATTATTGTGGTAATATGACATGCAATAGCCAATTAGTGGCTTTGTTTACATATGATACGGTTCCTGGACTGTATGTCATACTACAGTATATTATGTTAATTTTATATGTATGTGTGATTTTAGGTGATATATATTTTTTTTTAAATAAAGTATTTTTATTACGAAGGAGAGTAGTTTGCATACAGACATTGCATAACAGGAACACATTAAACACGTAATGACATGTCCTCATCAGGGAACAGCATTCACTTTCGACTTATTTTCAAACTATGTCATTTGCTCATAGGCGCATAGGAATGTACAGTTATATATACCATTATTTTGCATTATCCGTACACTCTAGTATTCATGAAATCACATTATACTTTGTTTTGTTCCCCCCCCCCCCCCCCCCCCCCTCAAATATAACTTACGGACAATCCGTCCGAGTAAAACCCTTTAAAAGAGAAGAAAACAATCAGAAACCAAACACAGAGAACCCCAGAAATAAAAAAATTAAAAAAACAAAGAGACAAAAAACATTATGGGGAAGAGGACGCCTTGGGGGATACTAGCACTCTAAATCCTACCCTGTCCAGATGGGCACAGAGCCACTCTCTCATTCACAACCCATTGGGTGAGAGGGAAGCCTATGGCCCTAGAAGATCATAACTTGGCAAATCCAGGACCTGTTAGTAACCCTATCACCATTAAGTTGTAGGGTCTGGGACGGAGTATATGGATTCCAGCCATGGAGACCAAATTCTTTCAAATTTAGCGGAGGCATTGTGTTTCATATAAATGTATCGTTCCTTAAAAACAGTGTCGTTTATTAGTGCCTTAAGAGCGGGGAGTGTAGGGCCCTTAGGGGCCATCCATAGCCTCGCAATGCTCACCTTCGCCATTGCACATATGTTGCGAGCATATAGGCCCTCTGGACCAGACACAAAGTCAGAGCTACCCATTCCCAGGATGCAAAATTGCGGAGTAAGCATGGCCTCGTCCACCCCTGTGTTCCCCAGAATCGATCCGACCCCCGCCCAGAAAGCCCGCAGCACCGGACAATCCCAAATGAGGTGCCAAAAAGTACCTGCAGTCATCCCACACTTAGGGCAGTCACCCACACGACCCGTCCCGAATTTGGCCAGTCTGGCTGGGGTCATATATATTCTATGCAAAAGGAAGTATTGTATCTGTTGATACCTGATGGATTTGGTAACCGTGCACGGAGTTTCCAAAGCAAGGGCCCAGTTCTCTTCATCTATGGGGCCCAGATCCTGCTCCCATTTGACACGGAGACGTGTCAAAGGATCTATATGGAGTTTGGCGAGTAGATAACCATAAGCATGGGAAATCATCTTAACTCGACCCAGCATACTTACAAAGGTCTTAATGGGAAATGGTATAATTTTAGGGGGGGAATTGGCGAATTGGGACTGTAAGGCATGTCTGAGCTGGAGGTATCTAAAAAAATAGGAGTTAGGCAAATTAAACTCATCTTTTAGTTGTTGGAAGGATTTGAGCGTATTATCCGTATAAAGGTGATTTATGGAAATCACTGATTTAGGGGCCCAAACTTCCCTCCCCTCGAGCGCATACAGTTCAGGGAGCCATTTAGAATACCAGAGGGGGGTGTCCGGGTCCAATTCATCAAATTTCAAAAGAATTTTTAGTGCCTGCCACACCTTCATGGCTTGGTATATAAGAGGAGGGAGGAACCGGGCCAAGCTCCCACTCAGCAACACCTGCAGGGGGGATAAGTCGGGGAAGTAGCATTGGACAAATACCCAGTGTAGAGAAGTGACGCCAGTATCCTGCACCCATGCACTAATATGAGACAGCTGAGCGGCATAGTAGTACATCTGAAAGTTTGGCAAGGCCAGACCTCCGTCGCTGCGCAGCCTGGTGAGAGTGTTCAGTTGTATTCTAGGACGTTTGCTAGCCCATATTAAAGAAGACAGGACACTATTCAATTTTCTAAAGAAGGATGGATGAATATATACAGGGGATTGCAGAACCACATATAGAATCTTAGGTAGTATTATCATTTTTACGAGGCTGACCCTGCCAGATACAGTCAATGGAAGCTTACACCAAGTCTTGGATTTACGAGTAATTTGTTGCATGATCGGATCAAGGTTCAAAGGTGTAAAGTCAGAGGGGTCATTGGTTACCTGAATCCCAAGATATTTAAATTTCGCCGTCCAACATAGCGGTAGGGAGATTTTAGGAGCAGCAGGGGGGGGGGGGGCAATCACAGGCATAATAGAGGACTTAGACCAGTTAATATGAAGGCCTGAATATACACCGAACTCCTCAATCAATTGCAACACTGTAGGCATAGACCTGGTGTAATCCTGCAGAAACAACAGCATGTCGTCAGCGTAAAGGGCAATCCTATCCTCACGAGGGCCGGTATGAATGCCCACCACGCCTGGGTGGGACCTTATTAGACAGGCCAAGGGTTCGATGGCCAGGGCAAACAAGGTTGGGGACAGAGGACATCCCTGCCTGGTCCCGCGAAACAGGCGGAACGAGGGAGAGATATAGCTATTCACTGAGATCCTGGCAGTCGGGTGCTGATAAAGCAATTTAATCCATTTTATAAAATTAGGCCCGAAACCCATAGCTGTCATGACCTCCCATAGATAGGACCACTCGATACTGTCAAATGCCTTGGCGGCATCCAGTGAGACCACTACCGAGTCAGAGGGGAAGTCATATGGGATTTGTAAGATGGTATATAATCTACGTAGGTTAATAGAAGTGGACATCCCTGGCATAAAGCCGGTCTGGTCGGAGTGGATAATGGAAGTAATTACGGTGTTGAGTCGAACTGCTAAAATCTTTGCCAGGATCTTAGCGTCAGTGGGAATCAATGATATCGGTCTATAGGATTCTGGGGATCTAGGGTCTTTTCCGGGCTTCGGGATCACTATAATAATCGCCTCCGCCATAGAGGGGGGAAGTTGATCATTAACAAAAATATCAGAATACAGGGCGTGAAGCCTAGGACCGAAGAAATCAATGTGGGTCTTGTATACCTCTGAGGGGATGCCGTCATAGCCCGGTGCCTTGCCGCTGGGAGACAAGCCAATAGCCGCCGTTATCTCTTCCAGAGTTAAGGGTGCCTCCAGCATCTCAGAGGCCTCCGGGGGGAGTGTGGGTAGGGGAATATTACTTAAATAAGCGGAGAGGTCTGATGTCGAGTCTACCAGTTGTGAACTGTAGACCTCAGCATAGTAGGAGCGGAATAGCTGCGCAATTTCCGGCGTGGTGTTCACAAGGGCGCCATCGCTACCGGTCATCTGAGCAATTGTAGAACCTGGGCGGTCACTGTGCACCAATCGAGCCAACAGGCCACCTGGCCTATCGCCCTGCATGTAAATATTAGTAGCCTGAAATAGAAGCGAGCGCGAGTTTTTATCAGACAGATGAGCCACCCATGCCGACTGGGCCGCCAGCCAGCGTACCTTCAGCGCAGGGGTGCCATCCACCAAGTATCTAGATTCCAAATCCCTGGCGTCACTCTCAAGGGCTCGCTCTCTCTCCCTGCAGGACATTTTGAGGGCAGAAATACGTCTAATATACGTTCCCCTTAGGAATGCCTTAAATGAATCCCAAACCACTGTTCCGGGGGCCGAGCCTACATTGTCAGTAAAGTATCCCTCCCACTGAGTCACCTGGTCAGAGCAGTCACCTATTTGCAGCAGCCAGGAAGGATGCAGTTTCCAATAAGATTGACCCCTCTGGCTCACCATAGCGAGAGTCAACACCATAGGGGAGTGATCAGATATACCCCGGGCCTCGTATTGGACGTCAACCACCCTAGGGAGAAGAACGGGGGAGAGTAGGGTCAGATCGATCCTGGAGAACGAACCATGCGTGCCAGAGAAGCATGAAAACTGTCTAGTCGTAGGGTGGCGAGCTCTCCACACATCCACCCACTGCAAATTATTCAGAAAATCAGCAAATTTAGTAGGACTGGAGCGGACCCCAGCAGCCTGCGGAGAGCGCCATCTGTCTAAAGCTAAATTCATGACATTGTTAAAGTCACCCAAGCAGATTACCGGGGTGTCCGGAGAGGAGGCTATGAATGAAGCGGCTTGCTGTAGTACATCGTACGAGAATGGGGGGGGGGATATAAACCGCCAGTATGTAGTAGGGTTGGGAACTTAGTCTACATTCAAGGAACACAAATCGACCGTATTTGTCAGTCTTGACCGATACCAGCTCAAATTGGACCGATTTCTTTATCAGGATTGACACACCCCTGGAGGAAGAGGAGTGAGAAGCGTGATAGGCCCAGCCCACCCAGGGTCTTCTAAGTGACAGTAACCTATTCCCCTCCAAGTGAGTCTCGCAGAGACATGCAACATCCGGGCCATATTTCCGAAGTGTAGTTAATACTAAGGAACGCTTTGACTTATTATTTAAACCTCGAACATTCCATGTCAGAAATTTCAAATTAGCCATAGATCTGGTAATATTCTATGTAGTAACCTAAAGATACAGTCCAGCGAATATTCCTGGAAATTGTTAGTGAGGGTAAGAACAGTGCTATACTACTCAATCCCTGACTCTCAGTCGACAGTATCCAATGCATCAGACATACTTCCCACATTAAAATAAATGTACTCCAAAACAAATTTAAGCATGAGAAAAATAACAAACTATAGAAAGAAAAAAACTTGTGTAAGGCACAGCAACAAGCTGTTCGCTGAACTCTCCCCCCCTCCCCGTATACCACCCCTAACTTCGGCATACTTAAATCCCAAACTATCGTTTCTATCTCTCAAGGGCTAAATACTAAACAAAACCCTTAACCAAAGTCAAGCGATCAAGAGAAAGAAAAGAAAAGTCCTGAGCCACCAACGCCAAGGGGGGGCTCCCTGGACAATGGGTAGATGCCTCTGGTGGTCCCAACCGATCATTAGACAGTGCAGGGCCTCAATCCGGGGCCATCTGGCGCGCTCCCGGAGCATATCTGTCCAGCCATTGGGCCGCCTCTCTAGGGGAATTGAAGAATTTGGTTTCCCCGTCCGCTACCACCCGGAGTCGGGAGGGGAATAGCATAGAGTAGGAGACGTTCAGGTCTCTGAGGCGCCTCTTGATAGGCATAAACTGGGCTCGATCCTTCTGGACTTCCGCGGCAAAATCAGGAAAAGCAGACACGGTAACCCCGTTTCTGGTAAGGGGGCCTTTTGTGCGTCCCAACCGGAGGACCGAGTCACGGTCCTTATAATGCAGAAATTTGGCGATGAAGGTGCGCGGAGGGGCGCCAGGAGGTAGAGGACGAGATGGTATTCGGTGTGCACGCTCCACCGTAAACTGTGCTGTGAAGGATTCAGCGCCGTACAGTTCCTTAAGCCATGACTCCAGGAAGACCTCAGGCTGGGAGCCCTCCTCCTGCTCCGGCAGGCCCACAAATCGCACATTATTTCTACGCAGCCGACCCTCCATGTCTAGTAATTTGGATTGAAGGGATGTTACTTGCTGGGTTACCGTGGAAATAGATTGTTTCATAGGACCGCACATATCCTCCAGATTCGAGACACGGGTTTCTGCCTCTCCCACTCTCTCTCGTATGCGCTGGACGTCCTGCCGAAGCAGTGAGAGATCACACTGCACTTTCTCCATCTTATCTGAAAGACGCTGTTCCGATCCAGCTATTGCCTCCAGCACTTGTTGAAGAGATGGAGCTGCGGGTGTGTTAGGGGATTCAGCAGCTGTTGCAGATGGGGAGTAGGAGTGGGACGGAGAGGCCCCCTGCGAAGCGGCCTGCGAGGCCCGTTGGTTTAGTGGGTTAGGTTGTCTGGCAAATTTCTCCAGCTTCGCCGCAGCCGTGCGCTGGCCGTCCCGAACCATGACGGACAATAGGTAGTAACAGACACTCCGGTATAATCTCAGGTCAAAAGCGTAGAAGGAGACTTCAGCAATGAGTGAATTTTAGGGTTGTAATAAGCAGAAACACATCCGCAGCTGGTCTCCAAAGTAGTAGGCAAATGTAAAAGAAAGTACTGGCAGCGTCCCAGAATATAGGTGAGAGCAGGAGCGATGCAGTTATTTAGTATGTAAAATAAGACAGCAACTGAAGTCAAAGTGTAATTTGATCCCAGGAGGTAGAAGTCACTCACCAGTTACATATCAGTCAGCCTTTAAGTGAGAGTGTTCCCTCTATGACTGGAAGCAGCAGTCCAGAGCAGTGGGGCCGGGAATCTCCAAAATTGAGGCCGTGGATCCGGAGGAGGTATAGGCCGCAAATCCGGAAGTATGTCTCCTCGGCCGTACAGACCCCGGGGAGAGCGGGGAAATCGCCTGCCGGTGCCCTGCAGCGTAGGGAAGAAAAGCAGGGTATTCAGACACACCAAAGGGGCCAGGATATTACAGGAGGATGTTTAATCCAGGGAGCTCCCGGGATCTGCTTCCTACTCCTGTGCTGCCGTGGCCACGCCCCTCAGGTGATATATTTAAAGCTTTTATGCCACCTACAGACACACCTGTCATTTGATACATATATTTGTAGCACCAAATATAAAATGCATGAGTCTTTTTTTAGTGAAGATGCAGTTTATGCATAACCTCTGATTCATTAAGTCTTGTATTGTAATACACAAATGTCTCCCAAAACACTAGCTCTAAATCACTGCCCTTTGCCAATAAGTAATGTGTAGTGTAGTAATTTGATCATTTAAGTGAGGGACCTTGCACAGAAAATTGTTTTAAGACATTATCCACAGGAATAGAGTTACCTTATAACTACAGATGTTTAAGTACAAAGAATATTTCAAATGAATCCAGTTATATGCTGATTTCTGGTGTATAAATAAATGATTTTTTGTGCATTACATATTAGCATTTCTGTCTGGAGGTACTGTAGTTTAAAATTAAATAATCTGCAGATCTCTAGGCAGGGTAATAAACTTGGCCTCCAGAAAAATCAGGGCCCTTTTCCAGACTTAGTAGATGCATAAGATACAAATAAAATACAGGTTGAGTATCCCATATCCAAATATTCCGAAATATGGAATATTCCGAAATACGGACTTTTTTTTAGTGAGAGTGAGACAGTGAAACCTTTGTTTTTTGATGGCTCAATGTATACAAACTTTGTTTAATATACAAAGTTATTAAAAAATATTGTATTAAATGACCTTCAGGCTGTGTGTACAAGGTGTATTTGAAACATACATGAATTGTGTGAATGTACACACACTTTGTTTAATGCACAAAGTTACAAAAAATATTGGCTACAATGACCTTCAGGCTGTGTGTTTAAGGGTGGTCATTCCGAGTTGTTCGCTCGGAAAATTTCTTTGCATCGCAGCGATTTCCCACTTAGTGCGCATGCGCAATGTCCGCACTGCGACTGCGCCAAGTAAATTTGCTAAGAAGTTTGGTATTTTACTCACGGCTTTTTCATCGCTCAGGCGATCGGAGTGAGATTGACAGGAAGTGGGTGTTTCTGGGCGGAAACAGGCCGTTTTATGGGCGTGTGGGAAAAAACGCTACCGTTTCTTGGAAAAACGCGGGAGTGGCTGGAGAAACGGAGGAGTGGCTGGGCGAACGCTGGGTGTGTTTGTGACGTCAAACCAGGAACGACAAGCACTGAACTGATCACACTGGCAGAGTAAGTATCGAGCTACTCAGAAACTGCACAGAGATGTCTTTTTGCAATATTGCGAATCTTTCGTTCGCAATTTTAAGAAGCTAAGATTCACTCCCAGAAGGCGGCGGCTTAGCGTATGCAATGCTGCTAAAATCGGCTTGCGAGCGAACAACTCGGAATGAGGGCCAAGGTGTATATGTAACATAAATGCATTCTGTGCTTAGATTTATGTCCCAACACCATGATATCTCATTATGGTATGCAATTATTCCAAAATACGGAAAAATCCCATTTCCAAAATACCTCTGGTCCCAAGCATTTTGGATAAGGGATACTCAACCTGTATATCATAGTGTAGTGTGTCAGCATTGGGTCCTGATAGTACAATACAAAATCTTCCCAAGTGTTATCACTCTATATATGTCCCAGATATGTTATGTTGATAGATGTTACTCACTCGCTGGCTATAAGCAATGGTTGTATAAAGGTTTCTTTTGCACAATGTCAGTTAGAACAGTAGGGGTAGAGCACACTTTCAGAATATTGAAATCTAGTTTCATGAGTCCTGATAAAGCAGATGGTATTTGGTTTTATAATCTGATCAAAGTGTCTGATATTGTACTTTGCTGCAGTCTTTTGCATAATCTGGCATTACATCAACCTCCTTCACCAGATTATGCAATAGACAGTGAGCAGGTAAGGTATTGTCATCAATTGACTCTCTAAACACTAACAGTGGAAGGCATGTTTAGAAAAACACATTAGGAACTGTTTCACATGTACCTTTTCTTTGTGATTTGATAGTTAAAAAATCAAATATAGTAATGTAAGGTCATATAAACTAGGTGTTTGATTTCAGCACTGGTAATTGTTCAGAAAAATAAAAACAATTTAAACATTTGTAAAATAGGCTTTACTCTGCATGCTTAATCATATTGTTTATAACATTGTTCAGAACCATTATACCAGACTAGCTGAATACCCGTGCTTCGCTACGGAATGAGGATGGAAAATTAGAATTATAGTTGTTCATTAATTTATGTTGGTTGGAGATATAGTTTATAGTCAGATCTTGCTTCCCTGACCCACTTTGTGTAGTGGTCGGACCCCTTTTTGGTACCCCAATAGACCCTGCTCTTTCTACTATACAACTCTCAGTCTGTGGCTTATTGCTACCTCCATTCCCTTCCTCACATCATGTCAGTGTCCCTGTGAAATGATCTATTTATTTACAGTTTTTTGTATAACGCAGCACATTATGCATCTCCTGATATATTCTGTGCTGCTTGGGGACCCTGCTACATCCACTACATAACTCTCAGTGTGTGGGTTTGTGATACCTACATTCTCCTCCTCACATCATGTCAATGCCCCTGTCACATGCAGCCCTGTCCTGCCTGATATATCATGCATCTCCTAATATACTCTGTGCTGCTGTAGACCCTGCTCCTCCCACTATATAACTCTCAGCATGTGGCTTCCTGCTTTCTCCATTCCCCTCCTCACATCATGTCACTGCCACATGAAGCCTTTCGTCACTAACATATCATGCATGTCCTTATATAGTCAGTGCTGCTGGCCCACCCCTAGGGGTGCTAGGGGTGTGCTAGGGGTGTGTTACCCCCACAGTGTTTGTTCCCAGATTGTAAGTCATAAGTGTATCAAGTTTGGTATAAATTGCTCCAGGCATTGCAGAGTTATGCTATCTGCTGAAATATTCTGTGTTCCTGCCTCACCCCTAGGGGAGCTAGGGGTGTCTTCCTCCCACAATGTTTGTTCCCAGATTGTAAGTCATATGTGTACCAAGTTTGGTGTAAATTGCTGCAGGCATTCCGGAGTTATGCTTGAACATACATATACACATACATACACATATACATACATACATACATACATACATACATACACACATCCATTTTTGGCGATTTTCGTGGATGGAACTTGACATTTATAAAACCGGTTCTTAGCAAGTACCTGGGACCTAAGGAGAAGCTACCTGCCAAGTTTCAAGATTGTAGGCCTTGTGATTTAAGAGGTTTTGTGAAAAGTCAATCAGTGAGTCAATCTCCTTTTTTGCCTTTTATATATATAGATTTGGTGTAGCTTTACAAAAAATTTTTTTTTAGCATGTTAACATTATGTTTACAATTATTGTGTGCTAAAGTATGCTAAATTTAAACCTTGATGTAAGGTAATAACTGAACATTCATGTAACACTTTGTATTATGAACCAGCTACTCTTATTATTAAAGATAATCTTATCTGAATCATAAACAGGCTGGAGATGCTCCTGGAATTATGAAAAAACTCATGTTCCAAAAATATTGTGGGGACTAGCCCCAAAGAAAATTCCTTTTTTGGAGCACTCTTTTGAAATAGTTAATTATTTCAAAAGAGTGCTCCAAAAAAGGAATTTTCTTTGGGGCTAGTCCCCACAATATTTTTGGAACATGAGTTTTTTCATAATTCCAGGAGCACCTCCAGCCTGTTTATGATTCAGATAAGATTATCTTTAAAAATAAGAGTAGCTGGTTCATAATACAAAGTGTTTAATAGATATTTTATATCCAGTGCAGGATAACTACTTTAGCTTAATAACTGAACATTATCTTTTCCTTTTAGGAAGTAATGCTTTCGATGGGTCCTAAGGGTTTCTGCATGTGGGACAACTACACATACAGTACACAGGCCACTCCTGGGTGCTAAGTTGTGCAGTGGGATGTTTTTCACCCCACCGCACAACGTTACGTGCACTGCAATTTGTGCACCTCAGGTTTCTATATAATTACTTACTGTAACTCATATATGTAGCTTTAATATATTATATATCTTATGCATAGAGCATGTACCATTTAATAGTTCTTCTTGGATTCTAATAAATGCAGAGGTTTTGGAGTCTTGTAACCCAAATAATGACAGTACACCTTCAACAACTAATGTGACCCTGACTGGATGTCTCATTCTATGTTGAGTTGGAAAAATCAGGATATGAACATTTGATTTTTTTTATATAAAAACAATATGTGCGCCGAGGTTTTGTCACACATCCAGGTCTTATTCCTACTTACCATGTCCAACAGTACTGTCTTTATTTGATTTGTGCATCGCCTGGCCATCTGCAAATGACTTACTGTAGCATTTCATCATCAGGTTTAATCAATTCAACCAGACTGGCTACATGGATGCAGCCATATTGGTTTCTGTCATGTGATTTCTTAGTCTTGCCAGTTCTCAGCAGCTCTGATGTTCAGTCTATTCCCAGGACGTTTCCTTACCACCTTTTCCAAACCCTATCCTCTCCCTTAAACTCCTCCACCTCCCTCCCTTCTTTTCCCTCCTCTGAAACACTTGCACCTATCTGCTTCCCTACATACCTCTCCCATTTCTCCATTTTCATTTAATTCTGCACAACCATTATCATAATATCCCACCAGTAAGCCCTACATCTTCCCTTCTCTCCCTGTCACCACTCCTCACCTCATCTGCATCACACTAAACTAACTCCTTACCAACCATCTTCAGTATTCCTTCCTAGCCCAGGAGCCTGCACCATCATTACACTTTCTTCATCTCTGTCCTCCAAATCCCCCTCACCTACATGCTACTGCAACCCTGATAATCTCAATCACCTAACTCCCACTAACTCAGTCCCTCTGTCCTGTTCCCTATGGAAAGCCAGATCTGTATGTAATAAACTGGAACCTACTTATGACCAATACCTCTGCAACCCCCTGAATCTCTTGACCATCACTGAAACATGTATTTCCCTGACATCAATTCTCCTGCAGCTCTCTCATCGGGGGCCTTACATTCTCTCTTACAACTGCCCTGGCGTCATCATGGGGGTGATATTGGAGTCCTTCTACCCTTAATTATTCCCACCAGCTCATACCTTCAGAACCATTTAATTATCTACAGTACATTGGAGTTTCATGCTATTCACCTGTCACCCTTTTCACCTTTGAGCAGCTATCGTCTATTGTCCCCCTGGCCCCATGTCCAAATTCCATGACAACGTTGCTTTTTGGCTTTGCCTCTTCTTCTCTTTACACATAAACTCCTTCATTTTAGGGAACCTCAATATCCCTATTGATGTCCACCCTGACATCTCTGCCTCTAAACTTCTTATCCTTACTTACATCATCATTTGGTATTTCTCAATGGACCTCTTCACCCGCCCATTGTGAGTGGACAATCACTTGATCCGGTCTTCAATCACCATTGTCATATTTTTGATTTCACCAATTCTATTTACACTGTATCCTTATGCTACCTGCTCAACTCACTTCTCTCCTCCATTGGCTCTCCTGCCTGACCAATATGTTTATCTACATGTCTATATTTCTTCTGCTCTTGACTCTATTTTCCTGCAAGTGACTACTCACTCACGCAGATCCACATCTAACGTTGGCATTCGAATTGCACCAGATACCTGCAAGTGTGATCATGAACCTCTTAGTGATAGTGAAGTAAATTGTGCTCCTATGTCAACTTTGTCCATTTCAATTGTATGATCTCAGCTTATAGTGCTGCCCTCTCCCTCTCTAAAAGGGTCATATTTTAAGATCTTTATCTCCTTCCAATCCTCAATCCACCATCATCTCTTTGCCAATTTCAACTCTCTCCTCTACCTCCCTTCCTTGACTTCCCTCCTCACTCTCTGTCTTTGCCTTTGCCACCTTTACATCTAAAACAGATTCTATGGGGTACATTTACTAAGGTGGGAGTTTTTTTTTAGAACTGGTGATGTTGCCCATAGCAACCAATCAGATTCTATTATCTTATAGAAGCAGCGAGATAAATGTTAAGTAGAATCTGAATGGTTGCTTTGAGCAGCATCATCAGTTCTAAAAAAAAATCTCACTTTAGTAAATTTACCCCTATGTGTCAGGACATCACAACCAACCAGACCCTCAGCACACCGTCCTTTCCTTTCCCGGCCTACATGCCCCAGTAATTTTACCAACTCTGACTTCTTTCTCCCAAGTATCTAGATATAAAATTATTGGACTCATCTGGTCCTTCCAACTTTACATAATACACTCTTACCTCTCTACAGTTGCCTCTGTCCATTTTGTCTATCTCTTCAATATCTCTCTTTCTCATCAAGCACTGTCCCCTCTATACTCAAACATGCTCTTTTCTCCCACATCTTAAAAAATGCATCCTTGATCCTGAAATCTCTCTGACTACTGCATCATCTCTCTCCTCCCATTTGTCTCCAAAACTCCTCAAGCTTATTATCTACAACCTCCTTACCATCTTTCTTTCCTCTGACTCCCTGATTAACCCATTTTACTCTGACTTTCAACCTCTCCACTGCACAGAAACTGTCCTCACTAAAGGCTGCATTGACCCCTTGCAGCTAGATGCAAGTGACAATATTTTTTGCTCATTCTACTTGACCTTTATGCTGCTTTTAACACTGTGGAACACAATTCCTCCTGCAAATCCTTCATTCTCTTGGTCAGCATGATACTTGCCTCTCTTGGCTGACTTCCATCCTCTCTGACGTTTCTTTCTCTGATCCTCACTTGATTCCATAACTCACCACTTCCTCTACCATTAGGTGTCCCTCCAATGTCCTCTCTTAGCCAACTCCTTTTCTCCTTCTATTTATCCTCTTTAGCTAAGATCATCCACTTGGCCTCCAATTTAATCTCTTGCTGATGACTCTCAAATCTATCTCTCTTCAACTGACCTATTCCCCTCTCTCCACACTTGCATCTCTAATTATCTCTCTGCCATTTCTTCCTGTATGTCTAATTGCCTTTTAAAACTTGACTTGTCTAAGACTAAGCTGATTCAATAAACCTCCCCTCCTACAATTGTGTTATCTATTGACAGCACAACCATCTTATTTGGCCCCCAAGTGCAACCTTGACTCCTCAGTTTCATATAAACCACACAGCCAATACCTTTTTCAGCTTTACCATCTCCATCTCTCAGAAATATCTCCAGGATCAGACCCTTTCCCACCCTGGCATGAACTAAGTTACTCATATCCTTCATGGTCATCTCCAGATTTTCTTAATGTAACATCCTCTTCTCTGGCCTCCCTGCTTCCCACTTCTCGCCACTCCATTCTGTCCTCCATGCTGCTGTCCAGCTTACCTTCCTCTCTAAACATACCACAGAGTCGGCCTTAAGCATAGGCAAACTAGGCAAATGCCTAGGGCATTTGGTATGCTTAGGGGCACCAGCAGCTTCTGCTGATTAAAATGATATGCGGCATGCCTATATTCTGTGTGTATTCCTAGAAATCACTGTAATGTAGCATTTTGTACACAGATACAGCCGCATTTCCACACAGAATATAGGCATGCTGCATATCATTTTAATCAGCAGAAGCTGCTTGTGCACCCTAGCCACATAGTAAAGCACATAAGATGCATTTTTGTAAACAAAAGGTGCCCGACGTTAGCAGAGCTGCCAGCTGACTCATGCCAGGCATCTCTTGCAGAATTAGCGGCAGTGCTAGGGGGCACCAGCCAAAATCTTGCCTAGGGCATCATATTGGTTAGGGCCGGCTCTGACATACCATATTTGCTGATACTTTCTACCTTATTCATATGAGTCACTATTCAAATGCACCAACTGCATCTGGTACTATCCTAATTTTATTGTTTACACAAAACTTGGTAGTGAGCACCATCTATGCCAGCATGAGAATATCAAAATATGTATACCAAAATTGTACTACTACCCAAGTAACTATTGGAAGAAGCAATTTGGTAGGTGTGTAGCATATGTGAGCAAGGATGTTAGTCTACACATTAACTCCAAACCAGAGCAGAGTTTTATAAAATAACAGAATACAGGTAATAGAAGGTTAAGAGCAGTCTATATGATAAGATATCAATCTTAGTCGTTCTTATCTGCCGTCAAATTCTATGTTTCTATAGGTTTAAAAGGGTTGAGATTGCCTAAAGAATAAAGAAGGGGCAGACTAGATGGGCCAAGTGGTTCTTATCTGCTGTCAAATTCTATGTGTCTATGTTTTATGTACTGTAAATCTGTACAGCACTGTGATGCTCCAATAACACAGTGACAGCCTTAGGCATATGCAGACCCTTTTATAGAGCCATGCAAGCAACATGCACTTGCAGTCTAATCAGCCTCACCTTTAAGTCTAGTGATTTAGACATGTGATGTTATTGTTGCTAATGAGATATACACAATAAACACTCAGTTAAAAGACAGCTTGCAGCATTTAACCATTTACTATAACTACATGTCAACAGTAACATTAATCTAACAGTGAACCTTTTATCAGAAACAGGCAAGTTACAAAGAACTGACAGGTGAGTATAGTACATCAGTATTAAAAAAAATAAAGATTTATAAGAAAACATCTATTTTTCCATAGAGGATTATAAAATCCAACAGCTGAACCAAGTTCTAATTTTGCCAGCAAAAACATTTTTGTTTTACCAACTTATTGGTAAAAAATGTTCCTTTTATTAATGTTACTATCATCTAACAGCTGATTATTGTGATTTTATCAGGATCTCCTCTTCAATCAATTTCTTAATCACATGAACATCAATCTAACACCAGTGATATTAATTGAACATGATTTAGAATATGTGCATTTGTTATCATCTAACAGCTGATTATTGTGATTTTATCAGGATCTCCTCTTCAATCAATTTCTTAATCACATGAACATCAATCTAACACCAGTGATATTAATTGTACATGATTTAGAATATGTGCATTTGTTTCATAATTTCACTTTACAGGCACAATCAGAGAAAATGATCGGATGAACCATTATAGATATTACTTCTATTATGTTAAGCGGCATAAAGTATGTGTAATTTCACATTGCAGAACAAGCTGACACTTCTAGCAAATGAAAGACATTTTCAACAATGGGTTAGTATAATGGCTGGGATAAAAAAATAAATGGTGAGATTTTTCAGAGATAATACATTTTAACAGCAAGATAAAGCCTGGAACTGTCAATCAAGAAAGCAAATAATATACATAATAGTGGATTTATTTATAAACAACTTGAACACTGGTGGAGCACTTCATGTACAGTCTGATTTATTTACTTTATATTCTCAACTTATTTCTCATCATGTTTTGTACTTTTCTGATTTCTTTTTGTTTCTCTGGGCCGATTTATCACCATAATACATCTGAGGATGCGCATGTGCTGTGATAATAAAACAAATGCACTTTTAGTGTTCCCTGAGGACGGAATTTGGGAATCATTGCTATAGGCCAGGGTTTCTCAACCCTAATCATTAAGTACCACCAACAGGTCATGATTAAACATGCTTTGTAAAGTGATACAAAGGTACTGTACAGCATATAGGGGGTCATTCCAAGTTGATCGCTCTCCAGCTAGTTTTAGCAGCCGTGCAAACGCTATGCCGGTGCCCACTGTATTTTAGCTTAGCAGAAGTACGAACGCATGTGCAGCCGAGCTCTTCAAAAACAGTTTGTGCAGTTTCAGAGTAGCTCTGAACCTACTCAGCACTTGCGATGAGTTCAGCCTATTCGTGTCCGGATTTGACATCATACACCCGCCCAGCGAACGCCCAGCCACACCTACGTTTTTTCAGACACGCATGCGTTTTTGCAAACATTCCCTGAAAACGGTCAGTTGACACCCAGAAACGCCCCCTTCCTGTCAATCTTCTTGCGGCCATCAGTGCGACTGAAAACTTCGCTAGAACCTGTGCAAAACCACAACTGGCTTTGTACCAGTACGAAGCGCGTGCGCCTTGCGGTGCATACGCGTGCACAGAAAAGCAGTTTTTTAGCCTGATCGCTGTGCTGCAAACAACGGCAACTAGTGATCAACTTGGAATGAGCCCCATAGAGAGGAATATAGCATGTGTCCAATTTATTAGCAAAAATAAATAAAAAATTCAACTACAAATGTGTCCTCTTACATCCTTGCTGTAGTCACGCTAAACAGCCATTCAAGTCGCGCCATGCCGTGGTGGGACTCGATAGTGCCAAGCATCTTTTTTGCGTCTTTTGCCGCAAAAATGCATCTTAGATGCAATGTAATGGAATAGGACGCACGAGCAGCATCTGCTGATTAAAAAGGATATGCAGCTTTATGTGCATCTGAAATTAAACGTTACAATGTTTCCAGGAAAACACTGTAGCATAGAATTTTGTGTGCAAATGCAGTCACAGTTACACACATAATTTACAGTAGGCATGCTGCATATCATTTTAATCAGTAGAAGCTGCTTGTGTATCCAATTACATTACATTGCATCTAAGATGCTTTTTCGCTGCAAAAGACGCAAAAAAGATGCTCAATGCAACCAAGTAACATGGCTCTAACACGTTATGCGTAACGTGACTTGTAACGCATGGAGCAAAGTTGTAGGAGGACACATCTGTACTGTACAGTATATTTGGCTATGCTTATGTTCCCATAAAGATAAATCACATAGGTATAATCAAATAAATTCCTGCTTGATGTTTTCTAAAGTGCACGGGTGAAAGAAATTGATATTTTGTTTCCTTGGGCGCAATATTTTCCCATTCCATTAAAATGCCACCCTTTGTTCACACTCATTGCCATCTGCATGAACTCTGCAAGCCTTTGAGACAACAATAAGCATTTGATAATAAAAGTGATACATTAGGTATTGTGTGGCAGCCACTGTACAATAGAGAGTTTAATATACAAAGAAAAACCATCTGTGTCTGTACATGCTGACAATTTGATTAAAAATGGCTCCCTTGGTAATAATCATTCAGTAACGCGGAGACAGAGCTAAATATTTTGGTGACTCTTAACAAAGAAAAACTGTCAGAATCTTTGAAATTCATATAGGTGTTGACTACAATATGAAAACATTGTTTTCAGAGCAATAGATAACTGATGGTGTTCATTCAGAATTTAGCTCTTTTCAAAATAAGACCACATACTGTACGAATTAACTCCCAAGACCTCCAAAATACTTTTTATATGTAACGTCTAAATGCAGCACAACATTATCATTAGCTGGGTGATGAGTCACACTACCTCGGCTAATGTTTTGTTTTATGCATGTGCCGCACTAATTTTACTACTGCTTTAATAACTTAGTTACATGCAGGGGATATTGAGTAAATTAAACACCTTCACAACAATAAGTAGCATCATTTAAAGTGGTGTATTAATAAATATTGGCACAGTGGGAAAACAGAATCATGGTACCAAGTCAAAAGCTACATTATTACGGCGTTAGGATATTAAGAAAGAGTGAAGAGCAGTGGGCTTTGGGAGAACACACTGTATTTATTGACCCCATAGCCAGGGGCTGGCTGGCAACTTTCCGCCTGGGGGGCAGACGCAAGCAAGCAGCCCAGCATTTCACAGGGAATCTGCAGTCAGGTAGCCCTGGAACACTTAAATTGCACTGGCCCGGGGGGCAGATGGCACCATGCCCCCCTGCCCATAGCCTCCGGGTCCTGCACCGGAGGGAGGTGGGGGGAGGGGGTTAGTCTCTCCAATGAGAACTCAGAAGAGTTTGACAGTTGTATTCATCTGCAGCGTAATCAATGTTATAATGACATTTTCTTCTGATGCCTTACAGTGAAATCTGATATTGCCCAGGGTAGTGATGTCTAACATCCCACTACAAAGGTATTACAGCATATACTCTAAGGCAGAGATTTTCAACCTTTTACAACTCGCGGCACACTGAACAAGATTTTAATATTGCCAAGGCCCACTCAAATATAATGGTGGTGCATGGTGCAGCTGAGAGTCCTAGGATGTCATGTCGCAGCTTCTCCATAGGTAAAGCCTGAGCCAAATCTGGGAAAGCCAGAAGAACCCAACACTGCCCTTGCCCAAATTTAGAACTGGATCTGCAACCACTAAGCCCACCAGTATTGATCGTGTGAAACCAGGTGTGCTTCCATGGCGGCAAACCTGGAGACTGCTCAGGGCACACTAGTGTGCCATGGCAGTGGCTGAAAAACACTGCTCTTAGTGGTCTATTTACTAAGCCTTAGATGGACACGAAAAGTGAGCGGAGATAAAGTACCAGCTAATCAGCTCCTGTCATTTTTCAAAACCAGCCTGTGACATTACAGTTAGGAGATGATTGGCTGGTACTATATCTCTGTTCACATTTTCTTCATCCAAGGTTTAGTAAATAGACCCCTAAGGGCCTGATGCAAAATGAGATTACAATAGTACGCATGTGCCCCCATAATGCATGCATGGAGAAAATGAGCACAGTCACCTGATTGCAGAGCTGTACATATCTTGCCTAGCATCTCTCCTGAAGTGTGCACATAGCGGGTAATTCCAAGTTGATCGCAGCAGGAATTTAGTTAGCAACTGGGCAAAACCATGTGCATTGCAGGGGAGGCAGATTTAACATGTGCAGAGAGAGTTAGATTTGGGTGGGTTATTTTATTTCTGTGCAGGGTAAATACTGGCTGCTTTATTTTTACACTGCAAATTAGATTGCAGATTGAACACACCCCACCCAAATCTAACCCTCTCTGCACATGTTAAATCTGCCTCCCCTGCAGTGCACATGGTTTTGCCCAATTGCTAACTAAATTCCTGCTGCGATCAACTTGGAATTACCCCCATGATTCGCTACTAGTCATGATCACCTGGGAGGACTTGTATCTCTCCATACTTAGTGCAGTTGTTAAGCATGAAAACAGTCAAATTTTCAATTGTATCCACCTCTGTTTATCCTGCTGTCCCAGCGATGCACCCTCACTGTACTTTCCCTATGAAAATATGCCCATTACCGCTCAGTAACATCTCTTTAGTCATGAGCATAGGCATTTGCATGGGGTGCAGGCACACTCCTTAGGAAGCTATAACCTGAATTATCACTGAATGTACCAAGATCGTCAGACACTGAACCTGAGCTTTTACCATAGGGGCAGCCCAGACATGGGAGGTGCAGTATGGCTTTGGGGGGCATGGCTACACCACAGTCACTGCTAATGAAAAGCCTGCACATGCCTAGTATCATAATTGTTGATGTCATGTGACTCAGCATCTCCATAGCTGCATTCGGTTAGGAGTAAGCACAAAACACATGAGATTTGCTGGGCTAACAGCCATATGTTCAAGCACATCCATAACAAACACCAAGACAGTGCCTGCAGTGCATTAGTTAAAATGTATTCTTTATTCAGTTATTTTAATAGTTATACCTACATAATGGGTGTACTACGAATGGCCGGTGCTCGGGATCCTGGCGCTCAGCATACTGGCGCTGGGATCCCGACCGCCAGAATGACAGCAGCGGGGTGAGCGCTAAAGGAGCCGGACAAGGTAAGAGGGATCTTCGCAAGCCTGGACTGTTTCCAAAAGTTAAGCAGTGGGGATTCTGGAGCAAACACCATTTAAAGATGGTGAATGCTCACTGTCAAGCTCCAAAAATATTGTATTTTCAGAGCTTGATGAAGTTGGACCCCATACTAGTGTATGGCGATACCGGGTCAGACCTGGAGTGAAAGGTAACCAGGAGATATCTTTGATATCTCCTGCATTACCTTCATGATGAATGGCCCCAAAACTTAATTTCTACAGAACATTAAGTGATGATGAATATGCAAAAAAGATTTTGGCTGCGGGACCCATCGGGCGCCTGGACACCACAAATATTCTTACATAAAGTGCTTTCGTGCAGAGTAAATAAAACCATAAAACATAAATACAACCCTCAAGGTCGATGTGAATGTCCAATCCTCAATCCTCACATCTCCTCACAATATGTATCAAAAGGATATTGACATGTAAAACAGAGGGGAGAAAGAAACCACATGTGTAGTACAGTAATTTAATAACATATACACACATTCATAGGACATAGACAATCACAATATAAGATAATAAAGATAGTAAAATTTCCCATGTATGACAGCCACAGGGAGACTGCGGAACAATTACCAGAGAGTCCGAGAACTCAGAAAAAGTTCTCAAGCAAGTTCTTTAAATTCCAGAATCCACCCGGGCAGGAGCTGGAAAATCCCTGATTTTTGAAAGCGCAGACCTCCAAAAATGCTGACCACAGGTAAAGTTCGCCAACGCGTTTCAACTTCTGTTCCTGGAGTCTTTCTCAAGGCTGAATACCAACTGCACAAACACTATTCGGATATTTAAATATTCCTTTAGCCAATCACAAAACAACTTCATAACAAGTTCCCCCCGCCGCCCCGTATACACGTTGCCGGGTTTCCATAGCAACCGGAAGTTGATCTCCGTCACTTCCGTCCCCGGGTCCATGGTGCTATCTCCATAGTAACTAGATGAGTCGGAACGTCACCTCCGGTTGTGTCAAGGGTCAAGTTGCCATAGCAACTAAGCGCACGGACCCGTCTGTTTCAGAGGCGCGTCTTGACTGTATCTAAGCCTCAATGATCACTGCCATGGTAACACTGTAAACAGTCCCGTTGTGGACGGCTGGGAGTGTTCAATATTCGTCCCTTACATTTAAAACTTGAGTCCAACATATACATCTAGTAATTCCAGCTGTAAGTAATTGCAGAGTTGTGCAATAGTTCTAAAATAAAATAAAACAATACACAGAATAAAACACAAAGTACAATACCAGATATAAAACAAACAGAATCATAAAAAGACTACATGAACCACTTGAGTTCAAAGTCATTATTAAGACCCATAGGATGTAGAGTATTATACTCATAAATAAAATGCATCTCACTTTTAGCTAAAAGTGTAGTGATAGCCCATTGTCGCGGTCCACACTTAACCACTTTAATAGCTCCAAATCTGACTATCCCTCCTGTAGAGCTCTTATGGTGTATTTTAAAATGATTCGACAGAGCGTGGGACTCCAAACTTTTCTTAATATTCCTGCAGTGCTCACTTAGACGTGTTTTAAGAGGTCTGGTGGTACGGCCTATATAAAAAAGATGGCATCTACACTCAATAAAATAAATTACATTTTTGACATTGCAGGTAATAAAATCCCTAATTTAAAAAAAAATTCATTGATACACACAGTTTGAAGTTTTTTCGTTCCATCGCTTGGTACCTCTCGACAACAAATACACATACCACAGCGATGGAAACCCTGAGTTAAAACCCTACCTACCCTTTTTCTGGGGGGTATATAACTATTTACCAGGGAGGACCTCAAGTTGGGGGCTTTTTTATAGACAAACGTGGGGTAATCAGGTAGTGATTCTCCTAAAACAGGGTCCTTTTTAAGGATTATCCAATTTCGTCTAACTGATTTCTCAAGGGCTTTATGTTGAGAATTATAGCCGGTGATAAATGCCCACTCAAATTTCCCTTTGTTAGACGTCTTTAGCGGTTTATCTCCCAATAAATCTGTTCTATCGATTTTCTCTATCTCTCCCATTGCTTTCTCTATCTGAATGGTGTCATAGCCACTCCTTTCAAATCTTCCTTTTTATTCATGGGCTTGGTCCTGATAGACCTCAGCTTTAGAGCAATTCCTTTTTAGTCTCTTAAGCTGTCCATAAGGAATAGACTCCAACCAATTATGATGATGACAACTCTCAGCAGGTATATAAGTCAAAGAGTCTGTTTCCTTTGTATACGTACAAGTTGTTAAAACATTCCCCTCTATATTCAAGCTTAGGTCTAAAAAATTTACAGTAACCTTGCTAACAGAAAATGAAGCTCTAGATTGAGATTGTTGGAGTTTAAATAGTTGCAGAAGGATTCCAACTGCACAGTATCCCCTTTCCAAATGAACATAATATCGTCGATATAGCACTTCCAGGACACCAGGTTCGCTCCAAATGGGTGACCCGTATAAACAAAGTCAGATTCCCATTTGCCCATAAAGATGTTTGCGTAACTTGGAGCGAACCTGGTGCCCATTGCTGTACCGACTTTCTGTATGTAATATTCACCCTCCACCAAAAAATAGTTATGGGTGAGAATAAACTTGATACCCTCAAGAATAAATTGTTGAAGATTCTCTCCCAGGTAACTATTACTTAAATAAGAAGCTATGGCACACACACCTCCCCTCTGTTTTACATGTCAATATCCTTTTGATACATATTGTGAGGAGATGTGAGGATTGAGTATTGGACATTCACATCGACCTTGAGGATTGTATTTATGTTTTATGGTTTTATTTATTCTGCACGAAAGCACTTTATGTAAGAATATTTATGGTGTCCAGGCGCCCGATGGTACCCGCAGCCAAAATCTTTTTTGTTTAGTTGTAGTTGCTGTGTTTTGGAGAAGCACTGTTCCTGGCTACGGGGACTATTAGGCAGCCCTTAAATTTCAGCTGCGTGACACGTGGGACGATTGGACAGATTATCTGCTTTTTGATGATGAATATGCCCCTATGTCTTGAAGACTTACAAAAAAGTGATTCTTTGTCCTCAAAGGAAAAAAATATACAGTATACTGTAGCAATAGTCTCACTTTTGGAGATTTATGGTATTATAGATCTGTGTCCTACATTATTTCTGGAAATAGACCTATTCTTTGCACCAAATAAAGTTCACACCTTGCACAAAGGGTACTGATATAGGATAAGTAGTCAGAGACTCTTCAGGTGCCATTTTCCTCTTTTTTAAGCATGAGACTATGAGGGAATTCAGTAGTATTGATCTTTTCTTGACTTGCTAATAACAGTAACTAAATAATAAAGGAACACATCCAGGAGTCCCAGATCCCAAATGGAGTGAACAATCGGTTTAATTATATCTTTCAATACTGCTCAACCAATTGCATACAATCTATCTTCCATTGTGAATAATGCCCTTTTTGTTTTTTTTTGTTTTTTTTTCTGTATAAATAAATTATGCATATTTTAAGTGATCAATATTAGTTCCCTGTCAGCAGTGTGACAAAGGGCCTAATTCAGACCTGATCGCAACAGCAAACTTTTTTTTCTCTAATGGGCAAAACCATGTTGCACTACAGGTGGGGCAGATGTAACATGTGCAGAGAGAGTTAGATTTGGGAGGTGTGTGTTCAAACTGAAATCTAAATTACAGTGTAAAAATAAAGCAGTCAGTAGTTACCATGCACAGAAACAAAATAACCCACCCAAACCTAACTCTCTCTGCACGTGTTATATCTGCCCCACCTGTAATGCACATGGTTTTGCCTATTAAAGAAAGATTTTGGTTTGACAGATAAATCTGCCCCACCACTTTTAATTTTACTTGCCCAGTAGGGTATCAGAGCATCAAGAACTTTACAGCATGGAGATGGTAGATTCTTGGAGGTATAAGTGGTGCTGTGACTCAACTGGGCCAGGGTTTTAATATGGAAGAGGGGTTCATAATTATTCTCTCTGTTATACTGGAAACCAGGTTGAGGCCAGGAGAGAGTTGCTGCGTAGTCTCCATGTTTACTCCTTTAGGGAAGCGTCAATCTCTAAGCAAGATGGCCACCATCTGCAATACTGTGCAAGCAAACCTAAAATATTAATTTTATGCACCAACCCCCTACCCCCAACACTCTATAACTGAGTACTACAATGCTGAGTTTATTTCATGGTAAAAAAAAAACTAACTGCATTGCTCCTAGATGCCAAGTAAAGTAATGGGCCCTACACACTTGCCGATGTGTGCGGCCGATATGAATGATCTTGCTCAGTAATGAACAAGCAATTGTTCATATCACTCAGTGTGTATGCACCAATGATGAACAATGCGCATCCCCTCGGCCGTTCATCGTTGGTTTTTCCTCGTTCTGCATAGCAAGCCAATTTGGACAATGGTCGTTAATCGCTGAAATCAACCGTTGTCCAAATTGGAAACGTCGACAAGTGACAAGTATGTAGGCCCCATTAGACCATTAAAGGAACATATTCCATCTTATCCTTTTGAATATAGAGCATTTATGTGCACAGTATAATAAGGGTGTGGTGTAGTCGCAAATTGTGGCCAAAATGGCCCTGATTTAATCACTTTGTCGGAATGAACATTTTGGTCCATTTTCCAGTGTTTAGGAGCTAATGACCAATTGTTATTTGTTCCCATATATTTCCAGATTTTCATTCCAACTAACAAGTTGGATGTTTGGACAGATTATATTAAGGAGTCCATTCAGCTCCTAATGCACATGTGGCCAAACTTTGTCTCTTGCATACCATCAGCTGGAAGCATCGGTGCTTCTGCAATGGCACCCAATCTCCACTCTCAGCATACATCCAGCAGAAGTATAGACACTTCCGCAGGAGCCGGTGACAGCTACAGTACATGCTTGTGCTAATGCTGACATAATTTCTGCACAGTAAGGCTGTAAGGCTGTCAGTTAATTCTATAAGCTCTGCTAGAGATGCACTTTCCCATAACAGGGCTTAAATTAGACCATGATGGACATAATGTAGTATGTACCTCAACCATACAGACTTTAATGTTTCTTTTTAAAGTACTACCAACAGAACATTCATGTACTGTATTATCTGGGAGCTATGTAATGTAATTCCTTATTGATTAGTCCTAGTTATCAATCACGTTAAATGACATTTCTGTGATTAATGGATCTAGATGACGCCCAATCATGGCTACAATTCTTCAATAACTGTCATAACCTAGACAACTAAAGATGGTGGATCTCAGTATCTTCTCAGACCTGGCGGCCCTGAATTCCCTGAAGCAGGTCTGAATAATAACATACACATTCTAATAACTTTCACTTAAATTCATCTTCTCATTAATTCAGGATGATTTTTATCTTTTATCAGAAAATCATTAATTCTTCCTGAGCTAATTAAAGGATATTCCAAATAAATTTTCTAGGCCTCTGTGGTTTCTTCTTAAAAAAAAAAAGTTTCATTTTTCACAGCCCAACTGTGAGATATAATGTGTGATTTTAAGTTTCTTTTATTAGTATGTTAATTGTCATCTTGAAGTGATGCTAAGGGAATGCCAGCGGCCCTAACAGTACTTTTGGTCATTAGTAATCTGCTGACAATGTGTTAAAGTACCATTGCATATATTTTTACATGAGTTATCTGGAGATTTGTCATTAATACAAGTCTATGCCTTGGAGAGAAAAGATTCAGCTTCATTTACAATTAACAATTTAACATCGAGCCAGACATTTCATGGCAATACTCTTAATGTTGCCTTAAACAAGCTTTATATTTGAAGGAACATGAAGGCTATCACCTTCCGATCCCATAATTGCTCACACATTCCCAAATGATCAGCACCTAACCAAACTTAGTGCCTCTAACTTTATCAGTTTGTCACCTTCAACTATCAGGATAGATCTCAGGCAATTCAGATAAAGGGGATCTGCCAGTTTTTATTTGGAATTATACATTTGTTACCTGAGGTGTGACAAGTCTTATAAAACTGAACCTACAGATCTGTCCTTATTCACTTATTTTATTTGCACCATATGGTGCGAGTCACGTGGCGCATCTTAGTTGCGCAGCCATGGATAGCTCATTTTGGACTTTCGCAGTATGGGCCTAATTCAGATCTGATTGCAGCAGCAAGTTTGTTAGCAAATGGGCAAAACCATGGGGGTCATTCCGAGTTGATCGCTAGCTGCCGTTGTTCGCTGCGTAGCGATCAGTGAAAAAAATGGCTAATCTGCACATGCGTATGCACCACAATGCGCACGCGTGTCGTATGGGTACAAAGTCCATTGTGGTTTTGCACTGGTTCTAGCGACGATTCCAATCGCACAGCCGGCTGCGAGGAGATTGACAGAAAGAGGGCGTTTCTGGGTGTCAACTAATCGTTTTCAGGGAGTGCTTAGAAAAATGCAGGCATGACAGAAAAAGAGCAGGCGTGGCTGGGCGTTCGCTGGGCGGGTGTGTGATGTTAAAAGCCGTCCCTCCGTCGTTAGAATCAACGCACACGAAGAGTAACTACAGGGCTGGTCTTGTCATGCACGAAAATTTTTTGCAGGTGCTCTGTTGCACAAGCGTTTGCACTTCTGCAAAGCAAAAATACACTCCCCAGTGGGCGGTGACAATTCGTTTGCATGGCTGCTAAAAACTGCTAGCGAGCGACCAACTCGGAATGACCTTCAATGAGCACTGGGGGGGGAATCTAACATGTGCAGAGAGAGTTTTATTTTGGTGGGTTATATTGTTTCTGTGCAGGGTAAATACTGGATGCTTTATGTTTGCACTACAATTTAGATTTCAGTTTGAACACACCCCACCCACATCTAACTCTCTCCGTACATGTTATATCTGCCCCGCCTGCAGTGCACATGGTTTTGCCCATTAGCTTACAAGTTTGCTGCTTCGATCAGGTCTCAGGTCCTAATTCTGATCTGATCGGAGCAACAAATTTGTTAGCAAATGGGCAAAACCATGTGCACTGCAGGCGGGGCAGATATAACATGCGCAGAGAGAGTTACATTTGGGTGGGTTATTTTGTTTCTGTGCAGGGTAAATATTGGCTGCTCTAATTTTACACTGCAATTTAGATTTCAGTTTGAACACACCCCACCCAAATCTAACTCTCTCTGCACATGTTATATCTCCCCCTCTGCAGTGCACATGGTTTTGCCCATTAGCTAACAAATTTGCTGCTGCGGTCAGGTCTGAATTAGCCCCTCTGTTAGGCCCCTAGATTGTAGGCCCTCATAGACCTCTTACCCTTCTTCTACTTCCTCTGTTACCAGTGCACATTTATTTCCATCTCCATTTTTCTCACTGGTGACTCTGGCCTTGTCTCTCCACTCAATAAGTGGGTACAGGCCAGGCGCTGGCTGGTAACTTTCAGCCTGGGGGGCAGACTCAAGCATCTAGCACAGCTTTTCACAGGGAATGCAATGCAACAGTGGCCCTGGAACCCTTAAATTGCACTAGCCTGGGGTGCAGATGGCACCCTGCCCCCCTGCCCAGCCAGCCCTGGTACAAGCTTATTTAGTGGTGCTTGTACCCCTTGACTGTCTTTGGACTTAGAAATGTGTATGATTATCCTATATATTTATGTAATATTCATGTAATAATATTTTTATCAGTTTATGGTGCCACAGATATTTTGTGGTGCCATCTAAGTAACAGTTAATATTATGGTATCACTATTTATTATTTACTAGAATGATTTGTCCAGTTTAATTATAGTGTATGTTAGACTTTTACAGCAGCCTAAAAAAAATAATGATCAATGAAAAAAAAAAATACTCATCTATCTTGTCAACTTAGGCATTGGCAAATTCTTCTCCCCATAGCTTATTGCTGACTCTACCCACAAGATGAGCATTGCAATTTTATAGTTTGACTGTATTTCTTCTAAGATGCGCTATACTTACAGATTTTATGAGTTGCTCGGACATTTAATTGCTCCCTTTGGTACATTATTGTTTAGAATGTAGTTTTCTGCATTATAAAGAAAGAAGGATAGAAGGGGGAGTGCAAGAACTCTGATGTACTTTAAAATAATACCAGAGTACAAGAAATAAACAGCATTATTATGTTTTGTAGCACAGTCAAAAATTTAAGGAAATATTTGCTTACTTTATTATTATTATTATTATTATTATTATTATTTGTTATAGACAAAACAAGGCAATAGGGCATTCACACATGTGCTAAGGGTGTGTTTCGAGTATATAGGTGGAATTGAAGACTACGGGTAAATTTACTAAGGTGGGAGGTTTTTTAGAACTGGGGATGTTGCCAGTAGCAATCAATCAGATTCTATTATCTTCTAGAAGTAGAATCTGATTAATTGCTATGGGCAACATTACCAGTTCTAAAAAAAACCTCCTAACTTAGTAAATTTACCACTATAGAAGCGTCCTAAATAGAAATGAGCAGTTTGGTTTGCACTAAAATCAAACACACCCAAATGCGGGTTCTGCGGGTTTCCAAGTCCCAGCACAGGTCTTCCTGCCAAGCTCAGGTCTTAAGGCCCCCATCCACTAGTGAGACATATCTGAACTGAAAGTCCAATCCGATTTCCCGCCGACCTTCCCGGCAGCTTCCCGAGAGCAGTGGCGTCACAAGGCGAGTGCGGGGGGTGCGGCCTGCATCTGGGTGTGACACCTGGAGGGGGGTGGGACACCAATTGTCAGCTCCTCCACAGTGACAGGAACTAGGTGCTGCAATGTGAAAGTCTCCTACAGCACCCGACTCCTGTCATAGAAGCGGAGCCGACAGCGCACAGAGACTGTCTCCGGCGGCAGCCCAGCATCTCCGGAGATGCTGGGCATGCCCCCAAAGTGTCAATTGCTGGATTTTTATGAGGACACAACCCCATGTATCTAAGGCCTTGCCCCCTTTTTTCTGCGAGTGTGCCGGGAGCACAGGGGTGCGCACCGGGTATCACCACACCCAGTGACGCCTCTGCCCGAGAGTCCTGAAATTTCAATTTGCAACTGGGTGGGGGGTTTTTACATCTGATGAATCACATCCGATTGTGTACAAACGCATTTCGATGTGCATCTTCTCCACCGATTGCGATAAATATTCATGGCAGCCATGCCAATCTGCGACTCCATTCCGAGGATCGAAGTCAGAGGAAAATTAAATGCGATGTGACACTTTTCATCTGATTCATCAAACAGAAAGCTCGGAATCAGATGAAAATTGGTTATATTGCACTAGTGGATGGGGGCCTTTAAATTGAGGCAAAATGTTATTTCCCAGAGTCAGATCTCACATATTTTGATTGCATATACAAGTCCCTCCCTTTTGATCGGGCATCATGTCATACAAGAGAACAGAGGGAGAGGCTGTGGGACGGGGCTGAGCAATGTTAAGAAAAAATGTCAAATTCCATTAGCATGCCATCATGGCACCATTAGGGTGCTCTTAGTACTAGTAAATTACTAGATGTCAGTTTAGAGTTTTATATAACATAATAGTACAGTAGGTTGCTGGAGACAGGAGTAGGTGCTGGGAAGGGCAAGTGCAGTCATTGTTATCAGCAGTGGTAGATTTTACTTATGGGCTGCAGAACTGGTATGCATGCACCCGGTCCAAACACCTGCCGGATCCATTGCGCAGGTGCCAGGAACTGGCTGACGGTTGCCTGGCACGGCTAGCAGCAGCCCCCCTACCACCATCAGGTAGGAGCCACCGCTAGTTATCAGTGTATGTACTGTATGTTTATTTGTTACGCACACTGTAAAGGCAAACAAACTGTGTGTGGTGCTGCAACCCCGCCCTGCCCCCCCCCTTCCCCCACCTTTAACAAAAACAACTGAAAGGCTCTTGTCTGTTTATTAAAGTGAACCTGCACTTCTCTTTTGTCAACAAAATCATCATGCGGCATTTGCTTGTGTATGAGGTCAGTTGAATTCAAGATTATCCGTTCAAAAAAATAGAACTTTGCTATGTCTGAGCTGCACCCCTAGAAGACCTTTTTTAGGCGTTTTCCTGTGATTAATAAGTCATGAAAAAAATTCCTGTCTAAAAGTAATCCAGCAGTTTTTGTTTTGTTTTTTATTATTCATTTTACAAATATTGATATTTCAAGAATGTTTGGTGATACACAGTATATATTACTGTTCTATGTGCCCTGGTATGTATCCCCCGCATTGTCTACACCACAAACCAATTACTGCAAGCAGACCTTTTATCCTTTTCTGTTCCAGGTGTTCCTGTGTGAAAAAAAATTAAAACAGTCTTTTATAATCAAATTGAAAAGTGTACATTGTGTGTTTCTAAGTGTGGTGGTATCCACCCACCATCTGCACCCCAAAACAATTACTGCAAGTAGACTTTCTCTGTCCTGCCTGGTGGGTTAAAAATAAGTCTTCTATTATAATTGTTTCAAAAAAATTCACAGTGAGTTTATGCAATACAGCATATATGTTTTTATAATTATATATGTGTGTGTGTGTGTGTGTGTGTGTGTGTGTGTGTGTGTGTGTGTGTGTGTGTGTATATATATATATATATATGTATATACTATTTACTATATATATACTGTTCTTCTTCCTGGGTGCATAGTATCCATGCCATCTATGATCCAAAATAATACTTGCAGAGGAGATCTTTTCTGTTCCTCATGTGTAAAAACAATTGCACATCTTACTCTTTTATAATTGAATTAAAACTTTTGCATAGTGTACTATTTAGTGTAAGCTACTGTGTGCGATGGAATCTCCCCATCATTTGCACCTTAAAAATCACAAGTGGAAAAAAATATTTTATACTGGTTTCTGGCCTTTTAAAAAACTGTATGGTAAAGGTAACAGTTGTCCTTCCATTCCCTATCTCTTGGTATGCTCACTTTGGGGGTCATTCCGAGTTGGTCGCACGTAGCAACTTTTTGCTGCCCGTGCGATCAACTAGACGCCACCTATGGGGGAGTGTATGTCTGCATAGCAGGGCTGCGATGCAAAAAAAGTTTCCTGTAAAAGAAGACCAGGGTAAGAGTTACTTACTCCCAGAAAACGGTGAGTTGCCGCCCCGGAGGGCCTTCCTGCTATCAATCTTCTTGCGATCGCTCCAGCGATCGCTTTCTACATTCTTCTGGTCGTTGCTCGGCGATGGCTTTCGCTGGGCAATGACGCACTTGCGCATTGCGGCTGCCACGCAGGCGCAGACCCGACCCGTTCGCACCGCTCGAACAAACAGCAGCGTGCGAACGGGTCGAAATGATCCCCATTGTGTGGTGGCAGTTAAGTTCTTTTAAAAAATAAAACCAATTATAGATCAGTTGATAGAAGAGTAGCAGCAAGCCAGTACTATTTCTGTTGATGATGCCAGTCACAGTACTTCTTCAACATCTACAGTACTAAAGGTGTAAAGAAAGTGTAAAGGGCACTTCAAAGCATTCACAATCTTAAACACAGCATCACCTCTAACTATGACAAAGGGAAAACCTTCTGCTGAAAACAAAAAAAAATCCAAGTTGTCATACACCACACACAGTGACACAGTAAGGCTCAGACCATGGCCTTTCATTGCAAGTGGTGGACTGCTACAGATGTTTCATGTACTAGAAAGCCTGTTGCGAAAGCCAGGACCAAACACAGTCAGGCATCTACTCGGGATGTAGTTATATGACTGACTGTCACATATCCTCCCCCTGCATCCCGAGTACTGAAAAAACCAACAGTCGACATGCCAACTAGTAGTAGTGACTATTCACACTAGTGGGTGTCCACGACACCCATAGAGTGGGAATAGAACCTGTGGCGAGTGCAGAAAACCAACGAGCCTGCAGTAGGGCGGCGAGCACAGCAAGCCCGCAAGAGGCTTCATTGCACTTACCCCCACTGCTGGTAAACTGCGTTGGTATGCTGACTGCCGGGACCCTGGTCACCGGTCATGCGGCCACAACCCATCTACTGTAACTTTGCATTAAACACCTGCTTAATCTGTGTCTAGATGTGTCACCTTAAAAACAGGCAAATTAGTGAATAAAAAGAACACTAAGGCTGTAGAACAAACTGTGTGTTCACAAACTTCACAAATCCCTTAGGAGAGTCTAGGATTTCTGTAAGTGTTATGTATTAGTCTGACATTTCTGTTTCTTCCGCAATTTGTGAACACTCTGCAAATGTGTGGATGAGTATTAGTAAAAGTAAGGCTGGTGATGATTTAGACATAGAATTGAGGATGCTACTGTGGAAGTGCAGCAGGATGAGGGTATTATTTGTGTATATGAGCTAATGAAGACATTTATGATGAATGTTTTGGACAAAAAGACATTGAAAGAATCAGGAGGAGGATGCTTATTGTGTAAAAGGAAGTCAGCCACCAGTGGCAGCAGTTCTTGATAAGTGATAAGAAGAAGGACATTGTCATACCTGGGCATTAGACAAAAAAAATCTGCCTCTTTTATTTGGAATTATTTTTCCCCAAATTCTGACATTTGTCAAGGCTTCTGTAGCATTTAAGAGGTCAAAGTAAGTATAGCTAGGAACATTAACCATCGAATCACTTCCTCCCTGTTATATCATTTACCGCAAGTTCATTCACATTATTTATAAAAATCTGGAGAATAACAATCAGTCTAGCATTAGCGACCAGCATTATGGATAGATCCCAGCACATGCAATCTTCACTGCCAATACCTACATCATCCACTTCCTCATTTATGATTAGAGGTAGTCCTCCTGCATCCAATTTGTGATGGCTAACTGACTACTCCCCTATTCAGGATTCCCTAGTAGATTCCTTGTGCACTAGGGCTGCTGCTGCTGGTTATGAATCTTCTTTCCAGAAAGTATCCAAGAACATCAGTAGTAGTTTCAAACAAGTGACTATGAAGCAAGCATTTCCAAGAGGAGCCAAGTATGACAGTCACCATCCTGTAGCACAGTAGGTCACTAAAGCCATGATGACTATGTTAGCATTAGATCTGTATTCAAAATCGACCATCAATGCACTTGGATTTAGACAATTAGTTTGGGTAATGTGTTCCTCGCTACCAAATTCCATCGTAATTCCATATTACCAGAGCAGCAATTCCTTGGCTATATCAAGACATTCAAATAAATGTCTTGGCCTAGAAAATGCAATTGTACTGACTATACAGTTAACTACAGATATGTGGACAAGCATTACTGGTCAAACTAAAGATTAAATGTCTTTGACAGCCCACGGGAAAGTTACAATCCCTTCAGCAGTTGCAGCAATATTCATGGCCACTGAGAGGGGGCGGGGAGTAGTGGCTAAAAATTACCTGGGTTCAGACTTGTTGGAGGGTCCTGGGTCTGCCACCACTGCCTATACTACCAGCCAGAAATAGCAGTCTCTCACTCCTGCCAAACACATGCTAATGTGTTACAATTAAGCACCCCCCCAAAAGTATCTGGGTACAGCTCCACTCTCTACGGTCCCGGCAGTATCTAACACACAATGCCAACTCATTCATAGGCTACTATCTATCACTGGCTTAACCAAGAGGCATACCAGAGTGGATCTGTTGGAAAAACTCAGAGATTTGATAAAGATGAGAAGAAAGTGCTGTTTAATTTGATGTGCTACAGTTGTATACTTTGTGTGACTGCGTCTCTATAAGGATCACAGCATTACTTGTGTTGGAAAAAAGCTGTGACTGCTACATTGTAGCACTTTTTATACAGATTCAGAGACTCAGTTGCAGAGGCGTAAATAGGGTTTTTGGAATCCATGGCAAAATTAAAAAAGGCTCCACCCACAAAAAATAAATAAATATATATATATATATATATATATATATATATATGTATATATCAAAATGAACACATCCCCTTGCCCCCCCCCCTATCCCCTCCCCTTCCTATCCTCATGCAATTGCTGCCTACAGGATGTGTATATAATATACACATATATAGAACACTGAAATTAAGAGACAGAAGGATATGGGGGAGATGTGTGAGAGAGGAAGTGTAATATCAGCCCCTGTGATGGTGTAGTGTTGTACCTGTGTTTCCAGATGACGCTTGCTGGTTCAGGACCTCTTGCGGCTTCTTCCACAGGAGCCTGTGGCAGAAGGATAGACGCCCCAAGGAAGACCCCACAGATAAAGGAAAACAGAAATTGACGGTGACAACAAGTTTATTGCGAAAGAGGTAGGGGTCACCGCTAAAAGGCCAATTGTGATTTAAGTGAAGCACATCCAGTAAATACCAGAACAACAAATCTCAATAATAAGGCATTCAATAAACGGCAAACATCAGTCGCATATTAGCATCAGCTATTTGCATAAGTCACGTGCAACAGCAAAACATTTAAATGTAATCATCACCATCAAATACTGTTAATGTGAACATAAAACTGACATAATCTATAAAATGTCCACAGCGTGGCGCTGTGTCGCTTAAATTCAGTCCGTACTGGAAATAAACTGTTCTGTATACTCTTGTCCTACAGGGGGTGCTGTAGAGTAGGTTTGCAGTGTGCACAGTATTTGTAATCCAATGGGTGGTGCTGTGGAGTAGCTGCTTGTAATGTACAGCACAACAGAGGGTGCTGTAGAGCCGGTAATAGCACAGTGTAGCAATAAGCTTATAAAAGACGGCGCTGTGGAGTAAGTAATAGCACAATGTAGCAATAAGCTTCTAATAGAGGGCGCTGTGGAGTACGTAATAGCACAGTGTAGCAATGAACTTCTAATAGAGGGCGCTGTTGAGTTGAACTGATGTCAGCATACAGTGGGATGCAGAGCAAATTACACAATCCTGGCACACACATAGTGCTGCAGTTCAAGCAGGCAAGGGATAAATGACACTGTTCATGTTTTCTTTGCAATTAAAGTGGTAAAGGGAAGTGGGGGATTAACACAACCCTATCCCTGAAGCCTCTCTGGTAAAGTATCTGGCAGGCCCAAATAAATCACACATGTGCCTCTCCTTGTGCATAGGTGGTCACTCCGAGTTGTTCGCTCGCTAGCTGCTTTTAGCAGCATTGCAAACGCTAGGCCGCCGCCCTCTGGGAGTGTATCTTAGCTTAGCAGAATAGCGAACGAAAGAGTAGCAGAACTGCTACTAAATATTTTCTTGCAGTTTCTGAGTAGCTCCAGACCTACTCCTAGATTGCGATCAGCTCAGTCCGTTTAGTTCCTTGTTTGACGTCACAAACAGGCCCTGCGTTCGGCCAACCACTCCCCCGTTTCTCCATACACTCCCGTGTTTTTCCCTGACACGCCTGCGTTTTTTTAGCACACTCCCGGAAAACGCGCAGTTACCACCCAGAAACGCCCCTTTCCTGTCAATCATTCACCGATCAGCAGTGCGACTGAAAAGCGCTGCACGAACACCAGCAAATCTACTAAGTTTGTGTGAAATAACTTAGCGCATACGCTCTGCGTATCATGCGCATGCACATTTAGCAACAAATCGCAGCATAGCAAAAATCGTCAACGAGCGAACAACTCGGAATGACCACCATAGAGTCCTGCTGTGATTTTTCCCAAGGGGGACTGTGACGTTGAAAGTTGGCAGGGTGATCACTTTTGGCCTGGGTGCCCATAGGTGGGGGCTGTCTCTGGGTGAGGTAGAGTGCCTGTATTATCTGCTGCTTTTGCCAGCTCCTGCCCAGTCACTTCTCCTCACTGCTGCTTTGCAGGTCGACAGCCTTCTCTCAGTGCCCAGTCTCTCCCAGCGAAGCGTGCCTCCGGACTTTCGCACACAGCTCTTCACACACACACACACACACAAACACACACACACACACACACACCGGTTCCTGCTTCACTGCCATGCTGCTCTTTGCTATCAGCTCTCCTTCCTGCTTCTCCTCACACTCCACTACAGCCAATCAGAGCACTCCCAGCTTCCCGCTCTGCAGGGATCCTGCTAGAAAGCCCAGGGTCCTAGTGCTATACACGTTTTTCTCCCGGGTGCCATGGTTGCTTAGCAACCAGATGAAAAATGTTTTAACCCTTACAGTGTCTGGCTGCAGCTGGTGCAAACTAAGAAAAGGGATACCCCAAGAGTTGGTCATCACAGGTGAATAGCTGGAAACATGAAGAGAGAGGAGAATTATGGGGAGACAGGAGAGAGAGAGAGAATAGGAATAGAGTGTGAGGGTGGAGTTATAGAGGGAGAAAGGGATGAACGGGTGGCTGAGGGAAAGAGAGCAGGAGGAACAAGGGGAAACAAGAGTGAGAGGAGGAACAGAGGGAGATGGCAAAGAGACTGGAGGGACAAAATGGTGGAAATGGCAGAGAGAGAGAGAGATGTAATTTTTTCACACTTTACAGTCAGAACAGGAGAATTCAGTAAGGCATTTATCTTTCTATAGTGTATTCCTGACTGAAGCTGCCCTGCTTCTTTTGGAACTTGCAGTCTCCACAGTAACTATGGGGTACATGTACTAAGCAGTGATAAAAGAGGAGAAGTGAGCCAGTGGAGAAGTTGACCATGTAGATGGATGCTTGGAGTCCCACTGAAAAAGGTGCTGCCATGGGGAAAGGAGGAGCCTGGGACTGCAGCATTGCGCCAGCAAGCACCATTGTGTAGGTGAGGCTAGCAGCCGAGACCGACGGGGAGCAGGACCAGCAACAGAAAATATTGGATCCCAGTACGCAGATACTGTATCTCTAGGCCCCCCAACACCTCGACCACACATAACCCATCCCCTGCGATTACAATTCCCCTTAGGGGAGCAGGAGAGAGAGAGTGAGAGAGAAACAAACAGGGTGTTGTAGAGATAGAGATGAGTAAGATTAGAGAGGGAATGAGAGAGAGAGAGAGAGAGAGAGGAGGAGGAGCAAGATAGAGTTAGGTCGAGAGAGGAGGAGGAGCAACAACAACAACAGAGAAAGAGAGTGTTTGGGAGAGAGAGACAGGAGGAGCAAGAAAGAGAGTGTTAGGGAGAGACAGGAGGAGCAAGAAAGAGAGTGTTAGGGAGAGACAGGAGGAGCAAGAAAGAAAGTATTAGGAAAGACAGGAGGAGCAAGAGGGAGAAAAAGGGGCCTAATTCAGAGTTGATCGCAGCAGCAAATTTGTTAGCAGTTGGGCAAAACCATGGGGGTCATTCCGACCCATTCGTACGCAGCGCTTCATAACCAGCGTCATTGCCCGGCGACAGGGGTCACCGGGCAATGACGCTGGTTGCGAAGAAAGCGGTCGCAGCGGCGACCGCAAGAAGATTGACAGAAGGAAGGCATTCTGGGGCGTCACCTGTCCATTGGTGGACATTTTCAGGGAGTGGTAAGTAAAACGCAGGCGTGTCCAGGCGAACGGAGGGCGGATGTCTGACATCAAAGCCGGCCCCATCATCGCTGGATCCATCGCACAGGGTAAGTAGCTGCAGGGCTGGTCTTGTATTGAGTGAAAATTTTTTAGTATAGCATGGCTGCACAAGCGAACGCAGCCCTGCTATGCTAAAATACACTCCCCCATAGGCGCAGATTAGTTGATCGCACCAGCAGCAAAAAGTTGATTGGTGCGATCAACTTGGAATGAACCCCTACTGTATGTGCCCTGCAGGGGGGCAGATATAACATGTGCAGAGAGTGTTAGATTTGGATGGGGTGTGTTTAAACTGAAATCTAAATTGCAGTGTAAAAATAAAGCAGCCAGTATTTACCTTGCACGGAAACAAAATAACCCACCCAAATCTAACTCTCTCTGCACATGTTATATCTGCCCCACCTGCAGTGCACATGGTTGTTGTTGTTCAACTGCTAACAAATTTGCTGCTGCGATCAACTCTGAATTACCCCCAAGGAGAGAGAGAGACAGGAGGAGTAAGAGAGGGAGTGTTAAGGAGAGAGAGAGAGAGACAGAAGGAGCAAGAGAGTGTTAGGGAGAGGGAGAGACAGGAGGAGCAAGAGAGAGAGAGAGAGAGAGAGAGTGTGTTAGGGAGAGGGAGAGACAGGAGGAGCAAGAGAGAGAGAGAGAGAGAGAGTGTGTTAGGGAGAGGAGGAGAACAGAGAGTGTTAGGGAGAGAGAGAGTGTTAGGGAGAGAGAGAGAGAGAGAGAGAGAGTGTGTTAGGGAGAGGAGGAGAACAGAGAGTGTTAGGAGAGAGAGAGAGAGAGAGAGAGAGAGAGAGAGAGAGAGGAGGAACAACAGATAGAGTATTAGGGAGAGAGAAGCAAGGGGAGAAGAGAGGGAGTGGGAATAAACGGGACAGACACCTTGCCTGATCATACACTTCTCGGCAATAGACCATGCCCCCGAATCACCCGCGAATCGCGGCACTGCTCTGGGGCCGGTAGCTGGCCCAGGCCTCTTTGTCTATATATAATGGCCCTCGGAGCAGGGGAAGGACTGCACACACTGCTGCTCCTGCTACTCTGTCCCTGCACTTGCATGGAGGTTGTGATATGAAGGTCTTTTAGCTGACCGCACATCGCTACTCCTCTATATCGACATCTCTAATGTTTGTGAGGGGGCAAGCTGCCCCCTTGCTCCCCCTGTTCTGACGCCTCTGACAGTAGGGGCTCCTTGTTCAAGCCCTTAGACACAGACAAGCAGGCTGGAAGATGGTCAGCTTAAAAGTCTTTCATTCTGCTTTTTCTACCATAAATACTATCCAGGTTGGAGAATCCAATATCCTATCCAAAATGTTTAAATCCAAAACTATTAAATCATGCCCCTTTGATGTCCCATCTGCCCATCTTCCTGAATTGCAGAATATACTTCTTAAGCAAGAAAGCTATATTACATTTAGGGGTTAATTTACTAAGATGGGAGTTCTATTTAAGATGGGATTTTTGCCCATAGCAACCAATCAGATTCTACTTCTCATCTATCTAGCACCTTCTAGAAGATAATACATGGAATCTGATTGGTTGCTCTGGGCAACATCCCATCTTATATAGAACGCCCATCTTAGTAAATTTACCCCTTAGTGTCCCTGGAGACAACTTAATGTGCACCAACACAGATTTTAGGAGTACACAGGAAGCAGCCATTTTCAGCCTGAAAAGGGTGGGGGCTGCTGGAAGGAAAGTGGTTGTGGGACTATAAGGATAAGAAGGCCACACTACTGAGTGTTCAGTCTACAAGGAAGTAGCTTCATGCTAGGAGTGGTCCAATCTGCCACATGTGGTCTTCGTACACAAATCACCTAAACCTCAGAGTAAGATAATATGATGTTTTATTCCAAATGCACTATTGCAATACTCTTCGTTGTGGCAGTTTGAGTAAAACCCATGTAACAACTGCCCACCTGCATCAGGCAGCACGGATGGTGTAATGGTTAGCATTACTGCCTCACAGCACTGAGGTCTTGAGTTTGATTCCCACTGTGGCCCTATATGATTGGGGTTTGTATAGTCTCCCTGTGCTTGTGTGGGTTTCCTCTGGGTGCTCTGGTTTCCTCCCATAATCCCATAATCTGGTAGGTTAATTTGCTCCCAACAAAATATTAACCATAGTGTGATTGTGTGCGTGTATATGTGATAGGGAATATAGGCCCTCATTCCGAGTTGTTCGCTCTGTATTTTTCATCGCATCGCAGTGAAAATCCGCTTAGTACGCATGCGCAATGTTCGCACTGCGACTGCGCCAAGTAACTTTACTATGAAGAAAGTATTTTTACTCACGGCTTTTTCTTCGCTCCAGCGATCGTAATGTGATTGACAGGAAATGGGTGTTACTGGGCGGAAACACAGCGTTTCAGGGGCGTGTGGCTGAAAACGCTACCGTTTCCGGAAAAAACGCAGGAGTGGCCGGAGAAACGGTGGGAGTGCCTGGCCGAACGCTGGGTGTGTTTGTGACGTCAACCAGGAACGACAAGCACTGAACTGATCGCACAGGCAGAGTAAGTCTGGAGCTACTCTAAAACTGCTAAGTAGTTAGTAATCGCAATATTGCGAATACATCGGTCGCAATTTTAAGAAGCTAAGATTCACTCCCAGTAGGCGGCGGCTTAGCGTGTGTAACTCTGCTAAATTCGCCTTGCGGCCGATCAACTCGGAATGAGGGCCATAGAGTGTAAGCTCCACTGGGACAGGGACTGATGTGAATGGCCAAATATTCTCTGTAAAGTGCTGCGGAATATGTGTGCGCTATATAAATAACTGATAAATAATAATTATCAGAGTGCGTGGTGATGTGGCAGGAGGTATAGCGAAGATAAGGTTGTCAGAAGGAGGCTCAGTCAGGGATGGGGGTATTTGAATGATAAGGTTGTTGGGGTTTAGGTAACATACATTTGTCAGAGAAATGCCTACACCGCACACACTGCACCCATTTCTTTTATACTCACCTTTCCGGCGTCCATTGGTGTCCATCAGTGACCTCCTCTTCTGTAGCTGTCACTGAGCACTAGAGACTCTGGCACAGTGCCAGAGTCTACAGCACATGGACAGGACTCCGAAAAATGGCGCAGTGGCAGGAGAGGAGGGGGCCCACAACTGGAGTCTGCACATGGGTCCCCTCCTCTCTAGAAACGCCGCTGCATCCAGCCCTCAGTTTCTGCCACTCTGATGTTTATTTTGGCACATGGACCTAGGGGTGGAACTATCGCAGCCACATGGCACCTACTTTTCACCTGTGGAGTACCTGGAGTAGCATCCTTCAGCCAGTCACGTGTTGCAGTGATGCCTGGAGCATCCATTGAATGCTCCAGACACAAACACTGCAGCCCGTATGATCTACAGTATCTTTTTTTTGTTTTTCTTTTTGCAACAATATGTATTTTTGTGCGTAGGACCTTATTCAGCGTCAGTTGCAGTTTTGCTAATTTACCAAAACTGCAATTGCTATCAAGCGCATGCTGGGGACTGCCCAGCACAAGGCAAGGCCGCACAGTATGCTAATGTCCGCCAGCGAAGCGATTGCAATTCAATTGCGATAATATCACAGATCCCGCAAACAAGCTTAGCCCCCTGCCTGTGCAGCCTAGATGTGTAGGCAGGCGCACCATCGCCATGCTTTGATTCGCAGCAGCCATATGTAACGTCACCCGGATGCCCCAAAAATGGCCCAGACCCTCCCGTGTTTCGCCATCATACTCCCGCAATACCGCGTTGTCACCCCTGACCTCCCCGTAATTGCTTCTGCCTGTTAATCAGGGCCGCTCACGCTCCCTCTCTCTGTCTCTCTCTCTCTCTCTCTCTCTCTCTGGGCAGGATGTACTAAATGGAAAATGCTGTAAAAACCCCGTTTTTGGGGTTTTTACCGCATTTTCATATGTACTAAGACCCGGCCGCTGGATTTTTCTCTGCTAAGGGTATCGTCATCTTTTGATGGCGATACCCTATAGAAGCCTATAGACTTCTTACCGCCAGCTGCTGCATCCTGCTGCCTCTGCTGCCCAGCACCACTCACGCCGATCCCCTGGCATACTTGTGTGCAGTTAGTCCTGGTCCCAGAACTGAAACTCTTCCTCCCCCAGCAACACAGCCGGTGGTCCTTCTGGCTGCAGGGAGGAGGAGGAGCAGGAGGAGGAGGAGCCCGGGACTGACTGCTGTAGTGCCTTTTTGCCTGTCTGGGAGGTGAGACCCATGGAGGTGACGGAGACCCCCCTCACACCTTCTGACAGGTATTGTGGGGAGGCCTCTGTCACTGCATTGCGATGTTAATCGTATATGTTAGTACATATGCGATTAGCATCGCTGCGATGGGTTGCGAGGGGCAGCAATGTGTTTTAATACATCCTGCCTATATACACTGTATAAACCAATTCTGATTGGCAGATTGCAGTTTGAGAACACCAGCTTCACTGGGGACCAACACCGCACACTTTGCCCCCATTTTAATACTTACACTCCAGAGTCCCGCAGCGCAGCAGTAGTGAAATCACTGGGAAAATGGTGCGGCGCCATTTTTCCAGTGTTTTGCACATGTGCAGTAAAAAAAATTCCTTAGAAAATAGCCACTGCACCATTTTCCCGGAGCTCTGCGCATGCATTCTAGACTCTGAGACAGCGCTAAGGTCCCCTAGAGACCCTAGTGCCCAGAGATATAGCACTGCAGGCTACAGATGAGGCAACCCAGATGGATCCTGCACACGAGCAAACTCCTCTCTAGGCGGGTAATTCAGACCTGATCGCAGCAGCAAATTTGTTAGCAGTTGGGAAAAACCATGGGGGTAATTCCAAGTTGATCGCAGCAGGAAATTTTTTAGCAGTTGGGCAAAACCATGTGCACTGCAGGGGGGGCAGATATAACATGTGCAGAGAGAGTTAGATTTGGGTGGGTTATATTGTTGCTGTGCAGGGTAAATACTGGCTGCTTTATTTTTACACTGCAATTTAGATTTAAGTTTTGAACACACCCCACCCAAATCTAACTCTCTCTTCGCATATTATATATCTCCCCCCCCCTCTGCATTGCACATGGTTTTGCCCAACTGCTAACAAATTTGCTGCTGCGATCAACTCTGAATTACCCCCTAGAAATGCTGACCAGCTCATAGTGTTAAATACACTCATTGGCTGTTACGCTCATTGGGGGTCATTCCGAGTTGTTCGCTACGGAGCGATTAGTCGCAGACTGCGCATGCACAATGTACGCAGAGCGCCTGCGCCAAGTAAATTAGCTCAAAAGTTTGGTATTTTACTCACGGCGTAACAAAGTTTTTTTCATCGTTCTGCTGATCGTAGTGTGATTGACAGGAAGCGGGTGTTTCTGGGCGGAAACTGGCCGTTTTCTGGGAATGTGCGGAAAAACGCAGGCGTGTCAGGGAAAAACGCGGGAGTGTCTGGAGAAACGGTGGAGTGGCTGGGCGAACGCTGGGTGTGTTTGTGACGTCAAACCAGGAACGAAACTGACTGAACTGATCGCAGTGTAGGAGTAAGTCTCGAGCTACTCAGAAACTGCTAAGAAATTTCTATTCGCAATTCTGCTAATCTTTCGTTCGCAATTCTGCTATGCTAAGATACACTCCCAGAGGGCGGCGGCTTAGCATGTGCAATGCTGCTAAAAGCAGCTAGCGAGCGAACAACTCGGAATGAGGGTCTCAGTGCATACAGTATTTCACTATGCGACGGACTACGCCATTATAACAGCCTGTGCAAGTTACTGTTTGGTTAAGAAATAGGTGAATTTCTGCATTTGATTTATTGCCCTACAAAGTCTGTAATGTCTTAATCATCATACTTGCTTCAGGCAAGGAAACCAATAGCGTATCTGCAGCATTTCTGTCATCCACAGCATTTATGAAGCATTCATTTCAGATGCAGTAGTAAAACAGTGCTTCATATTTTTTATATATGTTCATATAATTGAATATTAAGACGTACCAAAGGATATTTGATAGATGTGTTTTAGTGCTCAGGACAGAGCTGAATGAATGTTGTCGAGCTGTTAAATGGAATATTCACTTAGGGGGTTATTCAGGTTTGTTAGCAAACTAAAAAAGCACACTATTGGGCAAAACCATGTTGCACTGCAGGTGGGTCAGATGTAACATGTGCAGAGATATTTAGATTTTGTTATATTGTTTCTGGATCTTGATAAAGGGAAATGGGATAGGAATCTGCTGCACTAGTCAATCATAGATCAACAATTGGTCAAATGTACGATATGAAATCCCCAATTTTCATCTATGTGAAAAATTAATTTACAATTATGCCTTGGGGGTGCTGCCATAGGGGGTCATTCCGAGCTGATCGCACACTGCAACTTTTTGCAGCCCGTGCGATCAACTAGACGCCGCCTATGGGGGAGTGGATTTTTGCATAGCAAGACATGCGATCACTTGTGCAGCCCTGCTATGCAAAAAAAGTTTTGTGTAAAACAAGACCAGGGTACAATCATAGAGCGCTGTGTTTCCTAGATTTATTTAAGAGTAACTTACCCTGTGTGATCAATCCAGCGTTGTAGGTCCTGGAATTGACGTTAGACATCCGCCCTCCAAATGCCTCATCACGCCTGCGTTTGGATCTCCACACCCAGAAAACGTTGAGTTGATGCCTGGTTCTGCCTTCCTCCTGTCAATCTTCTTGCGGTCACCGCTGTGACCGCTTTGTTCGTTAGCAGCGTTGCTGAACGTCGCCGGGCAACGGCGGGCCGGCATAATGCGGCTGCTGCGCATGCGCAGTTCCGACCCGATCTCACAGCTGCGAAGAAGTGCAGCTTGCGATTGGGTCGGAATGACCCCCATAGACAATAATAGTAGAGAACAGTAATGTAAAGGAAAGGACTGTCTCTTTGTTGGCACACTATAGAAAGGAAATAGATGTGAGTTTTAAATATTACCTTTATTGTTGTCTATTAAAATAAATTCCTCGCGATGTGAAAAATATAAGACAAGATTTATATACTGTATTACATGAAGATAATAAAAACAATTAAAAATAAATGGATTTACTGTGTCTCATTTTTGTCTGAACTATAATTCTCCTATAAATTGTAAGCTTGCGAGCAGGGCCTTCCTACCTCTATGTCTGTCTGTTTTTACCCAGTTTTGTTCTATTACTGTTGTTCTAATTGTAAAGCTTAATGGAATATGCTGCGCTATATAAGAAACTGTTCATAAATACAAAATTAATTATTTTTGTGTATACAATAAGGGATACTAAACCTGTATAAATACTCAATAGAACCAAAGTATAATGAGCAGTTGCCAATACAATTTGGTACTTACATAATCACTGAAACTGATGGGAAGAATGTATGTAAGGGGATCCCCCTCCAAGTTCACAATCATACCCGTGTTCCCCAGAAGGTTATAGAGACTGCATATTATTTTGTCATTTCAGATATTCAAAAGTTTGTAAATAATAAAGTTTGTATTATATTGTAAGGCAAACGGTTCAGCCTAATATTCTTGTTGAAACTGTATGTGCCAAATTATAGAGAGATATATAACAGTGCCAAACAATTGGTATCCAACGATGTCTTTAATTATAATATTTCAATCTCTCATCCTGTCTCTCTGTAATACTCCACACTTTTATATGATGCACATCTACTTCATATATTATTACATTGTTTGGCATCCAATAATTAAAATTTTGGCACGCCTCATGAACCACCTCAGTATACAGTCACTGTATCAAGTGTATGTCACTACATATCAGAATTAGTATCGTATGTCAATAGTGAATTTCCCGGAAGAAGCCAGCTGGCTATGTTGTTAAGCATAAAAGTAATGCAGTACAATAATTCCCTCTGGGATGCTTCTAAACAGTTGTAAATTCTCCAAACTATTCAGGCTACTGCTGGTTATTTAATAATATTAACATGAGTGAGATACGTTGTAATACATTCCTTTATACAGTGTTTCTGTTTAATCCGGAGTGTATCACTCTTTATGGTAAAGCAATATCACCTATTCACCCTGTAAGCCTGTAGTTTCAGTTATGTTACTTTAGTATCAAAAGTGGCTAAGAAAGCATGATTGGTCTGATATATGTAAGAAATTAGTTTGGCATTAAATGCCTATACCGAAGGGGGAATAACCAAAGAGCTATTACCATAAAGTAATCACAGTCACCAATGGTATACATTCATTCATTATTAGGTGTACTAAGTCACTCAGTGAAACTGTTAAATCCTATCATGAAGATGGTTCATACAGATCAGATGGGTTTTTAATCACGTTCCCTGTCAGTGACCGGAATGCTCATGTGTGTACCATATGATGCATTACATCAATTTTTGTTCAATACATATTACACACACCACATTGAGTATTATATGCACATTATCATATTTCTACATTGGACATTCGTAGCACAGTGAATGAGCAGGCACACTGGAGCCGCTATGAAATACCCACGTGCACGTTTCACATCTGCTTCATCGACGAAAAAACAACTGTGCGTTCAGAGATATCACAAATCCCCAGGAAGAGTCCAAGTGTGTCTACGGTTGTGATGTCTAGGCCTGACCTTCCCAAGACTGTATGGAAAGAGAAAACTCCTACCACCATTGGAATGCCCCCTGCAAGTGCTGGGAGGAGCACCACCAGTCCAGTTGCTGATATTGAGATTGAGGATGTTACTGTAGACGTACACCAGGATAAGGAGGATGTTGGTGTAGCTGGCGCTGAGGAGGAAGTTGACAATGAGGATTCTGAAGGTGATGTGGTTTGTTTGAATACAGCACCAGTGGAGACAGTTGTTGTCCATGGGATGAGAAAGCCCATTGTCATGCCTGAGCAAAATACCAAAAAAGCCACCACTTCGGTGTGGAATTATTTCTCCACAAATCCGGACAACAGGTGTTAAGCTGTGTGTTGCCTTTACTGAGGCCATAACAACTATGCTGGTGTTAGATGTGCATCAGGTACCCGCCATTAGTGCAGTGGGATGTAGACAGTTGATGGATGTACTGTGTCCCCGGTACCAAATCCCATCTAGATTCCACTTCACTTGGCAAGAGATTACTGGACTGTACAGGGACATTAAAAAAGTGTCCTCAGTGTCCTTAAAAATGCGGTTGTACTCAGTGTCTACTTAACCACGGACATGTATACAAGTGGAGCAGGGCAAACTAAGGACTACATGACTGTGACAGCCCACTGGGTAGATTTATTGACTCCCGCAGCAACAACAGCAGTGGCACCAGTAGTAGCATCTCACAAATGCCAACTTGTTCCTAGGAAGGCTATGAAGTGTATCACAACTTTCGGTAAGAGGCACACCACTGAAAACCTCTTACAGAAACTGACGGACATCATTGGACAATGGCTTACCCCACTTAGACTCTCCTGGAGATTTGTGATATCGGACAACGCCACCAATATTGTGCATCCATTACATCTGGGCAAATTCCAGCACATCCCATGTTTTGCACATACAATTAATTTGGTGGTGCAGATTTTTTTAAAAAATTACAGGAGCATGCAGGAGATGCTGTAGGTGGCCTGAAAAATTGTGGGCCACTTTCGACATTCAGCAACTGCATGCCGAAGACTGGAGCACCAGCAAACACTCCACATTCTGTGATTTTAGCTGTTTTTATGTTTTTTTTTTTAAATAATCCAGATCCAAAACAAAAACCCGAAAGGGTGGTTTTGGCAAAACCAATCCTGATCCAAAATATGAGCGGAGATCCAGATAATAAATGAAGACACAAAAAGTGTACACCGCACATCTCTAGTCAAGACACAACTGGAACTAGGGAATTTTTGGTCTGATTCAGTGGTAGACACAGTAGCAATGTTGGTCTCAATTGACCGATGTTTAAGAAGGCACATACATCTGTGTCGCACTGCACATGCATGTGTGTCGCCCTGCACATGCCTCCCTATGGTTACTGCCAGGGTTGCAAAACAAATTTGGTTGAAGAGAGAGGCAATTTCAGTGGATATTCCCTGGAGGTAACAATGGGTGGTTAGCCAAACATGGATCTGTTGCGGCAAGCGAATGTGGCTTTTAAAGCAGTTCCAATGGACTTTCTGTGCCTGCCACAGGGCTGATGCAATGTCCAATGGTGCGACCATTGTTATGTCTTTACAGGAAGTCTATTGGCTGTATCATTAGTATAAAGATGCAGTTGAGCTTCGCAAAAAGATGCAGCGGTGGCTGCAATATTGTCCACCGTTGACTCAATTGTCTGCAATTTCATACCACAGTGAACTGGCCTTTATGGAGCAGGTCAGAGAATATTTTTAATTTGTCTGGCAAATATGTAAAATGAGGTGCTACAGTAGATGCACTTTATTTCTGTGTCAAAGCAAAGGTAATGTTTATTGTGTCATTTACGTGGCACATCCTAATCATGGAAGTTTAGAGGCTTAGACAGACTTTTTTGAAGACGGTTCCTTTTGTATATTAGCCTACAGATTTGTCCTCATACATCATTGATGCAGTCATGCCAAATAGACCCTCTCAGCCCATTAGGTCCCGTGGGACTCTTCTAGCGTCGGGCATCTTTTTGCCAAAAATGCATTGCAACATGAGGCATCAGGAGACTGTGCTGATTAATTTGATATGTGACACTGGTATATCTGTGTGTGAGTGAGTCTCTGAATTTGCATAGGATGTGTTACGATGCAGCATCCACAGCGTTTTTCCATGGCAAGTTCTGTTGTGCTTTATATATAGACTCGGACGCACACAGATATTCAAGTGTCGCATATCAGATTAATCAGCACAGTCTCCTGGTTCCTCCAAGTCATTTTTCATTGCGACTAAGATGCATTTTCAGCAGCATCAACACTTGAGCAATGCCCTAGCAGAGTTGCACAAGATCTGGCAGCTCACTTGCGCCAGTCATCTTGTGCTGAGGCTTATTGAGGCTAGATGTATGTGGACACATATGTAAACAACACTGTTATCAACTAATAAAAAACTGGTACAGCCACTGCAGAAAAGGTGGTAGGAAGGGAGAAGAAGGGGAATGAATGGAGGGTTTTCCACGAAAAAGTAAGAGATCTAAATTGGCTATAAATAACATAAACATTCCTACTGTACACTAAATGTGGCGGCCGTAAAACACTAAAAGTAACATAACCTGAGAAACTCATTAAAAAGCTTAAAGGTGCTTAACACAACATCATGGTTTAATTATGCTCTTAATTAATTAGTCCTTTGTACCAATTCAGTAAAAAGCCTTTATAAGCGCTTACACATCTCTTGCAGCATATATAAAGTCAATCAGCGCTAGTAAGACATACTATACTGGAGCACTTTTTCTGCCTGGTAAAGTTAAGTGCAAGGTAATACCAATGGTAAACACTGAGCAGTCAGGGCGAATATTACCCATGAGTCCGCAAGAAAATCCTATTTCACCGAAGTATATCATTATGTCTATTCTAAGATAGAGATTTAACTGGTTTATAGATCCCAGTGATCCCTTGGCGGTAACAATTATAGCGTTTACTGTACATAAACTTTGGTTTGCTAGTTTCCTCACCTTCTGTTACCATCAAGGTAAGCCTCTCAAACTGACCTGTTGCTACAGTGATGTCTTGGTTTTAAAATGATAGTTGTGTTTTATGTGGGTAATTTGAAGACACAGCCGCCTGCACCTAACAACCCATCTTATTAAATGCTTATTAAAGCACTTAGAACTGCATCAGAGGTGATAAAAGGAGAAGGGTAGCAAAATAGTAAAGGTCAAGATAATTTCTGAGTGTACTGTGTGCAGAACACATACGGCAGGTACCTAATGACTAATATTTTCCATTTTTATTTTGATATTTTAAGCACAGATGTTTTATATGCCAGCATTACCTAACTCCTACATTTTATCTTAAATTACCCTCTTTAGCTTTCTATTACTACATTTTACTGTCTGCAGATAAGAAATGGATAGAGGAGATTTCAGACATCAGTAATAAGTCTGAAGCATTCTAAGTTAATGAACATGGCAGAAGATGGAGCAAGGCTACCTGTATGTTCATTACAATTTTGTGAAAACAGCACTTTACTCACAGTTGTCATGTTCATTTTTTTTCGAGATAAGTATTAAACTCTTGCGGTCATATTTAACAAAAATATTTTTACTAAAATAATGTGAAATGGGGTGTTTTCATAACCTTTTCACATTTTATTAGTTATACCCAAATGTACTAAAAGACAGTTGGAGGAGAATTAGCAAAACTCTCCTCCAAACCCTTAAATTCACTTTTTTTTTTAATAAGCAAATTGCATTTCCCATACTTGTAATGGAAAATGTGGTCTGGCCGAATATATAAAAACATTTTTTTTTAAATACCAAAGGGAGCCCTGTGATAATAATGCTATCTTGAGATAAGGGCCCTCATTCCGAGTTGTTCGCTCGTTAGTGGTTTTTGCAACGGAGCGATTTGTCGCAAACTGCGCATGCGCAATGTTCGCAGTGCGTCTGCGCCAAGTAAATTTACCAAAAAGTTAGGTATTTTACTCACGGCTTAACGAATACATTTCTTTGTTCTGGTGATCGGAGTGTGATTGACAGGAAGTGGGTGTTTCTGGGCGGAAACTGGACGTTTTATGGGTGTGTGTGGAAAAACGCTGCCGTTTCTGGGAAAAACGCGGGAGTGGCTGGAGAAACGGGGGAGTGTCTGGGCGAACGCTGGGTGTGTTTGTGACGTCAAACCAGGAACGAAGCTGACTGAACTGATCGCAGTGGCAGAGTAAGTCCCGAGCTACTCAGAAACTGCAAAGAAATTTCTATTCGCAATTATGCGAATCTTTCGTTTGCAATTCTGCAAAGCTAAGATTCACTCCCAGTAGGCGGCGGCTCAGTGTGTGCAAAGCTGCTAAAAGCAGCTAGCGAGCGAACAACTCGGAATGAGGGCCAGCATTATTATGGCTTCCCACTGTTTTCCCTACACTAACTCAGCCTCCCTGCATGCCGGCAGTGAAGGCTGAGGTCAGAGACGCTGCTCCCTGCATGCCGGCAGTGAAGGCTGAGGTCAGAGACGCTGCCTTTGATCAGCCATGTGTGTCTAAATAGACCACAGGCTGATCACAGAGAAAAAAAGTAAAAATAATAATAATAATAATAATAATAATAAAAGAAAACTTACCTACATGCTGTAGCAGCCACGGATCAGTGCCTGGCTCCATCACTGTGTGTCCTTAGTCAGCGGTTGCTGTGAAACACTTACTTTACAGCAATTAAGCTGGCTGAGAGTTTCACGGCAGCAGCTGACTTGAGACACACTGAGAAGGAACCAGACAACACTCTAGGTCAGGTGGTCTTTCGGCTGATGAGCTAAACCATCTTTATGCACGCTTTGCGGAGGTTGAGCCTCTTATTGGTAATCCCTCTGGCTTCCATTCAGATAGCTCTTTGATTCTGACTGAAGTTGAGGTTCAGTAATTGTTTAGCAGAACAAATGCCAGGAAGGCACCTGGCTCGGATTGTATTCCGGGCAGAGTCTTACGGGCATGTGCTGGGCAACTGGCAGGCATTTTTAATAAGATTTTTTATTTTTCATTGAACCAATGTATTGTCCCGCTGTGTTTGAAAACGTCAATTATTGTTCCAATTCCGAAGACTGCGGTGGTCACTGGTCTGAACGATTATAGGCCGATTGCTCTCACTTCATTGATTATGAAATGCTTTGAGAGAATTGTGTTGAATCATCTAAAAAGCATTATACCACTGGGATTTAACCCCAATCAGTTTGCCTATCGGTCGAACAGATCAACTGAAGATGCAGCTCTCATGGAGGGTCATTCCGAGTTGATCGCTAGCTGTCGTTTTTCGTAGCATAGCGATCAGGCTAAAAATCAGCTGTTCTGCGCTTGCGTATGGGCCGCAGGGCGCACGCGCCAAGTAATTTCACACAAAACTATGCAATTTTACACAGGGGTGAGCAACGCTTTTCAGTCGCTCTGCTGATCGGTGAGTGATTGACAGGAAGTGGGTGTTTCTGGGCGGAAACTGACCGTTTTCCAGGAGTGTGCTAAAAAACGCAGGCGTGCCAGGCAAAAACGCAGGAGTGGCTGGAGAAATGGGGGAGTGGCTGGCCGAATGCAGGGCGTGTTTGTGAAGTCAAACTAGGAAATAAACAGTCTTCAGTGATCGCAATCTAGGAGTAGGTCTGGAGCTACTCAGAAACTGCAGGAAAAGATTTTCGAGCAATTCTGCTAATCTTTCGGTCGCACTTCTGCTAAGCTAAGATACACTCCCAGAGGGCGGCAGCTTAGCGTTTGCACTGCTGCTAAAAGCAGCTAGCGAGCAATCAACTCAGAATGAGGGCCAAGGTCCTTCATAGGGTACTTTGTCATCTTGAGAATAGAGACTCCTATGTTAGGCTGTTATTTGTGGATTATAGTTCCACCTTCAACACGGTAGTACCAGCGGTGTTAATAAACAAGTTTTAGAGATCGGATATGACATGGCCATATGTAAGTGGCTGTTGGATGTTCTGTCGGATTGTCCACAGACAGTCAGATTGGGTTCTGACTTATCTTCGGAATTGGTATTAAATGTAGGAGTGCCTCAGGGTTGTGTTTTAAGCCATTTTTTATACTCCTTGTATACCTCCGACTGTGAGTCCAACTCGGAAACGATCTCTGTGATAAAACCAAATAGAACGATCTCTGTGATAAAGTTTGCGGATGATACCACTTTAGTGGGTTTGATAACTAGAGGAGATGAGGATAGTTATAGATAGTTATAGAGAGGAAGTGAGAAGACTCACTGAGTGGGGGGTAAAAATAACCTGTTGTTAAATGGTAAGAAAACCAAAGAGGTTTTGATAGATTTCAGGAAATCGAAGAAAACCAGTATTCACCCGTTGATATTGAATGGTGAGGAGGTGGATAGGGTTACTGATGTGAAATTCTCTGGGATTAAATTTACAGAGGACTTATCATGGTCTTTGCATATCACGTCAGTGGTTGGGAATGCCCAGCAACGTCTTTTCTTTTTGCGGAAGCTCCGAGCAGCAGGTTTGCAACAATTGACTCTTGTTAATTTTTACTGCTGCGTGATTGAGAGCTTGCTAACCTACACAATCACGGTGTGGCATGGTAATGCCAAGTGTTCTGATCTTATTGCCTTGGACAGAGTGATTAAATCTGCAGAGAGGATCATTGGCCAATCTTTGCCTAGGTTGGTGGATGTACTCACTGCAAGGAGTCTGTCGAAGGCAAATAAGATGATTGGAGACTGGAGTCACACATGTAACTTGTTTTTTTCCCTCTTGCCATCAGGAAGACGTTATAGGTGTTTGGTATGTCGAACTAGCAGGTTGAGGAATAGATTCTTCCCTTCTGTGATTGTTAGCTTGAATTCTCAGCTTTGCTAATTTTATTTATGGTGTATTTTTTATATGACATGAGAGAACTGTATGTAATTTCGCTATACATGTTTTATGTTGTAGTGACAAATTATTCTTATCTTATCTCTAGCTGCCTGATCATGCAGGTAAGTGTTAGCTCAGCAAGGGGGTCATGGTGGGGGTCATAGGTGCAGGGGGTAGTCAGTGTTGCATGCGTGGTCACACTTTAAGGGTATCTTTTGAGAAAAATACCCTGATGGCTGCAGGTAAAAAAATTCAGGGACAGAGATTACTTGCAAGTTTTGTCCCTGCATGAGATATTTGATACATCCCTGTGATGCATTCAATTATCACAATGTAAATTTGGACAAATTTATCACATGCCGTCTGCATCTGTGTAGAGGTGTGTGGCTGGCACTTTTCGCGTTTTGCCAAAACCACCCTTTTGTGCTTTGGTTTTGAATTTGGATGATTTAAAAAAAAAAAACATAAAAATGGCTAAAACCACAGAATTGTGGGGTAATTTTGATCCTACGGTATTATTAACCTAAATAACATTAATTTTCACTCATTTCCAGTCTATTCTAAACACCTCACACCTCACAATATTGTTTTTAGACCAAAAAGTTGCACCAAGGTGGCTGTATGACTAAGCTAAATGACACAAGTGTGCGGCACAAACACCTGGCCCATCTAGGAGTGACACTGCAGTGTCAGACAGGAGGGCATATATAAAAAAAGGCCCCAAACAGCACATGATGCAAAGAAGAAAAAAAGAGGTGCACAGAGGCTGCTGTATGACTAAGCCAAGCGACACAAGTGTGTGATACAAACACCTGGCCCATCTAGGAGTGGCACTGCAATGTCAGACAGGATGGCACTTTTAAAAAAATAGGCCCCAAACAGCACCTCATGCAAATATGTAAAAGAGGTGCAATGAGGTAGCTGTATGACTAAGCCAAGCGACACAAACAATTGGCCAATCTAGGAGTGGTACTGCAGTATTAACTAGTGCGACACAGGTGATGACAATTAAGAGGAAAGTGCAGGAGTAGATAATTTTGTCCCTCCTGGAATGGGTAATAATGGATAGTATGACAGTGCACTAGAGACGGGTCACCTACAGGTGTAGCAATGATGGAGTCCCAGATAGGATTCTTTCAGGTACCTTGGATGCTGCCTGATGAGATGCCTTCTTTTTCCCTTAGGTATGCTAGGTGGGAAAGCAGCAAGGTTCTCTAGGGACAGTGATGGTCCCTGCTTAGAGTACCCAGGCATGGTGGCCTCACTGTTGCTGCTCTATGGAAGATGGATAATATGGGCAAAATGTCCCCAGTTAGTGGGGAGATCACCTGTGTGAAAGCAGATTGTGGTGTGTAGTTCTGCAAAGGCTGTCCTTTAGTGTTGATGTTGCACTTTAATAAAAGCAATAATAATAATAATAATAATAATAACAACAAACACAGTGCACAATCCAACTGAGGATATAACCATCATCCACAAGCCCATGGGACTCTATGCCATGTGGAAGCATTCTCAAGGTACAGTATGTCCATTTGTGGCTGAATGGATGAATCTGGATGGCAACTGTGCATTTGCATATAGGGTAAAATGTTCTTAGGGCATGTATTTGGTGTGTATAAGCAGAACAGTGGTGTAAATCAATATTTCTCCAACTTTCCACCATTTATCATAAACAATTCACCCTCCAGTTGTTCTTCCCTTCTCCTTATTACATTGTCTCTTATGGGGTTGCGCTCAACCCTTGTGTTCTTCCCTAGCACACTACACGTCATCAGTGCTCTTCTCCATTTTGCCTTCCTACCCACCCTTCAGCTTCAGTACACTGATTCTGTCTTGTACCCCTTATTTTGTGTACAGGGTCACTGATCACTGAATCGATTCGCACCCATGACTGCCCAGCTTCATTGGGTTGCCCAAACAACAGTATGCCCCAATAATTTGCCCCTCGAAAACTGGTGTGATATTAAAAAATGGAATTTCTGCAATGGCATAATTTGTGCATTGCAATTAAGATATAATACCTTTTTTATTGTGAACTGATCTGTATATTTACTCTATATGGTGCTGCATAGTTTTTGTGGTACATTTATAGTATTAATAATCTTTTGCCCCTGGATGTATTGATGGTGTAAATGTGCACCGATAGTTATGAAGGCTACAGTACTTTAGCATACATGCATCAGGGTGGTGTAGCCACATTGCTATTCTAGCTATGGCCATATTATTCCACTTATGCAATGCAGTCAATTTGTCAGAACCAAACCCAGAGAGTCTGAAGCCCCACCTTCCAGGCTCTGAGCTTGCTTCCTCTCCCTTCACTTTCCCTCCATCCCTTCCCTTTCCCTACCTTCCACTCCCTACTTTTTCCATCCCTACCCCTCCCATTTCAGTACATATGTCCATGGACCATAGACAATGCACTCATATAGTTACTGCATGAGCAAGCTCATGGTGATACAAACAAAATCAGTTTACTCTTTAACATACATTTGGCATACCTACTGTACCGACATTCTTATTGGAAAATGGAGACACATTAGGCCTCTTAATGTCCTCTAATTTTCATTAATGTCCTTTTTCTCTCAATCCACGCAAAACCACACTTTTTAGCAATACAGAATTGTGCTAGTTTAATGAAAATGAGGACAAGTACTGGCATCTGACAATGGGAGTAAAGTATATGAAAATGTGTCACACTCACTAATTGTCATCACTTACCATACACTGAAGCATTGAAGTACCGAGTAGTGGTTCTGTAATCTAATGTGTACTCTTATATGTACTGATGTGCCCTGCTAAATCTTTTCTCTATACGCCATGTAGCATGCCCTGCAATTTGCACTCTGCTGTGCCACTGCCTAGAATTCTAAAGGGTCTATTTACTAAGCCTTGGATGTAGATAAAGTGGATGGAGATAAAGTACCAGACAACCAGCTCCTAACTGTCATTTTTCAAACACAGCCTGTAACATGGCAGTTAGGACCTGATTGGCTGGTCCTTTATCTCCGTCCGCTTTATCTCCAAACAAGGTTTAGTAAATAGACCCCTAAGTCCCTTAATGTAACATAACATAATGTAACGTACTGTGGTACTGGAAAAGCTGGAGAGTGTAATACAGCTTTCTGTCCACCAGTTGTTGCCTTTCTTAAATTGCTCAGTGCATGCGTCAGATAGCCAACACAGCTTCAGTAGTGCCGCCTGATGATTGGCTGATGGAACCTGTTATTTATTACACTATACAGTAGTAGTGAACTGCATTTTGTCATGAGTGCAGGACAGCAGTTGACTGTGTAATAATGGACTACATCATTTGGTGTGCGAGTACTGCGATTTCTGAGCATTCGTAATTGCGTTGGCCTGAAGATGCATGTCCAGCATAAAAAAAAAAAAAAAAAGAGAGGAATTCATGGTCAATATTCTTAAGGTACTCTGTGGAACTTAATACATTGCTCCCAACTTGCTACCACCTGTCATTTCTATGCTATGCCACTCAGCTGCATTTTATGCTAAACCGCTATAGACATTGTATTGTACACTTTACAGGGCCATCCGTACTGCACAGTAAACTATTGTTACTTAATGTAAAGAAGCCTGTTAAAGATGCACAGGAAGATTTTCATAAAGAGAAATCATTTCAGGTTCAATACTCTAAAAGTACCCGGCTTAACTTTATGCATTGCTCCACACTTTCCCCCTCTTTTATGTTATGCTGCTCAGTTGCATTAGACTCTAAACCAGCGGTTCCCAACCCGTGGTTCGCGTACCCCCGAGGGTACGCTGCGAACTGGTTGGGGGTTCTTTAAAACAATGCCGGTAATGGTGCAAGAAGCCTCTCTTCAGCGGCCCCCTGGCGTATGCGCTGTCTCGCTTGGAGGACGATAGGTCACGCAGCCGCGGTTGGAGAAGGAGGCTCCGGCACATGCGCTGTCATACTTGGAGGGTGCCGAGTCACGCAGCCACAGCTGGAGGAAGGAACAGACCAGCGGAGAAACTCGTGGAACATGGAAGAATAACATTAAATGTAACATGTTTGACTTTTCCAAAATACAAATAAGTTAACTTACCCCTGCCGTCCCAAACTGTCCCCTAATATTCTGCTGCCTGAAGTGTGATGATCACTACCCCCCATTGCTCTCGGGTGTACTTGAATGCAATCAAATATCTGTATACTGAATGTCTCTCACCTTTATCCTTTACTGAACATTTACAAAAACATAACATGGATGGTAGCTGGAGATATTAGCCCAATATCTCAGATACCATGTGTAGCTATATCTGTAGCTGTATGGGTATTATACCTTCCAACACTCATGACTGTATCAAATTGGCCCTTAGGTTAGATTACTGTATTTAGCTAACCTAAGAACATTACTACCTAAAGAAAAACAATCTTTTCTGGCGTGGACGGATGTGTGTGGGGGGATTTATCAGTTGAGGGGGTACTCATTAATGAAAAGCCTAATCAGGGGTACTGGAGAGAAAAAAGGTTGGGAACCGCTGCTCTAAACCACTATTGACATTGGGGGTCATTCCGAGTTCATCGCTCGCTATCAGTTTTTAGCAGCCGTGCAAACGCATAGTCGCCGCCCACGGGGGAGTGTAATTTCGCTTTGCAGGAGTGCGAACGCCTGTGCAGCTGAGCAGCAGCAAATACATTTTGAGCAAAACAAGACCAGTCCTGTAGTTACTTATCCTGTGCGATGCTTTCTGCAACAAGTGACACGGTAATGATGTCAGATACCCGCCCAGCAAACGCCCGGCCACTCCTGCATTTTTCCAAACACTCCCAGAAAACGGTCAGTTGACATCCATAAATGCCCACTTTCTGTCAATCTCCTTGCGTTCGGCTGTGCGATTGGAATCGTAGCTATAACCAGTGCAAAACCACAAAGGACTTCGTACCCGTATGACGTGCGTGCGGATTGCGGTGCATGCGCATGTGCAGATTAGCTGTTTTTTTTTAATGATCGCTATGCAGCAACAACAGCTGCTAGCGATCAACTTGGAAAGACCCCCATTGTTCTCTACACCTTATGTGGCACAAAGTGCACAATTAACATCACATATTTACTGGTGTGACTGTTGCTATGGCTGGCTTGCAAGGCCAAGTGGGTGAGGTGAGCACTTTTCATAGCCTCGGGTTTCAGGCCCGTAAAGGGATGATGTCATTGTGTAAATTATCTTTTTTTTATCTTCAATACAGAAATCAATAAAGGATTAAATATCTATATATTTTTATGTTATTCCGCCCAGCTGAATCTTACACTAAACCCTGTAGACTGAATACATGTGTTTGACCGGCAGATGGGATGCCGGCTGTCACTATACTGACAGCGGCATCCTGTCTGCCAGAATCCCGGCTGCGAGGCAGTGAATCCCCTCGTGGGTTTGCTGCGCTAGCCATACTTTTGGCCTGGTGTTTCGTTTCGCTTGCCACGGGTTATTTTCCCTCTCGGTTGGAGGCATGGACCCAACAACCAAGTAGGAATAACATGTGATGTTCAGGATTCTGTCCATCGGCATTTCACCGGCTGTCGCGACTCCAGCGTCGGTCACCTGATCGCTGGGATCTTGACAGACGGTATATTAACGGCATCCCCTGTAGACATTGTGATTTGCACACTACTGGCAGTTGTGCATGGTTTAAAGACGCCTGTTGTAAAGATGCATGGGCAGTTTCTCATAAGGAGAGATCATTTCAGGTTCAATACTCTGCTCAACATTATGTATTGCTCCACACTACCCCCCTCCCTTCCTCTCTATGTTATGCCACTGAGCTGCATTAGACCCTGAACCACTATTGACATTGTATTGTACAAGATGCTGGGGGGAATAGAAGTAAGTGATGCTGGTGAGTCATGCAGTAAATTCAGTGGTATTGAACAGCAATGAGCGATGGTGGGGGAGCTGCTGAAGCATGCTGGGAGTTCCACACAGTACATGAACAATAGTGAACAGAATTTGATATGCTTTTACGTTATGGGGGGGTTATTCATGTTGGATTGCAGATTCTGCTAAATAGCAAAATCTGCTATCTTTCCTTTCGCATGCTGTGGGCCACCCATTGTTGGGCAAGGCTGTTGCCGCCAAGCATCTGCGACCTCAATTTAACTGTGGTCGCAGCAACTGTGGACAATCTCCTGCCGCTGCAGGCCAGATGCGAAGGAAGGCGGCCCGCCGCCATTCTTTCCATCTGAGTGGCTGCATGTGATGTCATGCAGCCAATCTGATAATGCAGCCGACCTGCCCCCATTTTCCCGGTGCAACCCCACACAATAGTCCATCACCGTTCCCCGCCAGCCCTATGAATGCCTTTACCTGTCAATCAGGTAGAGGTGTTCACAGCCAAAGTGATGCTATTGCATTGGCCAGGCCTGAGATGTGCAGGATGGGACCTGTGCATGCACACAGGCACGGACCAGGGAAAATTGCGGTCACATCATGATAGCGATCCAACCTGAATAAGGCCCTGTGTTCGGAGATGTAAAATTATTAAAATAACACAATATACCATATTGAAGGTACAATAATATTGATTACACAATGAGTAGTGATGGTTTACTGTATACTGCCTGAACGTGACTTCCCAGCATGTCTCTCATTATTTCGTTATAACAAATAGACACTTTCTCAGCCTCGAACCTGAGGCATCGGCTATGTAAGGTGCTCACCTACCCACTTGGCCACGTAAAGCCAGCCATAGCAACAATCACACCTGTTGAGTATGTGGTGTTAAGCGTGCACCTTTACACCACATAATGCGTACAATACAATGTCAATTGCAGGCTCAGCATGTGGTGGCATTGAATAGAAGTGAATGATGGTGGGGGAAGGTGGTGCGAGTACAGCACAGAACCCAAGCATTATTGAACGTGAAGTGAACTCACATTTTATGCTGAGCATTGAATGCTGAGCGTGTGTCTCTTAACCACTAAAAGTACAGTTTGTGTGTCAATTTGCATCATTGCTACAGTATACTGCAATAGCCAGTAGTCAAATGTGGTTTAGAGACCAATGCAGCTTGGAGGTGTCAAACCCAATGACTTTAAACTGGCATGGCATGGATTCTCTTGTAGTGTTACATAGGGGTGCCACGCCATGACATTCTGGGACTGGGAGACTTAAATGCCACACTGTGGCAGAAGACCCTGGTGGCCACCTGGACAATGGTGGCCACGGCACTTAAGGGGCTAACCCTTAAGCGCCCAGCGCCATATTGAGGGACAATGGGTGCTTGGTGCCACTTTCTGAATGTGTACTAGCGCTAGGCGCCATCTTTAAACTGTATAGGCGCTAGGTGCCAAGTGTTTTAAAACTTTATTTATGCAGCGCCAAGGTCCCGGACCTCTCCGGCAACCTGCAGCAGTGAGGATAGCCCCCCGGCATGCCAAGTTGTGTGGGGGAAAAGGGGAAGCCGCTGTAGATGGGAGATCATTTACCACTGCAGCGCTCAGTGTGTGCTGCCGCTGGGGGCTGGAAGCTCTGCTCCCGGCACCTCAGCACTACGGAGGTGTCCAGCCGTGGCAGCCAGGACCAGCGTCCCTTGCTGCTGGGTTGCAGGGTGGTGCGCTGCTCACGGGGGACTGGGCTAGCCAGCTCCCTAGTGGCAGAGGTGGCTGTAGGGAACTGGACGATGGGGAAAGGGAGCTATGCTCCCTGCACCTCAGTGCTCCAGGAGGCACAGAGCCACGGTGGCCGGGTTGAGCATCCCGAGATGCCAGGTTTAAGAAGGGGGGTGAGCCGCACGCTGCAGCAAGCCCGCTCCCTGGACCCCAGTGGCCAGCGGTGTACAGGCAGGCTAGAGGACGGGGGAAGCCAGCCCCTATACCTCCAGCACTGAGAGAGAGCCCTAGCAGCAAGACTGCAGGGTTCAGGGAGCCCAGCCCTGAGCACTGGGCACAGTAAAGCACAACAGCAATGTATTTAAATTTTATATATGTATATATATATATATATATATATATATAGTGTGGTGAGGCTCAGTATATATTTAAGCAAACAATGTACAAAGTGTATTTCAATGTATTTTAAAGGAAAGTGCACTCTTACTTGGTTGTGTGTCCCGGGAGGGTGGAATCCAGTACTGTGCAGGATGTTGGATACCCCCAGTCCTTTTCTCAAAAAATGTAATGCCTTCCCCTCTAGCCTCCCACATGGAAGTATCATGGGGAAGGAGAGGAGCAGCTCAGCTTCCCAACAAGCTGAGTAGTTTTCTGGCGCTCCATAGGGATCCCCTTTGATGAGCAGGAAACCCTGACCAGGGATCTAGGCTGTCCATTTCTGGAGCCCGAATCCAGACTGCAGATGGTGAGCTAGGTCCCAGGCAGATTCATGGAAGTAAGTTTAGGCAGGAAAACTTCCCCCAGCCCAGACTGAATGTCACCGGGGTGGATTCCAATTCTCCAGGATGGGACGGTCAAAGGAGAGTGACCACTCCCTACTGTCCATAGAGGACAATGGTAGCTGTGTGTGACCAAGGCATGCACAGCACATGGGTAAACAGTGATTGGTTGTAAAAGAAAAACTATAGCAAGATACCACTTCACCAGCGCTTTTTAGTTAACTGATCGCTGCAATTTTTATAGAGCCGTTTTGTCCTTCCTTACGCTTTGTTCACGTAAATGTCTGGTATACCAGTGAAACCTCAATCGGAAACTGGAGGGTAAAAGAAATAATAAAATAGTGTGATATTGTTTTTAAAATTATACATTTAATACAAGACAATTTAAAAAAATACATAAAGACATCCACAATGAACCGGTGCTTGGTGAGTATTAGTGTAGGTACACAATTACCGGCTGTAGGTGAGAACTGATATGCAGTCAGTTCTTATGCGCATGTGAGTAAAAGAATCCTCCCAGCTGCAGCTACAGGTCCTCACTGTATTCCAGTACGCCTCCCTCACCGCCAGGCAGGTATGTCATCCCCGTCACGCACCGGACAACAGTCTCCTTGAGCACCCATGCGTTCCGACCCTCCCTGGGGTCGGAACGCGAGGCCAGCTCAGTTGCTCGTTATAATTTTTCTTTTGCATATACTGTGGTGGAGGTGGGTAAGAGCCTCTTGCAGGGTCACCTAATTTCCAGCTGCTAGCGCAATAATTGTTATTCTTGGTCTGTTTGCTACATAGTGATTGGTTTTAAACCACAGGGCGGACTTACCCCCTGTGGAACTGTGGGTGGAAAATGGACATAAAAAGGAGACCTGCGAGTCTCAAAGGTTTATTACACCATTTTCACTCTGCTGTAAACATTTGCTGTATTGCTGAGTTCTTTTCAGGACTATTTTTGGCAAATAAACACTTCTGCCTCAAGACGACCACTTCATCTTGTGACCTGTAGGGCTAGGCAAAACCTAGCTCCGTTTTCCGGCTGTCCAGGGTATACCTAGAGTCTCCAAGCTCTGCCTTCCACCTGCTACCATGCTGTGCTTAGGCAAGTGATGATTGCGGATTTGTCAACACCACACAGGGGTGGTAAGACATAGTGTTGATGCTTACAGAGCAGAACCATGGTTCTAGATGCCACTGCTAGGAGTCTGGTGGTGGCAGCGTAATACCCACCCACTGCGCAGTGGGTGGAGTTAGTTTCAGTTGGTTACTGATGGTAAGTGGGAATCCCCTAATTAGTCAGGTCCTGTGTGACTTTGAACTCCTTTCTGTGACTGGGGGCGGGAAGCGAAGCGGTGGGGCTTTCGTACGGAACCGTCCGGTCAAACGCACTATGAGCAAAGATGTATGCAGAAACATCTCTAAGTAGGAAAGTAACTTCTGTATTAATACAGTGTTCAACAGGTACATTTTTAAATAATTCATACTGCATTTTGAAAACAAGGAATAGCCACAAATGTGCATTTATAGGTGGTGCCCTAATTCCACATGTGTTTTGTTTTCCTTTTATTTACATCTATGTACTGTATGATTTATTCAGTTCCATTCTATCAGTGCAGTCTACAAATAGTGAAATCATAAACCCCATGTTACAAGGAATAACACAATTACTAACGCAACCTATGAATATTGAATATATTATCTCATTTATAACTGCGCTGCTGCCTGAAAAAAAACCTCAACCTGGTTATCTTCTAAGTGTAAAACTTGAAAGTGCTTAGACGGTTTGTATATTGATAGTGTTTCCAACAAGTCTCTCTGCCTCAGAAAACAAATATTGATTTTCCAATAAATGTCAGAGATGCTGCACAGCTAAGTTGAAAATCATTTCCTGAGCAAAAGTTTAAAAAAAAAATATATATATATATATAAATAAATTAAAAAAAGCAAGGAGAAGCAAATAAGGGAAGAAAAGAAGAAGAACAAGAATAAGAAGAGAGGGAGGTAAATCAACACTAGAATGGGATTAAGATGTACTGAGGCCTGAAGTAGTAAACAAAAGCGTAATTTATCCCGACACAAGATTGTAAAGAACACTGGCAATTACAATATAGAAGTGATAGCAAGGAAAAAATATACTATAATTATACAGGTTAAATGATACCAAAACTTTCTTTTGTCTGTAATTAAGGAATGTGAATCAGGGAAAGTCTTGTTTAAATTGAGACATAAATCCAATGCAACATCATACAAAATTACCATGAAGCAGAATCTCAGAGACAAAATGCTGGTGTGCATAACACAGAGACACACACTAAGAGTGGAATTCAATTGGGTGTAAGGTCAAACAAGGTAATAAACCTCACTCCCAATTTTAGATTACTGTGGGTATGCACACTACCAATGCCCGTGGTATCCAATTTAGGTGGTTGCAGGGTTTTTAGCTCTGAAATCGTAGTGGTATGAGTAAAAAAAAAAAATGATACTCATACAATGGTCTTCCCTCCATCTATTCATTGTGGAGCGGGTTGTTGGGAGATTTGGGGACTGCTGGGAGGAGAGGTGGTTCCTTGGAGATGTAATTCTCCCAGCTGCAACCTCCAGGGGTTTACATGCACAGGTAGGTCACACACACATACCAGGGGTCACACACACACACACACACTCCTGCACACTCACAGACACACACACTTACACTCACACACTCACCGCTGCTGCGGGGGTCCAGATCCCAATGCTGAATAAGAATATACCACATCAGAAGGTTGAGCAAGTCCCTGTGATTTTTCCTAAAATTAACAATATTAGGGAAAATCAGACTTGCTCTGGAGGTGCGAGAAAAAAGACACAGTGATTTCTATAGAAATCACAGCATCTCATTTACTCTCTTGCAATTGAATATCAAATTTCCCACAGTTTTGTAACTCCTATACAATTACACAAAACCCTTAGAGCCATGGGGGAGGGCCTTAGTGTTTTATTCATTCACTGATACTTAGGACACCACCAGTTCTTAATTCTCCAAGCAGTAGGGGATTATGCTATTGACAGGGAAATGCTAGATAATTATCTGGAGTAATTTGGATCAAAAAGGACAGATGCTTTAAACCTGCAGGATTAACCAGCAGAGAAGGTCTGGGGCTGGGCAGCATGCAAATGGTATCAACAGCAAAAGGAGTGGAGAAACACTGTGAAAGGTAGGGTAGATAATCACAGTGAGCAGCGGTATAATAGATTGGAGATGGAATGCAGGAGAGATGGTACATACAGATACAGACAGAGGTTTAAACTGATACTAATCACAAGTGACCAAGGCAGAGACAAGTTTCCAATCCCGAATAGGTCCCAGGGTACACTGACATGGCAAGGTAAAAACAGAAAGGTTTCCAGAGTTCGGGGTATCAAGATACAGACCCAGAGCCGTAACTAAACATTTTGGTGCCCTGTTCCAGAAGAGAAATCGTGCCTCCCCATATTTAAAATAGGGACAGTGCTTCAAAAATATAGTGGTATTGCTTCATAGGGAAGGGGCATGGCCACATAATAGTTCCAATTTATATTACATGGCACAGAAGCCCCTTTATACACATTACACTACAGAAGAACCCCTTATACACGTCACTCCACAGAAGAGCCCCTTATACCCATTACAGCACAGAAGAGACACTACTATACATTACACCACAGAAGAGACACTTATACACATTACACCACAGAAGAGACTCTTATACACATTGTGTCATGGTAGAGCCCCTACACCTCATTCCTCCACATCATTTCTCTCCCCCACAGGGAGAAGGGAGTGTATGTGTGTGTGTGTGTGTGTGTGTGTGTGTGAGTGTGTGCACACGTGTGTGTGCCTGTGACTCTCTGTACTGAGCCCTCCTCTAACCACCAATCTTTGACTCACATAACAGGGAAATTCCCCTTCACAACAGGTGGCTAGCGCTCTGTGTGTGTCCCCATCCCTCTCCTAACCATCAATCTACTCACATAATAGCAAAATTCTCCTTAACAGTTCTGTACCCAGAAGGAGGACAGACCACTCCAGCAACACACACTGACCTCAATGATGCAAGCTGTCATAAAGACAGCGGGTATACGGTCAGGATACTGATGGTTGGGATCCCGGCAGTCGAAATACTTACACTGGAATCCCAACACTGCTCGGAATGATAACGCCAGCCTCCCGAATGAGATCACAATCCTGGCGTCGGCAATCCTGCAGCCTCTAAATCAGCCTAAAATCTGTCACTGGAGAGGACAATCAGCCTATAAAAATAAGGCCACTTTATAAAGGAGGGGCAAATGTGTGTCAGGATCACCCACTTATCAGGAGAGCTAATTAACCAAACACCCAAGTTCGTTCAATGGTCTTTCGTCACCAAATTACTAACCTTCTAGTAGAGTAACATTGTATAATTTGAGTGCAGAGTCTGGAACCTGCCCCAGGTTCTAGTGCAATTGAATCAGGCTGATCGGGGCCGGAGCTGGCATCAGACACCCTCCCTGAAAACGCTTGGGCACCCCTGTGTTTTCCAGAACCCTCTCATTAAACACTTACCACCCACAAACGTCCTCCTCCTGTCAATCACCTTGCAAATGCCCGTGCAAACTGATTTTTCGCACCATCCCGTCACTGACCGGCGATCCCTGTTATTGTTGCATGCGCTCTTATGACCTGATCGCCTGCTGTGCGAAAACAGAAGCTATCAGATCTAAATTACCCCCCTAATACAGTACAGAAATAATGAAGTGCAGAAAAGCTTTTCATAAAATGCAACAAGCATGGTGATACTAATGCTGCATTCAGACTGCAAATGCCGGATCCTACCCGGTAAGACAAACGTGTACTTACCGGGTGGGATCCGGCATTTGCACTCCGCTGCTGGCTTTCCGACCCGGCAATATACCGGGTCGGTTGCCATAGCAGCAGAGGGAGCAGCAGCAGCAGGGGCGGGGGTGGAGGCGGCGCCGGGGGATGAGCTCATCTCCAGCGCCGCCTCTCCCTATCTTGTGAATGGGAACCGTGTCGCATCGACACGGCTCCCATTCACACCGCACCTGACCCGGTAATCAACCCGGGTAAAACCCTTTTTTTTTACCGGGTTGATTTACCGGGTCAGGCGACCCGCTAAATCGGCCAGTGTGCTTTCACATAGCACACTGACCCGGTTCGACACGGCAATATGCCGTGTCGGTACCGGGTTATTTGTGCGATGTGAAAGGGGTATAAGGGGTACACTTACGAAAACTTCTAAAAATGCTAAGTGATGACATTGCCCATAGCAACCAATCAGATTCTACCATTTTCTAGGATACAATAGAGAAATGATGGCACCTGATTGGTTGCTATAAGCAACATCACCGCTTTTCCTTTTTAGAAGATTTGGTAAATGTAACCATAAAGGGGGTAAACAGTAAAGTCTTCAGTACTGTATGTTTTAGAAAGATTCTAGAGTGAGGGCCTCTTGACCTCTGCGAATAAGTGAGTCCATAGAGTCTGAGCCAAATTGCTAAAAGATTGAACCCCAGATAAATTACGGGAAATTCTAGGTACTACTGAAAATCCTTCATTTGCAAATCGCAGTAATCAAGTGGGACAGTATGGACTCAGAAGCTGCTTCAGGTATCTAGGCTTCCACACCTCCCACCGCTAATGCCCTGCACTGCACACTGTCACCACCATGTGGCCTGTGTCAGAGATGCAGCTGGGGAGTTTAAATGCCATTGAGGCCTTATCTCAGTGGCACACTCCCTTCTGCTGCACCTGCCACCAGTAATATGGTGGGTATGGAATCTGTCAGCCCTGCTGTGGGGACGTCAGGCTCCTCTTATTCTAATGTGTCAAACAGTGACTCCAGGTAGGTGAGGGGCTGATGGGACCTGCGGTTGCTCTTGTAACCTTGATAACACACAGAGCTGCTGATCATAGTAAGAATAACCAGACTGTGCTGCTCCACCAATCTATAGCACAATGGTTGACACTGGGTCTTAGTCCCCATTACCCATAGTGCCAACACCACCCCCTGTGTACTAGAACATTTGTCACATGTATTTGTTGCAGCGGTGGTTACAATTTTGGCCAGTATAAATACTCTTCTGATTTGCAAACTAATCAGGCTGTCTCTGCTCCAAACATGCTTCAGTGGTGCTAGTGGTGTGTCTGGTATTAATTCTGCATCTGAAGCAGGGCCCCTCTCATGAGTGTGCTAGATGCATGAGTTGCAACCATAGACGTTATGGATGTCGGTCATGTTCGTCTAGTACGAGAAGTTTGGGATCTTCGGTTGTTACTAGGGGTTGTATTGTCCATTGTGGCTATGGCTGTAGTGTAAGCATCTACACTTGATTCACAGCATATGTAAGTTATCAAAAGATCCAATGTGGTGCGCTTATGCCTAAAAGCTCAGTCAGAGGTAATCAGGGGTTGCGGTTATTGACTTTGGTGGAGATCTGGCTGCAGATCACTCAGCCTACCTCATCATCTGTGCTCACATTGCACCTGTCTATGGGCAGGTTTTTTTTTTCTCAGGTAAACTGGAGAGGTCGTTATCTGGTCTCTCCCACCACCACCATTTTTGTGCCTATCTGCAGAAATTAGACAGGGATTTGTGTATTTGTTTCATATTTCTTTCTTGCTTCAAAGTTGTGCTCATATGGCAGTCTCCTCATACAAATGTGGATTTGCAACTTTTTACTCATGCTGCTGGTTCCTTAGGTTTAGAGGCTTACCTAAAATGGTCTTGACAATCAGAGGATAGTGCAAATCATCAACCATCAGAGCGCTTCCTCCTTGCCGGCAGTCTGGCTGATTGCTAGGTTAGTTTTGCATTTAGTCTTTACCATTAATTTCTGGGCTAAACATGTCCCTGGGGTTGACAATTCCATTGCGGACGCTGTTTCTTGATTTAACTGGGATAAATTAGGGAATTTGGACTTCATGTTGCATTTGGTGGGTGATGTATGTCCTCTTTATCTGTAGCCCAATGGTTCTTCAAACCTATGAGTCTGCCTGGTCCGAATGTGAGCAACAGAGCCGTCCCTAACCAATATGATTCCCTAGGCAAGATTATGGCTGGTGCCCCCTAGCACAGACACTAGTTCTGCAGGAGATGCCTGGCATGAGTCATCTGGCAGCTCTGCTAACATCTGGCGCCTTTTGTTTCTGAAAATGCATCTTATTTGCATTACTATGTGGCTAGGATGCACAAGCAGCTTCTGCTGATTAAATTAATATGCAGCATGCCTATATTCTGTGTGCGACTGCGGCTATATCTGCATACGAAATGCTATATTACAGTGATTTCCAGGAATACACTGCAATGTAGTATTTCGTATGCAGATACAGCCACAGTCATACACAGAATTTAGGCATGCCGCATATCATTTTAATCAGCAGAAGCTGCTGGTGCCCCTCAGCATACCAAATGCCCTAGGCATTTGCCTAGTTTGCCTTTGCCTAAGGCCGGCTCTGATGAGCAATATTGTATCTCTTCTGCAAATAGAGGTAAGACTAGGCGTTGATTGATGCTCTTTTTTATCTGGTTGTGTTTTCATGTGGGTTACCAGGTCTTGGGTAGTAAAAATGGCTGACTGGCACTGCATATTTTTCTAATTTGTTCAGACACCCTGATCCTAGAAAAGGATTTATAATTGTGCAAGCCCTTGCTGAAGATAAGCATCATCCAACTAACATTGATTTATTGCTGCACCTATTGATTGAAGAAGATATGGGTATGTTCTTTTCAGCTTATGAGAGTTGTTTATTTTAAGTTGCTTTTTCTGTGATGTATCATGGGGTTTTTGGCATTAGCTAATTAGGTGCATCTACAAAGCGCAAGCAGTCTGACTTGCTCTTCTGGGAAGTTTTGGTGCATAATTATGTTTTTTTATGTAAATTAAAATCATTTGAAAACCGATCAGGCAGACGTGGTTGTTGCAGGATACACAGATCTGCCAGGTATACTTGATGCATGATTATTTTTGGTGCGATCAGCTTCAGCCAGTGCATGGATGCTCCATGGAGAAAGATATCCATTGACCAAGTACCAGTTTGGTTAGTTTTTTAAAAGGGCTATTGCTTATTTAGGTCTATCTCCCAACAAATTTGGCACTCATTTGTATTCTAACACTTCTGCAGCTGCAGAAGAGCTTTCCACTTCTAAGATTCAGTCTGTGGAAGTCGTCAGTCATTTGGCTGTACAGTATGTTTGGCCAGCTAGGGCGATTGCTCCTTCTAGTATGGCATGTTATCCAGGGCTCCTAGACTACTCACTGTGTTTAACAGGGGTCTAGAGGGATTTTGTTTTCCTGTGTCGCAGGATCCTGTAATTTAGTTTAATTAAAATAATAACTAAAGAAAGATCCTGTGGGTTTTTTGTTTTACCTCAAGTCTGGTTATCATGTAACATTTTATTAACAATGGTGTTGTGTTGTTGTTGTTTTTTTTTGTTTTTTTTACCTGTTTTGGTTGTTTAGGTTAGGGAGATTGGATGTTTGTGGTATTATTCACGGTTATACTTTATTTATTTATTTATTTATTTATTTATTTATTTATTTATTTATTTGCTTTACTTATTTTTTACAGGTGTGTTTGATGATAATCCTGCTTAGATTATTGAGCATTCCTTTGTTTTTTGGGCCTCTCAATTGGCAGTTGCTTATGCTGTGTCTTGTTTAAGTTTGCCACAAATGTGCATTGGCTATGATCTGAAGAGACATCTTGTGGATATGGTCAGGTGTTTTGGGCTCCGAAGGGTGATTACTATTCATCTTAATGGCAAAGATCTGAGCCAACATACCTATTTCAGACCTATGCTGGGCCATACATCATGATTTAAACTTGGTACAGTGGTCTTGGCCTTTTTACAGGTTTGGTTGGTTAGCTATCATTCCACACTGCAGGTGGTGAGCCTTGAAGCCAGGTGCAGTTATTGATGAATCACAAAGGAAGGTCAACTCAGCAGTGGCCTGTTTTTATGTTTGAGAGGTGGCATGGTGATTGAGCATCCTCACATCAGGTTTAGGGATGCTTACTTGTTTCATTCTAATGAGGTTCATTTGACCTATGAGGGTCTCTGGATTTATATTGCAGATTTGTTTAGGGGAGCTTTGGATTTGGTTTAGAGTATGGTAGAAGTGCTATGGCTTTCAGGCCTTGCTGTGGCAGTAAAATGACTGCATGTTTTTGTTTTTTTTTTTTGATTAGTGAGTGCGCTCTCCAATGTTTTTATGATGGCCAATCCGGTGTCCCTACTGGGAATTTAACACAAGCTTGTCTGGGTGTGTTATGTAATTGCGGACAGTTGAACACCAATAATGGAGTTAGTTTCAATGGTAGGTGTTAATGTATGTCACATATTCTTGGTCCGTCACCATACAAACAGTAATCATTAACTTTAAAATAATAATACTTAATTAAATTGGTTTTAAATAAATTGGACCTAAAATTTAAAATACAAACTCCTCTGTCTGTGGTGTTATTTTAATTAAGATGTTTTAGAAAGGGTGAAAAACTATGCTAGGGGGTAACTTTATTACAGTTACAGTGCTAGTGAAAAGTAAAGACTGATGTTCCTCATCAGCTCTACCCCAAAATGTGTTTAAACCAACTCTGTAGAGATCTATTTTAAAACAACTGGATGCAGTGTCAACTGGGGCATGAAGGGACTACAGGGTGATCGAAATTATAAGGGCCCCCTAAAGGGTGGTGGAACAAAGCAAGAGAGAAAGAGAGAGAAAGAGGTGATGAGACAGAGAGATTAGGATGAGAGAGAGAGGAGGAAGAGATATAGAGAAAAAGAAAGAAAAAGGAAGAAAGCTGAGCAGAGAGAGTGGTTTAGATTCACTGGGGCCTGCTCGCAGGGAACCCAGTCTGAACTTGCCTGATTGCCTTACTTAGGTTGTTAATGAACTATTCTCTATGCTGAATTATTCCAGAATGGCTATAACTATACTGTATGTACAGTACTTGACATAAATGGCAACTGAGTATACATTTTAATTATTTTGTATTGGTTGTTTTATTGTACTGCTTATTTGTTTGCTATTCTGTGCCATACATTTGACTCTTTACAGAATAATGCAGTGTTTTTTCATTGCATCTTAATATGAATTCATTATTACTTAATGCTCAGAACAGGCCTAAAAGTCAAAAGGTCACCTGAAAAACCAAACAGCCCATTCATCATCATTTGAAGGACCTAGCAGTAATTCTTACAAGACCATACTTGATTGATTGAGAAAATAAATTCTAATGTATTTCATAGTTTAGTTTTAAAACAGGATATTTGCTTTGCGTAATAATACAGCTTTATAATAAATAGGAATTTAAGCACCTTTGGCAAAAAAATATCCTTCTTGACATATTGTGTACTTGGGCTTTTAGGAATATTATTATATGGACATTTATTTATTCATTTAACTGAAGTCACATCTTTGTTATTTAAGTTACTTCTTCCTTACTCATATTGCATATATTACTAATATATGTTTTTCCAAAATTCAGAGAAAATAAATTTTATGCAATCAACGCAAGAAAGCAAATAACAATGTTCCTTTTTTAATGCAGACATATGGGCATGAAAACCCAATGAATTTAAGAAGTTGTTGACAATTGTAGTGAATTGGATGCACGTACTGTATATTATATACAGATTATACAGTGAAGAGGCAGTTCATAAATGTCTGAAAAGTATCCTAAACATAACAGTTAATAAAAGTTAATAAAAAGCTCACAATTCATAAAAGTCCAAACACTGAATAGTATCCTAAACATCACAGATCTCAACACTCACAAAGAATATATATATTTTATGATACTCTCTATCACTATCTATTGTGTGACATGGAAATATTTAGTGAGGGTATAGCATACATTGGGGGTTATATTCTATGTCACTAAATATTGTGTGACAGGGAAGAATTTATTGCTGTGACAGCATATATTGGGGGTTATACTCTGTCTCACAATATACAGTTGGAAGTATTCTGTGAAGGGCAGTATATAATGAGAGTAATACTCGGCGTGTGTCACCAAATACTGTGTAAAGGAACGAGGGGGGGGGGGCAGAATACAGCAAAGGGGCAGTATGTAATGGGGCTTATACTCTTTAATGCTGTATATTGTGTGACAGGGCGGTATTCTGTAAAGGGAGCCGTATATAATGTGGGTTATACTCTATGTCCCCATATACTGTGTGTAACACCCCCCCCCCCTCCCCCTTAACCTCTAATGGGACTCTTGGTTACCAATTATCTTGGTGTCTAAAATATTCCCACCCTTAGGGTCTGCTTGGGTAAACCCACCTACTTGTTGCTGTTAGCAGATATCAATTATTATTTATTTTGTTTTTAGTTATTTTAAAAAATCATACAAATTCAGCACTCACCTAATATTAATACTTCAAACTGTATTTCATCTGAATTCAGGGAATGTTAGTTCCAAATTATTGCAATAGTTTGTTAAGCCGACCACCCCCTTCATGGCCATTCCCGTTTGAGCAGTCCCTACACTGACTTTCAAAAATCTGAGCATTGCTCTCAGGCATCTTTTGGATTTTATATACACAGTATGTTTCTAACGTGGGGTTAGGCCCTGTCTCACTCTTTTAAAGAGACAGGAACAACACCCAAACATATCAGTTAATAAACACCTGGGGAATTTCTTAACATATAATTTACATAAGGACAAACAGGGGTGCAAGAAAAGTGCGACCACAAACATTTTATATATAAACATTTTAGCTGGGAGCATTATCATATTTATTACCAGTTATGTATATAATGCACACAAATTCTACAGTGCTTTACAGAGAATATTTGGCCATTCACATCAGTCCCTGCCCCAGTGGAGTTTACAATCGATATTCCTTACCACATGTACACACACACACACACACACACACTCATTTGTGCTAGGGTTAATTGTTGTTGGGAGATAATTAACCTACCAGTATATTTTTGGATTGTGGGAGGAAATACAGAGTACACCTACGCAAGCACAGGGAGAATATACAAACTCCACACAGTTAGGGCCATGGTGGGAATCGAACCCATGACCTCAGTGCTGTGAGACAGTAATGCTAACCATTACACCATCCATGCTGCCGATCACTTAGGTAGGGTACAACTACTAACTAAGGGTCTAATTCGGCATAAGTTGTAGTTTTGCGAGTAATTGCAAAACTTCAATTTATTTTGCTAGCATATGGGGGTGGCCGCCCAACACAGGGCAAGGCCGCCCCGCATGCGGGGACCCCCCACCCCTGCTGAAATGTGAGAGCATTGCTATGCAGCGATCGCTCGCATCTTACGGGTTTACCCCTGCCTACTCAGCCTAGCTGCTAAGGCAGTCACCAGGCAAACATATTTTGGGTCACAGCGGCACAGACAGGTGCTGTGGCCTGCCCTACAAATGGTACATACCACACCACCTAAATGGCGCATCGATGCCTACAAAATGCTGCATCCATACCCCCCCCTGCCCCCCCACAGGACTTAGACTGCGATCGAGATTGTCAGAGGTGTAAGATGCCAGCCGATCTTGGATGTTTTTTTAGGGGTCAATTACTTACAAGGCAAAACCATCATTTGTAAGTATATGCCCCTTTAAAAAAACATCTCAGATCGGATGGCATCTCGCACCTCCAGCAATCTCAATATTTTGAGTTCATAAAAAGGGATGAGTCTGACACAGAATAAGTCCCTATATCCATACTTGTATATTGTGATGGACACTTGTGATAGTATAATTCAAGAGAGAGACCACTGTTGCTAAAATATGATAGGCACCAATGTTGTTATAAAGGGATTGACACTTTTGATGTTAATGAAGGCTACCATTGTTGGTATAATGTGATGTACTCCTGGATGATTCTATAATGTCAAGAGTACTGTACCTCTGATGCAACAAATTGAACACCAAATCAACAGTTAATAATATTGATAATTGCTGCTATTATGTGGTGGCTGATAACGTATGCTGGGCATTACAAGACTCCATTGACATAAAACTAGAGATGAGCAGGTTTGGTTCCCTGAGAACTGAACCCCCCCCCCCCTCCCCGAACTTCAGGCTCCGAGCCGGTTTTCGAGCCTGGCTCGGGACTTCCCGCTAGACTCGGAAACCAGAACGAGGCAAAACATCATCATCCCGCTGTTGGATTATTGCGGGTTTTGGATTCCATATAAATAGCCGCGAGTCGCCACCATTTTCACTCTGGACTTGGAGAGTAAGGGAGACAGACCTCTGTCTCTCTCAGTGGGTCGTGGTGTCGGGTGGGGTTAGTGTGTGCTCTGTAGGGGTGCTGCTGCAGTCACTGTGGTGTTCCTGTGCTGTGTTATGGTTGCTGTCCTGGCTATCACTGGTGTTTCATGTGCTGTTACGGCCGGGTGCTGCAGCTGTACATGGGTGTTGCTGTCCTGGCTATCACTGTGTTGTACAGGGTGCAGGGGCACTGTCCTCCTCCTGTATTCTGTAAAAGATAGGGGTGCTGCTGACCCTGTATGTTGTAAAAATTCAGGGGTGCAGTTGTTAAAAATTAAAAGCACACTGCTCCTGTATGCTGTAAAATATGGGTGTGCTGTTGTTAAAATAACATTACACTGGCCCTGTATGCTATAAAAATTCAGGGGTGCAGTTGTTAAAAAATAAAAGCACACTGCTCCTGTATGCTGTAAAAATATAGGGGTGCTACTGTTCAAATAACATTAATCTGGACCTGTATGTTTCAAAAATTTGTGGGTGCAGTTGTTAAAAAGGAAAAACACACTGCTCCTGTATGCTGTAAAATATAGTGGTGCTGCAGTTCAAATGACATTACTTTGACCCTATATGCTATAGAAATTAAGGGGTGCTTCTGCTGTTAAAATAACATTACACTGGACCTGTATACAGGGGTGCTTTGAAACTATGGGCACTCTTCGGTGAAATGGAGAACAACAATTTGGAGGAAAAAATGGAAGATCAGGAACCACTTCCAGTTCCTAGTACTAGTGCTGAAGCTGCTGCTGCCACCGGTCATGACATTGATGATACAATTCCATCATTGTCGTCTGCTAAGGCCAATGCCCAATGTCGTAGAGAGCATGTAAAATCCAAGAAGCAAAAATTAATAATCAGAAGAAAGAAGAAATTATCTGACGAGAAATGTAAAATTGGCAATATGCCATTCATGACACAAAGTGGTAAGTAAAGGCCTTGGCCTATGTTCATGACTGGTGGCTCAGCTTCTCATGAGGATGGAAGCCCTCATCCCTCTCGAAAAATGTAAAAAAAATTAAGCTTGTTAAGGGAAAAAACAACTGTGCGTTCAGAAATATCATAAATCCCCAAGGAGAGTCCAAGTGTGTACGCGGTTGGAGAGCCGGCCTTAGCTACAGGGAGGCTAAGCATTTGCCTAGGGCATCCAAGCAAGACCCTGAGAGGTACAGTCTGCAAACTATCTGTTACTTTCCAAATGTATTCAGTCAATACTTGAATATACTGCTTGTTACATTTGTCAAGTAGATTGAAGACAGTCCCTTAAACTAGCATTAGATCTTGACGACATGCTTGAATGCGCCTGACTTATGAGACCTCAGACAGAAGAAGCCCGGTAATTGCAATTCCTGGACCTGTGACATTTTCACTGACTATATAAGATTATTACTGGATTGCTCCTTATGATACCACATGTATATTTTGGAAGACTGGTCCACATAATACTGAAATCCCCTATATTGCTTGTGCTTAAAGTGTGCACATGAGTGAGTGGGACCCTGCCATCCTGTGTCCCTTATCCCTGTGCAAACCCCAGGTGTCTGCAGGGACGTAACATGGGCAGTATTTTCCCCACAATTTATTTCTCAGTCAGTCCATGGCGCAAAATTCCTCTGTCACCTAGCACTGTAACGGGGTTAGTAAATTGATTGCGCTATTTCTAAATGAAACGTCAGTGCAGCGTGACTTTTGGATGCGTCAGACTGGAGAGCAGAGCATATCGCTCCCGCAGCATAAAATAAAGGGCATGCAGTTGCTGAGCGTAACAGACACCAGCAAACACACTGAACAGTGAAGAGAATGGACAGTTACTACATGTTTAATATTGGACTGTTTGTATAACTAGCAAGTATGGCATAATCTGGACATTGCTGCCATCTGTGTCCAACCAGCAAGCGAAATTAAAGGGTAAAGCTTGCAAAGTACGCCTTACCCTGTAAAGTCACATCCCTTGTACAGGTTCCCCTTTAACGGGTGCGAGCGCAAGCCTGCACCCAACTATCCAGCCACCCCCATCTCACAAAGCGCAGTCACGGATGCAGGGAGCTGCATGGGCGCACACACTGACTGCTTGCACGCCAGCAAACAAAGTAAGTTTTAGAAAAAAAGCTACTAGCATTACTAATGTGGGGCATATGTGTAAGGTGCATTATTGTGTGGAATTATGTGTATTATGGTAATTACTAATGTAAAGCATATGTGTAAGGTGAATTACTGTGTGGCATTATGCAGGGTTGTACTGGCCGACAGGAGCAATGGGTAAACCCGTGGTGGGCCCCACTGCCTGAGTTTTGCTGGGTCAGTTGCAGAACTAGCAGTGGTGCTAGGGGGCACCAGCCAAAATCTTGCCTAGGGCATCAAATTGGCTAGAGCTGGCTCTGCACGGTTGCGATATCTAGGCCTGACCTTCCCAAGACTATATGGAAAGAGGAGGCTCCTGCGACCATTTGCATACCCCCGGCAAGTGCTGGGAGGTGCACCGCGAGTCCAGTTGCTGACATTGATATTGAGGATGTCACTGTAGACGTACACCAGGATGAAGAAGATATGGTGCTGAGGAGGCAGTTGATGATGAGGATTCTGATGGTGATGTGGTTTGTTTGAATAAGGTACCAGTGGAGACAGTTGTTGTCCATAGGATGAGAAAGCACATTGTCATGCCTGGTCAAAATACCAAAAAAACAAAAATACAAAAAAAACCACCTCTTTGGCGTGGAATTATTTTTCCACAAATCCGGACAACAGGTTTCAAGCCATGTGTTGCCTGTATCAATCCGTAAAAAGTAGGGTAAGGACGTTAACCACCTAAGACCATCCTCCACTTGCAGCGCATTCATCAGAAATCATTGTCAAGTTCAGAAACTGTAGAGCCAGTTTGTGCAAGGAGAACTTAATTGCTTATTTTTGGTGGGGAGATTAATTGCTTCTTTTTTGTGGGGGCCCAAACAAACCAATCATTTCAGCCACAGTCATGTGGCTGACCCTGATACTGAAATTATTGGTTTGTTAAAGTGTACATGTCCTGTTTATTCAACATAAGGATGGGTGGGAGGGCCCAAGGACAATCTCATCTTGCACCTCTTTTTTTTCTTTGCATTATTTGCTCTTTGGGGCCTATTTTTTAAAACTGCCATCTTGTCTGCCACGGCAGTGCCACTCCTAGATGGGCCAGGTGTTTGTGCTGCCCACTTGTTTCGATTAGCTTAGTCATCCAGCTGTCTGGTGCAACCTTTTGGCGTAAAAACATTGTGAGGTATGAGGTGTTCAGAATAGACTGGAAATAAGTGGAAATGAATGTTATTGATGTTAATAATACCGTAGGATCAAAATTACCCCCAAATTCAGTGATTTTAGTTGTTTTTATGTTTTTTTTTTTAAATCATCCAGATCCAAAACGCAAAAGGGTGGTTTTGGCAAAACCAATCCAGATCCAAAACACAAGCGGGGATCCAGATCCCAAACCAACACGCAGATCCCTACAAGTGTCCGCCGCACATCTCTACATAAAACCTCTTTACAAAACAAACTTGAAAATGCACTCCAATGTGTCTCACAAATAAAAGCATATTAAAAAATGAACATTAAATGTACTATATATGATCAATATTATTTAATTTTACAAAACACAAAAATGTTTAAGTGCGACTTATACTATATACAGTACCTTCCAAACAGAACCTAGACATTGGTTCTTTACAGGAGAAGCACCCAACTTCTTCTGAAACAGTAAAATTGCAGATGTTGAACTGGTCATTGGTAGCAGCAGCCCCATACATGTCAAAGGCACGACATGTATGGGGCTGCTGCTACCATACATGTCGACCACTATTGGTTGACATGGTCTCTAGGTCGACATGGTCTCTAGGTCGACAGCATCTTGGTCGACATGAGTTTTTAATGTTTTTTTGGTGTTGTTTTCTCCGTACAGTGACCGGGAACCCCAATTAGTGCACTGTGTCCCCTCGCATGGAGAGCGAGCTTCGGGCAAGGTGCCTCGCTCCGCTACCGCTGCGCTTGGCACAGGTTACCATTCCCAATTGTAGTCCACGTGGATAATAAAGTATGAAAGAGTTCAAAAAAAGAAAAAATAATTGAATATAAACTCATGACGTCCTTTTGACATGTCAATCTAGAAACCCTGTTGACCTTGACACCCTGTCGACCGAGTTACTGTCGGCAAATAGTGGTTGACCTAAACATTGTTAACCTAGTTACTGCCGACCTAGAGACCAGATCCCAATCTATTAGCTATTATGGTTCCCTTTTGCCCCTGCCCCTATTTTTCTTTACTTATACTTTTTTTGTCCATGTCCTGTTTCTTTTTTTACTAATTCTCTTAAAACCCTGTTACTGTTTATATGGCAATTGCTTAAGCTTGTAAAAATTTTTTTCCATTTTACTGACCTCACTCAAATGTTTTTATTACTGGCTATGTTGTTGTACTATGGCGTGAACTGTTTGTCATGGCTGTATGTGATATTCTTTTGGAGGAGATTGCAACCATCCTGGTACAGCCTATTACACTGGAAGAGGTAACAAAGGTGATCAAAAATCTCAGCCCCACTGAAGCTCCTGGCCCAGATGGATTGGGAGGAGAATTTTACAAACTTCTCTAACCAAGAATTGATGAGACCTTGCTAGCCACCTATAATCACGGATAATTCCTTACCTCTATATTTTCGCTCATCAATTCTGAGAGTCTTACCAAAACCGGGTAGACTTACCATTATCGGGCTCATATCAATCAACTTCTTTGCCGAATAACAATGGTTCAGTAGAGAATTCTACCTCTCACAGTCACAGAAATTCAGTGACAGATATCCCGCAGATAGACTTACTGATGTTCTCACACTCCAATCTCTTATTTAAACATTATGAGGTAACTTTACAGGCCTTACAGTCAGCATATCTTCAAGAAGTTTACATCAGTGTTATATACAGGGCTTACAGTATATCTACCCTGCTCAGAGTAAGCACATGGTGCCCAGAGAAACTGGTGAGTGTGTGAAATGTCGCATACATAATGCTAAGTATCTGGGACTGTTATAAAATTAGAAGGTTTCAGAACAAGGTGGTCTCACTAATTAACATTATTTTCCATTTACACCTAATTCTGGACACTCTGGATTGTTTATGTTCAAACTTTGCAAATTGGGACCTAGGCTGGGAAAAGAAGTTGCTAATTTCCTTACTCACCCTTATAGTAACCCAAGCCAAGAAACTAATTCTTATTCAATGACGAAATGCTCTGCTCACTCCATTTATGAAACACAACAAAGACACTTACAATTACTCTATTATGAGAAAGATGTTCCACCCTTCCTGAACCTAACGAAGGAGTCGAAATGATGTACACTAAGTGGGGTCAATATATAAATAGTTTGGATGCTCCCACCCAAACACATACAGTATATTTAAAATATTTGGATCCACAGACTGGATTCTGCATAAACAGTTATTGCCATCTCCATGAATTCATAAGTGCACTATGTTGGGGATAAACTACCAATATTCTTAAAGCCTATGCATCCCTTTAACACCCTTATTGTCTTACAACTTATTTTTTTTAAGGACCTCCCAAATTATTTATCTTTCCTATATTCAATTAAGCTACCTCCATACACATCAACATCCCTACACTTAATATTGACAGTTACTCTTTGGTAGAGTGCATACTCTCTCTCCCCACCTTCCTAGATCCTCAGGTGTCTTTCCCACTTTTTCACGTCTCCTCTCCATATATTAGGTTATTTGATGGTTTAAAGGCACAGGTAGTGCATTTACATAACTAGAGTTGATCTCTAACATCTCAGAATAACCTTAAGATTTGAGTTACAGTATAGTACCATAGTTCATGACAGAGAAAACCTTCACTTCTAGCTGGTTCATTCTTTATGGTCTAGTACAGTATACTAATTGTAATTCCTTAGATTACATGTTGCATTGTTCTCGCAACTCCTCTGTCTTTCTATGTATATTATAATAGTTTCTTATGATCAATGTTTTTTATATGTTAAGCATCATCCCTGTTGATATGTAATCTTTAAAGAATTCAATAGAGATTTCACAAAAAATTGATTTATCCTAGTTTTTAGATAAAATTTTATTTAAATAAGATAATGTTTTTGTTGGTTTGTAAAAGTTGACAGCAAATAGTTTTTTTATTTTACACAAAAAGGTTGTATTTTCTTTGCTGTTTACTTGATGGTTTCTTCTAGCTAATTATGGCATTTATCCTGCTTTATGTCCAAACCTACAATCTATTGATGTTGCCATTGTGACTAAAAGGGATTTATTACCTTAAAGGCTCACTTGTCACAAATTACTGCTCTTGATGGTCAGAAAACTTACAACAACAAAATACATTTTAGTTGAAATTGTTCAAGAGGAGATTTCACAATATAAAAGTAGCCAAACAAAACTATTTCTAGAACCTACAGAACATTGAATACAAATACTTTATTTAAAGGATCTATGTGCATATTGGTATATTTTTTTCGGTAGTTCACAATTATTTTAAAATACATTATATATAGATATATATTATTTTTATTGGTTGTTAAAAAATGTCTGTACAAAAAGGTTTCAATTCTTGAAAACCCAAAGCATAAGTATAATCATAGTTATTGGAAGAACTTTGGTGACTAAAAATGTTTAGCATAATTTTAAACTCTCTTTTAATTAGACTAGACCAGTGGTTCTCAAACTCAGTCCTCAGGACCCCACACGGTTCACGTTTTCCAGGTCACCAGCAGCTGAACTGTGTATCACCAACTGTCACATTTAAAAAAAATCTACAGGTGACCTGCAAAACATGAACCATGTGGGGTCCTGAGGACCAAGTTTGAGAACCTGTGAACTAGCCAATTCTGAGTATGACACACCTCACAAACCTCATACACTACAGGTAGCCACCTAACACATGAAGCTATTTGATCCTTCAAAGTAATCCTTTCAATTCTAACCATATGAATCCAATTTTGAAAAACATTATAGCTAAGCAGATCTATTTAGCGAGCAGACCAGTGTGTACCAATTTCAGTCCTCAGGGGCCCCTAGCAGTACATGTTTTACAGTTGTCGCCGGGATTACAATTGAAATAATTAGCTTAATGGGTGGATCTTTTAAAATGTGACCGCCAGTAATAAATACACCTGTGCACAAGCTAGATGATCTACAAAACTTTCTCCTGAAGACTGCAGTTGCAAAACCCTGATTTAGCCACACATCCAATCCCCTTCAGCCGCACACTAATAGAATTACCAAGCTTCTTATGCAATAGCAAATAACTTTATGTGTTTTAAATGGTATCCGGTGTCTAGGTCAATAAAACGTAGGTCGACAGTGTCTAGGTCGACCACTATTGGTCGACAGTAAATAGGTCAATAGGTCAAAAGGTCGACATTAGTTTTTCATTTTTGTCTCCTTTTTTTACTTTTTCATACTTTACAATCCACGTGGACTATGATTGTGAACAGTAACCTGCGCTGAACACAGCAGTAGCGGAGCGAGGCACCTTGCCCGAACGTGAGCCATGCGAGGGGACACGGTGCACTAATTGGGGTTCCCGGTCACTGAACGACAAAAACAACACCAAAAAAGATGTAAAAACTCTTGTTGACATTTTGACCTGTCGACCTAGACCATGTCAAAGTAGAGACCCTGTCAACCTAGAATCCCTGTCGACCTAGTTACTGTCGACCAATAGTGGTCACCCGAGACACTGTCAACCTAAGTGTGGTCGACATTCAATACCACACCTGTTTTAAACACCTCCCTTATGAGTATGGGAGCCAATCAACTAAGTCTTTCTGCCTCACCATAAATACATCAGTAGAACGTCAACCATCAAAGAGTTGGAATCAGTCTGTTGAGGTTTGTGGGGTTTCTTTGTACCGTGTATACCCAGAAACCGGCATGTGCCACTGAAATCATTCCCTACGGGGAGAGTGTTTTTGTATATGGCGGGACTAGGACAAAAGTAGTAGATTTCCATTTACAAAGGGTACTGTGCAGTGTGAAGTGTCCAGGGATAGTGGGGAAAATGTATTAAGCCTGGAGTGATAAAGCAGTGATAAACCAATGATAAGTGCAATGTGATTACGCACCAGCCTACCAGCTCTAATATGTGACCTAACAGGAGTTTATCACTTCTCCAGGCTTAGTACATCTGCCACTGTCCTGACATGCTTGGCTGGTTCTGCATATTACTATTATCTACGTATTGGCAGTTGCCAACAAAAAAGAAAGATTGCGTCAGGACTCCTCCCCTTTGTTCTTTCACTGAACACCTGCATTCAGGACGTTTTCAGGCCACAGCTACTTTACCTGGCATTTACCCACGGCAGCTACGGGCGGCCTCCAATTGGCTTCACATCCAGCCGCAGGCGTTGTGAGGCCACGATCACCATCTCCAGTACCTTCCATCTCGTCAGTCATCTACCGGCGGACGGTGCACGTCCAGGTAGATTGAAAGGAAGTTTCCTCTACAGCTGGATACCTCAGACGGCGTTTGATTTAGCAGCCACACGCCCGCCGCTCCTCATTGTCTGCACAGCATCAATAAGGTGAATACTAGCAGGTCAATACAACATATCCAGCGGCTGGCTGTTATATTTAAACACGCAACGTACCCTCCAGTTCCACTATCTATTGGGCAATTTCTGGACTTACCCGGGGACGCTCGGGTTCACCAGCCCTTATGGAGAGGTAATTTTTTTCATATACAACCCATCCATGCGGGTAATCTCTATTACAGCAATTTTAGCAGCTGTGGCAACAGTGTTCTTAAAGGATTGCAACATTTTGTTATATTTTTGAACTCTCAAAATATCCAGTTCAGTGAAACTTTATTGATATTTATCACAGTAATCAAAGCATAGATTATTCATGTGTTTTTTAAAAAAACTTTTGTATTTTATAAATCAAGTACAGAGTATTGTTGTTAATAAATACATATACATATTATTAAATTCATTTGATTCCTTGGTTGTTATTGAACCTGTGAAGATCTGGTGTGTGGTTCTACATGAGCGCCTCTATTAACTTTTGTAATTTAATCAATCCTATAGGAGTTTTGCACATCTCCTTATAGTGGCGAACGTGTCCCCATACCATAAGTTCTGGGTTCTTTTCTATAACTTAACACAGGCACAGCAAAAGATTTTCTCTTTTCTCATTATCATGCATGCACTACAGTATTTACTATATATATTTATCTAGGGGACCAACCCATGCAAAATGGTTAGGCAAAACTATGTGGTGGCTGGGCACACCCCCTCTAGAGACTGGCCACACCCCTAAACATGGGCCCCTACCACTGCATTCCCCCAGTGGGCCCTACATGCCCCAGTCCAACACTGTATAGGAGTGTCTATGACAGCTATGTAATATTCTTCTTACATTCAGGATATATTTACAGGTGTTAACTGGTGAAGGTTTTATGAAATAATTATCAATAAGGTTGAAAACCGATTCTTAACCTATAATCTTATATGGAAATGTTTTGTATGCTGTATCGGCCATAACAACATACTGTATCACTGATAAAATAATAGGTGAATAATTATGTCCTAAATTAACTACTTATGATACTTTGATCTAAGCTGTATGACTTAGGCATTGATTATTCATACATTGGATTTAAGTAAAAAATCTATTCATACAAAAAATTCACCACAGAGACAAATATTGTCCTTTAATAAATATTTAGAATAAGGAGGGGGTGACATACATGTAATTATTTACAAAGTCACACAAATCACAATTGTTTACCCCTAATTAAGTAAGAATATTAAAAGTTATGTTTTAAAATTAACAATCAATTTAATCATCACATATACAAAATATAAAAGAGTGCTCCAAAAAAGCAATCTTTTTTTTAATTTTTTATATTTTTGGCAACTGGCAGTAAGTAGATATTAACATTAACATGGTAAGACTTTGATTGTTTGGAGCACCTCCAGCACCATAAACTATAAACCTATTATAGAGGATTAATTTTCAGTGGCTGGTTTTCTATGAATTGAAAGTATCAATAATTATATTTGAAGTCTGGTGCAGGAGGTATCCGTTCAGATGGTCGACCATCTTATGGTCGACAGTCATTAGGTCGACCACTATTGGTCGACATTGACATGGTCGACATGGACACATGGTCAACACATGAAAAAGGTCGACACATGGAAAGGTCGACATGAGTTTTTTAACTTTTTTTCTTTTGGGGAACTTTTCCATACTTTACGATCCACGTGGACTACGATTGGAATGGTAATCTGTGCCGAGCAAAGCGGTAGCGGAGCGAAGGCACCATGCACGAAGCATGGCGAGCGAAGCGAGCCATGCGAGGGGACGCGGTGCAGTAATTGGGGTTCCCAGTCACTTTACGCAAAAAACGACACCCAAAAAAGTAAAAAAAACTCATGTCGACCTTTTCATGTGTCGACCTTTCATGTGTCGACCATTTCAATGTGTCGACCATGTGTCCATGTCGACCATGTCAATGTCGACCAATAGTGGTCGCCCTAATGACTGTCGACCATGACATTGTCGACCATTCATACCGGAACCGGTGCAGGATACTGAAATACCACTGCACTGGTTCTGCGTATATCAACTTCCTCATTTGCCTAGATGTTAATTCAGCCACTTCCACAAACAAGCTCAGAATCACACATGGGTACACGGTTCCCCTGCTCCACTCCTGCAGCTCCGTAGCTTTGTCAGGTATGGGGCATTGACTTTTACAGACTATTCCAGCTGCAGAACATCCCAATACAAAGAGGGAGATTATGAGATACAGGCAGAGTGGCTAGGAAGAGATGGGAAAGAGTTTGCGTATGTGTCAGATTAATGGAACAAAGCAGTAACTAATACAATAAAAAATGGTGAACTTATATGACAGGTACTGTAATCTGAGAGAGAAAGAAAAAACCTTAGGCAATACTGGGCACAACTTCTAGAATAAGAACTGAAAGTGCTTTAAAGCTCAACATTTACCCATTTAAGAGGGTGAAATGTATCAAGCAGTGAACAAGTGGAGAAGTTGCCCATAGCAACCAAACAGCTTTAAGGTTACAGTAATTAAATACATTCTGTAAAATGATAGGTAGAAGCTGTTTAATTGATATGGGCAACTTCTCTACTGGTCCACTTCTCCACTCTCTTCATTACTTGATACATCCCCCCTTAAACCTTTAGAATTCTATAAAAAAATTAGCATACACAAACACAGAATATTACCAAATCTACCCAATTTCAACAACTGATATTCACACAAATGAGGAACCTTCAGACTTTTAACGGGATCCTGTGACATAAGTTTTGTTTTTGTTTTTTTCTAATGTGTTCAGTTAGTTTTAGTGTTTGTATGAAGATAACATAGTAATAGGGCCACCAAGAGGATACAGTATATTTTGGGGAGGAACAGCCAAGCATGGGGTATGGTGGTGAACCTTAGGGTGTCCAACATTTTGAGGGCATCTCCAACATTCCTGGGAATGCCTCCCCTTCCTCTTCCAACAACATGGCACTTCTATGATCGTTTTTCATTACAGTTCTGGTAGTAGTTGCTGACACCAAAGGAGATTCACTTCAACAACATCCTTTATTGTAGTATTCAGGCAATGGCAAGAGGGGCAGAATGTGTTTACAAAGTAACCAGACTGAGCCAAGCTGGAGCAAACTAAACTGAGCTGAACTGCTCTGAAATGGAGTGACAAATTACATGGCCCTATGTGGGCACTGCTATTATGTAGTGTTAGGACTGCTGACATCGGAGAAGCCTTGATGTGGCTCAGCAGCTTAAACATGTGTAAAGTAATTATATGAAATTCTATTACCAGATAGGTTCAGGTATGGTTACAGGTAATTTTCAGTGTGCTGAAGGGAAATGCAGGGGTGGGACTTGCAAATCCCCCCCCCCCCATCTATGTCTGTTTGTCTGTGACTCTGCCCCCTTTCCAGCACCTGATACATAATTATCTCCAGGAATGACCAAGCAACTACCATTGTTTGTCTGCCTGAAATGGAGTACACCAAGGACACAACGTCTGATAGCCTTCAACCCTAGCATGATTAAGTAACAACTTTCATTCAGTGACTCACAAAAACTTGCATATTGGCCTGCTGCAGCTTAAAGCAGAGGAAGTTATCTACCCTGTACGTAAAAATCCTTGGGTTCTCTTACCCAAGAGACAACTGTTGCCTTGTTTTCCCAAATATAAACTGATGGAGTAAAATGTTTCTACCTAGTAGATAAAAGTGGCTACAGCAGCTGCTAGATGATAGTGAGAACAAGGGTATTGGGAGGGATGCTACCTGCTCATTCTCCTCCTCCAGGATCACTATAGTAGTGCAGGGAGGTGATGTTACTTCCTATTTCTCTTTCCACTGCTGATCCATACACAGCCAGTGGGGTCCACACCACCTCCAGGGGGTTTATGAAACCCCTAGTGCCCATAACTCTATTAGTGTGTGAATCTGGAGGGTGTAATTCCTGTCTACTCATAAGTTTAACTTGAAAGGCTGCCATGTTTGCGTAAGTATTTACAGTAAGTCTCCTATGCAGATGGGTCCACATTTATCTTGACCTTTAATAGGATTAACTGAGACTGTCCAGTCTGAATTAATCCCCTGCTGTAATGACTTAATCCCCTGCTGTATTGTTCTCTTTATTGTATTGCAGCTGAGAACAATAGATAAAGGGTTTATGCTAATAAGTCATGTTGTGCCTAGGCGCAGAAAACTAGTCAAGATAACCGTGGACCCATCTGTATTTGTGTTTCTTTCTATATATAGTTGCACAACGTAGAATGTGGGATACATCTCATACTTTAACATGCTCCCTGCAGAGATAAAGGGAGCACTAAAAATAATCAATAAATAAACAATAAAGGCCCCAAAGCCTTATATGGAGATGCACATAAACCTGATTGTTTACCTACCTCTCTGATGATGGGGCGGCTGTGTAAGTACAGGATACATTCTGTGCATGTCAAGCCTTAGAGGCATTAAAAGGTTTATAGGTAAACATCACTAGGGCAGTGCTAGCTCTCATGCCTGGGACTTGATCCCTCTAAGGATCCGGTATTGGATTATTATTATTATCCTTTATTTATATGGCACCACAAGGGTTCCACAGTGCCCAATTACAGAGTATATAAACAACTAATCAACCAGAAAAACAGTGACTTACAGTTGACGACGATATAGGACAAGTACAGGGTAAATAAACATAGTTACATCAGCAGATGACACTGGAATAAGTATCAGGTGGCAGAAGACTGCTGGATTTGGTGCAGTTGAAGATTATTAAAGTAAGAGAAAGGATAAGCACATGAGGGAAGAGGGCCCTGCTCGTGAGAGCTTACATTCTAAAGGAGTGGGATAGACAGGGGTGAAACAGACGGGGTATATAGAGAGCATGGAACAGAGGGTTTGGATGAGATTTGGCTGGGTTTGGTGAAGAAGTGGGTCTTGACAGCCCGTTTTATGTTTTGTAGAGAGGTGGAGAGTCTGAGTGGGTAGGGAATTCCAGAGAAGTGGTGCAGCGCGTGAAAAATCTTGGAGGTAGGAGTGGGAGAAAGTTATCCATAGGCAGGAAAGTCGGCATGCATTAGCAGAGCAAAGAGGACTGGTGGGAGTGTAAAGGGAGATAAGGTCAGAGATGTGGATGGGAGAGGAGTGGGTGAGGGCTTTGTAAGCGAGTATGAGAAGCTTGAAATGGATTCGGAAAGGGAAGGGGAGCCAGTGAGTGTCTTGTAAGAGAGGAGAGGTGGGGTAGTGCGTTTGGTGAGGAAAATGAGCCGGGCAGCAGCATTGAGGATAGACTGGAGTGGAGAGAGGTATTTTTCAGCAATGCCAGTCAGGAGGAGATTACAGTAGTCCAGTCTTGAGATGACCAGCGAGTGGATAAAAGTCTTAGTAGTATCCTGGGTCAGGAAGGCTCTGATCCTGGAAATATTTTTTTAGATGAAAACGGCAAGTTTGTGAGAGGTGCTGAGTACACATCTGGTAATATATTGTAACACACCAAAATAAATTATTACATTTCAAACTTGCACTTGTTCAAAACAGGTTCATAACATTATCTTTTGCTATTTAGCGGTAGTATACATGATAGTGTATTCCCTGCAATGGAATATACCAGTATTAGAAGTCACTGAGGAATTCTGTGCACATATAAATGCACAAGGTCACAGCACAAAGTTAATTTTAATATTCATAATAATGTACAGCAGGGGGTACATTAGTCCTTTGAATATGCATGTTTTCCTAATGAGCCCTGAAGTTATGACATAAGAAATGATTAAGTATGAACATGGCTTCAAAACTAACTATTTTTACGGATATTACTTAGAGGGTTATTCAGGGTTGTTAGCAAAGAAAAAAAAGCACCCTAATGGACAAAACCATGTTGAACTACAGGTGGGGCAGATATAACATATGCAGAGAGATATAGATTTGGGTGGGGTGTATTCAAACTGAAATCTAAATTGCAGTGTAAACATAAATAGACAGTATTTACCCTGCACAGAAACAATATAACCCACCCAAATCTAACTCTCTCTGCACATGTTATATCTGCCTCACCTGCGGTGCAACATAGTTTTACCCATTAGCGTGCTTTTTTTGGTTTGCTAACAAACCTCTAATAAGACCCTTTGTACATTACCGTAACTGAACTTATGTGTTATAAAGCCCTCATTTAAAAAATGAAAGTTAGTATTTGCAGTGGGAAAATAAACGTAACTAGATCTAATATTGGGCCTAATTCAGAGTTGATCGCAGCAGCAAATTTGTTAGCAGTTGGGCAAAACCATGGGGGTAATTCCAAGTTGATCTCTGCAGGAAATGTTTTAGCAGTTGGGCAAAACCATGTGCACTGCAGGGGAGGCAGAATTAACATTTGCAGAGAGAGTTAGATTTGGGTGTGGTGTGTTCAATCTGCAATCTAATTTGCAGTGTAAAAATAAAGCAGTCAGTATTTACCTTGCACAGAAACAAAATAACCCACCCAAATCTAACTCTCTCTGCAAATGTTATAACTGCCCCCCCTGCAGTGCACATGGTTTTGCCCAACTGCTAAAAAAAAATTCCTGCTGCGATCAACTTGGAATTACCCCCCATGTGCACTGCAGGGGGAGGGGGGCAGATATAACATGTGCAGAGAGAGTTAGATTTGGGTGGGGTGTGTTCAAACTGAAATATTTAATCTGCACAGAAACAAAATAACCCACCCAAATCTAACTCTCTCTGCAAATGTTATATCTGCCACACCTGCAGTGGACATGGTTTTGCCCAATTGCTAACAAATTTGCTGCTACGATCAGGTCTGAATTACCCCCCATTGACCAAGAATGCAGCTAAATGTACAGAGGCTGAGTATCCCTTATCCAAAATGCTTGGGGCCAGAAGTATTCTGGATATCGGATGTTTCCGTATTTTGGAATAATTGCATACCATAATGTGCTCACCCAGCTGTCGGTATGCCGGCGGTCAGGATTCCAGCGCCGGTATGCTGGTTGAGGTAACCCCGGCAAACCATACTACACCCTTATAAATCCCAGGTGGAAAGCCTATTAAACAATAGGAGGCTGTGTTAAATGTCAAAGAGGCAGAAAACATCGTATAAGTAATGTGAGCTATGGAAACATACATTTCTCAATACTGTGGATACATTTTATCTCACTTGAACTACATTGTATCCATTTATTAGTAACTGAGACTATATCCATTACTTGCAACTGTGCTTAAGTAATTATTATCAAATGAATCATTTTGCTTTATATGGTGCTACTATGTCCATGTGTTTTTGTCTATGACTCTTAAAAAACCACTTAACTGGCATGGTCAGATTTCATGCAACTGCTTCGTCCCACCCTCTCCCCCCCCGTTTTTGACAAGATCCGTTCTGCAGATGTGCATAATATAATGTTTAAATATTTAATAAAATACTTTTTCAACTTTATTAAATAAAATAAATTTTATAAACCATTGTTGTTAACACTTCTGAAGGGAAAAATCATCAGTTAAGTGGTTAAAAGAGAGTTTTATAAGAATTGGTATTAATGAGTATATGTGATTTTATAATATTGTGCTTTTTTGTGCTTGATATTAATTGTTTGGGGAAAAAAACAAAAAAAAAACTTTTATATTGGAATAGCGCTTTCAATCCTGTTTATTTGTACAAATCCTATTGGGGTTCATCTGAAAGCAGCAGTCTATACTACAAGGGGCTCATTTGCATTCGCCCAGCTGTCGGTATGCCGGTGGTCGGGATTCTGGCGCCTGTATGCTGGCCGCCGGGAGCCCGACCGCCGGCATAACATACTACACTTGTTTCATATACACCATATACACACAGCCTGAAGGTCACCGAATACAATATTTTTAATTTCTTTGTGTAATAAATAAAAGTTTGTTTACATTGAGTCATCGGAAAACAAAGATTTCACTATCGCATACACCTTTTAAACCTAAGAGCCCGGGGATAGCAGCTGGGAGCCTGACACGGGTGCTACCCGGCTGCGGCCCGTTCTCAGCCCCCTTTTCCATCAGCAGTCACCAACCTGGCATATTGCCGGGTTGGTGACGCTGCTAGTGACGCGGCAGGGGCGGCGCTGGGAGATAACATGATCTCCCAATGCCGCCCTTTCATACAGTGTAAACGGGAGCCATGTCGCATTGACACAGCTCCCGTTTACACTACAACCCTACCCGGATCATTCCCATTTCCTACCAGAGGTATTTACCCGGGTAGGATTCACGGGTAACTTTATCCGTGTTTTTGTGGGGGGACCCTTTCCCACTTGCAAAAAACACGGGTAAATGCACGGCCCTGTTCATTTACCAGTGTTTTTTTGAGCTAGTGGAAAAGGGGTATCAGTCTCACTAAAAACAAAAATCCGTATTTTGGAATATTTGGATACGGGATACTCAATCTGTATAACAATTTTATACAACACAATTACATATTAAGATGATACTGTATAGTTAAGACTATTGCAGACTAATTAAACTGTTTAGTTTCTTTTACTTACATAATGAAATAAATGATTTGGCATGTTTTGAATTTGTTTCTTTGCTAACTCATCTGGCAGCAGAAGTATTAGTCATTTTACACCTATAACCTGAACACAACGCACAAAATGAATAGAACTTACAGTTTTATTTACATAAATCTACATAATTATTTGAAGAGACAGGGAAGAATGCTGCAATATATTAATAATTAGCAACTGGTGGTAAGAGCACCTTATGATATTATTTAAAAGTGAATTACAATGAATATTAATATGAATATATTAATACAAATACTGTGGATTCTAGAACAATGGGGAGAGGTTGCCTGCTTTGGTATAATTTCACATATTTTCTAAGTTTAATCTTGTTCAGTGCAACTGTACCTGTGTTTTTTTTTCCGTTTTTTTTTTTTATCATGCACTGAGCAATAATTACAGTTTATACATGATAGTAATGCTTTAATGGCCAACATTACTGCCTCACAGCACTGAGGTCATGGGTTCAAGTCCGACCATGGCCCTAACTGTGTGGAGTTTGTATATTCTCCCCATATTTTGTGGGTTTCCTCCGGATACTCTGGTTTCCTCCCACACTCCAAAAATATACTGATAGGTTAATTGGCTCCCAAAAAAAATGAACGCTAGTGTGTGTGTGTGTGTGTGCACGCGCATGTGGTAGGGAATATAGAGTGTAAGCTCCACTGAGGCAGGGACTGAATGACCAAATGTTCTCTGCAAAGCACTGTGGAATATGTGTGCACTATATAAATAGCTGGTAATAAATAATATCGGATAGTGGTCAAAATTCTGGGAACTTCTCAACATGAGCAATTTTCACTGAGGCACAAAGTTGTATGTCTGTGTGGAGTTTTTATGTCCCCTCAATTGTGTGGTTTTCCTTCAGGCACTGTTTTCTCCCACACTTCAAAAACATACTGGTAGGGTTACTGCTTCTGACAAAATGTGACCATGTGATAGGGTGTTATGTACAGTATCAAGCAATGATAAGAGGGGACCACTGTAGAATTTGCCCATAGCAGCCAATAAGATTCTTCCTCTCATTTTGTAGAATGATTTATGCTACCTATTGGTTGCTATGGGCAATGATTAGTTGTTATGGGCAATTTCTCCACTGCTTAATGCATCACCCCCATAGATTGTAAGCTCCACTGGGGCAGAGACTGATGTAAATAACGGAAATATACTCCGTAAAGTGCAGCATAATATGTGTGCGCTATATACTGTAAATAACAATAAATAATGTACATTATAATAGAAATCATGCTGCCGCTCATTATAATATCTACATTGTTCATAGTGATTGTTCTAAAAGGCCACATCATATAAGCCTCTGCCAGCAATTGTAGACTCTCCCAGGGCAGTAGAGAGCCTGACTGGGCACAGGTACTTATCATGGGGTGTGGCCTAATTACAGGAGGAGTGGCCACGCACCATTACAAAAAAAAAACAGAAAAAAATGGTACTTTAAGCGCCTCCATGGCCACACTGCAATCCAGCATGCAGTAGCATGTACTGTGCTGAGAATAATAGCTGCAGTTGCTGCTGCCAGGTAAGGAGGGGAGAACCTGAGCCCCAACTGGGCCCCTCCACCAGACCATAGCCCTGGTAATTAGTACTCCCCCCCCCCACATTCTGCGCCACTGAACTCCCTTGCACAGACTGAATATTTGTCTATACACCACAGAGACCAATCAGTCACGTCCACCTTAAGGAGAAGTAAAGAGTAATGATCTGGTGCAATTATGCCTGAAACTTCTGCCTGTCACCACCGTGGTTTCTTTGCCCTTTTTGGAGATTCCAAGATCATATTTATGTATGAACTGAGTGGCGCACCCAGGGGGGGTTTCCGAGCACCCAGAAACCCCCTTCCAACAAAAAAAAAATATATTATTATTATTATTTTTTTTGGCTGCATGAGTATTATTAATGGCTGTCTAGCGTCCTCTGCATCCTGCTGTCTTCCTGGTGGCACTTGTAAGTGCTTAATAAAAGTTTACTTTATTTTAATTATAGTACATATATATCCATGTGCATACATATATACACAGGTATATACATACATACATACATACATACATACATATAAACACACACATATATGATATATATACATGTGTGTATATATACGTGTACTGTATGTATGTATATATATATATATATATATATGTATGCATGTTTAATATGCTATGTATATGTATGTGTGTGTGTGTATATATGTATATATATATATGCGAAAGATGATACAGCGCCACTTGTGGATTAAAATCTCAGTGATGAAAATCGTATGCTAAAAAATTAATTAAAAACACAACCACCTTGTTAAAGGTGTCTGCCACCCATTAAGGTTGCAACACTAGTACAATGCTGCCTAAAGGATATATAGTAGGGGGATAAGGGTACCGACGACTATTGTTGTGTGAGTACGCAAAAGGTTACTGTTAAAAGGTATGATTCATGAGCCAAAAAATATAAAATTTGAACAAACAGTTTTAATAGCACATATAGATAAGATGTTTAAAAAGGTCATAAAACATCCAAAGGGTACCCTTTGAAGAAGTCTGATGTGACGAAACGCGTTGGGTTCCCTGCAGTGACCCCCTTGCCTATTTTAAAAAGCTAAGTCCTTACCTTTTTACCTTTTTACTTGTCTTTGGATGTTTTATGACCTTTTTAAACATCTTATCTATATGTGCTATTAAAACTGTTTGTTCAAATTTTATATTTTTGGGCTCATGAATCATACCTTTTAACAGTAACCTTTTGCGTACTCACACAACAATAGTCGCCGGTACCCTTATCCCCCTACTGTATATATATATATATATATATATATATATAGGTGTATATACAGTATATATATGTGTAGATATGTATATATATATATTTATATGTATATATACACACACACATATGTATATATATATATATATATACACACAGACACACTAGTTTTATGGACCCAGCATATACTGGGTCACCTCAGTCCCCACCCCCATGATTGGCTCCACCCAGTTTTGGAAAAAAAACCATGGAAATCCTGCGTTTGCCACTGGAACACCCTTCTTATTTAATATATGAGTGAGAGAGAAACTCTAACACAGGGTAAGACCTGAACCTGGCTTATTTCAGTTATGCAGCCATTAAGCATTATGGCTGTGACAGGTTTTCAGAGATATTCCAGAAGCTCTGACCCATGACTACTTATCTGAACAATCTGACAGGTTAAGATAAATTTCTGTACCAGGCTTCCAATAATAAGGGAAATATATACTTGACTAAAAGAGGGTGGTTTTTTTTGAGGGGTAATTTTAAAAGTTTGAAATACTGAACTTCATTTTTTCCAACATGGTCAGTTCACATGCAACTGCTCCGCACCATTATGTCTCCCAGTTTTTGATGAAGAGATCCATACTGCAAATATACCTAATATAGTATGCAAATATAAAAAAATATATTTTCAAACTATATTGAATAAAAAAAGTTTTGAAAAAAAAACATTGTTATGAACCATTTTGAAAGGTAAAATCGTCAGTTAATTGGTTAAAAACTTTTACAAAAATCTATCAAATAAGAATTTCACACCAAACATCACCTAATGTCTATAAAAGTATGTATATTACATGACAGATGCACCGTTGCTTGCAGATATCACAGTGTAAATACAATAATAAGCAGGGGAGTGAAAATAGGAATAGACGAGACTTACTTTTTTGGCAACAGAAGCGGTAACACTTCTGAAAGAAATAATTTTCATGTATCTATGCTACAGAAGTTATGCATGATCTGATACATCAGTTGTTACAGCAAAACTAATGAAAAGTAACACAGTTCAAAATAACTAATTGTGAGCGGCTTATACAGTTTTATTAAGGCAAATGTTTTATAGTTTCTGCACATTTCTATTCCATAAGAAACTGATAGAACAATCATTAGCAGTTGCACAGTGACCAATGGATATTATTGCAATTTCACACTTTTATAGATTCCACGTTCAATGTTTGTTTGTTTTTTGTTTTTTTGTTTTTTTAACAAGATCATGGTCCAGGATGGGAGTATGAACAGTGGAAAGGATCTCACTTCAATATTTTCCCTACTACCAGGCCCTTAGCTGATTTATTGGTTCTATTTTTCTACCAAATATACTGTACAGTTTTCCATAACCATGTGGCTTTAGACTGGCACACAAAGGTGCCGTAGTTGTAAGAATCTATAGGGGAGATTCAAATGTTTGAAAAGTCAGTTGGGAACCCAACCAACTTTTCAAACATTTGAATCTCCCCCTATATGTCATCATTAGTATCTACATTGCCACTAGCCCATGGTTCAGTAGGTGCAGAACATCTATAACAGGAATACATATGTATTCCTGGCGGACGGGATGCTGGCTGTCAATATCAAACAGTGGCATCCCGCCCGCCAGAATGCCAGCAGTGGGGTGAGCGCAGAGTTCCCTTGTGGGCTCGCTGCACTAGCCACAGGTTCTATTCCCACTCAATGGATGTCGTAGACCCCAATGATTGGGAATAGCCTCCGTGCGCCATAATTCCGGCTGTTGGCCTTGTCGGCTCTCGGGATTCTGGTGTCGGTATCCTGACCGCCGGGATCTCGACAGCCGGCAAATTAACTGCATCCCCTATAAGAAACAGGCTTTCCTTCCCCATTCACATGACTTACACAGGCTTTTGATAAGCAACTATGACATTCCCACAAGTCAGGAAGTTTCCATGTGATCCAATTAGAGACAATTTTACCACCAGAAAAATTTTACTTTTTCTCCACAACTTCTTTTTTTCATGAATGACCAATAGCGGGAACTGTAGTTTTCGAAAAATGGAGAACCCAGAAAGTAGAGGTAGTGTATGAAATGCCAGATGACTTTGCTAGTAAAAATTACAATAACTATGGAGAAAGAAAGAAAAGAAAGAAAAGAAAATTGGTTTTAGTATCTGAATTATTTAATAGCAACAGCTTCTACCTATTTGTAGGAGAGGGTGGCCACTACCTCATACTCAGAGAGGAGAGATGAAGAAACAGCCAGGTCCTGGCACCTGCAGAATGGATCTGGCAGGCACCAGGACCAGCACATGCGCACAAGCCCTAGTGCGACTGCGCATGTGAAAACACAAGCTTCCATGGACTGCATCAGCTGCAGCCCATAGAAGCCAGCTAGTGCTGCACGAAAGGCAGGGAGTGGTTTCCTATTAGAATCATGCTCTCTGCTTATAGCAGCCCAGCCTGGCAGTCCTAGAGGAGGAAACACCTCCCAATGGGTCTGCCTGTAGTGTCTGCGGCTGACAGAATGAACTTCCAATAAGAAGCCACTTCCAGTCACAGTGATGCCAGTGCAGTCAAGGATGTATATAGTTCTGATATGATTGCAGCCGATTTCGAAGTGACTGGCAATCTGGCAGCTTCAAAGACCAAAGATGAAGAACACTGTGATGCATAATAAAATGGTATGCAGGTAACCTTTATTTAGGAGATATCTCTGCCAATGCTGTCTTCCTAAAACGTGTATATAATTGACTTTATTTCTATTCAAAGAGTTTATTTCTTCTCTGCCGCGAAAAACTAAAAGACTGGAAAATCAATAATAGGAATAGCAGGGTCAAGATGAAGTTCATTCCAAGCTGGAGTCTTATTTTAGGGCCAATTTGCTGAGATTGTATGTAGTCAGTTAGAGAGGACTTAGTGAATCTGTCAGATAATTAATTAAAAAGTGAGATTAGAAGCTAGATAGCTATGGTGGCAGAAGCAGACTCATCCTCTATGTCAACTTCTTTTAGTGTATCAATTTTCTCACTACTGAGAGGACATTGCGGTAACTTGTTATCTTATTTTGGGAAATAAAACATGACATAAACAATTGCTATTGTATTTGATGGAATGAACTTTCAAAATAAAAACATGACAGCAAATTAATTCTCCCTGGCATTAGATATTATATGGAACATGTATACGTTAACTTAAACTATAAACATCCCAACAAATTAAAGGAACAGTGTGAATCTCTTTTAAAGAATTAAAGGGTTAAAGAATTAAATATTCAAATGCAGTATAATATCAGTCATGGAAACACAAATATTTTCTAGTTTCAATTCGTAAAGGCTACATATTGGACGGGTTGTAATGTTGCCCAAGTTCGGCAGCTTGTGGGATGCTGGGCGAACAAAACAATGCCTTGTAAGTGATTGTCCCTTTAAAAAAATATCCGCGTTCAACCGACATTCAGGTGCCGAACTCGAGCTGCATTATATCCCGCCCATAGTTTCAGAGGTGTGGGGTCGACAGTAACTAGGTCGACACGGTAATTACGTTGACATGGATAAATTTCGTCATGAGTTTTTAAATTTTTTGTGGTGTCATTTTCTTTCGTAAAGTGATCGGGAAGCCCAATTAATTCACCGTGTCCCCTCGATACGCTTGGCACAGGTTACTATTCCCAATCATAGACCACCTGGATAGTGAAGTATGAAAAAGTTGAAAAAAATTAAAAACAAAATGTGAAAAACTCATGTCGACATTTTCATGCGTCGTCCTTTGACATGTTGACTTAGTGGCCATGTCAACCAATCAGCTGCTCTGTATAATTTTATAGTATGCAAATTATAAATGTAACCTCAATGCTCATTGGTTGCCATGAGCAACTTCTCCACTGGCTCACTTATACACTCTATTTACTGCTTAGTATATCTCTCATTTAATGACTTTGTTGACATGGAACTTGAACTTAAAATGTGAGTGCAGAATATACTGGGGCTGATTCTCATTCAGTTGCAAAGTGGCTATGTTTGCATAATGCTGCCAGAGCCAAATTTAAATACCTTGTGCTAATTCTAGTTTCTGTAAGGCTACTATGAGGATCCGTGCAACAGTGTTTTTCCAACCATAACAGCAACTCTCATTATTATTAATCACACTTGAACCAGCCACATGCTAGGTAGAGATCTGTCTGAAACAGGCTTCAACTCTCCATATGAATGACTCAGAAGAGTACAGAACTCAAGGTACATGCCTACAACACTACCACAAGACAGAACAGTTGTGTGTGTTCTTACTGTTTGTTGACTGAAAATTGGACGGAGATTTGCAAAAATGTGTAAATTTACTTTGGAGCATATGCTACACGCAGTGCCTTGCTAAAGTATTCACCTCCTTTGCATTATTTTTCATGTTTTGTTGCCTCAAAACCTGGAATTAAAATGGATTGTTTGAAGGTCTGCATCATTTCATTAACAGAACATGCCTACAAATTTGAAGATTTTTTTCTTTTTTTATTGTGAAGTAAACAACACATAGGACAAAATAGCAGAAAACTTCAGCATGCATAACTATTCACCCCCCTAAAGTCAGTACTTTGCAGAGCCACCTTTTGCGGGAATTACAGCTGTAAGTCGCTTTGGCTACGTCTTTATGAGCTTGCCACATCTTGCCACTGGGATTTTGGCCCATTCCTCAGAGCAAAACTGCTTCAGCTCCTTCATGTTGGATGGTTCCTGATTCTGAACAGCAATCTTCAAGCCTGACCACAGATTCTCAAATAGATTGAGATCTGAGCTTTAACTAGGTCATTCCAACACATTTAAATGTTTCCCCTTAAACCACTTGAGTGTTGCTTTAGCAGTATGCTTTGGGTCATTGTCCTGCTGGAAGGTGAACCTCCATCCCAGTCTCAAATCACAGGCAGACTGAAACAGGTTTTGCTCAAGAATATCCCTGTATATAGCACCATCCATCTTTCCCTCAACTCGAAACAGTTTCCCAGTCCCTGCTGCTGAAAAAACATCCCCACACCATGATGCTGTCACCACCATGTTTCACTGTGGGGATGGTGTTCTTGGGGTGATGGGATGTGTTGGTTTTGCACCAGACATAGCATTTTCCTTGGTGGCCAAAAAGTAAAAGTTTAGTCTCATCTGAACAGAGCACCTTCCTCCATACATTTGGGGAGTCATCCACATGTCTTTTGGCAAACTCAAAACGTGCCTTCTTATTTTTAACACTAAGTAATTGCTTTTTTCTGGCCATTCGTTCATAAAGCCAAGCTCTATGGAATATATGGATTATTGTGATCACATGCAAAAATATAGCAGTCTCTGCTGTGGAACTGTGCAGCTCCTTCAGGGTTACCTTTGGTCTCTGTGCAGTCTCTCTGATTAATGCCCACCTTGCCCGGTGTGTGAGTTCTGGTGGCCGGGCCTCTCTTGGCAGGTTTGTTGTGGTACCATGTTCTTTCCATTTGAAGATGATGGATTTGATGGTGCTCCGGGGGATCATCAAAGATTTGGATGGGTTTTTTTTATAACCCAACCGTGACTTGTACTTCTCAACAACTTTGTCCGTGACTTGTTTGGAAAACTCCTTGGTCTTCATGGTGTGATGCCTCTTGCTTAGTGGTGTTGTAGCCTCTGGGGCCTTTCAGAAAAGGTCTGTTTATACTGACAGATCATGTGACACTTAGATTACACTCAGGTGGACTTCATTCACTAATTATGTGACTTCCGAAGGTAATTGGTTGCACCAGAACTTTTGAGGGGCTTCATAGCAAAGGGGGTGAATACATATGCACATGCCAATTTACAAATTTTTATTTATATAAATTCTTTTTTCTATACATTTTTCTAATTTCACTTCACAAGTTAGACTATTTAGTGCAGATCCATCACATAAAATTCAGATAAAAAAAATTAAATTACAGGTTGTAATGTAACAAAATAGGTAAAAAGCCATGGGAGTGAATACTTTAGCAAGGCACTGTACTACTCTATTTGCGTCCATGCAAAGAGTTCTGTCTAAGTATGGAATAGCTCCACTGTATATAAATTCTAATATATATATATATATATATATATATATATATAGAAAATTTTACACAAATGCATCTATGTATCTCAAAGAGTTCATTATTATCTTTCACCATCAATTGATATATTTACCCTGAAAGGGAGTCTACCTTGACGTTCCACAAATAAAGTTGATGACTCAAGCATTTCTGGAAAGATGGATAAATTATAATCGCAGATTTGCTTATATCAGAACCTATCATCCTTTCTAGAGATGAGCGGGTTCGGTTCACTGAGAACTGAACCCTACCGAACATCATGTCCCGAGCCCGGATCAGAGTCCGGCTCGGGACTTCCCGCCAAAATCAGAAAACAAAATGTTCCAAAACATCATCCTGCTGTCAGATTCTTACAGGTTTTGGATTCCATATAAGGAGCCGTGCATTGCTACCATTTTCACTACAGTTCTGGAGAGTGTAGCGAGAGGATGTGTCTCCTCAGTGTCTCTGCAGGAAAGTGATGTGGCATGTGGGGTGGCGACCTGCTCTTATGTGTCATTCCAGTGCTGCATCAGTCCAGTGGTGGTGTCCTGTGCTGCCATAAGTCCAGTGGTGGTGTCCTGTGCTGCCATAACAAGTGCTGCTGCCATATAAGTTCAGGGGTACTGCCGTAAAAGTCCAGTCCAGTAGTTCAGTCATATAAGTTCAGAGGTACTGCCGTATAAGTTTGTTGCTGCTGCCATATAAGTTCAGTGCTGTTGCTGTATAAGTCCAGCGGTACTGCCGTATAAGTCCAGTCCAGTGGTGCAGCTATATAAATTATAGCGGTACTGCCATATAAGTCAACCAATATTGTGCGTGTATTACATCTCAGAAAATTCCAGCACGTACAATTAATTTGTTGGTGCAGAATTTTTTTAATGACAGGGGCTTGCAGGAGATGCTATTGGTGGGCCAAAAAAATACGGGCCACTTTCAACATTCAGCCACTGCGTGACACTCCTAGAAGGGCCAGGTGTTTGCGCCGCACACTTGTGTTGCTTAGCTTAGCCATCCAGCTACCTCATTGCATTCTTTTTTGCATGATGTGCTTGTTGGGGCCTATTTTTTAAATCTGCCATCCTGTCTGACACTGCAGTGCCACACCTAGAAGGGCCACGTGTTTGTGCCGCACACTTGTGTCGCTTAGCATGGTCATCCAGCTACTGTACCTCATTGCACCTAATTTTTCTACTTTGCATGATGAGCTGTTTTGGGTCTAGTTTTTAAAAGTGCCCTCCTGTCTGACACTGCAGTGCCATTACTAGATGGGCCAGGTGTTTATGCCGCTCACTTTTGTCGCTTAGCCAAGTCATCCAGCTACCTCGGTGCAACCTTTTGGCCTAAAAACAATATTGTGAGGTGTTCAAAATAGACTGGATATGAGTGGAAATAAATGTTATTGAAGTTAATAATACTGTAGGATCAAAATTACCCCCAAATGCTGTGATTTTAGCTGTTTTTGTGTTTTTTTCTAAAATCATCCAGATCCAAAACTAAGACACGAAAGGGTGGTTTTGGCAAAACCAATCTAGATCCAAAACACGAGCGAGGGTCCAGATCCAAAACCATAACACAAAACATGAAAAGTGCCCGCCGCACATCTCTAATCCTTTCCATTTCCATTATCTAAGTTTTTCAGTGCATTGTGGTCTGCCTGCAGCTCCTGCACAACACACTTTAGTTTACACATAGCACTTAATACCATTATCAAAGAATTATGGTTTTATATTTTCTCAAAAGCTTTCCAAAAATAGTCACTTGCTAATGCAACAAGAAAGCCCACTGAGTGGCTGCTGGAAGAATATCTTTCCACAGCTGCCGCTCTCAGAGGGACCTCCTGGCCCCACTGCTTCCTGGTTCCCTTCCCTCTATGCCTGCCGTGCTACCAATCACTGCTCAGGGGTCAGCCTGGCAGTACCCCCTCCCCCCCCCACACCCCACATCTGCAGACATTAGCAGCCACTGGGGAAATGTTAAAAATCACTACTCACCTTACCTCTGGACCCCTGTAGGCTGCAGGGAGGAGCATGTGCTGGGAAAATGTGAAGTTGTGGTAGTCATGATGTCCAGAGGTTTGTAAAAAATAAATAAATAAACAAACAATATTTTACAAATATTACAAATTTTTTATAAAATTGTTTATGTTCTTGACCTAAATCAATCATACAAAAAAATGAAAATGTGAGTGTTTCTGTAAAAATGACTAGCCTGTTAAGTGGTTAACACATTAGCTCCACTTTATCTTATTCATTAGATGTGTTATCATAATATAAAAAAAAAGCTGTAATGCAACTGCTCTTAGACTACTCTTGTTCTACCAAATATGGCCAGGCACTCAGGGCCAGATAAGTAATGGGACAGATGGGACAACAGCTCCGGGCATCCACAAGAAAAAACTCAACTTGCCACATGGTCAGCCATAAATAATAGGTATCAAAATTGTAGTGTAATTCTATTTTCCACACAAAATAATGCTATTTTCCACACAAAATAATGCAATTTTGTACTGAGGAGTCTTTGGGGCTGATAGTATGAGATGTACATGCCCACATGGCACTGGCCGCACCACACTGGTCACGCCTACTGTGCTTCCGTCAATAGGTCCTTGATTATTTTTAGTCCCAATCCCATGGCCTTAATCTGCCCCTGTAAGCACTGCGAGATGGACAGCATCTGTGCCAAGCAGTTTCTCTATTAAATGTCCTATTAGCCACTATCTAGATGCCATGGGATAAATTTACTAATGTTCAGTTTTGGATTTGATTTTATGGTGAATTTAAATCAACTGAAACTGAATCAAATAAAACTTCTAAATCGCTCATCAAATCCCTCATTTACTAATATTCGATTTTCCATTTGATTTTGAAATCAATTTCAATGTTGTTCGATTTTAAGTAGTGATTTTGTGTTTGGTTTAGGAAATCCCTTTCAAAATTACCTATAAAATCACCTAGAAACTTGAATGCAAAATCGGATATATCACATGCAACAAGCTGCTGTTTTGCATACATCTCCAATGGTGGGACATCTGCTCACGCACAGGACCCGTTCTATGCATGTGCAGAATGGGTCCTGCATCGTCGCACACAGAGACTCATTCAGGAACTGTTACAAAGCAGCTATTGTACACACATCGGTCAATGTTTTCTTACAGAGCATTTGTCTGAGCCGCAGCGCGCAAGCGCAGTCAGTGATTTGCGATCACAATGAGGAATTAGTTGCAAAGTGAGTAACAGGAAGACTGCATTTGGGGGTGGGAAAGGAAAGTGGTGGGATAAACGCAGTCACGTCATGGGCATTTTCGAATCTTGTATCTGCTGATGGCTGCAAGCTTGTGCATGTAAAATCATGACATCTCAGTCGTTATTGCTATAGACCTAATTCAGACCTGAGCGCAGCAGCAAAATCTTTCAATAATGGGCAAACCTTGTGCAGTGCAGGTGGGGCAGAAGTAATATGTACAGAGAGAGTTAGATATGGGTGGGTTATTTTGTTTCTGTCTGCTTTATTTTTACCTGCAATTTAGATTTCAGTTTTAAAACACCCCACCCAAATCTAACTCTCTCTGCACATGTTACATCTGCCCCACCTGCACTGCACATGGTTTTGCCTATTAGAGGAAAAATGTTGCTGTTGCGATCAAGTCTGACTTAAGCCATATGTTCAGTCTGCGTAGCAATAGACCAACCCTTAGCTTCGATGTTCCTCATTTTTTTACGAGGTCTTTGAATGTGTACACAGGTGTGATTGAGTTTGCGATGGCTTTGGTGGGCATCTCTTTTCAGTTCTGGGTGGCATCAACACTTGCTAACATTCATAACTTAATTTTGCCTTTGGCAAATCTCCAAATGCAAAATCAAATGTAAAATCGAATGCAAAATCACCCAAATCCCAAAATCAAATATTAGTAAATATACTTTCATGAGTGAATATCAGATGCCATACAGGACTTAAAAATGAAGCTATGGGGGACAAAATGTTCTTTACCATGATTACCCCAGAGGATGGCACAGCCCTCAATTAATCATAATGTACCCTATCTACAGTACTTTTTTTTCTGAGGAAACCTGTTATGGTAAAATATAGAATGTGTAGTTATTTTATTGTATTTTTCATGCATAATAATGGGTAAAGGATCATATTTAAAATTTAGTACAGATGCCTAATACTTGATACAGATAACTCTGAAGGGGATGCGGTCATGTGACCGGCACTCGGGATCCCAGCGGTCTAATATATCTTATTGGTATAGTCAAAAGTGAACTCATATATATTCAGTAGAGGCAGCTATTTTGTGGCTGAACAGGACAGTCATGAAAATAAGGGCTCTGAATTCACTAAGAAAAAGAGCTTCATAGATGTCCATCCGGTCTCATTAAAAGTGACGGCACCAGGTGTTATTGCTAGTACACACTCATCAAGGTCACAAAACAAATGTCTCTACTGCGTGTGCAGGTAGCATGAGCAGGATCTGTACTGTGCATGCAGCAGTCTTCTACCGTAAGATCTCTTTCAGTTCCCCTAAGCCGCAGCCTATCATTCTGGTTATTTGGGGCGGGGACGGGGATGAAGCACTGATGCGAATTGCATCCATCTCTGAATCAGGCATTCAGTTAAATACAACAGATACAAGGTACAGTAGACCAAACATGTTATATTGTATACAGATGTACTGTAGCTACGCTCATCATGGTTACATCTTTACTAAACGAGCACACCCAGTGCGGCTAGGCATGTCCACGCCGATCCATGCCGAGCTGCGGCAATTGCAGCTTCCTTCATGTAAATGGGGCGCTTGCTCATCTAAGACGCATGCATGCCCCGGACATGCATGAGGTCGCGACTAACAAGGCCTGATGGTGGCAAGATGTAGTCACAATTAACGTGTCTACATATATAGGGTGGAATTCAAATGATATATCACGCCCAATCTCCTGTCTAAAATGATCCCAATTATCATGCATATCGCAGCCATAGTAATCAGGTTTAGCCGTGTAAAGGGTTGGGTGCCTCGCTACTCCGGGGGTAGTGAGCTGAAATAATGATACCACACCCCCGAGGGCAGAAACAGAACGGTGTAGAAATAGGTGAAAAGAATTGAATCCCGCCCATAGTATATTTTAATGTGGTGTAATAGATCTACAATGCCAAGGTAGACAGTCAATAGACTGACAACATATTGTCGAAATGCATTAGGTCGAGACGTACAAAAGGTCGACTAGTACAAAAAGGTAGAAAAATAAAAGGTCGGTAGGTACAAAATGTCAGGTTTAAAAGGTCAACATGACAATGGTCGACACAAAGACAGACCACACTTTGGTTTTTTTAGGGCCAAATCTTGTATAGCTCATGATTTGTTACCACCATCAGTAAAAAAAATGTAGACCCTCGCGGGCTTGCTTTGCTCGCCATGCTTCAGTCAAGATGGCCTACTCCGCTGCCACAGGTTACTATTCCCAATTGTAATCCATGTGCATAGTAAATTAGGAAAATGTTAGGAAAACATGTGAAAACCTCAAACATGTGTCAACCATTTGTGTGTTGACGAGTCATATCAAACTCTTGAACCTGTTGACCTTTTATGCCTGACTACCTTAAATACAATCAGCGTTTTATATGTCAATAGTTTGTGCCAGTTGACCTTTTGTCCCTTTTGCATGTTGACAATATCGTGTTGACCTATTGATTTTTCACCTAAACAGTGCAAATTTATAATCCAAATTACCAGTATACAGTATTTACCGGCTTTCCATATAAGCAGAGAACTCAAAATGCAAATTTAAACTTTTGAATAGTAGTAACAAATACCATAAAATATAGCCATTTTAGTTGAATATGCCTCATATAAAATTGTTTATGTTGCAATATTTTGTTTTAACTACAATTTTAGAACTCGATCTTTAAACCACAGCAGTGAAATCAAAATCCGACCAACAACATGTCTGAAATTGTACAGGGAACATCCGAGACATCCAGTCCGTCAGAACGGACCAAAAATTGCTGGATATCAGGATCAAATAATTCAAATTGATCCCAAAGCTTTTGTCTACTCGCCAAACAGAGGACCGGATGTAATGACTCCTGAGATTGCTGGAGGTGTGAGGTGGCGGATGATCTTGGATGTTTTTTTTAAAGACACAATCACTTACAAGGCAAAACTATGCCTTGTAAGTTATTTACCCATTTAAAGAAAACAGAGATCAGCCAGCATCTCACACCTCTCGCGATACTGGGCGTCATTGCATCCAGCCCAAAGAATAAAAAAATGATTAAATAAAAAATCAATCAAGTTATATTAATAATTATAAATATAAATGTACCTGTGTGCGTTTGCTACACTGGGAATAGTTGACAATATAACATTTTGCATTATAACGCACAACAAAGGACTCTCAAATGTTTTGCTTTGTCTTTTTTTGTCTTGTAAATTAACCACTGAACTGACACATTTTTCCTTCAAAACCTTACATAAAATATTTGTATTTTTTTTAAAATAGTTTAAAAAGTATTTTTTTATATTTAAAAAATATATTATGCACATCTGCAGAACGGATGTCCTCGTCAAAAACTGGGGGACACAGTGGAGCAGTGCATTCGCATGTGATCTGACCATGCCAGTTAAGTGGTTAAATCCCAGAAAAGTTTTAAATTACTTTTACATGCTCATTAATTGATAGATGTATTTTTCCATTATATAACTATGCCTTTTATATTGTCAATGACAGATATATTTTTGAGGCAACATTTTTGAAAAATTATGTGTATTTAATTTTTAATAGCATTGTTTGTGCCTTTTAGAGAAACGGGGGAAAAAAATGAAAAGAGTTGAAATAAAAAAAATAAATAAATAAAAAAAATGCCATTATGCTAATGAATAGATCATTCAGTAACATGCTGGAAACGCATTACCCATTTCTTTCCCAGCTCATAACTCTTGTATGTATTATTTAATAAAACAAATAAAACTGTTTTGTGATCAAAAAAATTCCACTTTTATGGATTAATTCACATAATACATAACGTCAAACATATCCGATCACTACATATTTTTAAATTAAGCATAAGACATATCATGCGCTATTTCAACTGCAGTTTGAATGAAATGGTGTGTAGTCAATGAACCATGACCTTCTCTCTCAGATAATAACTCACTCAATTCTCATAAAGGAGGATGTTCTGAAACCTAATGACCCTCAATGCAACAGCTAAAATTAAATCATGTAACACTTACACAGCCTGAAATAGCATGGCCTAAAATCCTCCTTTGGATAATGATCATTTGTCTAGTAAACCTTCTGAAGTCAGGATTTTCTGCAATAAAAAACCTTCAAGGCCCCCATCCACTAGTCCGATTTGGGCAGTTTTCTTCAGATTTCGACACATCTGACCGTCATATCTGAAGGAAAGTGTCACATTGGATGGCTCTTCCGATCCGATGCGCACTCCCGTGTCAGATATATCTGAACTACAGATCTCTGAGGCTGCCCCAACTATTTATCTGAATCTGAAGAAAACAGGTGCACATCGGATTGTTTTTTTTACTTCAGATGTATCTGATCAGATTCATCTGAAGCGTCACTTGACTGGCATCTCCCTGGCCACTCCCACCCACCACAAGACGGGGCGGCAGCAGCAGCAGCATCAGATCAATCGCATGTAGCATGTGTGCATCAGATATATCTGATGCGATCTGGCACATGATATATCGCATCAGATATATCTGAAGTGAATGTAATTAAAATTAAAGCCAGGGTCTGATCCAATTCCCGGGACGCTCCCGGGAGAGTTCAAGAGAAATCTGATGCTATCTGCAGTTCAGACAAGTCTGAGTAGTGGATGGCCACCTTTAGAGTATTTTTCAAAAGTGTCCTAATGAGGTGGATAGATGAACATGTGTGTTCTTAGGTATTGTCGGTCAAAGGGATTCTATCTGATGGCTAAGTACACATTCCATTCTGAGACAGATATATATATATATATATATATATACTGTTACATTTCACCTGCCTCTAACACTGGTGATGAACAGAACAGCAGATGAGTATTTACACAGCTATAAGCCAGGGCTTGAATATAGGACCAGAATGTATCACAATCACTGTTGCAGGTAATGAATGTCAACAGATGTAAGACAATACTAAGGGGGTCATTCCGACCCAATCGCACACTGCAGTTTTTCGCAGCGGTGCGATCGGGTCTGAACTGCGCATGTGCCGCGACCGAAATGCACAGGCGCGTCACTGCCCGGCAACAGGAAACGCCGGGCAGCGTGGGTCCTTAGGAGAAAGCAATTGCAGCGGCGATCACAAGGTGATTGACAGCAAGAAGGTGTTTCTGGATGGCAACTGACCATTTTCTGGGAGTGCCGCAGAAAATGCAGGCGTGTCCAGGCGTTTGCAGGGCGGGTGTCTGACATCAATTCCGGGACCAGACAGGCTGAAGTGATCACAGTGGCTGAGTAAGTTCAGAGCTACTCAGAAACTGCACAAAAACTTTTTGCACAGCTCCCCTGCACAAGCGATCGCACACTTGCTATGCTAAAATACACTTCCCCATAGGCAGCGACTATCTGATCTGATCAGCTGCAAAAAACTGCTACCGTGCGATCAACTCAGAATGACCCCCAAAGTACTTTATTGTAGCAGTGATATGATAATGTATGTAAAAGGAATCACAGTAACAATCCAAAGTACAATATGAGCGGAGAGTAAATGGTTATCCGGAATAAGACTTGCAGTAGAGCAGGCCTGGCAAACCTGTGGCTCTCCAGATGTTGTAAAACTACACATACCAGCATGCCCTGCCACAGTTTTAGCATTCCCTAATAGCAAAACTGTGGCAAAGCATGATGGGATTTGTAGTTTTACAACAGCTGGAGAGCCACAGGTTGGCCAGGCCTGCAGTAGAGTAATAAAATGGTTGAACAAGAACCCAGAGTAATAGTCCACAGAACTCAGATTGCAGGACTTGCGCAATAAATCAGAAATGCATGCAGCATAGAGGAAGTCCACAGTAATATGTAAACACAGGTAATGAATGCTTAGAGAATCCACAGGGCACAGTGAGAGTCCATAATACTTAGCTAAGGTAGTCCTGGAAACATAAACTGGCAAGAACAGGAGTTGCTGGATAACATGAACTGGCAGACCAGGCTTCTCAGCATGAAAATGAGCTAGGACTAAGACGCCAGACGATGCAGATCGTTCAGGCAGGAAAATAGTATTATATCACCAGCATGGAGAACTCAGCTAGCTGGTTTATAACAGCCACCCTAACCAATGAACAAAGCCAGGCTGGGAGTGTTAACTCTAATTACAAACCCTGTGCACCTGCAGAGATGTATGTACACAGAGCCCAAGGAACAGAAAACACACTGATGGATTGTTAATGTCAGCTGACAACAGGTGCATACTGAATAGTTTGTCAGCTGACCCCAGGTACATTCAGAACAGAGGGAATACATGCACCAACAGAATAATAACACACACTCACTTTCATGAAAAAAGCAAAGAACCAGCACTCACGTTTATGCAGCTTTTATTTTGAAAAACTCACAAAAAACTAAAAAGTCCAGTGATTAGTGAACTGGTAACAGCCCGTCTGACAATCGTTTCAACCAACTTGCTGTTGGTTTTCATCAGCGGATCAAGATGCAAACCGTATGATACTGTGCTTGCAGGACTGGGTGTCCCAAACAAATTTTTAGATGATTATACTTTGATGCTGCTACAATCCATGTGTTGGACATATTTTAAATAATTTGAGATATAAGGCGGTGTCCTGGTCTTTTCCCTACTATAGCCGCTGGTGGATGCTTTTAGGATGAATATGCCATTATTTACTTGTACAACCTTGCACTCTTATCACTCTGAAGCCCCCACCCTCTGCCTCCTCTTCCTTTGGTAGCAGTCTGAGGCCTGTCCACCGCATCTCAGGACACATCACACAGAGAGAATAGTCACAGCCTGATACCCCATTGGTTATAATGGTGCGCATAGGCGCTACATTGTAACACTGCCGTGTGCTGCCTGACAGACACTTCAGGAGCACACAGCCAATCAGAAGGGTGCCACGACGTGGCGCATCCTGGTTGGCTGAAGGAACCCTCTTAGACAGAAGTCAGGGGGGGTTCCTGGCAGTCGGGGAAAGGGGTCCCATGTGAAAACATGGGGCCCCTTTCAGTGCGTGGTCGGGTGTTCGTTTTGTTATTTTGACAAGTTCGTGGATTACAAATAGACCAGAAGAGGAATGACCAACACTGGATTATGTGAGCATAATTTTCCCAACAGGTACCCCATGGATTCTACATGGAGAAGAGGACCGACCCTCGTGTGAACATAGGTAAGTATGTATGTTTGGAGGTGTGAATGTATGGAATAAACTTTTACTTTCAAGGTGTGTGTCTCCTGTTTTTATTGGGGTATTTTTTTAGTAGTAGTACTGCAGGTACCAGCGGGCCCGGTTTTCCTCCGCATGCTGGTACTTGTGGTTCTCCAAGTACCAGCTTGCAGGGGAGGCTTGCTGGGACTTGTAGTACTGCTACTAAAAACAATATTCATCACTTCTCAAAAAGGCTATCAGCCCCCCATCCGCCGCCCTTGGATGGGGGGGACAGCCTCGGGCTTCACCCCTGGCCCTTGGGTGGCGGGAGGGGGGGGACCCCTTGATTGAAGGGGTCCCCACTCCTCCAGGGTACCCCGGCCAGGGGTGACTAGTTGGGTATGTAATGCCAGGGCCGCAGGGACCTATATAAAAGTGTCCCCCTGCTGTGGCATTATGTACCTGGCTAGTGGAGCCCGGTGCAGGTTTTAAAAATACGGGGGACCCCTACGCTTTTTGTCCCCCGTATTTTTGGAACCAGGACCAGGCGCAGAGTCCGGTGCTGGTTGATTAAATATGGGGGAACCCCTGTCACTTTTTTCCCCATATTTTTTCAACCAGGACCGGCTCAAAGAGCCCGAGGCTGGTCTTGCTTAGGAGGGGGGACCCCACGCATTTTTTTTTTAATTTTTAACAAAGTTTTACTTTTTACGAATGATGCACAATGAAGCCCAGCATGGATCGCACAGATCCGGCCGAGATTCATTGTGTTAAAGTCGGCAGTGTTTTACAATTCACTCCCGTAAAACACTGCCAAAAATTACGACTGACATCGAAATCGGAAAATACGAAAATGCAGAATACGACAGCTTAGTAAATTAGTCGTAATAAATTCAAAAAGTTGCACATTTACACTTTCGATGTCATTCGTGTTTGAACTTTAACCTCATTCCGGAAAATACGAATTTTAGTAAATATACCCCTGTATATTAACATAGAAATACAAGTGTAAAATTCAGTACTGACTATATAAACAGGCCAGGTTTTCAAAACAATAAATTACTAACTTTTAGAGTTATTAATGTACATTATATACAAACTGTACCTAGTTATGTTTATAATAAATAGTAAGTTATATAGGAATATAGGAGGGATCTTGGCATCTGGGATCCCAGCACTCAGAATCTCAGCGTCGGAATCTCAAAAGCTGTCAAAATGCTGATGCTGGAATCCCGACAACCGGAATCCAAAATGTAAGTGTAGAGGGGAGGTTAGAGTTAGGCTGCAGAGGGCAGGGTTAGGCTGCAGGGGGGAGAGTTAGGTTTAGGCTGCGGAGAGGGAGGATTAGGCTGTTGGGAGGGAAGGTTAGCGTAAGGCTGCAGGAAGGGAGGGATAGGCTGTTGGAAGGGATGGTTAGGGTTAGGCTGTTAGAAGGGAGGGTTAGGGTTAGGCTGTTAGGAGGGAAGGTTAGCGTTCGGCTGCAGGGAGGGAGGGTTAGGCTGCTGGGAGGGAAGGTTAGCGTTAGGCTGCAGGGAGGGAGGGTTAGGGTTAGGCTGTTGGGAGGGACCGTTACCGTTAGGCTGCAGGGAGGGAGGGTTAGGCTGTTTGAAGGGAGGGCTAGGGTTAGGCTGTTGGAAGGGAGGGTTAGGGTTAGATTGTTGGAAGGGAAGGTTAGCATTAGGCTGCAGGGAGGGAGGATTAGGGTTAGGCTGTTAGGAAGGACAGTTACCATTAGGCTGCTGGGAGGGAGGGTTAGGGGGAGAGTTATGATTAGGGTTACTTACAAACACTGCATTTGTTGGAATTTCAAGCAGTTGGGATGCCAAGGTCAGTATTCTGTCCACTGGCATCCTGACAGCCGGCATACCATTACCATCCACATGTTATACCCAACAATATAGATAGACTGAAGTTAAAAGATAGAAGATATTCATTTTATATACATATTAGTGGGAAATATATTTTTACTAAAAATTCTAGTTTTCAGTTAATACTATATACCAACTTATATAGTGCTATAACATGGTATATAGATAAGAGTATACAGGCTTAGCACAGCTTTAAGATTTAAATAATAATTATGCTCACTAACTAAACATTTGTTTTATATACTGTCCTATAGAATGCAATTGTAATGTATTCGGTTAAAAACTGTTTAACACTCATTGCTTTCAGGAACAGAAGTTTGTTAAGTGCTTTAGTTCAACAAGAATCAACTCAACTTTGGCCTTGTTTTGTCTTAGTTGGATGAATAATTGTTACTACTTGACCTTAAGTTAATAAGAGATTTTTCAAGACATCCCTCTGATCAAATGTTAGATAATAGGATTTTGGTGGAGGCAATGCTATAACAAACTTTTAAGGCAAGAGGATAGTATCTGAGTATGTAATAACCTGCCTGGGATGCAGGTACACCCAGTTTACATATATATCAACATCTGCAGTTAGGTTTGATGTAAAATCACTTTTGGTGGGCACACTTTGTTTGCCAAAGCCCTTATACATAACATTTGTATTCCTTCCCTGACTTATGTTCACATTTATATTACATTTCAGTGGGTTGGTCCAGAGGGAACTGCATGCTCCAGTTAGTATCAGACCACAAAGCCCCTAGTTTCCCCTGGAATTATTCTAACATACAGTACCCCTCAGAGTCTTGAAAATTGGTACATGTCTGAATGTAGAAATAATCTAATTTAAACAGTTGGAGCAATAGACAATGATCGTTGTTGGGTTAACCTTTTAGTGAAATATATATATTTACCTTCTTGACCATCGGAGGTCCTCCCTACATCCACATAATGGACCCAAGTGACACAAGGCACTGTGTTAGGTATAACAAATGTACCTTTGAAGTCAAAAATAGTGAGCATTACTGATGAAAAAGAGATCTATCCACATGGAGTATTAGTAAATGAGGAACATGTATTTTACCCTCATACTGTACTAACATGATTCCAAGACAGACTTAACCTTTATTTATAATGCCAGGTACCTACAATAGTTCTTCCAGAATACTGGTTATGCTTATGTCTCATTAGAATTGCTCAATATGGAGAGCGAGTACTCTGGGGATGAATCAGGGATGGGCGCAGTTATCACTGCTGCGTCTTTGGATGTAGCAGTGATGCAAATAAATTCTAATGCTGCAGGAGGCTTATGAATAAAAAGACACATCCTGCCAGTATCTCAGACCTGAGTTCTGCAACCGAAGATGCAGCAGTGGATCACCTTCACAACCATCAATTACAATGGTCTCAGCCATAGGTCACCTGAGTAAGCCTAAACTTACTCATAATGACTGTCAGAACTTCTCTGCTGGAGCCAGAAATTCTGCATCAGAAGACGCCAACCCTAACATGGTAAACCTACAAAACAGGGGACAAAATGATCCCCCCCTAAGTGGCCGCTCTAGCTTGAAGGCACCATCAAGAGTAATACACATACCATTCTGTTTGCAAACTACTCCAAATTAGATCCTATGTCAGCTTGTATACTTGAGTTCTTTAGATCTGTGCATACCCAGAAAACGACCTCCTGCGGCTTTGTGGGCTACCACCACTGCTGAAAGTAGGGTGGTTCGGGGTGGTACGGAGTACCATTAAGAAATATGGTTGTGGTACGCAGTACCACCAGCCTACCGCTGGGTCATAATTTATAAGAGGTATTTTTGTGTGTGGGACATAAAATGGTGTCAGTGGCATAACTGTGTGTGGCATAATATGTAATAAGCATCACGGTGTGTGGCATAATGTGTAATGTGTAATGTGATAATGCGTAAGAGGCATTACGGTGTGTGCCATAATGTGGCAATGCCCCTATTGTCATGTAGCCACTCCCCTAGTTTTGTGTTACCACTCCCCCTCATGACACGTAGCCATGCCCATTTTTTTTACTATCAGTACTACTAAGAAAAAAATTCTACTTGCACCACTGGCTATCACACATTTTTATTGTATCAGACCTTAGAAACACTAAAATACAGTAGAACAGGATGATTGTGAAGGGATGTCAAAGTTATATAATGGCATGCTCACCCTTATGGTTTCTTTAATTGAATACAGAACAATTTGTTTCTAGAAATTAAAATTGAAGTATATTAACCACTGTCATAGTGGAAAGCTAAATAACTGTTTGCAGAACAGGGTGAGTCTCCGTTCCCTGTTCTGCCTATAAAAGTTAGTGACACTAAAATAAAATGTAGTACTCTAATAAGCACTAAACTATACATAAAAGCAGGCCACCTCAAGCATAAAATGCTGATAAGGTTAATAAAAATGCATAAAAGGTCATTCTAAATGTTTTTTTTAATGTATCTATCTTTTCTACCTGCACCGATCAGGCTCATATAATACTTTCATTGCATAAATTTCACATAGGCAATCTATGCCATTAAATGTATTTCTGCTGCCACAGGGTTTCATGCCTTTTGTGTCAAATCGAAACTCAGCCCACTTGTGTAACAATTACTGTATCCAGGAATTGGTCATTGATTATGTGGATAACTTCAGCTTGCAGCTACAGTATAATGTTCAATATATGGAATGCTTAGAATTATTTTATATTATCTTTACACTGTATTCATGATTTCAGATTTAGGGACAATATAATGTTTAAATGTTATGTATGTTTTTTTTGCAAATAACACCTGTTAATACTTGTAGATATGTTATATGTATTCAGCTCTATATAGTAAAATACATATTGCACCTGTGCCCCAATTTCGGAGGAGAGTTGCACTACTGTATGTGTAATATTTGCTTATTACATAAAGTCTTTGAGTTTTGGCACAGGGAGGAGTAGACAGAAAGCTATAATTAAAAACACAGCATGGTTATGATAAATCTCCTACAAATGTGATCACTCACTCCGCCTGACTCCTCATACTGATGGTGGAACAAAACGATGTTCAGTGGCAAACAACATAGGGCCTAATTCAGACTTGATTGCACCTCTGCGGATTTGCAGATGTTTGCGATCGGATCGTCGCTGCCCAGCCAGAGTGAAATACCGCCCCATACAAGTCTGTGTACACCATGCAAAAAGCTTTGCAAACACCGGTCAGCTGCAAATCTGTACGCAACTCATTTACCATCTAATGATTTTTCCAGTCTGTGTGTAGTGCATGACTTACTCCTACAGTGCGAAAGAAACAGGCTGATCGGGGCCGGAGCTGACGTCACACATCCACCCTGAAAGCGCTTGGGAACTCCTGCGTTTTTCCTGACACTCCCAGAAAATGGGCAGTTACCACCCCCAAACGTCCACTTCCTGTCAATCAGCATGCGTTCACCTAGCAATCTAAAAAGACACAGGATTTTTTCGCTGTTTGGCCTCGCACCTGCACATTACATTCCGTATGCATGCGCAGTCGTTCGATATTTGGCTGCTGTGCAATATTGCACAACAGCATTCAGGTCTGAATTAGGCTTATAGTGAAAATATGTCCGATATTTAGCTGTGTTTTTCTTATTTGCTATCATTGACTGACTTATTTAAAATCAGAAAACAGTAGTAACATGCAGAACAGTATCTGGAAAAGTGACTGTGCAAAGACACTTCTATAACTGTAACCATTTACATCCTAGCTTACATTTTTACTCACACAGTGGCCTTTTTTTCTTAAAGCGACAGAGTATAGTGCAATTTTATTTCCATTGCTACAGTAGGTCATCAGTTATTTCCATAGCTAGTGAATCACTGGATTTTAGCACTAATACCCAGCACATACTCTACTACTCTCCTGGAATGTCAGTCAGATGCCTGAATTTAGTGGATTTTTCTTGGTCTTTCTGAAGAGCTGGTCATACCTCCTGGATCCCAACCACTTTTCAAGTTAATAAGCAGGCCTAAATTGGGAGTAATCTAAATTGGGATTGCGGTATAGTGGAGGTTGAAGTACAGAGGTTGGCATCTCCTGTGTTACTTGGGAATGAGATATTCCAGGGTCTAACCAGTTATTTTGAAACATAGAAACATAGAATTTGATGGCAGATAAGAACCACTTGGCCCATTTATTCTGCCCACCCTATTTTGTGTGAGCTTATACATACAAGTCTTGTCAGCAGTTCTTGGAATCATCTAGCCATTCAGTTACCATCCCAAGACCTACTTAGGAAATGGCTTCCATGAACTGTGAATCAACACCAGTATGTGATTAGGTACAGGTAGATGTGGTGGCCATCAACTACCCACCTATGGATGACCTAGAGACTGGCTTATCTAGGACATATTGTATTGGCCATCACCAAATAGATAAGGAGTAGAGGCATTATTTGAACCCAGTTGTCCAAGAGCCAGCAACAGAAGAAGTGAAGGGTATTAAAGAGCCAAAGGACTTAGAAGCACCACATTGTTCATTTGTCATGTTGACACTGGGGAATCAAAGATGATTAAGCTGACTTCATACAAGGTGTTGGCCAGAAGACTTCAGTTATGATCAACCAGGAGCACAATGATATGCTGGAAAGAGCAGTCATTGCGCCCTTCAAATGCAGAGGTCATGTTAGTGCCCAAAAAAGACAATAGCTTTTATATGGATTTTAGTTAATTTAGCAGTCACTGTAATCGATTCCTTGCATAGATGAGCTCCTTAATCAGCTGGGAAGCACACTTCATGTCTGCCTTGGACCTTAGTAAGGGTACTGGCACTTACCACTGTGTTTAGGCTTTTCAAGTTTACTGCTATAGTATTCCATTTGGGATGAAAAATGTCACAGCCACATTCAGCATGACCAGTGGTTCTCAAACTCAGTCCTCAAGACATTAGTTTACATTTTTCAGAATAGAATCAGTGTATCAAAATTATTCTGTTGGCAAATAGCCTAGATAATGTATGGAAGTGGAGGTGCCCCAGGGATGGGAATGCTGTATACTCAAAACAACAACATTGACAGAGAGTTTTATGAAGTAAAAAAATCCCTTGTGGGGCACACTTTTTTATGCTCAAAATTTTTATGCTCAATTCTATTGTTAAAACATAATGTTTAAAAATTATTTCCCATAAAGAAAAAGGGTATATATAGGGGTCTACTCAATGCATGTCTGATCCTCTCTGACGGAGAGGATCCGACAGTGAAGTATCCAATTAGCGGGCATTTCCGACAGGTTTTGCCGGTTTCAACAATGCTGATCCGACTATTTTTAAAGTCGGATCAGCATTGTCGAAAATGTGCCCAAAAACTGTCGTAATTGGCCACTAATTCTACAAAACACATGGATCTGCAGCTAATCCACCAATCCACATGTTTTCCGACAAATTGAAATTGCCTGCAAGTTAGAAAAATGGCAGCTCCATTGAATAGGTTGAATCCTGATTCGACCAAAAAAAGTTGGAAACTGTCATCTTTCTGACTTTACGGCAATTTCGACTTCAATTGAATAGGCCCCATAGACTATTATCAGATTTTGAATAGTCTCCCTTAGAAAGTAGAATATTTAGGTCAATAAAGTATTTTTCAACATTTACTTAATAGTAACAGTATATACACCATGAATGGTCTTATAGTGAAAGTATATAAAGCATCTATTAATCAAATGATTATAGCAGAGGAGATTATTTTAACACATATTAATTTTATACATAAGAATATAAATGACACCCACCTCTGTGCATAAAAGTATTCACATTATACTACTAAAACTCAATGTAGCTAGTTTTGCTCAGAAATATGGCACAAACTAGTACTGGATCACTAGCCGAAAAACAGTATTAGCATCAGTAGCAAAATGGAATGTGGTACAATGAAGAAAGCGAGTGTTTACATAAAATAATACATACTGTAACGTTTGAGCTCATTGTAGCTATGTACTGCTCAGGAAGCCATTACAAAAGATGTTACCCTTAATAGTGCAAAAATAAATAAATAAAAAGATGTAAAACAATATGATCTGATGGTCATCATTACACTTCCATAAAACTCCTATGGAACGGGAAATTGGTTTGTATAAACTTTGCACCTGGGGCTCTTGGATCCCAGCAACACTGCACTGTTTGTAATGAAAGGGTTAATCCATTAATACATGTTGTCTAAAGCTGGGTACACACTACATGACGTGTGTACTCAGCTATGTCATCAGCGACGGGTCCCGGTGGCGGGGCAGGCATACATGCTTGCCGAAGCCAACAGCAATGAGTGACGGTGAGGGTGGTGGTGAACGGTGGCCTTGCTACATTAAACAGCATGGCCCTTGCTGGCGATATCACCTGTCAGGCATGCATGCATGGCCGATGTGCGATGGTGCTGATGATGCGCGGAAGTGACATTTTGCATACACACTAGGTGATATCATGAATGATGTGTCAGTATCGGCCACACTTTATTGTCTAGTGTGTACCCAGCATAACATAATATAAGTTGAATAAAGAGGAGAGCAGTACAGTACATCACTGTAAGATGCCCAAACATTTCCGCTTTCCATGGTTTGCAAAGAGAGTGGGAGTGGGGAAGCACTGACAGAAGCAAAGTAGAGGTGTGGAGGAAACAATCCCATATACCAGTGTTAGATGATCCCTGATACAGAGCACATTGCAGGAATCAAATGGGCTGCAGGTAAGTACATCTCTGCATCAGAAATACCTGAGAGATTGTGTAAATAGGAGTCAATGAGGGTCCTGTGCGGTCTCCCCCACCGTATGGTCAGTATGGAGCTGTGTAGAATGATTTGACTGTCAATGATGTTGTTTTGAATTCTGTCAGGAGACCTGGAAAATATAAACTGTCTGGGGTCCTAAGGAACAAGCTTGCATACCTCCCAACATGACCCTCTCCAGGAGGGACACAATGCTCTGTTCCAGGACTTCCTTCTTAATTTAAGCATACCTCCCAACATGACCCTCTCCAGGAGGTACACAATGCTCTGCTTCTGGACTTTTCTCTTAATTAATGAATGCCGGCACCTGTGTTAAACAGGTTAATGGATAAGAACAGTGTTTCACCCCAGGTCATGGCAATCATAAATTAAGAGGGAAGTCCAGGAGCAGAGCATTGTGTCCCTCCTGGAGAGGGTCATGTTGGGAGTTATGATTTAAGATTGCCCTCATCTGTGCTGAAACACCTTTGTTACCAAATAACCTGTTCAAAACAGGTGAGGGCAATCCTACATTTAGAGGGAAGTTCTGAAAAAGAGCATTTTGTCTCTCCTGGAGAGGGTCATGTTGGGAGGTGTGTTTGCGTACCTATGGTATAGACTAAAAGGATTATACATCAGTGTTGTGCAGCTCTAAATTGAGAGTAGCAAATTAAGATATGTATAATTTGTTGTCCGATAATTGCATATAAAGAATATTCCTTAATTTTAATTGTTTGATAAATATTGTTACTTGTCTCAGACTAGATTGTCTTTTTGTTCTGTGTAGTATTTCCACTAAGATGTAAATGCCTCTTGAATTCCTAATTTTTCTTGGCTTTTTATTGAGTTTGAATGTTTGCACCAGATAATGTGTATTTGGTGCTGTTTAATGAGATTAACCTGTCAATTCAAATAAAGACAGCTGCAAGACTTAAGCAGCAAAGCCTGTTTTTAATGACACTGATGTCTAATGCATAGAGACAGTTGCCATTTTCACGCTGACATTGTAGCAGTGACTCCTAATATTACCATATATTATACCTTTAATAAATGTCTGGGTCATTGCAGTAAATACGTTATATTCTCAAACACAAAGAGAACAAGATAAATTATGTTTGCTTTCCATACAGTTATTTGTAATAGGATGCACAATGCCATTTACCATTTTCTAAATTGCTGTTTCACATAACAATACATTTGTTTACATATAGAATTTCATTAGAACCATAGGTAGAGTCAAACATTGTTCCCTTTTATATATTAGGTAGGAATTTATTGAATTTTCATCCAAGACGAGTATTATTAAAGTGAACTGGCAGTGTTACTATATTATTTACCAAGAAAAAAAACACTCTCTCTAAACAATGCATGCAGTTGTTTAATTGAACAGGATATTATCTCACTGTGTTCAGCATCAATCATAGTTTAAAAATGTAGGCTATCTAGTTTAGAATATGTTCCTGCATGCACTGTGACTTTTAAACTGTGGTCCATCCCTTTGGACTCTTGCTATGCAAATTCATAATTGTCTTGATTATAAATATTCTTAGTGGTTAGAGTAGCGGTTCCCAAATTTTCTTGAATCACAGGTTCCTAGAGTATGAGTTTTTTTCACAGTACTCCTAAGATAAAAGTTTTTTTTTCTTACTAAATGTACAAAAAAATGAAGTATATTGTACCTACCTGCCATTCTTAGGTTCAGTTTTGGTGGTGTACAGAGTTGTGCTTCTGATTGTCTACATGTTTTATGATTGACAGCCACTATCACTGGTTTTGACTTACACCTTGACCATAAATATGATTTGGTCCTGGACCACTAACCCCAGGATGCCTGAGCACTCAGTTTGGGATCCACTGGCTTAGAGTGTACACCTGCATGTTTTTCCTACATGGTACTCAGCATGGTAGAACCTCTTACTATATTTAAAATTAGCATGAGCAGTCCAAGCCACCACCCCCACCCCTTCTCCCTTCCTCCTTCCCTTACCCTTTCCACTGTATACAAAGCAACAAGACTGCTTATGTAGCATGCTTCCAAACTGTCCTGATTTTCATGGGACTGACCCCTTTTTGGGCACTGTACCAGGCATGTCCTGTGTTTGCTCGAGAGGTGGGGCTGCAGAGCAGTCAAAAATTCAAATAAGGAAGCCACACCAACTGCCACCCAAAATGTTGCCAAACATTTCTGTCTGGGACACACTGTCAGTTGGTGTCATGAGAGCCTACATTCTGAAATGGATCGGGCAGAAAGGGGTGACACAGATTTGGTAAAAATGAGCCATGTGGCAGAGAGTAAGGATGAGAGATGACTGCATCTGATAAAGAAGTGGGTCTTGTGAGCCCGTTTAAAGTTTTGTAGAGAGGTGGAGAGCCTACATAATGTAGGCCACACGGGCAGCAGATCATTTATACAACACATGTGGAGGTACAGGATAAGCTACTGTATATCTAATTTTAAACCATTTACCTTAATAGGGTGGCAAAAGTTTTGGCCATCAGGAAATAGCCACAAGTAACATATCCCAAGCACTTGTAGTATCCGGGTTTGCCACTAAGAAAGTTGGTAGGCCGGGTTGAATTAAGATTAGCTATATCCAGGTTCATAAACAAATCGCCTATATTTCTGCCATATTGAAACTATCAGAAGAAGGTTATTCTTCAACAGAGGCATATCACTGTCACTATTTACTATTGGTCACAGCTTATGGGTATTTTGAACCAAAACAAAGCTCTTAGGGGTAAATTTACTAGAGCTTCTTAAACAGAGAATTGGTGATGTTGCCCATAACGACCAATCTGACTCTATACATAATTTTCTGAAATGCAAGAGGTGATAGACAGCATTTGATTGGTTGCTGTGGGCAACAACACCAATTCTCTGTTTTAGAAGCTCTAGTAGATTTAACCCTTAGCGTTATTTGATTAACACAATGGAATTATCACGCAAATTACATCACCATGGCTGAAGTACGGAGTGTCATGACAAACTCAAAGCTTTAGATTTAGCCACCTCCAAATCTCTTCATCTGTAGCTCCTCTCTAGAAATGTGTTAAACATGAAGTCTATATGATACATCATGTCCTCCATGGAATATTTAGCATATCCAAATAAATTGGGAGTATGGTAGACCTTGTCTCATCGAGATGGACTGATGGCTATTAAATCCTAAGCATGTTGTTACAATCAGTGGTTTTAATGAATAGAGAGGACTCTAAGTTACCATTTGTTAAAGTGCACACATTGAGAAAATTCACAGTATCAGAGTGTGCTGTAATTGTGTAAACGTTTAGCAGAACAGTCAGACACATCATTACAATAAATGATATTGAAAAACAATTCCTTACTACCTGTCCAAACAATGAAAAGATCATCTTTATATATTTGATAAACAAAGATATGTTTGGAGACATCAGGGTCCATAAAAAATAATTATTTCTCCACTGCATGCACATAAATATTTGCATAAAATGGGGCCACACTGGACCCCATCACACAGCCTGCTAGCTGTAGGAAAACGTTGTCAAAATAGAAGTAATTTCTAGTAAGGACCAGATTTAATAACCTGAAAAAAAACTCCACACTGGGACCAACATATAAGGAATTGTTTTCAATAAGCAATTGTGTGGATTTAATTCCCTCCTCTTGTGGGATGCAGGTGTACAGATTTACTACATCCTCATAGCAGGCAAGGCTATTTCATGGTACAGTATGTAGGCTGTCAAACAGTGGCAAAAATGATGATGTGACTTTTAGATAAGTAAAAGTATTTGGCACAGGTGGCTGTAATAGTGAATCTAAAAAAAACAGATACAGATTGGTATAACGAACCACAGGCTGAGATGATAGGATAGTCCGATGGAGAATGATGATTTTTATGTACCTTAGGTAAGCTATACAATAACAGAACAATGGGAAATGTAACTGTTAATGCTTTAACCAAATCATCACTGATGCTTGCTGATTTCACTGCTAGCCGCAAAAAGAAATCAAGTTCATTTTTGTAACATACGGTAGGATCATTAGGGAGTAAAGCATATGTATTAAAATCAGATAGCTGTCTAATAATTTCCTTTTTATTATCAATAACATTTTTAACAACAACAGAACCACCTTTGTCCACTTTGCCGACAACAATGTCTTTACATTTCTGGAGACTGGGCATAACTGATAATTCATCTCTAGTAACAATTGAATACAAAGTCTCAGGGTGTTGAAGAATCATATCAGCAGACGACTCTAACATCCTGGTAAAAGTTTTAATGGATGGACTATTGCAAACAGGCTTACATTTAGAAGAATCCAATGGTAAAACAAGCACAAAATATAAACCTTTACTAAATAATTATATTCTGCTTCAGTTAAAGGCTAAAACAATAATTTGAAAACAAATTATTTTTGGTAGCAGTGGTCTTCTTCCTCCTTGCCTCTCAAACTGACCTCCCTGTCTCGTTAGTCAGCGAATGACCCAGATGCTTGAGCCCAGGTTGTCATGACCGGGCTCAAGTATCAAGCATCGAGGGACAAAATGCTTCCAACATCCATACCGAGAAACTGTTGGGGCAGAATCACAAGCAGATGTGGTAGAATCACGTGACATGAATAGTTCCTTGTTGTGATGAAATCTTACTTGCTGGTAATAATTTAATTGTCAGGATGCTTTACCGGACAACCAGTTATATACCTTATTCTGTGCATAAACATTTTCCACCTTGCGTAGTTTGGCCTGTTTATATTTAATTAAGTCAGTTTTGTACTTGTCGACTTGAAATGATAATTTGTTGAGCTAGTTGATACTTGTATCAAATTTGAGTGTAGTCAGATGTTCTTACTCAAAACTTTTAATTTTATCTCTAGTGAGGTTTAATTCACACAAGGATTCCTCTATTACAAGTAAAATAATGTCCATAGAACACTTATTTAATACAGACATAATTTTTTTTAACAAAAATTGACACAAATAGACCATGTACCACCTTCTAATAGAGGTGGTGATCATTCCAAACTTTTTGCAATGTGAATCCAAATGGATTTATTTATTTGATACCGTTTCCCCTAAATTACATTATACATATAACTTTTGTATCCTTTATGTATATAGTCTCTTTTCTTTGTTCTTTTATTGCAGGTTTTTCTGTTAAGTACCAGGTTTTGTTTTGTACTCCTCCATTTTTTGTATTCTACCTAATATCTAATCAGCTATTGGTAGGATTTTTAAGAGTGTCATGTTCATTTGTGTAATATTACCTGATGAAAGGGGCCATGTCCCCTGAAACGCAGAGCAATAAATTTTATCTTTTATAAAGAGTTTGAGTGCCACCTATTCACCTTCAGAGTATCTGGTATCTATATTGCAGTAGAGGATAGCAATGGAGCATTTCAACATACGCTTACAGCTGTGAGTGCACAATTAATCTATATTACGATCTATCTATCTATCTATTAGAGATGAGCGGGTTCGGGTTTTACTTGGTTTTACTCGAATTTACTCGGTTCTCAAAACAGCATCTTATTGGCTATTCAAAACAAGACACCTCTGTAAGCCAATAAGATGCCATTTTGAGAACCGAGTAAACCCGCTCATCTCTACTATCTATCTATCTATCTATCTATCTATCTATCTATCTATCTATCTATCTATCTATCTATAAAACATTATTTAAATAAAAAATATAGAGGTTGATTAATGCTGAAAATTAGCCACAAAAAAACTAGGTTGCTGCTGCTGCTCTTTCATCGACTGATCCATATTGTCAATCGGTGCTATTAGTATCGATGGCACCTACTCAACATTATTTTTTAAGTACAGTGCTTGAACATCAACACACATTTTTTTTTAAACTGCAGTAATGGTGGCATCTACTGAACATTATTTTTAAGTACAGTGCCTGTACAACAACACACACATTTGAATTATTTTTAACACTGCAAAAAGTAACGTTGGCACCTAGTGAACTTTACTTTTTAAGTACAGTACCTGAACAGCAATAAACAGAATTTAATCTTCACTGACAGTCACACTGCAGTCCTCAGGCTGTCACTGATGGCACTGACAGTCTGTCACAGTCATAGTGCTGCAGCTCACAGGCCTAGTACGCTGATGATGATGATGATGATGATGACGACGACAATGATGATGATGATGACGATGATGACACAGTAGCTCACAGCCCTTCACTGATGACAGTCTGACATTGATACAGTAACAGACACTGCTGCAGCCCACAGCCACAGCTTGCTGATTCCATAGTTGCCCACAACCCATTGTCACTAACACACTGAAGCCTGACCCACACCCTCTCCCTTCAGCATTCTGTCGGAAATGGCACCTGAACCACAAGGTATCAAATCCAAAACCTGAGAAAAATCTGATGCCAGGAGGGTGATGTTTTTCCTCATTTTCGGATCTGAGCCTGACGGGAAATACTTAGCCGGGACTTGGAAATACTTGCAACCTGGTAGTTTGGGTGGTTTCGGTTTCCTCTGTAGTAAAAAAAACTAATAGAAGTTGCCACTTATAAAAATTAACCACACTCTGGCAAGTATCCACTCTCTTTATGAGCTATTTCACAAATGGAACTTTTTCTTTCATTATTTATTACAGGATCTACAATATTCCCAGCCATAATCTGTTCCAGGATTCATCACTGATGAACCTACAGTATTAGAAGACTTTTCTGTTCTGCACAGCGCCTGGAATCTTCTTATTCATGTTTCACGTATTTATTGAACAAAATATATTTTCATGTGTAGCAATTGTTTTACACCGATATATCATTTTTCTAGTGACTGCAGTCACATATTGTACAATGGGGGTCATTCCGAGTTGATCGCTAGCTGAAAATGTTTGATGCGAATAAGTAAAAAAACAGCACTTTTGCGCATGCGGCGCAATGCGCACGCGCGACATACTTTCACAACGGTCGATGTATTTCTACACAAGGTCTAGCAAAGCTTTTCAGTCACAATGGCCGCCGCAGAGTGATTAACATGAAGTGGGCGTTTCTGGTTGTCAACTGACCGTTTTCAGGGAGTGTTGAAAAAAACGCAGGCGTGCCAGGAAAAACGCAAGCGTGCCAGGAAAAATGCAGGCATGGCTGGGCGAACGCAGGGCATGTTTGTGACGTCAAATCCGGAACTGAATGGTCTGAAGTGATCGCAAGCGCTGAGTAGGTCTAGAGCTACTCAGAAACTGCATAATATTTTTTGTAGCCGTTCTGCGATGCATTAGTTCATACTTCTGCTAAGCTAAGATACACTCTCAGAGGGCGGTGGCTTAGCGTTTGCACGGCTGCTAAAAACTGCTAGCGAGCGATCAACTCGGAATGACCCCCCATATTGCATAAATCTAATTATATATTAAATGCACCTGCTTCTATTAGTGTCTAAACTAATATACTGTAAGGTTAACTTGGACATAAAAAATATTTATACAAGACTGCTAATTAAAGAATACTTTTTTCTCACATTCAAATTAAACTCCTTGACAACATTTTAACCCTTGGTATACTCAAATATTTTATCTGCTAAGGCTGGTCTGTTCAACTCTTTAAAAGGCTAGAGCACTGTACCCACACAGTGTGCCAGACACATGTATGTATGCAGTGTATTTGTCACAGAAAGTTAGGTACAGTAGGTGTAGAGCCAGAGTTATAAATAAATTACGGCACAGCAGCAATATACCGTATGTTCCTATTAAATATATTTTTTTAAAAATTAAAAATATTTACATTTATTATTAAACATTCATATAGTTTTAGTCTTAATTATCACAATATTAATCTTCCTATAAGCTAACGATGCATGAAAATTTCTGTAAATGAACCTCTATTTTCAATTTTCCTTCTAGAACAATAAATACTTCTACCATAAATAAAGATCAAACTGATCGTTTAACCAAATACCGCAAAGGGATAAAGTATGCCTGCATTATAGTCACCAGAAAAAGGTGCTTTTCCACCGAATACAGAATCTAAGATCCTGGACCACCATAAACTGCATCCTTAGCCCACCAAACCTCAACAAAAACAACTGCAAACACAAGACCATACCTTCTCTAATGTACTCCATCCCCCATACAAATTCACACATTCACACCTCCACTCTCATTGTCACACCACCAATCAACAAATGGCCAAAACATGATGGGTGACATCCCCATGACATGTCTGTTGCACTCTGTTAAAAGTAGCTCCTCCCTGTTTACCCCGCAAAACTCGTCTAGGCAGAATAACCAACCACATCACTTGAACATGTGGCTGGCTTGCCGAAATGGCATTCCATTTCAAATCTGATTCAATCCTCATGATAACAGCTACTGCTCAGCAAGTGCCTAGGGCATTCCTTTACCAATGACGGACAAATAATAGGGAGCACTTACTATCTGCCCAGGAGGACACCAAACGCAAGATGAGAAATCATTTTAACCCTAGAAAAATATACAAAGAAGTTATTTTTATGTGCTGCAGGGATACAATAAACTGGCAGTTATGCACCCTCAACATGATAACCCAAATGTTATCAGAAGCCTTATTGGTTGCATAATCTCCATAAAAAAAAAAAAAGAGGGAAGAAGGGAGGGTGCATAGTAGAACTGATTCAGGAATAGAGACACACTATTGAATTGAAGACTAGCCACCTGATGCATAATCAATGTGCCCACGATTTTGTTTATTATTGTTTATTTATTGTTTATTATTTTTAGTTTGTTATTATGTAATTTCAGTGTGCAGTTACTATTACTGTATAGCTGACCAGTAGACTAGTAAGCCCTCAGCTAGCGCTGCAATAGTATAGGCCACTTGGCCTAGTCCTTGTGTATATAGCATACAATATGTAATAGCAGTATGCTTTGGCATTTCAGTCATGGGTGCAATTTGTGTGGTGCACATGGGCCCCTGGGTCTAGGGGGGGCCCACACCGCACACAATCCACCCATGTTGTTTTAATAGTTACCTATCCAGAATCCCACGATAGGTGCTGCAGCAAAAATCACCCCCAAAATGGCCACAGTGCATGCGCAATAGGTAATTAGTCTCCAGACCATGGTGGGTACCATGTTTCAGTGACCTGGGCATGCGCAGTAGACTCTGGCACAATGCCGGGGCCTACTGCGCCGTGGAGAGGAGAGTGCCCACCCAGAGTCTGTACACAGGCCCCCTTCTCTCTTAAAACGCCCCTGGCAGTATGGATGGTAAGTTAGAAATGAGGACACTTGCTAACGATATAAAATAAAGAATGGAAATTACTAAGTACATCAGAGATGCAGTATATACCCTTATATTGACCTGTGGCATGCAAAATGCACCAATTGTTCCTGATCCTGTAGTCATAAGGGCTGAATGAACTACCCAAAAATAAGGAAGGCATTCTGCATGGTGAACTCCAAGTCAACCAACACTGCTGATGCCCAATCGGCCATACAAAAAAATATCACAGGCAGGTGCTCAACCATGTCCCTGCACCTAGGCAAAACTGCCTTTCTCCTTCCCTCTACCATGCAATTCTGTATACATAAGTGTGTTCATCTGTGTAATAAATGTGTACTTGAGACCTGGAAGATGTCGGGAATCACAGGACAAAAAAAAGAAGAAACAAATTGAGAAAGAGTAAAAGAGACAAAAGAAATAAAGAATATGCATACAAAAAAAGAAGAAAAACTAAATTCAACAAGGACAAAAAAACAACACAAATAAAAATGCACTGACATCAACCAGAAATGAGAGAGTAAACTAAGAGAGAGCGGACATAAAATGTGGACCAATGCATGGCATGCAGGGGCCAGGTATGGTAGTTTTAAGGAACAGTGGGAGGCGCATAGAGGTTTGCGCAAAAGAGCATGGTGGGAAAGGCTGCGAATGCAACATCCAAGCAGAAGAAAGGAGAATTGAGAACTGTTAAAGTACAGGGAAATAAAAATAAAAGGAGAGAAAAATGAGAAATAAGAATTCTAAGAGAAAATGGGTAGGGTGAACAGAGATAGAGGTGAATATCACACAAGATAAGAATTGCATAAAGTGCTGGTAAAAACTATCAGGACAATGTTATGCAGCGGAAATGAAAAAGGCAGAAATGCCAATGTCATCCCAAAATGAGACACCAGCAATCACCTAACTTCAGATCCTCCAATCCCAGCATCCACTGTGGTCAAGTGATTCTGCCTACCATTCACTGCAAGCCAAGGGGGGTATAAGGAAGGCACTGACTAGCCACCAGTGCTTTGAACAAACCATTCCTTCCGGAACAACGTTTTGGGCTCTGGACCTTGACTCCTATTCCCATAGATGTCTGCTGTCTGCTTCCCCTGTCAGGTTCAGCCTGGCTCCTGTGACACTTTCTATGAGCCCTTGTCAGATCCAGCCTGACTACTGTACTGTACATTTCTTTAATCATCTTTTACCCTAATTGTACCCTGAACACTGAGATACCCATCTGTGTAACCCGTCTCTGTCCACCCCTTCCCTTTAGATTGTAAGAACTCATGACCATGATCTTCTTTCATGTGCTTTCTCCTTTATCATCTTCTGCTCCCCTTCACAACTGGTGCACTGAATCTTTGAGTTTAGCTGGCGCTACCTTTGTAGGTTTGATGACTGTATTTGCAGTAATGATTATTCGTCTTATATTCCCTTATGTTCTGCAATGTTATAATTTATAACTCTTTTGCACAATGTGGGCCTTATATAATAGCCTATAAGTTGCAGGCACAATTCCAGCAAGTATGCCCATTTTTTTTTAAAGTGGCAATAAATAAATAAAATAAAATAAAACAAAAGAAGGTTGGTTTGCCTTTTAAAATGTTACTGTACTTATTACTCATCATAATTGAGACTGTGTCTGCATCTCAATGGCAATAACTTAAGGTCCTTTATTGGATTGTTTTTTGTTACTGCGCTATGTACGGAACTATTTACCCTTGTGGCACCATATGAATAAGGTATAGTAGTGATAAAAATAATTACAGCATTATTGAAAATGTACAGCTACCAGTCAGAGGCCATAATGAATCACAAACCAAGAAGCTTACACACACTCATACCTAACTGGCATTTGCCTACTGTGCATTTAGCAAGAAGGGTGGGGGGGGGCATTGATGCAGCATTTTACGGGTGGTGCGGCCAAAAACGGGGAAATGCCGGGAGCATTTTCGGGGCAGCTGCATGACATCACATGCAGCCGCTCTGATGAAAAAATTGTATCAGACTGACTGACAGCGCAGCCAGGCTTCAACCTTAATTTGATGCGTCCGAAAATGTAATTGTGGATGCATTATGAAGCGCCGCCACACATGCTGAGTTGCCCCCCCAGCATGTGAGATGGACGCAGATCTTATTGCGTATCCATCTCTGAATCAAGTCCTAGATATAGAATGTTTGTCACAATAACACTATTTTCTAACTCACTTATAGTATTTATCACTTGAAATTTGTGTTTAAAGGTCAGTTCCATTTAAAGTAAACAGCTTTGAATCAAAAATATGTCCAAGGAAGGAAGATTAGTTTTTGAAATGTGCATATTCATTATTATTTGGTAGTTCTAGCACATTTCAGCATCAATATTACCTATTGCCTTAACAGCACCCATTCTGATCATCTACACAATGCTTGTTGTACATGGATCAGGATGAATCGAACACCAGCACTCACATCCAATTTGAAAAGAATCTATTTCATATCACAGCTGAGCTTTTCCTGTGAAATGAATTAAATTCACTACACGTTTTATCTATATCTTTCTCTTCCATCCTTACTGAGTCATTCAGACGTTTTTTCTTTATCTGACATTAACTAAAGATTATTTATATATTTAATGCTCATTATAATGGATATAGCTCTTATTATTTTTCTGATCTATGCAATATCATTTTCTGTATTTGTCAGTAAAGCTGTTAAATTTTTGTCATTTTTAATGATTGTAGCATTGTGGTTACTATGGTTATTTACTTTCATGTTAGATTATATTTGTAATGTGTGTGTCTGTTTTTGCTGTTGGTTTTGTATACTCTATGAGTGCGGCTCCATCGCAGGCGTGCTCTCCCGGTGGGGCTAGGCGATCTGGCGCCTAGCCCTGCTACGGGAGTGCACACAGACACTCCCATTCTAGTGAATGGGGCTCGTATGCATCACAGACGTGTACGCACCCCACATGCGGCGATAAGGCGATTAGCGTGGCTCCATCTGTATACACCCATCAGTCATAACATGAAAACCACTGACAGATTAAGTAAATAACATGGACTATATAATTACAATTTCACCTATCAAGGAGTTGGATATATTAGGCAGCAAGTGAACAGTCAGTCCTTTAACCACTTAACTGACGATTTATTTAGCCAAAAACCGCTCTGAAATTGTCGTTTTTTTTTATGAGTGAATTAGGTGAAGGACATGAATTTAACCCTATCCCAAATGATTTTAGTTAAAAAAAGCAAAAAAAAATATTTTTTTTGAATTTTTTGTAAATTTTTTAACCCCAAACATCGAAACATCGATCGCGAATATCATGACCATCGGAACATCGGGAACATCGCGACCATGGCGGCTTTCATTGAAAGCCGGGACAGCCTTGAGGTATGCAGGGGGGGTCTGGGGGCAGCTAGGGAGAGTTTATTTACACTCCCCAGCGGCTGCCATTGTCTGCAGCCGCTGGAGGGGACAGATCCTGCCGTGCTGACCGATCAGCAGTGATCCGGCAGCACGGCAGACACAGGGAGAGTGCAGGGAGGCAGAGCAGCAGCGGAGGGAAGTTTATCTTCCCTGCCGCTGCTAACACTCTCTATCTGACTGGTCGCATCCTGTGCGACCAGGTCAGATAGAGCACTTGCAGGAATGGTCGCATCTGATGCCACCATGCCAGACAAGTGGTTAAGGGGATGTTTTGGAGCAGGAAAAATGGGCAATTGAAAGGATCTGAGCGACTTTAAAGTAGATGGGCCAAATGGTTCTTACCTTCCGTCAAATTCTATGTTTCTATGAATTTGTCAAGAGCCAAATTGTGATGGCTAGATGACTGGGTCAGAGCATGTCCAAAACAGAAGGCAATGTGGGGTATTCCCAGTATGCAGTGTTTAGTACCTGACAAAAGTGGTTTAAGAAAGAACAACCAGTGAATCAGCAACAGGTTCATGGCTGCACAAGGATGACTGATCCATACGGGAAGCAAAACCCCATCTGGTCCTATCCCACAGAAGAGCTACTGTAGCAATAAATGCTGAAAAAGTTAATGCTGTCTATGGCAAAAAAGGTGTTAGAGCACACAGTGCATCACAGCTTGCTGTGTATGGGGTTGTGTAGACACAAACTGATCAGAGTGCCCATGGAAGCTACTGTCCACCACTAAAAGCTTCTACAATGGCACGTGAACGTTAGAACTAGACCATGGAGCAATGAAAGAAGGTAGCCTAGTCTCATGAATCACATATTCTTTTACATCATGTGAACAGTTGGTTGCACATGTGTCATTTACCCAGGGAATAGATGTCACCAGGATAAACAATGCGAAGAAGGTAAGCCAGTGGAGGCACTGTAGTACCCTGGACAATGTTCTGCTTGGCAACCTTGGGTCCTGCCTTTCATGTGGATGTTACTTTGACATGCTACCACCTACATAAACATTGTTGCACACCAAGTGCACCTCTCCCCCCCCCCCCCCCTTGCTATCATATTCCTGAGTGGCAGTAGCCTCTTTCAGCAGGATAATTCACACACTGCAAAAAGTGTTCAGGAATGGTTTGAGGAACATGATGTTGTGTTCAAAGTGTTGGCTTGGCCTCCAAATTCCCCAGATCTCAAGGTGACGAGTGTGGCTACATCTGTACAGTATATCTTTAATCATTAGTATTGGGGCCTGCACAAACCCTATGCTACTGTAGGTGCAGGAGATCCATCAGAACAGGCATGAGATCTCCATCCACATGCTACTATTGAGGACAGAAGTTGCCTTGCCCACCCATGACACTATCAATTTACTCCCTTAAGATGGAACAGTTCCATGCATCAACATGGCCATTGCCTTGCTACCATCCATAAATGACCATTTCATTGAAAAAGTGCTTTGTGGCTGTACGGATCAATCCATCCGTACTTGTCATTTCTGTCCATGTGCGTTCAGTTTGTCTTATGCATGCATAATGAGCATATATTTGTGAGATCCATGATCATCTCTACACCCATCTGACTGAGAATCAGGCCCATGAGCATTTAAGTGCTTAGAACATAATTGGCACATGATTATGAAAATATATAAGTGCACACTTAACAATCTGTGCCTCATTATAGCATTTGCAGTTCATGGATTCATTATATAGTAAAAATAGTGCATTTCAAAGACAATATTTAAAAAAACAAAAACAAAGATTGCATGAATATCGATTGTTTTTTGACATTTGGTGTAAAAATCACTGCACCACTCCTTTTGCCTATAAGTATATAATATCCCTTCTAGTATTCGACTTTGAGATTTTCTGTACCGCATTGCAGCAATGAATACATTGTCACACATGCAGTGTAAATAAAATGTGATCAGTTCTATGGGGGTCATTCCGAGTTGATCGCTAGCTGCTGTTGTTCGCAGCACAGTGATCAGGCTAAAAATCTGCATTTCTGCACATGCATATGCACCGCAATGCGCACGTGCAACGTACAAAGACCTTTGTGTTTTTGCACAGGTTCTAGCAAAGCTTTAAGTCGCACGGCACAACGCAAGAAGATTGACAGGAAGGGGACATTTCTGGGTGGCAACTGACTATTTTCAGGGAGTGTTTGGAAAAATGCAGGTGTTCCGGGGAAAACACAGGTGTGGCTGGGCGAACGCTGGGCAGGTGTGTGACGTCAAAAGCCAACCCTCCAACGTTAGAATCAACGCACACGAAGAGTAAGTCCAGGGCTGGTCTTGTTCTGCACAAAATGTTTTTGCAGGCGCTCTGCTGCACAGGCGTTCGCACTTCTGCAAAGCGAAAATACACTCCCCGGTGGGCGGCGACTATGCGTTTGCATGGCTGCTAAAAACTGCTAGCGAGCAATCAACTCGGAATGACCCCCTATAATAAAAGAAAAATACTGCAATGCATTTATGGCAAGAATATACTTTTTTCATCTGCAAAGTTCTGGGATCTTTGAAATGGTCTGCTTTGATTTCAGATGAAAAGTTTTGCAATCCAGACATACAGAAACCTGAAGAGCGAACAGAAGCTCAACGAGGCTCATCACCGGTGCATGCGAGATTCACTGTGAATGCTGCTTTAGGGAGAGCTCACATTGTGTTAATTCAAATGTCGGGGCACACCACAATACATTTTTGAGACATTGATGTACTATGTAAGTTCATGATTTCAAAATGTGTAAACACAATATATTTTTAAGATACTCTAAATTGAACATCCAGATAGGGAAACTACAATAACAAACTTATGGTCCTAGGGTAGATATGGTCCAATGTCAGTGGGCAAGGTACTGTAAGCTTGGATATCGATCATTGCTGCTGCTGCTACAAGTCTTAGAGGTATATTTACCAAAGGTTGATTTTCATCAATTGTTATCTGTTCCAAATGAATTAAAATAGATATAAATCGATTGTGTTTCCACGGCTAAAACGCATGTTTTAGACCCTGAAACACTGCATTTATTCTTATCAATTTTCATAGAAATCTATAAGAATCAATGACAATTGACCTTTAGTAAATTTACCCCCAAAGTATACCTGTAAAGGTATTGCATTTATGGTGAAAATAATTGATAGTTACACCATTTTGAAGGCATTCAAGACAAATGAACCTCATTAATGGAACTATTGCTTCCTAGTGTCCAGTGGTTAGTATGTCATCAGACCTATAGGGTGGAATTCAAATGTTTGAAAAGTCGGTTGGGTGTTTGTTTTTTCCTGTCTATTAGATAGGAAAAAACAGACTCCCAACTGACTTTTCAAACATTTGAATCTCCCCCATAGAGTCCCAGGGTGTGGATTCATTGGCGCATCTATAATGGCTGCACAGTGTGTAGTGCACCCGGGCCCCTGGATCCAGGAGTCTCACTCTCTGCATCCATAAAGATGGGGGCAGCAGCTCCGAAAAGCAGGTGTACCCACGATCAGTAATACTGCTATTTCTGTAGTAGCGTTATTTACCTTTCCTGTCGTCAGCTTTTGCGCTAGTGTGACCTACAGTAAAGTCACGTATGTGCAGAGTCGTTGGTCACACAGTGGTGGGATCTGCTTGCATCTCTCTTTGCATTACCCAAAACTCCTCATAGGAAGGAGCTGGACTCTGAGAACAAGCACCATCTGATGATTGAGGTGGATCTCACAGGCAAACTCAGAAAACTTTACGTTGTCAGAGTTGCCGAATATCAGGTGGTCTTAGCATTTCTGTCTGTGTAACAGGACATTTAGTGATGATGAGTATGCCCCTCAAGCCTTGATAAATCTCCCCCATTGTGTGAAAGGTGTGGTCATATTAAGATATATAGTAGTTTCAGTCCATCAAAATTAGCTTTAAACCCATCTTGGTGAAGCTGCTTTCTAGATACACTAGTCATAATCATCAACGTGATGATCAAAATGGATCCAAAAAGTATGTAAAATGTATAAAAGAAATAAGCAGCCTGTTTGGTTACAACTCTTGTGGAGGAGTAATGGCATGAGGTTGCCATGCAAAACCTGCAGTCAACATAAGGCTATGTCATGGCAAGATTGTCCCACTACTTGGAACAAACTGCAGAGTGGGATCCATCTGTAATAGGGGAACCAGTCCCAGTCATGTATAAGTGTATGTGGCACTGCAATGGTAAACATAAAATGCAGAAAAATAATAGAATAGGCTCTTAAGGAATGATCCACATTTATAAATGAATAAATAAAATCATCTGGGTGGAAAGCCCTGATTGAATTCTGGAGCAGTCGCTCCTCTTCCTGCACCTGAGAACTTGCCATATTGCCTGTGGCTACTCGGAAACCTACCCCCATTTAGTGCCAGCTCAGAAACCAGCGGGTGACGTCACGAACATCCACGTAGTTTAAGCGACGTGCTATGTGTTTCGTCCTATAGTATGAAATGCGTAGGGCATGGCTTAAACGTACAAAACATGTAGGGCGTGGCTTAAACTATATGGACATTTGTGACGTCACCCGCTGGGTCCTGAGCTGGCATGAGAGACCGGCCGAGCAGAGAAGCGGACGGACGGCTGTATTTGTGGAATGATTCCGCTATACAAGTGATTTTAAACCTTCATTTATGTTGATATTTACTTTTTATAAAGTGATACTTTTTATTACATTGACGTGTGCGCTCACCATTTCCTTTTCTGCACAGTACTTATTCACTATACTCCGGTGGCTCAGAGAGGGATTGAGCTGCATTGGGAGGATTTATCAGAAAGAAACAAAGAAACCCTGGATTAACTGAGTCATTATTTTGCATATATATATATATATATATATATATATATATATAGTATATTAATTCATCTTAATCCTTCTGAGACTATCTTAAACAAGCAGATAAAGTGTGGAACAGTGTGCAACTTTGCTTAACCAGAACTCTGAAAGCTATGGAAAAAAGATTTGTTTTTATTTTTAATTAGAGCCCATGAGAGAGAATTTTGTTTATAAAAGATTTCCAGGCTAAAATGTGAAAAATTGATTTTGATCATTATATATAGAGAAGATATAAGACCTTACTGTTAAAAAAAACTGCCTAATTTTCCGAATCCTTCAGAAGATATGTCAATAACATTCATCCACATTTTTTAATTGGCCTTGTAAGTACAAAGTTCATGTCAAGATGTCATGCGTATGGAAGATCAAAGCTAGGTATAGCCTTAAGAAATGCAATCTAGACTGTCAAACAAAATAAAAACAAAACAACATAGCATTTACTCATTTTATACAATATATGGGAAATATCCTTCAAACTTCTCATTGTTGTCAAGATTATGGTAAACATAAAATGCAGAAAAATAATAAAATAGGCTCTTAAAGAATGCTCCACATTTATAAATTAATAAATAAAATCATTTGGGGATAAGGCCTGATTGAATTCAGGACCAGTCTCTCCTCTTGAAGCTCCTGAGAACTTAGGATATTGACTGTGGCTACTGGGAACCTACCCCCCATCTGGTGCCACCTAAGGGGCTCCATAAGCCCCCTGTTCATTACAGTGCCTTGTTGGTCCCTTCCATAGGACTAATCTGTAGCTCCCAGTATTATGGCCTCCCTTGGTAACTGCATCCACAGCTTCTGCCATGGTGTCAACCTACAGTAATTGCAATGATGGGGGGATGTGAATAACAACTGCCTTACTCTTGGTTAGAGGGAAGCGGGTCCGGTTCTCTGAGAACCGAACCCCCCCGAACTTCACGTCCCGAGCCCAGATCAGAGCCCGGCTTGGTACTTCCCGCCAGACTTGGAAACCAAAATGAGGCAAAAAGTCATCATCCCAATGTAGGTTTCTCACGGTTTTTGGATTCCATATAAGGGGCCGCGCGTCACCGCCATTTTCACTCCAGTCCTGGAGAGTGTAGCAAGAGGATGTGTCTTTCTCCTCAGTGTCTGTCTGTGTGGGAAAGTGGTGTGGTTACCTGCTCTGTCTTATGTGTCATTCCAGTGCTGTCTTGTGCTGCATCAGTCCAATGGTGGTGTCTTGTGCTGCATCAGTCCAGTCACAGTGGTGGTGTCCTCTGCTGCCATATGTCCAGTGCTGCTGTATAAGTCCAGTCAATTGCAGTGGTGCTGTGTTGTCCTGCATCAGTCCAGTGGTGGTGTCCCTGTGCTGTTGTATAAGTCCAGGGATACTTCAGTATATGTCTAGTGGTATCGCCATATAAGTCCAGTGATACTGCCATATAAATCCAGTCCAGTGGTACTGCCATATATGTAAAGTGATACTGTCGTATAAATCCAGTGGTACTGCCATATAAATCCAGTACAGTGGTACTGCTGTATACATCCAGTGGTACTGCCGTACAAGTCCAGTAATACTGCAATATATATCCAGTGGAACTGCTGAATAAATCAAGTGGTACTGCCGTATAAGTCCAGTGGCACTGCCGTATAAATCCAGTGGTACTGCCATATAATTCCAGTGATACTGCCGTATAAGTCTTGTGGTACTGCCACTTATAATTGCTTTCTAACAAATATTTAGAATGCCAGCTCTAATATACACTGTGGACGCCTGCACATCTTATTACCATGTGCTATGAATGTGTGCTATAAATCGCAAAACACTGCATCCCATAAGAGAAAACAATACACCCACACATTATCTGTGTTCCAAAGCTCATTGATGTATATATTTGTTATTAAAAGGAAATCAAGTTGTACTGCCGTATAAATCCAGTCCAGTGGTACTGCCATATAAGTCCAGTGGTACTGCCATATAATTCCCGTGATACTTCCATATATGTCCAGTGGTACTGCCGCATAAATCCAGTGGTACTGCCGTATAAATACAGTCCAGTGGTACTGCCGTAAAAGTCCAGTGGTTCTGCCATATTAGTCCAGTGGTACTGCCGTATAAGTCCAGTATTACAGCCATATAAGTCCAGTGATACTGCCATATATGTCCAGTGATAATTCCGTATAAATCCAGTGGTACTGCAGTATAAATCCAGTGCAGTGGTTCTGCCGTATAAGTCCAGTGGTACTGCAATATAATTCCAGTGATACTGCCGTATTAATCCATTGGTACTGCAACATAAGTCCAGTGGTACTGCCATATAAGTCCAGTGGTACTGCCATATTATTCCAGTGATACTGCCATATATGTCCAGTGGTACTGCCGTATAAATCCAGTGGTACTGCCGTATAAATACAGTCCAGTGGTACTGCCGTAAAAGTCCAGTGGTTCTGCCATATTAGTCCAGTGGTACTGCTGTATAAGTCCAGTATTACAGCCATATAAGTCCAGTGATACTGCCATATATGTCCAGTGGAACTGCCGTATAAATCCAGTGGTACTGCCATATAAAATCAGTCCAGTGGTACTGCCATATAAATCCAGTAGTACTGCCATATAAGTCCAGTGGTACTGCCATATAAGTCCAGTGGTACTGCCATATAAGTCCAGTGATACTACCATATATGTCCAGTGGTACTGCCGTATAAATCCAGTGGTACTGCCGTATAAATCCAGTCCAGTGGTACTGCCGTAAAAGTCCAGTGATACTGCCTTATATTTACATTTTTCCCTAGTGGGGACTTGCAACAGACTGTTTGTAGAACATTCACCCCTTTTGTAGACATGTGCCTGGCTTCTGTACATCCAGCACATTTTCTCTTCATAGAATATACATTTCTGATTGAGCATTCTTTCCTGATGCTTCCTAAATTTACTAGGGTTTGAGTTACAGTTTTAATTATATCATAAAGATTAGCAGAAAGCTTGTATCACAACATTCTCATGTACAGTGAGTTACTCCATAAGAGAAATCCAATTTACGGTTCAATCCCAGTGGTATCACTGTCCCCTGGCTTTGGCAATGCCACTATTTCTCGAAACTGCTTGAGATGTAACCAGGTGGTAAGCTCCCCACTACATATTATACGGGATTGCATGGACCTGCAATCATTTTTGGAAAAAGTTTACTCCCTGTCTGCTACACTCTTGGGCAGAGGCACTTCTATGGATCCTACGTTTTGGCTATTAAACATAGTTTCCGGCTACATAGCAGGCTACAAAGAAAATTTTACTGAAGCACCTTAATAGTGCTGCTAAAGCAGTGATGCCCGTTCACTAGAGATCTGTTTTGAGGCCATTAAAAAGTGTCTTGACAGATTATGCCTCTGTATGACCATGGACAATTTCAATTTAGAGGAAGACAGGGATGAGAAGTTTTGTGCTGTTTAGGGTCTGTGGTTAGAATTTACTATCTATACTACAGGGACTGCATAAGTCTGGGTCATATCCACATATTTTGTTAGGATACATTGTGCTCCACTAATAAACCCTTTAGCTCTTTTGTTATCAGCTGTGTTGTTCAATGTATTTCCACATGCTAAGGTGTCTAGTTGCCCTCCTTATTTTTCCTCCCTTCCTCTCCTTCTCTTCCTCTGTGCTGTAAATTGTTTCAAGTTTTGATTTTCAAAACCCGATTTGTTATTTTCTGTTTGTACGGGTGCCTTCAAATACTTCTGTTTGTGTATATGCTTGTCTCTTTCATTGAAATCTGGTTGAGATTATTACCCCTTTGTGTTTATGGATATCCTGACTTTTGACAGTCTGATTTTGGGTGTTGATTTTAACTTAATAAAACAAATATTGCAAAAAAAATTAAGAAAAACATTTAAATGGAGTAGCTCCACTGTTCAATATTTTATTTATTTTATTTCAATTGAATACTATGGAACCAGGCATCACAAGCTACATATGTACGTGCATGTATCCATGGTAATTCTGTCCTAACCTCAGCATTACAGTACTTTCACAGGGAGAATGCTGATGCAAGAACTCCTAGTAGTAGAGGCAGTGGTGGTCATTCCGAGTTGATCGCTAGCTGCATTCGTTCGCTGTGCAGCGATGAGGCAAAAAGTCGGCACTTCTGTGCATGCGTATGTGGCGCAATGCGCACGTGCGTTGTACTATTACAATGAACGATGTCGTTTCACACGGGGTCTAGCGAAACTTTTCAGTCGCACTGCTGGCCACAGAGTGATTGACATGAAGTGGGCGTTTCTGGGTGGCAACTGACCGTTTTCAGGAAGTGTTCGAAAAAACGCAGGCATGCCAGTAAAAATGCAGGCGTGGCTGGGTGAACGCAGGGCGTATTTGTGATGTTAAAACAGGAACTGAACAGTTTGAAGTCATCGCAAGCGCTGAGTAGGTATTGAGCTACTCTAAAACTGCCCAAAAAAACTTTGCGCCGCTCTGCAATCCTTTCGTTCGCACTTCTGCTAAAATAAAATACACTCTGTCGAAGTCAAAAATATTACATAGAGAGAACATACAGACTCCACACATTATGAGTCGCTAAGCTTGCAAATACGCGCAGCGAGCACAGCAATATATGGTAACATATGCATTTACACAGTCATGCCACAAATATATATTTAACACATGTTTCATACAGCACATAATTTGAACATATAAAGCGCCAGACATCATAATGTTTTAAATTATATAATGGAGTAACGTCATGTATGTGTTTTATTGGAACAGAGCAAGATGGACATGTCGTGCTTGGTATCAAAGTAACCAGATTAATGTGTATATCAATTTGATGCCTTTTATTAAGTTGTAACTCATTGCCATGAGTAATTATGATTGAATGTTGGAATATCAAGCCACAATTCTGATGAGAACAATGGACATTCCATTCAAAGCATGTGATGGACAGGAAACTCAGGCCAGCCCTTTTGATGTCTTCAAGGCTTGCATATGAACTGACCAATGACTTATCATGAATGAGAAAGTTCCCTCCCCTAGACCAATAGCAAGAGATCTGTATAACCCCAACGGTCTCAGACATATAGCTGATGCGATATAGAAGAGCTTCCTGTTTTGTACCCCCCGGTGCTCGGTAGATGCGGTGCTGTGCGATGTGTAATGAAGTCATTGAGCACTGCACTCCATTGTGGGAGCCGCACATAGACACTAGGGGGCATAATTGACCTCTAGTGTCTATGCGGTGCTATGGGAGAGACGTCAGATCAGAGGAGAGGCGCCGGCGGCAGGAGACGGTGGGCAGCAGTGGTCAGGAAGCAGGAGCAGGGATTGTAAGTATTAATTAATTAATTTATTTATTTATTTTTAAGTGGCGCAACTAGGGGGCACAACTCTACAGGGGGCACAGTACTGGGGGCACGGCGCAACTAGGGTGCACAACTCTACAGGGGGCACAGTACTGGGGGCACAGTGCTACTAAGGGGCACAACTCTACAGGGGGCACAGTACTTGGGGCACGGCACATCTAGGGGGCACAACTCTACAGGGAACATAACTGACCACGCCCCTTCTCTGTGAAGCCACTCCCCTATTTTTTGCCCGGGGCACCATAAAGTCTAGATCCAGCCCTGTCTATATGCTGTGTCTATCCTCTCCAGTGGCTGAGCCGACCTGACCTATCTGTGTTCATCCATTCCAGTGGCTGCTATACTGACCCCACACTGACTCCACTCAAGTGGCTGAATTGACCTGTCCCTTCTGTGTCCACTGTGTCCATCAAGTGCTGAGCTGACCTGTTTGTCCAATCCAGTCCCCTCAGGCTCTCCTTGGAGTTAATATTGGCAGAGCTAGATTATACAGTAATCATATACAGTACGTAGCACTAAAATTGTTCAATAATGGGCAAAACCGTGTGCACTGCAGGTGGGGCAAATATAACATGTGCAGAGAGATTTAGACTTGGATGGGGTGTGTTCAAACTTAAATCTAATTTGCAAAGTAAGAATAAAGCAGCCAGTATTTACCCTGCACAGAAAAAAATAACTCACCCAAATTTAACTCTCTCTGCACATTTTATATCTGCCCTCCCCCTGCAGTGCACATGGTTTTGCCCATTAGAGAAAAATTTGCTGCTGCGATCAGGTCTGAATTAGGCCCTACTGTATATTTGTTGACAACTTTACATAAATATGAATCCTCCTGTGACTCTGTAGTGACTTGTCATCTTTGAACAAAAAAGTAGAAAAACAAATCTTTGCTTTGTTCAACTTGTGTGTATTCACCATTATGGATAATGTTGATGATCAGTCGAGAGAAGAGCAGCAGCAGCAGCCATATACTAGTCCTTCAACGTCATCTACTAAAGCTAATCGCCAAGGGCATAGAGTGTTTAAGTCAGGGCATCTAAAATTAAAAAATATATATATTTTACAGTGGTAAAGGAAAAAACAATAATAAAGGGAAAGTTTACTGCAGAATTTTTTTTTAGCAACATGCCATTAACCAAACGCAGTGGTAAGGAAAGGCTCAGTCTTTCTGCCTTTCAAGACGATGCAAGCCCTGTAGGTGGCAAAGAAATAAAAAATGTAAAATCAGTGCTGAAAAGAAAACACTAAGTGTGTGTTTAGAACTGTCACATACCTGTTGATAGTCTATGGGTGTCCATGTCAGCTATGTGTGAGTTTGAATTTCTCACACTGTCTCTGTAGAGATGCCTTTTTCACATCCTTACACTATTTCTGCACAATCTGCACATGTGAGGAGCAGTACAAGTAAAGATGGTGATGAGGACATACTGGACATCGAGGATGCTTGTGTAGAAGTGGAACAGAATGAGGGGGATAATTGTATACTACTACTGTTCTTATTATTATTATTATTATTATTATTATCCTTTATTTTTATGGTGGCAAAAGAGATATGCAGCACCCAATTAGGGAGTAACTATCTGATACTAATGAGGAGGATAAGGATGTTGATGATGTTGTTTGTGTAAGTCAGCCACCAGTGATTGAGATATCTGGGCATAAGGCTAAAAAAGCCACCTCTTGGGTGTGGAATTATTTTTACCCAAATCCTGACAACATTTGATAAGGCACCTGCTCCATTTGTAAGGCCAAAGTTAGTAGAGGTAAGGACATTAACCAACTAGGCACCTCCTAGATGTAACATCATTTGCACATTCATGTAATCTATTTTACAAGATTATAATGTAATTAACACCCTCATCATCTACCTCCTCAATAGTAATCAGAGGTAGACCTTCCAAATAATTGATTTGTTGGGGCTCAAACAAACCAAGAACTTCAGCCACAAAAGTGTCAGTCCTTGTTGCTGAAGTGCTTAGTTAGTTAAATGTGCATGTCACTTTTAATATCTAACATCAAAGTGAGTGGGAGAACCCAAGGACAATTCCATCTTGCTTCACTTTTCTTTTTATAATGGACTGTATCTTGGGGGGACATTGGTAATGGTCTTTGCATTACTAATTTGCAAAACATTTGTAAACATATGTGTTTGTTGTACTGCTGCTTTGTTGCTTAGTTTAGCCAGCCAGCCTTGGCTAATTTTGGTGACGAATATTGTGAGCTGTGAGGTGGTCAAAATTGAGTGTAAATGACTGGTAATTAATGTTATTGAGGTTAATAATAAAGTCGTAACTAAAAGAAGGCACAAATTATGTGATTTTAGAGGTTTTATTACATTTTTTGAAAAAAATACAGAACCAAAACAAAAACAATTGAGGGTGGTTTTGGCAAAAAAAAACAACCCATGAAATTAATACAGGTCCAAAATCAAACCACGGGGATTGGGGCACATCTCTAGATTATATGCATTCCTCCACCAAGATAAATTTACTGTGCATGTCAATTAGCTCATAAACAAAAGTTTCTTGTCACAACTAGTCTGTATGAATAAAATAGGTAAGGGTAGGAGGCATTTTATGTAAAACTGTCTTTATCTTGGTTGTTAACACTTAAAAAGAAAAATCTGTCACATATTTTCAAAATTTTAATGACTCCCAACAAAGACTTTCTATTTTCCAGAGTAAAACAGTTTTCAAAATGGAAAAATAGCAAAAATAAAAAACCTGCTGTTTCAGATGAAAAAGTAGAAGGAGGATGCTTCATGTAGATTCATGTAAATATGATCATTTACCTCACGTAACACACAGTAGAGCTACAGTATGTATTCCCACATTGCAGAGAACTGTAGCTTTTATCACTGAATATATTACGTGCTACATATATCGGAATTAGAACTATATTTATGCATCTTTAATTATGATCTCTCTTTTAACGAAGGCTTCTGACAACTTTACAAATTCACACCAAATCGACTTTTGCATATATATATATATCTATCTAGAAAGAAGGTGAAAACAGCGCCTACTAGTGCAGTATATTAGGATCCTTCAAATGAAAACCTCCACCAGTTCAATAACACCCTTAGAAAAACGCAAGTACCATCATGAGTGGAGTTAACCACTTCATTAAATCGCACGCTCTCAAAATGGGAATTCCCGAACTGGATAGATTTCTCCCTTCAGCTCCAGAACCTCATGGTACTTCTAATGCTCAATGATCACCAATGAAAAGAAAGTAGGTAGCCGAAATAGTATAATAAAGTTTTAACACCAGTTTAATTGTTAAAAAACAAAGCAAATACCCGTACATCAAAATAATGTAAAAATAGCTTATCTGGAGATACTCCTGATGAAGTCCAGGCTTTAGATGCCATAAGGATGAAACGCGTTGAGGAACAGAGACTGAACTGTATCTACTACACATCAGATAAGCTATTTTTACATTATTTTGATGCACGGTATTTGCTTTGTTTTTTAACAATTAAACTGGTGTTAAAACTTTATTACACTATTTCGGCTACTTTCTTTCTTTTCATTGGTGATCATTGAGCATTAGAAGTACCATGAGGTTCTTGAGCTGAAGGGAGAAATCTATCCAGTTCGGGAATTCCCATTTTGAGAGCATGCAATTTAATGAAGTGGTTAACTCCACTCATGATGGTACTTGCGTTTTTCTAAGGGTGTTATTGAACTGGTGGAGGTTTTCATTTGAAGGATCCTAATATACTGCACTAGTAGGCACTGTTTTCACCTTCTTTCTAGATCCATCAAAATAGACCGACTGAACACCGGTCACCTGGATTACGGCTGCCACCCTGTCAGAGGGAATGTGGATTGTAGACAGAGAAATTGGACATTACCACTGTCTCTGGACTAAGACTCTCTTTATTTTCACTCATTTGGTGTAGCACTAAGTACCACCTTTTCACCGATATATATATATATATATATATATATATATATACTGAAAGTACAGCACCACATGCGGTGGGAAAAAACCCAACACAGAATAATAGTCAGACTTTTGACTGTCAGATGCACTCCCTATTAGAGGGCGTCAGCCAGTCCCTAGAGTTTTTTAGCAATGGCAAGTTGCTAAGGGTTTTTTGGATGTGTAAATATATACTAGGGGTTCGGCGACCACTGGTGTACCATGTGGAAAATACTTAGAAGACAACCTAACTAGTTTAAAAATATATATATATAGACTAGAGAGATGTTCCTATGCAGATTAAAAAAATTTACATATTTATTTAGCATATATTTCAACAGTTGTAATAAAAGGTATTATATAATATAAGGGAACAGGTCGTTATGTCACTATACATAAGCAGTTTTCACTTAAAAAGAAGGAAGTTTGCTTAAAAAGATTATTACATAAAAAATAGTAAAGTGCATGCAGATGGTATGATACGATATATTAAAAAGAAGTATAACACATAAATGATATATGTGTGATCCAATTAGTGATGTGCACCGGAAATTTTTCGGGTTTTGTGTTTTGGTTTTGGATTCGGTTCCGCGGCCTTTTTTTTTTGTATTCGTACGCGTTTTGGCAAAACCTCACTGAAAATTTTTTGTCGGATTCGGGTGTGTTTTGGATTCGTTTTTTTTTTACAAAAAACCCTCAAAAACAGCGTAAATCATAGAATGTGGGGGTCATTTTGATCCCATAGTATTATTAACCTCAATAACCATAATTTCCACTCATTTTCAGTCTATTCTGAACACCTCACACCTCACAATATTATTTTTAGTCCTTAAATTTGCACCGAGATTGCTGGATGACTAAGCTAAGCGACCCAAGTGGCCGACACAAACACCTGGCCCATCTAGGCGTGGCACTGCAGTGTCAGTCAGGATGGCACTTCAAAAAAATAGCCCCCAAAGAGCACATGATGCAAAGAAAAAAAGAGGCGCAATGAGGTAGCTGTGTGACTAAGCTAAGCGACCCAAGTGGCCGACACAAACACCTGGACCATCTAGGAGTGGCACTGCAGTGTCGGTCAGGATGGCACTTCAAAAAAATAGTCCCCAAACAGCACATGATGCAAAGAAAAAAAGAGGCGCAAAGAGGTAGCTGTGTGACTAAGCTAAGCGACCCAAGTGGCCGACACAAACACCTGGCTCATCTAGGAGTGGCACTGCAGTTTTGTAGCGGGAGGATGAGTGCTTCCATCCTCATGTGAAGCTGAACCACTAGCCATGAACATAGGCCAGGGCCTCAGCCGTTCCTTGCCACTCCGTGTCATAAATGGCATATTGGCAAGTTTCCGCTTCTCCTCAGACGCTTTTAATTTAGATTTTTGGGTCATTTTACTGAACTTTAGTGTTTTGGATTTTACATGCTCTCTACTATGACATTGGGCATCGGCCTTGGCAGACGACGTTGATGGCATTTCATCGTCTTGGCCGTGACTAGTGGCAGCAGCTTCAGCACGAGGTGGAAGTGGATCTTGATCTTTCCCTATTTTACCCTCCACATTTTTGTTCTCCATTTTTTAATGTGTGGAATTATATGCCAGTATCAATAGCAATGGCCTACTACTATATATACTGTGCAAAACTGAAATGCACCACAGGTATGGATGGATAGTATACTTGACGACACAGAGGTAGGTAGAGCAGTGGCCTACTGTACCGTACTGCTATATATTATATACTGGTGGTCAGCAAACTGTGCAAAACTGAAATGCACCACAGGTATGGATGGAGTGTATACTTGACGACACAGAGGTAGGTACAGCAGTGGCCTTCTGTACCGTACTGCTATATTTTATATACTGGTGGTCAGCAAAATTATGCACTGTACTCCTACTAGGGATGGACATCGATGGTCGATGTTTCCGAACCATCAATGTTTTTGTTTCGATGTTAGTGTTTTTAGCATTTAATGGTGCCCTCCCGATGTTTTTCACCATCAAATGATAGTCATTTGATGGTCTTCCGATGGTGGTTTGTTTTTTTCTAATTCCAAATAGCTATGCCTCCCCTTGCTGCTGTGTCTGTATCAGGGAAACTTCCTAAGTCCGTTGGAGGCTGTCTGACACTCTCTCTGCTTCACACATGAGCCTGCTCAGCCAGTCCCCTCACCCCCTCCCCTCTCTAGGCTGCTGCTAGGCAACAGGGCCCACTGCTAGCTCTGATTGGCTCTCACTGATTCAGAGAGCCAATCAGATCACAGACCTTACCCTTCAGCAGCAGAAGCCACAGACACACAGAGCTCAGGAGGATTCAGAGGAGGAGACAGAGTGACCTCACTGATCTTTAAATCACCCAGGCCCAGCTATACACCACCATTAATCAGGGGGCAGCATTTAGGAGGGCTATGGACGAAGTCCTTGATTGAGTATGTTTTGGACTGTGGGAAAAACCAAGAGAAAACACAAAAAACATGGAAAGAACATACACACTCCACACCATAATCATCAGAATTGGTCCTATGTGAGACAGCAAAGCAAACCGTGCACTGAGCCAGTTGCCATCCACATTATTGTAAGAAATTCCCAGCCGGTACGCCGTACCGCCGGGCCTTCCACAATACTGCATTCCTCTGGCTTCGTTCTGTGTGAGGGGAGGAGAGCGCAGCGCAGTACCTCTCCTGCCCCTCAATTCTCTTGGATGCCCGGTATCACTCTCCATCGGCGGCGGCGCGGTCAATCTGAATAAGGCACCGGTTTACTAGCCAATCAGAGCTCATGGACCGGCAGCCACAGCTCCTGATTGGCTGCCGGTCCGCGAGCTCTGATTGGCTAACGAACCGGCGCATCATTTCAGATTGACCCCGCCGCTGTTGGAGAGTGAGACCGGGAATCAAAGAGAATTGAGGGGCAAGTGAGACGCTATGCTGCGCTCTCCTCCCCTCACATAGAAGAAACAGAGCCAGCGGTAAGGGGTGGTGGGCAATGAGCGCACAGTGGGACAATGTATATCTGGCACAGGGGGGTATTGTATATCTGGCACTGTGGGGCATTGTATATCTGCACTGTGGGGGAATTGTATATCTGGCACTGTGGGGCATTGTATATCTGGCACAGTGGGGGCATTCTATATCTGGCACAGTGGGGGCATTGTATATCTGGCACTGTGGGGGAATTGTATATCTGGCACTGTGGGGGAATTGTATATCTGGCATTGTGGGGGCAGTGTAAATCTGGCACTGTGGGGGAATTGTATATCTGGCACTGAGGGGGCAATGTTACTTCATCATTGGGCATTGTGTGTGTATATTATATATGTATATTATACACACAATGTCCAGTGATAAAGTAATATGTTGCTAAGAGTCTGGCCCTTACCCCGATCCCAATTCCCACATTGCAAACGGCTTTTGCGCATGCATTAGTCATATAAATAGTTTTCACCATCGAATACTTTTGATGTGATGGTTAGTAACCATCGCATCGAAAGTTTCAGTGGTGGAAGCATTGCCATCATATGATGGTTTGCTTTCGATGTCCATCCCTAACTCCTACTATATATACTACAATGCAGTAAGATATGGAGCGTTTTTCCGGCAGAGAACGTATAATACTGGTGGTCACTGGTCACTGGTCAGCAAAACTCTGCACTGTACTCCTCCTATATAATATACTGGTGGTCCCCAGTCCCCACAATATAGCAGTGTGAGCACAGATATTTGCAGCACACTGATCACAGATATGGAGCGTTTTTCAGGCAGAGAACGTATAATACTGGTGGTCACTGGTCACTGGTCAGTAAAACTCTGCACTGTACTCCTCCTATATAATACTGGTGGTCCCCAGTCCCCACAAGAAAGCAGTGTGAGCACAGATATATGCAGCACACTGAGCATAGATATGGAGCGTTTTTCAGGCAGAGAACGTATAATACTGGTGGTCACTGGTCACTGGTCAGCAAAACTCTGCACTGTACTCCTCCTATATAATACTGGTGGTCCCCAGTCCCCACAATAAAGCAGTGTGAGCACAGATATATGCAGCACACTGAGCACAGATATGGAGCGTTTCTCAGGCAGAGAACGTATAATACTGGTGGTCACTGGTCAGCAAAACTCTGCACTGTACTCCTCCTATATAATACTGGTGGTCCCCAGTCCCCACAATAAAGCAGTGTGAGCACAGATATATGCAGCACACTGAGCACAGATATGGAGCGTTTTCAGGCAGAGAACGTATAATACTGGTGGTCACTGGTCAGCAAAACTCTGCACTGTACTCCTCCTATATAATACTGCTGGTCCCCAGTCCCCACAATAAAGCAATGTGAGCACAGATATATGCAGCACACTGAGCACAGATATGGAGTGTTTTTCAGGCAGAGAATGTATAATACTGGTGGTCACTGGTCAGCAAAACTCTGCACTGTACTCCTCCTATATAATACTGGTGGTCCTCAGTCCCCACAAGAAAGCAGTGTGAGCACAGATATATGCAGCACACTGAGCACAGATATGGAGTGTTTTTCAGTCAGAGAACGTATAATACTGGTGGTCACTGGTCAGCAAAACTCTGCACTGTACTCCTCCTATATAATACTGGTGGTCCCCAGTCCCCACAATAAAGCAGTGAGCACAGATATATGCAGCATGCTGAGCACAGATATGGAGCGTTTTTCAGGCAGAGAACGTATAATACTGGTGGTCACTGGTCAGCAAAACTCTGCACTGTACTCCTCCTATATAATACTGGTGGTCCCCAGTCCCCACAATAAAGCAGTGTGAGCACAGATATATGCAGCACACCTAGCACAGATATGGAGCGTTTCTCAGGCAGAGAACGTATAATACTGGTGGTCACTGGTCAGCAAAACTCTGCACTGTACTCCTCCTATATAATACTGGTGGTCCCCAGTCCCCACAATAAAGCAGTGTGAGCACAGATATATGCAGCACACTGAGCACAGATATGGAGCGTTTTTCAGTCAGAGAACGTATAATACTGGTGGTCACTGGTCAGCAAAACTCTGCACTGTACTCCTCCTATATAATACTGGTGGTCCCCAGTCCCCACAATAAAGCAGTGAGCACAGATATATGCAGCACACTGAGCACAGATATGGAGCGTTTTTCAGGCAGAGAACGTATAATACTGGTGGTCACTGGTCAGCAAAACTCTGCACTGTACTCCTCCTATATAATACAGGTGGTCCCCAGTCCCCACAATAAAGCAGTGTGAGCACAGATATATGCAGCACACCTAGCACAGATATGGAGCGTTTCTCAGGCAGAGAACGTATAATACTGGTGGTCACTGGTCACTGGTCAGCAAAACTCTGCACTGTACTCCTCCTATATAATACTGGTGGTCCCCAGTCCCCACAATAAAGCAGTGTGAGCACAGATATATGCAGCACACTGAGCACAGATATGGAGTGTTTTCAGGCAGAGAACGTATAATACTGGTGGTCACTGGTCAGCAAAACTCTGCACTGTACTCCTCCTATATAATACTGGTGGTCCCCAGTCCCCACAAGAAAGCAGTGTGAGCACAGATATATGCAGCACACTGAGCACAGATATGGAGCGTTTTTCAGTCAGAGAACGTATAATATTGGTGGTCACTGGTCAGCAAAACTCTGCACTGTACTCCTCCTATATAATACTGGTGGTCCCCAGTCCCCACAATAAAGCAGTGAGCACAGATATATGCAGCACACTGAGCACAGATATGGAGCGTTTTTCAGGCAGAGAACGTATAATACTGGTGGTCACTGGTCAGCAAAACGCTGCACTGTACTCCTCCTATATAATACTGGTGGTCCCCAGTCCCCACAATAAAGCAGTGTGAGCACAGATATATGCAGCACACCTAGCACAGATATGGAGCGTTTCTCAGGCAGAGAACGTATAATACTGGTGGTCACTGGTCACTGGTCAGCAAAACTCTGCACTGTACTCCTCCTATATAATACTGGTGGTCCCCAGTCCCCACAATAAAGCAGTGTGAGCACAGATATATGCAGCACACTGAGCACAGATATGGAGCGTTTTCAGGCAGAGAACGTATAATACTGGTGGTCACTGGTCAGCAAAACTCTGCACTGTACTCCTCCTATATAATACTGCTGGTCCCCAGTCCCCACAATAAAGCAGTGAGCACAGATATTTGCAGCCACCTGAATAAAACTGAGAGGACGCCAGCCACGTCCTCTCACTATCATTTCCAATGCACGAGTGAAAAATGGCGGCGACGCGCGGCTTTATATAGAATCCGAATCTTGCGAGAATCCGACCGCGGGATGATGACGTTCGGGCGCGCTCGGGTTAACCGAGCAAGGCGGGAGGATCCGAGTCTGCCTCAGAACCGTGTAAAATGGGTGAAGTTCGGGGGGGTTTGGATTCCGAGGAACCGAACCCGCTCATCACTAGATCCAATATCCAAAAAATATTAAAAAAACTTTCAAAATAGAGGCTTATCTTATTATGGAGGATCAAGGCAAGGCTACCAAGCGTTTTGGCAAAACCTCCCTGAAAATTTTTTGTCGGATTCGGGTGTGTTTTGGATTCGGGTGTTTTAAAAAAAAAAAAACATCAAAAACATCTTAAATCATAGAATTTGGGGGTAATTTAGATCCTATAGTATTATTAACCTCAATAACCAGAATTTCCACTCATTTCCAGTCTATTCTGAACACCTCACAATAGGAATTATTCGTTCTAATCAATGGTATTATTGGTCCAAATCACTGGAAGAAAATGACAAAATCACAGGAATTATTCGTTCTAATCAATGGTATTATTGGTCCAAATCACTGGAAGAAAATGACAATATCACTGGAATTATTTGTTCTAATCAACGGTATTATTGGTCCAAATCACTGGAAGAAAATGGAATGGATGGATACTTGCAGTGACACAGAGCTGCAAGATACAGCAATGGCCTACTGTACACAACTATATACTGTTGGGTCACCAAAATGCTGCAGTGTAATACTATATATACTGCTCACAAAAATGCTGCACAGATATGGAATGGATACTTGCAGTGACACAGAGTTGCAAGATACAGCAATGGCCTACTGTACACAACTATATACTGTTGGGTCACCAAAATGCTGCACTGTAATACTATATATATATATATATATATATATATACTGCTCACAAAAATGCTGCACAGATACGGAATGGATACTTGCAGTGACACAGAGCTGCAAGATACAGCAATGGCCTACTGTACACAACTATATACTGTTGGGTCACCAAAAGGCTGCACTGTAATACTATATACTGCTCACAAAAATGCTGCACAGATATGGAATGGATACTTGCAGTGACACAGAGCTGCAAGATACAGCAATGGCCTACTGTACACAACTATATACTGTTGGGTCACCAAAATGCTGCACTGTAATATATACTGCTCACAAAAATGCTGCACAGATACGGAATGGATACTTGCAGTGACACAGAGCTGCAAGATACAGCAATGGCCTACTGTACACAACTATATACTGTTGGGTCACCAAAAGGCTGCACTGTAATACTATATACTGCTCACAAAAATGCTGCACAGATATGGAATGGATACTTGCAGTGACACAGAGCTGCAAGATACAGCAATGGCCTACTGTACACAACTATTTACTGTTGGGTCACCAAAAAGCTGCACTGTAATACAATATATATACTGCTCACAAAAATGCAGCACAGATATGGAATGGATACTTGCAGTGACACAGAGCTGCAAGATACAGCAATGGCCTACTGTACACAACTATATACTGTTGGGTCACCAAAATGCTGCACTGTAATACTATATACTGCTCACAAAAATGCTGCACAGATATGGAATGGATACTTGCAGTGACATAGGGGGTAATTCCAAGTTGATCGCAGCAGGAGTTTAGTTAGCAATTTGGCAAAACCATGTGAACTGCAGGGGAGGCAGATTTAACATCTGCAGAGAGAGTTAGATTTGGGTGGGGTGTGTTCAATCTGCAATCTAATTTGCAGTGTAAAAATAAAGCAGCCAGTATTTACCCTGCACAGAAATAAAATAACCCACCCAAATCTAACTCTCTCTACACCTGTTAAATCTGCCTCCCCTGCAGTGCACATGGTTTTGCCCAATTGCTAACTAAATTCCTGCTGCGATCAACTTGGAATTACCCCCATAGAGCTGCAAGATACATCAATGGCCTACTGTACTGTAATACTATAAGTATAATTAATTATACACTGGTGGTCCCCAGTCCCCACAATAAAACTCAGATCAAAGATATTTGCAGCACACTGAGCACAGATATGGAGCGTTTTCAGGCAGAGAACGTAGATATTTTAAGCACACTGAGCACAGATATTTGCAGCACACTGAGCACAGATATTTGCAGCACACTGAGCACAGATTACGGAGCTTTTCAGGGAGAGAACGCAGCCACGTCCTCTCCGTTCAATCTCCAATGCACGAGTGAAAATGGCGGCAACGCGCGGCTCTTTATATAGAATACGAATCTCGGGAGAATCCGACAGGGGGATAATGACGTTCGTCCTCATTCGGGTTAACCGAGCAAGGCGGGAACATCTGAGGCTGCCTCGGAACCGTGTAAAATAGGTGAAGTTCGGGTCGGGGAGGGGGGGGGGGGGTTTTCGGGTCGAGGAACGAACCCGCTCATCTCTAATTACAACTGTTGAAATATATGATAAATAAATATGTCAATTTATTAATCTGCATAGGAACATCTCTCTAGTCCATATATATATATTTAAACTAGTTAGGTCGTCTACTAAGTATTTTCCACACAGTACACCAGTGGTCGCCGAACCCCTAGTATATACATATATATATATATATATATATATATTCGAAAGTCTTGTTGGTGTGAATGTATAAAGTCTGCAGTAGTGCTGCTTATCACTATATATATATATATATATATATATATATATATATATCTCAAATACAAAAGAAATATCCTTAATCTGTGCACTTCTCTCAGCAGCACCACAGGCGGAACCTCTGTTAGCAGGAACCAATAACGTGATAGCAATATGTAATTTTTTCCTTGGTGCGCTATATCCAGTTCCGAAATGTACAGAACCAGTATTGGCAGACTTTGTCTCTAAGGTATGGAATAGGGGTACCTATAATGACATACCCTCACACCAAAAAATCACCCAACAAATAGAAGCCCAAGGGCTGAATTAGTGGTTAACAATATTTGAACATTAATTAAAAATACATAAAATAGTATACACTGGTTCGATTACAATTGGCAAAAACATAGAAACATCAACGGTCTCTACAACAATGGTCTTGGTGATAAACAATACCCTCCATCACCTCAACAAGGTGTGAGCTTTTGGGAGGGTGACAACGCCACTATGTGAGGGCCCATACTACATTTCCCTACGTGTTTCAGTAGAATCGACTTATTCAGGGGTTCAAGAATTCTTAAAATGGGTGAGAAGAATAGAAAGATGTGGAGGTTTAGATATATTTGCTATAGATATATTTATTGGAGGATTAGATATAATTATATTTATACTTCACTTTGAAAAAGTCACGTGCTTCCGTGACGAAACGTGTCAGTCTCCACCCACTTGTTCGCAGCTGCAGCAGTGCTTTTGGCAGTACGGAGGGGTACGGAGGTGTACGGCTTAACAGAGCGGGAGTAACATCAGGACTTTGCCATCTGTCCATCCCGCTACGGGCCGTGACATCCCGTGACGGCATCAGCATCAGCATAAAAGGTCCGTCTCTACCTTTCCTCCTGCGGAATAACCCACTCCTACAGACGGTGAAAAGTTAAGGCAACCCCCGTGAACAAACTTTCTATTGCCGAGGACGCTCGGCACCGGGGGCAGGACCACACCGCTGTATCTTGAAAGGAGGTAATTGGATATTTCAAAACGCTATTTATAGCCATTACATCTCTTTACTCCTCACGTGCAACAGTTACTTCACCGACTGATACTAAGTTTCAAACGCTGATATTGTAACAGTGCAGCTTCTGAAGTTCAAGACTCCTCATAGAGGACAGCTGAATTTTTATAATTGCCTTAATGAAACTGCTGGCCAGCAACCAAATATTTATTATATAAAGTGCAATTTATATTTTAAGATATAACAACCTTGATGTTATTTTTAGTATTAATAAATTTTGAATACAATTACCGGCTCTGTATATGTTTATTGACATAATATGAGCCCACGAGCGCTTGTCTCTTCCTTCTTTTGTTGTTTTATTTATATAGATATATTTATAAATAGCAACTTTTCTGCTGTTCTAAAGTACTAAATTATGTGGTGGTGTGGAATTTCCTACCAGTAAGGAGCACCCTTTTTGGTGTGTGTGTTTATATATATATATATATATATATATATACACAAAACAGATACTCTCCCTTTTGCGCTATTAAACAGAAAGTGAGAAAGGATTGGGTTTGGGCTGCCAAATTCCACTAAGTCCCTTGTTAGGAGGGACTAAAAAGATACAAATATGTGCCAGTAGAGGAATGGGCGCACTTGGGTTGTTTTTCCACCCAATATTCAATGGGGAAAAACAGCAGTCTCCCTAAGATATTTACTCCTAATTCGTGAGCATAAAACCACATTTAACATGTTCCATGTAAAAATGTATTACAACATAAAAGCAATGATACAAAACAATTCAGAGATTTGATGTTTAGGAGAAGGAGGAATCTATCAAAGTTATTTCAACTGGTCCTCTGTACTATATGGTGTTATCTGCAAGAAGAGATACTATACCGTTTTGTATCATTGCTTTTATGTTGTAATAAATTTTTACATGGAACATGTTAAATGTGGTTTTATGCTCACGAATTAGGAGTAAATATCTTAGGGAGACTGCTGTTTTTCCCCATTGAATATTGGGTGGAAAAACAACCCAAGTGCGCCCATTCCTCTACTGGCACATATATATATCTATATATATCTATATATATATATATATATATATATATATACTGTATGTATATATATATATATATATATATATAGATCGTAATCAATATCTACATGCCAATAGCTGTCATCCCTCTTCCCTTAAGAGAGGTTTGCCATTTTCACAGATGATTAGGATTCGAAGAGTTAACAGCGATACTGGGGGGGGCGTTGCGTCAGATTGATGCACTGATTGTTAAATTATTGATGAGGGGGTATTCCAAAGCTCTACTTCAGTCAGCCAAGAATAAAGTGATGTCTATGGATAGAATATCTTTATTACAGAAAAAAAGCAAGAGTAGAGAACAACAAAATAGATTCCACTGGGTTAACAAATTTAATATCAAATCCGACACTGTTACCAAAATTGCCAAAAAACATTGGCCCTTACTGGAGACTGATGCACAATTACATATGTCTGGTTCTAAATTAATGCCTTGTTTTTCTAGAGGAAAAAACCTGAGGGATTTTTTGGTAATAACAGATGTTTCTAGAATGCTGATGAAATCAGAAACAACTGCTGCCCATTTTCTGTGGCAACCCAATTCTAAATTGGGATGCTTTAGATGTACGTGTGTTACCTGCCAATATTTATTGGTAGGAGATTCTTTCAACCATCCACAGACCGGTAGAAAAAGTATGATTAAGCATCGCTTAACCTGTAATTCAGCGTTCATTATTTACCAAATATTGGTGGTCATTCCGAGTTGTTCGCTCGCAAGCTGCTTTTAGCAGCTTTGCACACACTAAGCCGCCGCCTACTGGTAGTGAATCTTAGCTTAGCAAAATTGCGAACGAAAGATTAGCAGAATTGCGAATAGACACTTCTTAGCAGTTTCTGAGTAGCTCCAGACTTACTCGGCATCTACGATCAGTTCAGTGCTTGTCGTTCCTGGTATGACATCACAAACACACCCAGCGTTCGCCCAGACACTCCTCCATTTCTCCAGCCACTCCCGCGTTTTTCCCAGAAACGGTAGAGTTTTTTCACACACTCCCATAAAACGGCCAGTTTCCGCCCAGAAACACCCACTTTCTGTCAATCACATTACGATCACCAGAATGAAGAAAAAACCTCGTAATGCCGTGAGTAAAATACCTAACTGCATAGCAAATTTACTTGGCGCAGTCGCACTGCCGACATTGCACATGCGCATTAGCGACTATTCGCTCCGTTGCGACAAAAAAAAACGAGCGAACAACTCGGAATGACCCCCATTGTGCCCATGTGGGCTAAGTTATATTGGTAAATCTGAACATAAGTTTAAAGAAAGAATGACATGTCACAGGTCTGCGATAAGAATCGCATTAGAAACGGGTAAGAGTGATCAGCCTGCAGCCAGGCACTTCATGGCTTTTAAACATCCCATCAGCAGTATTCGATATAGGATGATTGATCACGTCCCTAATAACATCAGGGGAGGAGATCGTGCTCTAAAACTATTACAAGTTGAAGCAAGGTGGATAGCGAAATTGGAGGTAATTCACCCGAAAGGTTTAAATTAACAATTTTCATATGCATGCTTCTTTTAATATCTTGAAAAGGATTTTCTGCAATAATGTTTTGCTGTGCACTTAAAGATCGTGTTTGATGTGATACCAATAGGTTCATTTGCAATGCGGGTCGTGTTGTTAAAAGGCTGTGCAGAATTAATTTGCTCTCCACTATATAACTTTGCATATTGCAGTGCCATTATTAGTTTCTGTTTAATGTTGCTGCATGTAGATCTATGTGATACTGTTGTAATATTTTCAAATGACATGGTTTATGTTGTAACTCTACTATAACTATTTGTTTTCCATGGTGATGGGTTTCTTTCTGTCCAAGTGCGCTGACGGCACTATTACATCACTTCCGTGTTTATGACCGGATGCTTGACGTCCGGACTGTTTGGGAGAGCACACGTGGGTAGTTCTATAAAGGTATGTTTTTACTGCATTGGTAATAAAAGTCTAACGACAGTGGGGTGTCCACTGAAACATTACATCAACTTCTGTTGACTGTGTGAGTTCTTCAATTTGCCGTGAGTGCCACGTTTTTGCTCTGTTCTATATTTATATATGTGTGTGTGTGTGTGTGTGTGTGTGTGTGTATGTATATATATATATATACAATATATATATATATATTTTAGAGATCTTTCCTGTTTTTTGTTTAGGTTTTGGATCTGGATTGGTTTTACCAACACTACCCTTTCGGTTTTTGGATTTGGCTCTGGATCTGGATGATTTTTGGATCTGTATAATTTTTGAAAAAAAAAAAAAAAAAACGCTATGATCACAGAATATGAGGGTAATGTTGATCCTACGGTATTATTAACCTTAATAACATTCATTTCCACTCATTCCAGTCTACGCTGAACACCACAACATATTGTTTTTAGACCAAAAGGTTGCACTGAGGTCGCTGGATGACTAAGCTAAGCGACACAAGTGGGTGTCACAAACACCGGACCCATCTAGGAGGGGCATTGCAGTGGCAGACAGGATGATAGTTTTAAAAACTAGGCCCCAAACAGCACATAATGCAAAGAAAAAAAGAGGTGCACCGAGGTCACTGAATGACTAAGCTAAGCGACACAAGTGTGCTGCACAAACACCTGGCCCATCTAGGAGTGGCACTGCAGTGGCAGATAGGATGGAAGTTTTAAAAACTAGGCCCCAAAGAGCACATACTTCAAAGAAAAAAAGAGGTGCAAGATGGAATTGTCCTTGGGCCCTCCCAACTACCCTTATGTTGTATAAACAGGACATGCACACTTTAACAAACCAATCATTTCAGCGACAGGGTCTGCCACATGACTGTGGCTGAAATGATTAGTTTGTTTGGACCCCCACCAAAAAAGAAGCAATTCATTCCCCCACCAAAAAAGAAGCAATTCATCTCTTCTTGCACAAACTGGCTCTACAGAGGCAAGATGTCGTCTTCATCCTCATCCTCTGATTCCTCACACCTTTCAGTGTGTACATCCTCATCCTCACAGAGTATTAATCTGTCGCCACTGGAATCCACCATCCCAGGTCCCTGTGTACTTTCTGGAGGCAATTGCTGGTAAAGGTCTTCCTGGAGGAATTTATATTTCATTTTGATGGACATCATCTTCTCCACATTTTGTGGAAGTAACCATACTATATTTCTGCTGAAATTTGTCTTAAAACTACCTCATTGGATAAAGACAACAAAATCAAACAAATTACAAAAAATTAGACATGCTCATTTTTTTTTTATTGAGGAAATAATGCACTATCCCATATCTGTGAGTTGCAACCTTTCAAACATCAGTTGTATATTTGTTTATGGAGGAGACAGAAGTTGTGGGCGACAGAAGAGTAGGATCTTACTGAAGGCAGTGTTAATGTTTATGGTAGAAAGTGGTAATGGTTATGGCAACTGCAACAGGATAATAGCCCATTCTAAGTAAATCATTAAACATCCTAACGGCTGATGAATGACCTTGTGCATGAATCATAACCCAAACACTTTATCTTACATAAAATGACACAGAGACTTAGATTTGGCAGAGAAATGTCACCTGATTTATTTAAACAACTGTAAACTTTAACTAGCTGTAAAGAAAATGATTAGATAATACTGGCAAAGAAAGAATGTCTAGAACTCACTCAAACTAACAACAAAAAGGTATCCACTCAACCTGCTACCATGACTACCCACCCGCCTGGGTGATGTCGCTATTCCCATCTAGGTGGTCCAGCCATTATACACAGTCAACGAAAACCAAACAACTATGAATCAATCAACAAAACAATCCATCTATGACCTAAAACAGGTAACCTGCCGTTCTTTCCCAACAAAACAGCTAATGCAAAAACCACCCACACAAACAAAAAAGTTGAGGGAGGGTGGGAAGACCAGAATAAAGAGGCTGACTCCTCCTCCAGCTAGTCCTAATGAATGAAACTATCCCTTCTATCCCTGAATCCCTATTGGATAATCCTATTACCTGATACACACAATGCCATTCCTAGCCTCAGATGTTTAACCCTCTCCATTCCTATTTAGTCAGTACGCTCCTCTAAACATCCTAACAGCTGATGAATGACCTTGTGCATGAATCATAACCCAAACACTTTATCTTACATAAAATAACGACACCGAGACTTAGATTTGACAGAGAAATGTTAGATGATTTATTTAGACAACTGTAAACTTTAAATAGCTGTAAAGAAAATGATTAGATAATGGTGGCAAAGAAAGAATGACTAGAACTCATTCCCCAAACCACAAAACTGCAACATACTTACCAAATAAACTAACAACAAAAAGGTAAACTCTCAACCATCTACCATGACTACCCACCCATCTGGGTGATGTTGCTGCCCCCGTCTAGGTGGTCCAGCCATTATACACAGTCAACAAAGATGAGCACACCAAACAACTATGAATCAATCAACAAAACAATCCATCTATGACATAAAACAGGTAACCTGCCATTCTTTCCCGCCACAAGCGAAGTTCATGGTCCCAGAAACTTTGCTCAGCCACCATAAGCCTACCTCACAGAAGACACCACCAAAATGAGATCCTCCACAAAAATAAGTAAACCTTCCTTATCCAAATGCACCCCATTGGGCCGGTAAAGATAATGATAACGAAATCTGATCCGCTCATGCGGTACCACGGCACCACCATTAGCCAGAACCCATTTAGCCACAGCTGAGTTAAGCTTCTTCCTGGCCTCGTCAATGGGCCGACAATCAGCCACTCCACGCCAAAAACAACCTGGGCACAACAAAAGACCACACCAAAGTGCAGGACGGCCATACCTTCCTGACAAGCATCAAATCCTCCAAAAAGACACAACGTAACTTCAATGTAGACCCCTTCCCAAGATCGTTACCACCTAGGTGCAACACTAAAACTGCAGGCAAACATTATCCAAAAGTAACTACATCAAATCCGACCAATGCATACCTCTCACACCTATCCACCTTGTCTCATCACGGCCAGCATAAAACGGAGCCCCATCCGAAGCCACAAATCGAGCCACCCAGTAAACATAGGAATGACCAACAATAACACTCTACATCTATCACCCACATACCCTACAGGGAAGGGGAAAGAATAAGAGAAAAAGTTAGCATGGGATGCAATGTTAACTTTAACAAGTAAGTAATACTGGAGGATCAGCTAAAAGGAAAATTTGGTATGTGCACAATACTGTGCAATCGGGGTCATTCCGAGTTGATCGCTAGCTGCATTTGTTCGCTATACAGCGATCATGCCAAAAACCGGCAGTTCTGCGCATGCGTATGTGGCGCAATGCGCATGCACGACGTACGAATACAACGACCAATGTAGTTTTACACAGGGTCTAGCAAAGCATTTCAGTCGCACTGGCTGTCGCAGAGTGATTGACATGAAGTGGGCGTTTCTAGGTGGCAACTGACTGATTTCAGGGAGTGTTTGGAAAAACACAGACATGGCTGGAAAAACGCAGGCGTGGCTGGAAAAATGCAGGTGTGGGTGAACGCAGGGCGTGTTTGTGACGTAAAATCCGTAAAAGAATGGTATGAAGTGATCGCAAGCGCTGAGCAGGTTGGGAGCTACTCAGAAACTGCACAAAATAAATTTGTAGCAGCTGTGCGATAGAACCGTTCACACTTCTGCTAAGCTAAAATACACTCCCAGTGGGCGGCAGCATAGCTTGTGCATGGCTGCTAAAAACTGCTAGCGAGCGATCAAATCGGAATTACCCCCAATAGTAGACAAGCTTCCAGCCAATTGACACAGCATCAAGACACAAGAGGATCGGTCAAAGAAAGGGAGGAGGTGGAAGAAACGGGAAGGGGTGTGGAAAGGGGGGGGGTGAAGGGAACACACAAATAACTCGACCGGAGTTGAAACATAAAACCTGCTGAGGGACATAGGATTGGAGCCAATTAACCGAATCAGGATGTAATTAAGCCGAACTAAGTCCGTCAGTTCAAGTAAAAAAATCGTGAAACCCTCTGGACCCCTGCTGCCAGCAGTGAGAGTAGCTAATCCCCGAGTAGGAAGGACATTCAAAGACAAACAGACAAATGAAGTGAACAATCAGCAAAGCAACATGAACAATAAACTTAGAAAATCAATGTAACAGATCAGGCCTTATGTAGCGTTTATAACTGGCCGATTTCCAATGGCCTAAAGCCTTAACCGCTCCAACCAAAAACCCAGCAGAAGCGGCAGACGTGGCAGCCCCTATCTAAAAGGAATAAGTCCCGAAGTCCCGAGGTGAGAGGCCCAAACCAGCAAGGCAATGACGCAGCATCCAGCTAAACTGATACTTAGTAAACCGCGAGCCATCATAATGCAACAGCCAGGAACCTTCTGAGGAAGGCTGGACCAAAACATAGCGGACGGCCAGTGCCACCAGACAGACATCCAGGGAAATGGAGGGTACCAAGGGAACCCATTTTCCCCTGTACATCTGATCGGTCTTAGAGCGACGCACTCTACACCACAACGACTTATCACCTACACACACATCGGAACAGAGCATCGTCGCATCCTCCTGTTTGGAGGGCGTGACCAACTCCGAAACACAGAAAGCGTTGTTGTATTCCATAGAAAAAGTTAACTGAAATAACAGGGCCTCGAAAGCCGACGAAGCAACTTCAGCTACTGCCCCGAGAACAGACAGGAGAAGGTACGCATTAATGGGGCACCTACAATCTGGGGCAACCGGAAGTACCCAAGCTCAACCTTTCATAGCCTTTACAAGTAAAAATTTTTTGTAAAGTCGGGAACTCCCTTCATTTTTGCAAAAAATTAAATACCCGCCAAGTACAGTATCTAGAGACGACTGCCCTAGATCTTCCAGAAACATAGAGCTGCCAAATAAAAGAAAGCATCGTCCAATGCCCGCTCATACCTGCAAGCCCCTGATCACGGGCGAACACCTCCCATTCAGCCCAAGCCAGATGGAAATTCCAGAGGGTACTCGGGGGGATGGAATGTTCTGCTAGTCCCTCCAAGCTGGCTTGATAACCTGCCAAACATAAGAAAAGCCGACCACCCCAACAACATCATCATCTGTGGCAAGTGCCCGCAATCTCTACCATTGAAACTGAGAGAGCATCGGCCACTTCGTTATCAACCCCCGGAACATGTTGCACCCTAAACAGCACATTGTAGGGCAAACAGGTCAGTACCAGCTGCGCTAAAATGCACAACACCATCAGCGATTTAGCCCATTGATTATTAATCACATGCACCATGCCCAGATTATCACACCTGAACAAGATGCTGCGATTGCAAATATGCATGCCCCAAACTTTCATGGCCACCATGATGGGGAACAACTCCAAGATCAAAAGGTCCTTAGTCAAACCACCATTGAATCAGCTGCGTGGCCAGGAGGCCACACACCAGGTCCCGCCAAGGTAACAACCAAATCCTGACACCCAAGCAGAATCGGTAAACAACTGCAAACAAAAATTAACTACAGGAGGGGCCAGCCAGATCCAAACACCATTAAAATCCTTGAGAAAGGAAGCACAAACAGCTAAGTCTCGTTTAACCTTGGAAGACAACCTGATCAAATGATGGGATCTGGAGACCCCTGCTGTGGCCCGCTCCAATTTACGACAAAACAGCTGACCCATAGGGATGACCCTGCAGGCAATGTTCAGCAGACCCTAAAGCGATTGGGCTTGCTGAAGCGTTATTTTATGCAATGAACCACACTGCGCAATGACCTCGTGCAGCTTGGCCACCTTATCCTGTGGCAGACAGCAACAGCCCCGCACAGTATCAATTTGAATCCCCAAGAATGATAAGCAAGAGAGAGGACCCTCCATCTTATCATCTGCTATCGGCACTCCGAAATGACAGAAAATCGCGCGCAAGCTGGACAAAAGGTCACGACAGTGACTAGAACCAGACGGTCTCATGCAAAGGAAATCAACCAGGTTGTGGACAATCCCATGGCCACCCAAAGAACACTCTACACACCAATGCAGGAAGAGCTGAACTCCTCTAAAAAGGCACAGGAAATGGAACATCCCATAGGCAAGCACTTGTCTATGAAATATTCCTCACCAATCCAAAAACCCATATATCTAAATGAGTCGGTGCAGTGGAAGCAGACGGAAAGCCGATTCAATATTGATCTTAGCCATGAGGGCCCCAATTCCTCACCAGATAGATAGCATTGTAAAATGATTGGACGACCATTGAGCAGTGCTCTGAAGGTATGGCATCATTAACCGACGAGCCCATTGGGTAAGACAAATGTTGAATGAGCCTAAACTTCCCTGGCACCTTTTTAGGAACGACACGCACTGGAGAAATAACTAGATTCTCCAGTGGGGGCTGCGAGAAAGGGCCCACCATGCGCCTTGCTGAATCTCCTTATCAACCTTGCCACACAAAACATCAGGGAAAGAAATGGCGGACAGCAGGTTCATGTGAGCCCCCAGATGAATGTCCCCCTGGACCCTAACCATTTGTGCATGGCCTCAACATGGACCAGGGTGGGGGCTCTACTTAACGGAGGCAATGGTCGCAAGTTTTCCCGGCGCGGGATTCCCAGCCTTAGTGACTGGGCGACTAGTCCGAAAGCAAATGGCTGCAGGATGGGACCCGCCACAGCGCAAGCAGAGGTGTCGAAAATGACACCGTTGGCCAAGGGGGCAGGTGGAATTATTAAATGCAAGGCATTTGCCTTTAGCAGGAGCCAGCGTCTGGAAGCATCTGGATACCCCGAACCGCCACGTCGAGGGAGCTTCTGCGAATGCACGCAAAACACCAGGAGCCAACTGCCAAGTATTCAGGCCAGCCCGAGAACCATCCTTCACTACCTCCTGGGCCCTAGTAACATCCAGCCACACCTCCTCATCCTTGAACTCAAAATCTATCACCGGTAAGCAGTCCTTCTTCCGTCTGAACTGCTCATCATACGCATGCCAATCCACACCTTTGTACCTACGCTGCATGTCGTGGATCATGTGAAAGTACCTAATTATGTTCATATGCTCGCCAGGCCGATCCTCCACATAACAAGCGGCAAACACATAAAAACCAGCCAACCAATTATCATGATTTAAAGTCCTCAACACCAAAACCACGACCAACTCCTTATCACTAAAAGCCTTCAAAAACTGAGCAACACCTGAGTCAGCATCCCCAAAAAACAGGCTGAACGCCGCACCTAACCTATGCGGGACCTCTAGATCCTGGCGCAGCATGCAACGTCAAGGGAGCGAGCACCAAAGACATTGAGGAAAGAGCAGCAGACAAAGCCAAAGAGTCAACAACAGTTGCCAGACCCCGCTACAGCAACACCATACTGGGACCATATGCCACGCCTGTCAGCCCTACATCCCCGCCCATCACACCTAGCAGAGGGGATAAATGGAACAGGATCCACCACACCAGCTGCAAACGAGTGGCTACCCCCGAAGGCTGACTGCGGACATCAGGGCCACCAGCAGTATCCAAGCAAAGCCCCCTTACAGGTAGCCCCATGGGACTCTCATGGCGGCTAACCGCACCCGTAGCCCTGTCACGGCTCTGCCGCCCGCCCCCCAAAATGGCCTCCAGCTGCAAATCCCCAGCCTTCCAGAGCTCCCATCTAAGCTATGTGCACTGGCAGTGACATGGGAGCTACCCCCACCAACCCGCAGGGGGCTCACATGCCTGCCAGAGCTTGTGTTGACCCGTGGGAGCACGCACTCCCATACCGGAGCTGCCGGGGACCGGGAAGCATCAGTCCAAGACCTGGTCCCCACACCCACCCTGCTGCCGCAATCCGCAGGCCGACCCACACCAGTCCCGCTTCCCGCTACACCCTCTGAAGATGTGCAGACGGGAACCGTCACATCCACGACCGTGCAAGCCCTGGCTCTTAAAGTGTCATGTTTACAGTTAAAATGCCCACACAGTTAACATGTGTAAAAAGTAGAGATGAGCGGGTTCGGTTTCTTTGAATCCGAACCCGCACGAACTTCACTTTTTTTTTCACGGGTCCGAGCGACTCGGATCTTCCCGCCTTGCTCGGTTAACCCGAGCGCGCCCGAACGTCATCATGACGCTGTCGGATTCTCGCGAGACTCGGATTCTATATAAGGAGCCGCGCGTCGCCGCCATTTTCACACGTGCATTGAGATTGATAGGGAGAGGACGTGGCTGGCGTCCTCTCCATTAGAATAGATTAGAAGAGAGAGAGAGAGAGAGAGATTGTGCAGACAGAGTTTACCACAGTGACCAGTGCAGTTGTTGTTAAGTTAACTTTTATTTAATATATCCGTTCTCTGCTATATCCGTTCTCTGCCTGAAAAAAACGATACACAGCAGTCACACAGTGTGACTCAGTCTGTGTGCACTCAGCTCAGCCCAGTGTGCTGCACATCAATGTATAAAAGCTTATAATAATTGTGGGGGAGACTGGGGAGCACTGCAGGTTGTTATAGCAGGAGCCAGGAGTACATAATATTATATTAATTTAAAATTAAACAGTGCACACTTTTGCTGCAGGAGTGCCACTGCCAGTGTGACTAGTGGTGACCAGTGCCTGACCACCAGTATAGTAGTATATTGTTGTATACTATCTCTTTATCAACCAGTCTATATTAGCAGCAGACACAGTACAGTGCGGTAGTTCACGGCTGTGGCTACCTCTGTGTCGGCAGTCGGCACTCGGCAGGCAGTCCGTCCATCCATAATTGTATAATTATATACCACCTAACCGTGGTATTTTTTTTTCTTTCTTTATACCGTCGTCATAGTCATACTAGTTGTTACGAGTATACTACTATCTCTTTATCAACCAGTGTACAGTGCGGTAGTTCACGGCTGTGGCTACCTCTGTGTCGGCAGTCGGCAGGCAGTCCGTCCATCCATAATTGTATTATTATAATATATACCACCTAACCGTGGTTTTTTTTTCATTCTTTATACCGTCATAGTGTCATACTAGTTGTTACGAGTATACTACTATCTCTTTATCAACCAGTGTACAGTGCGGTAGTTCACGGCTGTGGCTACCTCTGTGTCGGCAGTCGGCAGGCAGTCCGTCCATCCATAATTGTATTATAATATATACCACCTAACCGTGGTTTTTTTTTCATTCTTTATACCGTCATAGTGTCATACTAGTTGTTACGAGTATACTACTATCTCTTTATCAACCAGTGTACAGTGCGGTAGTTCACGGCTGTGGCTACCTCTGTGTCGGCAGTCGGCAGGCAGTCCGTCCATCCATAATTGTATTATAATATATACCACCTAACCGTGGTTTTTTTTTCATTCTTTATACCGTCATAGTCAGTCATACTAGTTGTTACGAGTATACTACTATCTCTTTATCAACCAGTGTACAGTGCGGTAGTTCACGGCTGTGGCTACCTCTGTGTCGGCACTCGACAGGCAGTCCGTCCATCCATAATTGTATTATAATATATACCACCTAACCGTGGTTTTTTTTTCATTCTTTATACCGTCATAGTGTCATACTAGTTGTTACGAGTATACTACTATCTCTTTATCAACCAGTGTACAGTGCGGTAGTTCACGGCTGTGGCTACCTCTGTGTCGGCAGTCGGCAGGCAGTCCGTCCATCCATAATTGTATTATAATATATACCACCTAACCGTGGTTTTTTTTTCATTCTTTATACCGTCATAGTGTCATACTAGTTGTTACGAGTATACTACTATCTCTTTATCAACCAGTGTACAGTGCGGTAGTTCACGGCTGTGGCTACCTCTGTGTCGGCAGTCGGCAGGCAGTCCGTCCATCCATAATTGTATTATAATATATACCACCTAACCGTGGTTTTTTTTTCATTCTTTATACCGTCATAGTCAGTCATACTAGTTGTTACGAGTATACTACTATCTCTTTATCAACCAGTGTACAGTGCGGTAGTTCACGGCTGTGGCTACCTCTGTGTCGGAACTCGGCAGGCAGTCCGTCCATCCATAATTGTATTACAATATATACCACCTAACCGTGGTTTTTTTTTCATTCTTTATACCGTCATAGTCAGTCATACTAGTTGTTACGAGTATACTACTATCTCTTTATCAACCAGTGTACAGTGCGGTAGTTCACGGCTGTGGCTACCTCTGTGTCGGAACTCGGCAGGCAGTCCGTCCATCCATAATTGTATTACAATATATACCACCTAACCGTGGTTTTTTTTTCATTCTTTATACCGTCATAGTCAGTCATACTAGTTGTTACGAGTATACTACTATCTCTTTATCAACCAGTGTACAGTGCGGTAGTTCACGGCTGTGGCTACCTCTGTGTCGGAACTCGGCAGGCAGTCCGTCCATCCATAATTGTATTATTATAATATATACCACCTAACCGTGGTTTTTTTTTCATTCTTTATACCGTCATAGTGTCATACTAGTTGTTACGAGTATACTACTATCTCTTTATCAACCAGTGTACAGTGCGGTAGTTCACGGCTGTGGCTACCTCTGTGTCGGCACTCGGCAGGCAGTCCGTCCATCCATAATTGTATTACAATATATACCACCTAACCGTGGTTTTTTTATACCACCTAACCGTGGCAGTCCGTCCATAATTGTATACTAGTATCCAATCCATCCATCTCCATTGTTTACCTGAGGTGCCTTTTAGTTCTGCCTATAAAATATGGAGAACAAAAAAGTTGAGGTTCCAAAATTAGGGAAAGATCAAGATCCACTTCCACCTCGTGCTGAAGCTGCTGCCACTAGTCATGGCCGAGACGATGAAATGCCAGCAACGTCGTCTGCCAAGGCCGATGCCCAATGTCATAGTACAGAGCATGTCAAATCCAAAACACCAAATATCAGAAAAAAAAGGACTCCAAAACCTAAAATAAAATTGTCGGAGGAGAAGCGTAAACTTGCCAATATGCCATTTACCACACGGAGTGGCAAGGAACGGCTGAGGCCCTGGCCTATGTTCATGGCTAGTGGTTCAGCTTCACATGAGGATGGAAGCACTCAGCCTCTCGCTAGAAAACTGAAAAGACTCAAGCTGGCAAAAGCACCGCAAAGAACTGTGCGTTCTTTGAAATCCCAAATCCACAAGGAGAGTCCAATTGTGTCGTTTGCGATGCCTGACCTTCCCAACACTGGACGTGAAGAGCATGCGCCTTCCACTATTTGCATGCCCCCTGCAAGTGCTGGAAGGAGCACCCGCAGTCCAGTTCCTGATAGTCAGATTGAAGATGTCAGTGTTGAAGTACACCAGGATGAGGAGGATATGGGTGTTGCTGGCGCTGGGGAGGAAATTGACCAGAAGGATTCTGATGGTGAGGTGGTTTGTTTAAGTCAGGCACCCGGGGAGACACCTGTTGTCCGTGGGAGGAATATGGCCGTTGACATGCCAGGTGAAAATACCAAAAAAATCAGCTCTTCGGTGTGGAGGTATTTCACCAGAAATGCGGACAACAGGTGTCAAGCCGTGTGTTCCCTTTGTCAAGCTGTAATAAGTAGGGGTAAGGACGTTAACCACCTCGGAACATCCTCCCTTATACGTCACCTGCAGCGCATTCATAATAAGTCAGTGACAAGTTCAAAAACTTTGGGTGACAGCGGAAGCAGTCCACTGACCAGTAAATCCCTTCCTCTTGTAACCAAGCTCACGCAAACCACCCCACCAACTCCCTCAGTGTCAATTTCCTCCTTCCCCAGGAATGCCAATAGTCCTGCAGGCCATGTCACTGGCAAGTCTGACGAGTCCTCTCCTGCCTGGGATTCCTCCGATGCATCCTTGCGTGTAACGCCTACTGCTGCTGGCGCTGCTGTTGTTGCCGCTGGGAGTCGATGGTCATCCCAGAGGGGAAGTCGTAAGCCCACTTGTACTACTTCCAGTAAGCAATTGACTGTTCAACAGTCCTTTGCGAGGAAGATAAAATATCACAGCAGTCATCCTACTGCAAAGCGGATAACTGAGTCCTTGACAACTATGTTGGTGTTAGACGTGCGTCCGGTATCCGCCGTTAGTTCACAGGGAACTAGACAATTTATTGAGGCAGTGTGCCCCCGTTACCAAATACCATCTAGGTTCCACTTCTCTAGGCAGGCGATACCGAGAATGTACACGGACGTCAGAAAAAGACTCACCAGTGTCCTAAAAAATGCAGTTGTACCCAATGTCCACTTAACCACGGACATGTGGACAAGTGGAGCAGGGCAGGGTCAGGACTATATGACTGTGACAGCCCACTGGGTAGATGTATGGACTCCCGCCGCAAGAACAGCAGCGGCGGCACCAGTAGCAGCATCTCGCAAACGCCAACTCTTTCCTAGGCAGGCTACGCTTTGTATCACCGCTTTCCAGAATACGCACACAGCTGAAAACCTCTTACGGCAACTGAGGAAGATCATCGCGGAATGGCTTACCCCAATTGGACTCTCCTGTGGATTTGTGGCATCGGACAACGCCAGCAATATTGTGTGTGCATTAAATATGGGCAAATTCCAGCACGTCCCATGTTTTGCACATACCTTGAATTTGGTGGTGCAGAATTTTTTAAAAAACGACAGGGGTGTGCAAGAGATGCTGTTGGTGGCCAGAAGAATTGCGGGACACTTTCGGCGTACAGGCACCACGTACAGAAGACTGGAGCACCACCAAAAACTACTGAACCTGCCCTGCCATCATCTGAAGCAAGAAGTGGTAACGAGGTGGAATTCAACCCTCTATATGCTTCAGAGGTTGGAGGAGCAGCAAAAGGCCATTCAAGCCTATACAATTGAGCACGATATAGGAGATGGAATGCACCTGTCTCAAGTGCAGTGGAGAATGATTTCAACGTTGTGCAAGGTTCTGATGCCCTTTGAACTTGCCACACGTGAAGTCAGTTCAGACACTGCCAGCCTGAGTCAGGTCATTCCCCTCATCAGGCTTTTGCAGAAGAAGCTGGAGGCATTGAAGAAGGAGCTAACACGGAGCGATTCCGCTAGGCATGTGGGACTTGTGGATGCAGCCCTTAATTCGCTTAACAAGGATTCACGGGTGGTCAATCTGTTGAAATCAGAGCACTACATTTTGGCCACCGTGCTCGATCCTAGATTTAAAGCCTACCTTGGATCTCTCTTTCCGGCAGACACAGGTCTGCTGGGGTTGAAAGACCTGCTGGTGACAAAATTGTCAAGTCAAGCGGAACGCGACCTGTCAACATCTCCTCCTTCACATTCTCCCGCAACTGGGGGTGCGAGGAAAAGGCTCAGAATTCCGAGCCCACCCGCTGGCGGTGATGCAGGGCAGTCTGGAGCGACTGCTGATGCTGACATCTGGTCCGGACTGAAGGACCTGACAACGATTACGGACATGTCGTCTACTGTCACTGCATATGATTCTCTCAACATTGATAGAATGGTGGAGGATTATATGAGTGACCGCATCCAAGTAGGCACGTCACACAGTCCGTACTTATACTGGCAGGAAAAAGAGGCAATTTGGAGGCCCTTGCACAAACTGGCTTTATTCTACCTAAGTTGCCCTCCCACAAGTGTGTACTCCGAAAGAGTGTTTAGTGCCGCCGCTCACCTTGTCAGCAATCGGCGTACGAGGTTACATCCAGAAAATGTGGAGAAGATGATGTTCATTAAAATGAATTATAATCAATTCCTCCGCGGAGACATTGACCAGCAGCAATTGCCTCCACAAAGTACACAGGGAGCTGAGATGGTGGATTCCAGTGGGGACGAATTGATAATCTGTGAGGAGGGGGATGTACACGGTGATATATCGGAGGGTGAAGATGAGGTGGACATCTTACCTCTGTAGAGCCAGTTTGTGCAAGGAGAGATTAATTGCTTCTTTTTTGGGGGGGGTCCAAACCAACCCGTCATATCAGTCACAGTCGTGTGGCAGACCCTGTCACTGAAATGATGGGTTGGTTAAAGTGTGCATGTCCTGTTTTGTTTATACAACATAAGGGTGGGTGGGAGGGCCCAAGGATAATTCCATCTTGCACCTCTTTTTTCTTTTCTTTTTCTTTGCATCATGTGCTGATTGGGGAGGGTTTTTTGGAAGGGACATCCTGCGTGACACTGCAGTGCCACTCCTAGATGGGCCCGGTGTTTGTGTCGGCCACTAGGGTCGCTAATCTTACTCACACAGCTACCTCATTGCGCCTCTTTTTTTCTTTGCGTCATGTGCTGTTTGGGGAGGGTTTTTTGGAAGGGACATCCTGCGTGACACTGCAGTGCCACTCTTAGATGTGCCCGGTGTTTGTGTCGGCCACTAGGGTCGCTAATCTTACTCACACAGTCAGCTACCTCATTGCGCCTCTTTTTTTCTTTGCGTCATGTGCTGTTTGGGGAGGGTTTTTTGGAAGGGCCATCCTGCGTGACACTGCAGTGCCACTCCTAGATGGGCCCGGTGTTTGTGTCGGCCACTAGGGTCGCTAATCTTACTCACACAGCTACCTCATTGCGCCTCTTTTTTTCTTTGCGTCATGTGCTGTTTGGGGAGGGTTTTTTGGAAGGGACATCCTGCGTGACACTGCAGTGCCACTCCTAGATGGGCCCGGTGTTTGTGTCGGCCACTAGGGTCGCTTATCTTACTCACACAGCGACCTCGGTGCAAATTTTAGGACTAAAAATAATATTGTGAGGTGTGAGGTATTCAGAATAGACTGAAAATGAGTGTAAATTATGGTTTTTGAGGTTAATAATACTTTGGGATCAAAATGACCCCCAAATTCTATGATTTAAGCTGTTTTTTAGTGTTTTTGGAAAAAAACACCCGAATCCAAAACACACCCGAATCCGACAAAAATAATTCGGTGAGGTTTTGCCAAAACGCGTTCGAACCCAAAACACGGCCGCGGAACCGAACCCAAAACCAAAACACAAAACCCGAAAAATTTCAGGCGCTCATCTCTAGTAAAAAGTATGTTGGGATCCTGACACCAGTTTTCTGGTGTCTACAAAGTCACTGGGGACTTAAGATTTTAGCCTATACCCGACACACTTTTTTAATTAAAGTGTTTACATGGCATGGTTTTGCCTTGTACAAGTGGAGCCACGCTTATTGAGGGTGGCTGCAGCGCAGGCGGGGTCGAGTGGCGTGCCTAGTTATGCCTGTGCCTCTGCACGCTGCCGAGTGCACATAGATGCTCCCATTCACTTTGAATTAGGGTGCATGTGTGTCTATGACGCACGCATGTCCCATTCATTCCCGGGGGTCCGCCTCGCCATGCGCACCCAAGTACAGACAGAGCCACGATTAGCGTGGCTCCATCTGTAAATGATTGCCACTTTAAAAAAGCCTCAGAGATCAGCCGGCGTCCCACTCCTCTGGCAAACTCGGATCCTACCATATATGCACCATTATGTTATACTGTAGCTCAGCATGTGTATGATTGCAGAGGCAATGTAAGGTACAGATCGCACACGAGTTGCTTCCATTCTAGTTAATGGGGCGGGTGCGTGTCACGGACATGAGCGTGCCCTAGACACGGCGGTAGTTGCACCTGCGTGGGCGCGCCCAGATACAGACGGAGCCACGATTAGCTTGGCTCCATCTGTAACTTAGATTAGGTCACCTGAAAAGTGAAAAAACTAATTAAAAAGTCAGTGAAAGGCAGTAAAATGTAATTCTAATTTTCATCTAACATTAAATCACAGTGGTGGAGGATTATATTCAGAACCATGTACAGTGTTTAATGACATTGGTTGCTATGAGACTCTGGGAAAGAAATGTTAATAAAATCGTGATTTTGTGGTTTAGTATTACAAGATAAGTGATGAATTATACAGAAGGCTGAATTCATTTTGGTCCTCTGTTTGCATGAGTTTGCTCTGACCAAGATAATTTCTGTAAATACTCATTCCTTTCATATATTTTCTGTGGCAGTCTGTAAATAACTAAAACTACTTATGGGTTCTCGTTTATAATTACCATTTAATTTATTATTGCATTAGAGATATAGCAGAAATTACCAGTGTAACATTTACCCTTAGGGTTGTCCAAAATCAGGTTCCAAAGCCTGCAAATATGGCATAAGTACTGTAGTGGCTTATTCTTGTTAGCTAAAATTACTGTGTTCAATTAAATGGAACACAAACGATGTTCTCTGTTGTAATTGCTAATATCAGTGAGGTTACGTAGTAGTGTGAAGACCCGTCTGCTTTATGACATGTCTACTGACACAGTGCAGGCACAATCCTTTCTTACCACTTTTAACACCTGATCCCGCTTAAGGATGAAAGGTGAAACAGGAATATATGAACTCTTTTTATATGTTTAATATTCATAGCTGACCAGGAGTGGTTGGCTTAATATTGACCTGTAGATTTGTAGGCGGCTTCAAATTTTTAGTAGTGCCATTGCAACTTGAAATAGTCGGCAACAAATTACCCTGGCATATCTCTCAGCTGTCCCGATCTGCCGGGCAGAGGTACAGTGCAGCAGTGAGCCCCATTGCCAGTCCTGATGCCTAAACCTATGACATGACATCAAGGTCACTAGCTTTCTGAAATAGAGAACTATAAGGTTCCTAAGGATACTCCAGGCAGCTCTGCAGTAGCGCTACTGGCTGCAGGGTGCCATTCCAGCTACCATGCAAGCCACATGTATGTGCAATGGTGCAGCAATGGTGCCAGCCCCAGGGAGTTGCACCCTATGTGATGGCATGGCTCACACAGACATAGTTAAAGCCCTGGGGAGGAATGACCCATTCACCCCTGCTGAAGAGGTCTCATATCTGCCACTGGTTCATGTGGCAGTGAAAAGGCGTTTATAAAGGATAGGAGGTGGAGAAGGTGCAGTGTAGAACCTTTCTCTCCCCCTGGACATGGTTTTGCCTGCTACCTGATGCTGACATGCCCCCTCAAATTCATGACACCACCACTATCTCTATCCAAACCCATAATATTATGGAAGGTTCAGTATGCACTACTCATTATTTTGATGATACCAAAGTGAACATCTGGAGAGAGTGTGGTCACCCCTCAAATGCCATATCTACATATGAAGCTGAACTTGGCTCTAGCTACTAATGTGCTAGAGGCTAAAGGGCCGTGCACACGGGGAAGATGTAGGGGGAGATGTGTGCTGAGCGATCTAGCACAGACTACTCAGCACACATCTCTCCCCCCGCTCAGCACAACGCAATGTACTGAGTGAGGCTGACAACGGGGGGGGGGGGGGTGCTCACTTCAGACAGTGGTGAAATGAGCGATGTGCTAGATTGAGCCAATCTAGCATGGGTGATAGCGACGCGCGGAGCCGCGCATCGCTATCGCTGTGGGGCTAGTCAGATTGCTTTGAATTTAAGCATGGATCTCTCCATGTGTACCCCCCTTAACAGTGGTCACCTTTCTCAATGTTGACAATGTTATCATCATTATCCTTCTCACTGATGACAAGATCATTATCAGACAATACTATTTCATCCCCACTGGTATCAAGCAACAGAGAAACTGGCTGTGATTGAGAGGCACACACACACACACACACACACACACACACACACCAAAAAGCTGATGTTCAAGTAGTTAAGTGATCATTTGTATCTGTACATGCGTGAAAAATTCAGAAAACATCATCATAATAATAATAATAATAATAATAATTTGACAATTAAATGCAATCCACTTGAATGGTTTGATAAATAAATTATTTTACTATTAGCCACTTAATCTTTTTGGGAAGTTTTGTACAATGAAATAACACCGCAAATGTTAAATCACTTTGTATTAAAGAACCTTTAATATATAGAAATCTGTATACACCAACTATAAAGTGTTACCCCAAGGAAACAAAACTGAATTCCCGCTGTTGATTGTTCCCTTTGTGTTTAAAAATAGATGTCCTTTTCACTGACTTTCATAGGAAAACTGTCACTATTAGGACTGACTTCAGCTCTTGACGGTCTCAAGGGAGAGAAAATCAGGGTTGTTTACCATGGCCAAGATAGAAAAAAAATATGTATTTATCTTTATGTTTGTCTGTGACTAGCAGCAGATGTAACGCATGCTGTAACTCTCAGAGACTTCTACTGTGTAAGCAATGTCTGTGTGCTATTAGTGTTACTTTGTTATGTTTCTCTATTATGCTGAAATTTCAAAGGTTTAATGGAATGTCAGTGGTACCATACATAATTAGTGTTACTGCACAGAAAGAGCTTTTTTTGTATCACTCTGTAAACCACCACATAAAATAAAGCGTTTCAGCTGTACTGTATGTAGTGCTACTACCCTCATCAGAATCAGCTTTATTGGCCAGGTATACTTGCGTATACTAGAAATTTGTCTTTGGTTTGCTATACAACAGCCAAGTAGGTAACAGATAAGAAGGTGGTGGGGTGGTGTGTGTGTGTGTGTGTGTGTGTGTGTGTGTGTGTGTGGTGTGTGTGGGGGGGGGGGGTGGGAGGGTTAGGTTGAGTACAGTCATACAGAGAGGTATACCATAGGGACACAAGTGAGTTACATGTACGCCTAGTCAGTCAATGTTCAGGAGTTCAGCAGGCGGACCACTTGGGGAAAGAAACTTTTGAGGTTTCTGGTGGACCTGACGGGGATGGCCCTGTAACGCCTGCCTGAAGGCAGCAAGTTACACATGCTGTGGCCGGGTGTAGCTGGTCCTTTACTCTCTTCGTTGCCCACTTTTTAGCTCTGGACAGGTACAGGTTCTGGACTGAGGGAAGGTCAGCCCTGATGATCTTCTCTGATGATCTTATCAATGATTCATGAACAACCAGAGTAGCCCATGCTACGGCTACCATGCTAGTGTTAGTTGTCCTAAGGATTAGACTCTTAGGGGTATATTTACAAAGGTGTGAGTTTCATAGAAGTGGAGATGTTGCCCACAGCAACCAATTAGACTCTAAGGGGGACATTTACTAAGCAGTGATAAGAGTGGAGAAGTGAGCCAGTGGAGAAATTGCTCTATCAACCAATCAGCAGCTCTGTATCATTTTATAGTATGCAAATTATAGATGTTACTTCAGTGCTGATTGGTTGCCATGGCCATCTTCTCCACTCGCTCACTTCTCCACTCTTATCACTGCTTAGTAAATGTCCCTCTTACTCTTATCTGCTAGAAGATACTAAATAAATACAAAGTAGAATCTGATTGGTGGCTAAGGGCAACACCTCCACTTCTATGAAACTCACACCTTAGTAAATATACCCCTTACAGAGATCACTATACAGTAAGTGGGCATGATAGTTTTTCTAGTGGCACTTAATGTGCCTTATTGGAAATATTGGGGAAATTACAGAAAAAGAGCCTTTTCGTCCACCTCTTGAAAAAACTAGTGCAGTGAAATGCGTATGAGGTTATGGATGCTGACACAGGACTGTCTGTGCATTGATTGTTAACATATTCTGACTTGCCTGTTATAAATGCAGAGGTGTATGTGCATCTGATTATCCAGAAACACAGACTTACAGTAGTGGTAAGTGCCATATTGGAGACACACAAACCCAGGACGCTGCTTTGTATTTGGAGTGCTAACCCACAGCGTAAAGCCCCAGCCAGGAGCCACTAGAAACCGGAGCACATAGAGCACTAGGCATGAATTTGGCAATATTAATATATACATGTGGTAAGAAATGGGGACTTTTTACATTATGCATTATTAAACATTCTCTTTTACATTAGTTATTAATTTACATCAAATACCAGTACTTATTGACAAAATATTGCCATGTCTCTCTCTCTCTCTCTCTCTCTCTCTCTCTCTCTCTCTCTCTCTATATATATATATATACTTTTTTGTGAACAGAATTGTATAGCGCCACTTGTAAGGTAAAGATCGCAATAATGCTCTATAGCTAAATGGTGCACTATAAGTGCAGTAAAAACACCATAAAAGCCCACACAACCTTAGTCATTGGTGTCCGCCAACCCCTAAAAATACAATACTGGTATAGTATTGTTAAAAAGATATGTAAAAGGGAGGGATAGGGGTACCGGCGACAGGTGTAGCTAAAACAAGATTTAAATACGCCAAAACAATTTTTAAGAGCCAAAAAGATGTAAAATTATAAAAAAGTTTTAATATACATGAAAGTAAAAAAAGTTTTAAAATACAAGTAAAAATAAGGAAATAACATTAAAGGATAGGAGATCAAATTTAGCTTAAAATCAGTAGGAGGTCAGTACAGGAAACCCCTGTACTGACCTCCTACTGATTTTAAGCTAAGTTTGATCTCCTATCCTTTAATGTTTTTTCCGTATTTTTACTGGTATTTTAAAACTTTTTTACTTTCATGTATATTAAAACTTTTTTATAATTTTACATCCTTTTGGCTCTTAAAAATTGTTTTGGCATATTTAAATCTTGTTTTAGCTACACCTGTCGCCGGTACCCCTATCCCTCCCTTTTACACATATATATACTTGTATGGTCCAGTCGACGGAGCAGGAGCTCCAAAACATTGATCTGCTATAATACTAGTAGTTTCTATTTCAAACAAGCTTCTCAGTGCTGTTCAGTCTGTGGATTGGTATATATATATATATATATATATATATATAAAAACAAAGAATATGCTTGCGCCAATTGTGAAACTAATACACCAAATTGTTAAAAGACACTCCCAATTATTATGGGCGTCAGCTGCCCCTTAAGTATACAGTAATGGTAGTTTACTGACGAAAAATTCTTATGGTAAAGTGGTATAAGGGTTCTAGCGACCACTGGTGTCAAAATGTATATATTAGATATTTATCAAGCCGTATATGTATAAGTATAAATATATATTTTTATTTTAACACAAGTAAAATGCAAAATGCAATGGTGGAATATTATAGGAATAATTGATAAAATCAAATAATTGGTAGAAGGTCATAAAGGGAGAGACCAACGCGTTTCGTCCTGTAGACTTCTTCCCCTTGAAGAAGTCTACAGGACGAAATGCGTTGGTCTCTCCCTCTATGAACTTCTACCAATTAAGTTAAGATTTTCCTTTGACATTACTTTTAAGACTCTACCTATTTATTTATGTATTTATTTATTTATTTATTTAGTGGAGGATTTTTTCCTTTTTATGTGATTTTATCAATTATTCCTATAATATTCCACCATTGCATTTTGCATTTTACTTGTGTTAAAATAAAAATACAGTATATTTTTATACTTATACATATACGGCTTGATAAATATCTAATATATACATTTTGACACCAGTGGTCGCTAGAACCCTTATACCACTTTACCATGGTGTGTATATATATATATATATATATATATATATATATATAGTAATGTGAGGACTGGGACTCCAAAGGATCCAAGAACAACAGCGTAGGTGCCCAGGTGCCAGAAAAAAGATTCAATAGCAGAGTGAAAGGATCCGGCACTCAAAGGACTGGATATAAGCAATAAGCTGGTTCAAATAGTAGCTGACAGCGCAGCATCAGAAGGTCAGATGCTGCGCTGTCAGCTACTATTTGAACCAGCTTATTGCTTATATCCAGTCCTTTGAGTGCCGGATCCTTTCCCTCTGCTATATATATATATATATATATATATATATATATATATATATAAATTCTAAAGTACCAACCTTACTCATAACAAGTCCATATAGAGGAGTGCCTGGTACATATTAAAGTTGCATATATACAGTAATCCAAAGAACCAGCACATCCTACCACTATTTGCAAAGTGGGAAAAAAGCCTTTAATCAATGGCAGCATATGTAATAAAGTGCATATTCAGTAAAGTGCATAAATCGCTCCATATATGCCAGACGCATGGCAAAAGTGAACTGTTAAAGCATGATACTTAGCAGCAGCATATCCAGTGTCAGGGTGCTCATGAGCGACATGCCTTCAGTAAAAGTGTCAGTTAGTGTCAACAGCTGTTTCGGTGCTGTTACAGCTCCATGATGAAGGCGATGTACTGTAACAGCACCGAAACAGCTGACGCCGACTGACACTTTTACCGGAGGCATGCTGCTGCCAATTATTAAAGGCTTTTTTCCACTTTGCAAATAGTGGTTGGATGTGCTGGTTCTTTGGATTATATATATATATATATATATATATATATATATATAATGAATCACCAAATATGAACTCATAGCCAAAAATGCGTGGCCAGTCATGGTACTAGGACACACAGCACAGGATAATTGTGGTATAATACCATAAAGTCCATCTATTAAATCTGACTCCCTGAGTATCACATGCCGATTTTTTAAATTAACCAAGTTGGAAATTATAGGAATCATCTGTTGATTCTTATTCCATAAATATCACACGCTTATCTTCCATGACTGGCCAGGCATTTTCGGCTATGAGTTCATATTGGCGGATTCATTTTTAAGCAATGTAAGTGTCCCAGAGCAATCGTATCTACTGATTTTTGAGGTTAACTACTCAAATGAGATATACCCCTGATGAAGTTTCTGTGAGAGACGAAACGCGTTGGGTTACCAGTCTTGTTGTGATGTGACCTCCAGTCTACAATCTTAGAAGGAGGAGTTTTTGAAAGAAATATCTGTACACTTGCTTTTATGTGGACCACCACTGGATGTTAGTGCTGTATGAAACGTTTTATGAATGTTTATACCATTACAGTTTCAGATGTTTTTTTTAGAAATTTTAATAAATATGTATATTGGAACCTACTGATTGCTTTTTTAAATAGGATTATATTTGGACATTGTTTCACTCTATTGTATAATTAGGGGTGTTATAACAGCCCCAAGGTGCCAATTTCACTATTGCTGTATATCTATTGTTTTGGTCCCTCCTAACAGGGGACCTAGTGGAATAAGGCAGCCAGTTAAAATTATTGAAAAAGATCCCTACCCTAGTACTCTGAGTTTAATTAGCGCAGAAAGGGAGTTTTGTGTTTTATATTATATATAGATAGATAGATAGATAGATTGATAGATATTTGTTTATGTACTCTGTAATTGGGCACTGTGGAACCCTTGTGGTGCAATATAAATAAAGGATGATAATAACAATAATAATAATAATAATAATAATAATAATAATAATATACAGTATATATATAGATCTATCTATCTATCTATCTATCTATCTATCTATCTATCTATCTATCTATCTATCTATCTAAAAGAAGTCTAATTACATGAAGATCCAAACTGATGACTGCAAATATGAAGATCACTAAACAGCAACAATGGTAGGGATCATTTTAGTTGTGGATTATTTGTAAATACTTTAGAATGTGAATGCAGCAGAAATGGAGAGATGACAAGTTTGCTTATCGGTTCCTGGTAAATTACAGGAAATAACTCGGGCACATATGAAAATACATCATGTCAGAATAGCTTATGTTAGACCTAATATATCTCAGATAAGGACGGGGGAAGCATGGCAGAATGTTATTAATATTTAAATAGCTGATCGAATTGCAAGCTTTATAAGCAGCCTAAATGCATTCATGACACAATATCCACATGGCTCTTGCATCTATTTATCTCAGAGAGCTCTTTCTGTTATTTTGAACAGTTATACTGTATGTAGCAAAACATTGACATCATGTTAAATTTCTTTTAAAGGTCTAATCTTGAATATTTATTATTTCTTTATTAATAGTTTGTTATATAGCGCAGCATATTCCATTGCCCTTTACAATTGGAACAACAGTAATAGAGCAAAACTGGGTAAAATTGGACAGATATAGAAGTGGGAGAGCCCTGCCCGCAAGCTTACAATTAGTGATGTGAACCGGACATTTTTGGTTTTGGATTCGGTTCCGCGGCCGTGTTTTGGATTCGGATGCGTTTTGGCAAAACCTCCCTGAAATTTTTTTTCGGATTCGAATGTGTTTTGGATTCGGGTGTTTTTTTACAAAACCCCCTCAAAAACAGCTTAAATCATAGAATTTGGGGGTCATTTTGATCCCATAGTATTATTAACCTCAATAACCATAATTTCCACTCATTTTCAGTCAATTGTGAACACCTCACACCTCACAATATTATTTTTAGTCCTAAAATTTGCACCAAGGTCGCTGGATGACTAACTAAGCGACTAAAGTGGCCGACACAAACACCTGGCCCATCTAGGAGTGGCACTGCAGTGTCAGACAGGATGGCAGATTTAAAAAATAGTCCCCAAACAGCACATGATGCAAAGAAAAAAGAGGTGCACCAAGGTCGCTGGATGGCTAAGCTAAGCGACTTAAGTGGCCGACACAAACACCTGGCCCATCTAGGAGTGGCACTGCAGTGTCAGGCAGGATGGCACTTCAGAAAATAGTCCCCAAACAGCACATGATGCAAAGAAAAAATGAGGTGCACCAAGGTCACTGGATGGCTAAGCTAAGCGACCCAAGTGGCCGACACAAACACCTGGCCCATCTAGGAGTGGCACTGCAGTGTCAGACAGGATGGCACTTCAAAAAAATAGTCCCCAAACAGCACATGATGCAAAGATAAATTACAGAAAAAAGAGGTGCAAGATGGAATTGTCCTTGGGCTCTCCCACCCACCCTTATGTTGTATAAACAGGACATGCACACTTTAACAAACCCATCATTTCAGCGACAGGGTCTGCCACACGACTGTGACTGAAATTACTGGTTGGCTTGGGCCCCCACCAAAAAAGAAGCAATCAATCTCTCCTTGCACAAACTGGCTCTACATAGGCAAGATGTCCACCTCCTCCTCATCGTCCGATTCCTCACCCCTTTCACTGTGTACATCCCCCTCCTCACAGAGTATTAATTCGTCCCCACTGGAATCCACCATCTCAGGTCCCCATGTACTTTCTGGAGGCAATTGCTGGTGAATGTCTCCACGGAGGAATTGATTATAATTCATTTTGATGAACATCATCTTCTCCACATTTTCTGGAAGTAACCTCGTACGCCGATTGCTGACAAGGTAAGCGGCTGTACTAAACACTCTTTCGGAGTACACACTGGAGGGGGGGCAACTTAGGTAAAATAAAGCCAGTTTGTGCAAGGGCCTCCAAATTGCCTCTTTTTCCTGCCAGTATATGTACGGACTGTCTGACGTGCCTACTTGGATGCGGTCACTCATATAATCCTCCACCATTCTTTCAATGGTGAAAGAATCATATGCAGTGACAGTAGACGACATGTCAGTAATCGTTGGCAGGTCCTTCAGTCCGGACCAGATGTCAGCACTCGCTCCAGACTGCCCTGCATCACCGCCAGCGGGCGGGCTCGGAATTCTTAGCCTTTTCCTCGCAGCCCCAGTTGCGGGAGAATGTGAAGAAGGAGCTGTTGACGGGTCACGTTCCGCTTGACTTGACAAGTGTCTCACCAGCAGGTCTTTGCACCTCTGCAGACTTGTGTCTGCCGGAAAGAGAGATACAACTTAGGCTTTAAACCTAGGATCGAGCACGGTGGCCAAAATGTAGTGCTCTGATTTCAACAGATTGACCACCCGTGAATCCTGGTTAAGCAAATTAAGGGCTCCATCCACAAGTCCCACATGCCTAGCGGAATCGCTCCGTTTTAGCTCCCCCTTTAATCTCTCCAGCTTCTTCTGCAAAAGCCTGATGAGGGGAATGACCTGACTCAGGCTGGCTGTGTCTGAACTGACTTCACGTGTGGCAAGTTCAAAGGGTTGCAGAACCTTGCACACCGTTGAAATCATTCTCCACTGCGCTTGAGTCAGGTGCATTCCCCCTCCTTTGCCTATATCATAGGCAGCTGTATAGGCTTGAATGGCCTTTTGCTGCTCCTCCATCCTCTGAAGCATATAGAGGGTTGAATACCACCTCGTTACCACCTCTTGCTTCAGATGATGGCGGAGCAGGTTAAGGAGTGTTTGCTGGTGCTACAGTCTTTGGCACGTGGTGGCTGAATGCCGAAAGTGGCCCGCAATTCTTCGGGCCACCGACAGCAACTCTTGCACGCCCCTGTCGTTTTTTAAATAATTCTGCACCACCAAATTCAATGTATGTGCAAAACATGGGACGTGCTAGAATTTGCTCACATGTAATGCACGCACAAAATGGTGGCGTTGTCCGATGTCACAAATCCCCAGGAGAGTCCAATTGGGGTAAGCCATTCTGCGATGATGTTCCTCAGTTTCCGTAAGAGGATGTCAGCTGTGTGCCTCTTATGGAAAGCGGTGATACAAAGCGTAGCCTGCCTAGGAACGAGTTGGCGTTTGCGAGATGCTGCTACTGGTGCCGCCGCTGCTGTTCTTGCTGCGGGAGGCAATACATCTACCCAGTGGGCTGTCACAGTCATATAGTCCTGAGTCTGCCCTGCTCCACTTGTCCACATGTCCGTGGTTAAGTGGACATTGGGTACAACTGCATTTTTTAGGACACTGGTGACTCTTAGAGAAGTGGAACCTAGATGGTATTTGGTACCGGGGACACACTAACTCAATAAATTGTCTAATTCCCTGTGAATTCCCTGTGAATTAATGGTGGATACCAGACACACGTTTAACACCACCCAGGCTGCCAAGGCCTGAGTTATCTGCTTTGCAGCAGCATGGCTGCTGTGATATTTCATCTTCCTCGCAAAGGACTGTTGGACAGTCAATTGCTTACTGGAAGTAGTACAAGTGGTCTTCCGACTTCCCCTCTGGGATGACGATCGACTCCAAGCAGCAACAACAGCAGCGCCAGCAGCAGTAGGCGTTACACTCAAGGATGCATCGGAGGAATCCCAGGCAGGAGAGGACTCGTCAGACTTGCCAGTGACATGGCCTGCAGGACAATTGGCTTTCCTGTCTAAGGAGGAAATTGACATTGAGGGAGTTGGTGGTGTGGTTTGCCGGAGCTTGGTTACAAGAGGAAGGGATTTAGTTGTCAGTGGACTGCTTCCGCTGTCACCCAAAGTTTTTGAACTTGTCAATGACTTCTGATGAATGCGCTCCAGGTGATGTATAAGGGAGGATGTTCCTAGGTGGTTAATGTCCTTACCCCTACTTATTACAGCTTGACAAAGGCAACACACAGCTTGACACCTGTTGTCCGCATTTCTGTTAAAATAATTCCACACCGAAGAGGTGATTTTTTTTGTAATTTGACTAGGAATGTCAATGGCCATATTCGTCCCACGGACAACAGGTGTCTCCCCGGGTGCCTGACTTAAACAAACCACCTCACCATCAGAATCCTCCTTGTCAATTTTCTCCTCAGTGCCAGCAACACCCATATCCTCATCCTGGTGTACTTCAACAGTGACATATTCAATTTGACTTTCAGGAACTGGACTGCGGGTGCTCCTTCCAGCACTTGCAGGGGGCATGCAAATGGTGGAAGGCGCCACCTCTTCCCGTCCAGTGTTGGAAAGGTCAGGCATCGCAACCGACACAATTGGACTCTCCTTGGGGATTTGTGATTTAGAAGAATGTACAGTTCTTTGCTGTGCTTTTGCCAGCTTAAGTCTTTTCATTTTTCTAGCGGGAGGATGAGTGCTTCCATCCTCATGTGAAGCTGAACCACTAGCAATAAACATAGGACAGGGCCTCAGCCGTTCCTTGCCACTCCGTGTCGTAAATGGCATATTGGCAAGTTTACGCTTCACATCAGATGCTTTTAATTTGGATTTTTGGGTCATTTTACTGAACTTTTGTTTTTTGAATTTTACATGCTCTCTACTATGACATTGGGCATCGGCCTTGGCAGATGACGTTGATGGCATTTCATCGTCTCGGCCATAACTAGTGGCATCAGCTTCAGCACGAGGTGGAAGCGGATCTTGATCTTTCCCTATTTTTCCCTCCACATTTTTGTTGTCCATTTTTTAATGTGTGAAATTATATGCCAGTAATATATATATCAATAGCAATGGCCTACTGTACCGTACTGCTATATATATACTGGTGGTCAGCAAAATTCTGCACTGTCCTCCTACTATATACTGTGCACAACTAAAATGCAGCACAGGTATGGATGGATAGTATACTTGATGACACAGAGGTAGAGCAGTGTACTACTGTACCATACTGCTATATATATACTGGTGGTCAGCAAAATTCTGCACTGTCCTCCTACTATATACTGCGCACAACTAAAATGCCGCACAGGTATGGATGTATAGTATACTTGATGACACAGAGGTAGAGCAGTGGACTACTGTACCGTACTGCTATATATACTGGTGGTCAGCAAAATTCTGCACTGTCCTCCTACTATATACTGCGCACAACTAAAATGCAGCACATGTATGGATGGATAGTATACTTGACGACACAGAGGTAGAGCTGTGGACTACTGTACCGTACTGCTATATATATACTGGTGGTCAGCAAAATTCTGCACTATCCTCCTTCTATATACTGCGCACAACTAAAATGCAGCACAGGTATGGATGGATAGTATACTTGACGACACAGAGGTAGAGCAGTGGACTACTGTACCGTACTGCTATATATATACTGGTGGTCAGCAAAATTCTGCACTGTCCTCCTACTATATACTGCGCACAACTAAAATGCAGCACAGGTATGGATGGATAGTATACTTGACGACACAGAGGTAGAGCAGTGGACTACTGTACCGTACTGCTATATATACTGGTGGTCAGCAAAATTCTGCACTGTCCTCCTACTATATATTGCGCACAACTAAAATGCAGCACAGGTATGGATGGATAGTATACTTGACGACACAGAGGTACAGCAGTGGACTACTGTACCGTACTGCTATATATATACTGGTGGTCAGCAAAATTCTGCACTGTCCTACTATATACTGCGCACAACTAAAATGCAGCACAGGTATGGATGGATAGTATACTTGATGACACATAGGTAGAGCAATGGACTACTGTACCGTACTGCTATATATATACTGGTGGTCACTGCAAAATTCTGCACTGTCCTCCTACTATATATTACAATGCAGCAGAGATATGGAGCGTTTTTCAGGCAGAGAACGTAGATATTTTCAGCACACTGAGCAGATATTTGCAAGCACACTGAGCACAGATATTTGCAGCACACTGAGCACAGATATTTGCAGCACACTGAACACAGAAACTGAGAGAACGCAGCCACGTCCTCTCGCTATCATCTCCAAAGCACGAGTAAAAATGGCGGCCCACAGCGGGATGATGGCGTTCAGGCGCGTTCGGGTTAACCGAGCAAGGCGGGACGATCCGAGTCTGCCTTGGAACCGTGTAAAATAGGTGAAGTTCGGGGGGGGGGGGGGGGTTGGATCCCGAGGAACCGAACCCGTTCATCACTACTTACAATCTATAGAATATCAGCATATATCACCAATATGATGGTGTGTATACATTTGAGACAATATTAGATATTATCATACTCCTTAAGATAAAGTAAAGGCATGTATAAGATACATTTTCTAAGCAATGTTCTTAAATGTTCTAAGCAATGGTGGCCTAATATCTGCATGGGAAGAGTGGATTTAGAGATCACCTGCCTTGAAATAGTGTAATTTAATTGTACACATTCAGTGAACAGTAAATGTGTGTAATAAATGTAATGTATTTTCCTAGGAATCAGAAATATGGTGACTTGTTGGGGAAATGTTTTTCCTGCCTCTAATGCTATGGTTGTGTCTATGTTACCTTCATGCTCAGGAACTGGAGGTGACAAAACGAGAGGGCAGGAGAGAACTTCGCTCTTACAGCACCTAAATGTTTTCTTCGTTCTCCGTTCGTTTGGGGTAAAAAAAAAATTATATGCAGCATTGGAACCTCGCGGGCTCGCTTCGCTCGCCACGCTTCGGGCTCGGTGTCTCGCTTCGCTTCGCTCGCCACACTTCACTATTCCAAATAGATTGTGACATGGACCTAGGGGGTTATGGGAAAGGTCTTCTCCACGAAGGGAAACTAGACGCTACCCTAATGCTACAGTTCTTGCCTTTATCTTTCACTTTTATAAAGACATTCACTTCAACTACAGTCACTTGTGAGACAATGCTATTATTATTATTATTATTAGTAGTATTATTATTAATAATAATAATAATAATAATAATAATTAGATATGTGCGCAGACCCCCGTGTTTGGGTTTTGGTTCTTATTTATCATTGTGATTTTGTCAAACCTCAAGTGTTTTGGTTAGGAATGAGCGGGTTCAGTTCCCTGAGAACCAACCCCCCCCCCCCTCCAAACTTCACGTCCTGAGCCTGGATCCGAGCGCAACTCGGGACTTCCTTCCAGACTCAGAAACCAGAACGAGGCAAAATGTCATCATCCTGCTGTCGGATTCTCGCGGGTTTTGGATTCCATATAAGGAGCCGTGCGTCGCTGCCATTTTCAATCCAGTCCTGGAGAGTGTAGCGAGAGGATGTGACTCCTCAGTGTCTGTGCGGGAAAGTGTTGTGGCATATGGGGTGGGCGACCTGCTCTTATGTGTCATTCCAGTGCTGTCTTGTGCTGCATCAGTCCAGTGGTGGTGTCTTGCTCTATCAGTCCAATCTCAGTGGTGGTGTCCTGTGCTGCCATAAGTCCAGTGCTGCTGTATAAGTCCAGTCCAATGCAGTGGTGCTGTGTTGTGCTGCAACAGTCCAGTGGTGGTGTCCTCTGCTGCCATAAGTCCAGTGCAGCTGTTGTATAAGTTCAGTCCAGTGGTGCTGTGTTGTGCTGCAACAGTACAGTGGTGGTGTCCTGTGCTGCCATAAGTCCAGTAGTGGTGTCATGTGCTACCATAAGTCCAGTGCTGCTGCTGTATAAGTCAAGGGGTACTGCCATATAAGCCATGGGGTACTACCGTATAAGTCCAGTGGTACTGCTGTATAAGTCCAGGGGTACTGCCATATAAGTCCAGGGGTACTGCCGTATATGTCCAGTGGTACTGCCGTATAAGTCCACTGGTACTGCCGTAAGGGTCCAGAGACACTGCCATATAAGTCCAGTAATACTGCTGTATAAGTGCATTGGTACTGCCGTATAAGTCCAGAGTTACTGGTGTATAAGTCCAGGGGTACTGCCGTATAAGTCCAGGGGAACTACCATAAAAGTCCAGTGCAGTGGTACTGCCGTATAAGTCCAGAGGTACTGCCATATAAATCCAGTGGTACTGCCATATAAGTCCAGTCCAGTGGTACTGCCATATAAGTCCAGAGGTACTGCCGTATAAGTCCAGTGGTACTGCCATATAAGTCCAGGGGAACTACCATATAAGTCCAGTGCAGTGGTACTGCCGTATAAGTTCAGAGGTACTGCTGAATAAATCCAGTAGTACTGCCATATAAGTCCAGAGTTACTGCCGTATAAGTCCAGTGGTACTGCCATATAAGTCCAGTGGTAATGCTGTATAAGTCCTGAGGTACTTCCGTATAAGTCCAGTGGTACTGCCATATAAATCCAGTCCAATGGTTCTGCCATATAATTCCAGTCCAGTGGTACTGCTGTATAAGTCCTGGGGTACTACCGTATAAGTCCAATGGTACTGTCGTATAAGTCCAGAGGAACTGCAGCATAAGTCCAGTGTTACTGCCATATAAGTCCAGTGGTACTGCTGTATAAGTCCAGAGGTACTGCCGTATAAGTCCAGTGGTACTACCGTATAAGTCCAGTGGTACTGCCGTATAAGTCTAGTCCAGTGGTACTGCAATATAAGTCCAGGGGTACTGCCGTATAAGTCCAGTCCAATGGTACTGCCATATAAGTGCAGTAGTACTGCCGTATAAGTCCAGTGGTACTGCCGTATAAGTCCAGGGGCACTGCCATATAAGTCCAGTGTTACTGCTGTATAAGTCATGGGGTACTGCCATATAGGTCCAGGGGTACTGCCAGATAAGTCCAAGGGAACTGCCGTATAAGTCCAGTGGTACTGCCGTATAGGTCCAGTGGTACTGCCATATAAGTCCAGTGGTGCTGTCCTGTGCTGTATATTATTTACTCCCAAGATAGGGGTTAGGAATATTAAATCCAAATAATTTTTACAGGGTTTGCCCTGTGTGTTATATAACTCCAAAAAATAATGGAAAACAAAAATTTGGAGGATAAAATAGGGAAAGATCAAGAACCACTTCCTTGTGGTGATGAAGCTGCTGCCACTAGTAATGATATAGTCGATGAAATGCCATCAACATCATCAGCCAAGGCCGATGCCCAATGTCATAGTAGAGGGCATGTACAATTCAAAAACCAAAGTTCAGTTAAATGACCCAAAAAATAAATTGAAATGGTCTGGGGAGAAATGTAAACTTGCCAATATGCCATTTACGACACGGAGTGGCAAGGAACGGCTAAGGCCTTGGCCTATGTTCATGACTAGTTATTCAGCTTCACATGATGATAGAAGCCCTCATCCTTCCGCTAGAAAAATGATAAGAGTTAAGCAGGCAAAAGCACAGCAAAGAACTGTGCGTTCTAAGATGGTATCACAAATCCCCAAGGAGAGTCCAAGTGTGTCGGCAATTGCGATGCCTGACCTTATCAACACTGGCCGGGAAGAGCTGGCTCCTTCCACTATTTGCACGCTCTCTGCAAGTGCTGGAAGGAGCACCCGCAGTCCAGTTTCTGATATTCAAATTGACGATGTCACTGTTGAAGTACACCAGGATGAGGATATGGGTGTTGCTGGCGCTGAGGAGGAAGTTGATGAGGAGGATTCTGATGGTGATGTGGTTTGTTTAAATCAGGCACCGGGGGAGACAGTTGTTGTACATGGGATGAGTAAGCCTATTGTCATGCCTGGGCAAAATACCCAAAAAGCCACCTCTTCAGTGTGGAATTATTTCTCCACAAATACGGACAACAGGTGTCAAGCCATGTGTTGACTTTGTCAATCCATAATAAGTAGGGGTAAGGACGGTAACCACGTAGGAACATCCTCCCTTATACATCACCTTCAGCGCACTCATCAGAAGTCATTGTCAAGTTCAGAAACTTTGGGTAAGAGCATAAGCAGTTCACTGACACTTAAATCCCTTCTACCTCTTGTAGCCAAGCTCCTGCAAGCCACACCACCAACTCCCTCAACGTCAATTTCCTCCTCAGTAAGGAACATCAGAAGTCCTGCAGGCCATGTCACTGGCATGACTGACGAGTCCTCTCCTAACCGGTATTCCTCCAGAGGATCCTTGAGTGGTATGCCTACTGCTGCTGCCGCTGCTGTAGTCGCTGCTGGGAGTCGATCGTCATCCCAGAGGGGAATTCGGAAGACCACTTGTACTACTTCAACTAAGCAATTGACTGTCCAACAGTCCTTTGCGAGGAAGATGAAATATGACAAAAGTCATCCTGTTGCAAAGCGGATAACTGGGGCCTTGACAGCTATGTTGGTGTTAGACATGCCTCCGATATCCACCATTAGTGCAGCGGGATTTAGACAATTGATGGAGATAGTGTGTCCCGGGTTCCAAATCCCATCTACATTCCACTTCACTAGGAAACCGATTCCCGGACTGTACAGGGACAGTAAGAAAAGTGTCCTCAGTGTCCTGAAAAATGCGGTTGTACCAGGTGGCACTTAACAACGGACATGTGGACAAGTGGAGCAGGGCAAACTAAGGACTACATTACTGTGACAACCCATTGGGTAGATGTATTGCCTCCCACAGCAACAACAGCAGTGGTACCAGTAGCAGCATCTCACAAATGCCAGCTCGTTCCTAGGCAGGCTATGCTGTGTATCACCAGTTTCCATACGAGGCACACTGCTGACAACCTTGACAACTGAGGGACATCATCGCACAATGGCTTACCCCACTTAGACTCTCCTGGGGATTTGTGATATCGGACAATGCCACCAATATTGTGCATGCATTACATCTGGGCAAATTCCAGCACGTCCCATGTTTTGCACATACAATTAATTTGGTGGTGCAGACTTTTTTGAAAAATGACAGAGGCGTGCATGAGATGCTGTCGGTGGCCCCAAAAATTGCAGGCCACTTTCGGCATTCAGCCACTGCGTGCCGAAGACTGGAGCAACAGCAAACACTCCTGAACCTGCCCTGCCACCACCTGAAGCAAGAGGTGGTAACGTGGTGGAATTCAACACTCTATATATTCTTCAGAGGATGGAGGAGCAATAAAAGGCCATTCAAGCCTATTTATCCACCTACGATATAGGCAAAGAAGGGAGAATGCAGCTGACTCAAGCGCAGTGGAGAATGATTTTCGCATTGTACAAGGTTTTCCAACCATTCGAACTTGCCACACGTGAAGTGAGTTCAGACACTGCCAGCTTGAGTCAGATCATTCCCCTCATCAGGCTTTTCCAGAAGCAGCTGGAGAGATTGAAGGAGGAGCTAATATGTAGCGATTTTGCTAAATATGTGGGACTTGTGGATGGAGCCCTTCATACACTTTGCCAGGATTCAAGGGTGGTAAATTTGTTGAAATCAGAGCACTATATTTTTGCCACCGTGCTCGATCCTAGGTTTAAAGCCTACATAGTATCTCTCTTTCCGGCAGACACAAGTCTGCAGAGGCTCTAAGACCTGCTGGTGAGAAAATTGTCAACTCAAGCGGAACGTTACCTGTCAACAGCTCCTCCTTCATTTTCTCCCACAACTGGGGCTGCAAGGAAAAGGATTAAATTTCAAAGCCCACCTACTGGCAGTGATGCAGGGCAGTCAGGAGCAAGTGCTGACATCTGGTCCAGACTGAAGTACCTGCCAACGATTACTGACATGTTTACTGTCATTGCATATGATGCTGTCAACATTGAAAGAATGGTGGAGGATTATATGGGTTACAGCATCCAAGTAGTCATGTCAGACAGTCCATATGTATACTGGCAGGAAAAAGAGGCAATTTGGAGGCCCTTGCACAAACTGGATTTATTTTACCTAAGTTGCCACCCCTCCAGTGTGTACTCTGAAAGAGTGTTTAGTGCAGCCAGTAACCTTGTCAGCGATCGGTGTAAGAGGTTACTTCCATAAAATGTGGAGATGTTCATCAAAATTAATTGTAAATTCCTCCAGGAAGACCCTTACCAGCAATTGCCTCCAGAAAGTACACAGGGACCTGTGATGGTGGTTTCCAGTGGGGACTAATTAATAGTCTGTGAGGAGGAGGATGCACACACTGAAAGGGGTGAGGAATCGGAGGATGAGGATGAGGACGACATCTTGCCTCTGTAGAGCCAGTTTGTGCAAGGAGAGATGAATTGCTTCTTTTTTGGTGGGGGGATTAATTGCTTCCTTTTTGGTGGGGACCCAAACAAACCAATCATTTCAGCCACAGTCATGTGGCAGACCCTGTTGCTGAAATTATTGATTTGTTAAAGTGTGCGTGTCTTGGTGGGTGGGAGGCGCAAAGGACAATTCCATCTTGCACCTCTTTTTTTTTTTTTTTGCATGATGTGCTCTTTGGGGCCTAGTTTTTAAAAGTGCCATCCTGTATGACACTGCAGTGCCACTCCTAGAAGGACTAGGTGTTTGTGCCGCACACTTGGGTCGCTTAGCAAAGTCCTACAGCTACCTTGGTGCAACCTGTTGGCCTAAAAACAATATTGTGAGGTGTAAGGTGTTCAAAATAGACTGGAAATGAGTGGAGATGATTGTTATTGAGGTGAATAAATATACTGTAGGATAAAAATTACCCCCAAATTCTTTGATTTTAGCTGTTTTTGTGTTTTTTTCAAAAATCATCCAGATCCAAAACCAAAACCAAAATCCAAAGGGTGGTTTTGACAAAACCAATCCAGATCCAAAACACAAGCGAGGATCCAGATCCAAAACCAAAACCCAAAACATGGAAAGTGCCCGCCGCACATCTCTACATGTAACCCAATGTGAATAATATTGTATTTTATGCAACTGTCATGACACATTTAAGGAACGTCTTATTTTTATATAGGTGAATCTGATACAAATTAGCACCCACTGTATATAAAAAAAACCATCTCTGAAAGAGACAGCATTATGCTAAGCAGCCATTTTGTATAACAGTAGCCATATTTTAGTATATAAGGAAATGCTTTTGCTAAGAAATTATAAGTAATGCTGATATTTTATAAGTTAGAAAGAATTATCTGTTAAACACAAGGTTAGGTTGATTTACTGGAACATGTTGTCAAACAGTCTACTGGGGGAGTACAGACTCATCCCCAAGGACAGGAAGTGTGGGGGGGGGGGGGCTAACCACAAGAGCATCTACCAGAAATCAAGGTTCCCTGTCTCTCAGAAATGTAGAAGTATGCTTGTGTAACCACTTTTTTAAACTATATAAACCCTAGACGAATAAACTAATGCAGCCTCAGTCTGCAGAACATAACCTTGCGTGTTGTTTACTTACTGGGTCTCCCAATCGATTGGTAAAGGTATTGAACAAGACAGACGAAGGACCTTGATAGAGGAGTACATCTCCAACACCTCTTATGTCATCCATGCAATCATGCTATTTGGTAATATATTACATACTGTAGCTCCTTCTGATAATAAAGTGGGTTCTAGCACAGCAGATCTTTACCACTCACTCCACTCATTCTCATTTCTGCAGCCTCATATAAAACCATATTTTTAAATATGTTAGTCAGGGTTAGGGTAGGATTTCGGTTAGAGTGTGGGGATTAAAGTTGTTTTAGAATCAGGCCCCCCATAGCAGCTGACCCGGGCCCCTCGCTGTCCATTTTCACAAAGTCTGGGCCCGGGTAATTAGTACCCACCACCCTCTCTGTGCCTCTGCTTAAAGTTAATGGTTAGGGTAACAATACAGGAGATACAGATGGCGCCACACTCATTAGTGCGGCTCCATCACATACGTGCACGTCCGGCGGGACTAGGCGATCAGGCGCCCCGCCACGGAAGTGTACAGAGACGCTCACATTTTAGTAAATGGGGCTCGTACACGCCACGGACATGCGCATGCCCCAGATGCTGTGATCAGCTCGCCAGCCCGAGTGCGCCTAGACACAGGCGGTGCCACGATTAGTGTGGCATCATCTGTAGTGTGTCTTCCGAAGCAAACATCTAAGGCAGACTGATAGGGTATTGGGGTATATTTACTAAAGGTCGGTTTTCAGTTTCACTCCATTTTGAGGTGATTTGGTGGTGCATTTAATAATCAGATATTTACTAAAGGCAAAAGCAACTCAAAATCCCCTCAAAATCACCAGCACTTTGACTATACAGACAAATACAGTAAAATTCAAAAAGCCATAGGTACTTGCCTATAGACATCTATAGGAAAACCTCATTTACTAACAGTCGATTTGAAAATAGAACCTCAATAGAACCAAAAATCACAATTTTCAATAGAATCATGAGAAACAGTTCTATTTGATTTAAATTCATATGGAATGACTGAAACCTCAAAATGATGTAAAAAAAAAACATGGGAGAGAAGCATGTGGGGCACTTGGGCTGCCTAAATCATGGCTTTAAAGGCACAGCATTGATTTTAAAAAATTTGGATATGCAAATTAGCCCAGGAATCATGGGTTTGCGGGTAATACAGTGCATGTGTTATATTTTGGCCAACAGGAATGCTTTTGTATAATTTTGTCCATTTTGAGTCCAATTTTTATTCTGTTGAGGGTGAATAGAACATATTTAGAATTTCAAATAGACACCAATGCACCATCGAAAACCTAAAGGAAAACAATTTTATTTTTTGGGTATGTTGGTTCTATTCTGGTCAATTTTAAGTAGACCCAAAATTGACTTTTAGTAAATATACCCCAAAAGCTGTCATATGATACATTGTGGAGTGATTAAAGTTGCGGACCAGTTTCTGTAGTACACTTTGGGGGTAGATTTACTAAGCCTTGGCGAGTGATAAATGTGATAAAGTGGAGAGAGATAAACTACTTACCAATCAGCTCCTAACTGACACTTTTCAAACACAGCCTGTAACATGACAGTTGGGAGCTGATTGGCTGGTACTGTGTGATCTATGTACTGTACTAAGCCTTGGAGAGGCATAAAGTGGATTAAGATTTCTCTCTCCACTTTGTTTCTCCAATGCTTAGTACAACTTTCCGTATGAGTGGTGTTTTGCTGCTTCTGCAATGCAAATAAGTAAAATGCAAAATAACAAAAATAAAAAGGTAATATACTACACCTCTCGGATTGGCTCAGTCGTGCTTGGTGTCTTATGCGATATGGTATATTGACACTAGGGGGGAATTCAAATATTGTCTAAAGTGATGGGAGATAAAGGGGTGATATTTAAATGGCCCCTGTTATCGCCCCCATCGCGCCCAGTACAGTCAAGTTTAGATGTGCAAAGCACGTAAATGCAACTAAACTGACGGGCGTGATCGTGAAAAGACCCATTTGGGCACCCAAACAGGTCTCTTTACATTCATTTCACCTCACTACCTCCGTGGGTAGCGAACTGAAATGAACTTGATGCGCCCGTCCACAGTAACATTAGAATAGCTGCGTGCAGGATCGATAGCGGGAGGGAGCAGGGGGGAACATTTCAATCCAGCCCCAGGTGTATGAGGGCATTTGTATCTTATGTGTTTTTGGACTCTGCATGTTCCAGACCCAAGCATACACTTCTGACTGAAGGGGTGAAGCGGGTGGTAACGGAGCCTCTTAACGTCGGTAAAATTCATAGAGAATGTTCCAAGTCGTGAATTTGTGTAACATAGACTGCATTCAAAGGATAGTTAGCACCAGGTATGAGTCTGGTAAAGGTGTGATGATGACACCTAGGAATGAAAGGTAAAGATAGGGACAGACTGGCTGCAGAGACGCTTACAACTCTACATTTGGGCAGATATACAGTACTTTGGGGCTAATTCAGGCCTGATCGCTGCTGTGCACAGTGGCCAATCAGGTCTGAACTGTGCCGCAGTGTGCATGTGCATGCCAGAGATACGATCAGGATCTCAGCCCAGCGATTGCCTCTGCCTGATTGACAGGCAAAGGCGTTCGCTGGGCAGGCCGGTGGCGTTTGGCTGCCGTTTTGGGGACGTGGTCCGGGCAATGCAGGCGTGCCCGGACCGTGCGGGCGGCGGGCCACCGCAGCTGTCACCAGAAATTGTGGGGCCCGGGACTGGCAAAATAGACAGGGCCCCTTTTGCAAAAAATATTTAACACCTTATTAAGTAAAAAAAAAAGTATACATTACAGTATCAAACATGATGGGGGCTCATAAATTATTCAAGGGGTGGTGGAATCATTAAATATTTATGAGGTGGGTTAACATTAAATAAGGTGATTCACCCCTATACACCGCACTACATGACTACACTACATCCTCCCTACATGCTGCACTACAAGTTACATCACTACGCTACCACCCTCCCTATATGCCACACTACATCACTATGCTAGAACCCCCCCCCATATGCTGCACTACATCACTACACTATACCCCCCCATACATCATACAATATCACCACACTGCACTACACTACTCACAATAAAATTAAAACATCTCAGTTACTCTTTCTAAATGAGCTCACCGTGAGTTCTATCCCCAACGGAGCTCCAGACCGTGTAGAGCAGGGGTGGGGAGCTTCCGGCCCGCGGGCCGTATACGGCCCGCAAAGACACTTCACCCGGCCCGCCCAGCCCGCTCACAGTACCGCAGCCGCAGAAGAGGAGTGAGGAGGGAGAGACAGCATTTAACAGAGGGGGACGCTGGGTAACCTGGCAACCGTGCAGCGTGCGCGCGCGGGGGGGGGGGGGTCGGGCGGCGGCGCTGCAAGGGGACGCATAGAGGAGGAGGGACAATGGGAGGCTGTCACCTGCTCATCCCTTCCCGCTCTTCCTCTGAGTCCTGCGCAGGAGAATTGGGGGGAGCGTGGCTGAGACAACGCGGTGAGGAGAAGGATGGAGATTGGAGAGCAGAGGTGGAGAACTGTGGTGAGCGGGAGCACAGAGAAGGGGAGATTCCGCGGCGTTAGACACTGCCATGTGTGGCAGTCAACGCTGAAAGAAAAAAGGTAAATAAATTAAAGATGTGGGGACTAGCCTGCTGTTGGGGGGAAGCATGTTGGTGTGCAAGGGGGATCATATTGCTGTGCAGAGGGGACATTTCAATGTGCAGGAAGATAATGTTGATGTACACTACAGGGGATGGTGTGCAGGGGATCATACTACTGTGTTTGGTAGAGTATTGTTGGTGTGCAGGGGGATATTGGTTTGATGTTAACGTTAGTGTGCAAGAGAAGTATTTTTTGTGCAGGAGGAGTGTGTTGGTACAGCCTTGTTCCTCTCATCCTCAAAGGACTGGATGAGTGTTGAGGGGGAGGCAGTGCGATCGCGGCTAGGAGGAACAACACTGCAGCACCAAGACTGAGCCATGCTGCAATGATTGTATGGCATAATGTGAATGTGGCTCATACTGTGTGGTGTAATGTGAATTTCGGCTCATACTGTGTGGCATAATGTTAATGTGGCTCATACTGTGTGGCGCAATGTGAATATCGGCTCATACTGTGTGGCGCAATGTGAATTTCGGCTCATACTGTGTGGTGTAATGTGAATGCCCTGCCCTAAGCCATGCCCCTAAATTTGCACTATCCGTGCTCTGCGGTGTGGGAGGAGGAGCACCAATTCACTTTCTGATGAAAAGCACCAAAATGTCTAGTTACAGCTCTGGTGCAGAGTGTCCTGTATGCTACACAGCCCAGCAGCACTGTCACTCCCTCCAAGCGGCACTACTAGGGGGCATATCTACAGGGGGAAAACATACTGGTGGCATATCTATAGGGGGCAGGCTAATTTTTAAGTTTCAATTTTTATATGGCCCCCCGAAGGATTTTCTAAATATCCAAATGGCCCTTGGTAGAAAAAAGGTTCCCCACCCCTGGTGTAGAGTGAGTCAGAGCAGCAGACTGGAGAGTAAGGATGGGGAAGGCTAGATCTACTTTCTCGGGAGAGAGAAGAGTGGAGGGGAAGAAGGGGGCGGGGCCTAGTCCTACTACAGACAGGAGAGAGCACAGAGGGGAGAGAGTTAGGCACAGGGAAAGAAGGGGCGGGCTGAGGAGATAAAGGGGGTGGGGCCTATTCCTACAGAGGGGAGAGAGCAAGGCACAGGGGATGAAGGGGGCATGCTGAGGGGAAGGGGGCGGTGCCCATTCCTACAGACGGGAGAGCAGGGATGGCAGAGAGCAAGGCACAGGGGAAGGGGGCGGACTGAGGGTATGAAGGGGGCGGGGCCTATTCCTACAGACACGAGAGCACAGATGAAATAGCAAGGTACAGGGGAAGAAGGGGGCGGACTAAGTGAAGAAGGGGCGGGACCTATTGATACAGACGGGAGACAGCGCGGATGGCAGAGAGCAAGGTACAGGGGAAGAAGGGGGCGGGCAGAGTGAAGGGGGCGGGGCCTATTCCTATAGACGGGGGTGATCACGGATGGCAGAGAGTGAGACCAAAGTACAGGAGAAGATCGGTGGAGGGCGGCGTGGATCTACGGCGGCGGGCGGAGGGGAAGAGCCTGCGGCCCGCCGATGACAGCCACAGGGGAAGGGGAGTGGCGGCAGCCCTGCCGGGCTTAGCTATGACAGGCTGTTTGAGCAGCCCGGGCCCTCCACTCTCTATCAGAGTGGCCGGGCCCGGGACAAGTGTACACAGGGCACCCCCTTGATGGCGGCCCTGCGCAGCCGCTGCGACCCGGGATGCGTCAAAAAGTCACCTACCAGCGCAGCAATGCTGCGCAGGTAGGGATTTACTCGCTGGATGCGCTAGCATCTCTGCCTTGCGATGCTATTGCACCCGTGCGGCGGGGGAGGACTAGACATGCGGGATGCACTAGCCCAGTGCTGGGCATCCCCCGGCATGTCATGGTGGCTGATCGTAGCGATCAGGTCTGAATTAGGTCCTTTGTGCACTATGATCCACGTGGAAGCAAGTATGGCCTGCATCTATGCTGCATCAGGCCCTTAGAGTTATTCAAAATATTGCTGCCACACTTATGTGTGTTCCCATTTTTTCCCCCCCAGGTTAAAGAAAAATGTAGCTTTTCATGTTTTACAATACAACGTGATTCGTTCAGACAGTCAAAAGGAAAATAACATTATTCTGTTGAAATTCTGAACGTCACAGTTCACTTGTATTTTATTGCTATTTAAAAAGATGAAAAATAAATGTCTTGCTGGGAGAAAAGTGTGGATATTGTCAATCCAGAGGAGAAGTGTTTGAAATCCATTATAAGATGAAGGCTTTATTATTGCTTGTAGATTCAGAAGGTAACCATTTTGCAGACTAAGAGTTCCTGCAATTGGCTCTGTACTCATGCTCATTTGTCACATTCCAAACGCTCAGTCTTAACCTTCAAGGCGCTGTGGAATCCTGAGCTCACCCGTGGTCTGATACGGAGACCCCCAGCAATATTTCATTATCCGAATAGCTTGCCATCTTTTGTCACATACTTTGTTCACATTTGAAAGACGAAAAGAATCACGCTGTGTGGCTGTTGCTAACACAAGCCAGGGACACCATCAGAATTCAGCGCGGTGCAATACATTACTTGTGACTATAGGAAATAGCAGTTCATGCCGACAATTCAATGAAAAAGATATTCAAATGCTATTTGCAACACACAATCAGGACCTTTGTGGAGAGCCGCTCATAGATTTCTATGTCCTTCTTTCTCTTGTATTTCTAAAACTGTTATATTTTCTGTGCCATACACAGTGTAAATAGTGTTTTTGTAAAAAGTTGGAAAATATACTATTTTTATACTCTTTGCCCTAACAGACTTGGATACTCATTGCCCTAACAGGCTGAATGTAGCTTTAGACTATATATTCTTAGACAATTGTTTTCGCTCCATATACTTTCATTACCCCCTCTAGCTACCCCCGTATTTTTCAGCTCCACGGTCCTTTAATACACTGGTTATCATTAGAGATGAGCGGGTTCGGTTCCTCGAGATCCGAACCCCCCCCCCCCCCCCCCCCGAACTTCACCCATTTTACACGGTTCCGAGGCAGACTCGAATCTTCCCGCCTTGCTCGGTTAACCAGAACGCCCCGGAAAGTCATCATCCCGCTGTCGGATTCTCGCGAGATTCGTATTCTATATAAGGAGCCGCGCATCGCCGCCATTTTCACTCGTGCATTGGAGATGATAGCGAGAGGACGTGGCTGCGTTCTCTCAGTTTCTGTGTTCAGTGTGCTGCAAATATATGTGCTCAGTGTGCTGCAAATATCTACGTTCTCTGCCTGAAAACGCTCCATATCTGTGCTGTATTGTAGTTGTGCGCAGTATATAGTAGGAGGACAGTGCAGAATTTTGCTAACCACCAGTATATATATAGCAGTACGGTACAGTAGTCCATTGCTCTACCTCTGTGTCGTCAAGTATACTGTCCATATCTGTGCTGCATTGTAGTTGTGCGCAGTATATAGTAGGAGGACAGTGCAGAATTTTGCTGACCACCAGTATATATATAGCAGTACGGTACAGTAGCCCATTGCTCTACCTCTGTGTCGTCAAGTATACTGTCCATAGCTGTGCTGCATTCATTGTAGTTGTGCGCAGTATATAGTAGGAGGACAGTGCAGAATTTTGCTGACCACCAGTATATATAATATATATATAGCAGTACGGTACAGTAGTCCATTGCTCTACCTCTGTGTCGTCAAGTATACTATCCATATCTGTGCTGCATTGTAGTTGTGCACAGTATATAGTAGGAGGACAGTGCAGAATTTTGCTGACCACCAGTATATATATATATATATATATATATATATATTAAATGGTACTATATATTATATATATAGCAGTACGGTACAGTAGGCCATTGCTCTTGATATATTACTGGCATATAATTCCACACATTAAAAGATGGAGAACAAAAATGTGGAGGGAGGCCGGCCACTTGGGTCGCTTAGCTTAGCCATCCAGCGACCTTGGTGCACCTCTTTTTTTTCTTTGCATCATGTGCTGTTTGGGGACTATTTTTTTAAGTGCCATCCTGTCTGACACTGCAGTGCCACTCCTAGATGGGCCAGGTGTTTGTGCCGGCCACTTGGGTCGCTTACCTTAGTCATCCAGTGACCTCGGTGCAAATTTTAGGACTAAAAATAGTATTGTGAGGTGTTCAGAATAGACTGGAAATGAGTGGAAATTGAGGTTATTGAGGTTAATAATACTATAGGGTCAAAATTACCCCCAAATTCTATGATTTAAGCTGTTTTTGAGGGGTTCTTGAAAAAAAACACCCGAATCCAAAACACACCCGAATCCGACAAAAAAATTTAAGGAGGTTTTGCCAAAACGCGTCCGAATCCAAAACATGGCCGGGGAACCGAATCCAAAACCTAAACACAAAACCCGAAAAATTCCGGTGCACATCTCTAATTATTATAAATATATCTTTTCAGTATAATGCAAGTTTCTTGTGCATTAATAAGGAGCAAACATAGGGCCTAATTTAGACCTGATCGCAGCAGCAAAATCTTTCTCTAATGGGCAAAAATATGTGCACTGCAGGGGGGGGCAGATGTAACGTGCAGAGAGAGAGAGAGATTTGGGTGGTTTATATTGTTTCTGTGCAGGGTAAATACTGGCTGCTTTATTTTTACATTGCAATCAAAACACACATTTACTAGCAGATGATTTTTTCTATTAATTTTTAAATGTTAGTAAATGTGTGTTTTAATCCTGGGAGCCCAACATCAATTAAAATCGATTTAACATTGCTCTAAGATCGAACAAAAACAAACAAAAAATCTACCTTTAGTAAATATACCCAGTCGGTGAATTTTGAATAGCGATATGCGGATAATGTAGGTGTCTCACCTGCCATAGACTTTTTACTCCAGAGTTTTGATTATAAAAATGACTAGAATAATACAAAGAAAATATTTATAATATATTCTTTGTATTTGTCATATACTTTATACAGGTTGAGTATCCCATATCCAAATATTCCGAAATACGGAATATTCCGAAATACGGACTTTTTTGAGTGAGATTGAGATAGTGAAACCTTTGTTTTTTGATGGCTCAATGTACACAAACTTTGTTTAATACACAAAGTTATTAAAAATATTGTATTAAATGACCTTCAGACTGTGTGTATAAGGTGTATATGAAACATAAATGAATTGTGTGAATGTATACACACTTTGTTTAATGCACAAAGTTATAAAAAATATTGACTAAAATTACCTTCAGGCTGTGTGTATAAGGTTTATATGTAACATAAATGCATTCTGTGCTTAGATTTAGGTCCTAGCACCATGATATCTCATTATGGTATGCAATTATTCCAAAATACGGAAAAATCCCATATCCAAAATACCTCTGGTCCCAAGCATTTTGGATAAGGGAGACTCAACCTGTATAGTCAAAACTCTGGTGTATACTGTAGTATTACAGGAATGGATCTGTCTCACTTTCCTCACCTCACCGCGAGGTTAAGTGGGGTCACTCTTGTGGTTGGCCCCACTTAACCTCGCGGTCTACCGCAGACCGCAATGTTCCCACCATTGGATATAATGGAGCGCCTCTGCGTTACATTGTATCTACAGTGCGCCGCCTGACTGACAGTTCAGGAGCGCACAGCCAATCAGGAGAGTGCCATGACGTGGCGCTCCCTGATTGGCTGAAGGGACAGGAGTCACGGGGGGGTCAAACCAGATGGGGAAAGAGGTTCCATGTGTAAACATGGGACCCCTTTCAGTGCGTGGATTGGATTTTTCATTTTTTTATTTTTGCAAGTCCGTGGATTATAACTTATAAGAAGAGGACCGATTTACCCCGGATTCTTTGTAAGTATTTTATTTACAGGTACCCCGGGATTCTACTGGAGAAGTGGACCTAGTGCTTTGTGTCAACATAGGTAAGTATGTATGCATGTAAGTGTGCATGTATGTTTAATAAAATTTACTTTCAAGGTGTGTGTGTTTTGTTTTTATTTGGGTATTTTTTTGCAGTAGAACTACAGGTACAAGCGGGCCCATTTTCCTGACGCATGCTGGTACTTGTAGTTATCCAAGTACCAGCTTGCGGGGGAGGCTTGCTGGGACATGTAGTTCGGCTACAAAAAACAATATTCTATTTTTACACAAAAGGCTCTCAGCCTCCCATCCACCGCCCATGGATGGGGGGACAGCCTCGGGCTTCACCCCTGGTCCTTGGGTGGCTGAAGGGGGGGACCCCTTGATTTAAGGGGTCCCCACTCCTCCAGGGTACCCTGGCCAGGGGTGACTAGTTGGGGATTTAATGCCAGGGCCTCAGGGACCAATATAAAAGTGTCCCCCAGCTGTGGCATTATCTCTCAAACTAGTGGAGCCCGGTGCTGGTGTAAAAAATATGGGGGACCCCTACGTTTTTTGTCCCCCGAATTTTTGACACCAGGACCAGGCACAGAGCCCGGTGCTGGCTGTTTAAATATGAGGGAACCCATGTCAGTTTTTCCCCTGTATTTTTACAACCAGGACCGGCTCAAAGAGCCCAAGGCTGTTTATGCTTAGGAGGGGGGACCCCACGCAATTTTTTTTTTTCAATTTTTACACTAAACAGACCCTTTCCCATAGATAACCATGCACTGATCTCACTGATCCGTGCATGATTATCCAAACTATCCTGGAAAAAGCAAGTCTATTTTTTTGCTGCTTTTTTTAACGAATCGCCAAAAAAATACACCCGCAATTGAGCATTCAGAAACTAACACCCAAATACGAATGAATAGTAAATTCCCTTGTTGTATGAACATACAGCCGCATTTGACCGATGGTCTATTCATTCGTATTTCTGAACTTAGCCGTGAAAACCATTACGAATAGCCCCAACACTGCCGAGATCTGTGCTTAGTAAATTCCCGTGTTGCCACTTAGAAAAAAAAAACTAAAATCAGACAAACTCAAAATTTTAGTAAATAAACCCCTAGGACAGAAAAAAATTCATAAATTCACATCTGTGCATGTGCTCTGTGCAAAAACTCACCACTTGCATCCATACACAGAGATCCATCTGTCACAGAATCAGCAACCCACACAGGCTTGGACTGGCCCTCAGGGGTACAGGGGAAACCACCGGTGGGCCCCACTGCCTGGGGGCCCACCTCCTGCTCTAAGGATCAGGTTCCAGACTGTGCACTTGAATTATACATTACACATATGTTACCTTATACTGGACTATGGTGTATTTTCTACCGTGCATTGCTGTTATTAATCTGTTATTAATCTGGTACATTATCATGCATGCAGTAGCTGAATTTACTGTATATGTTTATGAAGGGGCCCAGGCGTTGCACTCTCTAATGGTTAGTCAAACCAATGAGGTGTCAGGCCATACCCCCTCTGCAGACTGGCCACACCCCTAAACATGGGTCCCTACCACTGCATTCCCCCGGTGGGCCCTACATGCCCCAGTCCGACACTGCCCCCAAACTATGCACTTTGTGCAACTCAGCAGTGCATGTTGGATGAACCTGCATCAAGATGTGTAGAACAATGAAAGTGTCAAGATACTGTATAATAGAATTTGCTGGCTAGGCTATAAGAAGATTTATCGGTTATTATGTGACAATGGACCTTGGGCCTGATTGAGAGCTGATCGTAGATTTGCTAAAATGAGCACATATACGATCAAAATCTTTAACATGCGGGTGGGAACTCAGCACAGGGCTAGTCCGCCCCACATGTCAACCCCTCCCACCCCCCCTGAGAGGTGCGAAAGTATCACATGGTGGCAATGCCTTTGCACCCAGGGAGTAGCTCGATGCCTAAGGTGGTAGGTGGCTACATGCTATGTTTTGAGTTGCAGCTGCTGCGTGAGATGTTACGCAGGAGCAGCGGCCCTCACCTGCAATGGTACGGACATGCCTTCGATGTCTGGACCACGCTCCCGCAAACGGTGTTCTAACGCTGCTGGCAAGCCTCCTCCCGCCCCGCAACCACCTCTGCCTGTCAGTCAGGCAGAGGTGATCACAACAGTGAGATGCTTATGCATCTCACTATATGTGCACGCACAGTGACCGCAACCCTCCCCCTCAGCAAACATGTAATGTTTAGGATAGCCCTCTGCCTACGCAGATACCGCCCCACAAATGGTCCAGACACACTTGCGTTGTCTGGACCGCGCACCCCAATGCCGCCGCGGCCCCCGTTAAATGTTGAGTCAATGCCCCCATCCAACCCCATAAACGCCTTTGCCTATCAATCAGGCAGACGCGTTCGCAATTGTGAGATGCCGTTGCATCTTAAAGTGTGCGCACGTGCAGTGCGGCTACTGCGCTCGCACACCCTTCACTGAGCTTCAGCATTTGATTTCCCTATGCTGAATAAGGCCCTATGGGGAACATTTACTAAGCAGTGATAAGAGCGGAGAAATGAGCCAGTGGAGAAGTGTCCATGGCAACCAATCAGCACTAAAGTAACATCTATAATTTGCATACTATGAAATGATACAGAGCTGCTGATTGGTTGATGAGGAAATTTCTCCACTGGCTCACTTCTCCGCTCTTATCACTGCTTAGTAAATGTACCTCTAAATCTGCAAATTGATGCATGTGTACTGTATGCTTTTTTTCTTTTCTTTTTTCTCGCTGCATTAATTGCTAGTTTTACCCCAAAAATGCAGCCCTCGATCCAACTCAGCAACAGGCTCAGGGTTTGCATTTCTGATAGTGCGTGTTGCTCCAGTAAAAGCAATACCTTAATGGATGCTTGTAGCTTTTAAAATCAGCTGCATTTCAACTTTGACTCCATCATACAATCCCTGGTAAATGTTTTATGTCTTACGTCTTTCTTCTGCCTTCACCGAAGAGGGGGTGAAAAAATCTCTGGCGGAATTTTGTGGTTTTAGTGTTCAAGGCTAAATTACTATGATTTTCTTGTAACTTACTCAGACAAATTACATATTGGCTTTGAAGGAAGTTCTGTACTTTGTAGGAGCAGACATTGTCTATATTTATGTTGCAGAGTTTTGTATCTCTTAACTGTCTGATAACTGTACGTGGCTTTGGTTTTATACTCATAATGGGTTCATTCATACACATATACAAATTATAGGCTTTGTGGCTTGTTCACTTCTGATACATCTTTCCTTAGCTCAAAATGATGCAGTATACATACATAATAAAAAAAGCTGAAACAGCTGAATTACACATTCAGCATTAATTAGTGACCAAAGAGAGAATGGTGTACAGTTTTCCACTGCACTGACCGAATACATACAGATGGGTCCACATTTATCTTGACCTTTAATAGGATTAACTGAGACTGTCCAGTCGGACTTAGGGGGTCATTCCGAGTTGATCGTAGCTGTGCTAAATTTAGCACAGCTACGATCATGAACCAAGTCATGCGGGGGGACGCCCAGCACAGGGCTAGTCCACCCCGCATGTCAGTGCCGCCCCTCCCCACCCCTCCACCCCCCGCAGAAGTGCAAAGGCATCGCACAGCGGCGATGCCTTTGCACTTCAAGAGTAGCTCCCGACCAGCGCAGCTTTAGCGTGCTGGCCGGGAGCTACTCTACGCTCCCTGGGCCGCAGTGGCTGCGTGTGACGTCACGGAGCCGCTGCAGGCCACTCATGCACGGTCCAGCCATGCCTACGTTGGCAGGACCGCACCCACGAAACGGCGGCCAAATGCCGCCATTTTGCCCCCTCCCGCCCATCGACCACCTCTGCCTGTCAATCAGGCAGAGGCGATTGTAGCACAGCGACAGGCGGCAATGCGCCCGCCCACTGTGGTGACGGCGCATGTGCAGTTCTGACCCGATCACTATGCTGCGAAAAACTGCAGCGTGCGATCGGGTCAGAATGACCCCCTAATTCCCTGCTGAAATGACTTAATCCCCTGCTGTATTGTTCTCTGTATTGTATTGCAGCTGAGAACAATAGATGAAAGGTTTATGCTAATAAGTCATGTTGTGCCTAGGCGCAGAAAACTAGTCAAGATAACCGTGGACCCATCTGTATCTTTTACCGGCGGACGGGATCAAGGCTGTCATGTTCCAGACGGCAGGATCCTGGCCACCAGTATGCCGGCAGCAGGGCGAGTGCTAGAAAGCTCGAGATGCTCGCCACACTGCGGGAATGGTGGATAGCTGCACTCGTCACAGGTGCCGGCCTGTGGTGCCAGGATTCCAGCGGTGGCATTTCACCGCCTGTTGGGATTCCGGTGCCGGTATTGTGACTCCCGAGATCACAACAGGCAGTCTCGTGATTGCCTCCCGTACTGACACAGTGTGACAATGGTAGTTAGATAGGAATGTTATGACTCTATCTGCACACTATTGTATGTGAGAAGTGAATATCCATGGCAATTGTTTAATATACAAAGGTAATCCAGAAAATAAAAACTGTTTGTGCATTCCTGCCGCACAGTTCTTTCACCCTCTACAGTTCATGTTTGTTCTGGTGGGAGGGCCCAAGAACAACGGCATCACTTTTCGGGGATAATTCCAAGTTGATCGAAGCAGGAATTTTTTTAGCAGTTGGGCAAAACCATGTGCACTGCAGGGGGGGGGGGGGGGGGGCAGATATAACATTTGCAGAGAGAGTTAGATTTGGGTGGGTTATTTTGTTTCTGTGCAGAGTAAATACTGGCTGCTTTATTTGTACACTGCAATTTAGATGGCAGATTGAACTCACCACACCCAAATCTAACTCTCTCTGCAAATGTTATATCTGCCTCCCCTGCAGTGCACATGGTTTTGCCCAACTGCTAAAAATATTCCTGCTGCGATCAACTTGGAATTACCCCCTTCATTTCTGCCACTGCTGTGTGGCAATCTTTCATAGATGTGCTATAAAGTGCTGTGTGTTTGTGCCGCTGCTCTGTCGCTTAGTAACCAGCCAGCTCGCTGCAGCCTTTGACCTAAACTGGATGAAAACAATATTATGGCTGTGAGGTGATCTGAATTGACTGGAAATGACTGGAAATTAATGTTATTGAGGTTAATAATACTGCATGAGCAAAATCAGGGCCAAACTATTTGATATTAAAAATGTTTGTCAATTTTTGAATAAAATACAAATCCAAAACATTTGCATAGACTCCTGGCGAATACTTAAAAAAAAATTGTAATGTTCACTTTATAAAAATAATAATTTGTGTGCATCCTGGAAACGTATCGCACAACCTTTGTATGCTCGGAAGGGCATAGGTGGTCATTCCGAGTTGTTCACTTGTTTTTAGCAGCCGTGCAAATGCTATGCCGCCTCCCACTGGTAGTATATTTAGTTTTTTTGTACAGTTCTAGAGTAGCTCAAAACCTACTCAGCGCTTGCGATGACTTCAGACTGTTCAGTTCCTGTTTTGACGTCACGAACACGCCCTGCGTTCGGCCAGCCACGCCTGCATTTTTCCTGGCACGCCTGCGTTTTTCCCGAACACTCCCTGAAAACGGTCAGTTGCCACCCAGAGACGCCCACTTCAAGTCAATCACTCTGTGGCCAGCAGTGCGACTGAAAAGCTTTGCTAGACCTTGTGTGAAACTACATCGTTCTTTGTAATAGTACATCGCGCGCGCGTATTGCGTCGCAAACGCATGCGCAGAAGTGCCATTTTTCTGCCTCATCGCTACACAGTGAACGAATGCAGCTAGCGAACAACTCGGAATGACCCCCATAGAGTAGGCTTACAGGTAAGATTGCACTAACATCTATATGAATATTTTGCTATTGGCCCTGGAATTCAGTGTTACACCCCTATGCCTGAGGTTTTACGATGTTAATGGGATTGATATTTTTAAGTACAGTAAATTACTAGGATGGAATGTACTTCTGATTTGCTGCATGGCATTAATCTTAACAGGAAAACGTACATGGGCAGATGATTAATCATGGTTTCTCTCCTTGGCATTCAATAGATGAACATGTCGTTACACCACTGTGACATACATTAACCCTGTCATATTAAACTTTCATGTTCACATCAATCAGTTCATTGCAGAAGGACCAGGAATTTTCCCACTGATACTCATTGTTATTGCTGGGACATAGCTGCCATTGACTGGAGAGAGAGAAAATTGTAATGAAGGCTCAATTTTTATTATTTTAATGGACTCATCAGTATCCAGTATTATTTACTATGCTAACGTCTCTGTTTTCAGGAATCACACCAAAATAAGACAATGCTTATTGTTTCTTTTTTTGGTCAGCGTTTTCAAATATGTAAACACGTGGATGAATTACAGTGAGTGCATTAAGATGTCCATTCATTATTATACCTAGCCATAATTAAATAATCTTATAACTCTGAATGAAATTAAACACAAGGACAACAACTGCTTTGATTATAGGTCAAGGCTTTTATTAATTATGATCTGATTAGAATCTCTCAAAAAGATGGCTAAGAACCCGCCACAAGATCAGCTCTGGCTAAACTAAACTAGACACAAATTGGGGGACGACTAAAGTGTCCCCCCCTGAAGATGCAACTGCTCTGGGTAGGACTCACCTTGCCTTAATCGAGCACAGTCTGAGCATCTCCACAAATAGGGGCCCAGGTCCCCACGCAGAATTAGGACACCCGGCCTAACTTCACAGGGGTAAGTTACCCACAGCGACCTCTTGCATCACATGTGGCTGCTTATCTACAGAAATTATTAGATCTCCTTTTTAGATTTATTGTCCTTTCAGCTTTGCATTACCACTCAGACATTTTGATTTCATACACTTGCAGCCATATTCAATTCGGGGTAAACCCCATGGCTACTATTAGGAGGCAGCATAATTCAATTAGCAGGGATTCTAGCGTGCATGAATCTCTGAGGGTTTACTCAAAGCTTCAGGAGCTGTGAGAAGAAGACAGTGAGAAAATGGCACAATCATATCACTTCGTCAAATAAATACTCTTGACACAACAGGTGGGGCTTGCAATTTTTTTATATTAAGACCTAGCAGCTTGCTATCTGATTTAGGGATTCATTTATCAATGAGTGATAAAATTTGTAAAAATAAATGTTACTCCAGCCAATCAGTTCCTATCTGTCATGTGTTCATCTCCTTTGCCATTATTACTTGGGCAGTACGGATGGTGTAATGGTTAGCATTACTGCCTCATAGCACTGAGGCCATGGGTTCGATTCCCACTATGGCCCTAACTGTGCGGAGTTTGTATATTCTCTCCGTACTTGCGTGGGTTTCCTCCGGGTACTCCGGTTTCATCCCACAACCCAAAAATATACTGGTAGGTTAATTGGCTCCCAACAAAAAAATTACCCTAGTGTGACTGTGTCTGTGTGTACATATGATAGGGAATATAGATTGTAAGCTCCACTGGGGCAGGGACTGATGTGAATGGGCAAATACTCTTTGTAAAGCGCTGCGGAATATGTGTGCGCTATATAAATAACTCATAAAAATAAATAAATAAACTACTTAGAAAGGTGGATGTGGCCAAAATTAATGCTCTGCTTAGACGTATTATATGGAAGGGTAAAAGACCACGTGTAGCTCTATTGAATGTTCAACGGTCAAAATTAAATGGAGGTATTATCTACCCACAAACTCAAGACTATGATCACGTGGATTTGCTATGATACCCACGTGACTAGATTTCTGGTAATGATATTTTTGCAAACACTGCATTTGAAAAACAATTCCTGCCAGACAGCAAATTAATTACTTTCTTTCATAGATTTAACATTGAGATTGCCCAGGTGGTCAAGCATGATCCGTTTCTGTGGTCAGTTTATAAGTTTTGGCATATATTTAGGTGTGCTTGTAACCTATATGCTCATAAATCTTTATTTTTTACTCTCCAGAATGAAAGAGTTCCAGCTTGGGGAGGCAACCTTTCTTTTCACGGCACTCTGGCAGGTGGGACTTTGGGATATTGGTTGTATAGTTGAGTTGACATCCAAAAATTTTTATCATTTACACAAGCCAAACAAAATTTCCTGATACTTCAACGATACCCAATGCTGAATCGGTGATTGCTTTTTTTCAGAGGCAGGTTGGTCCAATAACCTCACCTGTGAATTCTTGCTTAAAAATTCATGTTGCCAGCTCTCCTCTGCTCAGTATCAAGAAATGTTCTTGAACATATTTAGAACATATTACTTTCCCCACAGACAACATTTTGTCGGTATGTCCACTATTGGTGAGTTTCATCCGTGTTGTACACCAGAGGCAGATCTATTCCACTGTTTCTGGACCTGTTCGTTGCACCCCACCTTCTGGTTACAGGTTAGATGCTATGCCATGGAGCATTTATAAAACTATTTACCTTTCACTGCAGAATAGGCAATTTTTTGCATTACCCCCATGGGCCAGAGGATCACCAAAGGTTGTAGGAAGTTGTTACTGGCTATAAGCACAGCAGCATGCAAGACTATCTTATAGACATGGATCTTTCCCCATCCACCTTCTCTAACTCTTTTTAAAGGGAAATTCCATAATACTTTTCAGGTGGATTGGTTGGAAACAACTTTAGATAATGAAAAACGGACCTCAAAATTCTTTGATATTTGGGAAATTTATGTGGTTACTCTCCCCATAGACTTTCAAAGGAGGATTAAAGACTCCATTAAAAATGGAGTGGTATGAGACTAGGTTGCTTTTGGGAAAGCCCCCTATAATACTCAATGATTAGACTTTTGAGGGTACTGTGGCCCCACAGACTCTGGGCTCCGCCTGTTGGTGTAAGAGGAAACTCATGATTGTTGGTAGCATCAATATCAACTTATTTCTTAAGATGTGAATGGACTATATGTAAATGGTCATTTGTAATGCTGTGAACAAATGTATAAATAAACTTGCAGTTACATACCCTATGCACTGTTCTATGCACATACTTGATGTGATGCTTTAATAAAAAGTTTATTTAAAAAAAAAAACACATCACCTCAGCTATTGATAGTATTATATAACTACCAATGTAGCTCAGTTGAATGCTGCAAATTATTACTTCCAGTACTATTTCAGAAATACTTTGCTAACTTCTCCACTTGGCCCTCTGAGTCAAAAAATTCTTAAACCACACTGAGTTATATGCCCTAGATGCAGGCAGCAGAGTGATTTTGGGAGTAATGTCCACTTACCAAGACAATAATCTACTATAACTTAGTAAAAGACAGTGAGTTGCATTGACAAAATAGTTTGGATACCAGTATCACTTTTTCCTGATAGTAAAACAAATATAGGAGTATATCAGAATCAGCTTTATTGGCCAGTTATACTTGCGTATACTAGGAATTTGTATTTGGTTTGCTATACAACAACCAAGTAGGTAACAGATAAGCAGGTGGGGGGGCAAGTAAAGTCATACAGATATGTATACCGTAGGGACACAAGTAAGTTACATGTACATCTAGTCAGTCAATGTTCAGGAGTTCAGCAGGCAAACCACTTGGGAAATGAAACTTTTGAGGCTTCTGGTGGACCCAGCAGGGACGGCCCTGTAATGCCTGCCTGAAGGAAGCAAGTTAACCATGCTGTGGCCGGGTTGTAGCTAGTCCTTTACTATTTTTGTTACCTGCTTTTTAGCTCTGGACAGGTACAGGTACTGGACTGAGGGAAGGTCAGCCTGATGATATTCTCTGTGGTTCTGACCACCTTTTGGAGCCTGCATCTGTCTCTCATGATGGCGGAGCTGTAACATACCAGTATCGAGAAGCACAGTACCAACTCCACAATAGCAGAGTAGAAGAGGAGCAGAAGCTTCTGTGGGATGTTGAACTTCCTTAGTTGCCTGAGGAAGAACAACCTCTGCTGCGCTTTCCCAACAGTGGCATCAGTGTTGGACCCCCATTTATGGTCCCGGGAGATTGTGGTCCCTAGGAACTTGAAGGAGTCCACTAGCGATACCACACTTTCAGCAATCTTTAGTGGAGGTGCACTAGCTGACTTCACTCTGAAGTCCACTATCATCTCAACAGTTTTGAGGGGGTTGAGCTCAAGGTTGTTTTGGGTGCACCACTGGGCCAATCGGTCTACTTCCTGTCTATAGGCCGATTCATCCCCATCCTTGATGAGGCCAATGATGGTGGTGTCATCTGCGAATTTGATGATCTTTACTGATTGCGCCTCTGAGGTGCAGTCATTTGTGTACAGGGTGAAGAGCAGGGGTGAGAGGACACAGCTCTGAGGGGCCCTTGTGCTAATGGACCGCGCTTGAGAGGTGAATTCCCCCGCTTTTACCACCTGTGTCCTATCTGCCAGGAAGTCTACTATCCAGGAACAGGTAACTTCTGGGACCCCTAGGCGAAGTAATTTGGGTTGGAGGATGCTGGGGATGATTGTATTGAAGGCCAAGCTGAAATCAACAAACAGGACCCTTGCGTAGGTACCGGGAATGTCTAGGTGCTGTAGAATGTAGTGCAGGCCCAGGTTGACTGCATCCTCGACACACCGATGCAAATAATAGGCGAACTGTAGGGGCCAGTAACAGTTTTCAGATAATTCAAAACCAGACGCTCAAATGTTTTCATGACCACAGACGTCAGTGCTATCGGCCTGTAGTTGTTCAGGTTCATGATAGAGGGTTTCTTGGGGACGGGGACGATAGTGGACCTTTTGAGGCAGGAACGGACTTTCTGTAGCTCCAGCGATTTCTTGAAGATCTTGGTGACTAGGGGTGCAAGCTGACCTGCACATGCTCTCAGGGCAGATGGTGACACTCCGTCAGGACCCAGAGCTTTTCTGGGTTTAGCCCTTTTGAGCAGTGCCTCCACCTCTTCTTGGGCAACTTGCAGTGTCTTGAGTTGGCTGTCGGTGTTCGGCAATCGTAGAGGTGATTGTTTGGGTCGCAGGGGACTTCTTTTGCAATCCTGAAATAAAAGTGGTTCATCTGCTAGGTCTTGGTGCATGGTGATGTTTTCTTGTAGTTGGTTATGGATTGCATTCGTTTCGATACAGATACAGGGGTCATTGTTTGTCAGCTTGTCCGAGAACTGCTTTTTTGCTAACCTGATTTCTTTAGTCAGAGAGTTCTTAGTACCATTGTATACTGCTCTGTCACTGCTGCTATAGGCCTCCTCTTTGGCCTGACGAAGTTTCCTGAACCAACGCTTGTTGGTGTTGTAAATGCGGTAAGTATTGGTAGGTACACACATGTCATCACAGTAGCTGATGTAGGATGAAACAGTGTCTGTCAGGTCGTTCAGGTTGGTTGCCGATGCTTTGAAGATCCCCATTCTGTGCAGTCGAAGCAGGCCTGGAGCTTCATCTTGGCCTCGTTGGTCCATTTCTTAACAGTCTTGACGACAGGCTTAACCGCTCTCAGCTTCTGTGTACAGGTAGGGAGTCGGTGGACGAGGCAATGGTCAGATCGGCTGAGTGCAGCACGCGGGATAGACCGAAAGGCGACTTGAGGGTAGTGTAGCAGTGGTCAAGGGTCTGCCCTTCCCTAGTAGGACATGTGATTTGTTGTTTGTACTTAAGTAGCTCCTTGCTCAGGTTAGTTCTGTTGAAGTCGCCCAGCAGTATAAGCAGAGAGTCTGGGTGTTTTTGTTCTATGTCGGATATGCATATGGCCAGGTGGTGCAGGGCTTTGTTCGTGCAGGTGAGGGGGAGGGTGATGTACACTCCCACAAGGACAATTGAGGCAAATTCCCAGGGGGAATAGAAGGGGTTGCAGTTGATATTTAGCATCTTCAGGTGAGGGCTACATGATTTGCCTAGGATCGTGACATTGGTGCACCATCTGTCATTGATGTAGAAGCAGATGCCACCACCCTTTGTTTTTCCTGAGAGAACCTTGGAGCGATCTGCCCTGAAGAGACCAAAGCCCAGCTGAGACATCGGGTTGTCCGCAGTGTGGTCGTCCAGCCACGTCTCTGTAAAGCAGAGGATGGATGACCCTGTAATGTCTGACCCTGCGCTGCCCAGAAGGAGGGAGAGTTCATCGAACTTGTTTGCCAGTGAGCGTACAATCAAGAGCAGGATCGCGGGAAGTGCAGACCAGTGCCCTTGCCACTGCCTCCTCACTATGGCACCTGCGAGACAGCCTCTCCTCTGAGCCCAGATCCACAACATCTGCATCCCTGCCACACAGGGCAGCGAGGGCAGCAAGAACTGCAAGGGCCGCTGATCCACCCACCGACAGGCCTGAACATGGGTTAAGCACCGCGGGAGCGCTCCAACTTAGGAGGGCTTCCCTGCTGTATTTGATCACTGGTGGGGTAGACAGGGGCAGGGGAAAAAAAGGGGAAACAGGTATTTTGGCTGAGCTGCAGGAATGCAATCTGTTGGTTTTGATGAGATGTCCACGTAGAGTAGTAGTTAAAGGTAAGTCCTTGGATATTTATGATGATTCATAGGTCAGTTGTGGTGAATTTAAGCTGTTTTATGGAGATGATCAGGAGCATGCAAAAAGTGAGGCAGCCATCTTGGCTGGCATCTACATGTAATTGGGTCTGAGTTTGGGAGAGGTGCATGTTCCCAGACGATCTCGGACATTTTCTTAAAGAGGCATCATTTACAAATCAAAACTATACCTTGTAAATGGTTACTGCTTAAAGAAAATGTCCGAGATCAGCTGGCATACCTCATCTCCAGCAAAACTGTGACCATATTACATATGCACCACAGGGTTCTCTTTCAGATGCACAACAAGGATGGCTGCCTCTGAGGTGAGATCCTTGTGAGGTGATCCCCACACCTCTAAAAGAATAACCAATGTGAAAAAGAATTGGTTACTCATTCAGACGGCGCCTCCCAAAATCATATAAAATCATCACATATGACAGAATACATACGATTTACCGGCTGTCTATATCCCAACAGCGCATCCCACCCGTCAGAATGTCAGCACTGGGATGAGAGCAAAGAGTCCCCTTGTGTACAGCCATGAGTCGAAATAGTCCTGTTTTGCCGGCTGGCTACACTGCCGGCTGTCGGGGGTCCGACGTTGTTATCCTGACCGCCGGGATCCTGACTGCCGGCAAATTGAACGGATCCCCATATGACATACACATCCATATATAATGTCAATATGCATCCCTCAATACATAGATCACTGAAGAATACTCTCCATTCCCATGAGATTGCTGAAGGATGATTAAGCAGTGTGTGATGATTCCCTCATTCCGCCTCAGTGTGTAGAATGTTCAAAAAAAATAAATTGAAGGACATGAGGGGCAAATGAAATAACTTGACAAATAAAATTAGGTTCACAAAGTAAAAGGTCCCATAAAGGCAGAGCACAATAACACAGATGATCCTCTAGAGCAATGGTTCTCAAACTTTTTTGAATCACGGTGCTCTAGAGCAGTGGTTCTCAAACTGGGTCCTCAGGACCCCACACGGTTCACGTTTTCCATGTTACCCAGCAGCTGCACTGTGTATCACCAACTGTCACATTTAAAAAATCTACAGCTGACCTGTAAAACTTGGACCATGTGGGGTCCTGAGGACCGAGTTTGAGAACCTGTGCTCTAGAGTAAAATAGTTTTTTTCATGGCAAACCTAGGCCAAAAGTTTCTTATTCATAAATTTAGAAAGAAATATTAAATTAAGTAAATTGTGTTTATACAGATGGAGCCACGCTAGTCATGGCTCTGGCTGTGACTGGGCGCACCTATCGACTACATCATCTCCGGGTGGGTGCGCTCGCCCGTGACAGAGACACGCCCCATTTACTAGAATGGGAGAGCGTTTCCGTCTGGGGCACGTGCACGTCAGTGACAGAGATGCTGACGGAGACGCGCCCCATTCTAGTGAATGGGAGAGCGTCTCTCTGCACTCCCGGTGGGGTTAGTCATGCCAGGAGTGCACGCCTGCGATGGAGCCACCTCGGATGAGCGCGGCTCCACCTGTATGTCATCCTTAGATTCAATTATATGGCGTCCATATATTTCATGATTGGCAGCCACCAGTGCTGGTTTTGCCTGTTACATTGACCGTAAATAATTTGAATTGGTCCTGGACCACCAATCCAAGGCACCCTTGCAAGTGTCCCAAGGCACCCCAGGGTGCCACGGCACACAGTTTGAGAACCACTGTTCTAGAGACTGAAAGGAGATAATTATCGGCTGCGCTAAGAACTGGTAATGGACAGTTCTTAAATAGAATTTGATGTTATAATCACCAGATGGCATCCTGAGCAGAGGCCCTGGGTCCGTCCTCAGTATAGCAGCTGTCCAATTGGGCTTCTTTAGTATCAGATGGTCTGGTTAAATGTCATTGCGTTTCAACCTACTGTGCTCTGAGAGATTTATCAAGGCAAAGTGTGCTTTGGTAGTCCCCAGTCCTTCCTTAAATACTTCCAACCACAAATGAAAAGGACAGTCTATCTAAACAAGAAACAGCTGTCTAAATCACACACTCTCTATACCCCGTTCTATACTCCAAACCTTGCCAGCCTCCCTGGTCAAGTGATCGGGCTATGTCACCTTCCAAAAGAGTCAGTTGATTGAGACTCTGGGTGTATTAGGGGGGGGGGGGGGGGCAACCGATTTGAGGAATTTAACAGTAACAGTACAGCAACTGTCACTCTCTGGGGATAGGTATGTGATCACAGCACACTGGATGCCGGCTGTCACTACACCGACAGCAGCATCCCAGAATGCCAGCAGAGGGGCGAGCGCATAGAGGACCCTTGCAGGCTCACTGTGGGCACGGTGCTTTGCTTTGCTTGCCACAGGTTCTATCCTCCCTCTATGGGTGTCGTGGACACCCACAGAGGGAGAATCACTTACGTTGCCGGTGGCGGCATTGTACCCCTGTCGGGATTCCGGCATTAGTATTGCGACCGCCAGGAATCTGACAGTTGGTATGTTAAACCAATACCACTCCTTGTTATGTTACAGGCACCATAAGACTTCCTTGCTGCTGGGAAACCCGGGAAAAGTGACATGTATGTGCACAAATTAATGAATGCATTCCTTAGCGTGTATACTCTCAAATGCCAAAGTGTGTACATTCTCAAAATGGGGAACATTTAAGTGTTGTATGTAAACAGTAAAATAAGGATTGTTGGGTATTACGTTTGGATAGATTGTTAGATTTTAGGAATAAGAAAGAGGATCACACTGGTTAATGAAGAGATAATTTGTTGTTAATGTAACATGTAAAATGTTTTGCAAAATAAACTTTATACTTAATGACACAGTGGGGGGAATTCAAATGTTTGAAAAGTCAGTTGGGTGTCTGTTTATTCCTATCTAATAGACACCCAACCGACTTTTCAAATATTTGAATTCCCCCCAGTTTTTGTATTAAAATGAGCTGTGAACTCTTACTCAATTTCCCTTCATAGTGTCTGTTCCAAAGTACCCATTAAATAAACATTCATCTCCACTTACTCTTTGTGTGATGCATAAATGTGTTGTGAACACTTATCTTTGCAACTATGGTAATTGGTGAAGCCACTTCTGTATATATATTTTTTTACTTTGTTTAACCACACTATAATCTTTCCTTCAGTAATAAATATTCTTCATAACAATATATATATATACAATTCTTCATGACTCATTAATCCACCTTACGTCTGGTGGAATAAGAAGTTAAAGAGAACCAAAACACTGTAGAACATTCCATCCATACCCAGCAAAATATTATTACTGGGTGATGGGTGGGGCAGTGGTCATCACAATTTTGGAGATTGGAGTTTGGAGGAACTCTAGTGGGCTACTGTGACTGTGTGCAATGGTTTATGGGGAGGCAGTATGGAGCATTAATATGGGGATGTGCTTGTTGGCATGATTGTGTCTGTAGGTTTACAGTGAGTCCAGTGTGTGTGGATTTGTGGGAATGTGTATGGTATGCAGCAAGGGGCAAATTACTGGGGTGGTGGCCAGAGCTGGCCCTAACCAATATGATACCCTTGCCAAGATTTTGGATAGGGCCCCCTAACACCACCGCTATTCCTACCTCTGTCCCTGCACCCCTTTCCCAGCACCATAATCCCTCACCCATAGCAGTCCTCATTCCTACCCTCTATATTTGAAATAGGAACAGTGCGCACATTTGGCACACAACCCAAAAGGGGGGGGTGTTCTTGCTGGGAAGGGGCATGGACACACAATAGAAGAAGAAAAGTGGGTGGGCGCTAGTTTAATGGCTATAGGACACCTAAAATATAAGTGCTGTTGTACTGGTTGCGGCTTCCCAAGGTTGAGGTGCTGACCCTAAACCAAAAAAAGTTGCAGAACAAAGAATACTCGGTGAAGCGCTACCATTCAACAGCATAAATAAATTTATTATTAAAAAGCATATATAAAAACTGTCACAATTCAGTGAAATAAGCCCAATATCCTGTATTGTAGTAAGCTCATATATTATGTATCAAACAATCGTAACACAAATGGTAACAATGTATACGTATATGATAGAAACTCCCTGGGAGAAAGAAAACCACCTATATTCTGGTGGAGACTGCAGCATTTATAATTAGATGACCCTCATTGTGTTAAGCTCCATGCATGGACTATTTAGTCATGTAGATTTTCTTTAGAAGTCCATCCGTTTTTAAATGATGTAGGTGTAATGTGATTATAATCTAACCACCATTTAATAGAGAGCTTAAATGCTCGCAGTGAGTTACTTCCAACGGAAATTACGGTTTACTGGGTAGCTCTAATGGACATGCTTCCATATGTAGATGACTTTAAGCTGTAATTGCTATTTGAAAAAGTCCCGTATGTACGGCTTACCCAGACCTTTCCGTGATGAGAAGATTGATTGCTATCTCCTGTATATCGGTGGGCGCCGGCTGCCCACACTAAGGTCCTGCTGTGCGTCGATGTCCGGACGCTGATAGGGAACCAGATGGAGATCAACCTTCAAGTGCTGGTGTCGGAGCGTGGATGTATAACTGTATTGCATAAGCTCGTAGCTCCGTCTGCGGGAGCCGCCGAACACCCTTGTGCACTGATGTAGAAGCGCGGCTTGATGTCCCCAGGCCGTGCGCTTATGTTCTATTAGCGGGAGCCGTTGAACACACTCCTTGTGTGTGGATGCTTTGATAAGCTCAGGATATCGGGTCGACGTCGGGCGGATGCTTGACGCGTTTCTCAGCCACAAACCAGGGGCTGTTTCATCAGAAGTACCGCCTCTATAGTATTGGGCGTTTTTATATACACAATAGAACCCTAAAATCAAATTATGCCACACAGTAGTGCAACTTTATCCACATTTGTTCATGCTATAGTGCCCCTTATTCATGTTAAATCACACAGTAGTACCACTTTACCTTATACTCCTTACAGTAGCTGCCCTTATTCACAGTACATCACACTGAATTGAATTTGATTCACATTACACCACAACATATTGCTCTTTATTCACATTAGACCACACAGTAATGCCTTTTCTATATGTTACGCTACACAGTAGAGCATCTTATACACATAATGCCACACTTTAGTAATGCCTTTATACACATAATACCACACAGTAGTGCCCCTTACACATATGACACACATTAATTAGGATCTTATAAACATAATGTGCCTTACACATTATGCCAACCTTTATTAATGCCCTTATACACATAATGTCCGTTTCACATATGCCACACATTATTAGTGCCCTTATACACATAATGACACACATAGTGCCCCTTACACATATGCCAAATACTACTGCACAACCAACCCACCAGCACACAGCACTCACATGGCCGCTAACACAGTGAACTCTGCACTCTTCTTGGATACACTTGTGTCCTCATACATCTTGCCTCAATACGCCATGCAGCGGGAGATGCCTGGCATGAGTTGACTTGCAGCTCTGCTAATGTTGAGTGCCTTTTTTAATGAAAATGCATCTTATTTGCATTACTATGTGGCTAGGATGCACAAGCAGCTTCTGCTGATTAAAATTATATGCGGCATGCCTATAGTCTGTGTGCGGCTGTATCTGCATTCGAAATGCTACCGTTACAGTGATTTCCAGGAATACACTGTAACTTAGCATTTCGTATGCAGATACAGCTGCAGTCATACAAAGAATATAGGCATGCTGCATATCATTTTAATCAGCAGAAGCTGCTTGTGTCCCTAGGCATACCAAATGCCCTAGGCATTTGCATAGTTTACCTATGCCTAGGGCCGGCTCTGGTGGTGGCATGTCTAAAACAGCAAGATTTAATTGTTGGAGTTTATAGTGGAAAGAAGTAATAAAGTGTAAGTACAGTATGTTTCTGTGTGGTATAAACATGAGTAGTATATACATACTGTAGGGAAACAGTGGCAAGCAATACAGGTTTGGTATAATAACCCTTTCATCTGGGACACATATGAATTACAGTGCACATGTTTTGTGGATGACCAAAATTAAGACCAATTGAAATGCAGACTTGTATTTATACAATGTGCAATTACTGTATGGTGTGCATGTGGCTGCAGGAGAGTGACAGAGTTTTAATATACTAGCTGAAATGTAATGTTTTTTTAAGGGGCAATCATGTAACAGGCTAAACTATGCCTTGTACATGATTGCCCCTTTAAAAAAATCAGAGTTTAGCCGGCATCCTGCACGGCCGCCGAACTCGGACTTCATTACATCCCACCCACAGTATTTTAATTTATAAACATATACACACATGTGTATATAGTATATATACATTTTTATATATACAGATGGAGCAGCACGCATCTAGTGCAGCTCCACCGCAGACACGCACTCCCGGCAGGACTAGGCGATCCGGTGCCTAGCCCCGCTATGGGAGTGCACAAGGACACTCCCATTGTAGTGAATGGGGCGCAGGTGCATCACGGAGGCGTGCGCGGCCCAGGCGCTGCAATGGGCGCTCCCAGGCACAGACGGAGCCACGATTAGCGTGCCTCCATCTGTAACCACATAATACCTTCCATAAATAGAAGGAACCAGTGACACTTGCTGTACAGTATATAAACTACAAAACAAATACCACAATAAAAATGCTTCTAATACATACAGATGGGTCCACAGTTATCTTTGCTAGTTTGCTGCGCCTAGGCACAACATGGTTTATTAACATAACCCTACATCTATTGTTCTCAGCTGCAATACAATACAGAGAACAATACAGCAGGGGATTAAATCGTTACAGCAGGGAATTAAGTCTCACTGCCCAGTCTCAGTTAATCCTATAAAACATGGGTCTTCAACCTGTGGCCCTCCAGCTGCTGTGAAACTACACATCCCAGCATGCACTGCCACAGGTTTGCTATTAAGGTATACTAAAACTGAGGCAGGGCATGCTGGGACGTGTAGTTCCACAGCAGCTGGAGGGCCGCAGGTTGAAGACCCATGCTATAAAAGGTCAAGATAAACATGGACCCATCTGTAGTTGTTTTCTCTTCCTACATGAATGAAACGTATATATTTTCAAAACATATAAATTCACTTTCACAAACATATTTTAAGACAAGTTAGTTAAACAGTAATGACTATGCTAGTTTATTGTATAATCAAATAATGACATATACTGGATACATAACGTATTACTGTATGTTTCTCTGCATTTTCAAAAAAGCAAAGGTAGTATATTTTTACATTAAAATTATATATAAATAACTAAAGTTATATGAATAAATTCTACGGCTGTTTGCTGTAATTTATGTTGCTGGCATACTGCTTCAAAAAAATATTTAAAAATAATCCATAATATATGTACCGCCTGTAACTATCGTTTTTTAAAATTTATATTATTTAATAAAGTTGAAAAAGTATTTTTTCAAATATTTAAACATTATATTATGCACATCTGCAGAACGGATCTCCTCGTCAAAAAGGGGGGAACGGGGTGGGACGGCGCAGTTGCATGAAATCTGACCATGCCCGTTAAGTGGTTAAGTAATCTCCTAATTGATCTTTTATTAGAATTATGGGGGTCATTCCGACCTGTTCGCTCGCTGCATTTTAACGCAGCAGAGCGAATGGGTCCCTGCTGCGCATGCGCCGTAATGCGCCTGCGCATGCCGGATGGCGGAAGGCCGTAGCAGGACAGCAATCGCCTCTGCCTGATTGGCAGAGGCGATCAATGGGCGGGAGGGGACGAAACGGTGGCGTTTGGCCGCCATTTGGTAGGCACGTTCCGGCTAACGCAGGCATTGCCGGACCGAACGGGGGCGGGCTGCAGCGGCTGTGTGACGTCATATGCAGCCGCTGCGGGCCGGGGATCGAGGAGTAGTTCCCGGCCAGCTCGCTAAAGCTGCTCTGGCTGGGAGCTACTCCTGACGTAGCAAAGGCATCGCCGCTGTGCGATGCCTTTGCACTTCTGCGGGGGGGGGGGGGGGGGGGGGCAGACAGACATGCGGGGCGGGCTAGCCCTGTTCAGGGCGTCCCCTCGCATGTCAGGGAACATGATCGTAGCTGTGCTAAATTTAGCACAGCTACGATCAACTCGGAATGACCCCCTGTATCATTTAGATTCTCATGCAATATTATTTAAAAGTTGTAGCAATATTTCTTTAGCCTAATGATAATGTCATATTTGGGTATAATTAACAATTTGCATGGAATGTAACATTTAACAGTGTTATTATGCAGCAGTTGGTGCTGAAGTATCTTACCAAGTAAGGGCATTATCCCAGAATAGTAACATTTTCTTATCCAACAGCAGTACAACACCTGTTACTGACTATTTAGACTCAATTGAACAAAATTACAACATTTTTCACTTGCAATTAAAATGTTAGAAAGCTCGTAAGCTCTTTAGCAGAGAACATTTTCAGAACAAGTACTACTTTGACTTCCAGAAAACTGTTTTCGTGTGTGTATAGTCCTTGCTGTTTATATAAAATGCAATTTTGTATTAATGTCTTATCAATGTTACAATTTAAAAAATATTACTGTATAATATTAATGGTAACCTTAACTTAACACCATCAGAATGATACTCACACTGATACTTAGGGAAATTCTCTGGTTCATTTGTCAAAATCCCAGACAACTTTCCTGAAATAAAACATCTGCTCTCTTGGTAATCTGACATAGTACACATGACTATCAAATCACCCAGGAGTTACAGCAGTGATTGTGACTGTAATTTGGACCAGCATCATTGTAAAGGCTAAGCACCTCCCCCACCCCAAGCTCTATCCTAATTGGTTGGTTTTAAACCTATGTTTTCTTTTCATTGAGAGTAGCTGTGTCTATATACAGAGCAGTTGAGCCCAGATGCAATGTTTGGCTTGTCCGACTGCAGCTCCACTGTGTAATTTGCAAAAAATCGCAGCTGTATCTTCTTCCATATCATGTGTTAAGTCACTCATTCTGCCACATTTCCTTCCCTTCAAATGATCGCCTTCTGCTACAGTACTTTGTCTCCTTTACTTGGAGACAAGATGGACACCTTGGTAAATTCAAGTTCTCTCGCACCTCTAGCCCTTGCTTCTACTCGATTTACAGATGAGACCAAATAAACCCACAGTATCCTCAAATCATGCTAAACAGACTTTTGGAATGGCACATCTTTACACATAAGCCATGAACTACGCCACACATCATTATGCTTAATCTGTGACTTTTTACCAATTCCTTTGTGACAAAAAATGAATCCTCAGTGCCTTGGACACGACAAGTGACTTTGTTTGCATGCGCTAAATTCAGGAAAAAGTACTAATGTCTTGAAATCATCACCTGTGGAAAAGCATCTGAGTTGCTCCAGGTGTCTTGCACCATAAAGGAATGGTTATGAGAACACACACACACACACACACACACACACACACACATATAATATATATACTGTATATACACACATACAGTAGACGGGTGAGCGGCACCCCAAGGGTTTTTCACGGATACACACCAATTATGGTACAGCAATTCCCTGATGAAAACTGCAATTAACCATTTCAAACATTGGAAACAACTTCTAAGATATATGATCATCTTGGATGCCGAAGTGGGGGAGTGATCCCTGCTCTAGCCGCACAACGCATCAATCTAGTCTCACACCCGACCGGCTCACTGAGAATGCACAAGATCTCACTATTATCGCAAGATCTCACATGCAGCCCAGAGCCGGCAGCTGCCGCAGCCAGAGGCGTCGATGTCTGTGGTGTCAAAATTGATAGCTGCAGGTGTCGGAATGGTCAGTGCATAGTGACCCTGTCACTGAGCATGCACCGCTGCTGTAATACATGGAGGAGAAGCTGTATTAGTGCACATACTGTAACGTTTGTTGATACCACTTCTACCCCATATTGACTATTCTTACTTTTACCCCCATGTTTCTAAAGTGTGCTTTAGTTCTACATACAGTATATTGCTATCATCGTCACAAACAAATCACTTCCACACCTTCTCCCCCATACTGTATATCATGGTAGCAATCACACATTCATACATTGGGCCTAATTCAGACCTGATCGATGTTGTGCGTTTTTGCACAGCAGCCGATCAGGTCTGAACTGAACGCCGCAGAGCACTGACACATGCCAGACAGCCAACGGCCATCTCAGCCCTGCAATCGCCTCTGCCTGATTGACAGGCAGAGGCATTTGCTGGGAGGGAGGGGGTGGGCCAGCGGCGTTTAGTCACCGTTTTAGGGGCGCGCACTGGGCAGGCATGCCCAGACCGTGCGGGGGGCAGGCCACGGTGGCTGCGTGATGTCACACACAGCCGCTGTGACCCTCACAGCGACGGGAAGCTCCCTGCCAGCGTGCAGGAGCTGCTCTGGTAGGGAGCTACTCTTCAAGTAGAAAAGCATTGCCGCTGTGCGATGCTTTTGTACTTGTGCGGGGAAGGTCGGGCCTGACATGCGGGGCAGACTGGCCCTGTGCTGGGTGCCCCCTCCGCATGTCTGTGTGACTGATCGTAGATGTGCTAAATTTAGCACATCTACGATCAGGTCTGAATTAGGCCCATTGGCCCTCATTCCGAGTTGTTCGCTCGCAAGCTGCTTTTAGCAGCTTTGCACACGCTAAGCCGCCGCCTACTGGGAGTGAATCTTAGCATAGTAGATTTGCGAACGAAAGATTAGCAGAATTGCGAATAGACACTTCTTAGCAGTTTCTGAGTAGCTCCAGACTTACTCGGCATCTACGATCAGTTCAGTCAGTTTCGTTCCTGGTTTGACGTCACAAACACACCCAGCGTTCGCCCAGACACTCCCCCGTTTCTCCAGCCACTCCCGCGTTTTTCCCAGAAACGGCAGCGTTTTTTCGCACACACCCATTAAACGGCCAATTTCCGCCCAGAAACACCCACTTCCTGTCAATCACACTACGATCACCAGAACGAAGAAAAAACCTCGTAATGCCGTGAGTAAAATACCTAACTTAATAGCAAATTTACTTGGCGCAGTCGCACTGCGGACATTGCGCATGCGCATTAGCGACTAATCGCTCCGTTGCGGAAAAAAAATAACGGGCGATCAACTCGGAATGACCACCATTATCCGCTCACCTTCTATGCTTGTCACAAATATACAACGGCTGGAACTGAAAATCCCAAATTTATCCATGTAAGTCCAGATCATTACTGGTGAGAATCTAGTGACCAGTAAGCAATAGCCAGTAACAGCAGCAGAGCAACATAGCAACAGCTCACAGTGGAAGGACAGTATATTTGACACTTTGATAAAAGATGTGCAGAATTAATGATGTAGATTCTTATAGTAGTGATTGATAGAAAGATAATATTTCAACAACTGACTAAATAAATATTTATAGTCCTTTCTATTTTCTTAGGAAATGAGACAATCACATTTCACAATAACTGTTTATGAACAGATTGCAAACCTTGGAGCCGATAACAAAATTCAATCATAATAAATGATTATGTTAAATTGCATGCAGATTTAATTTGGACTCATTTAGTTGAGAAGAGAAGAGTCTGGAAATCAGTTAAATAGACTGTTACATTGTAAATACAGATTGTGAGACATTTTCTCATAAGGTGGGTTAGATAATGGCTCAAAAGCCGTTTATCATATGTTCTGCTATTTAGCTGAAGATATGTCTTTATCCTGGAACTTGTTGAGCAAAAGTGCTTATGCTTGTAATAACTCTACAGTATCATGGAAGAGATTCATTTTGAGTAGAAAAGTATCTGTAATTGGCCACTTCAGTGTTCTGAAGGTATTTGTTGCCTTCTAATCTTGAACTGGCAAGTAATTGTTCAGTAAGATGGAGACTGGGATGTTGATAGCTAGTGTGCTCCTATTGGAAGTTTGTTATGTCAGATGAAACAACAGTTTTCTGTTTGAAGTCTGTTCCTTTTCATATGATTCTATAACATGGTGTTATTATGCTGCAAAGCAGGTATTATACTATATATACTAGCTGAATACCCGTGCTTTGCTATGGAATTTAAAGAATAATGCCAATCTTTGTCAGGCCGTACCTCTGGCTTCCCCGGACTGATGCTGTCAAAATGCTGGTGCTGAGGAGAATAATCCGCCTCCTTCTCTGCCGTGTCCCGCCTGTGATGCTGCCCTGCTCAGTGCTGTAACTGCTGGTCATGTGGAGAATAATCCGCCTCATTCTCTGCCCCTTACTGCGTGATGCTGCCCTGCTCAGTGCTGTGAATGCTGGGACGACAGGCCAAGCTCCATCCGCTGTATGTTAAATATGTTAGATTTGCAGGCTGACTCTATTTCAAAGGGCCCTAGGTCTCCTTCCTTAGCTTCGAAACTACAGTATGCCTCTGCCCCCACCTGTGTGCCATTGCCCCTAATCATGTGTGCATCTGCCCTTACCCGTAGGTGCCTCTGCTCCTACCTGTATGCCTATGTCCCTACCCATGTGTTCCTCTATCCTTACCCGTGTGTGCTCTGTCCCTACCCATGTGTGCCTCTGTCCTTACCTATGGGTGCCTCTGCCCCTACCCGTGTGTGCCTCTGCCTCTACCTGTGTGTGCCTCTATCCTTACCTGTGGGTGCCTCTGCCCCTACCTGTATGTGCCTCTGCCCCTACCCGTGGGTGCTCTGCCTCTACCCATGTGTGCCTGTATCTTTACCTGTGGGTGCCTCTGCCTCTACCCATGTGTTCCTCTGCCCATATCCATGGGTGCCTCTGCCCCTACCCTAGGCTGACCATATTATCCCTTTAACCTGGGACACTCATGAATTACACAGGTTCTGTGGCTGCTTAAAACCAGGTGAAATGCAGTCTTGTAGTCAGCCAGCCACAGAACCTGTGTAATTCATGAGTGTCCCAGGTTAAATGATAATATGGTCAGCCTACCTACCGGTGTGTGCCTCTGCTCTTTGGTGCCTCGGCTTAACATATTTCACAAGAAGCAACTCAGACCCATGCTTTCATTTAAGCCTTTGGGGAAAATTGTATCTAGTTTGAAAATCCATCTGGCCTCTAGCTGTAAAAGCCGCCACCGGTAGTGTGGCGGCTGGGTCCCGGACAGGCAGGCGGAAGAAGCCTTGGATCGGATTGGTGATGGTAATTTATAATGTTATTTTGTGTTGTGATTGTTATCCTGATGAAGGGGGTAACACCCAGAAACATTGATTAAAGCACCTTGCTGTTTTGCCCTGTAATGAAGTCTCTGATTGCCTCTTCTTCTGCTCTGAAATATATATATATATATATATATAATATATATATATATATTCAAGCAAGAAAGATGACAATGATTGATTTGTATTATTATTATTATCATCATAATCATTTCTATCATTATCATTAATAATAATAGTAGTAGTAGTAGTAGTGGTAGTAGTAGTAGTAGTAGTGGTAGTAGTAGTAGTAGTAGTAGTAGTGGTGGTAGTAGTAGAAATGATAGTAGTAGAGGTAGTACTACTAGTAATAGTACTGTAATAATATTATTATGTTCCAGAATCTTAACAAACTACTCATGACCTGTACAAACTCATTATGACCTGTTCTTATTATAGTACCACAATATAATCAATATACAGTAGTCAGGAATAATTTGCATGCCTATCATATTTCTGGGTATCACTGCATTGTTTATGAATAACTATATTGTTTCTAGATTGAAATAGTTTTGTCATCTGTGAAATCCATTCCCTTCTATACTTTTATAGCGGCTAATGCAGACTTAACAGCCTTGAAGACCCTGGGCAAAGCAATGCACTACCCACCTGTCAAATGCAGTAATCCTGATTTTAATTTATTTTGGATCAAGTTCTTCTGTTCCTCAAAGATACCTTTGATATGCAGAAATTTTGCTACAAGTGAGGAGAGTTTAGTTATATTAATTTAATTTAAATGTAGTTAATTTATAACTATTATTAATAATATTAATTTGAATTAATCACAATGTGGTGATAAGAAGAATTATGAAAATAGAACAATAAGCTACTGTATAACATAAGAATATGAGCTACAGACACAGCATCCTGAAAAGGATGGACCATGCCTGGATGTCCTGTACAGTTTACTGGGAGGATACAGCACAAAATATATATAAAAAAAGATGTCTTTTATTTTGGGTGGACTGTGGCGAGGGGATGCCTTTCTACAATTGGGGGTCCCAGATGGCAATACGATCCACACAAACCACAAAATGCAAAAAAAAAATGGTGTCTACCTTTTTGTGTGTCGACCATTTTCATGTCAACCTTTTGACCCTGTCGACCTTTTGTACTGTTTACCTTTTTCGTGTCGACATTTTGATCCCGTTGACCTTCTGACCCTATCGACCTAATGTCTGTCTAACATGTGGTGTCTATCTATTGACTGTCTAACTAGACACTGTCTATCTTCCCACACCCTCTGAACATACTGTGTATTGCAATATTTGGAACTAACATACCCTGTTTCTAATGCAGCATATACAGTACTTCAAGAGCCCTCTGACTGTAGTGTTTATTGAACTATTAGCTGTAACCAAAGTAAATTGTATTCTGCCTGCCTTATCACCTTATTCAGCAGGATGCATCTATTCAAAGTCGGTAAAAGATGTGAAATCCCATTAATAGTTTTACTGACTTTTCTAAGTCAAATGTTCAGAACAGCATTGCAGCAGGGTTTTTATTTATTGTATTTATTTTCAATAAATGTCTGTAACTCAGTATTGCTTCTAAGTAATTATGTTTTCTCTCCTAAAGGCAGGTAGAGAGAAATGGTGAAAGCTTCAAGACTTCTGAGATGAAAAATGTGAAAGTTCTAGTAGTTACATTTTCTTTTAAACTTCAAAGGTGTCCAGTTATATATTTGCTAAAGGCTCTTTAGACTTACAATGTGCTTTTACATTTATGTACAGTGAAATTTGGGCTACTAAAAAATGTGCCTTTTTTATTTTTTGTATCTTTGGAGTTTGTCTGTACACCATTTGTCTGCGGAGTTGCCATATTTACTCACTTTGTGCCCTTGAAAAAGTTGCAAGCCCACTTAGACATACGGTATGACAAATGTTTTTTAACATAAGATGTACTTGTCAGTACAGCACACATAGAACAAAAATGTACTAGTTAGCCCATTGCTCAATATCACGCAAAAACAAAAAGTTTTGTGTGTTCTACAATGTGTTTATCTAAAGTTTACTGTATCCCGATAGTTTTTTACATCCCAAAAGTTTACTGTATACTGAAAGTTTACTGAGTACTAAAAGTGATAGAAAAGATTCAATGGGTGGGATGCAATGGAGTTTGAGTTTGCCCAACTTGTGGGTTGCCGGCCAAACTCGCCCATTTTTTTAAAGGGACAATTATATACAAGGCATGGTTATGCCTGGTAAGTGACTTGAAATAAACATCTGAACTTTGGCTGCATCCTGCACATCAGGCAAATTCGCCCATTATATAAACTGAATGTAGGGCATAAAAAATTGGCTAGGGCATTGCTGTATTTTACAACCCAAAGGGAAAATGCACTAGCCTCCCACGCAATGCTTTTTCTATGGGAATAAATTGATTTTGACGTGCTATTTCTCAACAACCTGTTATTGCACATTAAACCTCATTTAGTCTGAGGATTGTCCGTAACCTTAATCCATAACATCTTAACACTTAACTATAATAAAGAAAGACACGGAGACTTGAATTTGGCAGAAAATGTTAGCTATTTATTTAAATTAACCATTAAATGATGAATAATTAAACTAAAGTATGGTGGCCAGAAAGAACGGCTATAACAACCCTATCCCATGAACAAAAAACCTATCTTATAAAAACTGAAGTAAACCTTCCAACAAACAATAGGTATCCACTCAACCTCCATCTTGACTACCCACCCATTAAGGTGATCAGGCTGCCCCCGTGAAGGTGGTCCAGCAGATGTATACTAGTCAACGAAGGTGAGCGCACCTAAAAACCAACCACTAAACGACCTCCAATCAACTTCTTTAATACAACAAAAGTTAACTTGCCGTTCTTTCCCGCCACAACAAAAACCGTGACAACCCACACCACGGAAATAGCCAATGCAAACAGCACAAGAAAACAAACACCACCAGCAGGGAGGGAGGGTGGGACGATTACAGCAAAAGAGGCTGACCCAGCCCCTTTACCTGGCTTAAAAACCCTTTCCACCTACCCCCAACGTTCATTCCCATAGGCTACAAGAAACTCCCATAATGCCTTACCGTCCTGCCCCCAGACTAGCTGAGGTTTAACCCACTCCTCTAATATTCTGTCAATTCGTTCTCCTAAACATCATATAGTCTGAGGATTGTCCGTAACCTTAAACCATAACATCTTAACACTTAACTATAATAAAGAAAGACACGGAGACTTGAATTTGGCAGAAAATGTTAGCTATTTATTTAAATGAACCATTAAATGATGAATAATTAAACTAAAGTATGGTGGCCAGAAAGAACGGCTAAAACAACCCTATCCCATGAACAAAAAAACCTATCTTAAAAAAACTGAAGTAAACCTTCCAACAAACAATAGGTATCCGCTCAACCTCCATCTTGACTACCCACCCGTGAAGGTGATGAGGCTGCCCCCGTGAAGGTGGTCCAGCAGATGTATACCAGTCAACGAAGGTGAGCGCACCTAAAAACCAACCACCAAACGACCTCCAATCAACTTCTTTAATACAACAAAAGTTAACTTGCCGTTCTTTCCCGCCAACAGCGAAGTTCTGCAGCAACCCCCTAACCCAAAGAACCAACCACCGAAAACAGATCCTCAAGGAAAATACATAGTCCCTGCCTAGTCAAATGAACCCCATCTGGTCTAAACAAGTAGAAGCACCGGAACTTGATCCGCTGGTGCCACACTACAGCACCGCCAAGAGCCACTACAAACTTAGCAACCGCGGAATTGACCTTCCACCGAGAGGCATCGATTGCCCTACAATCCGCCACTCCACGCCAACATAACCGCGGCACTATACAGGACCAGATAAGTCTACAGCCCAGCCAAGCACCCGCAATCACCTGTAAGTCATGAATAATGGCCAATCTAAGATTCACTGCCTTCCTCTTACCCAGGTCTTTCCCACTAAAGTGAATCAACAACAATTAGGGCAGCCCAAAGCACCTAACCTGCTCCAAAAGGTTAGCTTTCAGATCTTGCCACAGCATCCCCCTAACTCCTATCCACTGCACGTTATCGGCCCCTGCAAAGCAAGGAGCCCCCTCCAAAGCCACCAACTCGGCTGCCCAAAAAACATAGGAGTGACCAATCACCCAAACACCAAACTCAGCCTCTCGCCAACCTATAAAGGAAAAGACAAACAAACAAATGTGAATATGCAAGGTAAAACAAAAAACCCAGACAAATTAGGAACCAACTACTAGAACGAGGATCTGCCAAAAAGAAAAATTGAATAGAGGACTATGAATTTCCTCTCGGACAAGCTTCAGGCCAATCGAAGCAACAGAAAGAAACAGAAGGGAAAATCAAAACAAGAAAAGGGGAATGGGGGGGTGTTAGGGAATGGAGGGGGGGAGGGTGCGGTTGGGGTCACACAGAATAACTCGGCTGGAGGTGAAACGTAAAAACCTGCTGAAGAACTTGTAATCGAATCAGTTCATCAGTTCAGGCAAAAAATCACAAAGCACTCCAGACCCCCACTGTCAGCAGTGGCGAGTAGCTAGCCATCCGAGTAGGGAGGACAGGGGAGACAAACAAGACAGAACGAACAAACTGAACTGAAACGTATAAACAGCAAATGAACAAAATTTTAGTAGAAACAACAACTTGGTTACGCAACAACGGGCCGAATGTAACGCTTATAAGCAACCGACTTCCAGCGGCCCAAAGACTTAATTTCATCCACGGCACGCCCTGCAGATGCTGTGGAAGTGGCGGTCCCAATTCTAAATTAACGTGAACCAAAATCTGAGGGGAGAGGCCCAAACTGGACAGGCAGCGCCGTATCATCCAAGTAAATTGGTATTTCGTCAATGGCAACCCATCGTAGTGCAGAAGCTAAGACCCCTCTAACAAGGGCCTGACCTCTGCATACCAATTAGCCAATGCCACCGGACAACAGTCCCCATTACATGATGGTGCCAAAGTGATAAAATGAACTTTACCCATCTGATAAGTTTTGGAGCGGCGCAGCCTGCACAGCACAGACTCCAAACCCAAACAGCCGCGCGCCGCATGCCGCATAATGGCATCCGACTTTTTAGAAGCTGCAACCAACTCAGAGACCCTAAATGCTCCATGGAAAGCCATGGAAAAAGCCAACTGAAATAAAAGCGCTTCAAAATGGGAGTCCACCACCGCCGCCACTGCCCCCATGAGGGAAGGAAGCAGGGACGCATCAATAGGGCGCCGACGATCAGGAGGCACCGGCGCCGAGCACGCCCAACCCTTAAGCACCTTCGTCAGCAGGAAACTCTTCGTAAAATCCGGAACACCTTTCAACTTCGAAAAAAAGATATCCCAGCGAGGTACCGAGACACCACGGCTCTCAATCGACCCGTTACAAAGAGTTGCCAAACGAAGTCCAGAAACAACCTATGACCCCTCTTACCTCTAGGCCCTTGGTCACGGGAAAAGTCTTCCCATTCCTTCCAGGCCTGACGGTATCCCGTGAGAGTGGATGGAGCCAAAGATAGCTTGGTTAGCCCTTCCAATCCACCTTGATGACCTGCCAAACATAAGAAGGGCAGGGCAAACCCGCTGAATCAGCCTCCGGGGCCAATAAACGAAACCTATCCCTCTGCTCCCTGGACAATGCATCGGCGATCCCATTATCAACCCCGGGGACGTGCTGAGCCCGAAACAGAATATTACAGTGCATGCAAGTCAGCATGAGCCGTGACAGTACCCGCAGGGCTTTAGCCCTTTGGTTTTAGCAGCATGCACGACCCCTAAGTTATCGCAGCAAAAAAGAATACTGCGATTGCGAAGACGCTCCCGCCAATGTTCCAAGGCAACCATGATGGGGGAGAGCTCCAGCAACAACAGGTCGCTGGTCAGCCCCTCCTGCAACCAAGCCTCGGGCCACGAAGCCACGCACCAAGCCCTGTCCAGATAACAACCGAACCTTTACGAGCCCCCCGCATCCGTGAACAACTGTAGGTCAAAATTGTCAACGAGCAGGGCCATCCAGATCAGCAGACCATTGAAGTCCGCCACTAACAAAACCCACATAGAGAGGTCTCTCCTAATCTCAGCCGATAAATGGACAAAATGGTGCGGCCTGGACACCCCAGCCGCGGACCGTTCCAACTTCCGACAAAAAACCCTGCCCATGGGAATCACCCTACAGGCAAATTTAAACAGTCCAAGGAGGGATTGAGCCACCCGCAATGTCACCTTACGCCACTCCAAACACCACACTATGGACTCCCGAAGCTTAGCAACCTTGTCCTGAGGCAGCCGGCAAGCACCTGCAACAGTATCGATCTCGATACCCAAAAAGGACAAACAGGAGAGAGGCCCCTCGGCCACAGGTACGCCAAAATGCCTCAACAAGGCATGCAGTGAAAACAACAGGAAACCACAGTGAGGGGAAAGCGCGGGCCCCATACACAAAAAGTAGTCAAGGTAATGCGCGATCCCGTTACCTCCACAAGAAAACTCCACACACCAATGTAAAAAGGTGCTGAACGTCTCGAAAAAGGCACATGAAATGGAACACCCCATAGGCAGACACTTGTCTACAAAGTATTCCTCCCCGACGCGGAAACCCATGAATCGAAACGACTCTGGGTGCAATGGAAGCAAGCGAAAGGCTGATTCAACATCAAGCTTAGCCATGAGGACCCAAGGGCCGCAGCCCCGTACCATGCCCAGTGCATCCTCGAAAGACTGATAAACCACCGAACAACACTCCGGTGGAATTGCATCGTTAACCGAGGACCCTGATGGATAAGACAAATGCTGAATGAGCCGGAACTTCCCCGGGGACTTTTTGGGCACGACCCCTACCGGGGAAATGATCAAATCATCCACAGGCGGCAGCTCAAAGGGGCCCGCCATCCTACCCAGGAGAACCTCCTGCTCGACCTTTTCCCAAAGTACCTCAGGGAAATCCCGAGCAGACTGCAGGTTCCTGGCGGCCCGAACTAAAACCTCCCCCTCCACCGGCAATCGTAAACCCGACGCAAAACCATCAAGCAAAAATTTTGCGTCGTCTCTGTTTGGATACCACCCCAACCATTTGAGCATGGCCTCCAAACGAACTGGGGTCGGCGCCTTAACTAGCGGCAACCCCCCCTGCTGTCTTGCCGTCCGCGCCCCCGTCCGCCTTAGCTCCCTGACGCCAAGCCCGAAAGCAATTGGAAGCGGGGTGGGATCCATTACATCGCAAGCAAAGGTGTCGAAAACGACAACGTTGACCAAGGGGGCACACAGAATTGTTGAACGTGAAGCACTTCCCCTTCGCCGGCGCCTGCTTTACAGAATGGGCCGCGGCCCAAGGGCGCCACAGCCTCAAACACGGGCCGCGACTAATTCACCACCGCGGTCTGAGCAATGGACCCCCCTTAAGCAGCCTGCTTCATATCCTGCGCCCGTGTGACCCGAAGTCATACCTCCACATCCTTGCACCCGAAGTCAATGATGTGCAGGCAATCATGCTTCTGACGGAACTGCTTATCATAATGCAGCCACGTATCGTCCTTAGACTGGCGCTGCATGTCATGCACGAGGTGAATGTACCTGATACTGTTGATGTGCTCATCAGGTTGATCCTCCAAGTAGCACGCCGCGAACACACAGAAACCCGCCAACCAATTGTCATACGAGCGAAAAGCCTCCGCCCCAACACCGCCCTTCGCAAGCGCTTCCTTACCTTCCCTCTTGGTATCCTCTGTCAAAGTGAAAAGGTCGACGTATTCCCCCGCCGAATCTTTTTCCTGCAACTCTCTCGCAGACCCCGCAACACTGCCGTGTAATCGCAGCGAACCATGCCCGGCAAATTACGCCGTGTCCTGTCCCTACGGGAACTACTACTACTTCTCCTATACCACTTATCCCGATGCCGCGCCTCATGCCGCGCATATTTGCAAGCCCTCTTTTTAGCCTTTGTGGCGCTACTAGCTGCTGACTGCAACGAAGAAGAAGAAGACCTACTGGACCTACTGCCGGAAGAGGAAGAAGAAGACCCACATGACACATCAACCATATCGGCACCTCACTCACCTGTGGACCCGCTTCCCGAAGGTGAAACGTCCCCCACAACCGGCTCCTCCTCCTGATCGACACCCGCATCAGAATCTGAAAAAGAAGGGAAAGCCGCCACGGGAGCTGAAGCCCCCCCGGCGGGGATGAAAGCAGAAGCCCCTGCGGGCGATAGGGCAGCGCCACCCAGCAAAGCAGCGGTGGAGCCCAGACTGCGACACGCATGGGGAAACTGCGCCATGGCGGGGCCAGAAGCACCTGGGAGAACGGCCGCATCGACCGAAGCGGGAACCATGGAAACGCCACCCTGGGACAAAGCTAACAAAAACAGCGCAAACACCGTTGTCATGGCCAACATTGCCGACATTGCCGCCGCAACGGCGGAGGGATCCGGAACCGCCGCCGCAGCCCCAATGGTCCCCCTGTTCCCCGGGTCTGAAGCAGGGATGGCCCAAACAGTGTCGCCACGCCACCCCGACCGGCCCCGACTGGGACCGGCGCCAGCCGCTCTCAGCACATCCGTTCTCTCCCGCGGTGAACCACTAGCCCCAGCATTGCCCCTGCCCCCACTGGCCCCGCCCACCGGGAGAACCGGATGAACCCCGCTCCCAGACCGTACCCCCCCCTCTGGTCCCACATCGGAATAACCGTAGAATCCTGGGAGCCCCTCCCGCTGGAGCGGGGAGTGCGCCCAGGGAGTACAGCAGCAAAACGATCATGGGGGCGCGCACCTGCGAAACAGAAGCAGCCTGGAAGGGGCAGCCAGTGGAAGAGCCACTGGCCCCATCCCTCCACAAAGTCCCCTCATCATCCGGGGAGCCGCCAGTGACTCTCAGCGGTGGAGGGCGCGGGGACCACGCGCGCGCGCGCGCGTCCCCACGCCTCAGCAGCTGGAGGGGGATTCCCACCAGCGGGCACCCCCACTGGCTCCCCGCGCTGACCACCCGATCTGGTCCATCACCAGCCGTCACTCTGCCCCTCACCAGCCACCGCTGCGCCGGAGGAATCCCCCGGCGCCTGCGGCATAGCCAGCGAAGGAGCGAACGCACGCGCCGCTGCGCGTGCCCAGGGACGGGCATCCGCAGCAGTGCCAGGAGACGCAGCTGTGATCAGGCCCAGGGCACCGGGCGGAGAGGGGGCAGCATCATTATAACGTGCAGGGGCTCCAGAGGAGCGGCAGGGATGGGCATGGCGGCCACACAGCAATCCCAGGTAAATGGGGAAAGAGAAGGGTACACCCAGGGTGCACAGTATAAGATGCACCACTAACAGAAGCAGCACACCTGGTAATTCAAAAGAAGGGGCAAGCAGCACAGCAAGGAGAAAAAGGGGGAGAGAGCACTCACCCTTACAACGATTACAGCAAAAGAAGCTGACCCAGCCCCTTTACCAGGCTTAAAAACCCTTTCCACCTACCCCCAACGTTCATTCCCATAGGCTACAAGAAACTCCCATAATGCCTTACCGTTCTGCCCCCAGACTAGCTGAGGTTTAACCCACTCCTCTCCTATTCTGTCAATTCGTTCTCCTTATATCACACACCGTATCGATTGTCACCTGAACCATCAAAATCGATGTTATCATTGTGGAGTAGTTGCTCTCACAAAATATCTCGCCTCCTTATTTTTGGGGAGATGGAATGGGAAAAGGTAACTTTGTGCAAGTGTAGGACAAATAAAGTAAGGGAAACATGTAGACAAATGTTTACACCTTTTATGGGTGCATAACTGTTGCATGTAATGGAATGCTGGATGCAATGGTATGCATTGATGATTCTGAGAAATATAAACACCACTATCTAGCTACATCTGATTGGTTGCTTGCATTTTGACCCCTAAGACACATGGGGCTGGATGTAATGTCCGAGTTTGGTAGCTGTGTGGGATGCTCACCGAACTCGGATGGTTTTTTTAGAGGGGCAATCACTTTAGAAGACAAAGGTACTATGGGGGTCATTCCGAGTTGTTCCCTCGTTATTTTTTTGTCGCAACGGAGCGAATAGTCGCTAATGCGCATGCGCAATGTCCGCAGTGCGACTGCGCCAAGTAAATTTACTATGCAGTTTGGTTTTTTACTCACGGCATTACGAGGTTTTTTCTTCGTTCTGGTGATCGTAATGTGATTGACAGGAAGTGGGTGTTTCTGGGCGGAAACTTGCCGTTTTATGGGTGTGTGTGAAAAAACGCTACCGTTTCTGGGAAAAACGCGGGAGTGGCTGGAGAAACGGAGGAGTGTCTGGGCGAACGCTGGGTGTGTTTGTGACGTCAAACCAGGAACGAAACTGACTGAACTGATCGCAGATGCCGAGTAAGTCTGGAGCTACTCAGAAACTGCTAAGAAGTGTCTATTCACAATTCTGCTAATCTTTCGTTCGCAATTTTAATATGCTAAGATTCACTCCCAGTAGGCGGCGGCTTAGCGTGTGCAAAGCTGCTAAAAGCAGCTTGCGAGCGAACAACTCGGAATGACCCCCTTATATGCCTTGTAAGTGTTTGCCCTTTTATAAATGTCCGAGTTCAGCCGATATCCCACACAGCCGCTGAATTTGGGCGTCATTAAATCTGGCTCGTTGTACTTAAATTGGAGCTGAGGTTTTATTATATCAAGATGGGACCACCTATTTGCATTACTTGACATTTCCATTTGAATGACTGCAGGAATGAAGATACCAATTTAAATTTTGAAGAGGAAACAAAAGATGTAATTCATTAGTATTTGTATGCTATATTTGTATTGATTTCGTTTTATACTGAAATTGCAACTGTGGTACAGTATATATGAATAACTGTCAAGACAATATTCTTTTTATTTCTTCTAGAACATCTCTTTACACTTTTATTAGAGATGTGCGGTTCGGAATTACCCAGATCTGAAAATGGAATCTTATTGGCTCTCGGATGTCACGTGTTTTGGATAACCAATAAGAAAATCCGAACTTGCGTTAATTTTGGCATTAAGAACCCAGTAAATCCGAACCCGCACGTCTCTAATTATTTTATTGTGTAGCTACAAGCTAAATGTGACTTTACCATTTAATAATAACACTTTTAAGATACATCTGTGCACTATCATAGGGTGCTAGGGAGGGGCCTTAGACTGCACACCTATAGCTGCCAGTAATGTGAGGTGCTACCTACTGAGACTTGTAGTTCTACAGAAGAAAAAAGGGGGGTGTTGTAGGTCCACTGTCTCTAGCATTACTGATATCATATAGCTTAGCATATAATAAATAGTGGAGTTTAGTTATGAATTGATCAATGCATGAAGCTGCAGCCCCGCGGCAAGGGACTCCACTCTGCTGCAGTACCTAACACTATAGGGGTTCAAACCTAGGGCACGGGACCCCCCAAAAAAACCACAGCCAAGCAAACCCAGGGCATCGCAGGGAATAATTATGTGTAGTGAGAAGGATTAAGGGATAGGTGAGAAAAAAAAGGGTGTTATGGGGTGAATTAATATAAGTGAAAAAATGTGTAACATGTATAATAAACAAACGGTGAAAGTGCCAAATTAAATGTAATGCTGCGATGCCCTGTTGTCGCCCAGCCACCGCAGTCCAGGAGGCCCCGTACCCCAGGAGCCACCCCATTTCTGACCTATTGTTCTGAATAATTGGACTTACCTAGAATTGTGCCATATTCACAAGTGCAGTCATGCTAGGTACCCTAGTTAAAATAAATGAGGGTCAGGTGCGGGTGGGTGCAAGTCTAAGAATGAAGGTGTCTCACTCCTTCAGGTGTGTCTATACAAAACACTTTTAGTTTGCTAGGGAGGGGCCTTAGACTGCACACCTATAGCTGCCAGTAATGTGAGGTGCTACCTACTGAGACTTGTAGTTCTACAGAAGAAAAAAGGGGGGTGTTGTAGGTGCACTGTCTCTAGCATTACTGATATCATATAGCTTAGCATATAATAAATAGTGGAGTTTAGTTATGAATTGATCAATGCATGAAGCTGCAGCCCCGCGGCAAGGGACTCCACTCTGCTGCAGTACCTAACACTATAGGGGTTCAAACCTAGGGCACGGGACCCCCCAAAAAACCACAGCCAAGCAACCCCAGGGCATCGCAGGGAATAATTATGTGTAGTGAGAAGGATTAAGGGATAGGTGAGAAAAAAAAAAAAGGGTGTTATGGGGTGAATTAATATAAGTGAAAAAATGTGTAACATGTATAATAAACAAACGGTGAAAGTGCCAAATTAAATGTAATGCTGCGATGCCCTGTTGTCGCCCAGCCACCGCAGTCCAGGAGGCCCCGTACCCCAGGAGCCACCCCATTTCTGACCTATTGTTCTGAATAATTGGACTTACCTAGAATTGTGCCATATTCACAAGTGCAGTCATGCTAGGTACCCTAGTTAAAATAAATGAGGGTCAGGTGCGGGTGGGTGCAAGTCTAAGAATGAAGGTGTCTCACTCCTTCAGGTGTGTCTATACAAAACACTTTTAGTTTGCTAGGGAGGGGCCTTAGACTGCACACCTATAGCTGCCAGTAATGTGAGGTGCTACCTACTGAGACTTGTAGTTCTACAGAAGAAAAAAGGGGGGTGTTGTAGGTGCACTGTCTCTAGCATTACTGATATCATATAGCTTAGCATATAATAAATAGTGGAGTTTAGTTATGAATTGATCAATGCATGAAGCTGCAGCCCCGCGGCAAGGGACTCCACTCTGCTGCAGTACCTAACACTATAGGGGTTCAAACCTAGGGCACGGGACCCCCCAAAAAACCACAGCCAAGCAACCCCAGGGCATCGCAGGGAATAATTATGTGTAGTGAGAAGGATTAAGGGATAGGTGAGAAAAAAAAGGGTGTTATGGGGTGAATTAATATAAGTGAAAAAATGTGTAACATGTATAATAAACAAACGGTGAAAGTGCCAAATTAAATGTAATGCTGCGATGCCCTGTTGTCGCCCAGCCACCGCAGTCCAGGAGGCCCCGTACCCCAGGAGCCACCCCATTTCTGACCTATTGTTCTGAATAATTGGACTTACCTAGAATTGTGCCATATTCACAAGTGCAGTCATGCTAGGTACCCTAGTTAAAATAAATGAGGGTCAGGTGCGGGTGGGTGCAAGTCTAAGAATGAAGGTGTCTCACTCCTTCAGGTGTGTCTATACAAAACACTTTTAGTTTGCTAGGGAGGGGCCTTAGACTGCACACCTATAGCTGCCAGTAATGTGAGGTGCTACCTACTGAGACATGTAGTTCTACAGAAGAAAAAAGGGGGGTGTTGTAGGTGCACTGTCTCTAGCATTACTGATATCATATAGCTTAGCATATAATAAATAGTGGAGTTTAGTTATGAATTGATCAATGCATGAAGCTGCAGCCCCGCGGCAAGGGACTCCACTCTGCTGCAGTACCTAACACTATAGGGGTTCAAACCTAGGGCACGGGACCCCCCAAAAAACCACAGCCAAGCAACCCCAGGGCATCGCAGGGAATAATTATGTGTAGTGAGAAGGATTAAGGGATAGGTGAGAAAAAAAGGGTGTTATGGGGTGAATTAATATAAGTGAAAAAATGTGTAACATGTATAATAAACAAACGGTGAAAGTGCCAAATTAAATGTAATGCTGCGATGCCCTGTTGTCGCCCAGCCACCGCAGTCCAGGAGGCCCCGTACCCCAGGAGCCACCCCATTTCTGACCTATTGTTCTGAATAATTGGACTTACCTAGAATTGTGCCATATTCACAAGTGCAGTCATGCTAGGTACCCTAGTTAAAATAAATGAGGGTCAGGTGCGGGTGGGTGCAAGTCTAAGAATGAAGGTGTCTCACTCCTTCAGGTGTGTCTATACAAAACACTTTTAGTTTGCTAGGGAGGGGCCTTAGACTGCACACCTATAGCTGCCAGTAATGTGAGGTGCTACCTACTGAGACTTGTAGTTCTACAGAAGAAAAAAGGGGGGTGTTGTAGGTGCACTGTCTCTAGCATTACTGATATCATATAGCTTAGCATATAATAAATAGTGGAGTTTAGTTATGAATTGATCAATGCATGAAGCTGCAGCCCCGCGGCAAGGGACTCCACTCTGCTGCAGTACCTAACACTATAGGGGTTCAAACCTAGGGCACGGGACCCCCCAAAAAACCACAGCCAAGCAACCCCAGGGCATCGCAGGGAATAATTATGTGTAGTGAGAAGGATTAAGGGATAGGTGAGAAAAAAAAGGGTGTTATGGGGTGAATTAATATAAGTGAAAAAATGTGTAACATGTATAATAAACAAACGGTGAAAGTGCCAAATTAAATGTAATGCTGCGATGCCCTGTTGTCGCCCAGCCACCGCAGTCCAGGAGGCCCCGTACCCCAGGAGCCACCCCATTTCTGACCTATTGTTCTGAATAATTGGACTTACCTAGAATTGTGCCATATTCACAAGTGCAGCTTCATGCATTGATCAATTCATAACTAAACTCCACTATTTATTATATGCTAAGCTATATGATATCAGTAATGCTAGAGACAGTGCACCTACAACACCCCCCTTTTTTCTTCTGTAGAACTACAAGTCTCAGTAGGTAGCACCTCACATTACTGGCAGCTATAGGTGTGCAGTCTAAGGCCCCTCCCTAGCAAACTAAAAGTGTTTTGTATAGACACACCTGAAGGAGTGAGACACCTTCATTCTTAGACTTGCACCCACCCGCACCTGACCCTCATTTATTTTAACTAGGGTACCTAGCATGACTGCACTTGTGAATATGGCACAATTCTAGGTAAGTCCAATTATTCAGAACAATAGGTCAGAAATGGGGTGGCTCCTGGGGTACGGGGCCTCCTGGACTGCGGTGGCTGGGCGACAACAGGGCATCGCAGCATTACATTTAATTTGGCACTTTCACCGTTTGTTTATTATACATGTTACACATTTTTTCACTTATATTAATTCACCCCATAACACCCTTTTTTTTCTCACCTATCCCTTAATCCTTCTCACTACACATAATTATTCCCTGCGATGCCCTGGGGTTGCTTGGCTGTGGTTTTTTGGGGGGTCCCGTGCCCTAGGTTTGAACCCCTATAGTGTTAGGTACTGCAGCAGAGTGGAGTCCCTTGCCGCGGGGCTGCAGCTTCATGCATTGATCAATTCATAACTAAACTCCACTATTTATTATATGCTAAGCTATATGATATCAGTAATGCTAGAGACAGTGCACCTACAACACCCCCCTTTTTTCTTCTGTAGAACTACAAGTCTCAGTAGGTAGCACCTCACATTACTGGCAGCTATAGGTGTGCAGTCTAAGGCCCCTCCCTAGCAAACTAAAAGTGTTTTGTATAGACACACCTGAAGGAGTGAGACACCTTCATTCTTAGACTTGCACCCACCCGCACCTGACCCTCATTTATTTTAACTAGGGTACCTAGCATGACTGCACTTGTGAATATGGCACAATTCTAGGTAAGTCCAATTATTCAGAACAATAGGTCAGAAATGGGGTGGCTCCTGGGGTACGGGGCCTCCTGGACTGCGGTGGCTGGGCGACAACAGGGCATCGCAGCATTACATTTAATTTGGCACTTTCACCGTTTGTTTATTATACATGTTACACATTTTTTCACTTATATTAATTCACCCCATAACACCCTTTTTTTTCTCACCTATCCCTTAATCCTTCTCACTACACATAATTATTCCCTGCGATGCCCTGGGGTTGCTTGGCTGTGGTTTTTTTGGGGGGTCCCGTGCCCTAGGTTTGAACCCCTATAGTGTTAGGTACTGCAGCAGAGTGGAGTTCCTTGCCGCGGGGCTGCAGCTTCATGCATTGATCAATTCATAACTAAACTCCACTATTTATTATATGCTAAGCTATATGATATCAGTAATGCTAGAGACAGTGCACCTACAACACCCCCCTTTTTTCTTCTGTAGAACTACAAGTCTCAGTAGGTAGCACCTCACATTACTGGCAGCTATAGGTGTGCAGTCTAAGGCCCCTCCCTAGCAAACTAAAAGTGTTTTGTATAGACACACCTGAAGGAGTGAGACACCTTCATTCTTAGACTTGCACCCACCCGCACCTGACCCTCATTTATTTTAACTAGGGTACCTAGCATGACTGCACTTGTGAATATGGCACAATTCTAGGTAAGTCCAATTATTCAGAATAATAGGTCAGAAATGGGGTGGCTCCTGGGGTACGGGGCCTCCTGGACTGCGGTGGCTGGGCGA